>NC_141689.1:1671994063-1673205563 GCF_964263255.1 Lissotriton vulgaris | reverse complement strand
CACAGTGTTTTTGGTAATCTCAGCGACAGGATACCCGTTGGGTGGCAGCTGCGCTATAGAAGTACGCCCTTACATTACATTACTTTACATTACATACCCATCCCACTGAGGGTGGAAAATGCTGTGGAAACAAATAATGGATGGAATGCTGAATAAATCAAACATTCACCCGAGTCAGGAGATCTGAGTTAAATCCATCATTCATTTGCTCACTACGCCACCCCAGTTTGGACACAGCTATATGCAAATCCGTCTTGACCCGGCTCCTCATGAGAACAGTCCAGCCCAAACTTCCAAGCCGGTCCAAAAACAAGCATCCTGGTACCAGTTGCAGGGTAATACCCTTCATCAGCCAGGCTAGCTTGAATCCAGTGGCACTTTGAGCAACGGATCCACGTCTGGACATACCCATCCCACTTAGGGCAAAAATTGTTGAGGCAACAAATGATGGACGGAATGCTGAATGAATCAACATTCACCCCCGCGTGTAGAGTGCTCCTTTAGCCGAATTGTTGATGTGCTCCTTAATTGACAAGTTATTGTCTAGAGTGATGACCAAGGACTATATTGAGTTGGAAAGTGAGAGAGAACAGTTAAGTAAGTCCAGATTCTTGAGCCATTCTTGGATTGGTAGCAGCTTATTTTTGGGGGAGAGGATTGATAGTTCAGTTTTGATGGGGTTCAGCTTTAGGTGGTTGGTGTTTAGCCATATTTGTATCCTAGTTAGAGTGGTGTTCAGATGCTGAATGTCACTGGGTGATTTAATTTTATAGGAGAGTTGATTGTTGTCAGCATAAAGGTGATAATTGACCCCTGCTTGGTTCAAAATAACTGTGAGGGGTTCCATGAAGAAGTTTAATAGCGCTGGAGAAAGGATTGAGCCTTGAGGTACCCCATGTGGAACAGCAGGAAGCTTCGAGAGGCAGATGTTAATTTTTATTTTGGAGATGGATGTTGCACATAGAAAATGAACCATTTCATGACTGTGCCATAGATAACAGTGGGTTTCTTGAGTGTCTCGAGTAAAACTGGGTGATTTACCATATCAAAAGTGACAGATAAATCGTGTAGGATTAGGAGACAGGTGTCGCCTTTATCTAGGGATCCGTGAATGCCATCTGATAAATTGAGCATAGCAGTTTCAGTGCTACAGATTTTTCTGAGTCCTGATTAGAAGGTGTCGTGGAGGTTGAATTCATCTATGTTTTGATTAAGTTGTAGCAGGACACACTTCTCCATCATTTTGGCTAGGAAAGGAAGGTTAGTGATAGGTCTGATGTCAATGAAGTCATTGGGATCCGCCCCAGGTTTTTTGAGAATGGGTGTACCTTGGCCAAGTTGGAGGGAGTCAGGCACATGGTCTGATGAGAGAGAGGTGTTGACGATTTTGATCCAATGCAGGGTGATGATATGATTGTGGTTCTGTACTAATGAAGAGGGGAGTCGATCAGAAGTGTGGGATGTGGGCTTTAAGTGTACAATAATATTTCAGACTTCTCCTTCTGTCGTAGGTTTGAAGTCATTCCACATAGCATTGTTTTTCAGTTGTAGGAGATCATTTTTGCCTTTAGTTCTTCTAGAAGTACTCCAGTCATTAGTTAAATCTTTGCCAGGAGTTTCCGTGTTGACCTATGAGTCAATGGGGCTGGCGGGTTGGGATGTTAGACTTTTGTCTTGGATAAGGGCTTGTTCAATGTTTGCTGCTTTGTCAGTATGGCAATATACTGAGAAGCACTCAAAATGCTTTATGATGAGTTTTCCATTCACATGTTCCTAAAATAGGAAGGCTGGCATCGCAGTTTTTATCTGTAAAAACATCTTCTATTTTCAAACCATATCTGGACGAAGTGCAACCGCAATTAACCAAGTCTCTGCATATGAGGTCACATAATAATGCTGATAGCAGAGAGGTTTACTGCACTTTATGTTCTCAAAATGCTGTAGAAAATTAATCCCATATATTGTTTTTCTGCCAGCGTATGCCACATCAAGGGAAAACATGAATAACCCTTGGGGAGAGGATGTAGCCTAATGGCCATGGCGGTCAATCTCAAATCAAGAGAACCAGGTTCGAGTATCGGCACATCCTGTGATTCTGCACAAATCACTTAGACTGCAGTTGCTTAATAAAAATGTATGTGTCCTTGTGTAACGCAACTGGTGCTCATGTAAAGCGCTCTGCTACCTGATACCTTCTGGTCAATTGCGTGCTATATAAAACTACGGAAACAAAAACGGAAAACATAACTGTTTGTGGTAAAATGGGAATTAGAAAATATATAGGAGCATTAGAAATTTAAAAACAGACACATCCCCGCCAATTGTTTTTAGACTAAGCAGACATCTATTTTCTGTAAACTTAGTACGCAAGGGAAAGGGCTTGACATATTAACCTATTGCTGTTTGATTTTATCTCTGATTTCAATGTTGTACAACTTACATGTATGCATGTTGAGCCAACATTGGAAAGTGAATAATGTACTCTGTCGTACCTGCACTTTACTAATTCATGATTTTTCATTCATTCATTTCAATCTTTATTTCGATCAGTTTAGATCATAAAAGATATGCAAAAATTTTCTGTCAAAATGCAGAACAGAGTTAAAAGGGATTACAATAAGCCTATTAAAATCGATTACTATATATTACAAATAAAAATCATCAATACAGTTCATTTATCCCGAATCTACCTCATGTTTCATAAAGCGGGAGTGGGTGTGCCACATCGCAGTTAAAAATGTTGCTACCGCAAACACAGTGGGAGGTGAAAGATCCGTCTTTAAAATTCTGCAAGCTGGGAGGTATTGGCTAAAGTCTAAATTTTTAAGGAGCGGAGCAAGCCAATATTTCCTAGATCTTTGGTAAGCCTTGCAGAATAATATAATGTGCAGCTCGTCTTCCAGATGGTGTGAGCATGACGGGCACTGTTCTCTGGATGGTGAGTGGGCCCAACGATTTGTGAATGCCCTGATGGGGAGTGTGCCATAACGCCATTGCATAAATAATTTTCTGGTAAGAACGGGAGTGATACAGTCTAGCACATGCTCAAAAAGGTACAAATCTTTGGATTTAATGAACAGAACCGTCAGGGACCCCTCCCGTGTGCTCCCCGTTGAGGCTGATAGCTTCAGCTCATAGAAATCCCTCGAAAGGAGTTTGCGTGGGATCCTACTGCATGCATTACTGGATCTAGCCATAGTTCAGGTCTACCTAGAGTCTCACATGTTTGTTTGATATACCTCAACCATGGGATTTGTCTTGATTTTGGTAGGCAAAGAATCTCTTGGAGCTCGCTCCTGTAATTCATAAGTTCAGGCATACTCCAAATACGGCGCCAGAAGGTTATTGGTCTAAGTCCCAGCTCTTCCGAAATAGGTCTGAGACCCAGATCGAGTCTCAGCGGAAGCAGCGGGGTGCTTGCCGGTAGTGCCACCATCTGTCTGATGAATTCATTTTCAGTAATCTGCAGGTTTTGGGCAGAAGTATGACCCCACAATTCCCCTCCATATAAAACTGCCCCCCTGGCCTGCATTTTATAAATTTCGAGAACGGCACCAAAAGGTTTGTAGGTTGACCTGCTGCCATCCTGAAAATGCCACCCATTAACTGGACCAGTTTCATATTAGCCTTGGTCCGGTGCGTGTCCCATGTCTTGTCCTGATTATTAGTTACACCCAGGTATTCAAAAGTAAGAACCCTCTCGAGTCTTAATGGACCTATGGTAGGGTTGGGACGTGTTGAGGGAGGGGAGTTGAGAATCATGAATTTGGTTTTCAAAGCATTGATCTCAAGCCCCCGCTCCACACAGAATGCTGAAAACCCATCCAGGACCCTTTGTATTCCCATGGGGGACTTAGACAGCAGCAGGGTGTTGTCCGCAAACATAATAGCGGGCACCCTGCTGCCGTTCAACTTAGGAGCGTCAATATCACCCATCCTGGTCAGATGGGCAATTACCCATTGACAAAGAGGCAGAACAGGGTCGGCGCGAGGACACAACCCTGTCTCACCCCCCTGTCAACGGGGAATCTTCCAGAAAGTGCCCCATTTCTTCCGCACCTAACACATGCGAAGTTTCCCTGGTGTAATCTTATCAGAATAGTCAGGATGTCACCTGGAATGCCCAACTCCACCAATACGGTCCAAAGTCTATCTTTAGGTAGTAAATCGAAGGCGGCTCGCAAGTCCACAAATACCGTGTACAAGCTGCCGCCCTCGATTACCGCAGTCTTCCAAAACAGGAGGTTCAGGCGGAAGATCTTGTCCATAGTAGAGACCCCTCTTCTGAATACCGCCTGGTAGGGACTGAGAATGGTGAATTCCTCTATCCAATTTTGGAGGCGATCTAGTATGAGCCTGTCAAATAATTTCTGGGTTACATCTATGAGGCTGATAGGCCTGTAGTTGGCTGGGAGCAGAGGGGATCTTTTCTTAAATATAGGGACAATCTCTGAGCCCAGCCAAGTACAGGGAACCTTCATACCCCTTAGGACAGCATTGAATATCAGGACCAAGTATGGAGCCCATACGTCAGGCTCCTGGTTGAGTAAGTCACCCGGCAGGCCATCCAATCCAGGCGCTTTGCCTGATGCCAACCCTGCGATGGCTGCTCGTACTTCCATCTCTGTGAAGGGATCCCCCTCCACTGACACGTTAATAATAGGTGGACTGTCGTTAGTGACATCATCGGCAACCTCTTATAGGGACTGGAAGTGATCCTGCCAATTCTTGGCTGAGATGTTCGGTTCAATAGCCGAGGCTAGCTCCTCGGACCCCGTGTTAACGGTGCGCCAAAATTTACGAGAGTCCCTGATAGCCAATAACGTAGTGAGGTTTTCCCATTTTAGCATGGGTGATCAGGCGCTTATAGTCCCTTCTCCTAGCCTGAGTTACAGACCTATCTGCACCTTCCTTGATTGATTTCAAAAGATCTGATTTAGCCTTGCGGCAAACCTGGTTATACCAAGTGGGGCGGTCATGGCGACCACCCCCACTCTTTCCTATGGTAAAAAAGGACTTCAGCCGTGGACTTGATAAGGTTCTCATGTGCCAGCCCTAGTTCTTTGTAAGTGTCCTGGGAGATGGGGCGCTCCAATATTGTACAGACCTTTTCAAGAGTGGGAATAAGCCAGGCGTAAAGTCCACAAACCTTCTCTGGGTTAGAGGCTATCTCCTCCCACCTTACTCGCCGTCTATTGTTTGTCAGCGCTAACCCTGGAACAACATCGTCTAGCGCGGCCTTTCTATCTTCTAGGCCGGGAATGGCATATTCCAATTCCAGCGCAATGTGGTCGCTATCTTCCCTAAGTATCACCTGGAAATCAGTGATATGCGACCACAGGGAGAGTTGGACCAAGATGTAGTCCAGTCTGGACTCCCTGCCCTCTCTATGATATGTGCATTTAGGTGGAATGTCTGAGGTAATGCGTCCATTACAGGCCCGCATACCATGCTTCAGAGTTAGGGCAGTAATTTGAAGAGCTAGAGGAGTCCAGGCTCTGGGGGGAGGAGCTCCCGAAGGAGGTACCAGCCACGTGGCATCCTCCTCCTGAGATAGTCCATCCAGTAAACCTGGGAGGGGCTCGAAGTGACAGTTAAAATCACCTCCCACCAGGAACGGTATGCCCTGGGGGATGTCACTAAGAAAGACTGAGAGTTCCTCAATGGTGTGTGACTTTAGTGTGAAGATTACCGGCCTAGAGTAAACATTAACCACAGCCAGTCTACTCGAATTCGGCCACTCCAACAAAACACCATGGATGTCCTTGGAAGCTGAGGGGAGTAGTGTAGCCTCACAGCCCAGGTCGGCAGCCACCCAGGTTGCGAGGCCTCCTGAGGGACGCCCCTTACCTCCCCACTGCGCTGGAATCGAGAATGCCGCAAAACCTGTGCGTTGGACAGCCTCTCTAGCCCAAGTTTCCTGGAACAGGCATATATCTTTGCCCTCAATGAACAAACTCCAATCCGGACAGTTCAGTTTGTTCCCCAGGCCGGCCACGTTCCAGGACAATATCTTGAGTGACGGTGATCTGGGATTCAGGGCAGGAACACTAGGTGTGACTATGTCAGTTGAACTCAACTGTGATATAACGCTATAGGCTTGTTCCCGTGGTTCAACTATGGGTTCCTTAAAGCTGGTTAGGGGTCCTTCAGTGTTTGAATGGGCCACTTTATTATTATTATGCTCCTCACAATGGTCTTTCTCCAAGGTGTTAGCATGGCATGCAATATAGGGACTAGTGTTTCCTTCTTTACGACCCCTACATACGTCGCCCACCTCCCGACTCCTGCCCCGGTTGTGTCAGTCCACCATATCCAGACAGCTGTACCTGTTAAATGTTGGAAAAAAGTCAGGCTTCTGGAATCTGGGGCGGTAGAAGTCACCTCTATCTCTATCAACCCAACCTCTCCCGCTCCTGGAAATTGTGTGCCAACCCTCCTCCTCGCATGAATTAAACAATGGTGGGTAAAAGAAGGATAGGGGTAGCGACTGGATGGATGTCCCCTGTTCAGAATGCGACCAACTGCATATATGGGAAACAGTCCTGGGATCCCTAAAATTAATTATAACACAATCTCCATTGATTGATTTCCTTGTATTACCCAACCATGGGACTCTCCTGACCATAAGAACCTCGCTCAAGATTCCATAGGGTAAAGGTCTATTTGTGGTCAGCCAGTTGACGACCTTGTTTTTCAGAGCGGAGACGGATTCTTTAGAATCAGACTTTAACTCTGGTACACCAGCCAAAATGACTGTGTACGGGCTCGCCTCTGGCGGCAGGTTCATTGGCCTAGGTTTTTTGGTGATTGCATGTGCTCCTTGCATGCCGGTGGTTTCCTTTTCTAGGCGGCTAGATCTTAAATTACGATCAGTCACCTGAGGGGAGGCAGTGTGTACTGTAGGGGGTTGTATTTGTGGGATATGATCAGTCACCTGGAGGGTGGCAGTGCGTGCTGTAGGAGGTTGTTTTTGTGGTATCTTAGGAGCTAGCCCAGCGTCCTTCTGTGGGGGCTTTGGTATAGCCTTCTTATTCCTAAGCTCTAACCCGCCTTTGGCTAAGTTGTTATTTATTTTAAACATGTCAGCAAGCTGAACAGTTGTTTTTTCTATCGTCACTAGCCTAGCTTCAATCTTTAGTAGGCGTGTTTCTAAGGGACTTAATAGTGTCTTGAAAAGTGCTTCAATATTGGGAAGGGTAAGATCATTTTCATCTATGTTTACACTAGTAGGTGGAATTGACAAATTCATGATTTGAATTTACATCTCGTTAATAGTGGAACACAGCATTATAGCGGCACTGCTTGAATGCAATGTACTTTTATATTTATAACTGAATTCTACTTTTATAGATTTTAAGATTAGCACGATTAATTGAATAGATATTTAACATTTTGACACTTGTGGGAATGTATGTACATTTAACTTTTAGCTTACATGTACATAAATGTATATTCGTGCATCTTTTATGTTTATTTTTAAACCGAATAAAGATTATTTGACTAGTTTTCCATTTCCCTCCAGGGCCGTAGTGGAGTCCTGGTCATGTCGTCATAGTCATTTGTCAGCATTAAAATATTAAGGCTTACATTTTGCTGCATTTGAAAATGGGAAATAACAGCATTTATGAAAACAATTAGCATAGCCTTATAGCCCGTTGCTGTAACTGAAGAAAGAGTATTCTAAATTAAAAAGGACCAAAAAACCCCACAAATATTGTAATATTGGAGCAGCACGCCTATACCAGCTACTATTAGTCCTGAGTCACTATATTGTCTTGAATGGAGCTATCAACATTCCAATATTCTTATAGGCTATAAATGAAATATCTGAGGAATGCATACATTTATTGTTTTACTATGAGCGTTAATATAAAAGTATGTTTAAGAAATGAGTGTTATCCATTTTTCATTTCCACAGATGTCTAAAAACCAAGTGTTTACATCTATTTTCTTAGCTGGCATACATGTTTTATACATCTGAAACATAAATTATAGCAACGAAGCTTTGATAATCCAATAGAAAGCAGCTTGCAGATGTAATTGTTTCTAATTAGTGTATTAACCAACACTTTACTCAATCATATATGGCCAAGTTTTCATTAGAATGAGCAAAGTGGAAAGCATGTGTTTGGAATTCCATTATTGAATGCCAAAAAAGATCATAACTTAATTCCATTCTAGAATTCTAATTTCCAGCGGCATCTGTGTTCAAAATGAAATTCAGCTGTAGATGTAATTTATTCTGGTTTTGGTAGCAAAGCACAGAGGATAATTTAAATATGTATGCATACTTATGAAAATGCTGCCTAGGGATGAGATTGACTTATTTCAGGTTAGGTTTTACATATTCTCCATTTTTATTAACTGCTTGGTCAAGTGTACACCATACAAATAGATTCTGAGCGTTATTTTATACATAACTGGGCAATTCACATTTTACATTGCTAATATTTTATGCACTGTCTGATTACAGAATATCTTGGGAGCTAGACTTTTACTTAAGAGTAAATTAAATTTCCATCGAATTGAACACAGTCTGAAGAGATAGGTTAACGATGAATGATACAGATTTGTAGGCACTGTGGCTCTAGAAAACTGACTACCACGAAAATACTAGTAGATCAGACATACGTATCAAACAATTCATTCCACTGCCATCTGTCGCCTTTCTGCTCCTAGCCCAGGTTATTGGGCTATTATTGCATTGCAAAGTAATCACGTTCAACACTTCAACAAAGTTCAAAAGGCAATTTATTAAGACAGGATTGCAATGAAATCAAACAATTCCACAATGATAAACTGAAAACATCTTAAACAAAATTCTAGTTCATCCCCACCCTACATTCTCTCTTCAACCCAACTTTCACCCATCATGTTGCTTCACTCTTCTTCACATCTCTTATTCCATGAGCTCCTTCCATCCCCGGACTCTTTCTCACTTCTTTTCCCCAAACATTATTCCATGAAAAACTTCATAGCCCTATCCCAGCGCATCCTGCACACTGTCATCCTTCACCTACATACACCGCCTCCCCCTTGAGGAGTGGGAAGGCTCACATCTAACTCCTCACACTACTGCCCTATTACTAACCATGCCACCCATCCTAATTATGGCATCACGAAGTCCTTGCAACGACCCCTACCCAACACTCCAACCTGCCGTGTGGGTCGATGGCAACAGCTGAACTGCTGCGCAAAGGATATGAGCCAGAGAGAGACTGTTTCCCTCTCTTGGCTCCTATGTATATATCCTTAGGTTCAATCTCCACCCACAACCCACCTATCCTGCTTTCGTCATCCCCTTCATCAAAGATCCCATGGGAAGACTAGGCTGCACCCTTCCTTCCCAGGGAGCCGTCTATCATGAAGTAATCACAGTCAACACTCCATCAAAATGCAAAAGGCGATTTCTTAGGACAGGATTGCAATACAATCAAACAATTCAACAATGATTAACTTAAAACCTCTTAAACAACATCCTATTCTATCCCCACCATACATTCTCTCTTCAACCCAACTTTCACCCAACTTGTTGCTTCACTCTTCCTCACATCTCTTACTCCATGAGCTCCTTCCATTCCCAGACTCATTATCAAATTTTTCCCCAAAACAACCTCCAATGAAAAACGTCCTTGCCTAATCCCAGGACATCCTACACGCTGTCATCCTGCACCTATGTATATCCCATCCACCCTGAAGGGTGGGTAGGCTCTCATCTGACTCCCCAACCCCTCACACTACTGCCACCCAGCAACAACCCTGCTTGGCATTTTGCTACCCCACATGCAAACTCACGACAACCCAGCAAAACACACTCATTCACTTGCACCAAATAGTCTCCCACTAGCAACCCCCCAGCAAATCCCTCAAATCCATCAGTTAATACGTATTGCCTATCTCAGAGAAATGCACTCAATCTCTCTGGAACAGTACTGCTTCACTTTCTTAAATACCCCCATGCGACAAGACTGAGATGCCATTAGCCCCACAAAAACCCTCATGACCCAATTCAACTACCTCCTCCTGGCCTTATCAACAGCCTCATGCTTGATAACACAAACTCAGTCCATATAAGGTAGGTCCCTGCCAACTTCTGTTGAATCATACCGAAGTCACTTTGCATGTGTTGCAGTAGGGTCAGCCCATATAGCTGCACCAAATAATTTCCCCCAAAATGGATCAGAAGTATGTCCAGACAACCCCACTTTGGGACCTCTGTTACTAAAAATGGCAGCAAGTTATCCCATCTCATCCCACTCTTTCCTCAACAGAGCACCTCATGCTGACTACACACCCACTTTCATCTTCAATCCCAAAAGCTCTGACACCCGCAAGGCACCGAAAACCATCCATATCACACACAGGCAAAACAGTGCAACCTCAAACCGATGAACACAACATATCAAACAGCAACTCAAAGGTAATCACCTCCTTCAACTGCCTCCCAAACCCCCTCTCTACCTCAACCTTTCAAAACTTTTCCCAAAATGTCGTCCTGCGTGGGGTCAAACCTCCAATACAGCTTCCATTAAAAGGATAAACCAACCAGCTTATGGTTTCTGGTGACAAACGTTTGTCAATCAAAAACAAAACACAACTCATGACCCTCCTTTCCTGTTCCACTCGGTCCATACAACCTCCCTGGATGGCCTTCAAAAGACTCAAATTTACTCCAGGCCAAATGATTACTTTTCCGGTTGGACGTAGCTAAAGACTTCTCGGCCAGACTAAATGCTGTCATGCCCCCCACTCCCAGATTTCTGCAGGGACTGGTGTCTTGCTAGCCTCTGCTCCTAGTGCCATACTGCGAAAATGCTGCCACTGTGTACGAGACAAGGAATCAGCGATATAATTCTTGACCCCAGGTACATGCTTGGCCCTAAAAACTATATTCAGCTATAAGCCTAGCAACATGAATCTGGGCAGCAAACGCAACACCCTCAAGTCGCTTGCCGCCAAATAGTGAGACACACCCCCAATGCCTGCTGTCCCTCACTAATCCCACTGCAAAAAGGTTTCTGAAGGTCTTAAAGAGAGCTCAAGAGATGGCACATCCCTTGGGGGACACTCTTTCAACATAAATGTACTGATTCAATTGTGATCCCAATAAAGGGTAACCTTCAGGGTGAATAGGCAGAAGCAAAAATGCCAACTTGATGTCACACTTATCCAGCTCCGACCCCCCATGATTGATCATGATCTGATCAATCGATTTGCATCATTGACAGAAGCATACTTCACTCTCATATCCTCAGTGGCAATAAAGTCATTCACAGAGGACTCCTCAGGCCTTGACAAATGATGGATGAAGCGTAATTCCCCAGGTTGTTTCTTGGGCACCACAACCAAAGGGGACACAATCAAATCAGACAATGGCCAGTCTTGGAAAGGGCCCACAATTCTCCCCTCAGCAATCTCCTTCTGCAGTTTGTTAGTCACCAGACCAGGAGCAGCCATGGCTACCGCAAATTGTGAGTCAACCTCCTAGCCCGGGGTCCCTGAAACCTCACCCTGCAGCCTCACTGAAAACCCCACTTCAATTTCAAAACAGCTTCCCTGTCAGGATAGAGAGCCAGCCATGGCAGTAAAGCTCCTAGTCTACTTGGCGTAGGAGCCCTTTGGTCCAGGAGGGTCTTGAGGTATTTCTCCCTTGGTCTCCCTGCATTATTCAGAGGGGCTCACCAAAGTAAAATATTGCATAAGGGGGTGTCTACCTCTACATTTGCAACACTTGTGTTTGAATATACACAGCTGCCCTGAACAGGATCCCCTGTAAAAATTCCAATAGGCTCCGGCATTAGCGCTCGGGGTCCTTGTAGCAACAGTCGACCCCTACTGGGCGGTACAGGCTAAAAGAGCTTGTAGGTAATGGGTAGGCTACTCATCGTATGCCTCGAGGACGTAGACTGGGTTGAGTACATCTATTGCATCCACAACTCAGAATTGACGTAACCTCCCCCCCCCCCCCCCCACGGTTTTTCTGGATTAAAATTGACCCAGGCCCTAAACTCCTCATCGTAACTGAGCCAGGCATACCTGCCAAAGTATATTTGTGCTTTGCAAATTATGCTCATTGATTTGAATAAGGCAATGGCCCTATCCGCATACTTCTCGCAATAAATGCTGGCGAACATCAAGAAGGCCGATGTCCAGTTATCCATTGTAATGGGCACACTAGGCCGCCTAGCTCATTCCCATTCCTCCTCTTTCCACCCTTCTTTGGTGTGAATGTCCATAAGTAGAAGCTTAAAGATGCCCACATACTCGTGTTTCCATATCCGAATCTTGGTCTTTTCTGAAACAGGAGATCCCAAGGGCATTGCCAAGCCAATATGAGGCAGCCATTTCCTATGTTTTCCCCCTTCTTCGTCATCCTTATCCACAGCCTTCACCTGCTTCTCAGTGGGTTGGGAAGTATCTGATCCCCCCTGTGTTTTGCTGTACTTGGCAGCCAAAACTTTACTGTTACCTGCATCCCCCTGACTCTGGACTGCCACCCCATCAATTATCCCATCACCCATCCCCACAGATTTACACTCCTTCACTGTCAAGACCACCTGCTTAGGATCCCAGCCAGCACACCAGTCTCCCTTACCTTTGGGTAAATGACCAGTTCCCATGTGCAACTAGGAGCTTCCACTGCTCGCCTCCTTCCAATGTCTGGCACTGGCACTAGAGCCCACACTTGGCATCTGCAAAACACCAACTGTAGGAGACATTGCACCACCACTCTCATTGGCCGGAGCCTCCGGCATCCCTCCATCCTCATCATCACGCACTTAACCTTACTCCTATTCATAGTTACCTTCTTCAGAGTCCAACTCCAACACGTCCTCCTAATCACACACCACATTCGACAATTGCTATGTTGAAGATACACACATCATTCCAGCATTTGCCCCCCAGTTGAGGTGCCGGGTTCCCCTGTCTAATCCCTCACTCTATGGAAGGCAGCTAATGAACCCCCCTAGTGCTTCGGACCAACATCCAGGGCCTCCATACACCCTGTTGGGTTCTCCAAGCCTGTGTTTCCCTTATGCCACCAAGCCCCCGAGCTGCAAAAGCCCCCTCATATCCCTAACCCAACTGGTCCTCCCCAGGTACCCATACACAGCACCCCGTACTCCGATCAGGGCCCATGGCCCGTGGTCACTGCCCCAACCCTCACACCAGGGGCACCCTTAACTCTCTTCACTTGTACCCCTTGCTCCAAAGAGCCCTCCCTCTCCCTACAGAGCCTTTCCAACTATTCCTAAGTTGCCTGGACCAGCAGGTGCTGCTCCATGATTTTTGCCTCCAGGTGACTTCCTGCGACTTGCTCACATGACCTCGACCTCGCCTATGCTCAATAGAAGCAGCCTTCCCCCTTGACCAAGCACCGCCAGCTCTGACTTGTGACTTGCCTGAAACTCACCCCTATGCCCTGACCCTGGATCAGCCCCTTCCTGAGCCCCAGAAAACTCCCACAGTGACCTTTCTCTTGCCCTTGTGCCCCTCGCTGGCCTCCACCACTGCCCTGTCTGACCAGATAGGTCCAGGTGCCCATCCTCCAGGACCAAAGCCCCCGGGGTGGGGGCCCCCTCAGCGGTGCAGAGGAGATGCTGCACTCTACATTGGGCCCTGCCCCCCGTCTCCCTTTGGGTTCCGATGGGCCGCAATCAAGCACGGTCCGACGCACAGTTGCCGGAAAGTAGTTCCACCTCCCCCGGAGCTGACACTGTGAAGCTGCAGGAGATGAGCTGCATCCCCGCCCGGCCGCTCTTCTTGCCAGCAACTTTAACTTTCAGTGATGTGCAGACTGCTACTGCTGCTGCAAAACCTCCCGAAGCAGATTTGAGACATGCCGACCCAGGCCTCCTCCAAAACTCCTGGCCACAATAAATGAGCCCTCCCAGCTGCACCAAGAGTGCACAGCACGGTCCGCACCGCTTCCTCACTGTCCAACATTTGAAGGCCTCTGACTAGCTGGGCCTCAACAACTGAACCGTTGTGCAAGGGGAATGAGCCAAAGAAAGGCTGACCACCTCGCTTGGCTCCTATGTCAATCCTTAAGTTAAATTCCCCCCCCCCACAACCTACCTATCCTGTCCTGCCTTCATCATCCCCTTCATGAAAGATTCCATATGAAGACTAAGCTGCGCCCTTGCTTCCCATGGGACCCTCCAATAGAACAACTGTAAATTCATTAATACATTGGAAAAGAACGGGTCAGCTTTAGTTAATGAAATGTAGAAGGCAAATGACATATTAACCATGTCTCCAAATGAATGTGGCATGTAAAATTGTTTTGTTTCAGTGTTGTTTCTTGTTTATAAAGTAAATAAAAAGTGAGTGATTAAAGAAATCAAACAATACATTGCACTGAATCTTCATTTTTAAATTTGCCACCATAGCATAAAAAGCCTTGTTTTGTAATGAGGAATAAATTCCTGTTCAGTGCACTTGTCCACGGAGGGTGTGTGCTTTTTTAATTTGCTGAAGGCAGCCTGATAATGACCAGACCAATGTAGGCCTTCACTATTCAAATGCTTTATATAGAGCAAACCTTGATATTTTTAATTGGTACAAGTCTAGTTTCACAAAGTTGGTAGACTGGTTGATCTGAATATTGTTACAAAGATCACTAAACAATTATCATTTCACCTATTCAACAATTTATTCATTTATTTATTTAATTAGTTTTACACATGTGAGCTAATGTATTGATGCATTGGTGTATTAATGTGGAGCACAAGCTGATTCACATACTCATTGGAGTGCTTTTTGGAGGAAAAACAAACAACGAAATACTCAATCAATTGTCTTGAGAGCATTATCTCTTCATTAGGTCCTATCACAACTAAAACGTCTTCAAAACTAAAGGTAAGGCACAGGGTATTCCAGGCTATGGAACCTTGTCTATAGACAGATCACCTTTCCAAATTAAGCACACACCTATTAGGATGTGTATTCGGTTAAGAGGGGCTGACCTTGTGTTCAGACTGGAGAGAAGAAGGAACTGGTCTGATCATGTCTTTTACTAAAATAGTAAGTAATGGGTCTGATTTGACACTCTCTGTGACTCATAGTAATGAACTAGCCATCTTCTTTGTTTAGTGTACTGCAGGGGACACTCCTGATGGTATAAAGTCACTCTAAGCATATGGAGACCCTCTCCTCCTTTCAGGAGACAGAGGAAAAAGATGTCCCCTTGTTGATGAACAAGGTAAAATCAGGCTCCTCGTTGGACCCTGCACCAACCTATATCTTGAAACAGGGGGCAAAAATATTCCGCCAGACTCTGCTAAAGGTACATAACCTCCCCTTAAAATCGGGTATAGCACCACTCTCTTGTAAACATGCTGTAGCAAAGTATATTTAAATAAAGCCCGCCTTGACCTTCCACAAGCTGAAAACAATAAACCAATATTCCTATAATGGCTAAGGTTCTGGAAAAACACAGTAATCAGCATCTTTCTACTTTTCCGGATCATGTTGGGATGCTCCATCATAAGCAAAAACGGTTTTTGATCAGGTCATAGTACAGAAACAGTGTTGTGAGCCATGCTTAAGGAACTGATAATGAATCCGGATGGTGGAGGTACTGCAGCAGTGGTCCTATTGGATCTAAGCACCGGCTTTGACACTGTCTCTCACTATAAATTACATCATAGGCTGACAGTGGTAGGAATATCAGGATTATTGTATCACTGGCTCTCCTCATTTCTTGATAAAAGATCCTTCCAGGTGTATGAGAAGAAATTGTACTCGGATACCTTCCCTCTTAAGTGTGGAGTCCCTCAGGGTTTCCCGCTTAGTCCTAGCAGAGATAATTTTATCCTATGGCCTAACTATTGTTTCATATGTAGATGACACTCAGATTATAATCTTACTAACACAGGACAATCATTGCAATATGGACCAGTTGAATCCTTGCCTAAAGGACATTGCTGACTTGTTGGCTCGTTTTTGTCTGAAACTCAATGGTGGCAAAACTGAGGTGTCAGTGGGCGGTAATAATACTAACCACTGGACGTCAGTTTGTTGGCAGGGATCATTAGGTATTCGGCCCCTGCCGAAATAAGCAATTATGAACTTGGGCTCCTGGCTGGAAGAAAATCTCACCTTTGAGACCCAACTTTCTAAACTGGCACCCACATGTTTTGTTATCAAGAGGATATTTAGAAAGATCTTAGACCTGCTCCCTCCTCCCTCTCTGAGGATTGTGGCGCAGGCACTGATTCTTTCCTGCTTAGATTATGGAAAGTGACTCTACCTTGGCTGTCTGCTCTGAGTGCTGAAAAGACTCCAGGTAATCTGGAAAACAGCATTGAGGCTGTTATTTAAGATACTTAGGTATCTGGGTCTTTGATTGACTTGTACTGGTTTCCAGTTAAAAGTGGAATTTAATTTGAATCATAGAGTATTCCATCAAAAAAAGACCTCATATATTGTTTCCAGTGATTCATCATTACGTGCTTAGGAGATCGTTGAGATCATCCTCCTAAAAGTTAGCCAAAACACCAACAAGTAAGGAGTGGGGCCAGATCCTTCTCAACTTAGCAGCTAAATTGGGGAACAATCTGTCCACTAGATTGAGGATGACAGAGGATGCATATCTCTTTAGGATACTATTAAAAACTTTGCTGTTTGGTGATTAGCACTTAAGACTGTTGGATTCCAGCAGTGGGAGCCCCCTGGAGGAAAGCCATGTGCTATATAAGCACATTCGAATTGAATGGAATTGAAATTTTTTCCCCTGTCACTGTAGATGCAATCACAAATTTCAGAGATTCACAGACCTACTCACGTTGGAATAACTCCCACAGGATGATCCTGCAGCTGAAGAAGAAGGAAAAGCTTTGATGGAGCAGGCTCCTGAAGAGGGAACATGCCTTGGGAGCACACGTACTGCCTTAGCAGCCACCACTATCTTCCCAATATGCAGAAACAATTAGATCTGGTACTGCTCTCCCCCATGGCTTAAAGAACTTGCAAAGCCCTCAATGGATTTTGACAGTTCAGAGACTCCACTCTCCACATAAAGCCAACTCTCTCATACCTCACTATGGGCCAGATGTATCAAGATACACTTTTGCGATTCTCAAATAGCGATTTTTAAGGAATCGCTATTTGAGAATTGCAAAATGGTATGTATATAGAAATTCGCAATTTTTTAGCGATTTCTTAAAATTCCTGAATTGCGATTAGCAAATTGATAATCGCAATTAAGGAATAATTTCCCATTCATTTCTATGGGCCAGGAGGCCCATAGGAATGAATGTGAAATTATTCTCAATTTGCGAATCGCAATTTGCTAATCCCAAATTGAGAATAATTTCAAGGGTGCAAGGGTGTCCAAAGGACACCCTGTTGCACCCCTGAAATAAGCATGGGTGCACATGTGGTGCACATACATGCCCTAAGGGCATGTTTGCGCATCACATGGCACTTTGAAAAATGCAAAAATGGGCATTTTTAAAGAAATGTGCAAATTACCACCAACTTCCTTAGGGACAATTAGCAATTTTTTTTTGCATCATACATTGCATTTAAGGAATCGCAAATTTTGCGATTCCTTACATGCAATCGCAAAATAAGGAATCGCAAATTTGCGATTCCTTATTTTGCACTGAAATTTGATACATACATACCATGCGAATTTCCGCGTTTGCGAACCCATTTGACCTTCATACATCTGGCCCTATGTGATAATGCCGCTCGAGAGTGAGACTCTGTCCTTTGGTGTCTGTCCTTGCTCGCTACAGGAGTAGCTGGGAGCCAACTTGCACTTGCTGGGCATTCTGTAGCTGTTTAACGGAGGACTCGGCCGCAGTGGAGGTGAGAGGCGCGGCGAGCGGGACTGCGAGGACCAGCATTCCTGCTTAACACCGCCAGCTAGTTCCTCTTCCCGCCGCGCCGCGCCCCCTCCCAGTGCCACGCCCCCCCGCCTGAGAGTTCATTACCTCTCGCGGCCCCCGCTTCGCGGGAGCCGCTCGAGAGTGAGACTCTGTCCTTTGGTGTCTGTCCTTGCTCGCTACAGGAGTAGCTGGGAGCCAACTTGCACTTGCTGGGCATTCTGTAGCTGTTTAACGGAGGACTCGGCCGCAGTGGAGGTGAGAGGCGCGGCGAGCGGGACTGCGAAGACCAGCATTCCTGCTTAACACCGCCAGCTGGTTCCTCTTCCCGCCGCGCCGCGCCCCCTCCCAGTGCCACGCCCCCCTGTCATACATAGGAGCACCTGGGCACGCGCATCGCGGGACGCGCGCGGGGCGGACACCGGGGCGAAGACCGGGCAAAGAGCGGGCCGTTTTAGGCCGTTAGAGGCCGGCAGAGACCGGACCGGGCTACCCCTCTGACGCTCCCTGTCCCCTAGCCCCTATCCGCTTAACTCCAAAATGGCGACCAGGGTCTCAAGGAGTAAATCCGCTCAACAGGCTTCAAGTACACTGGAAAAATTCTTCCCAAAGGCGAGTGCTCTAGCCAACAAATGCCAGTCAGTCACGGAATCACACCTGGAGCTGGGACCTGAAAGCGTGACATTGGACCCCGGGGATACCTTTTCTATGGATGTTAGTACGTCCATACTACTGGACGCCACCCATATGTCTCTAATGGACAGTATCGACCAGACCATTGAGTCGGTTCTCCAGCAGTTAAGAACTCCATCAATCCCCCAGAGGGATAGTGACTCCCCACGGCCTTCCGGGAGCACTGACCACTCCTCTATTCCGGTCAACACGGGAATAGAGTTGCAGGAAGTGAGACAGGTTGCCCTGCTTACAGAGCCTGCAAGTAGTGGAGTGGAACAACCACCAAAAAGGAAAAGGTCCAGGAAACCAAAGAAGGCAAAAAGGGCCAAAGTTGATACAATTGAGTTAAATCTGGATATCAGCACAGACATCTCGGCCTCCCCTGAGCTCATTTCACCAGGGTCTAGGTCGGATCATATAGGCTCCCCAGTACCCACGGCCTTACCATCGCACTCGGGTCCATTTATATTCGGTGGGGTAACTTCCAATAGCACTGACATGATAATCAGCTCACTCACACACACTCTTAAGAACTTGCTGATTCCTATCTCGGACAAATTGTATGCCATAGAGGCTAGACTCAAGGCTATGGAAAATATTCACAAAAGGAACAGCCATGGGTCAGCTACAAATGCTCCTTTAGTTCCCCGGGATCCATCTGGGAACAGACCGTCGTCTGTTGCACTGACCCATGACTCAAATTTGGTCCCGTGCAGCACAAACGGTGCGCTTGCCCCCCAAACGCACCTTGTGCCATCCCCAACACCTAGGCCCCCTGTTCCGGCCCCTAGAAGATCCAAGCCACCCCCTGCTCCCCATTTGAGGGGAGATGAGAATTCTACTAATGGTCCCACTGGCAACACCACTACCCCCCATGATAGGCGGAGGGTGGTTAATCTGCCCCCAGAAGCAGCACCATACACGGCTATCATGGTGGGAGTACCTGAGCTAACTGGTGACACAAGGGAGCCTCAGGACTCTTTACGCAATAAGGTCATAAGTTGGCTTAGTATTAACAGGCCTCTGCCCCCAAATTTGAAAGGTGAGGTTCTGATGGTCAGGAGGATCCCATGGATTGGCCTTACCCCAAAGAACAGGACAGGGGATTGCATTATTGTTAGTTTTAAAAGCCCACATGTCGCCAACTACATCTGCAATTGGCTTGTAAGGCCTGATAAGTCTAACATTGAATTAGTACCCCTCTCACACTTCTACCCAAATGCTTGCAATACGGAGGTGGGGAGGGAGAAGGGGTGGACTAGAGTAGGCTTTGCCGTAGATGGCTCACGTTATAGACCAAAGCATTACCTACCACCTGTTCCGGTCAATATCACACATTACAATAGATTTTCCTGCCTAGACCAAGTAGACTGACCACAAACTGGGGAGACTCTTCTCAGCCCTGGAAAGCTAGTGGGTGAGTTGCAAAGTTCGGTGGGATTGAGAGCTGCCCCTGTAACTGAGTGTGGCCCACATGATACCGTCAAAGAACGAACGGTTACCCTGGATGTTATTCTGGGCCAACAGGGGCTATCACCTAACACTGGGTCTGATGATAGTTTACGGACTATGGAGGTGGAGGTGGATGGTCCACCCATCATCACGGTCTGTAACACTGTTCCGTCAGACTCATATCCCCCCACAGTCACTGCACCACCTCCTACTGGAGGTCAAGGTGCACTACCACAAGATCCGGGGTTGAGAATTCTCTCCTGGAATGTGGCAGGAATCTCAAACAAGGTAGGCACACCGGAGTGGGATCACCTATTAGGTACCAGTGATATCTTCCTTTTTCAGGAAACATGGGCGAGGGAACCCCAAATCAGGAGAGGGTTCGAAATATTTGAAATCCCTGCCAAATGGAGTGGGAGGGGGAGGCCGTCAGGTGGCTTGGCAATCTGGATTGCGAGTCACACTGGGTGCCAGGCGGAACAGGTGCATACGTTTTCGCAGGACATCCAGTGTGTACTGCTCACATGGCCTGCCAAACCATCGTGGGCTATTGTTAATGTCTACTCGCGACCAGTTGCTGCGCCAAATGAATCACCCACCCTAAACGATTTGTCTTCCTTCCTGGGTCAACTGCCAGGAGACTCTAAGGTAGTGCTGGGAGGAGACTTCAACTGTCACTTTGAACCCTTGGAAGGCCTACTGGAGGGTGCCCTCACTGCTGAGGATGACTACTGGGGGGTACCACCCTCGTCCTCGCCCCCCCCCTAAAGCCTGGTCCCCTCTAGCAATACAACTCATGTCCCTCACCTTGAACTTCGCACTGAGGGCTTGTAATGGCCGTACCCCTTCCGACACCCCCTCGGTGTGTACTTTCAACAGAAGGGGCCATGAGTCGAGGCTAGATTACATCATGATAGATATAACACTTTGGTCAAAAGTCCTCGACTTCAGGGTAATAAATAGGTCAGATAGTGACCACAATGCCCTCTGCTTAAACATCCAGCAGCCCCTGCCCCTAGTGGGCCTGCCCGTCGAAAATGGCGTAGAAGACATGGGGGAGTTGCTTCTTACAACAAACAGGCGTCGGGTTAAGTGGGGAAAGCTCCTGAGCTCAGAAGATGCCATTAATAAGTTATATGGTTTGGCACTCCCAAGGTTTATGGAGGTGGATGCCCTTTTAAATGAACCAAGAACCCCAGAATACAATGAGAAACTGGGTAGCATACACCAGGAATTAGTGAGGGATCTGGCGGAGGTATTTCACCCGGTGGTGCCAACCCAAAAGAAAAAGACCCATGTTCCCACCTGGTACACCTCCTCCTGTAGGGCAGCCAAATCTGAGCTTATTGCCGCAATTAAGGAGGGGTCAAATAAGGCCAAGGTACGTGACCTCAGGAAGGAGTATAAATCAGTGATGGCAAATGCCAGGACCGAGTGGGACTGGAACCACTGGCAGGACCTCCACGATGCCCTAAAAACCAGGGACTCCAGGAAATTCTGGGCCCTGGTAAATAATGGGATGGGGGAACTCAAGAAAGCAATTGAACCCAACATTGCCCCTGCGGTTTGGGAGACTCACTTTGGGGCACTCTATCAAGACACTAATACTTGCCCAGATAGAGCCCTGTCAGTGCCCATAGGCTCTCAGGATTCAGCCCTGGAACTATCCCTAGGGGAGGTGGAGGCTGCTCTGGAGCACTTATCGCTGGGGAAGGCGCCGGGTCTGGATAAGTTACCCGGGGATCTTTTTAGGCATCATCCGGACATCTGGGGTCCGTACCTCCTTATTCTTTTTAATGCCATCTTAGGAGGTATGGCGATCCCCGGGTCTTGGCTGGGGGCAGAGATTGTACCGATTCACAAGAAGGGGTCCACTCTGCTCCCGGCCAACTACAGGCCCATTAGCCTAATTGATGTACCCCAAAAGCTCTTTGCGCGCCTCATCCTTAACCATCTGCTGGATTGGGTGGAGGACAATGACATCATGAGCCCCCTCCAGGCTGGCTTCAGAAAGAACACGTCGACCATGGACCAGATCCTCCGCCTCCTCCTCCTTTACTGGAAGACGGTGACGTTAGAGGGGGGAAGACTGTACATGGTCTTCGTGGATCTGAGGTCAGCCTTCGATCTAGTCCCTAGAAGGAAATTATGGGAGGTTTTGGAAAAGCTAGGAGTACCCCCTCAGTTGCTCAGCATTATCATCAGGTTGCATGAGAACAACTATGCACAAGTGAGGTGCGGGAGGGATGGCAAGCTTTCGTCCAGATTTCCGGTCCATCGAGGAGTCAGACAGGGCTGTGTCCTGGCACCGACCCTGTTCTGTCTTTTCATTAACATCGTTATACTTCATCTTGATAACGTTAAGGACAATGATGCCCCGCTCCTGGCAGGCAGGAGGGTTCCGGCAATAATGTTTGCTGACGATACCCTCCTGCTTTCCAAATCCCCTATGGGGATTCAGAGGATCGTGAACGGTTTTGGTCTTTTCTGTCGCCAACACGGGCTGGAGGTGAACACAGAAAAGACCAAGTTCATGATCTTCAATCCCCCCTCCAAAACCAGACCCAATCCCACACTGGGGGAAGTTAGTCTTGAGAGGGTTTCGACCTTCATATATTTGGGGGTAACACTCCAGGAAAACCTCTCATGGGACTGCCAGATAGCTAGATCCAGGGTAAAATTGTCCCAGCTATCGGGTGCAATGCTGAAGGTGGCTAATAAGTCCACCTTTAAGCCTGTAAGCCCGGCCCTGGAAACTTATAGGTCCCAAGCCAAGGCAGCAGCCATGTATGGTAGCGAGTTATGGGGACACAAAGCAGGGAAGGCTTTGGCAGGAGTGGAAAACCGTTTTCTAAGACGCCTACTTGGTCTCCCGCAAGGCACGCCACTCCTGCCCCTAAGACTAGATGTGGGTCTTCCCTCCATTGCTGAAGATCTTCTGTCAAAACCCGTGAAGTTTTGGCACCGGATATGGACTACTGATGAACTCCACCACTACAGACAGGACCTTATTCATGTAATGAGCTTGAATGGCAACAACAAAATTCCCTGGCTGGCTTTTATTAAGACGGAATTGCTCAGTGTGAACTTGCCAGACTTATGGGATGACCCAGCTCAAGGCTGTCAAAGGATTACCCGTGAAACCCTGGCCCAGATGTATAAGAATAAGAACTTGTCTCACATGGAAAATGTTTATAATAGTGGCACCCTGACGGCACGTTTTATGGAATCCAAAAATTCTTATGTTTTCGAACCTTTTATGGATTTTATCTTTCCTGTTCTGGCGAGGAAATTGTTTGTGCAATGGAGGTTTGGCACACTCCCTACTAAAACATTTACCTCCAAATGGTCAATAGGGGGTGACAAACTCTGCCCATGCTGTAATGCCCATGATGAAGATGACCTACATATAATGTTTGTTTGCCATGCTTACCATAGACCCAGGAAGTACTGGATAGCACCGCTTTGCCGGAACCTGGGGTTCAGGAAGTATTTACAGGCTTACAGGGTCATGAAAACCAGTACTCTGGGCCACATTGTGTTTGCTGTATCAAAATTCTTAATGGCAGCGTGGATTATTAGGAAGAAAATGTCCCCCTGAACTGGTACTGCCTTGCACCCTCTATTCCCTGCTGGTCCAGTATAGAGTTTTATATGTATTAAATACTGTATTTTAAATGTATGTATTGTATTTTACTGTATCTTTTATGGCCTATATGGCCGAAATAAAGAATTTTTGGAATTGGAATTGGAATTGGATAATGACCCTTTACAGGTAACTGCGTGAACAGTGTCCATACCATGGGAAACTCTGTTTCATTATGTGAGTGGGCATGTCGGGTTTCACAAAACATCAGCAAAACTGCCTGACAAAAGTTTGATTCATATGATAGTGTTAAGATTTTGCAATGATTACATCTGTAAAATTGTCCCTCGATTTCTGTACCTGTGTGACTGTAACACACACTGTGCTTGGAATGTTTCAGATGTTTCAGGGTCTGTTTCAGTGGCGACCGGCACAGGTAAGCGATGTGGGGAGGGGTGGGGCGGGGCAGGGTAAGGCAGGGGGGAAGCTGATGGATGATGGAATAGGTGGTATTTATTTATTTAACTATATCTATTCCGTCATCTGGTGAGTTCCATAGATTCCAACCCACCCCACTGTGTTTACCTGTGCCAGCCGCTGCTGGTCTGTTTCACCAAAAGATGCATATGCTTGAACAAGTGTGCTCTATGTTTGTGCAAATATGACAAGTAGCCATGTCCTGGATTCTCAGATGACAGTTACGGTTGAGCAAACGCAGGGCGCATGAATTCCTTGTAGTCATATGTGTGGAGACAATGGGTTAGGACTGATTTCCGAAATAGCTCATTCTTTTTCATGTATGGATAGGCTGCCACTTTTACCTTAACATGCAGGTTTAAAGAGCCAAGGAGCTGATATAAGGGGAAATCACCTATGTGTCATTTTTCACCCCTAAATGTTATGCCAGTACATTGTTTGTAGTCCTTTAGCACTGTATAAGTCAGGAATGTAACAAGGGTGCCAAATGGACGTAGTGCAAATAAAGGGCAATGAAGTCTCTAAACACTGTATGGGTAGTAAAATGCAACGATAATCAGAGTTCAGTGCCATCTCAGGTCTGTGATGCAACTTCACCTGCTACATCATTGATTGCGGCACCCCTGGTTCTTTGTGAATAAGTAACCTGCCTAATTTCAAGGTTGAACTGCTAATAAGGACATTCTGACATTTGTCAGATGGGCTGCCCGCTAGGAAGCTACTATTATGCATGGGTAGGATGACATGACTCAGCATTGAAATTACCTTGTCTATGTATTTATAAAATATTGTCAATAATCAGCGTTTAGACCCATCTTTCTAAAAATTAATTTTTGGGAAGCATTTCACCCAAAACCAGGAAAAAAAAAAATTTAAACATATTTTTATTGGCATTTTATCCAAATCGTCACACAGGAAACAAAAAGGAAAGGAAGGAAGACAACATATCAAAGATGTCCAGATTATGCAGTAAATAAGTACAGACTGTTGTCCACTGGCACTCCATGCAATCATGAATACTTTTGGCTCAATGTGACTAACATTCTACTCGCCTAGTGCCCTTCTCAGTGCAGAATACACCATTCAAAGCAGTCTAAGAAATTGTTTACATCATCTAGTAGTGACTACATTCTCCAGTGCTTCCTCCACTGTTACACTTATATTACATCATTTATGTATGCAGACGTACAACTCGGTCCATCGCCAGGTTTAACAGACACGTTCCCTACTTGTTTTCTCCCACCACCAATTGTACCAACCACTGTAGCTGGGCAGCCATCATATAGAATTCGAAGTTTGGCACCCCTAGCCCTCCATAGGACATAGGGCGCTGTAGAGTTTTCAGTGACACCCTCGGGTGCCCATCTCCCCACATCAGATCCTGCAAGAGGGTATTCAGGGTCGGAATCAGCTGTGCAGCATCAAAACCGGGAGATTTACGAAGAAATACAACAGCCGGGGCAGCATAACCATTTTAGACAGGGTGATCCGAGCCATAATGGCTAATTGTAACGTACGCCAGAAGTGTACTCAGGAACGAAGTGAACACAGTGCCTTTCCCAAGTTCCCTTCCTTCAAATCATCTAAAGCGTGGAAGATGTGAATACCCAGGTATTTAAAGATGCACTGAGCCCAGAGTATGTCAGCTGGCAAAGTCTCTGGTCTAGGCAATGGCCCTGCTATCGGAAACAGACAAGTCTTGGATTTATTGACCCGAAGGCCTGAGAGCAGTGAGTGTGAAGTTGACCAGGATGTGCAGAGCCACGGAGGTACCCTCAACTGCCACCGTCAGATATTGCAGCAGATCGTCCGCGTCCAGAGATGTGGTGCTGCTGCCCACCCAATGACAATCCCAGCCTGTCCCCTCCCAAACAGATCAGTTCCGCTGGGGTTCAATAGCTAGGGCAAACAAGAGTGGGGAGAGGGGACACTCCTGCCAGGACCCAGAGATATCTTTTATAGCCTTGAAGTGGCTCTGCCCATCTTGACTCTTGCGGTGGGCGAAACATAAAGAAGCCGCACCCACCGCACCCAATCATCCCCCAAACCCATACACAGCATCTCCTCAGAAAAGTACTCCAGACCACTGTGTTAGCATTAATGGGAGAGTATGTTTCAATGAATGTGACGAGCGAGGCCTGAAAGGGAACGTCGCCGAGCAACAACGGGTTCAGTTTCCATGTGGGGATCGGGGGATGCCAACCTGGGGGCTGACGTGACATTAATGAAGGGCTATGGTCCGAGAAAGTGCGCTCCAGGTATTCGGTATGGGAGATGGAGCCATTAAAGGCTGAGGAGCAAAGGAACATATCAAGCCTAGTATGTACATGGTGGACCAGTGAGAAGAAGGAGTACACCCTATCCCCAGCATGCTGCAGTCTCCAGGTGTCCTCAAGGCCCCAGTGGGATATATAAAGTATGGGAACCCAATGCCGTATGGTGCAGCTGTGCCCCCTGTACGGGAGGGTGGGAACAGTCAGCGGCAAAATCCGCTGACACAGTAAAGTCGCCCCCCAAGATTAGGGGGACCACTCAAGTGGTGAGCCAGGGAGGTGGAGAGGGACACCAAGAAGCCGACCTGGTCCTGATTGGGTAGGTATACATTGCCCAGTGTCACCTTCTGCCCTCCTAACCTCCCCGTGATCAGGACATACCGCCCCTCTGTATCAAGACATGAATGTTCAAGGGCAAAGGGGACCCCAGGTTTCACCCAGATCAACACTCCCCTGGCAAAGGCTGAGAAAGTGGTCTCAAAGACGTGACCCCTCCACCTCCTCTTCAGCTTCCCGGCCTCTTTCCTGTTAAGATGTGTATCTTGGAAGAATGCAATGAGCACGTCCCTTTCGCCGCAGATAAGAGTAAATGTTGTGGCATTTAGCCGTTGTTCCCATACGGAGGTGGAAACTGGTAGCTTTCTCACAGACCTCGCAGCCTGCCAAGTAACTCAGTTAGTCCCAGGCCCCATTCACCCAACCGGCCACTTGCTAGACCCCGTCTCCTCCAACCTCCCTTCCCTGACCATCAACATACCTAGCCCGGTGTGCTGGTCAGATCATTTTTTGATCTCTATGTCACTCCCAGTATCAGAGCCCTTGCGCAGAGTGGATCAGAAGTCTTCTCTTAGGAGCCCTTGGCATAAACTGAATCTCTAGCAATTCCATGCCCTTTTTTCTCTAAAGTCCCCTAAGTTGCCTAGTGATCCAGTCTTGCCATATAAAACACTGTGTGACGGTATTCTCCAGGCACTTGACTCCCTCATCCCGGCCAAATGGTCTAAGTGTCACAACTCTAACCCCAACCCTGGTTCAATGACAGCCTGTCCACTATGCGCAAAGCCTGTAAAAAACTGGAGCGGGTCTGGAGAAGGGACTATGACCTGGAGGCTAAGAGATGCTTTCAGGCCGCCATTAAGAGTTACCATAGGGCCATACAATGTGAACAGGCTTCCTACTTCGCTAACAAAATTAATGCAAGTAGTAATCAGGCCAAATGCATTTTTTAAATACTTAATGATCTTAAATCGAGTAAAACTCCAACTGACTCCATGATTATGTCAGAACAGCCTTGTGAGGACCTTGCCACTTTCTCTGTTAAGAACGTGGAAACTATCTATCAGTCCTTTTCTCTGGCTCCTGCCTGCCTTAGTTCCTTACATAGACCCCCCTCACTCAGAGTCTTGCAGCCTTTCCTACCATCTCTCAGGACGAGCTTTGCCTGCTCTGCAGGAAAGTCAAATCTGGCTCTCCTGCAGACCCTCTCAAACCCGACCAGTTCATAGGCTCCCTGCCTATGCTCTTGGCACCTCTGGGCCAGATGATTAACACTTCCCTTTCCACAGAAGTTGTCCCTAGGCTGTGGAAGCAGGCTAAGGTGGTCCCCCTTCTCAAGAAACCTTCACTGGACCCGGCCAACTTAGAAAATGTTTGCCCTATATCCCTTCTACCATGGGCAACCAAGGTTGCCAAGGCACATATTACCATCATCCTTACGGCACTCCTGAGCAACAATGGCATCTTGGATCTCTTGCAGAATGGGTTCTGCCCCAGTCACAGCACGGAGACAGCTCTCCTAGCTGTGACCGAACATCTGCGAACTGTTCTAGACACGGGGAATACCGCAGCACTGATACTGTTAGATCTCAGTGCCGCGTTCGATACGGTCCCCCACTAGATTCTTTTACATCGTCTGGAGGAGGCCGGCATCGTCGGCTCAGCTCTGCAATGGTTTAGATCTTTCCTCTCTAAAAGAACATTCCAAGTGACAGCCCCTCCTTTTCTTTCCTGTGTCCAGTCTATCGGACAAGGTGTGCCTCAGGGCTCTTCCCTTAGTCCTGTACTATTTAATCTGTACGTACAACCACTTGCGGTGGTGGCCAGGGACAGAGGTCTCACCATTGTCTCTTATGCGGACGATACACAGTTGGTGGTGGCTCTCTCCGATGACTCCACGCGGGATGCTCCCAAGTTTAGGAGCAGTCTTGCGGTTGTCGCGGAGTGGATGACCACCAACTGTCCACAGCTGAACGCCAATAAGTCGGAGGTATTGCTGGTGGGGAGAGATACCAAGCTGTGGAGCGAACATTGGTAGCCAACACCCTTGGGAGTGCACCCATCCTCAAGCTGGTGGTAAAAAATTTAGGGGTGTGGATGGATTCAACCCTCAGTTTTCAGGAGCATACAAAGAAAGTGGCAGGAACTTGTTTTGGCCTACTCCAGGGATTGGAATCCCTGCTAGGGTTCTTCGACCGGTCCACCCGACAAATCATTGTCTTGGCAGCCATTTTGTCAAGGCTGGACTATGCCAGCGTGCTCCACTTGGGGACGAACAAGGCAGAAGTTATGCACCTGCGAGAGTCCAAAATGCGGCAGCCAGAGCCCAGCTTGGGCTCCCTAAAAGCCGGCCGACAGCTAGTGCCTTCCGACGGCTATACTGGCTGCCTATGGCCAAGCGGATTGACTTTAAGACCCTCTGTGTTGCCTTTAAAATTTTGAAACTCTCCTCTCCGGGTACCCTGGCCAATCTGCTGGCGCCCTACGTACCTTTGCGCCAATTGCGCTCCATGGAGCAATATCTGGTCGCCGTCTCAAACAGTATGTGAAACATAGCCCTTAATGAGGCCCTAACCCAGTAAGGCACTCAACTGGGGGTAAGCAAATAAAGACATAGTTCTGGCGCACAAACCGCCTGGGGGCGCCTGCCCCTCAAGGAATAGGTCATCTCGAGACCAGGGCCCCCTGCCAACAGTTCAGCAACACACCAGGATCCCGGATCACCTAAATGTTCAAGCAGCCTCAGATGACTTTGTCCTCTGTCTTCGGTGTCACCACCAGGAACTTCACGCTGTCACTACGAGAGGTGTCGGAATCATTTCCCTCAGTATCCCTCGAAGAGCGGACCTCCACCTCCAGGTAAGGGTTCCTGCCCCGCATGAGCACCGCCACAGCCTGCAGGGCTTCAGCCCTCGCCCTCTCCATTTGTGATGAGGTCGGTTTCTTTGGGACTCCCCATGTGAAAACATCTTCTGGAGCGCTTACCAAGCTCTGCTGTTTTCCTTGACTCTGGTCTGAGGCCCCTTGGCTGCAGGGCCCCAACCCTGTAGGCCTTTATCCAATAGCAGGCATCTTTCGGACTGTCACAAAAGTGGGTGTTGCTGTTTAGGATGATCCGCAGTTGGGCCGGGAACATTAGAGAGTACTGGAGGCCTTCCTCCATCTGTGCCTTCTTAATCTTCAGGAACAAGGTCTGCCCTCACTGCACTTCCAGTGTGTAATCTGAGAAGAGGGACATTTTACTATTGTTGACAGTGTAGAGGCCCTCTGCACGAGCCTTCTGCAGGAGTACATCCCTGTCTTGGATTTGGAGCAACCGGGCCACAACTGGCCTTGGAGGTCGCCCCGGCCCGGCAGTCTGGCTAGGACTCTGTGGGCCCTATCAAGAGTGTAAAAGGTCGACAGGCCCCCAGGAGCTTCCAAGCTTCTTAGCCACTGCTCCAAGAAGGACACCATTTTGCCGGCCTCAGCCCCTTCCAGCAGGCCCAGGACTCGTATATTGTTCCGCCTGTTTTGCCCCTCCGCATGCTCAGGCCTTCGCTCCAGTACGCTGAACCTGTCCGTGAGGGCCCTCAACTGCGGTTCCAAGGCCTTTTGGGCTGGAGTTAACTCAGTAATGGTAGACTCGGTCTCCTTCATCCTCTCAGAGAGCTTCTTATGTTCCTCTTGCAGAAGGCCGAGCCCCATGTGACCGTGCTGATGTCCTGATGGAGAGTGGCCTTCATGTCCGCTATGGCCTCCAGTATCTTGCTCAGCTGCTGTTGCACTGGTTACTCTGAAGCAATCTGTGATTGATCCTGGGCACTATATTCTGAGTCATGTGAAGTCCCAGCCTATCAACCCCTTGGTTTTCCCATGGTGCCAGAAGGCCCATACAGACGATGGACCCCGCCGGGGTGAAAGTCCCTCTGCAGCTAGCTCCGCAGCTCAGCTCCACGCACTGCGGTGCGTCCCATCCGCTCAATGCCCAAGTCCCAGCCCCTTAACGCCCAAGGCAGCTACCCTGCAGGAGGGCTCACTTTCATGTGCATCACAGTCCAGTCCCAAGGACCGCCCTTCACCCAGGTCACTGCCAGCACCGGTAGTTGGGGAAATCCTCACACAGTCACTTGCAGCAATTTGCCCTCAGTCACCTATATAAAAAGTCTGGAGTGCGCATCCCTGTCCCGCCACAGCTCTCCTCAATGGGGCCTGCCAAGTCCCGAGGTGACAAACACATCCAGGCCGCAAGGTTCCGTGCTGTAAAACTCCTGCTTATCTGCCATTCCCTAGAGGAGCTACAGTTCCCTCTGTGCCCCCACCCTAATCCAGGTCGACTACGGGCCTCCTCCAATGCGCTCCAAGGGGAGTGGACGTGCCAGACTCAGTCCCCCTCTTTTCCCCGGGGCATAGGATTTCCTCCGATCTGGCCTCGGCTGCTCCTCTGCGGGTCAGAACCCGATCTCCACCAGCAGGGCACTGGAGGCCCAAGTTTAGGCACCGGGTGGGAACCCCCAGGCTTCACTCAAACCCAGGGAGGCCACGACCCCCCTAGCAGCTCTCCCTCTTCCGCCTGCAGGCTCTGGCTGAATCTCCTTGCAGTCAGCAGGGACCCCCTGGGCTCCCTTGTCAGGAGGGCTGAAGGCAGGGCCTGCACTCTAGCCCTCGAGCCCGGACCTTGGCTCTGATCACGCGCCCCACCCTGCTCCTCACCTCCGGGGACAGTGATGTGGTGTGTTTGCCTCCTTCACGGAAGCGCCATCGCCACAGCTGTGTTCCGCCGGGCCCCCGCGATGCACAGTAGCCACCTAGACCAGGTAATTGCAGAGGAGCCCTCGACAGGGACACACGCCCCAACAGACTCGAGGCTCGACCTCAGTTCACGGGTGCTGCTCGATCCCGGGCCACCATCTTGCTTGTTCCTGACCCCGACAGCTTCCTGGAACACAAACTCGCTCTTGTCGCCCAGGAGCCGGTAGGACCGTTGGAACCAGCTCCCCATTGTCCTGGCACCACCAGGCCCATTTCAGGAAGTCCACTAGTCTTGGGCGCCAATAGTTTGGGCGAATAATTAGCGGGCAGGTGCGGAGCTCCGAGCTCACGCGTCCGCCATTGTCAGCTCCATGGATACGCCCCAACCCAGGGGAAATGTTACACTCTCACATGGTCTAATGGGAGATTTATTTAAACACTTTCTTTGCAAGGGTGGGGTTTGGCTCCTAGTCAGAGCTTTCTTATCGTGCCCAGGTAGAGCACATTAGCTCTAATCAAGTTTTTCCTATGTACACTCCTGGAGTACAGACTTGCATTATTTTCTTAGAATCAAATCCTAATATGGATAGCCATTCAGTTGGTATGAAGGATTTGCTACAATTGTAAGTCAACAGCTGTAAAATGAAATTAACATGGACATAAGAATAAACGTCTCAAATATTATCAGAAATCATGCCAGCAGTTCTTTTCACAAAAAAGAGGAGTCACAAATTCAAGTATTATACTTACTCTCAGAAAGGACATGCACAAATGACAAGAATGAGTGAAAGCCCACTTGACATTTATTCTACAAATGACTGAGTTTCTTCTCATTTTTCGCAAATCCATTCCAAATCTACCCCAGCCTGACCATTAGACATTTACATTTTGGTTTTGCCCTCACCGCTAACCCTGGGCGTAGTTTGTGTAGTAGCGCTACGCATAGCTACCCGAAGTGCACTTCGCACTATGTACGCTATGCGTAGCTATGCGAACTGCATAATGCGGTAGGAAAAATGATGTTCGCGCTGATTGTACAGTGCCGGATGCTTGTCCGCACTGTGCAATCATTGCAAACGGCATCTTGCACAGTGCAAGCGGTCGTTTTCTGCCGCTCGAGTAGATTTGTACTTGAGCAGCAGCTGTCTCAATACGGACTGGTAGTTTCTCATCGCGAGCGGTCGCAAGCATACATGACCACTCGCAATGAGAAACCTGACCTCCCCGCGTTGACAATCTTGCCGGGAGGTTTGTTTTTTTCATGCTTGCGATCGGCAACTTGATGTTCACTGTGAACTTCCACTCACACAAGCTGACTTCAACTCATCGGCGATTCATTTAGACTCTTATAGGAAAGCAGGCAATCAGGTGGAATGCATTGAATGGCTGCTGTGGCTTGCTTCTCTCTATACTGCATCTGTTCTCCTCACGTGTAAAACAGCATTTGGATAACTGATTATCTGACTCAAGAGGAAAAATTGGCAGCTATTACATGAAACTCAAAGGCACCAAACTGATGTTAATTGAGCTGGCACTCTCCTCTAAGTAACATTTGTGCTGTATAGCTGCCAGATCGAAATTTAATTTGCAAAATAGTCCATGCATACCTAAGTAATGAGGCATTCCTCACTGATATAATGCTTTAGTTTACTTACCCGAGCAATCTGTCAGCCATGCCCGGCACATAGTCATATGATGAATATCGATATAACTGACTTTGGTCTAAATTCATGGAGTGGAAATATCACAAAAGAAGTAGTTGAATTTTATATTTGCATCTTTAGCACAGAATTGTTCAGCGTTAGGTTAGCAGGAAGCTGCACTAGTAAAATGAACAAAAAATCATGTGGTGAAAATGAAAAAGATACTTGAGTGAAATAATGGCTAAAAAACATGAAAAATGTGTATTTTAATCATTTTAAAATATTCATAGTCTTCTTCAGTCAGTCAAAAATGTTCATGTGTGGAGAGCAAAATGGGAACTGCTTAATTTGCAGGCTCTGCAGTCAGATGGAATGCTAGATTGAATGGGAGCACAGAGCAGTGCAACAGCAAGGTCTAAATAAGAATGTGCTTGAGCAGGAGACGTTTGAGGCAAAGGAATTTGATAGAAATTCAACTGGTTGCTGCATTAGTCACAGTCATTTTGATTTTTGGATTACGGATGGAGGCTTTTATGATGACTGAGTAGGTGGGTCTCACTTAACAGTCACAAACTTCTTACTCCCTTCCCTCTAATAATTGTGTAGTTTGCATAGAGTACTTTAACCTTTTTTCAGTAGCAGCAGCTACTGGGTAGAAGTGGTGGGGTGGGGAGAGGGGTTGTAAAAAAAGTAAAAGGGAAAAAAAAAGAAAATGTCACTTACTGTCCCGTAGGCCGCCTCTCCTCCGTCCTCTTTGGCCGATGAAACAGGAAGCACACAGGCTCGCAGATTCCCCTAGCTAATCACTGTGCTGCTGTCACAAGCTTGACAGCAGCATTGTGTTTGGTCTGAGCACCAAGGTATGGCGCTCAGACAAGGGTTGAGAGGCTGTGCATGTTCTCCACCCAGGCTGTGCATTACAGCCGGTGGACACCATGCTAAGTGCGCATTTGGCCAGCCCACCATGCTCACTGTAGAGAGTGTCCACCACTCCCTCCCTTGCTCTGGGGGCAGCACAGCCCTGCCCGCACCTTCACTGAGCCTATAGGGGAAACAATTTATAATAACAATGTAATTATCATTTTATTTTTCCCATGGGGCAACGTCCTCCAGAGGTGCCGCCTCTACCTTTTCATCAGAAATAAGGAACGTTATGTGATACAAGCCTACTGAAAACAGTTGTCCCCACTTAAATCAAGGGCACCATGTGTGGGGTTTCAGACAATCATCTATTACCACAGCCTATCACCCTAGTTTAAGAACAAACAATAAAGCTATTTTTGCAAATAAATTGCTAAACTTAACACTGTTAAAATCAACATTATCAGAGCTAGTTTTCAAGCCAACTGGATTTCTTTTCCTCTGCTCTCCTGGGGACCAAACTACATTTGGGTTGAGGTCTGATTACCAAGTACAACTCTTCAGCACTTGATTCCGAGGGTAGAAAGGCAAAGCAGTCCAAGGCTTACTCAAGGAAGAGGTTAGAAACTGTGAGCTCAGCAGAAGACAAATAATATCTAATAAATACATTTCCAAGCTATGATTTATCTTATAGAAACGAAAGTACTTACTTCACAAAGAAACTGCGACTGAGCATATCTACAGAGTTCACTGGGTTGTCAGAAGTCCTGGCTACAAGCACTGGAGCTGTCCTAAAAGCATGTACACAGGCCTGACTTCTCAGTCTCTTTATGCGTACTGTTGAGCTGCCTCAGAGCACTTTGGTCCTCATAATCGAATGTATAACACACGAAACACAGGGGGTCTAACAGCCAAATTGAGAGGCTACACTGTCGATACTGAGTCAACAAGATCTCAAAATATCTTTATCACTCACACATAGCGTATTATTAAGGATAGAGAAGGAAAAAAGGCTAACACTACATGCATAGAGGAGACCGGTACATCATCGATTATTCGCAAAATGGCTGATTAATCCACAACAGATTGTAAAGGGTTTCCATCAAATTAGACTCAATGATCAGTCCTATCATTTGGCCAAACCCATGTGCAAATGAGGCTGGTCCCCTGATCAGTGGGACACTCAGCTCCGCACCTTATTGTTGTATCAGGATTTGGTCCACCAAATACACAAACCGTCCATGATGACTGATCTTTTGATGGTAAAGTAAGAAGAAATAGTGCAACGAACAAGAAAGTGATTTAAAATAGGATGGAATGTCCTCCTTCTAAATACTTTATTCTGCGGACTGGACACGCCTCCTAATTAAAAAATAGAACAGTGCAAGAGAAGACAGTGACAATTATCTGTCTACATAAGGGCCAACATGTTTCTGCCTAACGGGTATTTAATCCCTTGGCATTCGTCAGGGCCTCTGCTCGTATAATAGTTGCACTCCTAATAGTGAAATATAGATTTCACCACCATCACCAAAACAAATTGTAGTAAAACTGGTTAGAAACGGTACAACCTGTAACAACCATGGACATTAACCCTCCGATTCACAATGGTTACTGTGAATTCTGTGAAGGAAAACGTTATATCATTAGTACTGTATTCGATGCATCAGTCTCATGTGCATAGTGTGTCACCAAGCCAACCAATAATGTGTGTCAGAAAATTAATTTTTATGCTTACCCTTTGTGGTAGGGCAATATACCTCACCTCACCTGGACACTGCTCAGGTACTAAGAGGCCCTGCACTACAAAGATATAGGGAAAACAAAAGAATGTGGCAAAGTACTGTAAAGAATTTTTTTCGCTTTATACCCTGCCTGTGATCATTCCTATAACCAAATGCCCTGTATCTAGAGGCAAAACATATGAGGTAGATAAACACCCCAAACTCAGTGTACTAAGCCTCAAAATGACCCAGAAACTCGACTAAGACACCAAACTTTAAGGAAGATTAAAACTCCTTTGTGTGCTTATTCAGGAATTTTACAACATACTGATCTTCAGAACCTGTGATTTGCTAAAGTTTACAACATAGTATAGCTAAAAATATTCTAAAAATATTCTGTGGTAGCTGCTCACCTTTCCGTCGGTACCTCAAGCTCCCATCTGAGACTTGGGGGAGGCACCGATCTGTAGGAGATGCTAGTATAAGTAGTCTAGTGAGGGTTTGTTAGTGAAGTATCCCTCCACCTTTAAGATGTATACTAGATAGTGGCAATCTTATCATGTGTCCCTTCAATTGGTATATATTAGTGGCAAGGACACTATTATCAGACATTTATTGTGAAGTAAGCCTTATTGGTCTTTATTTTCATAAGAAAACTAAGGGCACTACTTTACGCTCGAAATCTCGCGAGATCTCGCAAGAGGAAGTGCTCAGAACTTCCATATGATGTCATATCGGCCATCTTTGTAGTTCCTAACACTATAATCTGGTAATCATTGGACCATGATTATTCCTCACGTGCATATGATGTTAGAATGCCCCCAGTGTTGTGAGTCACTGCCTGTTTTTCTACAAAGTAAGCCTAGTTTAGCTTGTTTTCTTAGAAACAAGAGCGCACTACTTAGCGCTCGAAATCCCGCGGGAAGATGCGCTCAGAACTACCGATGACAACATATCGGCCATCTTTGTAGTTCTGAAGGCTCCGACCTGTATATCATAGAATCACGATTGACCATGTGTTGTTTTTGAAAAAAGTACCAGTCATTGGGCAATGACAGCTGCCCAATGATGTCATTTCGGACATCTTTGTAGTGCGATGACTGCAACCTATTGGTCCGTGATATTCCAATGTTGTTTTTGGGAACGCAAGTGCTCTAAGTAGTATGCCATGAGTGGCCTCAGAGTGTATTCAATGGGCATAACTATGCAGATGCTCCAAAATCTTACAATGTGGGAACCATCCTAATGATTGTGCATAGCTATATGTCACCCTCCAGTGTATGTCAGAAAACTCCCATAATCAAACCCATTTGTGATATTATGAGAAGAGTGTGAGCAAAGTAATTCAGGCATGAATCAATATGTACAACATGTTTATATAGACACACCCTATTACAGTCAGTATATCCCAGTTATTACTCACTAGTGCCAAGGCTACAGGGAGGTCCAAGGAATATCATCATTTAATCCTCCTGTATCTGTCCGAAGTTTATAAATCCATTTTTGCTCTTTTCTAAAAAGGTAACCCGACACATCACTTATGTGACTGGGTATATATGGCTTCTCCAGGACAGTCCATTGGAAGTCCGTTTCTAGATGTGCACGCTCCAGGAAATGTCTCGTAAGTTTAGTGTTGTTTTTCTTACAACGAAAAGAACTCTTGTGTTCCAACATCCTGGTGCGGACTTTGCGGGTCGTCATACCCACATATCGTGTGGAGCAAGGACATGTCAGCATATAAATCAGATTGGTACTATAGCAATTACTATAGTTACTCTGCAACCAAGGTCTCGTGGTGCCTATATCTATCTCCTTTGTGTGTTTGGTCTGAGGGCAGACTGAGCAAGTGCCGCAAGGGTGATGCCCGACAGCTGGTGGAAGGTTCCACAGTGTTCCACCAAGTTTCCTAGGGAGCTCTTTTCGGCGTGTGTGAACAAGTCGATCCCGAATGCTGCTTGCCCTTTTGAACGCAAACAAGGGTTGCGCGATTTTCTCTCTCCCATGGTTCAGAAGGCGCCAGTGTCTTTTGACAATCTTCTGGATGGCATTGCTTCTAGTATTGAAGGTGCTCACGAAAGTGAGTCTAGTCAGAGGTGGTTTAGGGATTGGAGCTTCCAGGAGGGCCTCCCAATTGTTGTTAACCGCTCTCTTTTTTGATCTTTTTATGAGTGAATTTGGATAGTGTCTGTCCCGTAATTGTCCACAGAGATTCCTAGCATGCACCTCAAAGTCCTCTCTATTGGAGCAGTTCCTGCGAACCCTTAGGAACTGGCCATATGGTAGATTCTGGCGCAGGGACTTCGGGTGGTAGCTCTCGTAAAGGAGGAGTGAGTTCCGCGCCTTAGGTTTCTTATACAGTTCACTCTGCAATCCTGCAGTAGTGACATAGATCGACAGATCTAGGAATGCAATTCTTTCCTTATTTGTTTCCATGGTGAATTTAAGAAACTGATTTCTACTGTTTAGCCATTGGTGGAATTCATTGACGGAATCCACCGTGCCTCTCCACACCACCAACACGTCGTCAATATAACGCTTCCACCACTTAATAGAGGTGTGGAAGGGGTTGGTGGGTGTCAGTACGTGTTGTTGTTCGAACTGGTGCACGTATAAATTCGCCAGGCTCAGCGCGAAAACGCTGCCCATACTCGTGCCCGAGATCTGGAGAAACAGCTTGTCCTCATACTTGAAGAAATTCATTTTCATGGCTATAGTTGCCAAAGCCATTATAAATGGTACAGGGGTGATAGTTTCACATATACTATCCCTCAGGATGGATGTTACGACTTCCAAAGTCTCATCCTGAGGGATAGAAGTATACAGTGATTCTACATCGAAAGAGACCAGGAGGTCTCTTTCAATATCATAATCAATTTCTGCAAGGACACGCAAGACATCTTTAGTGTCCTGCACATATGTAGGCATTTTCTGTACAATTGGCCGCAGAAAATAATCGACAAAAGTTGACAACGGCTCCAGGAGAGACCCTATTCCTGAAATATTAGGCCTACCAGGCGGTGGCCTCTGTGGTTTGTGTACCTTTGGTAAAAGGTAGAAATAAGGAGTGGTTGGGTGTTTAGCAACCAAATAAGTCGCCTCACTTTGAGTGATCCAACCCTCAGATAAAGCTTCTTCAACCATATCCTGTATCTGTTTAGTCACCTCTTCTGTAGGATCTGTAGACGAGGGAGAGTATGCCTGTCTATTGTTTAGTTGTCTATAGCACTCAGTCTGGTAATCCATGGTGTTTAAAATAACTATAGAGCCGCCCTTATCTGCAGGCTTTATAGTTATTAAATGATCCTCTGAAAGTGATTTCAGTGTCATTTGTTCTGATTTGGTAAGGTTGTTAAATGACCTGACTGTTGTGCTCCACAGTGAAGCAATACCGCCTGGTAGGCCTATTATTTCAGGAATAGGGTCTCTCCTGGAGCCGTTGTCAACTTTTGTCGATTATTTTCTGCGGCCAATTGTACAGAAAATGCCTACATATGTGCAGGACACTAAAGATGTCTTGCGTGTCCTTGCAGAAATCACTGTATACTTCTATCCCTCAGGATGAGACTTTGGAAGTCGTAACATCCATCCTGAGGGATAGTATATGTGAAACTATCACCCCTGTACCATTTATAATGGCTTTGGCAACTATAGCCATGAAAATGAATTTCTTCAAGTATGAGGACAAGCTGTTTCTCCAGATCTCGGGCACGAGTATGGGCAGCGTTTTCGCGCCGAGCCTGGCGAATTTATACGTGCACCAGTTCGAACAACAACACGTACTGACACCCACCAACCCCTTCCACACCTCTATTAGGTGGTGGAAGCGTTATATTGACGACGTGTTGGTGGTGTGGAGAGGCACGGTGGATTCCGTCAATGAATTCCACCAATGGCTAAACAGTAGAAATCAGTTTCTTAAATTCACCATGGAAACAAATAAGGAAAGAATTGCATTCCTAGATCTGTCGATCTATGTCACTACTGCAGGATTGCAGAGTGAACTGTATAAGAAACCTATGGCGCGGAACTCACTCCTCCTTTACGAGAGCTACCACCCGAAGTCCCTGCACCAGAATCTACCATATGGCCAGTTCCTAAGGGCTCGCAGGAACTGCTCCAATAGAGAGGACTTTGAGGTGCATGCTAGGAATCTCTGTGGACAATTACGGGACAGACACTATCCAAATTCACTCATAAAAAGATCAAAAAAGAGAGCGGTTAACAACAATAGGGAGGCCCTCCTGGAAGCTCCAATCCCTAAACCACCTCTGACTAGACTCACGTTCGTGAGCACCTTCAATACTAGAAGCAATGCCATCCAGAAGATTGTCAAAAGACACTGGCGCCTTCTGAACCATGGGAGAGAGAAAATCGCGCAACCCTTGTTTGCGTTCAAAAGGGCAAGCAGCATTCGGGATCGACTTGTTCACACACGCCCAAAAGAGCTCCCTAGGAAACTTGGTGGAACACTGTGGAACCTTCCACCAGCTGTCGGGCATCACCCTTGCGGCACTTGCTCAGTCTGCCCTCAGACCAAACACACGAAGGAGATAGATATAGGCACCACGAGATCTTGGTTGCATGGTAACTATAGTAATTGCAATAGTACCAATCTGATTTATATGCTGACATGTCCTTGCTCCACACGATATGTGGGTATGACGACCCGCAAAGTCCGCACCAGGATGTTGGAACACAAGAGTTCTTTTCGTTGTAAGAAAAACAACACTAAACTTACGAGACATTTCCTGGAGCGTGCACATCTAGAAACGGACTTCCAATGGACTGTCCTGGAGAAGCCATATATACCCAGTCACCTAAGTGATGTGTCGGGTTACCTTTTTAGAAAAAGCAAAAATGGATTTATAAACTTCGGCCAGATACAGGAGGATTAAATGATGATATTCCTTGGACCTCCCTGTAGCCTTGGCACTAGTGAGTAATAACTGGGATATACTGACTGTAATAGGGTGTGTCTATATAAACATGTTGTACATATTGATTCATGCCTGAATTACTTTGCTCACACTCTTCTCATAATATCACAAATGGGTTTGATTATGGGAGTTTTCTGACATACACTGGAGGGTGACATATAGCTATGCACAATCATTAGGATGGTTCCCACATTGTAAGATTTTGGAGCATCTGCATAGTTATGCCCATTGAATACACTCTGAGGCCACTCATGGCATACTACTTAGAGCACTTGCGTTCCCAAAAACAACATTGGAATATCACGGACCAATAGGTTGCAGTCATCGCACTACAAAGATGTCCGAAATGACATCATTGGGCAGCTGTCTTTGCCCAATGACTGGTACTTTTTTCAAAAACAACACATGGTCAATCGTGATTCTATGATATACAGGTCGGAGCCTTCAGAACTACAAAGATGGCCGATATGTTGTCATCGGGTAGTTCTGAGCGCATCTTCCCGCGTGATTTCGAGTGCTAAGTAGTGCGCTCTTGTTTCTAAGAAAACAAGCTAAACTAGGCTTACTTTGTAGAAAAATAGGCAGTGACTCACAACACTGGGGGCATTCTAACATCATATGCACGTGAGGAATAATCATGGTCCAATGATTACCAGATTATAGTGTTAGGAACTACAAAGATGGCCGATATGACATCATATGGTAGTTCAGAGCACTTCCTCTCGCGAGATCTCGCGAGATTTCGAGCGTAAAGTAGTGCCCTTAGTTTTCTTATGAAAATAAAGACCAATAAGGCTTACTTCACAATAAATGCCTGATAATAGTGTCCTTGCCACTAATATATACCAATTGAAGGGACACATGATAAGATTGCCACTATCTAGTATACATCTTAAAGGTGGAGGGATACTTCACTAACAAACCCTCACTAGACTACTTATACTAGCATCTCCTACAGATCGGTGCCTCCCCCAAGTCTCAGATGGGAGCTTGAGGTACCGACGGAAAGGTGAGCAGCTACCACAGAATATTTTTAGAATATTTTTAGCTATACTATGTTGTAAACTTTAGCAAATCACAGGTTTTGAAGATCAGTATGTTGTAAAATTCCTGAATAAGCATACAAAGGAGTTTTAATCTTCCTTAAAGTTTGGTGTCTTAGTCGAGTTTCTGGGTCATTTTGAGGCTTAGTACACTGAGTTTGGGGTGTTTATCTACCTCATATGTTTTGCCTCTAGATACAGGGCATTTGGTTATAGGAATGATCATAGGCAGGGTATAAAGCGAAAACATTTCTTTACAGTACTTTGCCACATTCTTTTGTTTTCCCTATATCTTTGTAGTGCAGGGCCTCTTAGTACCTGAGCAGTGTCCAGGTGAGGTGAGGTCTATTGCCCTACCACAAAGGGTAAGCATAAAAATTAATTTTCTGACACACATTATTGGTTGGCTTGGTGACACACTATGCACATGAGACTGATGCATCGAATACAGTACTAATGATATAACGTTTTCCTTCACAGAATTCACAGTAACCATTGTGAATCAGAGGGTTAATGTCCATGGTTGTTACAGGTTGTACCGTTTCTAACCAGTTTTACTACAATTTGTTTTGGGGATGGTGGTGAATTCTATATTTCACTATTAGGAGTGCAACTATTATACGAGCAGAGGCCCTGACGAATGCCAAGGGATTAAATACCCGTTAGGCAGAAACATGTTGGCCCTTATGTAGACAGATAATTGTCACTGTCTTCTCTTGCACGGATCTATTTTTTAATTAGGAGGCGTGTCCAGTCCGCAGAATAAAGTATTTAGAAGGAGGACATTCCATCCTATTTTAAATCACTTTCTTGTTCGTTGCACTATTTCTTCTTACTTTACCATCAAAAGATCAGTCATCATGGACGGTTTGTGTATTTGGTGGACCAAATCCTGATACAACAATAAGGTGTGGAGCTGAGTGTCCCACTGATCAGGGGACCAGCCTCATTTGCACATGGGTTTGGCCAAATGATAGGACAAATCATTGAGTCTAATTTGATGGAAACCCTTAACAATCTGTTGTGGATTAATCAGCCATTTTGCGAATAATCAATGATGTACCGGTCTCCTCTATGCATGTAGTGTTAGCCTTTTTTCCTTCTCTATCCTTATTAATACGCTATGTGTGTGCGATAAAGATATTTTGAGATCTTGTTGACTCAGTATCGACAGTGTAGCCTCTAAATTTGGCTGTTAGACCCCCTGTGTTTCGTGTGTTATACATTCAGTTGGTGCTGGGGATAAAATCAGGTGTGGGTCTTTAAAATATATATCCCTTGGACCCTATTTTAAATGGTTTTGTTTAATCTCCTCATAATCGAATAACAATACACAGCTTGGGAGCAGGTCACAACAACCATGGTAGTAGGATCTACTGGTAAATTTGCTTCAGAGTTTAGGCAGTTTTTACAAGATCTTATCCATCCCTAGTGGGGACCACCACTAGGTAGTGCAGCTGCAAACCTTCAGCTGGCTCCACCACTAAGGCACACATAGGTTATTGTACAGTGGCCTATAAGGGAACAGCCCTTACAATTGAATTTATGCTAGCATAATCTTGTGTAATTTCCAGCATTTTGCATTAACTTTTATTTTTTTTTACAGAGTTGTATATAGCGCAAACTTGACCCGAATCGGATATCAGAGCCATTACATCGCACCAGTTGCATTACCTGAGGACACATTCTATTTTTTTGTCAGGCACGAGTATATTAAGTGATTTGCCCAGAATCACAGGATGTTCAGCGTCATTGCCGAGGCTCGAACCAAGTTCCCCAGATTCGAGGTTGGACGCCCTAGCCGTTAGGCCAACTCCTCTCCCCTTGTTGCTCACGTTGCATAACTGAGACTTCATCTAGGTAAAGTTCCTTTTTCATGAACATGTGACTAAAGCAAATTAGCCTAATGCGAGCAGATGTTGTTACGCAAATGTTTAGTGTAAAATGCGTGCTCGTGCCAAAAATGGTTGAAAAAATGTGCTAAATGTGCCTGATGTTGGCATTTTGCTTATCAAGGTATAACTTTGTGAACATTTCGGGGCATTTTGCGTAATTTCCTCAAAGGAATTTATATGAATTTTAATCAGGCTTAAAAAACACAGCCACTATAAATGTATGGAGCAGCCCACCAAAAAGTCAGACGTCCAAAGTCATGGTGAGGTATGGTGACTATGGGAGACTAAAGTTTGCAACTGGTACCTGTGCACAAGATCCCTGGTCAATGTGATTTTTTTTTCACTCCGAAAGGATGGTAGAGTTTATCAGACATGACCTGCGGCCATTTTTGTGACTCTGTAGCAGTTGCTTGCAGTTTCGCTAGAGCTTTGGGACAATGGAGTCAGCAGGATGAAAGTTAGCTCAAACTAAGCCTTTCACAGAAAAGCTTCACTGCTCGGGTTAACTCACATCAAAGTTGATATTAGTTCCATGGGAGAATCAGATTAGCAGGGCATTAGTAGTACATGACGCCAGTTAACTTACCAGAGCTGTGGGCAGTCCAATCAGTGATCTGCATGTTTTGCTTTCTGTTTTTTTTACCACCCAGTCCCGTATTCCTCCAGGCAGATGGGCTTTGGTCTGTCTACTAGGCAGGTCTTGGATATAAAGATAACGCCCATGCCACTTTCTCCACAGCGATAACGCCTTACTTCAAGCCTTCTGCCAACCATTGTTTGTATCAGTATTGAAGCAGAACTTCAGGATGTTCCTGACTTCAGAAGGGGCTGATGGCCAAAGACAGCAGCCCTGGACAACTGAAAGTTTATCAAGAGCACTTCTATGTGCCACCTATGATTCACTCTATGAGAAGTGTACACCCGAATGAAGCGCCCAAAATAGTTTGAAACCGGTCTTGGGTTGCTTGTGTTCTGGTTTAGAGAGGACTGAAATGCAGCCCAGGATAATTACTAGTGGCTGAGATTAATTCATAACTTTTGTGTTTACTTCAGTGCAATGTCCTAAGTGAGTATGCCCACACGTAGGTCCTGTGCTCACTTTGCCACTGGAACCGAGCTGCATTCAACTGAAATGCCCCAAGTAGGGTGAAATTGGTCTTTGGTTTCTTGTGTTCTGGTTCAGAAAGGACCTGGCTTGACAGTTCAGGCTTAACTCTTTCTACTGGAGCAGGATAATGGCTGACTTGCATATTGCTGTGTCCACTTTGAAGTAGCATTGTGGGCAAAAAAACAATGTACTGGGATATGGCACAGAGTAATTACCAGTGGCTGAGATTAGTTCAACCATACCTCCCATCTCTTTTTGTTTCCTTCACGGTGACACTCGGGTATGTCCAAAAGTGGGTCCCATGTTCACTTTGCCATTGACACATAGCTGCGCCTGACTAAAAAGCCCAACCTAGGGTGGAACCGGTCTTGGGTTTATTGTGTTCTGGTTCCAAGAGGACCTGTCTTGGCTGTTTGTCAGGACTGTTCCTAATGAGCAGGGTCAAGGCTTATAGCTGTGTCTACTCTGAGGTGGCATTGTAGGCAAAACAATGGTGGACTGGGATGGGGCCTGAATAATTACCAGTGGATAAGATTAATTCAAGCATTCCTCCAAATTACTTTTTGTGTACTTCTGTGCGATATCCTAAGTGAGACAGGTGTGCCCAGGTGTGAGTCCTGTGCTTCCTTTGCCACTGGACCCGATTGAAAAGCCTCTACTAGGGTGAAACCAATCTGGGGTTGCTTGTGTTCTGGTTCAGAGAGGACCTGTGTTGGCAATTTCAGCTGGACAGTTCGTACTGGGGAAGGGTCAAGCCTGATTTCCATATAGCTGGGTATAATGTGCAGTGGCATTGTGGGCAAAAAACAATGGGCTGGGATGCGACCCAAGTAATTATCAAAGGCTTAGATTAAAGCAATCATTGCATCGTTTTTTGGGGTTCCTTTAGTGCGATGCCATAAGTGAAACAGTCATGCCCAGACGTGTGTCCTGTGCTCACTTTGCCACTATAACCAAGCTTATGACTGAATAGAACTAACTAGTACAAACCGGTCTTGGGTTGTTTGTGTTCTGGTTCAGAGGGGACCTGACTTGGCCGCTCAGGTTGGGCTGTTTGTATCATAGCAGGCTCAAAGCTGATTTGACCCTGTCCATTGTGGGTAAAAAAAAATGGACTGGAATGTGGCCTCAGTAATTACCAGTTACAAACTTGTGCTGACCTGGGGGAAGCGCATTCAAGTGAAATATGTAGCTACTGATTCAAACTGCTTTGTGTTTAGTGTGTTTACCTGTACAGGTAGCAAACCACTTGCACTTTAAAGAGAAGGGAGAGATCCCATTGCAGACGAGTGCAGTGAGTACCTGTACCTGCCTGCAAGTAGATGTCTGGGGGGTCCAGGCAACCCTATTTCTCCCCTCCAGAGGGCTGCCTTTAAGAGGTGTCCCAAAAGTGTGCCACCTTTTTGTGGTGCACTTTCAGTGCAACTCAAAAGGAATGCTGTGTCTGCACCTGGATCTGTGGTCAGAGAAGCAAAGTGATTCCCTCATTTTCAAGGGGCGGGATCCTTAACAAAACAAGCATTGGCAAAGCAAATAGGTCTCGCCTTTCAGACCTTATAAGTGCTTAGCCATGCAACAGTTGATGTTGTTGCCCCAAGGATATTGTGCTGCATAACTAAATACTTATGTTGTAACGTATCTAGGGCTCTAGTGTAATTTTCCCGATTCATGCCCTTTTATAGATATAACTTATCAAATCCTTATATAGGCATACGGATCATAACCATATTTAGACACAGCCAATGCAGTCCAAATACGGCATTGCTACTTTCACTAAGCTCCCAGAGTACAACGAGTTCTTAAAGACAACCAGCCTTCAGCAGCCCGGGAATTCCCCCTGCTTCAGTATTGATTTGTCCCAGAACGCCTGGAGTGTGTTAAGAACTTCGAGTTCTTAGTGACGTTATTCTGTCCACCCTTACGTCAAACTCGGCACCTTCCAGGTATAAATATGCCCACATCTGCCCTAGCAAAGACACAGTGGTTTTGGAGCAGATCGACTAACTACTTGTCCGACGCCCTGCTGTATGCGAGTGCCAAAGAAAGCCGACCCTCCCTGCTGATGCACTGAGAGAGACGCTGTCTTTTCTCCTGCCGAGAAATCCAGCTCCAGTGTTTCCCTGCTACCCTTGCGGGTTACTGGGAGATCGAGTCCTGAGAGTGAGATACAAGACCTCCTTCATTCTATAACCAAGGTACGGAGCTGATTAGACCCTAAGAGAATTCTTGGATAGATTCTTGGCAGAAACTATTTAACTCAAGCTACACCTCACTTACTTCTTCCCTTGTACTAGGCTTAGGTTAGGTACACTGTGGTAGGCGTTTTTTAGATGCACCAGTTGAGTACTTTTAGTCATTATTTATCATTGTATGTATTTTATCTATTTTAAGTATCATATGGCTTAGAAACCATATAAATGCTTTTACAGTATTATTTCATAATACTCATTTTACTGTACGCACTTTACTTCATAGCAAGTATTACGATTGTAGCAATTCACTTTTCTTGCATGAGAAAGCAGACTGCTCAATAAATAACCGTTTTTTTTAAAACGCCTGTCTCTCTATTTCTCTGCACTTCTGGTGAAACGAAGCATGCACGATTAACTGAGTAAAATAGCCATCTATTGTTTCCGTGACTCTGGAGATATATTCCTTATTTAGGGGGAACAAAGTTGTCATGTTATATGGTTCTCAGACACTAATCCCTTCTTGTTTATTCGAGAAAGTTTCTATTGACCTCTGAGCTAGCTGGCACACACAATTAAGTCTAACATGTTCAATAGAGACCTAGTTGAACTAAGTCTAACGTCTAAACTATCGTTTATGTTATTCCAATGGCAGAGCCTATTGGGAATATAGGAACTACACTACACTTATAAGGTCCCAAAAGCGAGACCTTTTGGCTATGCCAATGTTTGTGCTTCCAGCCTTCCTTAAGTAAGCAAAAAACAAAATATATCATCAGATCCCGCAGGGCGAGCTGTGCTCTCTGGTTACAAGACTTCATTGGGAGTCATATTTGAAGCGCAGGCCGCTGACCTAGAGCCTTAAAACACTACTTAGAGGTAAACACACTCCTCCTTGATGAGAATCCTGACATTCTTTTTTTATGTGAAACGTGGCTTCGCGATGACATGGCTAGTCTACCGAATCTCACGTTGCCAGACGGCTATTTGATTAGGACTTTAAACAGGGACGCTAGGGGTGGCGGCATAGCAGTTATCTATAAAAATCAATACACTTGCTCCTTTAATAAGGAAGATATTTGGGGTTGCGAAAGCACTCGATTTAACATCGTTATAGGCCCACACTTTGCTTTGTCAGGGCTTAATTTCTATCGACCCCCTGGATCTGCTTCTAAGTTCATTGAAGCTCTCCTTGAGGTGGCCAACTCTTTGGTTATGGGTTCGGCTAACTTCACAATATTAGGAGATCTAAACCTCCATTTTGATTTGACTCTTGACCCTACCATCAAAAATCTCCTGGCGGATCTTGCGGCCTTACAACTAGACTCTTTAATCCAGACTTCTATGCACTCGGCTGGGCATGTATTAGACCCTGTCTTTACTAACATCCGGAGGTCAGGACAGATGCGCCCAAACCTATGGGATGGACAGATCACTTTTTAATCAAAATTACCATGATGGTCAGGGAAATGTTCAACAAGGATGAGCCAACCCGGCTCTTCAAGAGGCCTTGGCATAGTCTTAAAACCAAAGACCTCCACACAACCATAGGAGCATTCCATTGTGAGGACAATATGGACATCGATACGGCATACGCCGCCTTCCATGACTGGATTACCAGAGGATTAGATGCCCTCATTCCAGCTAAATGGACCAAGGGGAGCATATCCCCCTCCAACCCATGGTACAATGACACTCTGAGATCCATGCGGAAAGACTGTAAGAAGGCCGAGCGAATTTGGAGAAGGGACTACAAAGATAGGGATAAAGTACTATACCTGGCCAAACAAAAACTTTATCACAAAGTAATTTGTTCCACGCATGCCTCCTTCTACGCAGAAGAAATTAATTCCAGCCCTAACCCCACCAAATGTATTTTTAAACTGGTGCAAGAACTCCAGAGTAGTAGAACGCCTGTCTCCAGCATCACCTCCGCGCAGCAGTGCGAGGACCTTGCCATTTTCTTTGTAGAAAAAGTGAAAAAAATATACAGGTCATTCCCGCAGCACTCTTTTGACCCACTCAACTCCACTAATCCCAACACTGGTGATACTTTCGCTGGCGTTCATACCAGAAATCTCGTACGATGATTTGACTAAACTCTGCAGGAAAGTCAAGTCTGGCTCTCCGGCAGATCCCATGAGGCCGGCTCAATTTACTGAGTCTTTAGCACACTTCCTACCACCCCTGGCCTCTATACTCAATCTATCCTTCTCTTCGGCCAGTGTCCCTACTGTCTGGAAACAAGCATGGGTTTCCCCCATCATTAAAAAACTTCTGTGGACCCTTCCAAACTAGAAAACTTCAGGCCCATTTCGCAGCTCCCATGGTTGTCTAAACTTGCGGAGGCCCATGTAAACAACGTGTTGTCCCAATATATGCATCAAAATAACTTCCTGGACCCATCACAAAACGGGTTCAGGCCGGGCCATAGTACTGAGTCTGCCCTACTGTCCACGACCGAACACCTCCGGACGATTCTTGATGCTGGTCAGAGTGCTGCACTGATTCTGTTAGACCTCAGCGCAGCCTTTGATACGGTATGACATGACATTCTGTTACATCGTCTGGGGACAGTAGGGATTACCGCTCCTGCCCTGGAATGGTTCAACTCATTTTTGAAGGACAGATCCTTCCGGGTGTGAGCTCCCCCGTATCTTTCCCCGTCCCATTCCATCGGCCAGGGAGTCCCTCAGGGCTCTGCACTCAGCCCATCCCTCTTTAATCTCTACGTGCAGCCACTCGCGGCAGTGGCTAAGGAGTGGGACCTTACGCTGGTGTCATATGCAGATGACACGCAGCTGGTCATCACTCTTACCGAAGGGCCATCTACTTCGGCCTCGAGATTTAGGAGTGGGCTGGCTGCAGTAGCCCAGTGGATGACGGACAATTGCCTGCAGCTCAATGCAGGCAAGACGGAGGTGCTGCTTGTCGGGAAGAATACCATCTACTGGAATGAGCACTGGTGGCCCTCTTCTTTGGGCACCATTCCACCGCCCAAATCCCTGGTTAAAAACGTGGGAGTCTGGATAGACTCCTCACTCAGCTTCCAGACCCACACTAAAAAAGTGGCAGCTACCTGTGTGGGCCTGCTGAGGAGTCTCAATCCGATACTCAAATTCTTTGACTCCAAAGTCCGGCAACTCATTGTACAATCCACGATCCTCTCTCGTTTGGATTACTCCAGTGTTTTATTTCTGGGCGCCAATGAAGCTGAGATAGCGCGATTACAACAAGTTCAGAATTCGGCGGCAAGATCTTTGGTGGGTCTTCCCCGCAGATGCTCTGTTAGAGCTACCATAAGAAAGCTGCATTGGCTTCCCATTGAATCTCGTATTCAGTTTAAAACTCTCACCCTGGCATTCAAGATCCTCAAATCCAGGTGTCCTGAACTTCTGCTCCCGCTCCTGACACCTTATGTGCCACAGCGCAGTTTGCGCTCATTAGGCCAATACCTAGTGACTGTACCCCGAACAAAACTCTGTCGTATTGGCGGTCGCTCTTTCAGGGTGCTGGGAGCTAAGCTCTGGAACTCCTTGCCAATGAATATTCGCTCTATGGAGAACCTGTCTGCCTTCCGGAAAGCCGTTAAGACCCATCTGTTCCACCCTCCTTAGGATTTCCTGTCCCAGTTCTTTCACCTCTATTGGTTTTGGCACTTGTTGATCCTCAGCGCCGGGACGCCTCTTTGCTGGGGCAGCTGTTGCGCTTAATCAAATTGTTAACATAACATAACATTTAAAGTGTGGCAAATCTGCTGGAGATCTGCCAAAAAGTGGTGCATGGCATGTTGGCCATTGTTCGAGAGCCATTGACGTCAATGTGCTACTAATATGGCGTCCAGGACATTCGCCACTTTTGAGCTGTTTGTCCTGCATCTGAATAAGCCCCATACTGCATTTATATACCCATTTCAATAGGAAAAATATCAAGGTGAAAAGCCCTGATTTTGTTTGAGCCGATGAACAGCTAGCCAGACTTCGTTTAGCAGATTTTGTACATTGAAAAGTAAATGAATGCGGTGGAAAATGGCAGTGTATGCATGCTGAGCCTCATTATTTTATGTTTTGCCAGGTCAATGGGACAAGGACTAAGTCAGAGATAGATATGTGGCCTAAGCTCGGCTCGAGGTTTGTCTAGCTAACCTATATGCAGGAAGGGTGCTTTGTTGACAGATGTGGGTCAATAGTTTATTTCATACTTCTGTGTGCATTATGCAGGGCCATTGGAATTATGTGATTCTGAGGATTTGCCACATTTGCCACTTAATCCATCATCAGCTGCACAATGTTCAGATTTTAACAAATAAATGTGTTTTGAGCTCAATCAGATCAAAAGTTACTAAAACATGGCAGCACGTGTTGCTGCGTAGCGGAATCCCTTTGTAAAGGTTGACTGGTCATCTTTCAGTTGTATTTTACTACATTTGGTCTTTAAACTGGTACTAATGAGATAAAATGTTTGCCCAAACCAGGTATTAAAAAGCAAAAAAACACGAAAATGTGCTGCATTATGCATAATTTTCATTTTCTTGAAGCATAATTTAGCTAACTCTGTCACATCATTTGGTTCACCTCTCACGCATAATTCAAGTGTCCCTGGCACTATATATATGTATATTAATACATTGAACAAAGAACCACATATATGTACCAATAAGCACATCACACCAACCAGTGAATTCAGAATCATTACTGAGTTCAACAAACAACACAAACAGATTAAATCTATTATTGAGGAAAATTGGCCAATTGTAACAAGTGATAGTGTTATCGGACCACTTCTTCCTTCCATCATGTATTGCAGGGGACCATCCATGCGTGATGAGTTGGTAAAAACAAGTCCTGAAGTATTAGAAGGTACATCATGGCTACAAACACATAGAGGATTCTATAAATGCAAGAGCTGCAAGGCCTGCCAACTTGGTGTCAATACTTTAACCTATACAACACCATTTAGCTCCAAACAACACATGATCACAAAACTCCTTACCTGCAAAACGGAATATGCAGTTTATATTCTAAATTGACCGTGCAATCTCCGTTATGTAGGAAGCACCAAACTACCAGTCCACAAAAGGATATTACAACATACACGGGCAATAACAAACCAAGATAATACCTATCCTGTGGCCCGTCATTTTCGGGACATACACAATGCAGATAAGAAACATCTTAGGTATTATGTAATAGATTCTGTGCCAGCTAGTAGGAGAGAAGGTGATCGTGAATCTAAACTGAGAAAATTAGAGACTAAGGGCCATATGTATCAAGATACCAATTAGCGATTCTGTAATAACGATTTTTAAGAAATCGCTATTTCAGAATCGCTAATTGGTATGTATCAAGAAAATTGCAATTTTGTAGCCATTTCTTGATATTCCTTAATTGCGAATTCACAAATTGCGAATTCGCAATTAAGGAATACTTTCCCATTCATTTCTATGGGCCTCCTGGCCCACAGGAAGGAATGGGAATTTATTCTCAATTTGCGATTCGCAATTTGCTAATCGCAAATTGAGAATAATTTCAAGGGTGCAGGGGTGTCCAAAGGACACCATGTTGCACCCCTGAAATAAGTATGGGTGCACATGTGGTACACATACATGCCTAAGGGCATGTATGTGCGTCACATGGCACTTTGAAAAATGCTGAAATGTGCATTTTTCAAGGAAATCGCAACTTCCTTAAGGGCATTTTGTAATTTTTTTTGCTTAATACATTGCATATAAGGAATCGCAAAATGTGCGATTCCTTAAATGCAATCGCAAAATAAGGAATCGCTAATTTTGGAATTCCTTATTTTGCACCCAAATTCTTTCATACATACCATTTTGCAAAAATGAGTTTGCAAACGCCGAAATTCTGCAAATTGTGGCATTTGCGAACCCATTTGGCCTTGATACATATGGCCCCAAATACATACTGGAGCTAGATTCAAAACACTTGAAAGGCCTCAACATCAAGGAAGATTTGCACACCTGCTTAAGTTAAGGTGTTGCAAACCAAAGACCAGTGCGTTATTTTACATTCTGTCCTTCCGTTTACCAATTACTAAAGATAACACATTAGAAACCACTTTAGAAACCTCTGAATAAATTTTGGACCAACATCCTCCAAAACTTTGTAGAACACAACACAGAAAATCAGTGTTTAAATTCCAATTTTAGCACATACTGTTTCTATGGATATGGTTCAATGAGTGATCTTAATGAATATTTATTTATTTATTAATTTACTTATTGAATCATTTTACATTATACATCAGAAATGTGGGTACCTCTTTGATAAACATGAGAGGAACTCTCTGATCTGGAGTTTTGAATATCTAAACACTTTAAGATTTGAATATTTTATCATTTTATCTATTGGTATATTTATTCATCAACTGCTTTTATGGTTTTAGCTAAATTTGCATATTCTGTGGTACCTATGTATGGGTTTTAACTATTGGTATTTATGCCTTATTATTGGACTTATGATTAAGATCTAACTATATGAAATAGTGATTTGCACTCAATGTCTTAAACGGGTATTTAGACCGTGACTGTAAAACATTAGGAAAATGTTTCTGATCTAGGGCTCTAGATCCCACCATTCTTACACTTTGTTTCCAACATGGAGTAGATTTTGCATGAAAGTAAGTTCCTAAGGCTTTCTCTGGTATTTAAACTGAAACTCTAATTCAGAACGAAAAACCTTGCTTCAATGATGAAATATCGGATTTCAAGCTTTGCACAATGGAATATTTGGGACAACCATTTTTTGTACTTTGCACAAACACATAGAAACTTTTTTTGCACTAGCACTTTTTATTGGTTATAGACAAAGGTTTGAGAACTACCGAAAAATGAAAGTTACAATTTATGTACCTCAATTTTCATCAACATGGAGTTTGTCATGAACTAACATGTGAACAATGAATAGATGTCTGGCTCTGTTGTCTAGGGAATTTTAGATACCAGAGGATGCAACAGTGCATTAAGAAAGACTCCATGTAATAATACGTCTTCTAAGAAGCATTGGAAATGTTTAAAAGCCATTTAACTCAGATGTTTGTGTAATTTTCAATCCACTATTTTAATCCATTGCCTTTATTCCGATTTTAATTCATGGCCTATTGTAATTACACAGAAAGAACTCCGGTTTAAGCATGTAAATAGGTTTTATTCAAAAAAATGTAGGGCAGCAATTATGTTTTTTATGTCTATGCCAATGCTTGCACATGTGATGTAAATTAAGAGCACCTTTCACTTTAAATAACGGCACTGACACGTATCCCATGTCATGTGATCAAGGCCTGTGGTGGGCTGAAAAGCGAAATGGCGAGATTTTGCACCCTGGAGAAATAAGGCACATTACCGTGGTCGTTCCGTTTTTTCCTGTCAAGGACGAGTGAAGGGGCTCAGGAATATATGTATGTATATATATATATATATATATATATATATATATATATATATATATATATATATATATATATATATATATATATATATATTGTATTTTTTTTTTCAGCATAAAGAAGTCTCGCAGCAATGCAGCAGCAGAAAAGACGAGGCAAACCCGGATATCGTGAATAGTGATTTAATTGCTCACCACCATACCACCATGACGCGTTTCGGTGCAAACAGCACCTTGATCACATGACAACGTTACTAGGCGGGTGTGCTCAATTTAAAGGGCTCAGAGCCAACGGTCGCATGCCAAATGTATAGAAAAGAAAGACATACTGACATATTCAACTAACTGCTTAAATGCAGAAATACAATGATGTCCGTAGTGGACACGACAGGGACAATTCGTTTGCATGAAGAAAAGTTTAGTTTGTGATGACCCAGTTGTTTGAATCATAGTATGCACTGAATATAAATAAATAAATAAATACATTGATATACATACTTATTTAAAATTCATCTATATACATCCAAAGCAGCAACAGGTAAAATAAAAACACTGTGCAAAACTTCGCAATATTATAGAATAAAGTGCAACAAGGAAAGCTATCAATAAATATTCTTAAAACCAGGCATAATATTGCATATAAATATATAAATATATAAATATGTGCATATAAATATAAACTAGGTTCATCAGGAATAGATATAACTATAGATATTCAGTCATCATTGAGATTGAATAATTCATTATACGCTCCCCATATACTTAAAAATCATTCTTGCATGAAGAACCATTTTTCCACTTAATAAAGCCCAAAGTGAGCTATACTGGTGTGCCCCACGGACATATGAATCTACTATAGGCTGACCAACATTGGCTTCAGAGCAATTACGTGCAACCCTGTGATAATACAATCTGTAAATAGTGCAAATTAAAATGTGATATTTAAAATGTGATATTTGGCAGAGGCAGCTGCTATGTTACTAAAATTCTTTGCTCATTAAGTACTCAGCATGTTTGGGGTTCAGAGGTATGTATGGCAGTCTTCTCCCGCATTCAGTCCTTTAGGATTCTTTGTGCCAAGCAGGATTATATGTCGTGTCTCTAACCTGCGTAGCAATAGATCACGATCTCCTCCTCTTCTCTGGGGTGGCACCGTGTCTATTACAAAGTAACGCAGTTCAGAAGCCTTTTTCTCATGAACCAAGCCAAAGTGCCTGGCCACCGGGTACGCTGTGTCGTTGTTGGTAATGGCCCGTAGGTGCTGGAGTATACGTTTGTACACCTGTGGCCTCGTGCTAACAACATAGCGCAGGCCACAGGGACACTCCAGCACATACACTGCGTACTCGGTGCGGCAGGTCAGTAGGTATGTTGTTGAAAGGCGTGACATAGTCTTTCCTGCTTACTCCATTCTTGCAAGCTTTGCAAGTTGAACAACGCAGAAACCCCTTGCTCTTCTCTCGCCAGGGAATCTTAGTGCGTATTTCTGGGCTGCTTGATACCAGACAATTACCAAGTGTTCTAGCTCGCTTGTAGGCAATCTTGAGAGCCCCCTAATTTGATTGGCGTCCAGTGTTTGAAAGTGACTTTGCGGTTTCCCTTCCCCGCGCCCGGGCTTAGCTCTGCCCCCCACCTTCACCAGCCGGCCGGGCTTCGCTCCGCCGGTCCAGCGCTCCAGACCACAAGCCCCAGGAGCCTCAGGGGCACAACGCGCATTTCCCAGGCGCCAGGAGGCGCATAAAGACTCGCCTGCTCCCTCGTCCCGCGAGGACGCGCGCGGGACGCGCCGGGCCAAGCCCGGGCAAAGGGCGGGCCCTCTGTGGCCCTCAGAGGCACGAGGAGGACGGGACGGGGCAACCCCCCTTGTTTCCATCACACTGTTAAGGTAACAACTTTTTGACCTTCCTGACATTCTGGCAAGGGACTACAAACTGGACTTTAGTTGAAAATTCTCTAATACCCCCAGATTTCCTTGAGGCCTTGTTATAGCCTTGCACATGCCATGATGACTCAGAAAGGGGTGACGAATAAACCTATCAGCCAGAGAGGCTTGCACTCAGGGTCACAAGTGCTATGTAGGCCATCTCCGCCCACTGCCATTATGAATGAACCTCCCAAGTCTAGCATATCCACCAACCAAACGCCCGACCCAACAAATGGTATAGTGCAACACCTCTCGCTGCTGGACGAGCTAAATTCCCTCTGCAAAACAAGGTATGCCACTGTGGAAGCCAGAAATGAAATCAAAAGTTCCTCCCCTTGCCTCGCTAAACGAACCAGTATGTCAACCCCAATCGCCAGCCCCCTGGTACAACTTCCCCAACCCAAAAATGTCAATACACAAAACACAGTTTTTCCCCAGTTCTCATCTAGCAAAAGGAAGTGGGATGGGGTCAAGCCCACAGGGAATAAACCAAAACAACAAAAACTGTGTTTTAGCTCTCCACTGACTGCAACTAATCCCCTTCTAAAACTGGAAGAAAAAATAGACCAATTGGTAACCTCCTTCAATTCGAACTTTCTGTCCCAGATTGTTAGCTCACTCATTTCTCCACTGATTGTCAAAATTACCACCCTAGAGGATAGGCTGTTGGGATAAGAGAAATGTATTAAGGCCAACCAAACTCGCACTGAAAAATCTGTAACATCAATCTGTTCCAACCCAACTGGTACAAACAGTAATAATCAAACTCATCCCCTAGTCCCTATCCTTCCACCCCCCAATGCACCTAAAGCTAACCACAAACCGGGCCCTTTACAATATACTGCTTCAAGAGTAGAGCACATACAGCTACCCCCGGAGGCTGCACCCTTTGTGCGTGTTCTTGCGGGAGTCCCGGCAATCAAACATGGAAAAACTGAGCGGGAACAAGACTTACTTAACGAAGTCACGTATTGGTTAACTAAGAACAGGCCTCTGCCCCTAGGTTTTGACGGTACCATCATGTCTGTTAGAAGGGTGGGCTGGCTAGGCCCCCTACAAAAAGATATTGATGGTGACCTTGTTCTAATAAAATTTAGAAGCAGCTCAGTCGTTCCCTACCTGCGAGCTTTGTACCCCCGTGAAGGTGTTGGCCCTATATCCATCTGGGACCTACGTGACTTTTACCCTAGCATGGTATATACCCCTCAACTAAAACTAAGGGCAGAGTCAGCTTACCCGAAGGGCAGAAACAACTGTGCACGGTGTGGCCACGGCCCTTCCGCCTTCAATCACCCCGTAACAATGTATATTGGCCATGGGTATGGAAAATCATGAATTCTACTATGAAAAAAAAAGGAACTTATTCATGCAACATGGACAAATATTTTATCTTTTTGCCACTTTTGTGCTTCTTGTATGTAACTCTTGTCATGAGTGTTTTTAAATGTATGCTTTTATGATTTTAAACAAAAATTGAATAAAGCTAATGAACTGAACTGAACTGATTGCCTAATACTGGATCGCTTGTGATGAGTGCCCAGTTGCGCTTAATAATGTTTCTTATGGTGCGATGCTGGTTACTGAAAGTGAAAATCAAGCGAGTTTCACTTTCCACCTTGCGGTCGTTGGACTGCTCTACACTGCTTGTTGTTCCCTGTGGTTCAGTGGGGTCAGAAGATGTAATTGCTAACAGAGATGTTCTGTCTTGTGCATTTGCGCGATACATGGCTCTCTCTATCACGGCCCTACTGTAGCCTCTCTGCCTGAATCTGTCCCCACATTCTAGCTGTGCCGATATGCAACCTGCTTGTGTACTGCATATCCGCCTAATACGGAGCATTTCTCCGTAGGGTATGCTCCTAATTAGGTGGGCAGGATGATGGCTACCTGAGTGGAGGATGCTGTTGCCGGCTGTCGCTTTTCTGAACAGCTTGGTTTCCAGCTTGCCCCCACTCACAAAAATCTCCACATCTAAGAAGCAAATTGATGTATCACTGATCTGACTAGTGAATTGGAGGTTCATACTATTGTCATTCAGATTATTGATGAACTCCTCGGCTTCATGTGTGGATCGGTCCCAAATCACGAAAAGGTCATCTATGTACCTTAACCATGTCACAACTTTAGTGGCCATTGTGTCTGCAAAGTTGAGCGACAGGACCTGCTCCTCCCAGTAACCCATATGCAAATAGGCATAACTGAGAGAGAAGCAGGCCCCCATCGCAACTCCTCTTATCTGTTGGAATTATTGTTTCCCAAACAGAAAGAAATTGTTCTCCAAGCATAGGCTGATCATGTCCATGATCATGCGCGTGTGTTCTCTACATCCCTCTGGTCTGGAGTTGAGGTAATGCTGTACTGCTCTCAAGCCGTCCCTGTGGTGTATACTTGTGTATAGTGCAGACACGTCCAAAGATATCAACAAATAGCTCGGTTTCCATTTTATATCATACACCTTCTTAAGGAAATCGTTAGTGTCTAACACAAAAGATGTTAATGATTTCACAAAGTCTTGAAGAAAGAAGTCCACATATTTGCTGGTGTTTTCCAGTAAGCTGTTACATGCGGAAATAATCGGGCGACCAGGAGGCACTTGATTATTTTTGTGTATTTTAGGGTATGAAGTATATGACCGGAGTGATAGGATTGTCATTCTTCATGAACCTAAATTCGTCCATAGTTATCACTCCGGCGCTCCTCCATGCCATAAGTTTAGAGTAAACCTAGTTTTTGGCCAAAGTAACCTCGTTGGCGTCTACCCTGCGGTAACATGTGCGGTCATTCAGTTGGCCCATTGCCACATCCAGATACATCTGAAGGGGCCACAATATGACGTTTCCGCCCTTATCAGATTGTCTTATTACCACCTTTATATTGTTCTTCAATTTCTTTATAAGTTGGTGATATTCGAAATCTCAATATCTGTGCTTTTTAGAGAAATCATTATGCTTGAGATACAGTTCCCTCAATTCATGGGACACCTTGTTGTGAAATTGGTCCAAATTGTCCTTGATCATTAGTGGGCAGAATTTTGATTTTGGTTTAAACTTCGTAGCCGTTAGTGTTTGTAATTGACCCGAGCTCGGGCCATGCTGTGGTGATGTAGTTTCCATTTGCATGTCAACCAATGCAGTTAAGAGACTTTGATCTAATGCTGGCATAGTGGATTGTTGTGTACTAGTCACAGCCGTATTTGAAGGAACAACAGTTTTGTGTACACTGTGGTATTTGCACAATTTCAACTTGCGAACGTACTTGAACAGCTCTATTTTGGTGTCAGCGTAATCAAAATTGCTTTTTGCGCTGTAAGATAAGCCCAACGCCAGTATTTCAGTTTCTTTGGTGGATAAGGTCAGGTCAGTCAGATTAATCACAGTTGGAAGTTCAGTATTGGTATTGATACTGGTATTGATACTCTCTAATGCAGCTAGCGGCGATTCCATTGCTTGCATTTCTTTTGCGTTTTGCTTGGCGCGCCTGCATTTGTTGTGTTTTCTCCTGGCTGTACGTTTGGAGTTAGAGCTTTGTTTCCGGCAGCAATTTGTGCACCAGAGCGAAGGGTCAGCTTTCTGTCCTGCTGGACCACCTCCAGCTCCTGCTCTGGAGTGAATTTGCGAAACCCCACTCTTAGAATCCTACTTTGCTCGTTATCTGACCCACTTTCAATGCTTGAGATTGCGTCTAAAGAGGAGAGGCTCTCTGTACCTGCAACTCTGGGTGTGGGAATTGCTTGAGATGACCCTGCCCCTTTGTTCAACTGGGATTTTCTGAGGCGATCATACTTTTTGGCAAATGTGAAAATGTGCCCGTTTTCATAATCCAAACGGTCTCTTTGGAACTTGTAAGCCTTGCGCCTTTTAATTATATCTTCCTCTCTCTTTAGTATTATTAGCATCTCCTCCCTATGTTTGGTGATTTGTGGGGTAATTGGCAGTTTTTCTATTTCCCCATTTAGTCTTTCCGTTTCGGCGACTAATTTGACTCTGTCACTCTCAGCATATTGTATGAGAATGGTCATAAGCCGTTTAGACGACTCTAAATTACAATCTGCCCAATCGGTAAGCATTTTCGGGTCCGGATTGTCGTAGGATGGTGGCAATAAAATTCCTAGCCCACGTGGGACCCTTCCAACCTCCAAATATCCAGTAAGGGAACTATGTTCCCACCATTTCGACTGCTCAACCTTAGACGCTTTTTCCAGGGCCTTAAATAGATCCTTCAAGTTATTTGGAACCTCCTGCGGGGTTCCTGCAGTTGATGGTAATGCCGCTTCCCCAGCCGGGGAATCTGTAAACATAGTATTTGCTGCCTCAGACCGCCCCTGTAACGTGTCGGCGGACATGGTGATTGTTGTGAGCTCAATTAACACAGTGCCCCGCTCTAACAATAATAGTCCAAAGAACGATGGCACGCACACTCCACACAGGACTTACTAGAGCTTCCCGTCCTCTCTTCGAGTACTCGCCAGAACACCTCCCGTCCAGTCCACAATCAGCGTCCTGCCAGACTGACTCCAGCAAGCACCAGCCGTGAACCGGAACCACTTCTGACTTCCTTCCTCGCTTTGATTCCGGAACTGCTCACTCTCCCGGGGTGTAGAGGTTACTCCTCACGGAGTGGAACACTGGAAACTCCTGGACTGGAGTCGCTGCTTCATTCCTCTTGGCCCAAGCGTGGAGGGGTTTGCCGAATCCAAGGAAGCAATCCTGGAGGATAATTTCAGCATAAAGACGTCTCGCAGCAATGCAGCAGCAGAAAAGACGAGGCAAACCCGGATATCGTGAATAGTGATTTAATTGCTCACCACCATACCACCATGAGGCGTTTCGGTGCAAACAGCACCTTGATCACATGACAACGTTACTAGGCGGGTGTGCTCAATTTAAAGGGCTCAGAGCCAACGGTTGCATGCCAAATGTATAGAAATGAAAGACATACTGACATATTCAACTAACTGCTTATATATATAATATACACACTGCTGTCACTGAAACTACAATAGTGACAGATTTTTCTAGAGAAAAAAACCTAGAAGTGGGCTTGGTCCATTGCGAGCAGGTGCTGCTGTTACCCAACTCAACTGTCCCCCTTTTTTGGATACTCGACGTTCTCACCTTGCAATAGAAACATGAACTTTCTACGGTGTGCTACTCCTTGGATTTGCTACTGGGACTCAGATCGTCCCTGACCTCACTGCTTACATTTAATTTAAAAAACACAGCCAGGTGAACTTTCATGCTCGAGTCGCTATGCCTCCATGACTATGAAAAGTTGAGCTAATCAAATCTGTTACCTCTTCTGGCAGTTCTTTGTCTAGCCTTTGGCCTGTCTCCCAGAAGGCACCTTCCCTGGAAACAAGCCCTCCTTGCGGTCAACGAGAGCCTGGGGCGGAGTCTGACACTTGTCAATCCCCTGTCTCTGAACCACCAGTTGGACTGGCGCAGAGACCATCACACATATGCACCGTCTGTGCTTGGGTGTAAATACAACACTCACTATACAACTCTGACACAATGACACCCCCATCGGCTGTAGAGACATCTGCATCCCAAACAGTTCAGGCAAAACATTCAAGGGCTTTCCGAGAGCCCCGTAAAATTATTATTTACCATGTGGGCGTTCTGTTTCCTCTAACAAAAAGGCCAGTTTGATGGCCACTTGAGTGGGACGGGGGGACAGATTCCTCAAACGACCTTAATGTACCACAGGCCCTGATGATGCACATAAACACTAATGAACCCAGTTTAAAGAATTTCCCAAAGCCAGCTTAAGCATGCCTCATTTACACTTAAACCAATTCAGACTACCTCTCACAGCCACCTTGATGACCATTCTGTAGGGCTAAACGAAAAGGAAAACTTTCCAAAGATTTTCACTCTAGTTTGATTCAAGGAATTTTCCTGCTTGTTAACCACAATTTTAAAATCAGCAAAACAAATACACTTAAGAAGTTGCTGCACAGTTTGGTAACTCAAACAACAAGCCCAAGCGTGCACGCCACGTGAGGCAGCAGGGGGAGGGGGCCTGCGCGATGCCCTTGCAGGAACATGCAGCAAGGCACGATAATTGACAACATATGGTGCTAGCTGCTCTCTCCGCAAGGGAATCGCCAAACGTGCACGCGTTGCCATTGAAGGCAATGGAATGCGTGCACGTTTTTGGGCGAAAAAGGGAACCGATGGCTAAATGTCTTTTTCCTATGTAGCGCATGCGTGCTGCGTAGGCGAGACCTAATAAGGGAATATCCTCTAATGATAGCACTAGTGCTACATGTGTGCCAGCACTATTTGAATTACAGAAGGGGATGGCTTGTGACTTGCAAATCTCATCAAATGTCAGCAGCAAGCATTTCGTTCACTTAGCTGCTTATTAAATGGAGATTGAATTATCATTTGGAATTTATATTTGGGATTGGCCTTCTGCTAAGCGCTCTGTTCACATTTGTAGTCCTCACCTAGGTAGTGCTTGCGCTGTCTCTTCTAAACATTTAAGCCACACCCAGGACTTCTGATTGGTTGGTTGGCCTGCCTTTTGGAAAATCCCTTTACTGTGTTTGGTCAATAGTTCCATCTGTCCTGCCTTTGAGTGCTTGGTTACCTCCCACAGGACTTCACGGATTGTTTCATTTGGTTGGCCATCTTTGGCCACCAGTTGCCTCCTTGCTCCCAAACACACCCTTTGCCTCTCGTTATTGCTGCCTCCCTTCCTGTTTTTCTTTGCAGTGCTTTCATCACTGCATTCTTTACGATTACGCTCGTCCCAGTGTTCCTACTTCACTGCGCTCAGATCAGCTGGTCTAGCTTTTAATAGTCCTGTGCCACCTCGCTCACAGATGCACCCCGCATGCCATTGCTGCTGTACTTCCTTGTTTTATTTGCACTGATTTTGGCAGAGCATTCCGGTGTTCAAACTTCACTGCGCTTATCTGCTGATCTAGATTTTAATAAGCTCACTGTGAACCTTGACTTACTTCGTTTTGGTTGGCCATCTGTTGCCTCCTCGCTCGCAGACTCACCCTCTCCCTCCTGTTGGTGCTGCCGTCCTTACTGGTTTTCTTTGCAGTGCTTTCGACACTGCATTCTCTATGATTATATTGGTTCCAGTATTCCCACTTCACTGTGATCAAATTAGCTGGTATAGCTTTTAATAGTCGTGTGCCTCCTCGTTCACAGACGCACCCCTTCCCTCCAGTCATTTCTGCTGTCCTTCCTGGTTTTCATTGCACTGCTTTCCCAGCGTTCCGACTTAACTGTGATCAGATCAGCTGTTCTTGATTTTAATAAGTTTGTTGTGAACCGTGACGTACTTTGTACGACCTTTAACTCCACTTCTCATTTCCTTTAGAACAATTTCAGAACCCCCCCCCCCCCCTTAAGGCACACTACTCTGACTCGCCATTGATTACACATTAGCACGACTTTACATAATTTACTCAACTTTCTTGGACTCCACTGCACACAAAAAACAAAAGTAAAAAATATTGTCATGTTTAATTCCAAGAGCTCTAACTTTCACAAATGTGAGAGCGATTGCATTAAAAATGCTTGTTGTTCTTTGTTGCTTACCTTATATAAGATTCATTCTGATGAAACCCTGGCCCAGTCTGTAGCCCCCTTTGGTACTTCCCCATCCATCACCATTCATCTTGGCAGTTTGCATATATAGCCAGAGCAATGAGACTACCCAGAAATCAAGTGCTGCTGGGTTCACTCTCGATATTTGTTATCTGGCACCTCTGTGTTGCTGGCTACTTGTTCAACCAAGTCTTGCTGACCTTCTATAACTATCTCTACTCCATCCACCAGTCCCCTTCAAGGACTGATCACTCACTTGCATGCATATTTGACAGCTATTTTTGCTTCGGAAGATACGAATTGCTCTCCATTTTCATCAGTTGCATTTACACTCTGGTCCAAACTCCCAGTTTCTATTCTTTGTTCCATGCTTGTTTCTGCTCCTGTCCCTAAAACTGAACACCTTAATATAGGGATACCTCAGCCCAGTGAAAGGCTTGCAATTTCCTTAATGATTTGTAGGCCTTCAGCTCATCGATTCTCTCAATGAGTTAGCTATTTTGCAGTCTAACTACAGAAGAAAGGAAAACATTTTGCATAATGATCCAGACCCTCAAAAGAAAACAATACTATTGCTCTGTCCTCATACTTTATAAGAAAGACATTCATATAGCTTGTTGTGATGTCAGTTACAAAAACCTCCCCTAGCACTAACACAACTTGAGCTATCTTTAATGTGGGCTGGGTTCCTAATTATTTTTTTTTTTGTCCTCATTCGCCTTCTCACTGCCCCGCGTTCCACGATACCACCCTTGGGCTACTCATCACATATGTTAACTCTGCTCTTTGGAGGAAATTTGCCACACAGATTTCAATCCAGACACCTCCTCCGGGGCAGGCCCCTTTAGTGTGTTTGGACGGAGGAACCTTCTTGAAACCTTAACCAGCCTTCCTCAAGTCCTCCCCCAACCGGGGATGGCTAAAAGCCAACCGAGATAGGAGAAGAGCTCAATCATAGGACTTATCACACATGTTTCTCTGCCACCCAACCCTTCACCCAAAAAATAACAAAAAGGGAGTCCAAAATCGATATTTTTTTTTGCCGCTCCAAAATATCCAGCTTAGCAATAGCTCTCATAGATCTTATCCAGTTCAATTCTGTTGGGGGTCTGCAGAAACCCAACGTTTACAGATCTCTCTCCAAGCCAGTAATATAGCATAAAACACAAGTTTTGTATTGTCATCTGTGCCCTTACCTTGTAAGTCCAATCTTCCCGACATAACAAGTTCAGGGCTTACCTTGATCTGCCGGCACAGAGCTGTTGACAAACACGTACTTACAGCCTCCCAAAATTCTTTTATCGCTGGCAGGTCACAAACATATGGAGATCATCCTCGATGGGTTCTTCATGAAATAAAACCACTATCACTCCCACTTAAGTGTGTGTGTTGCACTGCTTAGCTACTTTTGTGCAAAAATCTAAAATATTCTCAATTCCATGAAACCTCTCTCCAAGGCTCTTAATAGTGTCTCTCTTTTTGCCAATGCAGCTGACTTTTAGGCCATCAGATCTCCACGCTATGATGCGTGTGAGGTCGTTGATAACCTTAGCTCCATTAAATCAGGATCTCCTCTTCATTCCTGACTGCCGTCTCAGGTCAGAAAAGTGTTTTTCCACTGTGGAGTTTATTCTTCGCCACAGTCTTTGTTAGACCTGACAGCCTTCAAACAGTCTTACCTCCAACTTTGTTGTCCACATCCCTCCATTTTTCTGACATCGTTTTTGTTGGCTTTAGGACTCTGAGACCTTTACCACTGCTGACCAGTGCTGGTGCTTTTGCTCTCTCCCCTAAGCATTGTAATATTGGTTCATTCTCAATTGGCATATTTAATTTACTTATAAATTCCTAGTAAAATGTACTACATGTGCCCAGGGCCTGTAAATAAATGCTACTAGTGTGCCTGCAGCACTGAATGTGCCACCAACACAAGTATCCCCATGACCATGTCCCAAGCCTGCCACTGCAGATGCAGTGTGTGCAGCTTCACACTGCCATTTTGACCTGGCAAGTAAAACATCTTAGAGAAGTACAATGTTCTCTTTTATTACATATAAGTCACCCCTAAGGTAGGACCTGTATGAACCACAGGGCAGGGTGCATCCTATTTAATAGGCAGGACATGTACTTTTAAACTTTGCATGTCGTGGTGGCGAAAAACTCCCAATTTAGTTGTTCACTTCTGCAAGGCATATCTCTCCCATAGGATAACATTGGGATTATATTATTAGGCCCTTTAAGTTTAATTCCCAATTGTAAAGCGATAGGTTTTTCAAGTTTAGTATCACTGGGCTCACAATTTAAAATAAATAACTTATAGTGAGGTTGGATTTTAAATTCCAGGTCAGAAAATGCCACTTTTAGAAAGTTAAAGACACACAATTAATGGATGGAATGCAGAACAAATCAAAACATTCACCCCCAGTCAAGAGCTCAGAGTTAAATCCATCATTCCTTTGCTCACCATGCCACCCCAGTTTAGACCTGGCCATATGCAAATCAGTCTTGACCCTGTGCCTCATGGGAACAGTCCAGCCCGAACTGCCAAGCCAGGTCCTCCCTGGACAAGAAACTAGCCTCCCAGGACCGGTTTCGGTATTTCACCCCTCATTAGCCAGGATAGCTTGATTCCAGAGGCACAGTGAGCCCGGGACCCATGTCTGGGCATACCCGGTGCACTTAGGGCGAGGAAGCAAAAGACACACAATTGATGGACGGAATGCAGAACAAATCAAAACATTCACCCCAGTCAAGAGATCTGGGTAAATCCATCATTCTTTTGCTCACAATGCCACCCCACTTTACACCTGGACATATGCAAATCAGTCATGACAAGTCAAACCATTCACACCGGTCAAGAGATCTGGGTTAAATCCATCATTCTTTTGCTCACCATGCCACCCCAGTTTAGACTTGACCATATGCAAAACAGGTTTGCATATGGCTGGGTTCAAACTGGAATGGCATGGGGAGCAAAAAAAAGGATTTAGGCCCAGATCTCTGTACTGGGGTGAATGTATGATATTGCTCTGCATTCGGTCCATCAATTGTTGTTTTTGCACTTTTGGAATGTTGGCATTTACTACTTAGCCATTTGGTGTCTTCTGCCTGTCTCTGGAATACTCGTCTGGGGTGACTAACTGCTGGTTTCCTGCATTCACTATAAACAGTCACACATAAGGGAAGGGTAGGTGTGCCTGAGTGGTCATCCCCTTGCAGATGGGCAATCCTGAGCAGCATATGAGGGAGGGAAGAGCTGACACACTTGAAAGTGCTGTGTCCTGTCCCCACACAACGAGTTGATTACTTCTCTGTAGCGTGTCTTAAGCCAAGACAAGAAACTAGCCTCCCAGGACCGGTTTCGGTATTTCACCCCTCATTAGCCAGGATAGCTTGATTCCAGAGGCACAGTGAGCCCGGGACCCATGTCTGGGCATACCCGGTGCACTTAGGGCGAGGAAGCAAAAGACACACAATTGATGGACGGAATGCAGAACAAATCAAAACATTCACCCCAGTCAAGAGATCTGGGTAAATCCATCATTCTTTTGCTCACAATGCCACCCCACTTTACACCTGGACATATGCAAATCAGTCATGACCCTGTGCCTCATGGGAACAGTCCAGCCTGAACTGCCAAGCCAGGTCCTCCCTGGACCAGAACAAGCATCCTAGAACCGGTTTCAGTGTTTCACCCCTCATCAGCCAGGATTGCTTGATCCCAGTGGCACAATGAGCCCGGGACCCACATCTGGCCATACCCAGTGGACTTAGGGTGAGGAAGCAAAAGACACACAATTGATGGACGGAATGCAGAACAAGTCAAACCATTCACACCGGTCAAGAGCTCTGGGTTAAATCCATCATTCTTTTGCTCACCATGCCACCCCAGTTTAGACTTGACCATATGCAAAACAGGTTTGCATATGGCTGGGTTCAAACTGGAATGGCATGGGGAGCAAAAAAAAGGATTTAGGCCCAGATCTCTGTACTGGGGTGAATGTATGATATTGCTCTGCATTCGGTCCATCAATTGTTGTTTTTGCACTTTTGGAATGTTGGCATTTACTACTTAGCCATTTGGTGTCTTCTGCCTGTCTCTGGAATACTCGTCTGGGGTGACTAACTGCTGGTTTCCTGCATTCACTATAAACAGTCACACATAAGGGAAGGGTAGGTGTGCCTGAGTGGTCATCCCCTTGCAGATGGGCAATCCTGAGCAGCATATGAGGGAGGGAAGAGCTGACACACTTGAAAGTGCTGTGTCCTGTCCCCACACAACGAGTTGATTACTTCTCTGTAGCGTGTCTTAAGCCAGGGTAGGAAGGCAGAACCTCTGTGCACTTTAAAGCTTTCTTTGAAGTCTCCCCCACTTTAAAGACACTATTGGCTATAAATACTGGACCTCCGGCACTACCAAATCAGTTCACCTCTGGACCTGTGACTACTCTGCCAGAAAGAAGAGCTCTGGGCAGCTGAAAGGACTGCTACTTTGCTGCATTGCTGCTTTGCCGAACACTGCCTTGCTGTGCTATTGCCTTGCTGAGCTGCCCCGCAGCCTGCTGTTCTCCTGCCTGGGTGAGAAGGACTGAACCAGGCTTGTTGGCTTGTCACCTGTTCCCAAGTCTAAGGGATATCAATGACTCAAACCATCTGCATCTGCACCTGCACTCTGCAAGCTGTGAATCTGCCCTGTGAGTGGTGCCACCCCACTCTGGGACACTTGGAAGTGAGGCCTAAGGTGCTTATTCATCCAGAACCCACACAATCTCATTGAAACCAGCACAACTTCACCAGTGCTTGAGTTGGAGACAGTGCATTCATGCCATTACAGAGAGTGCATCGCCAATGGAACCAGTACTTCCTCATCATTGAGTGGAGCGGACCAAGTGCATCATCCTCGAATCCAGCACATCGCCTTCGGCATCGACACATCATTTACTGTGGGAGCAGCAGCCATGCATCGCATCCAAAACCAACTCTTGCACTCAGGACCAATGCATAGCAGCAGTTGTGTGGAAAAAAATCAAAGCATTTTATCTACTGCATGCCTCAACACCAACATATTGCTTTGGCTGCATGGGTCATCCTCATCGATGGTGACGCACCCCAGATCAAGGTACTTTGGTTCCACGGACCGAAGTGGGTCCGTGCATCCGACCCACACTGCATCGCGGTCGGCCTGAACATTTGACTTTGCTCTGGTCTAGTGTGACCAGAAAACCCATTTAATCGCTTATTGTTTCTAAGTGCTATTTTGACATTTATTTTATAAAAAAATCATATTTTGACTTTTACACATTTGGATTTTGCATTTTTCACTGTGTTTTATTTATAAAATCATAATCGCAACTTAAGATAAGCTGCCAAGCTATGAGAGAGTGAACATAGGATAATTTAGATTGTGTTGGGATCTACTCTGACTAGGATTGTGGCTCCTGCTTGGACAGAGTGCATACCTCTGCCAACCAGAAACCCAATTTCTAACATTGATGGCAGGGGTGGGATAGGACTTGTACGTGTGCAGTGCCATTCAACTTTATTTCATTTTTTTCCCTGCTTTGTATTAATGGATTCAACCTCTACCTCATGTCTCTGGCTGGTTCTGCAAATTGAGCAATGGAGTTTGAGCTGGCTAATTATATAGTGTCGCAGTTGAAAAGCTATTGCAAGGAGATGGAGATACTTGGCCAAGGAGCCGCCAGGAAGATGGCGTTTCAAAAGGCACTGAGGGCCTGGAAAGAGGCTCACTCCAAAGAGAATGATGGATTGGAGGAGTCTGAGATCGGCTGTTCTGAAGACCCACCTGCAGCCGATGTGGAGGATACCCCTCTATGTAAGCTCCCTGTGAGAGTAGGTAGCAGTGTCTTTGCCCATGGCATTTCCACCGAGGAACTGAGGGAGAGGTGGGAGGAGAGAAAATTCAAGCTGAAGATAGGAAGATTGAAACTGAAAGTTGTGGAGAAAAGGGCTAAGGCTGAATGAGCCTTGTCAAAGAAGAAACTACTTTTAGCTCATGAACTGAGTCTAAATGAACTGAAGATCATGGCCACGCAGGAAGAGTCCAGCTGTGATGTTGGTTGCATACATGCAGTACCTGCTGGAGACAAAAGGTTCTGTATACTTAAAGATTTGGTGCCTAATTATGTGGTGGGAGATTACATTGATAATTGGTTTTCTGCTTATAAGATTGCACTCAAAGTCCAGAGGGTTCCTGAAGAGTATTTGGTGGGTCTGTGGAAAACATGCCCACACTTCAGAGGGACACACTGCTGACATTTGAGTTTGGGGACCAAACCAAGTAAACTCCCACAAAGGTGATTTTGATTGCCTAATTTGGAATGTCCACTGAGAAGTATTGCCAAAGATTGAGGGAAAGTCAGAAGATCCCTAACCATTCATCGGTAGATTTGATTGGTTACTCCGGTAAGGTACAGAATGTCTGGGTGAGGGGCAGCAAAGTTAATGATTTTAATGTATTGTATCAATTGATCATGAGAGAGAGCACATGCTCAGTATCAGTATATCAGAGTTGCACCAGCCTCTAGTTGACAGCAAGCTGACTGAGTGCAGGAAGCTTGCTGAGGAGACGGGCTTTTGGATTAGCACCATAGTGTTTAAAAAAGTATCTGGGGGGGACACGCACAAAGGTGGTTGGTGTTCATAACAGAAGAAAGAGGGGGAAGAAAAACTTAAAAACAAGAAGTTCTCAAAAGGTCCCAAAATAAATCCCAAGGGAGTAGTGCTAACCAGTTCCAATTGATCCAAAGAAGAAAGGGTTCTTTGACCATAATAAGCGGATGCTTGTACCCCTATGAGTTATTTAACAACAAGGGGTGGTGATGGACAGAGTTTCTGAATTAAGCAGAATACTCTCACCCAGTCAAGAGATCAGGGCTATATCCAACACCGTTTTTTAGCTCACTGCACCATCCCAGCTCAGAACCTGGCTATATGCAAATTAGTCTGTTCCTGTCCCAGTGCATGACGGGAACAGGGCAAACCAAACTACCAAGCCAATTCTTACACTGTGAAGGAAACAAGCTTCCGGGGACCAGTTTCTGGCATTTCAGCCGTCGTCGGCCCGAAAGCTTGTCTCCTTTCTGGTGAAGAATTGGCTTGGTAGTTTAGTCTGCCCTGTTCTCATGATGCACTGGGCCAGGGACAGACTGATTTGCATATAGCCAGGTTCTGAGCTGGGATGGTGCAGTGAGCTAATTAACGGTGATGGATCAAGCCCTGATCTTTGGACTGGGTAAGAGTGGTCTGCTTAATTCAGACACTCTGTTCATCACCACCCTCTTTTCTGAATCGTTGTACCCCAATGAGTGCCATAAGTATAGTTACTCTAAGGGCAACTCTAAATGTTCTAAGAAGGAACAGCCCCCCACCAGTTGTCAGACACCTGAGTTGATGAGTGTAGTGCTTGGAGCGGTGTTAGTCCCAAATTGTTTTGGGAGATAGATAGAGGAAACCTAGTATCCCTGGGGCATAGAGACATGGTGTCAAAAGCCCACATCCCTGCAAATATTTCAATGTAAAGGCAGAAGTTCACCAATAATGGACAAAGGATAAAGGCTCTGTGAGACACAAGAACCAGCACAATAACTGACAAGTGTTAGCTGGTGTCTGCAGAGCAGATTCTACTGAATACATTCCACCAAGTCGTAGTCACCGACATTTGTGAGAGACATCTACCGGTGGGTATGGTTCCCACTGAGTGGGGGGTAGGATCTCAAGTTCTCTGAAAGTTGCTGTGAGCTATGCCATACCTGTTGATTGTCTATTATGCAAGGACCTGGAGCACGCTAACTGGAGGGAGGTAGCGCTCAGGTCTCACTTAGAGATGATGGGATTGCCTGGGTGGGTCTTTAAGACCACACCAGCCATAGTTGCCTAGAAATGGAGTCAAGGGTGTCTGGAGCGTAAAAACATGGCTCAGAAAGCTGCCAAGGAGAAGAGCACAGGGTATGAGAAACCTGTCCCTAAAGTTCCCATGGTGGAGGTCAACACGGTTCTTGGGGAGGAGGCCCCCGAGCCAACCAGGGAAGACACTGCCACCCAAGGTGACCTACCTGATCTTGCTATCTGGCAGGTTGAGGGTGGGACCACCAGGGAGGAATTCTGCCCAGCGCAGAAGGAGTCTGTCACTTATCTAAAAGAGAATTCTTTGGTAGTATCGCTCGTAGAATATATGATAGGTCTATGTCTGGAATAGCATTGGCTTGTAAGAGATATAGGCTCAGCTGCGCTTTTTAGGACCATGCAGAATGGCAGGGCATATATACACAGTTTTAAAATACAACCTGCTCATCATTTTAGACACAGAAAAAGTTGTAGGGCGGTAGAGTTCAATCGTTTTAGGCTTGGCATCCCTGGTGTGGTTTCCCCTGACTTTTGCCTCCACCTCCTGCATGTTGGTGCTGTGCTGGGTTTCGTTTTTGCTAGCTTAGATGCTGTGAATATTTTGCCACTGCAGTGTCACAGTGCGAGTGCCTTCTGTGTAAATTAATATTGTGCTAGGTTCTCCCTGATTGGCATAGTGATTTTACTAGTAGATCCCTAGTGAAGTGCACTGATTTTGCCAGAGCTGGTAAATAAATAGCTACTAGTAGGCTAGCAGCGTTAATTGTGCCACCCACATGAATTTCCCTCCCAAAAAAGATATATATAGCAGGCTTGCCACCACAGTGCCTGCGTGAAGTTTGCCCATAGGACACCCCAGTGGTGGGCCCAGGGCCCACTTGTTGGATGGGGTACAGTGTGTGTTCTCATCTGATGTGAGCTGATGTATGCTGATGTGTGCTTGTATGTCTGGTGTGTCCTGGTGGTGAAAAGTTGCTATTTTTTCTTTTTCACCATTAACGGGCTGTCCTGCTGATAGGCCGGAATGGGGATGTTTTGTAACACTGAACGAGTATATCCTTCAAAGGGGTAAGATGGAGAATAGGAATGAGCTAAAAATTTGATAATACATGTTTAAGTAAGTCTGGTTTTAAAGTCTGTGTCTGAAAAAAGCACTTTTAGAAAGTGGTTATTTCTTTGTCCAATATTTCTCTGTGTTTCTATCTTTTTGTGGAATTGAATAGTCTTGTTTCAGTGTGATAGCGGAAGGGGATGTCCATTTGGTGTTGTGTCCTGTGGTGGTGCCTTCACTGTGTTACTGTGAGTATTGGTACATGTCTGCTCTTGCACAGCTGCCAAACAGGGTAAGTATTTTTGATAGGAGGTCACCTGCTAAGGTCACCTGCTGTTGAAGGGGGGAAAGGAGACTAGCTTCTGGGCAAATTAAGTGCATTAAAAACGCATGAGATGCATGACGTGCTTGAAAAAGTATTTTTGAGCAACTAACACACTTCTGTGCTTGGTACACGTTTTGTTGTGTTCTGTTCGTTTTCCTTGACTTATGTGCTTATTATGTGTATTGTTGTGTGCTGTTTTGCATGGTAAGTATGCAAGACAGCTTGTTGTTGTTCATTTTCTCTCTCTTTTGAGCCTGCCCAAGCTGTCTAGGATTGGTCATGCTGGTGGCCATTTCTATAAGACAATCGGTTGGACTCGCTTTAGTTGATCATTTCACAGAATGATGTGAATACGCTTTTGAATAAACAAGGACACAGCACCTCACCAGTGTATGTCTAATTGCCTATAAAATAACACTGTTTGAACAAATTGCCAGGAAAAAATAAATAAATAATAAAAATAAATGTGTCACCTTGAAGTACGTCATGTTACTGCCCCTCCCTTCTGTAAATTGATGGAATAGAAGTTGAAGTGGAGATGAAAGGACAGGTAGACTAGACTGATGTTCCCTTATCTGGCCTTTAAGGGGAACTATATGTCAGTGGTTTCTGTTTAAATTCCCAGGTTTGCAACACCTCTATTGTTCATGTTATCGCAACACTACATACAGTCGCAAAGGCAACACAAGCCCCTTATCAGTTAGCCTGTGTAATTGAGCTGACAGCCCTTACTAGAACTAGTGAATAGGTTTTTCCCCTGAAAATGATGTCACATGGCCCAGATTGTGTATTGTATGGTGCACATGATGCACAACACTAGGAAGGGTACCTGTATGCCCCCGGTATATTTGCACCACACATTTTAGTGATTAATAGTTTGAAGAGCATGTAGCTCTATAGAAGCTTGTTGGCAATAATACGTTTTGTGGGAGAATGTATGTACTTACAACATCATGCTTAATTTGTCACTTATTTACACAATAAGGTTCTCTGTTAAATTAGCTGTTTTAGATTTTTCCCGTCACACCTATAACATGAGAGCATGGTCACAAACGCAATATGTATGTTGACTTCCTCGAGAAAAATAGTTTTAGAGGTGTCTGCAGTCCTGCACAGTAGCAAAGGTTCACAAAGTAGAAGAAGTGTTGTGATCTCTATGACTTTTTGAACACAAGCTTGCTAAGATGAGAAACCCAAAAGAGCTGTTGGTTTGAAAAGCCCTTTAATGTAGGGATATACAGACACAATGATTTAGAGTATGTTCGTATTGTTTTGTTTTTCCCTCAGAACTTAGTAAATAAATAAAGGCCTACCTGGCTGTTCGGGATTGGAAAAGAAAAATTAATTGTGTAACGTTATACCCTTGCCAGTTCACTAAAAGTTCATTTTATACTCACTAATTCGCTAATAGGTCCAGGACGCCCTTCAGTCACTGGGAGAGAGAGGGGTCGGATGTGATGCACAGCCTGGATGCTAATTATGGAACACCGCCGAATATGACCAAGGTGGAGCTGCAGAGCAAAGACATGCTGGACGAGACTGTACCACTGAGAAGGAGAGAGACAGAGAAGGACTATCTAGGAGCCCCAACCTGTTGGTCTACTTGTGCCTCAGTTCCAGCCCATTGAGCCTAGCCGATGAGCTCACCTGTGTTTGAGTCTCAGCCCCTTGGTCCCTCTTGAGTCTGGCTCCCTTCTTCCTTTGACCCCCTTTTGTGTAGGGTTTGACATCTGCCCGACGGAGGAACAGTGCACTGAGGTAGAATAGGGTTAGTAGAGATGGACTTCATGGATGAAGAATAGGGTGCGGGTACCCTGTCTAAGGTAACAGCGATAGAGAAGAGCAAGAGAGTTTGGTGCATTGTTTGGACAGTCAATGAATGGGGTAAAGGGGCTGTGATTCCAAAGAGATATACCTTGCCCTGCAACATGGGATCTGGATCCGAGCTCGACGCACAGCTCCACTGCCGGTGTTCAATAGCGCATATGCTAGATGAACAATAGGAGCCTACCAGTGATGGCTCTCTGAAAGACACTGGAAAGAAGAGTTTTGCCCATCCTGTTGCCTGGTCACCAATTATATTTCTCTCCCAATCACCATCTATCTGTTTGGTCGCCTTATTGAAGTGCAAGTTGCATCCTTAGTATTGAGAACATCCTACTCCCTCAATGAGAAATATCCTGTGCATTCCCAAGTTCATATCAACAAGAAGAGAGGTAGAGAGAGACAACACTCTTATTCCCCACTAAACGGAATGAACAACAATGAAAGAGTGTTAGTAACTTTAAAGGAAAAGGGTATTCGAGCACACAAGAGAACAGCACCTATTTGGTGTGTCTAGAAAGCCCTCACTCACCGACCTGGTCGGTGACATGCTTCATCATTGGGCCCCACTGGGAGTGACCGAGTGCCACCCCAGTGTGCTTCAATGCCAGATTTACTGCGGAGCGGGTAACGTGAAGATGTGACAGCTAAGTGATCGTGTTAGTGATTAGGAAATGTGTAAATGGTGGAAATGCCTTAGTTGTATCAAAAAATGTTTTATTGGCTGATCAATAAGACATATTAAAAATGTGTTGGAAACCTAGACCAAATGAGTTGATTGGTCTGTTTTCAGTAATATTAGGTGATGGTCAACATGTTTCTGTCAATGTCGGTTTTATTAACTGGTATTCATGAGGACCTAAGGTGGACTATACCCCGGCGGTATGGACACGCTAAGGCCCACCCTACCAAGGGATGTGAAAGTAAAAAATCGTCAGAAAAAGTGCAAGCAAAAAGGGAAAACAAAAATTCCCTTTAGGGTCTCTCAATTCGGGAGACCGTAAACATTTAAATGCACTTGAAAGGTGTGACCATGTCACCACATAGACCTCGGGAGGGGGGTGGTAGCATATTTGGCACACCGCCCGCGACGCCAGGCACCCGCTAGTAAACCTGCATGCGCCCTCTAAACTAGGTCACTGAGGTAGAATAGGGTTAGTAGGGATGGACTTCATGGATGAAGAATAGGGTGCGGGTACCCTGTCTAAGGTAACAGCGATAGAGAAGAGGAAGAGAGTTTGGTGCATTGTTTGGACAGTCAATGAATGGGGTAAAGGGGCTGTGATTCAAAAGAGAGATATACCTTGCCCTGCAACATGGGATCTGGATCCGAGCTCGACGCAAACCTCCACTGCCGGTGCTCAATAGCGCATATGCTAGATGAACAATAGGAGCCTACCAGTGATGGCTCTCTGAAAGACACTGGAAAGAAGAGTTTTGCCCATCCTGTTGCCTGGTCACCAATTATATTTCTCTCCCAATCACCATGTATCTTTTTGGTCACCTTATTGAAGTGCAAGTTGCATCCTTAGTATTGAGAACATTCTACTCCCTCAATGAGAAGTATCCTGTCCATTCCCAAGTTCATACAGCACCAGTTTATCTTGTGACTATGTTTATTACTTTTGCTCCCTGCACAGGCGAGTATTGGAGGACACAACATGATAATATAGTTGTTCAGATTGGTGTACCTTTGATTCAGTTCTCCAGTCATCAATAATGCATTTAGTGATTCTAATCCTACAAAAGAATGTGTATATTAGGCCGAGACCTTCTTTGATAGTTAGTATGATAAGTTTGTGTTGTATCCCACTGTATTTGCTGCCTCATCTGTGAATTTTGCCCATCCTCAGTTATAATATGTGGTACGACAAATAGACTCTTGTATACACTGTCTCCCAGTTTGTTGCATTTACTGCGTGGGTACATTACCTGCTCAGGAAAGGACATACATACAGTAAAGGTGCTGAGATCATGTTTCAGACGGAGATAGAAGGATTGTTCAGCATTGATGTACATCTCTCTTAAGTCAATATGGGCCAGATGTAGGAGCCTTAATACCGGTCGGTAACGGCCGAATTCGGCCGTTACCGACCGGTATTAGAGTTTCCAGATGTAGGGGGCCTATATTTTACCGATTCTGTAAATGTACCGATTCGGTAAATTTACAGAATTGGTAAAATACCGATTCAGTATATTTACCGAATCGGTAAATTTACAGAATCGGTAAAATACCGATTCAGTATATTTACCGAATCGGAAAATCCACATGTAGGTGGCATTCCTAAGAGTGCCACAGGCCCTTAAGAATCGGTATTTTACCACCCAATCCCCACCCAATCCTATTGGGTGGTAAAATACCGAATTCAGGTGTGCATGCACATATGTGCATGCACACCTGTGCAATGTGACACACAGACATGCCCTTAGGGCATGTCTGTGTGCCACATGGCACACAAGTCCGGAATTGGTGTGCTAGAGGGTGTCAAAGTGACACCCCCTGCACCCTTGCAGGATTCGGTATTTACCGATTCGGTAAATACCGAATATGTATTTCCCATTGATTCCTACGGGCTTCAAGGCCCATAGGAATCAATGGGAAATACAGATTCGGTATTTACCGACCGATTCGGTAAATACCGACTCTTACAGATTCGGTAATTTTTTACCTACATCTGCCTCCTTCCAATTTACCGACTCTTAAATACCGAATCGGTATGAGTCGGTATTTAAGAGTCGGTAAATCGGATTTACCTACATTTGGCCCTATGTCTTTTATTGTTTCCTTGCTTCATAGTAATGAACATTTGAAGAGTTTTTGATACAGTCTGATCATGACACAGTATTGAAGAACATATTAGTACACCAAGGGTATACACCTAGATCAGCTGAAAAGGGGGTGCCTTACATCCACAAGATTATATATATATATATATATATATATATATATATTGGTATACCTGTGCGGTCTTGTTTTCCTTTTTGATTTGAGTGACCATGCATTTTCTTTCTCCCCACTTAGAATTGTAAAGACCCTGCCGGATGGCAATAAAGGTTTTAGCCCACACTGCTAAAAGGTGGGTCTGTTAGATTTAAAATTCCCTTTCCTATGATGCCTCTGCCGTGCTGTTTTAGATTAGCAGTGTGTGGCTAAATTACATGTATTGATGCTCGCATTCAGTAGCTCGTCAAGTATCCCTCGCAGTATGCAGGCCTCAGTTAGCAAGTGTGAAACCATTTTACAATTCCTAATCCCTATTAGGCTGCTTAAACTGTGCCTGGGTTAGGCCTCAGTGCTCATATTGCTTGCCTCAGCAGAACACAGTGTTTTGTTATTATTTCTCCTGCTGTCCAAGGCTGTTTTCTTGACTTGCTAATGAAGAAGGAATTCTGCCATCACGTGACCAGCTGAATGTGTAGCTTCTGCCCCCACCTTAGGAGATGGTGAGATTGAGCAATGTTGTCTTGTATCCCTGATAACATGTTCCCATCTGGCATGTGTTAGCTCATCTCTCAGTGCTCCATTGTTCAGGTCTGGCTCAAGCCAGTACTTTTCCACAGTGTGCGGGGTTGGAGATGACTGACAAGCCATTTTTACTTACTGTAACCTGTTGGACAGTCAGTCCCTCTCCGGTCATCTTAGGGTGCAGGTCATGACGGACTCCTCTGCAGAGAATATGGAAATAAATGCGTGTTTGTATTCTCTACTGTCTGACCGACTCTTCATTTGGGAAGGCATAGCAGGTGGTTGTATGCACACAACCTGCGGGGCACTAGAGGGCCTTGTCCTTCAAGACGCAGTCACTTAGTGGCATGTTGCATATATCTTAGTTTCCTGGCATGAGGCATTTTTTGGTGGAGCCTAGACAACGCTTGCACTGTCTCTTCGCAGATTGTATATACTTTGTGGACTTACAAACCGTCCATTGATTTTCAATTGTTTCTTTCAGAGTCCTTCAAAAATCCTTGCTTCCAAGTGGTTAAACTTTCCTATTTGTCTCTCCTTTTCATTGGTTATTCTCTCCAACAGCGCAGTGCACCATTAACTGTAGCCTTCCACTTGTCTTATTTTAGTTACTGCCTCAGGGAGCTTTTTATAATTCATAAAGAGCACTTCACACAAGCATTCGTTTTTTTGAGTAGCTATAAGCTTTTCTGTTAACAGGGCTGTTAATCTTGTTCTTATCTCAGCACATTTTCTGTTCATTTAAAGAGCGGGATCAAATGTCAGAGGCTGTTCCCGCAAGAGTGCTGCTTGGTGTCCCTGCAGATCAAGCATAAAGCAACATCTACGAGACCTGCACTGGCTCCTGTGGTACAACCCGTCCAGTTCAAGGCTCTCACTCTTGCCCACAGTGCCCTCTACAAATCTGGGCTGCCGTATCTTAGGAGATGCTTTGATGTCTATGATTCCTGAAGACAATTGCGCTCAGCCACACTATGTCTTGCAGTCATTCCCCGTTTTGTCGTACGCGAACTGGAACTCCCTTCCTTATGAATTGTGGAATACTCATGATCTCAGGCTGTTTAAGAAGCAGTTAAAGACCTCATTTTTAACTAACCCACAGCTCCTCTCAGCTCTTTGCTTTTTTCAGTTGGCTTTCGCGCCGGTACACTCTTGAGTATCCGTGCATGCTATAAGTGTTTGATAACATAACATAACATAACAGTGTACCTGTTCCCTTTTGAATGATCTTTTATTCATCTACCGGTGTAATTACAGTGCGTGATGCCAGGGGTTTTCATTGCACCGAACCTCTTAAATATATTGTCAGTTGTTAAAAAAGGTTTTTCATCATCTTTCTTATGGTGTTGTACTGCATTAGCATTGGCCATTTTTAACTTATTCCTGGTCCTTATTTTAATGTTAAAGGTGTTACATGTTTTGAAAGTGTACCAACAGGTCACATGTGCACTTGCCTAAATGCACGACTATGCGCGGTGGTAGCAGGGTATAGTAGTATGCATCAATTCTGAAAATGATTTTAACAACCTAGCAGTGTCTTGCTGCTTTGCTTGTCAATTAATGACAGCTTCATCTCCTATTTGTTTAAATCAGAAATATAGTGTCTTTGGGTTTTTAGATTTGTAGTAGTATTTATGATAAATTAGTTCAAGCAATTGCAAATCAACATCACACAACACCAATCAAAGGAATGTGAAAACACTGGCACACACACTAAAGCAGACAAACAAGCTTTCTCACTCACAAGCAGCCAACACATGTGTGCGCGCACGTTGACAGACTGCTTCCTGCTTTCAAAGAAGGGATAGCGGACAGTACGATTCGAATGATGCTAAAGCACAGGTGCAGAGTTTGCTTCCATGACTTTTAATAGGTGAATTCTATGCTTAACCCATGATTAACGTTTTTTCAAACAGTTCAACACAGTTTCCTGCAAGCAGTTTTCACTCGCTGTGAGCTTTTTTGTAAACAGGGCTATAATTATTGTTCTTATCTCATCGCCTTTGCTGTTCACTCAGAAACCGAGATCAAATGTCAGACGCTGTTTCCCAATGACACTAGTTTCCTTTTGACTATCTTTTGGCCACGTGCCCCAGTGTAAATACAATATGTGATGCTAGGGGTTTTAATCCTACCTATCTTTTTAAACATTACGTAAGTTGTTAAAGAAGATTTTGCATGATCTCTTATATGGTGTTGTTGTACCTGCATTAGCACTGGCATTTTTTACCTTGTTCCTTTCATTTAATGTTAAACATATTACATGTTTTGAAATTGTACCAACTGGTCATGTGTGTGCTTGCCTAAATGCACACCTGTTCGTACTGTTAGCAGGTTACAGGTTGTATGCGTTCCTTCTAAAAATGATTTTAACATCTTTGCTTATTTTAATTGTTAAAGATATTACATGTTTTTAAAGTGTGCCAAATGGTCATGTGTGATGATGATAGCAATTTGCATCACCCACATCTGCTCCTAGGAGTGTCTAAGCATGAGACAGCAAAGATCCGAAGGTGAGCATCAGTGGATTAGGCCTGCACAAAAAGACAGGGTTTCTGTTTTTTCTTAAACACTGGAGCATCACTCACTGCCTGCAACTCCAAAGAAAGATGATTCCAGGATACTGATCCCAAATACATTAGAGACCTTCCTTCATTCTTGCCACTGAATTCTGGGGAGCTCTGCCAACAATTTTTTTGGTGGATCTGAATTGTCTAGAAGGATTATAGAATCCAAATCTGACTCTGAGGAAAGAGCCCCCAGATTGATATAGGCCCTCATGCAGTAGGCCATGAGCCTTAAATTTGACACTTTGCCTAATGGGGAGCCATTGTAATGTCCGTAAGTAAGGTGAAATCTGTGTTCACAATGGCACATTAAACAGAAGACAGGCCGCTGCATTTTGGATCACTTGGAGTCTGTCCAACAGGTACTCCGGTAACCTGAAGTATAAGGCATAGTCATAGCCAATTCTGGACTTTATCAAAGCCTGAATGACCAGGGCATAGATGCATCAAGCTAAAAGCCGGTCGCAAAAGGGCAGATTCTCAGAATCTGCCCCTTTGTGACCGGTATTTTTGCATTTGGGATGCATCAAAATTGCGATTACTTAAATTGCGATTGCATTTAAGGAATCTCAAATTGAGATTCCTTAAATGCAATGCATTTAACAAAAAAAATAGCGATTTCGCTAACGGGGGAGCAAATTACCATGAAGTTGAACTTGATGGTAATTTGCAAAAACTTTGAAAAATGCACTGAAGTGCATTTTTCAAAGTTCCATTTTACACACAAACATGCCCTTAGAGCATGTGTGTGTGCAAGATGTACCCATATGCAGATTTCAGGGGTGCAACAGGGTGTCCTTTTGACACCCTGACACCCTTGAAATTGCAATCACAATTTGCGATTCTCTAATTGAGAATCGCAAATTGAGAATGTCTCAATTAAGGAATTTTGAGAAATCGCTATTTTTTTCATGCATAGCCTTTTGCTATTACTTATTAGCGAATCCTTATTTTTCGCTAATAAGGAATTGCAGAATGGATGCTTGGTGAATCTATAGGCAGGTTCTTTGCTGAAAAGGATAAAAGAGGAAGAAATCTCTTTAAGGACCTCATGATGCCAAAACAGGGGCCTACCAACGCTTTTACTTGAGGCTTAAAGGACAACCTGTTATAAAATGTAATCCCCAGATTTTTGACTAACTCTTTCTCTGATCCTGTGGTAAAGGCATCATATGACCAGAAAGTCAGCCAGAAATCTGATGGAATCTTACCAAAGAAGAGAATTTCTGTTTTCTCTTCATTACATTTAAGTTGAGCATTTACAAATCAGTGAAAGACAGCTATATAACAGGTTTTAATCTGTGTGCCGAGCAACTCTACACCCTTTCCTCAAGAGAATAGCAGTTGCGTATCATCCACATAGGAGATCACTTTGGTTCCCAGATTTTCTGATATTTGGGCCAGAGGGGGGGGGGGGGTTAAAATGGGTGGGGCTTAGGGCAGGGCCCTAGGAGACTCCCACCAGAACATCACATGGACTTGAGGAGCAGGAAGGAATCCAAATTTGTTGACTCCAATTAGCTAGAAATGACACTAGCCAGTCCAGTGCCTGCCCTATTACTTCAATTGCCTGGAGACGGTCCAGCAGCATAGAGTAGGAGATGGTGTCAAATGCTGCAATAGATTTAACATAATCAGTGCAGCATTTCCCGCAGCAGCAAGGGTTCCTCTATTGCATTCTGAGGCCGCTAATAATGCCTTCTCTGTGCAATATTTGGCGTTAAGCCCTGACTGGCTGGGGTGTATCAGATTGTTAACTTGTTTACTTGGCTAAATTCATGCCTTTGCATACAGTAAACAAGTTATAGGTTATATGCAGCTCTTCTGAAAATGATTTTAACTTCCAAGCACTGAAATGAAAATATATTGTTTTGGGGATATTCCATTAAGTGTTGACACACATCATTAATTAATCTGACCTCCTGTTTACCACCCCTACCCGCCCCTACTCCTATTCACTACCCTCACCCGATTGCCAAAGGCAATAGTTCACCTATAGGTGAGACCTATTGGCTTTGCCAGTACTTGTTTTCTTTTCCTGTGAAGTGTGCATGAGGTCATGGATAGTGACGTTTTGAGTCTGAGTCTGTAGCTGCATCCACAATAGGTGTAGTTGCTAACTGTTTTCCTTTACTATAACCTACTTATTCTGTGGTCCTTCCTCTTGAGGCTTCACATGAGTTTGCTTTCCAAGTGGAGCAGTATCTCCATGAGTTTGAGGTCTTCTTGTAGTTTTTCAAGCTTAGCGTAGTCCATCATGTGTAGCTCTGTACTGCACAAATACATGTGAAATCTGATACTTAGGCAGGCGCGGCAATACAGCTCCCTCTTTCACACTGATGTGTACTGGAGGGATGATCATTTGTCCTACATCAGTATCAGACGTAGCCCACAAGCATTCAGGCAGAGAGGCCAGTGCAGCTTCTACCAAAATCAAATACACCCTCTCCATGGATGGATAATTATCATTCAAAATAACACGCACTCCTTCAGGGGAGCACCGTATCGTGGCTCGAAAGTATTTGAGCATATCCAAGCCTACGATATGTCAGGGGTATTTGGAGAAAGCAGAAATGGACATGGTGCTGCAAACTGGTCAACATAAAGTGCAAGAGGTTGTGATAGTGGGCTAACAGAAGGAGTTCCATCGAACCCTATTGACGTAATCGATGAGCCAGACAGGGGAGCCCTCGGAACCAATTTTCTAGACAAAGCGCTACGAGTAGCCCCGGTATCAACCAGGAACTTATCAGTAGAGCCCAAAACGTGTGCTGTAACATAAGGACCCCTCTGATCTACTGGCACTTCAACTGGTTCCTTACCCCATCCTACGCAATCCTATGCAAACCGGGAATCATGTTGTTCAGGAGGTATGTAGTCAGACATTTGATACTGATTTCGTCGATCAAAAACATTGGACCCCTCACGGGACCGCACATTCGAATCAAATCTAGCCCTGTCATTCGTGTTAGATCGGGGACCTGTAAAATTTCCTCTACCCCCTGCAAACCCCTGGCCCCGATGGGTGCGTAGCACCGGGCAATCACATGCCCAATGTCCCTTCATTTTACTACGCACATTGATCCCGGGCTACATCAGTACGACCCTGTGAAGGAGTAGAAAAATTCCTACCACCCCGGTCACTTCCTCTACGCTGCTGCCCATAGACTTGCGCTAGCATGACTTTCGTTTTTAAATCTTTATTTTTCTTATCCTCACTCCCTTTCGCTTCTAATTCCTGACGCTCGTAATACTGAGCCATCGTCAGGAGGGATGCTGGCGTCGAGGTGGTCCAAGAACTTTCACTCGCTTTTAGTCGAGCTGCAATACTTGGTAATAAGTTTGAAACATATTTATCGACAAAGAGATGGCGGCCCGTATCATCTGTAAGAGACTGACCGCTAAAGTCATGAAACGTTTCTTCGAACCGTGTAAAAAAATCCGACACGGACTCATCTGTTTTCTGTTTGCAGGACGCTAACATAGTCCAATCAATCTTTTTAGGGGGAATAAGCGTTTTCAATTTAGTTACTATAGCAGCGGGAAGATCTAAAATCGTTTGGGGCGGTTTCTGCGCAGGTTTTCTCTCCCTATCTTCATCCTCAAGATCCGCCCATCTAGCTTTAAAAATCGTAAGATCATCCACTTTTCGAATCGACCTCCACATATCTGGTGGCAAAATAAGCCCAAAGAACAAATCAATATCAGCTAAAGTCATAGTACAAGAATTCAGAGCCCCTTCAACTTCCTCATAGAACGCTGCAGGATTCTTTCGGGGATCGTGTAACGCTGCTTTTAATGCCATGACATCTGCTCTATTCCAAGGAGTAAATACCCAATTGTAAATAAAATACCTTGCGCATCAGGCGACCCCCTATCTGAACTAGTTCCCGCTCCCTTAGGGGGAACGTACAACGGCGCTGCCTCCCGCATCGGTTTAGCATGCACAGTGTCGATCTTATCTGAGTAAAAGATGGGTGACTGCTTCCCGGCGCCAGGCAGACCCGAAGACTCGTCGCTGGCCTTCCGTTTCCGTGCCTCTTCCCTGAGTCGTAACGTTTCATCCCGTAACGCAAAAAGTCGTCGAACAGCATCGGGCACCTGGGAAGAAGGAAAAAGACCTTTACGTAATTCTTTAGCATCAGCTACCGCATCCTCTGGTTCAAAAACATCGGCACATTTCCGAAATGCAGACACCACTTCATCGGAAAGAAAGCTAACAAAATACAATCTTTCTCTATCCTCCCATTTTTCAAGATCAGTTAACACATCAGTCAGAGACACAGTATCCTTGATGACCCGATAAGCAATCTTACGAAGTTCAGTCATACGATCGGTCGATAACATAGACCGCGTATCCCTCTTCTGATCGGACGGTCTGGAATCCGAGTCTCCTCCATGCGGGGCGGATGGGCCAGCGTAGGGCAGGGGTGAACGATCTAGTAACGAAAAATCATCAACCGATTTATTAAGGACAGGATAGAGTGGCTGGCGAACGGGGTATTGACCAGATATTTGCAATTGCCGCTCTTTCTCAAGTTTGTCCTCTTGCTCCTTAGCTTCACGCTGTTTCGTTTCACGTGCCTTCTCACGCTCACTCTTTCGTTGCCCTTTCTCAATTAATGCCTGCTCACGCTTCTCACGCTCTTGTACCTCTTTCACCCACATACGTATACACTCAAACATATCTGGTCGCACTCTCCGCTTACACATACACTGTTCCACATACTCAATCTTCCTCAAATCAAACGATCCATACATAGGCCATCGCAACTCAGGATCCTTCTTGGTATATTTCCTCCACAACGTGCTGTACATTATGGGGGAAAGACCAAACTTTACATACATGTCCCTTTTCGGCGTTCCCTCTGGGGGAGCCGGCTGAGATTCTTCAAGTACTAACCGGTCATTTCCAAAACAGCAGCACCACTTACGAAGTGCGCTAAAAACGGGCATGTCTCAAAACAATGCAGAATATGCAATGTTACAATAAAATGGCACTTAAAACGTTGCGCCGTTCAAATTCAAAAGGTCCGGAGAAATATCCACACATTGCCCGCCTATATGGGTTGCAACTCATATATCACAAACAAAGACACAATCACAAATGACTAGTCAATTTCAAATTCAAACAAATTAGTCGGGGCAAGCGTATCCTAAAACTGCCTTGCCAGTCAAGACTCAAAAGCTCGGGGCAAGTATCGTACCACGATTCTTACCAATCAAGAGCGTCCAGATTCCAACTGCCAAGTTCTGAATTCGCCAAAACGGCCACTATACGGCAAACCGACAGAAGAGGTCTCAGTCGAGGACCGGCGCCACCCAGACGGTCAGATCGGAAGGGAAGGAAGAATACCTTGGGATGCCAGGACTAAAGGCGCCACTGGCAGTGATCACGTCCCCGGCAAGGTTCCAATCCTTCGTCACGACCAGTCCTTCGAACATCCGAGTCGACGATGAGCCCCACGTGACGGGCGCCAATTGATGAGTTCAGGCCTCAGCCAGGCCTGCAGATGCAAAAGGTTCGCTCTTCTGTACACAAGTAGTCCTCAGACTATATAAAAACTTGGCACGGAAACTAGAAATACAAAGACAAAGTTTAATAAACCTTTAAAGGTGGTACTACAGCCCACACAACACCCTTCAGTATTGTACAAGGTAGCACAAAGAACACGGACACGCGGTCCCCTTTTATACACAACAAGGGGCTCATAAGTGGGCGGTTACAGCAGAAGAACATGATTTACAACCATATAAGGACATTTCTTGAACATAATCAATACATGGGTGGAGCAAATGGTCTCACGAAACCCCCTGAATGCACATTCCAATCCCCTCTAATCAGAAACAGATGTTGCACGTACTGAGCATGCGCTAGATTGGCTGAGGCTATTTATAGCTTGTTGCTGGGCAAACTCCAGAGGTGATGGTCAGTGAGGTAGGACTTGCCTCGTGGCGAGCACATGGCACGATGTAGCCTACAAGATGGAGGCCAGAAAACAAAATGGAGTCTGGCCGTAAAGTAGTGAAACATAAGAAAACTACCTTGAAGACGTTATAATATGTCTTCAGCGGATGCTTAACATTTATCGCTGTTTTATTTACAACACATTGTATCCTCATTTCAGATATTTTGAGAGCCGTTTGTATAGGTTTGCAGGAGCATTTAAAAAATACTACAGAAGTACTACTTTATAAAACCCCAAAATGACTGCGACTAGGCCAGCAGTGTTTAGAACACGCATTGGTCTTGAATTCACACTTGATTAAAAGAGGCTGGAGGAGGAGGGCCATTTTGAATGTAATTAAAAACTCCACTAAATTCCTTATCTGATTAATAAAGGAATATTTCTCAAAAGTATTGGTGTGCATTGAACCCAGGGGCATATTATCATGAAAAGGCGTTAAAATTAGCACCATTTTAGCGGCAAGAAACTTGAAAATTCTCATAGAAGACCATGTTCTGGTGTCAACATGGACTTCTATGGGAATTCTGAGCCACTGAGCCTGTCACCAGGCTAGGTCGCCCCTACGCATTGCTGCCTGCCTGCTGCCTGCCAGTTAGCCTCCATGCTTCTTGTTTTTGCCGCTTCGGACGACCCAGCCGCCGCTGAGCTGCCCGCCCCAGACTCTTACCGCCGCTGCCTCCCTGCGGCCCCGCCCCCGCCAGCCCATTCGCTGCCCCGCTCCCGCCACCCAGCTGCTCCTCCCTCCCGGCTCCTTACTTATGATGACCTCAGAGCAACCGCGCAGCGGAAGCGTGCAGCGGGCGTGCTGAAGGCGCACCAAAGGCAAGCCCGTCTGCGCCCGTCCGCGCCTGGAGCGCGCCCAGTGCAAGGAACCCTGGATACCGACGAAGCCAATGCACCCGACGAACCTACGATGCTGCCATCCTCCACGCACTCAACACCGGCCGGAACCCCACCTGCTACCTGGCCACCCCGAAACGCACCCACGGACCCTTCACTTGCCAGGAGTGCAAATTCACCTGCGTCCGCCCAGGACCATCACCCGCCAAACCTACCACCAGCAAGAACCCCCTCAAGTGCATCCTGCTCAACACCCGCTCCGTCCACAAGCACGCAGTTGAACTCTGGAACCTCCTAGACACAACAGCACCGGACGTCGCCTTCCTCACGGAAACCTGGATGAACGCCTCCTCAGCCCCCGACATCGCCATAGCCATCCCGGACGGCTTCAAGAACACCCGGAGGGACCGCATCAACCAAACCGGAGGTGGCATCGCTATCGTCCACAGAAACACCATCCGCATCACAACCAACTCAGATGACACCCTCACCACCGCCGAACACCTGCACTTCCAGATTCACACCGACCCCAGGGCTACCCTCAGAAGCACCCTAATCTACAGACCCCCAGGCCCACGCACTCAATTCAGCGAAGCCATCGCAGACTTCGCAAGCCCGCACGCCCTCGCCTCCCCAGACTACATCCTCCTGGGGGACCTCAACTTCCACCTGGAGAGCAACACCACCACCCTGCTGGACAACCTCGCAAACCTCTGACTCAAGCAACTGGTGAACACCCCCACCCACTACGCCGGCCACACGCTTGACCCCGTCTTCTCCTCCAGCAAGCACATTACTCCTTCAGCCACTCCACTGGACAGACCACAGCTGCGTCCACTTCACCTTCAAGAAAACCACTACCCACCACCACCCGCAACAAGCCCCCCACAGAAGCTGGCGCAAGATCACCGCCGACCAGCTCACCACCTCCCTCAGCCAGAACCCTACCGCCATAACGACGGACCACACCGAAGCAGCCCGCAACCTCACACAATGGATCACCGACTGCGCTGACGAACTCGCACCACTGAAGAACCACCCAGTGGGCCCTACAGCAAGAAAGCCTCATGGTTCACGGAAGACCTCATAAACTCCAAAAAACATGCCGCTCCCTGGAGAAAACCTGGCGCCAGAACCAGACAACAGAGAACATGACAGCCCTCAAGAACGCCACCCGCAAGCACCACCAACTGATCCGGACCGCCAAGAGAACCACCTACAAACAGCGCCTGGGCAACAACACCCACAACAGCAAGGAACTCTTTAGCATCGTCAAAGAGCTCTCCAACTCCAGCGCCAGCAACAATGACATTACACCCTCGCAAGACTTCTGCGACTCACTCGCCTCGTTCTTTCACCCCAAGATCGACAACATACACGACAGCTTCGGCGCACAGACCAACGACCCAACCACCGAACCAGTGCACCCAACCACCACCCTTTGCACCTGGAACCCAGTCAGCACCGAAGACACCGCCCACACTATGAGCACCATCCACTCCGGCTCCCCTACCGACCCATGCCCACACCACATCTTCAATAAAGCCGACTCCATCATCGCACCCCAACTCCGCGATGTCATCAACAGCTCCTTTGCATCAGCCACTTTCCCAGAGAGCTGGAAGCATGCCGAACTCAGCGCCCTCCTGAAAAAACCCACCGCAGACCCCACGGACCTCAAGAACTTCCGACCCATCTCGCTCCTCCCATTTCCTGCCAAAGTCATCGAGAAGACGGTCAACAAACAACTCTCCGCCTTCCTCGAGACAAAAGGATCCCTCGACTCGTCACAGTCCGGTTTTCGAGCCAACCACAGCACCAAGACCGCCCTCATCGCAGCCACTGACGACATCAGGTCTAGGCTCGACAACGGGGAAACCACCGCACTCATCCTCCTGGACCTCTCAGCAGCCTTCGACACGGTATGTCACCGCACCCTGATACAATGCCTCAGTGACACCGGAATCCATGGCACGGCCTTAGAATGGATCATCTCGTTCCTCGCCGGCAGAACCCAGAGAGTCCGCCTCCCCCCGTTCTGGTCAGCAGCTACCGAAGTCATTTGTGGCGTCCCACAAGGATCCTCGCTCAGCCCCACCCTCTTCAACGTCTACATGAGCCACCTCGCAGCCATCGCACGAAAACACAACCTCAACATCATCTCCTACGCCGAGGACACACAGTTGATACTCTCCCTCAACAACGACCCCGCCACCAGATGTATGACATTATAACGCATGCTTTTACAACGTATGTTGTTACAACGCAGGTTTTACTACGCATACCTTTACAATGCATTACACTTTGGGGTGCTGCATAGTGAATAGTTTAATTTACTATTCCAACTCCAGTCCCCGTGGACACTAGGGAAGGTGTTGGATAGTAAATTAAACTTATTCCCTATCCTAGAGCACCCCCCAGTGTAATGCGTTGTAAAGGTATGCGTAGTAAAACCTGCGTTGTAATAGCTTTGCGTCGTAAAAGTTTCGTTGTAAAGGATGTTTCCCCCCGCCACCGCCAGAGCCAGCCTCCTTAATGGATGAAGCTCAGCCGTCTGAACCTGAACTCTGACAAAATGGAAGTCCTCATCCTCGGACCCTCGCCCTCTGCCTGGGATGACTCCTGGTGGCCACCTGCCCTGGGCACCGCACCCAAGCCAACGGACCACGCACGAAACCTGGGCTTCATCCTGGACTCCTCCCTCACGATGACCAAGCAAGTCAACGCCGTCTCATCGTCCTGTTTCAACACTCTGCGCATGCTCTGAAAAATCTTCCGATGGATCCCCACCGCAACCAGGAAGACGGTCACCCAGGCCCTCGTCACCAGCCGCCTGGACTACAGAAACACCCTCTACGCCGGGACCACAGCCAAGCTCCATAAAAGACTCCAGCACATCCAGAACGCCCCAGCAAGACTCATCTTGGACATCCCCACCACAGCCACATCTCTGCCCATCTGAAGAACCTGCACTGGCTCCCCATCAGCAAGAGAATCACATTCCGACTCCTCACCCACGCACACAAGGCTCTCCACGACGCGGGCTCCAGGGACCTCAACAACCGCATCGCATTCTACACGCCTACCCGCCAGCTCCGCTCCGCCAGCCTCGCCCTCACCACCATCCCACGTATTCGCAAAACCAACGCCGGAGGAAGATCCTTCTCCTACCTGGCAGCCAAGACATGGAACTCCCTCCCCACCCACCTCCGGCTGACACAGGACCATCTCGCCTTCAGGAAGCAACTCAAGACCTGGTTGTTCGAGCAGTAGCGACCCCCCTCAGCGCCTTGAGACCCTAACGGGTGAGTAGCGCGCTCTACAAATTCCTTGATTGATTGATTGATTGAATTCTCTACGGCATCTTATCAAACCCATTATCGCCGATTTAGCAGCAGTTTTCTGCCCCTAATAATACGCCCCCTAGTGAGTTACGTTTTTAACAAAATCACTAGACAACTCAATCATTTTGAACAAGACCCATACTATGCATTCAGCCAATCACATTTTTCAAGGTGAGAAAGATAGTGTCCTAACTTTTCCACTTAGAATTGTTGCAGGACTTAAAATTAACACGAAATAACAGTATGATGTAGATGCTTTTTTGAGATACGCAAACAGCAAAGGTGACTTGTAGAGAATATTTAAAGGGACTATCAGCTAGATGCATCAAGCAAAATACCGTTCGCAAAGGGGCAGATTCTCAGGATCTGCCCCTCTGCGACCGGTATTTATGCATTTGGGATGCATCATCCCAAATGCATAAATCGCTATTTGCGATTGCATTTAAGGAAACTCAAATTGAGATTCCTTAAATGCAATGCATGAATGTAAAATAGCTAGCGATTTCGCTGATAGGGGTCGCTATTTACCGTGAAATCAAACTTCATGGTAAATAGCGAAAACTGTGAAAAATGCACTAAAGTGCATCTTTCAAAGTTGTATGTTACACACACACATGTCCTTGGGACATGTGTGTGCGCAATACCAGTGTCCAAATCAATTTAAAGGGTGCAAGAGGGTGTCCTTTGGACACCCGTCACCCTTGAGATTGCATTCTCAAATTGCGATTAGCTAATTGCTAATCGCAAATTGAGAATTCCTCCCCATTCATTCCTACGGGCCTCTTGGCCCATAGGAATCAATGAGATGTCATTCCTTATTTGCGAATCACACCCTGCGAGTCGCAGATAAGGAATGTTTAGGAATTGCTAACATTTTAGCATATCCTACATGCATCTGATTTTGCGAGTCCCTAAATGCGAATACTTAAACTTCGCAATTAAGGACTCGCAAAATCGAACGTTGATGCATCTAGCAGTATATCACAACCTCCTTATTTAAACATTAAGACTGACAAGGTGTTTGATTCTTCAATCAGTATTCAAGAAACTTTCTTTGCTACTCTATCCTTGGGTTTGTGGAACATCTTTTTCTTGCCTCAGGGAGGAACATCTTGTCGCCTACCTGGGTTTCTTCAAATAAATATAAAATCTGGCATCCACATTAGTGGCATGCTTCATCATTAGGTCTGCCACTTTTTCCAGCTAAACATTGTGAATTCATCCAAAATATCTAAATTATATTAGGCAGGGACTCATTTTGCACGCGTACAATAGATATCACAAAAGGGGCACAAATTGCTGCAGCCATATGTGTGATACCAAAATGATTCAACAATACTGAAAAGGTGGGTTCACCTAGAATACTGAAATTACCTTTAGCAGGCACTCATTTTATACTCAGACAATAGATATCACAGAAGAAAGTGCTCAATTTCCTGCAGCCAATTCTGTGACACCAAAGTATCCCAAAACTGCTGAAAATGGGTAGATATATCTGATTGGTCCCGGTGATCTTTGCTTGTAAGTCCACTGTCCTTCTGGAGACAAGTTTAAACTCTGTCTTTTGTCAGACTTTAGTAGAAATGTTATGTAATTTAAATACATAATGCAACAATAAATTAATTAAAGCAACACTATCCCCGTTCTATCAGCACTACTACAAATAATGATAACAATAGCAACATCAATAATCATAATAATATACATCAGCATCACCAGAAATGTGATACAAATGAACGAACTACACTGTGCATGTATGAGGGTAATTGAAAAGTGATTGCATCTCCTTTTTTTCTGCTAACATTTGGTTTGGAGCAACTGCCAGCAGGTGGAGTGATTGCTATTTAAAACAGAATATATTGTGAAGGTGAATTTAGTTAAACATAATTTATAAGAGGAGAGTACAACATTAGCAGTCTTGCACTGTTTAAATACCATTTCCCTGCTGCTCCCAGCATGTCCATTGCTAGGACAATACATCACAGTGGCTTAATTCAGCAGCAGGCTTTAACTAAAATATTTGAAATGTCAAGTGTTCAGGCTGCAAACACTTACTAGAATAGCCCCTGGCATTTATTTCCCACGTCGTAGAATATTTAAAAATATACAGCATAGTGGTTCGTTCTAGCGTACGTTTATTGACATTTAGATACAGAGGTGTTCTGGGAAAGGGATGGTCCGGGGAGCATATTTTTTGAAATGCATTGTCTGAGTTTTGGTCATTAACATTTATGAATGTACCATAGGCGAATGTTACGTCGGTCGTCCGAAAAGTATCTGATCTTTGATTAAAAAACAAGTCAATCTGTCGCAAAATGTGCATCAGGATGGAGATTATGTAATATGACATTACATTAAGCTCTGAGTTTCTAAGAGTCCAGGCTCAGTAGCATTTCAAGGCAACATTTTTCACACAGTTCTTCAGGCACAAGATTGATGAGCACTTCTCCATTTTAACATCTGGCCAGCTTCACTGAATAGATAGGTAATCATGTGACTTTCCTTCAAAGTCATCTTCCCTTCCTTTCCCCCTCTTCCACTTCTTCCTCCTTACAAAATGAGGTGTGTAGACCGCCGAGAGAGGCACCCCACTGTCAAGTCCACCCCAACATATTTTGGTTCCTTGATGCTGGAGGCTCTACTGTGTTTGTCTGAGACAGGCTCCCCATCTTTCTCCTCTTAGGGATCATCCTAATGTATTTTCTTTCCTAATCTGATGCTGGTGGCAGGACCCTGATCAGGTTCACAGCTTCAGAATCTTTTATTTGCGCGGAATCTGGTGAACAGCTGCTATTTCTTAAAGGTAAAGGACTCCTGTGCGAGCTTGGTCCCTTCCTTGCTCAATTCGCCCCTCAATATATGTTCATCAACTTTTAATAGTGTCAGGACTACCCTACCAGCACACCTGGGCAGATCAGTGGCAAACTGCTGTTATCTCCTGTCATGAAAACTATTTAACTTCCTGGCATTGCATGGTGATGCACAGCAAACACGAGGAGATGATGGACGGGCCGCTGAAACTTTTTATACACTCACCCACAGTCATAGATCTGGGTTGAATGGATGTATGTCGTTACAACGTATACTTTTACAATGCATACCTTTACAACGCATGCCATTACAACGAATTCTTTGAAACTACCTTTACAACGCATTCCACTACGACGCATACTACATTTACAACGCATACCATTACAACGCATACCATTACATTGCATGTTTGGTAAGTATTGGATAGTGTAGGGGTAAAAATTACTATTCTAACTCCAGGGGGTACAGCAGTAGGGTAAGTGTTGGATAGTGTAGGGGTAAAAATTACTATTCTAACTCCAGGGGGTGCAACAGTAGGGTAAGTGTTGGATAGTGTACGTATGCGTTGTAATGGTATGCATTGTAATGACTGCATTGTAATGACATGCGTTGTAGTGGTATGCGTTGTAGTGACATGTGTTGTAATGGTTGCGTTGTAATGATATGCGTTGTAATGGATGTTGCGTTGTAAAAGTTCCGTTGTAAAGGTAGTGCGTTGTTAAAGTTGCGTTGTAAGTGTTGTTTCCCGGGTTGAATCCATCATCGTTCTTTAGCTCACTTCGCCACCTCAGTTCAGACCCAGCCGTATGCAAATCAGCCTTGACCCTGTGCCTCCTGGGAACAGTCCAGCCCGAACTGCAAAGCCAGGTTTTCCCTGAACAGGAAACAAACATGCTGGGACCGGTTTCGGGGTAACATCTTTCATCAGCCAGGCTAGCTCGAATACAATGGCAAAGTGAGCAAGGACCCCACATCTGGGCATACCCTGCCAAATTAGGGCGAACAAAGCAAACACAAGGAGATGATGGAATGGAGCGCTGAAACTTTTCAGACACTCACCCCCAGTCACAGATCTGGGTTGAATCCATCATCGTTCTTTAGCTCACTTTGCCACTTAAGTTCAGACCCAGCTACATGCAAATCAGTCTTTCCCCTGTGCCTCATGGAAACACTCCCGCCCGAACTGCCAAGCCAGGTCTTCCCTGAACCGGAAACAAGCATCCTGGGATCGGTTTTAGGGTAACACCCTTCATCAGCCAGGCTAGCTTGAATCCAGTGGCAAAGTGAGCAAGGGACCCACGCCTGGGCATACCCTGCCAGCTTAGGGTGAACAAAGCAAACACGAGGAGAGGATGGACAGAACGCTGAAACTTGCATGGTTGTGCCCCATGACTGAAAAAACGGAATTAATGTATTGGTACTACCATTGTTTTAATTTGTGGCTATGTTTAATTTAGAGTCACTTCTCTTTTAGTCTGGTTTGTACAGATACTTTGTTTTGAGTGCTACTACAAGTATGGAGAGGCACAGCAAATGCAAAGAACGGCCCCTAAGCCCTGCTGCAGGAGTTGCACTTTTTAAAACTGAACTTCATGCCTTGATAAAGGAAACTTTAGCTGATCCTCTAGAAAAGTTTGTCAAAAGGATAAAAGAGAAAGCAGCAAGTTCATGTTTCATCTCTTTGTTCTCCTGGGTACTCAGCATCTTTTCTTCTAATTTGTATTCATACTAGCCTTCATCAAAGTATAGCAGGTGATGAGGATCCTGCACATTTAGTCCTTCATACTAAGAGCAAATCTATTAAACACAAGGATCTTCTGGATCTTTTCTTATACTAGAAGGACAACTTTTGGCTCCAGCTGCTGAACCTTAGCCCAGTTCACTTTGACAAACCTTGTGCTGCTAATCACCCATGCATTCAGTAGTTAGGAGGAACTAATGTTCCTAAAACTGTGAAAGTGGTGTGCATGCTTGCTAACCTTGTGGATTAAGCTTGAACGACCCCAGAAGGTGCACCTTCTTCAGACCCAGCAGACTTTTGATTCTGAGTTGATACTTCACTACATTACACATATGCTGGTCTTAAACCTATGATCCAAGCAAATACTTCTGCTACTTGTTGTATTCTTATTATGTTACCTGCAGTAGCGGTCGGCAGTAGGTGTTTCTATAGGGCGGTGACGTGGGCAGGAGGAGGGGCAGGGTGGGGGGAAATAATGTATGGATTACGGAGTTTTACAGGTAAGTAAACATTTAAATACATAAAACGAATTTCGTTGCGCACACTGCATCACCAAATGTGATGCAGTGCGCGCAACGAAATTCGTTTTATGTATTTAAATGTTTACTTACCTGTAAAACTCCGTAATCCATACATTATTTCCCCCCACCCTGCCCCTCCTCCTGCCCACGTCACCGCCCTATAGAAACACCTACTGCCGACCGCTACTGGTTACCTGTCCTAGCAACTGCTGCTTGGCGACTGCAAGCTTCCACTCCTGAAATCTGGCTTGTGGACTCCAGTAGAAGGCAGCTGATGTTGCAAGAGCCAGCTGTTGGGGGTTGCTCCTATTTACTTCAAATAAACCTCTTCTTGCAATCTCGTAGGAGTTCCTGCCTTTTAAAACTACTTACACTTCACAACCCTTGGTCAAAAAATTACATCTCCCTCTTCGCACTAATGCACAAGTGAATATTTCAGTTATTCCATGCTCTTGGCTAAAATGAAAGTTTCAGTTCTCTTTCTATCCAAAATTGCTCCTATTTACTTCAAATAAACCTCTTCTTGCAATCACTTAGGAGTTCCTGCCTTTTAAAACTACTTACACTTCACAACCCTTGGTCAAAAAATTACATCTCCCTCTTTGCACTAATGCACAAGTGAATATTTCAGTTATTCCATGCTCTTGGCTAAAATGAAAGTTCCAGTTCTCTTTCTATCCAAAATTGCTTTTGAAGTCCTTGTTTGCAGCTTTTTCTGTGGGTAGTTCTGTCCTGGCTCATTGTCAAACATAGGCCTAGGACTGGTGGGTAGAAAGGGAACAAAAAGTTGCCATCATGAAACTTCATTCCAGGGTTCCAAGGTTTTTGTTCTGGGTTTAAAAGTTATGCACCAGTGAGAATTCGAGCACTGTTAATATGAAAATACAGATTTTTCTGATCGAGACAAAAGTACTGAAAATGACAATGAAATTTAAAATGTGCACTTTGTACATGTGTAGCAAAACAATACAGAGAACGAGTGAAGTTGAACCACCCAGTGCTTGGTTAGTTATGGAATGGTAGAGTAAATAAACGTAGTGATTTTGAGATGACTTTTATAGTGAATTACTTATATTCCTAACAAAGATTTAGCAAAATGAAACATGTCAACTTAGCATTTCTTGCAGCCTGACTTGATGACATATATCAGAACAAAACCCTTATGTTAGATGTTTGACATTTTTAGTATAGATGCCTAATATTATACACATTCCAGATTTGTGAAAAGAATTGTGGTCAAATGCTTTAAAAAATATATTATACATGTTACTACTTTGAGAGGCCATAATCGCAGATGCATATCTATGAGTATTAATCAATGACATCAAAAATTACAGAGTGCTTACATTTTATATATTCTAGGGTATTTACAATGCTTTTTAACATAAACTAGGAGTGTTACACTAAATGAAGAATGAGTTTAAAAGATGTTTGAACTAACTTTCTTTTTAGGTTTCTTTTCCCATGGCCTGATGCAATGAACTGTGACATGTTTTCAAATCTTCCTTATATTTTCTGATCATACGACATTCCTTAAAAGACAAACCAAACACTTTTTCTTAATTCTCTTTTGTGTGGATTTCATGAGAACCTAACGTTTTGAACATGTCCATGGAAAAAAGGAACACTATTAAAGCTTTTTGTCGACCGACCTATGAGGATGCAATGTACTGTTCTTCTCATGATTCGTATGAAAAAATATCCTCGATTATCGATTTGTAGCTGCTAAATGGAAGAATGGTCACATTGCATCACTCCACAGTGACCTGACAGTAATGTGATGATGAAAATTGTGTTCTGTAATGACTATTGAATTTAGGAGGAGTGTGCTGGACTCCACTGCTTCTTCTTGTGGCCGTTGCCATTGTTCCATCACTTTCTTGACTCTATCTCGCATGCCGAACTATCTTGGTTTTTCTATTGCCTGTTGCTATTTAAATTATCTACTGGACTATTTGGAGCTGTCTGGTGTGAATCCAGACCTACATTTTTGATTAATACTCCATTCTCTTTAACCTATACTTATGGACTTTTCCTTAGCGGACTTTAACTTGAATCCTGTGCCCCTACTGAGAGAATTTTATTGAACCATCCTTTACTTTGGAAATCATCCTTTGCATTTGTGAATTGATTGACTAAATGTTTAGATTTGTGCTGCATGCATTGGTATGCATGACAGAATTGCTAAAGATGTTACTTACGTGTATTAATTTTGACTCTCCAATACAATAATCCATTTATTTCAAAGATATATTGTGTCATTTATTCAGAATTTAATGTTCTTTCTTTGAAACTGTGCTTGGGAGTTGGCTATCTATTAATGGTCCTAATTGAGTATACCAGCAGTAGGTTACCCTAGATTCCACTCCTTACTACAATGAAGAAAGGTCCATCAGAGGACCAATGCCTCTGTGGTAAAGTATACCAAGAAGATTCTGAAAATTTAGCAGTCCTATCGGCCCGGTGCTGGACCACTGCTTTCTGTCAAAGGTGTCACTGCTGCCGCAGCATTCTTCCTTTTCTGTTCTAGGGAAAATCCATTCAGCCTTTGTTTTTTCTTCTAACTGATTTCTCCTCTGATTACGACTGGTACAGCAGATCTTGTTTCAATTATAAGCTCCAATCTTGAAAGAAGTATTGAGGGAAACACAGTTCAGAACCCAATTTAGGGACTCTGCAGCAGGGTTGACAAGTCCAAACATCCAATTTCAGTGGGAGGTCACCTTCAAGACTATTCTTGTCGACTTTGGCCAGAATCCATTGTAGCTCATGGTATTACCAAGGTGATTCACAAAGGGAACAGGTTTGAGATTTCGGACCTGGAAAATGTTTGTTTTCATATATTCATTCATAACACCAGTACCGAAATCACTAGCTCACATTAGGGGATTCATGGTACCAACGGCAGGTTCATCACGTCTGCCTCAAGTCAGCAACCCAGGTTATATGAAAGTTCCAGCTCCTTTAACTGGAGAGTCTCCACCTTGAAATTGGATGAGCGGATGATACAGGCAAGCTCTACCATCCTGGTAAAGGCAGCAATGTTCAGGGTGTACATAGGGCTCCATCAGCAGGTATTTCCCATCAATCTGAGAAAATGGCATGAATTCCTTCAGAGGATGTTCAATTAATTGGGGCCCATTTAAGAACAGACTTGGATGCTGTGTTCCTTACCAAAGGCTGTGCCATCATGTTGCTTAGTGATTTGAGACGTATTTTGCAGCGTGGCAACTATACTCTACACCACTTGTTGCAGCTTCATGGTAAGTAGTTATGCTTCTGTAACTTCAGTGCTAATCATTGCTTTCTTGTCCAGATTATTGCCTTTTTTTCTCTCTTTTATCAAGAAACTGTTTTTCTGCTTCAGAGGACACAGATACAGCTTGCCCCAGTGTGCATCATATGGAGCCTTCCTCCCTAAATCAGGAGACCTTGATTCCTGTCACTTTCATGAAACGCAGGGCTCTTCTATGTTGGATGGCCCCTCATATTCTATCTCACAATCTCCCTTTGCTTTTCCTGGAGCCTGTCATTCTCATGATAGCTGCTTAAAAGGTGGTTCTGTTACAAACTACAGGGGACCTTTCCACCCAGGGTTTCATAGTGGCTTATTAATGTCTTCCCGCTCAAAAGACCTGACTGCCATTTTTTATGCTCTCCAGACTTTTGTCCACTCAGTCCAAGATCAGCTATTGGTCATTCAGACTACCAACACAGTCCCAAAGCACACATTAGCTGTCAGGATGGGGCCTCATCCAAATTCATATGTGCAGTAGCAGTCAAGATCCGTTTACTTGCAGAAACGCAGTTATGATTGCTAAGAGAGGTCTATATCTAAAGAGTGGGCAATGGGAGGAAAGATTCTCTGAGTCATGTCTTCTCCTCCTCCCAAAGGTTTTGTCTTTCCAGAGAAATTTTCTTGATGGTGTGCAATTAGCTCAGAGTTCCTTCACTGGACTGTTTCCTCTATTTGGTAGCCAGTTCTCAGAGTCAAAAACATATAAACTAGATGCACCTCTGTGTCTGTGTCCCTGGGCCACAAATATTTCCCGCATCATAATCCCTTTACAATCATACACCACGTTCTGGACAGAATTTGAATGGAAAGAGTGGAAGCTATCCTTATAGTTGTTCCTCTATGGAAATGAATGAGGTAGCTTCCTCTGACAGAACAACTCTAAACTTCAAGAGGATTGGCCTTTTCCCTAACAAGGTCTTAAATACTTAATACGTCCTATTACCAACTGGAGGCGGGTTCAGAGAGAAGTGGATCTTTTGGCTGAAGAGTTTTGTCTTCCTTTGAGTCAAATGAAGATGAGTAAGTATGTTTTCCTTGCTAGAAGAATCTGTAATCTCACCTTACTTCAGATCAATAGTTGGTGTTTTTTTCTGTAAGCACATAAGTCTCATTGGGTACATTTTGTGTCAAGAGTAGTGCAATAAAGAAGTGTGTGATAAGGAGGAAGAATGGAGAAGGAGTTCCATTCACAAGAGGCTTTACTAAAGCAATGTGAAACTACTAGATTTGATTAAGCTGACCAAAGGCCACAAATACAAGTCTATTTAATGATGGGGGGCCCGATTCACAGAATGAACTTAAGACTCAATCCTAAACTTACTACTATTTTGGTATTCACAGAATGCACTTACTCATTTCGGTATTCACAGAAGTTAGTTGTCCTAACTTTAGGACTCCTAAATGCCTTCTGTGAATACCGAAAGTCTTAAAACTAGGATTTTTCTCAGTTTAGTAGTAGTAAAGTTAGGACTCCTAACTTTAGGACTCCTAAATGCCTTCTGTCAATACCTAAAGTCTTAAAACTGGGATTTTTCTCAGTTTAGTAGTAGTAAAGTTAGGACTCCTAACTTTAGGACTCCTAAATGCCTTCTGGGAATACCGAAAGTCTTAAAATTAGGATGCTTCTCAATTTAGTAGTAGTAAAGTTAGGACTCCTAACTTTAGGACTCCTAAATGCCTTCTGTGAATACCGAAAGTCTTAAAATTAGGATTTTTCTCAAGTTAGTAGTAGTAAAGTTAGGACTCCTAACTTTAGGACTCCTAAACTGAGAAAAATCCTAATTTTAAGACTTTCGGTATTGACAGAAGGCATTTAGGAGTCCTAAAGTTAGGAGTCCTAACTTTACTACTACTCCGCCCCTGACATCGCCATCGCTATCCCTGATGACTATAAGATCACACGCAAGGACCGCACTGACCATACAGGAGGTGGAATCGCCATCGTCCATAAGAAAACTATCCGCATCTCAACCAGCTCTGACGCCAACCTCGCCAACTCCGAACACCTTCACTTCCAGATCCACATCGACCCCAAGACCACACTCAGAGGCACCCTCCTCTACAGACCACCAGGACCGCGCGCAAAATTCAGTGAAGACATCACGGACTTCATCACCCCACACGCGCTCCCCTCCAAAGACTACATCCTTCTGGGAGACCTCAACTTCCACCTTGAAAAGAGCAACGACCGCAACACCGCCACCCTCTTGGACAACCTCGCCAACCTCGGACTTAAACAACTGGTCACTTCCCCCACCCACATCGCAGGTCACACACTAGACCCCATCTTCACCTCCAGCAACCATGTCTCCTTCAGCCACACTACGGATCTCCTCTGGACCGACCACAGCTGCGTTCATTTCACCTACAACAAGCCGAAACCCACCATCCACCTCCAACCAACTCTACAAAGAAACTGGAACAAAATCACCACAGAACAGATCTCCACATCGCTCCTTCAAACCTCCCCAGCCCTCTCTTCTAACGCCAACGAAGCCGCCTCCAACCTCACCCTTTGGCTATCCAACACCGCCGACAACTTAGCACCACTGAAAAAACGTCAACACAAACCTGGCATCAAAAAGGCCTCATGGTTCAACGACGACCTCAAGAAGTCCAAGAAACTGTGCCGCTCCCTTGAGAAGACCTGGAAAAAAGACCCATCCACCAGCAACAAGGACGCCTTCAAAAGCGCCATCCGTACTCACCACCAACTGATCCGAAAAGCCAAGAAAACAGCATTCAAAGATCGACTTGACAACAACGCCCACAACAGCAAGGAACTTTTCAACATCGTCAAGGAATTTTCCAACCCCTCGGCCAACTCCAACGACATCACCCCCTCTCAAACCCTCTGCGATTCCCTAGCCTCTTTTTTCCACAACAAGATTGCTGACATCCACAATAGCTTTGACAACCAACCCGGAAGCCAACCCACCCTACCATCAGCTGACCATCTCCCCCCCGTCAACACCCTTAACGCCTGGAACCCAATCTCCACTGAGGACACCATCCGCCTGATGAACTCCATCCACTCTGGTTCCCCCACAGACCCATGCCCTCACCACATCTTTAACAAAGCAGACTCCGTCATAGCTCCGCACCTCCGAGACGTCATCAACTGCTCCTTCAACTCCGCTACCTTCCCAGAAGACTGGAAACACGCTGAACTCACCGCCCTTCTGAAAAAACCAACAGCAGACCCCACCGAACTCAAAAACTACCGCCCCATCTCGCTTCTTCCATTCCCGGCAAAAGTCATCGAGAAAGCTGTCAACATCCAGCTCGCCGCCTTCCTCGAAGCCAACAAATCACTCGACCCCTCACAATCTGGCTTCCGAGCCAAACACAGCACTGAGACCGCCCTCATCGCAGCAACAGACGACATTCGAACTCTACTGGACAATGGAGACACAGTCGCCCTCATCCTCCTCGACCTCTCTGCAGCCTTCGACACAGTCTGCCACAGCACCCTTTTACAACGCCTCAGAAATATCGGAATCCAAGGAAAGGCACTGGAATGGATCACCTCGTTCCTCACCGGAAGAACCCAGAGAGTTCGCCTCCCACCATTCAAGTCCGAGGCCTCTGAAATCATCTGCGGCGTACCCCAAGGATCCTCACTCAGTCCCACCCTCTTCAACGTATACATGAGCCCCCTCGCGGCCATCGCCCGCCAACACAACCTCAACATCATCTCTTACGCGAATGACACTCAACTGATCCTATCACTCACCAAGGACCCCAGCACCGCCAAAACTAACCTACACGAGGGAATGAAAGAAGTCGCTGAATGGATGAAACAAAGCCGTCTGAAACTGAACTCAGACAAAACAGAAGTCCTCATCTTAGGTAAATCCCCCTCTGCATGGGACGACTCTTGGTGGCCGGAAGCCCTCGGAAAAGCACCCATCCCGACAGACCACGCACGGAACCTAGGCGTCATCCTGGATTCTTCACTCTCTATGAACAGACAAGTCAGCGCCGTATCCTCTTCCTGCTTTAACATTCTTCGCATGCTCAGAAAAACATTTCGCTGGATCCCCTCCGAAACAAGGAAAACAGTCACCCACGCTCTGGTCACGAGCCGACTGGACTACGGAAACACCCTCTACGCAGGTACTACCGCAAAACTCCAGAAGAAACTACAACGAATCCAAAACGCCTCAGCTAGGCTCATATTAGACATCCCACGCAACGAACACATCTCTGGTCACCTTAAAGACCTCCATTGGCTACCCGTCAATAAGAGGATCACTTTTAGACTGCTTACCCACGCACACAAATCACTCTACAACATCGGACCAGAGTGCCTCAACTCTCGACTGTCCTTTTATACCCCCTCCCGCCAACTTCGCTCCTCCAGCCAAGCCTTCGCCACTGTACCTCGCATCAACAAGACCACCATGGGAGGCAGATCCTTCTCATACCTGGCTGCCAAAACATGGAACTCTCTCCCCGACTACCTTCGCCTCACCCAGAATCACCTAGCGTTCAGAAAGCAGCTTAAAACGTGGATATTTGACAAATAATCCTCCTTCCCTTCCTAAGCGCCTTGAAACCCTCTGGGTATGTAGTGCGCTATATAAATGTTATGACTTGACTTGACTTGAGTCCTAACTTTACTACTACTAAATTGAGAAAAATCCTAATTTTAAGACTTTCGGTATTCACAGAAGGCATTTAGGAGTCCTAAAGTTAGGAGTCCTAACTTTACTACTACTAAACTGAGTAAAATCCTAATTTTAAGACTTTCGGTATTGACAGAAGGCATTTAGGAGTCCTAAAGTTAGGAGTGCTAACTTTACTACTACTAAATTGAGAAAAATCCTAATTTAAGCCTTTCGGTATTCACAGAAGGCATTTAGGAGTCCTAAAGTAAGGACTACTAACTTCTGTGAATACCGAGATGAGTAAGTGCCTTCTGTGAATACCGAAATGAGTAAGTGCATTCTGTGAATACCAAAATAGTAGTAAGTTTAGGATTGAGTCTTAAGTTCATTCTGTGAATCGGGCCCATTTTCTCTCAGAAAGTCCTGGGTCTTTCTAAACACACATTTCTATTATGGATGTATTCTCAACCAAAATAGAAATGGCTTTAATATAATGAGACACAGCGATATCTAGCCTAGTAACTTGAACTCAGATTGTGCTTCTCAATTTAGTAGTAGTAAAGTTAGGACTCCTAACTTTAGGACTCCTAAATGCCTTCTGTGAATACCGAAAGTCTTAAAATTAGGATTTTTCTCAAGTTAGTAGTAGTAAAGTTAGGACTCCTAACTTTAGGACTCCTAAACTGAGAAAAATCCTAATTTTAAGACTTTCGGTATTGACAGAAGGCATTTAGGAGTCCTAAAGTTAGGAGTCCTAACTTTACTACTACTAAATTGAGAAAAATCCTAATTTTAAGACTTTCGGTATTGACAGAAGGCATTTAGGAGTCCTAAAGTTAGGAGTGCTAACTTTACTACTACTAAATTGAGAAAAATCCTAATTTAAGACTTTCGGTATTCACAGAAGGCATTTAGGAGTCCTAAAGTTAGGAGTCCTAACTTTACTACTACTAAATTGAGAAAAATCCTAATTTTAAGACTTTCGGTATTCACAGAAGGCATTTAGGAGTCCTAAAGTTAGGAGTCCTAACTTTACTACTACTAAACTGAGAAAAATCCTAATTTTAAGCCTTTCGGTATTCACAGAAGGCATTTAGGAGTCCTAAAGTAAGGACTACTAACTTCTGTGAATACCGAGATGAGTAAGTGCCTTCTGTGAATACCGAAATGAGTAAGTGCATTCTGTGAATACCAAAATAGTAGTAAGTTTAGGATTGAGTCTTAAGTTCATTCTGTGAATCGGGCCCATTTTCTCTCAGAAAGTCCTGGGTCTTTCTAAACACACATTTCTATTATGGATGTATTCTCAACCAAAATAGAAATGGCTTTAATATAATGAGACACAGCGATATCTAGCCTAGTAACTTGAACTCAGATTGTGTGGAGTGTTTTTATATGACAAGGCAGGGCAAATTTCAGTATTTCCATCTCAAGCCTATTGCAGTGGATACAGTTGTTCCTATGTTCTTCTGTCCTCCCTAGAAAGAAGGGAGAGAATTTGGGACAGATTCAGATTTTGGTGGTGGGTTACTCCATCAGAAACGTGATCGTTATTCTGTCTTCTGTATTACAAATGCCTTCGGATATAATGGACTTGTAATACCACAGTCGGGATATCTGCCATGATTGTGACAGAGTAACCTGTCCACCAAACTTTAAATCAGGCCCTTAGCCTAGGTGTAAGCAAATTGAAGAAACAGGAGAACACAATTACAGAATTTGAATGTCCAGTCCATGTGGAATCTAAGTTAATTTCAAAGTTTTTAGGGTTGGACTTTGGTTAAGTAAAGTAGCCTAATGTGGTAGGCCACAGTTTAGGTGACTAAAGGGAAGGGTCATTACCCACCACTAACTCCATATTTTCCATATTGATTTTCAGCCAGTTATTGTCCAACCATTTATGTATGTATGTATGTGGGAAGGCAAAGCACCAATAATAACACATTTATATACATATGTCATCCTGTCGTGGCAGGAAATGACTGCACATTTAAATTTGTTTTTTGCTTCACTACATGAATCTGTGTCTTTCACATTATTTTCTTAGTTTTGGGTCAAGAGTGTTGCAGGCTTCTACTATGATATATGATACGGCTTGTAGGATACTTGCTGAAAGATATAAAAAAATCATTGTAAATAATGTATGAAATCATCTGAACTGGATTGGGATCTCCATATCTATAACTACTTTCAGCAAGTTAGAGATCTGAATGACTGTCAATATATACACTTCATCAACTGCAACATAATGAATGCTAATTAGTACTGTGTTTTTACTCAGAACAATAACTATTCACTTCCCCGCCACTGGTAGTAACTTAAAATCACATGTGATTCAAGAGATGTAAACATAGTCTGTACAATATAGAGGACTCACTAGCCCTTCCCAAGAATAGGTGAAATGGAATTTGCAACTTTAGAAAGGTTGACTCTGGTGTATAGAGTTGTAATATTTGAAAAGATGGCACTAATGTTGAAGTGAAAATTAAAATCTAAATACTTGGTCTCTAATATTATTCCAGAATACTTGGCTGAGTACAAGGTCCTGGACAACTCTTAAAGAAACAGCAATGAATTCCAACTTAGTATCTTGGTTGCCTAGCAAGGAATGCTCTGAACCAGCAGAACGTATACTCAATAAGTCTTACATGGCTTCCACATTGCATGTTTCAAGAGAGTCCTGTGTGCTCTGGAAAATGTTGTTTGTCTTAATTCCACACATTCCATGGAGTGAACGTGTTGTAGCAACAAAGTTTCACGAGAAGTAGTACTGACTCAATTGCTTTACTGTTGAACTCTTCTGAAGAAGAAGACCTGACCTCCACTGAAGTTCAGAGGAGCACATATCTGTGCTCATCCTGCAGCCACATATGAGTGTGGGCCAAGCTTCCTGACACCTAGTAGTTCTCACTACAGATAGCCTTAACTGCTGTTAATGAACTATTTGTTAACAATACTTTAACATATACTTAGAGTAGGCTTTCGGTTTGTCCCTTCCTCAATGATCAGTGTCCACTGTGTTTACTTCAGCACGCTGCTCCCTACACATTACTTGTTTGTCTTGTCCAGAAGAATATATTGATCTCTCCATGTGTTGACTGCATCAGTTGTATCCTTCCACTGCTGGCATTAGGGTACCGTTTCTCCCTTTGCATCCTTGAATACCATTTGACTTTTAGCACACATTTCTGTTAGACCTGTCATCCTTAGGGTGGTCTTACCCCAAACTTTTTCCTTTGTCTGGTTTTGTTTTTGCATATCTTATTACTCTGAGCACTTTACCACTGCTAACCAGTAGTAAAGTGCTTGTGTTCTTTCCCTACAAAATGGTAACATTAGTGCCTCTCACTTAGTTACTCCTTCATCATGTCTCAGGCCTGCTTCGATGATCTATGTGTGCAGTTTTTTTATTTGCTATTTCAAACTGGCTAAACTTTTTTCTAGATCAAAACTGTTCTTTTTCATACATATGTCACAGCTAGAATAGGCTCTGGACAGCCCAGATGGCCGTGTGCTGTGTATTTAAAAAGTAGGACATGTACTTTTAAGTTTTACATGCCCTGGTAGTGAAAAAATCTTACATTTGTTTTTCACTACTGCAAAGCCTGCTTCTCTCTTATGATAACATTGGAGTTACTGTATTACTTTTGATGAGCTGTAACTTCCAAATGGCAACATGTATTAAGAATTGTAATGACAAATCGCCTCTTATGGCGAAGTCAGATTTTTTCTTACAAGTTTGAAAATGCCACTTTTAGAAAGTTGTCATTTTATTGCCTCAGTCATTTGGTGCATGTAGTCTATTTCTGAGTCACATGACTGAGTGTAGCTGCCAGTTGGATTATCTGTATTCCTCCTAGACAGAAGCACACAATAGAGACCTTAGATGCGCCTGGACAGGCCATTACTGGCAGGATGGGAGGGCAGAGCTGGACTGGGCACAGCCCTACTTACACTTGACTAGGCTGTGTCCTGCCTCAACACAAAGGGCGATAAAGAAACAAATGATGGACGGAATAGTGGACAATGCAAACATTCACCCCCAGACACAAGAATCTGTGTTTAATCCATAATTCTTTTGCTCACCACACCACCCCAATTTGGACCCAGCGATATGCAAATCAGTCATGATCCTGTTCCTTGTGGGAGCAGTCCAGCCCGAACTACCCAGCCAGGTCCTTCCTGGATCAGAAACAAGCATCCTGGGACGGGTTATAGGGCCTCACCCTTCATCAGCCAGGCTAGCTTGAATCCAGTGGTGTAGTGAGCACAGGACCCACGTCTGGGAATACCCTTCCCACTTAGGGCGACATATGCAAAAGAAACAATTGATGGACTGAATGCTGGACAATACAAACATTCACCCCCAGTCACAAGGATCTGGGTTTAATCCATCATTCTTTTGCTCACCACACCACCCCAGTATGGACCCAGCCATATGCAAATCAGTCTTGACCCTGTTCCTTGTGAGAACAGTCTAGCCCAAACTGCCCAGCCAGGTCCTCCCTGGACCGGAATCCGGCATCCTGGGGCCGGTTTCAGGGTATCACCCTTAATCAGCCAGGATAGCTTGAATCCAGTGGTGTAGTGAGTAGGGTACCATGTAGGGGCATACCCTTCCCACTTAGGGCGATATATGCAAAAGAAACAACTAATGGACGGAATGCTGGACAATGGAAACATTCACCTCCAGTCACAAGGATCTGGGTTTAAATCATCATTCTTTTGCTCACCACACTGCCCCAGTTTGGAACCAGCCATATGCGAATCAGTGTTGACCCTCTTCCTTGTGGGAACAGTCCAGCCCAAACTAACCAGACAGGTCATCCCTGGACCAGAAACAAGCATCCTGGGACCGTGTAATGACCTGATAATTCTGCCAATCACCAGGGCATACTTACCTTATCCCTTCTCAGTACCCAAAAGAACACAACACTTCACAATACTTACCTAAGAAAGGAATAGCACTAATAAATAACTAAAGATATATGGCTATTGCCGGGGAGCTTGCGAATAACAACGCCAACTGGCGACAACAACGCAAAAACAATACCAGTGATGACAACACAACAACCGGGGAAAAACAACTTCACTCGGTAAAACAACGCAAGAAACCAAGGGCCACAAGGTAACAACGTACCCCAGGGTACAAAAACACAACACAATACACAGAGCCACAAGGTAACAACAATGCGAAACAAAGCCCACCCTGGTGCAGCTAAAACAACGTGCACTCCTCCTAACAATGCCTCAGTGGATTACTTATTGGTTTTGGTTTCCCTGGATAAGAACGGAGCCCAACCTTCAACAAGTACCTGCAGGAAGGGAAACTTACCATCCTTCCGATACTACAGCACTTGGACCAGAAAGGCCTGACCTCCCATCCCGAGGAATACAGGCGAATAATGGTATTTATTCTGGGGTTTCTTTATTACACAATGATAGAAGGACAAAAGAAATAAATCACTACTATGTCATGATAGGCCTTCTTCTCATCAGTCCCTATGCAATTACTAATGCAATTAGAATACACATATATAGAACTCATATGTAAATCAGCATATAACCTGAAAATAGGAGATGATAGTTAGATAAGAACAGTTAGGAAATAAGAGTTAGTGGAACACCTCACCAAGTTTCTACACATCCCGCTTCCACTTCGCCAGAGGGGAGACCGTTTCTCCAGCCAAATCAGGATTCTCTGCACCACTGTCACAGCTGCACGTCTGCAAAGTGATGGACTACCAGTGGACGAGACCCAAACACCCCCTTTAGTACAAGTGGAAACGTTGGTCGAAGCTTCTAGCAAGCCTCGCCTCCTGTTCCCATCAGATTCCATACCAGTCCGCGCCAAGGTCACAGCTTCAGCTAGCTAGGCGTCTGTTATGACTTCGAGGCAGAGTGAGCACATTCCTCCGACAAGAACCGGTTCCTACTAGTATACGAAGTGTGAAAAACAAGTGAGAAGTAAAACATGACTCCTCACCCAGAAAGGCTTAGAAGATGGCGACAGCTTAGAAAATGGAGTCGCTTAAGCATAGGCCACTATTCCTGCAAAGAGCCCGAATTAGTATGCAAGATGGCATTAGAGTATGTCAAAGCCAATAAGTAAGCCCTGCCTTTAAGCAAGATACGGTCAGACACAGAAAGAACATTATCGAGTCCTATTTTACAGCTAATTTATATTATGCAAGCCTGCATAGCACTATATTATAGCAAAATATACTGAGATGATAGTGGGCAATGGTCATAATCGAGCCAATTATCCATAAAAATGGCTCAATCACTACAGACCGGTTTCAGGGTATCACCCTTCATCAGCCAGGCTAGCTTGAATCTCGTGGTTTAGTGAGCAGGGGACCCACGTCTGGGCATACCCTTCCCATTATGGGCGACATATGCAAAAGAAACAATTATTAGATGGATTGCTGGACAATGCAAACATTCACCCCCAGTCACAAGGATCTGGGTTTAATCCATTATTCTTATGCTCACCAAACCACCCCAGTTTAGACTCAGCCATACGCAAATCAGTCTTGACACTGTTCCTTTTGGGAACAGTCCAGCCTGAACAGCCCAGCCAGGTCCTCACCGCATCGGAAACAAACATCCTGGGACCAGTTTCAGGGCATGACCTTTCACTAGCCAGGGTAGCCTGAATCCACTGGTGTAGTGAGCACGGGACCCACGTCTGAGCATACCCTACCCGCTTAGGATGACATATGCAAAAGAAACAATTGATGGACGGAATGCTGGACAATGCAAACATTCACCCCCAGTCACAAGGATCTGGGTTTAATCCATCATCTTTTGCTCACCACACCACAGCAGTCTGGACCCAGCCATATGCAAATCAGTCTTGATCATGTTCCTTGTGGGAACAGTCCAACCCGAACTTCCCAGCCAGGTCCTCTCTGGACTGGAAAAAAGTATCCTGAGACCGGTATCAGGGCATCATCCTTCATTAGCCAGGGTAACTTGAATCCAATGGTGTAGTGAGCACAGGATCCACGTCTGGGCATACCCTTCCCACTTAGGGCAACATATGCAAATGAAACAATTGATGGACCGAATGCTGGACAATGCAAACATTTATCCCCAGTCACAATGATCTGGGTTCAATTCATCAATCTTTTTCTCACCATACTACCCCAGTTGGGATCCAAAAAATTGTTAATTAAACGTTGATCCATTGTGATATTTGCTTATGCACTATCTTATTGAATGTGTTTGCAATCAGTTGTCATGAATATATTTAGTCTTTTCTTTTTTCTGAAGAATTTTGTATTATCTGACAGACAGTAACATAGCCCCTGCATTTATAATATAAATAGGATGTATATATTGTAACAATATTACAAGAATGAGTTCTTATTTTGATTTTTTAAACTGTGTTTTAATTAAATCTTAGGTATATGGTTGGCTACTACTGACGAAGACACTTTTTGTGTCGAAATGGGCGTAGAAGATTTTACCTTTGCCCCTTATTTGTTTTTAGAAGATGTAATATCAATGTCATTGAAATGTGTTGTTTTTATCAGAATGCTAATGTATTTTGTTTTCTTGATTAAAGATTGTTAAATATTTCAATTCTTTGAACTAATTCATCTGTTTGTGTTACAATTATATATTTATGAACCTTAAGTTGCTTGGGAATGATACCTTCCACTGTGAATCATTCAGCATTCCAGCCATCATTTGTTGCAGTTCAACACAAAGGGCTGCATACCTCTGTAGTAGTGTGGAGGCAGGGCAGGTCAAGGGAGACAGGTAACCTGAGTTCTTCAATTGGAAAAGACCCAATTCAAAGAAGTCACCTGGTATAAATATTGGACCTCAGATACCAACTCTTCAGTACATGTCTGGACCAGCATTGAGCACAAATGTATTTGGTGTTTGCCTGTGACTTTACCCTGACAAGGATTGTGGTTGCTGCTTGAGTAGTGTTTCACCTCCCTTCAACCGATAACAACATTTCATACAGTTTCTATATCATTTGACTTCCTCTTTCCCCTTTCATGTCTATGTCCTGTTGATCCCTCTCATCCTTTCCTCTCTCTCTCTAGTGTGTTGGATTCTTCTTGCTAGGGCCCATTCCTTACTCTGATTGCTCTATTAGACTGCTTCGTCCTGCCCCTCTCTCATTCCTTCAATTCTTCCAGTTGATTCACTACTACAACTTCATTCATCACTGCCTCCTTCATCTCCACAAATATTTATTTATAGTCCATAGTCTAACATTGTTGTACCATTCCAAGATAGTCACCATTTTGCTTCTGAAAGTGGTGGCCATCTTGAAATGCTGCAACAGTGATATCCTGTAGACGGTAATGCTTCAAGATGACTGCCCCACTTCTATTATATTTGCCGGTGCTTGAATAAATTTGGCTGACTACTTCAGATCGCTAGGAATGACATTGTCTATAGCAGGCATTGCCAACTTAAGTCAAGGAGAGACATGCAATGATTTTTAGAAAAAACCTTGACCATGTTGAAATAAAGCTGTCCACTTTACATGAGGAACTGAGGCCTTCAGGACTGTGTTCACCTGGGGGGATGAGTATCCCAGTAAACCAAACAAGTATGTTCTTTACGACTGATAATGTGATGGGGCGTATTAGAAACTTGACAGGCCTAACATAGTCGGCCTGTTGAAATTGAAAATGAAGATACAGATCCAGTCAGTAATAAAGTGTTGCAGAGGTCTTTTTCTGGGGTTTATCAAGACTCACAATATTTTGTTCAACAAAGGAGTGTGTATCAATATCTCAAAGCAATGTTGGTTGTAAGGCAGCCAACGATGACTGACATGGACATTAAATCCAATTGGCTATATTAATGACCCTTGATGTGCTTCCCTTTGGGTATTTACCTCTCAATGTGTGCATGATGCCAATGTTACCGTTTAGAGGCTCATTGTTAACAGTGCTTAATTTCGAAACGAATAAGGGCTGGGGCCAATGTTTTGCTTGAAAGTCTGTAGCCGTCAACATCAAAGGTCAGGGTGCTGTATACCAAGGCTGTGTAGTCTTAGTTCACCTCATAACTCTTCAATCCACCACCTGACACTCCCTCCCTCTCTATCCTACTCGTTTTTTTTTCACCTCTGTTCTGCCCCTTCATCACTGTTTCCCTTTTTGTTTTTTGTTTTTTTTATTTGAGCAGGTTCAAAATGGTACAATTTAAGAAAGATATACACAGTAAAATATAGAAAATATACACAACATAATGTTATAGAAAAAAGAGAGTTCATTACTTCATTCGTTCCAAACTATCATGTTAAATAGACAACACAGTAAGACTTAATTCGTTTTAAAGTTTCTTCACGGACATACTCAAGTATACTCTAGAGAAGGAAAAGAAAGGGTATACGGATTATAAGAGGTATCCACCTATAATACATTAATAAACAGTTTCATCTGCAGAAACTACAAATTTCTTTGGTTATCAAACCAGGTGGCAACAGGAGCCCATATCTGCTCCCCGAGTATTCTCGATTTTTTCCCTCTCATTCTATAGATTGCAGTCTCCTGCTTATAAATATGTAGTAGTCTACTCAGCCACCCCTGAAAAGTAGGAGCTTCTGAGTCTTTCCACCGTGCTGCCAGGATGATTCTGAATACAGCCGTACCAACAAAAATGGACATTGCTTCTTTATTACTGTACCCTAGAGAGTCATCATAACCTAAAATAAAGAGTGTCGCTGATGTTCTTAATTCGTGTCCAAAGATTTCAGTCCAATATTTGGTCATACCTTTTTTAATCTTGTCTAGCTTTGGGCACTCAGCTAGCATGTGAATAAGGTTAGCTGGACCAAAAGAACATCTTGGGCATTGATCGTTTATTCTTTTGCCCCAGGTAAATAGTTTTGCGGGGGTAAAATAAAGATCGTATATTGTTTTATAAATTTGAGCCTTTAAGTTTGAAGCTAAAAATAATTTAAATGATAACATCAAAGACATATCTATATCGATGTTTGAATTATTTAGCTTAGTGGCCCAGTTTCTTTCCGTTTGTTCGAGGTCATCAGGATGACTCTTTATGAATAATTCATAGATGTTACCTATCCGGGTTGTCTGTTTACCTATTTGATCTAATATTGGAATTGTTTTTAGGTCTATGCTCGGTACCAACTGTCTAAGGGTAGTGTAGATTTGTATAAATTTCAAATAGTCAGTGCGGGGGATTTGATATTTTTCACATAACTCTCTGAAAGATGGCATAGAGTCCCTACCCAGGAAATCTCCTACTTTCACTATCCCTAGGCTCTCCCACCTCCTAGAGGTGCTGTCATTAAGTTAGGCCGGAATTATTGAACTCTGCCACAGGGGTGTATATTTGGTATATCTTGGTATTATCAGATACTTAGTGGTACACTTCCAGATACTCCATGCGTCTGTAATGATCTTAAATTTAATCTTTTTAAAGTAGGATGGTTCGACTTGTTTCAACAACAGTCCTCTAGCCTTATCTCCTAACAACAGTTCGTATATTGAGGGTATAGCCTGTTCAGGGTTAATGCTTACTGAAGCTCTAGTATCAAAGAGGGTGGTCATTTGTTGTAGGAGGGTCGCCCACAAATAGAATGTTAAATTTGGTGTTGCTAATCCTCCTCTTAGATATGGTAAAGTTAGCTTAGGTAAGGCCCTCCTAACTTTACCATAATTCCAAATAAATCTTGACATAGCAGAATCAAGGTTTTTGATTATACCATCGTCGACTAAAAATGGGATTGCCCGAAATAAATATAATATTTTTGGAAACACACTCATTTTAAGGTGCCAATTATAGATAGATGGAGGTTATTAACTCTGAGAAGGTCTTTTTTAACTTTCTTGATAAGCGGATCATAATTTAGTTGATTACTTTCATTTATTTTAGGCGAAATATTTACACCCAAACATACCGCATTGTTGACTCTATACCGGCTTACAAAAGATGTATTCTCGGTGCAAATGACCATCATCTTATCCCTATTCAGGGAATACCCTGAATATAAACCAAAAGACCGTGTTATCACTTCGATCTCTTCAATTGCCTCTGTGGGGTTTGGGGTTAATACCGCCACGTCATCGGCATAGGCAAGTACTTTGGTATTATACTTGCCCACTTTAACTGGTTTGATTACTGGTGAGGTAAGAAGTTTAAGGATGAGTGGGTTAATATAGAGAGCTAATAGAATTGGGGAGCACGGGCATCCTTGCCGCGTGCCCCTCTGGATATTAAAAGACTCTGATTCGCTACCCCCCACCATAATTTTTGCCTTAGGGTCGACATAGAGGGCTTTAATAGATTTTATAAGGACCGGGCCAAGATTGTTGATCTCTAACACCTCCCATAGGAACTGCCATGAGACCCGGTCAAAGGCCTTCTCTGCATCCAATAGGATCATTGACATCTGGACTCCCTCTACTCCCATGATGTCAAATTGGGAGATGGTTCTGCGAGTGTGGTCTATCGTACTCTTACCGGGGATAAAGCTTGCGGCCAGGGGGAGACCAGTTATTCAACAATCCTACTGAGGCGGTTGGCAAAGACCTTGGCATAAATCTTTGAGTCTGAGTTGATAAGTGAAATTGGACGATATGAAGAGGTTTGTTCCGGTGGCTTACCTTTTTTGGGGAAGATGGCAATATTTGTGTGTTTCCATGACTCAGGTGGGTTCCCATGCCATTGCACACCAAGAAATAAATCATACAGGTATGGCACAATAAGGTTACCAACCAGCTTATAAAGATCTAAAGGTATTCTGTCTGGTCCTGCTGCTTTTCCGGTAGCGAGTTCTAATAAAGCTAATTCTACCTCAGTGCTTGAGACCTCTTTTTCAAGGTCTTCCCTTGTTGTTTCATCGATAGTCTTCCCAAGATCTGTTTCAATGAGCCAGTTATTCAAGAACTCTTTAGTGTTAGGTGTTAACTGTTGATCTTCGTTTTGGTATAGCTTCTGGTAATAGTCTTGAAATGCTGCTACAATGCCTACCGAGGAGGTATGTTGCTGTCCTCCATATTCAATGGATTTGATGGAATTATGCGATTGCTTTTGGCGAGTTTTAAGGGCCAGATGTTTCCCCACATTTTCTCCAGTTTCGTATATTTTATTCCGATTTACCTGGAGAATTTCTGCTGCTTTTTTAGATAAATCACTATTAATCTCAGCTTTTAAGACTAAAATCTTACAAAGAATATCTTCAGTTTGCTCCCCAAGATGGATCTGGGTAGCGTGTAGATGCTCTAAGTTTATTAATTCTGTGTTTAACTGTTCAATCAACCTATCACGATCTTTTTTACGCTTAGCTACAAAAGACACAGGGGCATAGTACCAAGGGCATTATCGCTGCATTAGCTGGACTTTTTCCCGCTAATGCGGTGATAATTTTATCGCCCTATTACCAAGCTGTCGCGACAGCTTGTAGGCGATAGCGGGCATTTAGGGGCCCACTTTGCATGTCAGCGATAATTATCGCTAATGAGATGCAAAGTGGGTGTGCCAAGATGTTAGCGACTGAAAACAGTCGCTAACATCTCTAACTCCTATTAACAACTTTTGGAAATATTCGCGCTAAGCGCGAATATCTCCAAAAGCTAACGCCTGCTAAAAGCAGTTCTTAGCCATGTTATCCAATGGAAGGTGGATAACATGGCTAAGAGCATTGTCACGATAATGCATGAATATCGCTGATTTTTCAGCGATATTCATGCATTTCGCAGGATTTTTACCGCTTTTGAGATAAACCTTGATAATATCAAGGTATCTCAGCGGTAAAAATCCTCGGTGCTCGGCGATATTTTTTTCCCCGCTAACCAAGCAATAGCGATAATTATCGCTATTGCTTGGTAATATGCCCTACAGTTTCTCCCCTTAGGGCTGCTTTGTAACAGTCCCAGACAACCACCCTGGGTGCGCTGTATTGATTACATTCAAAGAACTCCTTAGTCCATAGCCTTATGTATGTTATATATTCTTGATTAACAAAAAGCTTGCGATCGAATGACCATTGTGAGTGTGGTCTCTTGTAGCTGGCAACATCAAATACAACAGAGAGAGCGTTATGATCTGATATCGTCTTAGGGGCTTTAGTTATCACAGCATTTAAGGCAATGTCAGTAGTTGACATTATATAATTAATACGTACATATTTGTTGTGAGGGTAGGAAAAGTACGTATATCCTGGGTCCCCTTTATTTTTCAAGCTCCAGATATCTCTTAAATTGTGGCTGGCCATTAATTGCTGCCCTGACTTAAATACTTTGGGCTTACGTCCTAAATATGTTTGCTGTGCTTGTCTACTCTGTAAATGGCCCATCGTTATATTAAAATCACCACATATTACAAGAGAGCCAGTCCAGGATGCCAGCTCAAGTTCTAGATCAATAAATAGAGCCGGGTCATCCAGATTTGACCCGTAAATCGAGCAGATGGTAATGCCTATATTAAGCTGCACTATAGCCCACCTACCGTGGGGATCCGCCATTTTCCGCGTTGGTTTACCCAGAGAGGCTCTTGCTAATATGACTACACCCCGAGTCCTAGATGTCTGTGTAGTTGAATCGAGAATGTTAAGTCCAGGAATTTTTAACAGATCTATTTCACCTATTGGAATGTGGGTCTCCTGTAGACATATAATATCCCATGAGCCTTGGTGTATTGCTTGACATAGCTGTGCCCTCTTCCCCCTGTCGTTAAGACCCGCTACATTCCAGCAACCGAGTTTTAACTTCCCCATGGTTTTTTTCGGGTAATATGACCATGCCTACTGTTATACCAGATCGCTTGTTTTCTTGCTTGTATATAAAGGCTAATTTTTTTAAAGTAACGGCTTACCATACATTGAACCTTATTTACTGCCTCAACTATTGTGTTCATTACTGAATTAATTGTACCCTTTGATTTGCTCATTTTATATACTTTCCCCCCCCGTGCCCACCCCGACAAATCCCTCCCCCCTTACACCCAAAAAAAGGGCAATTAGACTCTATAAGAGTCTGTGGCGATGGACTAGGGTTGCCTGACCAATACACGATGACCATGCAACCATGAAAAGGAAACAAGAAGAAAAAGAAAGGAGAGGAAAAAGAAAAGAAAAAACGGAAAAAGAAAATAAATACAAGAAAATACAGAAAAAATACCATAATGCAGCAATAAGGAGTAAAGGATAAATGTGGTCCATACATTATTTAAACATTGATATCATCCCCCTCAAAACCTTAGTGTTTACTTCAGTCTATACTAGACTATCCAACCGTGTTATTATATGTAGTTACCCACATTCCAGATCTAGGTTCATAGAGGTGTAATTATGACTACTTTAAGCTCTCTAGGTACTCCTTCCCCTTAATCTCCGAAGGAAAATACTTTGTTTGCCCCCCAAATATAACTTTCAGCTTGGCTGGATTGTTAAGATACACCATCGCTTTTTTGTCTAGAAAGGGCTTAATTAGCTGTCTAAGGCGCCATCTCCTTTCCACTGTAACGTGGCAGAAGTCTGGGCGCACGAAGTAAGAGGTCGATTCTCTGCTGTGGCGTTTATCAGGTGTGACTTTGTCAGAGATGGCTTGCCGAAGTGAAAAGTTCCCGAAGTACACTAGGACTGCTCGTGGGTATCCCCCTGTTTTTGCTGAGGTTTTTAGTGTTAATGGAACTCTGTGGGCCCGTTGCACCTCGTAACTCCAATCCCAGCTGGAGAGTTCAGGGAGGGTGTCGCGAAAAAGCTGTATAATATACAAGCGGCAATCCTCCCCTTCGCTCTTTTCGGGGATACCAAGGACGCGTAAGTTGTTTCGGCGTAGCCAATTTTCGCAGTCCTCAAGTTTCCATCTCACGTCCTGAAGCTCAGCTTCGTGAGCATCCACTCGTTCGTGAGTCGTAGCTGCCTCATTTTCATTTGAGACTATACGATCTTCCATCTCATTCATACGGTCATTGAATGTACCGACAGTTTTAGTGAGCTTACGAACAACACCTTGGACTTTTTGCAATGCAGCCCGTGCCTTACGTCCATCTTTAGAGGTCTCTTCGCGGTGTGATGCGATGGCCTGTAGTACTGTATCCATGACTTGAGTCAGTGTGGCCCCAGGCTGTTCTGGTTGATCCACTGGTACTGCTTGGAGAGAGGGAGATATTTGAGATGACTGAGGTGGGTGCAAATGACTTTGGTTCAGTCCATGTATCGTTGGTGTATAGTCCCTCGCCAAATCGTTTGACCCATGATGACCTCTCTTTTTCTTTTTCAATACTGTCTTCCTCCTATTCCGTGGCTTCTTAGCACGTAGGTCTTGATCACTTTCCGTGCTAATGACTGACTCTGCATCGTCATCATCCAGTTCTTCAAGCTCCCCCTCTGTATCCCCAGACCAACTAACATCCTCTGAGAATGAGTAAACGTCCGTGGGGTCTGCGGGCTCCCTATCTGTCTCAGTCATTTCTGTTTCTATGGCTTCAATTGTATTACCCTGCAGTGTGCTCCTGAGAGTATCCTTTTTTTGTGATTTATTTCTGTATCAATTGTACTCTCTTCTGTACACACCTGGGGCACTGTATCCCCAGAGTTCTTACAACCGGTCTGCAAACTTGCATTGCAACTCTCCCCACTGGCGTCTTCTATCATTGACGTGGATATAGGTGCATCCATGTCTAGCCCAGTGACCCTGATCCCAGTATCCCTGGTAAGGGGGGTATTCGAGCCCTGTATGTTATTTAAGGGAGATAAAATAAGTGTTGCCGGTGTCTCTGGCGCGTATGAGGCTAGATTTAAAGTCACACTGAGCTCTGCACTGCCACTGGCCCCAAGGGACATACATTTTTCTGCTTGCACCACCAGGAAGTCACCTGCTGCTGTAATAAGGTTCGAAGCCTCCAACCCCGTTGTTGCCGAAGCCTCTTGAATCCTCAACAACTCCGGGGAATTCGATGAGCCAGATGAACACGAACATTCCACTACAGGCCCGGGAGAAGTATCCGATGCAGCTCTCTCCAAATATTCCGATGCGGGTGCTCTGGTCTGAGGGTCCGAAATCAGTGACCCCGGTGGTACTGGCAAAATATCCATGATGTCTTTCTGATTTGTTGTTGGAGCTTTCACGCTTGGAACACGTCGTAACATTTCAATTACGGAGGGCGTAGGAGTAATGGGCTTCCCCGCTACCTTCAGGGTAGGAGTCAGCTCTTTCGACCCCCCTGCCATATTGCTTCCCGTGTTACCGGGGCCAGCTGCTCCACGCTTATTCGTAACCTCCCGGTCACGAAGGGCCTGTTTTGTGGCTCTAGTTTTGGCCACGGCTGCGATAACTGCTGCATTCTTCGGTGCCATTGCAATAGCGAAGACGCCCTCCTAAATGCTTCCCTCCTGCTGCCGATTGGACTGAGCACCTACAGGTGAGCGGATGCCGTTCAGGAGCAGTAGCACCGCGAAACCGATCAGGGAAGTGAGGAGTGAGAGCTGCACTCTCAAAGTCGTTTTTTTTCCTGTGCTGGCCGCATCCTCTGCTCGTACCTCTGTCCACGCCGCCGCCGACATATTTTATTTTCCTTAGACTTTTCTCCAGCATTGGCCAAGTGCCGTTTAGAAAGTCGAGGAGCGTAGAGAAGATATGTAAACTGCACCAATCATATTCGAACAGCTACAGTACAGTCATAGGGTTTCTCTTATCCTCCTGTCAGCATGGTCATCGGAGCTGGTCAGGAAGCTGCTAACAGCGACCTAGCAAGTCGCCGCCATCTTGCCCGCAACCATAGCTCATCTCTGTTTCCCTATGTATCTCTTACTCCTTCTTCCTCCTTTTTGTGTTTTCTATTTGGTACTGTGGATCAAAGTCTGTTGAGATAAAACTAGTTCCAGCCTTCACTGTCAGTGGACCTCACAGGCAACCATAGGCTCAAATTAAGCACTTGTTGTAAAGATATCCATTAGCTGATCTAACACTGTTGCTCAGAACCCCAACTGAGAATGTTGATTTAATAAGATGGCATAGGTAATAGTTTCAAATACAGGGGACACCTTTATGAGGAACGATACAGTGATACTGCAGTCAAGAACTGACTGCTTCTACACTAGTTCTCACTCAATTTTTGAACCATCATTCACTCTGATGCCTCAGTATTCACAGTGAACAACTGTTGCTGTAAATAGTCTTTAAACATGTTTATTTTCTTACAGAAAAACTGTCTCTTATGGAGAAAAACATTTGCAGAGTCATGACATTTGGCAAGGGAAATGCAACAGTGCTGTGGTGGCTGGTTTGTTTATGGTAATGATCAGGGTGAGGTTGCTCACATTCTACTTAATAATGTCATATAAGTGCATAAGGTTGCAGCAATCTATAATTCTTTGCATCCTATCTATGAAGCCAACAACAACAATACTTACTTACATGACATTACCAAGAAATTTCCAAAGGTAAACAGGCGTTCGAGCTGATATACCTGTAAAACGACCCCTCTCTGGCACTGCACTTTAAACTTCATAAGGAAGGGAAGAATCCCTTAGCATTCACTGATTTACATTGCCTACAAATGGGATGATGTAGGTCAATACAAACTAGTTGGAACCTTAACTTAGATAAATTGTGCTTATGCTTTGTGAGTACATTTTCAGCTTTTAGTGACGTTACTTTGAGAACATAACATGCCATGAAAGCCATAATTTAAATGAGACAGCCCTGGAAGAGTTTGTTGAGTCTCCTTCATTTCCTTTGTAAGTTGCAGAAGTATCTGGGTGGTGTCTGCATTAGTTAAAAATAAGAAATGGAGAGTCGATATGCAGCATGGGGGAGCAAGATGTACATTTGTAATTAAAAATCCAGCTCCTGTGGAATTCTGCAGGCCTAGGTGAATGGAGAAATAAACACTGTTGATTGTAAGCCAGAGAGAAAAGAGAGAAGACTGAACCTCTTCTTGTAGGCCATTGTCTGAATCCATGTAATAGGAAATAATTAGGTGTTTTGAAGGTTACAGCTAGATCTGTCATCATCCTGGGATTTCCACACAAGGGTCAGGCTAATATCTCTCTTGTTCTGCCTAAACTTGATTACATCAACAGCCTCTACCACAGATCACCTTTACCAACTATGAAAATGCCACAATGGATTCAAAACTCTGCTGCCAGACTACTCTTATATATGAAGCCACAACCCACATCTCCCCTGCCTTGAAAGCCCTACATTGGTTACCACTTGACAGAAGATCCACATTCAAGCTGCTTTGCATCACCCACAGTGCAATATATGGAACAGGACCACTCTTCATCAGGAATACAATCACAAAATAGATTCAACAAAGGAACCTCCGCTCTAGATTGTCATCTCACCTCAAAATCCCACATACAAGAAAAAACACAAATGTGGCACATCCTTCTCTGTTCAAGCAGCCAAACTATGGAACTCTTTACCCCTAAACATAAGATCCACAGATAACTATCTTATCCTCAGAAGACTACTCAAGAGTTTGCTCTTCCTCACATAATCCACATACTCAAACATAAATATACAGCATATCCATCCGTATAAAATTATGTATTTGGACTGTAGATGTGAACCTACATATGTGTATTGCTTTGTATAAACGTGTACAATAAATATGTTTTAGATATATATTTGTTAGTTCTGCTTAACAAATGTACGTTTTACTTATATTATTCTATATTTAACATTTATATAGGTGCCTGCATACATCTTTTATCTTAACCAGCTATCTACAATTGCTTCACCATTGAATTACAGCAAAAATATTAATATTAAAAACAAATAAATTAACTTAAGGTACAGCAACACTTCAAAGTCTGAGTTTATTAAACACAGCATAAATCTACATATATTACCGTCCTTATACATGTATACCTTCCATGTACTTATGCATCTTTATATTAATTTGCTTCTAATTCAGCATCTCAATGCTGTATCTCACCCTGTACCTCTTGCAATATATTCTCTACCTCCACTCTGACTCATCTCAAAGCTCATTCTACTACTCATTCCAATGCACTACCCTATTTCTCACCCTGTACCTCTCTCAATATATCCTCTACCTTCACTCTCTCACCCATCCCAAACACTGTTACACTACTCAGGGCCGTTTCTGCCATTAGGCAGGACTAGGAGGCCGCCTAGGGCGGCAAAATGGTGAGGGCGGCATTGTGTTGTGGCAAAAATCATGCAGTGGAATGCACTGTGCAAGCACACCTGCTGCTTGTGACATGTTGAGCAGTTTAGAGCCGAGCGCACACCCTGGATTAGTGGTGGGGGCTGGTGGGCGGCGTGCACCCTAGATAAGTGGCGTGTGTGGAGCGAGACTCTCACACTAGTGTAAGTGTGGGTTCCCAGGGCCGTCAATCTTTTAGCGCTGGATAGCGCTACCAATGACGGCCCTGGGCAACATTTTTGGCCAATCTGTGAGCAGTGCTTCTGCCAGGGAGGGCAGCCCAGTGACGCGCACAGCGCACCTGTGCCACCATCTCTTTCGGCTCTCTCCTGGACGGACTGTGTGTGTCGGCTGGCGCACTGCTGGCCGTGAATTAATTACTAAATACTGCAGCTGCACCTGCCAGTGCCACACAGTCTTGTTGTCCCGACTCCCAGCTAAGCCTGGGCGTAGTTCGCATAGCCGCACTCCGCGGAGCTACGCGAAGACGCACTTGCACTCCGCGAACTACGCATAGCTCCGCGAGCATGCGTAGTAGCTTGCTTGACCCGTTCGCAAGCCATTTTTTGTCTTCGGGAGCGCCGTGGAACTCTGCAACCTGCTCGACACCACATCTCCAGACGTCGCCTTCCTCACGGAAACATGGATGAACGCCTCCTCAGCGCCCGACATCGCCGTCGCCATCCCGGATGGATACAAGATCACCCGGAGAGACCGCGTCAACGAGACAGGAGGAGGCATCGCCATCGTCCACAAGAACACCATCCGCATCACGACCAACTCAGACGACACCCTCACAGCCGCTTAACATCTTCACTTCCAGATACACACCGACCCCAAGACCACACTCAGAGGCACCCTCATCTACAGACCCCCAGGACCTCGCACACAATTCAGCGAAGACATCGCAGACTTCATCAGCCCGCACGCCCTCGCCTCCGCTGACTACATCCTCCTAGGGGACCTCAACTTCCACCTGGAGAACAACAACGACAACACCACCACCACCCTGCTGGACAACCTCGCCAACCTCAGACTCATGCAACTGGTGAACACCCCCAACCACTACGCCGGACACACGCTTGACCCAGTCTTCTCCTCCAGCAAGTACATCTCCTTCAGCAACTCCACCGGACTCCACTGGACAGACCACAGCTGCGTCCACTTCAGCTTCAGAAAGACCACGACTCACCACCACCCGCAACAGGTTCCCCGCAGGAACTGGAACAAGATCACCACCGACCAGCTCACCACTTCACTGAGCCAGAACCCTCCCGCCAGCTCAACGGACCCCAACCAAGCAGCCAACAACCTCACACAGTGGATCACCAATTGCGCTCGCCCAACCAGCCTCGACCACTCGCAGTCCGGATTCCGCGCCAACCACAGCACCGAGACCGCCCTCATCGCAGCCACTGACGACATCTGAGCCCTGCTCGACAACTGGGAAACAGCTGCCCTCATCCTCCTGGACCTCTCCGCAGCATTCGATACGGTCTGCCACTGCACCCTAGTGCAGCGCCTCAGCAACATCGGAATCCAAGAGAAGGCACTGGAGTGGATCATCTCGTTCCTCACCAGAAGAACCCAGAGAGTCCGCCTCCCCCGTACAGATCCAAGGCCACCGAAGTCATATGCGGCGTACCACAAGGATCATCACTCAGCCCCACCCTCTTCAACGTCTACATGAGCCCCCTCGCAGCCATCGCACGCCAACACGACCTCAACATCATCTCCTACGCCGACGACACCCAGCTGATCCTCTCCCTCATCAACAACCCAGGAACCGCCAGAACCAACCTACACGAAGGGATGAAAGACGTAGTCGAGTGGATGAGGAACAGCCGCCTGAAACTGAACTCAGACAAGATGGAAGTCCTCATCCTTGGATCATCACCCTCCGCCTGGGACGACTCCTGTTGGCCCCCTGCCCTGGGCAGCGCACCCAAACCAACGGACCACGCACGCAACCTGGGCTTCATCCTGGACTCCTCCCTCTCGATGACCAGACAAGTCAACGCCGTCTCATCATCATGCTTCAACATCCTACGCATGCTCCGAAAGATCTTCCGATGGCTTGCCACCGAAACCAGGAAGACGGTCACACAGGCACTCGTCACCAGCCGACTGGACTACGGAAACACCCTCTATACCGGAACCACAGCCAAACTCCAGAAAAGACTCTAACACATCCAGAACGCCTCCGCACGACTCATCTTGGACATCCCCCGACACAGCCACATCTCCGGACACCTGAGAGACCTTCACTGGCTCCCTGTCAGCAAAAGAATCACGTTCCAACTCCTCACCCACGCACACAAGGCCCTCCACGACCTGGCCCCCAGGTACCTCAACAACCGCCTGACCTTCTACACTCCCACCCGCCAGCTACGATCGACCAGCCACGCCCTCGCCGCCGTGCCACGCATCCGAAGATCCACCATGGGAGGAAGATCCTTCTCCTACCTGGCAGCCAAGACTTGGAACGCCCTCCCCATCCACCTCCGCCTGACCCGACCACCTCTGCTTCAGTAAGCAACTCAAGACATGGCTGTTCGAGCAGTAGCAGACCCCCCTCCCCCAAGCGCCTTGAGACCCTCTGGGTGAGTAGCGCGCTATACAAATATCCTGATTGATTGATTGATTGATTGATTGCCTGCATGCTCGGGATGTGTAGCGCGCGAAGTTACCCATGAGGTTTGTCTCGCCCGCTCGCGTCCCCTTATTTCCGGTCACTACTAACGTGTTTGCGAGTTATTCTGTGCCAGATTGCAGTTTCTGCTTGTTCGGCAACTTGATCTTACCGACAGGCATCCTCGCGCACGCGAAAATGCTGTTGAGCGCGCGAGAACTACGCTACGCAGCAGTTTGCGGAGTATTCGACAACTTCGCGTTCTCCGCGGAGCGCGGAGTTGCTGAAGCTCCGCAAACTCCGCGAACGGAGCGTAGTTCTTCGCCCAGGGTTACTCCCGGCCCTCTTTTCTTACTGTCTCCGACTCCAGCACGTAGCACCATGAGCCTGCAAACAGCACAGCCGTGGCCCGCGGTGGTCGTGAACGTACGTGACTTTCAGAGCAGAGTAGTGCACCGGTGAGTCAGTCAGCACAGCCAGTAAAGGCTGCTGGCTGCGAACGTGGATGTAAAATAAATCTAAATATATATTTCGGATGCAATCTAAATGTAATAATGTTCACTCAGGCCTGCTAACGTTGTAAAATGAGGCCTGTGAGTGAATCGTTATCTCCGAGCTCGTCCTCACGGCCGGACTGGCGCACAACCACAACACTGACTGAGTGAAAGCTGGGTAGCAGCCAGGCCTGGTAGCAGCACTGTGAGGGGTGACGGGTGTCGGGTGAGTGAGGTTTGGATGGTGGCGCGGGGTGGGTCTGTTTGTTGCAGCAGGCAGGCAGGCAGGCAGGCAGGCTAAAGATCATAAGATGGTGGGCGGTGGCGGCCCCATGTCCAGGCCTCCGGTCTGTGACTGGGGTCAGGTGAGGTGATGGAATCTCACTACATGTGAGCGTGGCTGGAGGAGTAGTAGGACACGGAAGAGGGGGTCAAGGAAGCGCGAAGAGAGTGTGCCTTGAAGAAGAGGACCCCTTACCTATAGCTGCGTGGTGCAGTACAGCAGTGCGTTGACGGTGGAACTGGGCCTGGTGTCAAGAGCGCCACATCATTTCACCACAGCCATCAGGCCCTCATACCTTGAGAAGAAGAGGCCCCATCCCCTGGGCCCTTCCCTTCCCCAAGCAGGAAGGGAAAGCATAAGTCTGCACTGCCCCAGGCATGTTGAGTGGAAAAGATGTTAAGGTGGGTGATTCGCAGTGGCGTTGCTGGAGATAGCTCCAGATATCCACTCTCTCCTGGATGACGGGGGAGAGAGTGATGGTAGAAAAAGGGAGGGGGCGGCATTTTTCAATTTTTGCCTAGGGTGGCAAAACACCTAGAAACGGCCCTGACAGTACTATGACCCCGAAAAATAACCCTTTCTAGACTCTCCCTCCTCTTTTCCTGCTTGCATCATCTCATACCTCTTTTACTATTCCGATCTGCCAAACGAGCCTTGCTAAACCCTTCCCTCTGGATCTTCCCCGTCCACCTCCCCTTTACTCATCCCAAACCTCCTCCTACTACTATGAACTCCAATAAAATAAATACTTTCTAGACCCTTCCCTCTTCTATCCCTCCACTATTCCTTTACAATCAGGGATAGCAAGCACTATATAAATGCAAACCCTTCACTCTTCTATCCATTGACTATCCTTTTTCAATACAAATAACAAACTCACATGTCCACCACTCAAATTAATTTTGTATTCCCCTATACTAATTCCCTGCAAATTCTGTTTGGGTTCAGGAGTAGCGTGCTACCCACTGAACAGTGCTTCAACACTTCATCAGAGGTAGCAAGCAGCCACGGTCGATGCAGGTAAGAGCGGTGGGGCCAGGTGAGGAGGTTTTCAAGAGACCACAAGGGAAAATTAATTATTTATTGTATTTTCCCTTGCGGTCGTCTCTCGAAATCCCCCCTCACCTGGCCCCGCTTTACCATCTTACATGAAGCGGCCGCAGCTGGTAGCAAGCACTATATAAATGCAAACCCTTCCCTATTCTATCCCTCCACTATCCATTTTCGATCCAATTAGCAGACTAACATGTCCACCACTCAAATGTATTTAATATTCCCTATACTAATTCTCCACTTATCCTTTTTCTGTTCCGGAGTAGTGTACTACTCGCCGAAAAGTGCTTCAACACCTCATCAGGGGTAGCAAGTGTTATATAAATGCAAACTGTTCCCTCTTCTATCCCTGCACTATCCTTTTCAATCCAAATAACAGACTAACATTCTCCACTGCTGAAATTAATTTCATATTTCCATATACTAATTCACCACTAATCCTTTTTGGATTCCGGAATAGCGTGCTACTTGCCAAAAAGTGCTTCGACACCTCGCCAGGGGTAGTATACGCTATATTCATGCAATTACAATTAGTGCTGAAGCCCCTGGAAGCCCAACTTGCCAGGCATGAAATGGGCAAGGCCGATATAGGTTGAGGGCGCAAATAACCAGGGAGGAAGTGATCCATGTCAATAAGTGCATAAGTCAGTTGTAAAGAGAGGGCCGCACTGGCAAAGACACATGCATACCTTGTCATAAATAGTATTTCACTCTGAAGGGACTGTCATTGCTTTTGGGAGGGAGATTCCTACATGATAGCTAGTTGCAGATATGCAGAGAAAGCGGGCAAAGTCTGTTGATCGCAGCTCAGGGGAAAAGCCCTGCTTGGCTACGGAGTTATTATAACATAATGGGGTAACCCAGTAAATGTCCGTGGCCCTGGGTGACAAGATATACAGAAAACAGTTGGTCCTGGACTTTTTTGTCGAGCAATGAAGTCTAAAGGTGTTCACGATTTTTTTCGAAATTTATGCATGCATCTAATCAGCAAGAATGATCAAATACAAACAGATTTCTCATATATGCACCAGGTATAAAAGTCATAGGCACCTATTAACTTTGTAAGAACAATTTCTATTTATTATTCATAAACATATTTCAAGAACTGGTAGGTAATATTACCATTTTTAGTGATAGTCAGGAGGTTGCTCAAGTAAGGGGCGTGCAAAAATTGATGCTCGTGTGTGCAAATAGATGAAGTGAAAAGAGAAAAATAGAATCAAGGTAATTCAAAATACAAAAGTACAATTACTTCAAACAATATAACTGGTTATAAATGACAAAACCAGTTAGACAAAGCCTGTCTACCATAGATAATTTTTCATATGTACATTTTTGATAATTTTCAGAAGCAGCAAGATATCATCTGTAGGTATGGTGAGGATAATGGTGGCACGTGGTACAGGCCCAATCGGGGGTAAATGTTGACGTTTCAAACCGACTTAAAAGCATAGAGGGTAACTTTTATCCTCAGCTGGTGGGTCTTCCTCAGGAAAGGTGAAGGGAGGCAACCTATTCAAAGGTGCCTGTCGATTTGTAGTTGATCACAGCCCCCGGGAATGGGATGTCCACACTTCCATTAATGCATTAATGTGCGAGGTGCCGATTTCTCCCAGGTGTGCGAGCCGTGAAGATGGCGATTTGCTCACCACATATATAAATTAATTTGCGTAACTTGGATTTAAAGAGATGGGCTTTTGAGTTGCCCTTATATTTCGATATTTGGTATTCACACCGCAACTGAAGTGCGGAGATCCCACTCAGAATGCGGCCCCCGGGGAGAGCAGGTCGACAGACCAGTCTTTTCCCCGGGATGTTCGCACGAGAGGACGGCAGGCAGAGGGTCGGGTCAAGGGGTGGGGTTTTTGTGGGTGGGGGTTAGGAGGTTATTTAGGGGACAGGAGGGGGAGTACTCCCTCTTACTGTCCCCAGTGCCTCAGGGAATAGGTTTAGTTTTGTCCGCCCGCCCACCCTACAAAATGGTTTAGGAGTGAGGTGCGGGGTTTCGTGGACAAGTTGTTTAGAGTGCCAGTTTAGGACAGGTTGACACGAGAGGGGTGCTTGCGGGACATGGGAGGGGTGGGGAGTCCATGACGGGCATAATCACCCTTCCGGGGAGAGGGTTACATGTACAGGATGGGGGTGTGGTAGATGGGAGTGCGATGGATGGAGATGCTGGAGGAGTTTGGAAGTGAAGGGGGATGTGAATGGTATATGTGGAGAGGTTGTGGTGTGAATTGGGAGTGCCCAGTGGAATACGTGAGTGGATGATGGTTGAAAGGCAGGATGTTTGGGGGATTGTTAACTGTTAAAGATGTTATGTTTGATTATGGTCTGTCATGCCTGTCGTAATAAATGGTCTTTTACACTAACTGATGCGTGGAGTGGTTATTGCGCGATACACCCAATCATCTGGATCCTGCTCAAACGAACCAGCGAAGTTTTATCATTTCCTTTTTCTGTCAGGTGGTGAAGCTCAAGCTCCTGTTGCCAATTTCTCCTCCTATCTGTAGTAATTTCAGCCCCAGTTCAATAGAACCACAATAATGTGCTTTATCAGTTTACTAGATCTCCTTTGAATGCATAGTCCTCTTTTGATTTCAATTGCTCTCTAGACCATAAATTGCATTTCCATTTTTTTTACGATTCGTTTAATTCCTTTCGTAATTGCTTTAATTAATTCAACTATTCTACAGCAGATATCAGATACATGTCGAACTGCTCTAAGCAAAATGCGTTTTTCAAGTATTTACCAGTTCTGGTGCAAATGCGTAGTAGCTAAACTGACAGACATTTTGCAGAGAAATGTTGCATTTATTTTTCATGCAACATCAATAAAACAGTTAATTTATATCTAAACAGGACCTCAAATATGAGAAATGGGAGGGTGTCACAGAAATTATTTGTAATAATATTAGTGAGCTGCAGCTGTTACAACATTGAAAACACACATCACTATGCCTGAACATTACATGTGAACACTTAGGGCCTCATTTACGAGAAATGACGCATCGCTGCGTGAAAGCAGCGATGCGTCACTTCTCAGTGCGCACTCCTTGTGACATTCCTGATGCGTCATATTTAATGTATGACGCATCATGTCGCAAGGAGTTACAGATACGTCAGTATTTCTGACGTATCTGTAAGCGCAACAGTGACGCATTGCTGAAGTGTGTCACAAAAGTGACGCAACTCCAGCAATGCATCCTTTCACATAGAGCAAGCCCCATGTGAAATGGCCTGCGTCAGTCTTATGCCTGCTGTGAGGCAGGCGCAGGATTTTGACGCAACGGCGTCCTAACAGTGACGCAGTGAAATCTCATAGATTTCACTGCATCACTTCTACGACCCTTCCTTGCGTCAATACGCCCCCCTTGCATACATTATACCTGGCGCAGGTATAATGTGGCGCAGGGGTTTACAAAGTGACGCATCTACCTATATGCGTCACTTTGTAAATATGGCGAAACAAGGTGCATTTTTTACGCCACTGGTGCGTCACAAAAAGTGACGCACCAGGCCCTAAGGGCCTCATTTATGAGGCTGGGCGTCACGCCCAGCCTCATAAATGAGGCCCTTAGGGCCTCATTTATGGATGCATTGCTGGAGTTGCGTCACTTTTGTGACACACTCCAGCAATGCGTCACTTTTGCGCTTACAGATACGTCAGAAATACTGACGTATCTGTAACTCCTTGCGACATGATGCATCATATATTAAATATGACGCATCAGGAATGTCGCAAGGAGTGCGCACTGAGAAGTGACGCATCGCTGCTTTCACGCAGCGATGCGTCATTTCTCGTAAATGAGACCCTTAGAATGTGGATGATGAGTGTGTCCTGTGCATTGTCAGTGACCTGGCCAAAAAGGGAATGAAATAGCTGAAACTGGCTCGTAAATTCAAAGCAGGGACCTCAAAAATATATTTGTTCTAGGGCACCGAAAATCCTTAAAATGTCCCTGAATACGCTATAATTCCTCCCTGAAGAAATTGTTTTCTGCTTGCTAATCCTTTCATCATAGCTTGGTAGTGCCACAGAAATTTGATGTCCACAGTTACCCACTCATGCTCAGTTCTTATTCCTTGGTAAAGCAGTCGATCACCTACCGTTTTATTTCCACAACACCACATTTGTGAGGTATTTAATGGAGTATACACAGTTCTTTTTATTTTCTCTGTCTACCTAAAATTGTAAATTCAGTAAACTTTTTGCGCAAGTGTCTGGGACTTCAAAATCATACCCCTTCTACTCTCCTACGTCCCTTGAACGAGTTAGAACGCCTTTTTATTATTAAATATTGGGGCAATGTGTACACCTTCCTGTCTCCTCCTTCTAAATGTAGCAATTTAAAAAGGTTGTTGACCGTGGTGTATAGCTATTGCTCTTAAGGAAACCCCTAATTTTTTTGAAAGAAAGTTGAAAATGCAGACAGACTTTGGTTTGAAGATGAAAGACTTGCCCTCTGACCCCCTGGGAATGAGACTCTACTCTGGGCTGGCTATAAAGTAAGCTCTTGCACAGTCATCTGTATCACATTGCTTCCCAACCGAGACCCAAGCTGTTCGTGTCACAGAGAGCAACACCCATAACTCAGCTCAGATGTCACAGGCCTCTCTCCCATGGAGACACATAATAACAGAGGAGGCCACATTCATGACCTCTCACCTTTGGGGAGGGTGGTCTGTGTAGCCAGGTCAGTCCTACACGAGGATAACATCCCGTAGAGTCCCGTCACACTCATTAGCCACAGGATACGGGGAAAGAGAACAAATGGTGTTGAGTTGCACAGCTGTGCCTCTGGAAATCCTGTCACCACAGAGAATCATGGAGCTGGAGACGACGTCATCAGGCAGCCTAACCCTGCGGCACCGGAGGTCACGTCCAACCAATGGCAAGCATTGATTTAAGAACACATCTGGGCAAAGAGTACATGCACTATACGAAATGCATCTGGGCTGACTACACAACCTCTAACACATTTTTTATCACACTGTGTACGTTTTCGTTAAATTGTTCTTGTTTGATGGTCAAACTGTGATTTATTTTATTGGTTGCTCCCTCAGAGATCAAAACACATCACTCCAGCTCTCAACTGCCTCAATTGGCTTCCCATGGAAGGGAAATGTATCTATAAATTGGTCTGCATCACACACAAAACCCTTCACTCTCCTGGCCCCAATTACTTAAATAATAAACTGAGTAGAGCAGGTCAATCCAGAACACTAAGAAGCTCCAACTTACTCCTTCTCATTCCTCCGAAATTAAAAAAAAAACCACCCAATACCGATCGTTCTCTGGCAACGCTCCAAGATATGGAACGCTCTCCCTGGAGTCCTCAGCTGCTGGACCTCCTTCTCCTGTTTCAAAAGGGACCTGAAACTCCATCTCCTAAACAAATACTTTCATGACCAACGTCAACTAACCTAGTCTTCTTTATCCGAGTTGTCTCCTCGCTCTCTGGACATTCATGGATACTGGGTGACCGGACTATGTCACTCTCACCTTTTCTTTTATTGCTCTCTCCTCCTCCGCTGCACTGCATATTTTTTGCCCATGCTGTATTTTTTCTTTTTGTTTCTATGGTTTGCTTCCTTACTGTCGGCCTACTATGTAATGTAATGTCATTCTGCTGTTTAGTGTGTGTATGTAAAGCGCTCTGATACTTAAGGGTTAAGCTAGCTCTATATAAAACTTTTAAAATAAAAATAAAAAAATGCCTTTGGCAGGAGGGCCATAGCTCGCCCCTGTTACCTGTGCATGTCTTTTAACCTCTACAATAGGCACACAATTGAACACACACATATAACCTGGTGACACAAATAACTGACCTAGGTGTCAATATCTCACTAAACGTTGGTTGGGTTGACTTTAAAAAGGTCTGTGATCAGGAATATATGGGAAATGTAGGTGAAGAATAATTTGATTGCAGTGACCTCCCCATTAGGAGGCACTCAATGGGCCTTATTTGCAAACACATGACGCAGCAGCGCTGCAAGCTTTTTTGTTGCGCCGAGCTGTGTCATTTTAAAAGTCCAGGGACGTATCATATTAACAACAATCCGACTCATCCGTGTGCTTGTTGCCCTGAGCTGGTGCACAACTGGCTGCCATGCACCAGCCCAGATACCCTTGTATCATGTTGCAAGGGTACCTGCATTGCGGGGATGATTGTTTTTGAGCAGAAATAGAAGCCTTCCTACACAAAAAGAATAATTGATGGCATTTTCCTCTTTCTATGCAGCACGCATAGAAAGAGGAAAAAACAAGGAGAAATAAAAGTATTTCTCCTCATTGCACCACTCCTATTCTTCCCCAGCTTTACAAAACACCAACAGCAACACCCATAGTACTCCCCTTTCACACAGAGTAATGTGTGAAAGAGGCCCACATGGTGACTTCACGTGGCCTTGTAAATACGGGCAAGCCCATTGCGACACCGGTGCATCAAAAAAAGTGATGCACCGGTGTCGCAAGGCCTTGTAAATGAGGCCCAATATCATATCATCAGTTGGGTCACTTGCCTTATTGGCATACTGATGTCATGCTTAATTGGTCTGACATGAACTCACAACTCCACAATCACATTTACTAGCACCTTTAATTTTTGAAACCATGCAGCCAGTCATTCCTATTTCAGGTTTCAGTCAACATGTTTTCAATTTTTTCCAAACTGCAGCTTTCTTCTCCATGGTGGGAGCCATGGCAGGGGAAGAAAATAGTGATGGTTGGTCTGCCTTGAAATGACGGTATCGCGGACATGGTAGCACTTTTACATTTTTTTTTGCTGAAGGCAATATGGGGGTTAGTTCTTCAGAAAACAAACCAAAATAGTGTGTCCCTTATGTGCTGGGAGTTGTTTCTCAGTGTGCTAGGACCCTGTGAGTAATTTTTAGGTCGAGCCTAGAGCCAGCGCGCATGTGCTGCTCTGCAAGACTTATTGTAGAGTAGTAGTGAATAAAAGCCTCGCCCAATCTCCACCCATATTTGCCATTGGCTTGTGTCATTGCCAGTCCTAAATGCTGGCTTCTGATTTGTGAACAGGCTTGTTAGTCCCGACTTAGTACCGCCTCCTCTTCATTTGCCACCTACCCAAGCGACTGGCCCCTTTTCTTTGGCTGTTGCATTGTCCTTCTTATTTAGACTGTGAGCAACACCAGACTCATGGAAGAAGTCAATTGTAATCCCTATCCACGAGGAAGGAGACAAATTAGAGGCTAAAAATTATAGGCCAATTCCGCTGTTGGATTGCACAGCAAAACTTATGGGCAGAGTTTTATTGAATAGACTTGACGAATGGGCAGCCAGTAACAAGGTGTTGATCCCGGTACAATACAGCTTCAAAAAGGGAAGGGGCACCCAGGACTGGTGCCGTAATTTAATTCTCCTAATCGCCAAGTATACCAAGCCAAATCTTGCAAGTTATACTTGTTGTTTATGGACCTGTCAGCAGTACTGCATGGCACACCACACCTATGGAAGGTAATGAAAGAAATGGGCATAGATGAGGCCATTACATCTTTTATTAGGCAGTTTTATTCTTCAGCCACGGCCAGTGTCAGATACGGGAGACAGGGGGAGTGCACTAGGGTGTTCCCAATTAACAGGGGTGTTCGACAAGGTTGCATACTAGCGCCTTTTCTTTTTTCTATTTATACTAATGGGGTAGAGGCTCCCATGTTGGACTGAACTCCAGACGTCCCCAAAATAAACAATGTATGCACCTCAATTCTCCTGTATGCTGATGACGCGGTGCTGATTGCCCGCATGTCCCTGGTCTTGCAAAAGCTACTAGATATTTATGTAAACTACATGCAAAAACTAGAGCTAAATACTAATGAGACCAAGTCCTTTTATTTTAATCCCTGGCCGTAAGGGCAGGAAGGTCCCAAGCTTCCATATAACTGGTCAGAAAATAGCCTATACCAACACTTTTTCCTACCTAGGTGTAACATTTGATAGGCAACTTTCATGGTCCAACATAATCACCTCAAGGGGCTTAAAACTTGAGAGAAGTATTATTGTTCTTTATTATTGTATTAAAAAACTGGGTGCCAAACCAATTGACATGGTTAAAAAAGTCTACACAGCCAAATCAGTATCGGTAGCAACCTACGGGGCAGGCATATGGGGTTTTACTAACCCCTCAGACCTCCAGACCATACAGGACACCTTCTGGAAAAAGTTAGTAGGCCTCCCCACAAACTACTCCAATTGTACTTCCCATGTAGAATTAGATGTCCCATTTATTACCAATACAATTAGTCTGGCTCCAATCAACTTGCAGCACTCTATCTGGAGAAAATAATCTATTCATGTCAACCATAAGCAAATTGAAGACTGCCTATCTCTGGAGTATGCTCATAGAATCCAGTGGATCGATTACATCAAGTCCACTCTTTCTTCTCTTGGGGTAGAGCCTTTATTTGATTCCCCCAGTGATTGCTCCAATATTTCAAAATGGGAGATAAAATCCTGTTTCCTTAATGAAAGGGCTAATGAAAGACTGAAGACAAACTACATACAAGTAGCAGTTAAATTATTTTTAGAGGAACCAATGGCACAAGAAGGGTCATCTTCATATTTATTCACTGTGACATAATCACGCAATAGATTATTTTTAATCAGATTTCAATTACATTTTTTCCTTGTATTTTTGCCCATCCAGCTGGAATGTATTCCGTATATGATTTACCATTCTGTCCTTGCGATGGAGTTTCCGTACAATCAAATTTGCACATTTTCTTCTTTTGTAAATTCTACATGCAACCCCACAAAAGATTTATATAGCCACTGAAGCGTTAATATAATTTTAAACAATGTTGTGCAGCTATGTACTTTTTACACTCTTTGCCTGATCCCATGGTTTGTTTCTCTGTGGCGTCTTTTTTAATTCAATCATGGAAGATCAGGCGATTCCATAATACCTGAGAATGAATTGTAAACCTTTTTACTGTCTTAGCTGTTTTTTTAAATAACTTTTGTATGGCTGTTTTTACCATTGTTTACCTGTACCTTTATAAGTCTATTACTCTAGTATCGAATAAAGTGAATTGACTGACTGACTGTGAGCACTATTTTCTTTAGTGAGGTTCTCCTACAGCAGGCACAACATGCTTTGGTGCCTTCTTTACTCCCCACCTATTTCCCGTTGTTGTGCCTCCTTTCCCCACCCCTCCCTCCTGTTGTCCATGTCTTCTTGTTGTCCATTCCTTCTTCCTCCTGTACTTCCATTGTCTGTGCCTACTCGCCCCGCCTGCCCTTCCGTTGTCCGTGCCTTCACCCCCACTACCCGCCCTCCCCCCCGTTGTCCGTGATGCCTACCGTTTGGTCTTGCTTAAATGCGAGATCTATTGCATTGCTAATGCTTGTTCATTTTGGGACCACCATGCTGGACAAGGAAAAAGATGGCAGATGCAGCGCTAGACAGAAATCTCTTCCAATTACATTTCCACTAGCTGGTAAATGACAATGAGGGGTTTGCAAATGACAGAGTCAGCAGCAGCTCCACCGTGACGTAAAACAGCATCTGTACTCCCATGCACCAGAACGAAAGGGAGGCACCTTTACTGACCTACCCCCGGAATAGCTTTAGCAGGGTTTCAAACCAATCTATTGTGCCTTATATGGGTATTCCTGTTGATCTTTCTTGAGCTGGTACTTTTCGATGTACGGGGTTTCTATGAGATGTGTTGGAAGTATATATGCACTGTTTTGAACGTGATTCAGTAGTCTCCTCTGCACACCTTTGCGAGCTGTGACCAGAGGGAGGCTCCCCTGTACAGGGCACTTTGCAAAATAAACGATTGAACCTTTTCCATTGCCGACTGATTTATGTATGGTAAATGAGGTATATGGGCTATTGGTAAGTATAGCTCTATGGTATATTTTTATAGTACATCAGTTGGCGACTCCGCCGGGACTCCGCGATAGGGTTGTCCCCTCCCGTAAACAGGAGAAGAGGGACGGGGAGGGGTTCTGGTTGAGGGGGTGGATTGAAAAAAGGATCCTAATATAGAAACCAGTTTGTGGTAGAAGCGGAAAATTCCACTCCTTGACCCAGAGACCTTCCCAGCTGCTAAAACCCTTTGCCGGAGTCCAACGGGCTTAACCCGAGAACAGCTGACCGTGTTGGTCTATAAAAGACGTCGGCGGTGGAGAACGCTCAATCAGACCTGCGTGCACCAAGTGAGTGAATGGTATGGTATGGAATAAGCACTTTTTGAGAAGTGGCTCAGAAGGACAGTTAACTGCGTATGGTATGGTGGTTGGTGAACCACGAGGGAATCTGGGGGTCTGACGTGGCAGAGGTGTGACTGCACGGGCAGATGCTCCACGGACCTATTTAGTGAACAATTGGGAGAACATTGGACGCCTTTGTGCTGCACGGTGGGTGCTCACTTGGCCGAATCCTTTTCGAAAAGACACACAGGAGCAACTGGGTAAGCGCAGGGTCTGGGGTTGCGCCCATAACGCCTGGCCCAACCAGCACAGGACTGGGGGATGGTCTGTAAAAAGGTTCGTGGTTCGCATGTCTGAAGATCCCTGGGCAGTCTCAGGACTGTCTTTTTTATGAAGTATTTCTGTGGTCTGGAATCCAAATGATCGATTCCCCAAACAGGAGTCGACGGGCTCTGTTCGTGTAAAAGGCATGTCGTAAGAAAATTGTAAAGTCATGACCGGAGTATTATTTTTAATTTTAATTATGCATTGTAAATATATTGTGAATATTGACTTGTGGTAAAGTGGAAAAGATGAGGGAGTGAATGGTGTGTAGACACGTCTATAAGTGTGATTACAGTTAGAATGGTATGATTTGTTGAATATCTATCAGAATGTCTTGTTTTAGTAAATTATGTTTTGGGTTCTGCCGACGGAAAGGTGGGCGATTGGAAGAAAGACAGCCCGCCCCTCCGGAAGGTAGTCCTAGTTTTGACATGTATGTCAAACATGGTCTCACTCCTATCTTGTTTAATACGGTATGGAACAAATATACTAAAGATAATACGGAATTACAGTGGCCTTTAACAGGGTCTTTTGATGAAAGAAAAATAAATTATTTGCAGAACAAATTATTTTTACGAAGGAGTCGTCAGAGTATGTTTGACTCTTTGACCTTATGGGTCAAGGAGGCGAAGCGACGGCAAATTCGAGGGGAGAAATTGGAAAAAATTAAAGCAGGACAGACTGTAACCCAAAAGGCAGTGGCGTATGAAAAAGAGAAAGTAGAGAAGAATTTCGAACAATTAGATAGAAAGTTTAGACTACAGACTGATAAAACCTTTGTGACTCGAACCGAAGCAGAAGATGAAATAGAGGAACTACTGGAAACTCGCCCTCCCCCACCTTATGCGCCCCAGGGTTTGTATCCAGCGGTTCCAGTAAATCGAAAGGGAGTGATAGCAGCAGCGGTTGCAACCGCTCCAGTAGCTGTGCACCCTCCTGCTCCAGTGTCTGTCCCTCCTACCCTTAGCCCCACTACCTCAGAATTAATCACTTTGCTACCCGGGGCGGTGGCCGCTTCCCCTACCTCCCCAGTATTTTTAACACCCCCGGCTAGAGGAATAACAAGTACCCCTAGCAGAATGACCGCTGCCCTTTTAGGTGACACCCCACAACGCCCTATGGGAGGGACGGAAAGTCATCGAGTCTTTACTCGATCATCTTGGAGTGAGCAAGAGAGATGGGCTGTAATAGTCCAGGCGTCCCAATGGATGCGGAATCCAATCTATACTTTAGAGGACATTTGGAGTACAATGAAAGATTTTGAACCTGTTACTCAGCAATTGGCATTAGAACACATGGCAATAAGATTGATTTCTTTGTGGGAACAGTGCTTCCATGAAGGACTGGCCCCTCAAATATTGTGTGACATTAGAGATCGAGCGTTTAAGTTCGAATTACAAGTTAACGAGGTGTTTCAGAATGTTGAGACTCTGATAAATTACCGGGACCGAATGGTCATAAGATGTCCAGATGCAGGGACTCGGTACCCTATGAGAGAAGTGCACCCTCTCTTTCAGCGCGAAGTTCCCGAAGTATTGGATGGAGGAGGCCAGGTCATTAGAGCATGTGTGGAGGTGCATTTCCAAGATTAGTGGGTTTATACCCCTTGGAAATGCAGTGAAGTGCTCACTTTGAAAGCTCAGCTTCCCGACCCTCGGAAAAACCCTACGGCTTATTATAAAGAGCTAACTGAAGCCGCAAATTTGGCCGTTATGACACTGGCTGATATTGAGTTATTCTTCGGTCTTTCAGTACCAGTGGATATGTGGAGACAGGTGCATGATTCAGATCATGCCACAGAGCTTGGAGGGACCTGGGATCAAATTAAGGCATGGGACAAAGATCTGAAACCTGGTAACAAACCTAAAGATGAAATTTTAGCTGTGCCAGCTCGAATTATTACCTTTATGCAAACCCTTATTCCCCAGAGAAAGGTAGATTGGGATAAGTTAACAGCCTGCATCCAAAAGAAGGATGAGAACCTGTCAGATTTCTTTACCCGATTTGAAAATGTATTTATTGACTTCAGTGGACAGGATTTGTCCACTGAAGGTGGCATAAGGCTATTTGTCAATACATTTGTCGATAATTTGTTACCAGAAATAAAAACCCGTTTACAGGCTGCCGAGAGAAAGGTTAAGGACTTGAAAACGCGCGTGCTGCTGCAGCAAGTTAGTAGAGGACAAAATGGAAGAAGAGCAAGCAGAGGACCATTCCCTAGAGGCGCCATGATGAGAGGGAGAGGAGGACAGAGACCCTTTTTAAGGTATGATCAATGTTCCAATTGCAGGCGGGAGGGACATTGGCGCGCTGAGTGTCCATTATTAAATGGACGGGGTGGTTTCAATAGGGGACGAGGTAGAGGTGGTACCGATCGAAATAGGCCGCTCCCTCACGCTGCTCCCAGCCCCACTGAAGCCACCATCTGGTATCGTAGCGCTACACCGCTTAACTCGCTCTTGCCTGCCTGAACACTCGAAGGCACATCAGCGCTTGTCTAACAGCCTAGGTTAAATATCGGCTACAGTACTTAATACCGCTTAATTACCTGTTTAACTCACTATTGCCAAGTGAATTGCAATCGTAGCGCTAGACTGCCATAGAGCGCGATTTTAGAATATTTTATTTGCTTAGTCGTGGTTAGATCGTCTGTGTCTGTACTTGCATTGCGCCCACTGGGTCTGTACCCCAATCCTGCTTCGGTGTTTATCTTGCAGCCATTTTTGTTGTTGTTGTTGTGCCCCCCTGGCCGGATATCCTCCACGCACCCGCCTCCCAGCTGCTCCTCCCTCCCACAAGCATTGTAAGCGCCGCTCTCCCCTCTGCGAAGCTGTGACCGCCATGATTCCCATCAGAAGCGGCCGCTCCCTCACGCTGCTCCCAGCCCCACTGAAGCCACCATCTGGTATCGTAGCGCTACACCGCTTAACTCGCTCTTGCCTGCCTGAACACTCGAAGGCACATCAGCGCTTGTCTAACAGCCTAGATTAAATATCGGCTACAGTACTTAATACCACTTAATTAACTGTTTAACTCACTATTGCCAAGTGAATTGCAATCGTAGCGCTAGACTGCCATAGAGCGCGATTTTAGAATATTTTATTTGCTTAGTCGTGGTTAGATCGTCTGTGTCTGTACTTGCATTGCGCCCACTGGGTCTTTACCCCAATCCTGCTTCGGTGTTTATCTTGCAGCCATTTTGTTGTTGTTGTTGTGCCCCCCTGGCCGGATATCCTCCACGCACCCGCCTCCCAGCTGCTCCTCCCTCGCCCCTCCCCTTCCACTATCCATATATGACAGATGCATTTTTGCGCAGCGTTCACGCGCAGCGGAAGCGCCGCATGCGCGCCGAAGGTGCGCCAAAGGTAAGCCCATATACGCCCGTCCGCGCCTGGACCGCGCCCAGCACCAGACCTCCTGGTCCCCGCCTTACCCTACCCACCCGCCTCCCGTATGACGCCGCAACTCTCCTCGCCCTCAACCCTGGACACACACCACAATGCTGCGTAGCTGCCCCGGGACATATGTCGTAAATAATTAATTTACCATCATAATTTCTATACAAGTAAGTACTTAATCAATAATAACTCAATCGGAAAGAAAGAGGCAGAGTCCGTGGTGGTAGAGTTCTTAGGGGTTTTATTCCTTAAAGGAATCGTTCAGAACGGGATATCAGGTTCTTGCAACCACAGGGGTTCAAGAAGGGATAGAGCAATATTTTATTGACAATACATAGCTTATATACTTTTCATACATTATAGGCTCTAATGCAAGAGGCGTAACAGCTGAGAGAAGCGAGATAACAGCATGATAACAGTGTCCACGTGTTGCAATACGTAAGTGGAGGCGTGAATACAGAGGTGTGTGCTAGAAAACGTCACAAGTAGGCGGCAACAAAGCAGAATTTCGTAATGTCAGCAGAAATCAGAGGCATGGATGCGCGCGCAGCTGCATGACGTGTGATTGACGTGAAAACAGACGGGTGCAGGGGATTTGACATTTACACTGGCGGAAAGAGACAGAAGTCTGGCATGTCAGATCAACTTGTGCTTCTATCATATCTGATATCTGGTGTTTGGGAACCATACTATCTAAAGGAAAAGGTCTCTGGGGCAGAAGTTACTCTATACTGACTGTGTGTGCGTGTATAAGCGCCTGAGTGTCTGCATGAGATGCGGGGGCATGGGCCTTCCATGGAAACAGAGGCTATGAATTACTTGCATAGAGACAGCGAGGCCGGGCCCTTCGCCCTGCAGCTGGGAGAATGTTTACTTAAACTAGTAGGCAGGAATGCATTCTCGAGGAGCGGAACAGATAACTTCGAAGGTCGAATACAGTCTTGGCAGGCAGCAGGCCGAGCTAAACGCCATGGGCCGCACAGGAAGTAAGGCAGAGTTCACAGATACACAGACTGCCTGGGCTCTCGGAGTCAGAAAACAGAAAAGGCTTGATGGCAGAATTCGGGGCCTACTTTGCCAGAGCTGGAAAACGTGTAAAGTACACCACAAAAAGACGTTGGCAAGGCATACTTAGGAACTGAATTATCAATCCATTCATGGTGGATCTGAAAGAGAACATGTTAACGGTGGACGCAAATGTATTTGCGTCTTCATAGCTGGCACGGGAGGGAAGTTACATGTACTTTAAACTGGTACACGGAGACGGTGGGGTACACGCTAGGGAACATTATCTGACCATAAAATTTATATTTCCTCATTCCCTCCTTGTTCCCTACGGACCCTTCATGATATATCGATTCTCATAAACCGATTGGTCTGTTCTTGTAACATCATTTGCTCTTCTTTCTTCTTTTTGCGTTTTAAGTGAAGACTGGAATGTTCGATACATGAAGTGACGCACAGGCCACAAATCGCTGGCCCACACTGTAGGCACAGGCAGCAACTGAATACTATGGCAAAGGCAATGCCTAGGAAGGATAGGAGCTTCCATCCCCAAGCGGTTAACGTTGTCCAGAACCAACCGGACCAAGTCCAGGTGCCTGGATTCTGATGTATCAGACTTGCAATTTTATGAAGACGTGTAATAGCTTGATATACTGTTGGCGCGTTTTCTGGGATGAAAATGCAGCAACTTGACCCGATGACCTTACAAGCTCCGCCTCTGTCTGCCAAGATGACGTCAATAACAAGACGATTCTGAAGAACAACAATCCGCATAGCGGACTGCTCCTCTGTTAAGTTACCTAGGGCGGAGGCAGTTTCATTCACTACTGCTTCAAGTGTTCTAGTTAATCTGCGAATTAGTTTACTATTTTGGACGGGACCTATGAAGAAAAAGAAACCTTTATTGAAATCTGTGTACTGCTCCCATGCCGTTTCAGTATTGTCGACAATCGGGAGGTCTCTTCGGAGTCTGCTCTTTACTAAATTGGTGTTTCTGTGATAGTCAGGAGGAGCTAGGAAAACAGGTGGCAGAAGGAATGCAATATAACAGGTACCATCCCAATCTGGAGGTAGGCGTATGTATGCGTTATGACCACAAACAAAGTAGGAATGACGGGTGGCTTTGAAAGAAGATTTGCCTTGATCACTGAATTCGACTACGATATTACATTTACTATGACCTAAGTGTACGGAACCTTTCTTACTGATACATAATTCACCAGTGACTGGTAGTACTGACATAGCGGGGGGAACTGGTGCAGTTTCAGATTCAACAGTCAGAATCATAAGGTTAATTGTATAATTACCTAATCCATATACTTCATTTTCTAGATCAGTTCCTACTCTAATGGGAAGTCCCTTCTTGTCAGGATAACAGGCATTAAGCAGAACTAAGTTCAAGTTTCCCCAAACCCAGCTCCCTTTGAAAACAGCAATATCAGGATCTACGGAATTTATTATTCTAAACCAGGCTCCACAGGAACCATTGTGAGTGAATGGGTACGGAAAGAGGGGCAGAACTCCCTTGTATTTCTGATAGGGAGGGAGTCGGCCACATATCCAACAGTTTGTAGCATTGTTTGTCTGGTGGGAATGATGTAACATACTAATGAATGTGTTGTTGAGCAGCGCAAGTCTGTAAGATAATTCATGGGGAGGTAATTTACTAAAAGAGTGTTCAGTAGTGACGTTATAAGCAGATTGCTCACGCTTGAAGATAGGATAGTATATGGATAATAATATGCTAGCAGCAATAGTCAGAAGACTTAGAAAAAACATATTTAATAATGTCACTATACAGTGACTACGTAGTGATTTACAGTATACGTGCTTTTTAAGTTGTTTCTCTCTCTCTCTATCTCGATCTAGGGGATACATGTCAGGGACTATTTAACCGATTCACCTAGGGGAGGACTTAAACAATTAAACTGTCTGACTTGCTAGATCGGAGTTTATTCTTATACTCCTCTTGGGGAGTTGTCTCTTGTTTCGGAACTTTAAAGTCACTAGGTTCGATACAGTCTTTGGAAGCGGTGGAAGGGGTGGAAGGGGTGGACAAGTCTTTTCCTGGCTTCAGTTCATCGCATCTCTTCACATGGCTTATGTGGATCCACCCCTTTCTGCCTTCGATCTTTACAGCGGTCCTCGTGGTGAGAAGGACGGTCTTCGGCTCTTTCCAGCGGGGCTCCAGCGGACTTTTCCTGTCAAAGTTCCTTATTAAAATCAGGTCCCCGGGACGGACATCATGCGGCTTTACATCAGTGTTGTCAGGGAAAGCTGCGGCAACCTGTGAACGACATGATTGGAGTGCAGACATCAAGGAGGCAAGGTAATCTGTCAGCATGTTACAATCAACATCGGTAATTTTTTTCGGTATGGGCGTCCCCCACATATTCGGTGGCCTGCCAAAAACCACTTCATACGGAGATAGCCCTGATCGCGAGTGGGCGACCATCCTCATGTAAAATAATGCAACTGGCAGGGCGACTATCCAGTCGACCCCTTTTTCTTTACAAACTTTGGCAAGACGTGTCTTTAATGTCTGGTTATGCCTCTCTACAAGGCCGGCGGCTTCGGGGTGTCGGACACAATGGAATTTCCACTGATATCCTAGCAGCAAGGAAACCTGTTTCATTAATTCGGATGAGAATGGTTGTCCGTTATCAGAGTACACGACACGAGGCAAGCCGTATCGTGGGAAAAATTCTCGAACCAACTGCCTGGCAGTGGTCGGGGCAGTATAATCTGGGACTGGATATGCTTCTGTCCAACGGGAAAGTGCACAAACAACTACGAGGACATATTTAAAACCTCGACAACGGTCCATCTGGATATAATCCATCTGGAGGACTTCAAAAGGGTGATCGGGAGGATGAAATCCACCTTGCTCTACAGGGACGCTTTTACCTGGATTGAACTGACAACAGATCATGCAAGTACGCACTTTCTGTTTTGCTGCTGCTCGTAAGTGTTTGTTGTACCAGAGATTCTGTATACTATCTAACATAGCTTTTTCTCCTAGATGTGCTGGACTATGTGCTGTATTGATTATGACTTGAACCATAGAGTCGGGGAGAAACCATGTAGATTTTCCCTTCGTCATCCATCCTTGATCTGTCTGAATCCCTCCTACTGCAGTAGCATGTGTCTGAATATCGATTACATCTAGTGTGGGATCCTTAACTGTCATACAATGTGTCGGTACTTTTGTCTTTGTCACGTCAGTTATCTGAGTATGAGTCAATGCTGTATGTTTTGCTGTCTGATCTGCCAGGTCGTTACTCTGGGAAACGGAATCTGTAATTTTAGTATGTGCTTTACACTTCATGACGGATATACCTGAAGGCAGATGTATTGCTTCTAACAGGGCTTGAATGAGGGGACCATGCTGGATCTTGGTACCGTGAGAGGTCAGGAAACCTCGTTCCTGCCACAACATTCCGAAGTCGTGTACAACTCCGAAAGCATAGCGTGAATCAGTATATATGTTAACATTTCTGTTCTTGGTCAGTATACAGGCTCGGGTCAGAGCAATAAGCTCTGCCGCTTGAGCGGACAGTGTATCAATACGGTATGTCTCTTTTACTTCAGTTTCAGTGGTCACGGCATACGCGGCCACTAACTCTCCTGTACTTGTTCTCATACATGAACCATCCACGTAAAGTGTCAGGTCTGGATTTGTCAATGGAACATCTGTTAAGTCTCGTCTGGGCTTTGTTACTGCATTAATGATCTCTATACAATCATGCGGGGCGGAATCTGTCATAATTGAAGGTAACAATGTTGCGGGGTTTAGAATACTGCAGCGTCTGATTTCTATGTGTGGCTGGAATAGTGTTAATTCATAACCTGTCAGTCGTGCTATAGTCAAGTGTTGAGTTTGGGTTCTGTTTAAAAGAACCTCTACAGAATGTGGAACTTGTACTGTTAATTGATGTCCTAAAACAATTGAGTCGCTCTGTCTGATTGCTAATGCTGTTGCTGCTACTGACTTCAAGCACGCAGGGAGTGCCTGGGCTACTGAATCCAATGTACTTGAAAAATAAGCGCAAGGCTTATGTGAACCTGCTTGATCTTGAGTGAGGACAGACAACGCTGTACCATCACGTTCTGTAACAAAAAGTGTAAAAGGTTTGCTGTAACATGGTGTCGCTAAAACTGGTGCTTGACATAAAGCTTTCTTTAATTCTTCAAAGGCTTGTGTATGTTCCTCAGTCCAGGGAAGGACAGTCGAAGTCGCTGCCTCCTGTGTTGTTAACTGAATGAGTGGCTTAGCTAGAAATGCATACTGAGGAATCCATTGTCTGCAGTACGAGGTGAGGCCTATAAAGGCCCGCACTTCCTTTTGTGTCTGGGGTTGTGGCATATTTACAATTAACTGAATGCGATCAGGAGTGAGCTGTCTCCCCACTTTGGACAGCAAGTGACCCAAGTACACAACTTGCTGAACACAGAATTGTAGCTTCGAAGGAGACACCTTGTGTCCCTTGTCGGCCAGAAAATGTAAAACCGTCAGTGATGCATACTCACATTCGGGCTCACTTTGTGCGGTGATCAACAGATCATCGACGTATTGCAGTAAGGCGGTATTAACTGGCATTTGAATACAATCTAGTTCTCTTTTCAGTGCTTGACTATAGATGCTGGGGCTTTCTGTGAATCCTTGAGGTGCGCGTGAAAATTTGAAACTTCGTCCATTTAAACTGAATCCGAAGAGGTATTGGCTCTCTGGGTCAATAGGTACACTGAAGAAGGCGTTCTTGAGGTCAATTACAGTAAAGAACGTTGCTTCTGAATCAATAGCAGTCAATAGGGAAGAGATGTCGGGAACCACAGGGTACTGTGGAACAATGCATTTATTCAGTTCCCTCAAATCAATCACCAGCCGATATACTGGCGGTGCATTGGGATCAGTACGTTTAAGAATCGGAATGATAGGGGAATTGCAGATATTGGAGTCGGTCTCTACGACCACTCCTTGGGCTATGAGCTCTTCAATGATTTTCAGTAAAGCCACTACAGCATCGGGTGGTAACTTGTATTGTCTGATTCTTGGTAAAACAACACCTGTTTTCAGTGTTACACGGTATGGAGTAATGTGCATGCAGCCTACATCGGTTGGGCCTCGTGCCCACAGGTGATTTGGTACATTTCTCAATCTGACATCAAACTCTCGAAGTACGTAGTGACCCTTAAAGTCACGCAAGAAAAGTCTAACTCCTTCCGGAGAGCAGCATATCACTGCTCCTAGAGCCTTCAATGTCTTTATTCCTAGCAGATTTTCTGGGCATGATTTCGTAAGTAATAGGTCTGTAACACGTGATAATGGACCCACAGCCAGGGGAACTGGTTCTGATACTTCATTTACAATAGGCTGTCCTGAAAAACCAAGGGAAACATTCTGTGAGCCTGAGAGGGGTGCCCCTGGGACTTCGTCATGGCTGATTGTTGTGCGGCTTGCCCCCGTGTCAATGAAAATTTTTCTGTCTTTTCCCAATACTTGACTGTGTACATAAGGACCCTCTTGGTCTACTGGAATCTCAATAAGAGGCAAGCCAACTTCCCTCTCTAGGCCGTTTCATGTGTATCGGGGATAATCGGGGTAAGCAGATTGGGCATACTGGTACATCTGTTGTGAAACTTGCTGAGTTGCGGCAATGGGCTGTGGCTGTGGTACCGCTACGGTCTGTGCTGTATGTGATGAAGCATGCGTAGGCTGTGAATTCTGTGAAGTCTGTTGCTGAACCTGATCTTGTCTGGGTGGATGCGGTCTTTCCTTAGTTTTACCTGTTGCTATATTATGTTGCAGGACGGGACATTCATGTACATAGTGACCTGGCTTCTTACAATAGTTGCATGTCCCTTTAACGGGAGCTGCTGAATTTCCTGTCTGTGTCGTACCTTTCCTGTGGCTGTCGGCTGGAACCGACTGGGCCACTAACATTTTCATTTTCGTGTCTTTCATACGTTTCTGTTCGTGATCCTGTTCTTCTCTGATTCTGTTCTGGTGATACTGTAACATTTGTAACATTTGTGATGGCGTATTTGCTTGCCAGGTACTCTCGACCTTGTATACACGGTTTTTAACTGCTAACAGGGAATTTTCTACTAATTTTGATACAAAAAGGTGCGGGTATGACTCGCTACTTGATTTAAGACCGCTATTAATAAGGAAACATTTCTCGAATCTTGAATAGAAGTCACTAGTATCTTCGTCTGGTTTCTGTTTACAGGCTGAGATTGCATCCCAGTCTTCTTTTCTAGTTGTCAGTAATCTTGGCAGAACTTGTACTATTAAACCTGGTAATGCTTTAGTTTTCTCCCCAAGGCCTAGCCCTGGGGTACGCTTTTCTTCCTCGTCTTCTATTTCTGCCCATACAATCTTTTTGTCTCCCACCTCCCATTCCTTTTCCTTGAGTTTCTCGTAGATGCCCGTGGGCAGCAGTACCTTTAACATTTTCATAATATCTTCATATGTGTAATCCCCCATCAGTAACATATCTTTAAGTTCTCTGTGAAAACCTGCAGGGTCTTTATCGTGGCAAGGTACTAGCTTTTTCATTTCTAATAATTCTAACTTGGTCAGAGGTGTATGTACATACACACGTTTCAGATTATTATCGGTACCCAGAACTGGATGTACTTCTCGTAAAGGGTTCTGACTTTCAATGCCATGTAAACGTTCCATATGATACATTTTTCTTTCGGGGGGTGGAGCGGAAACATATTGTGAACCTACGAAGGTATTATATCGGTGTCGTTGTTCTAGAATTATCTGTATTAACTTGGTACTCAGACCTCTCCATCTATCCATGAGGAGTGCTTCTAATGTATCGTGTAAGGGACCTGGATCAGAATGTTGGTTCCTGTATAACGTGAGGAGGTGCTGAATCATGTATACACCTGCTAATTTCTGTTCGTCTGGAGACAGGTTCAGAAATGTCTGTGCTACTGTGTCATCATTATATATATTCGGATTGTCAGCCCATAATACTGCTGACCGGGCTAGTTCTTGTTCATCCATAGAATTGAGTACATGGTACCCCATTCGTTCTCGAAGCATTTTATCAGTCTCTTGGAACTGGTGTTCCGGAGAATTCGGTTTCGATATGCCAGAGAGAAAAACTCTCTTGCTTTCTGGACGGATACCTTTCCTAAGATAAGTTCCCTTACCTACATATGCTATCGTATCTGTAGTCTTTTCTGGTTCTTCAGGTTCTTCCTCCTCCTCGGAGGATGCTTTCTCTTTTTCTCTTTCATGTATTTCTATTACCTTTTTCCTTATTATCTTGTACATACTGGCTATGCAACCACCTTTGTCGTGTTTTCCTTCGGATATATTTTTGCCCCACTTATTTAGTGCTTCCATTTCATCCTGGTCTGTCTCAGGCCTATCTCGCTCTCTTATTAGGCAATTTATGAAAAAACGTAATATATGTGCTTGAGTGTCAACTTTCTGATATGCCATGGCCTCCTTAATACTGTCAGGATTTTCCCCTGTCTGGACAAAATGATATATTCTATCTAGATGCTTATTCATTCCTGGAAACAATATTAGGTAATCTGTAGCTTGTCGCAATCGTATTGATGCTATTAACATTCTATCATCTTTACCGGGTACTGGATCGTATCTACAAACTGGGAGCGGTTCCTTGAGTACGTCGAGACGGGGGGATTGGAACGTGAAAGAGTTCTGCCTGTCCCTAAACGGTAATCTGTGTGCTGGTGGCGGAGTCTGGTAACCCCCGGTCGCACCTCCTGAAGTGGAAACTTGAACATTATCTCTCTGTGGAGTCTGTATGTGAACTTGAACTTGTCTTTTAGTAGGATCAGGTTGGAGCGATTTCGGTATATCAATCTTAGGAACAGGAAGTGGTGGAGGTGGGGGAATAACAGGCTGTCGGACGGGATAACCAGACTGCAGTAACGGTGGGTTCTGATCTGGAAGCGGGTTGCCACCTCCGTCACCGTCAGTAGGCGGGACGCGGGCACGTGGATTGGTGTAGGCGGGTGCTACATCCTCTAGATAAGAATTCAGAAATATGTCTTTAGTAGCTCTATGATTTACTTTAATTGGAACCAGTGGTGGCGGCAAATTTTTCGGTATTCCTGAAGTGGCCTCAGGCGAACCCTCGGTCACTAGATACATACCATTTACGAGATTATTTCGTGCACGGTCTACTTGTTCTGTTTTTACTCGGATTCCTTCACTAACTAATTCGTTTTCTTGGGCCTTAGCTGATTCTTTAAGTCTGTCTTCTTTACGGAGTGCCTTTTCAGCACGCTTATGTGATTCCTTACGCCAAAATTCTATGGCGTCTTTCTGAGATTGTCTGGCTTTCTTTTTCCATAATGCTTCTTCTACCTTCATGATGCACTCGGCATCCCATGTTCCGGTAACGGGCCATCTGTGTCTCTCGTCTAGATTCTTAGTATAATCGGCCCATAAATCTAGGTACAATATGGCGTCTATGCCATGTTTATGATACATAAAATTTCCAGGAGTGTCCCTAGGGGGGATCGGAATTTCTTCTTCTAGTATCCCTTTCCTAGTTCCTATCTGTTTTAACTTGTTGAAAAACGGCATCTTGTTTACTTAATACTGAATGCTCAATCCTTGCTATTTAATTCGGAATACAGCTAGTTACACAAAAACACAATAATGCACAAGAAAACAGTCACACTCCTACCACGACATTAATCACATGAAAAACATTTAAGACATATATCTCTACCCTAGATAACTGATGTACTGCTGAACAGCACAGATACACTGCCTAAAAACAGTGCAGAACCTTGAAAATAACGGATATACTGCTAAACAGTACAGATACACTGTCTAAAACAGTGCAGACCGCATTTGTGTACCCAAATACGTCTTGATACGACCCAGCAATGGTACTCACCGGGAAGCACGGAAAACGGAAGGCCTCGGAAAACTCGACCGGACTGGACTCGGACTGGACTCGGCTCGACGCGTGGATACTTCGGAAAACTGGTGGGCCTCTTGACACCTCGGACCTTGCTTCTTTCGGCTAGGCTCTGGTCGGGATCCTCCGCACTCCTCACCGCCTCGTCTGGGTGCTAATCGCAGTCTTCGTCACCTCCGTGGGCCAGAGGGAGATACAGGAAATCCTGCCAGTACGCGTAGGTTCCTTCTAGCTGATGGCAGGGGACAGAGCTTGCAACGCACCAACCGGCGCGTGGGGTGGGGGAGGGGTCCCTGTTCGGGCGCCAAAATGTCGTAAATAATTAATTTACCATCATAATTTCTATACAAGTAAGTACTTAATCAATAATAACTCAATCGGAAAGAAAGAGGCAGAGTCCGTGGTGGTAGAGTTCTTAGGGGTTTTATTCCTTAAAGGAATCGTTCAGAACGGGATATCAGGTTCTTGCAACCACAGGGGTTCAAGAAGGGATAGAGCAATATTTTATTGACAATACATAGCTTATATACTTTTCATACATTATAGGCTCTAATGCAAGAGGCGTAACAGCTGAGAGAAGCGAGATAACAGCATGATAACAGTGTCCACGTGTTGCAATACGTAAGTGGAGGCGTGAACTGGGCGTGAATACAGAGGTGTGTGCTAGAAAACGTCACAAGTAGGCGGCAACAAAGCAGAATTTCGTAATGTCAGCAGAAATCAGAGGCATGGATGCGCGCGCAGCTGCATGACGTGTGATTGACGTGAAAACAGACGGGTGCAGGGGATTTGACATTTACACTGGCGGAAAGAGACAGAAGTCTGGCATGTCAGATCAACTTGTGCTTCTATCATATCTGATATCTGGTGTTTGGGAACCATACTATCTAAAGGAAAAGGTCTCTGGGGCAGAAGTTACTCTATACTGACTGTGTGTGCGTGTATAAGCGCCTGAGTGTCTGCATGAGATGCGGGGGCATGGGCCTTCCATGGAAACAGAGGCTATGAATTACTTGCATAGAGACAGCGAGGCCGGGCCCTTCGCCCTGCAGCTGGGAGAATGTTTACTTAAACTAGTAGGCAGGAATGCATTTTCGAGGAGCGGAACAGATAACTTCGAAGGTCGAATACAGTCTTGGCAGGCAGCAGGCCGAGCTAAACGCCATGGGCCGCACAGGAAGTAAGGCAGAGTTCACAGATACACAGACTGCCTGGGCTCTCGGAGTCAGAAAACAGAAAAGGCTCGATGGCAGAATTCGGGGCCTACTTTGCCAGAGCTGGAAAACGTGTAAAGTACACCACAAAAAGACGTTGGCAAGGCATACTTAGGAACTGAATTATCAATCCATTCATGGTGGATCTGAAAGAGAACATGTTAACGGTGGACGCAAATGTATTTGCGTCTTCATAGCTGGCACGGGAGGGAAGTTACATGTACTTTAAACTGGTACACGGAGACGGTGGGGTACACGCTAGGGAACATTATCTGACCATAAAATTTATATTTCCTCACATACCCACGGCCCCTTCACCTGTCGCTCCTGCAAATTTCCCAGCGATAAGACCTATACCACATCCACTAACCCCAAACTCTACTCCGACTCTAACCACCTGAAGTGCATCCTGCTGAACACCCGCTCAGTCCACAGACACGCCACTGAACTATGGGATCTACTCGACACCACATCACCGGACATCGCCTTCCTTACTGAAACATGGATGAACGCATCATCAACACCCGACATCGCCATTGCCATCCCTGACAATTACAAGATCATTCGAAAAGACCGCACCGTTCAAACAGGAGGAGGCATCGCCATCGTCCATAAGAACCCCATCAAAATCACGACCAGCTCCGACGATAACCTTACAACCGCCGAACACCTCCACTTCCAGATCCACACCGACTCCAGAACCACACTTAGAGGCACCCTCATGTACAGACCACCAGGAACCCGTAAACAATTCAGCGAAGACATCACTGACTTCATCAGTCCACATGCCCTCGCCTCCGAGAACTACATTCTACCAGGAGACCTCAACTTCCACCTGGAAAAGAAAAACGACAGCAACACCACCACCCTTCTTGACAACCTGGCCAATCTTGGCCTTAAACAACTTGTTGACACACCCACCCATGTAGCCGGACATACGCTCGACCCAATCTTCACCTCCAGCAAACACATCTCCTTCGATCACACCACAGCTCTCCACTGGACGGACCACTGCTGTGTTCACTTCAGCTACAAAACCACCTCGACCCACAACCCCCCACAACCTATCCCCCGGAGAAAATGGAACCAAATCACCACCGACCAACTCCTCACATCGCTCAACCAGAACCCACCCGCCCTCTCATCGGACCCAAACCAAGCTGCCATCAAATTCAAACAATGGATCACTCACAGCGCTGACGAATTAGCACCCTTGAAAAACCATCACACCAAACAAGACAACAAAAAGGCCCCCTGGTTCAACGATGACCTCAAGAAATCCAAGAAGCTATGCCGTACCCTCGAGAAAACATGGAGAAAAAACCCAACCACTGACAACATGACCACCTTCAAGTCAGCCACCCGCAAACACCACCAGCTGATTCGATCCACCAAGAAATCAGCATTCAAGAATCGACTCGACAACAACACCCATAACAGCAAGGAACTATTCAACATCGTCAAAGAATTCACCAACCCCACCGCAGCCTCAAACGACATCACTCCCTCCCAAGACCTCTGCGACTCGTTATCCTCCTTCTTCTACAACAAAATCGCCGACATACATAACAGTTTCGAAAACAATTCCAACGAACAATCCTCTCCATCGCCCTCAGAACCTAAACCGCCCTCCAACTACCTCAACGCCTGGAACCCAATCACCATTGAAGACACCATCCGCCTAATGAATTCCATCCACTCTGGCTTGCCAACCGACCCATGTCCCCACCACATCTACAACAAAGCAGACTCCATCATCGCACCCCATCTCCGTGACATCATCAACTGCTCCTTCAACTCTGCTACCTTCCCAGAAAGTTGGAAACATGCCGAAGTCAGCGCCCTCCTGAAGAAACCCACAGCAGACCCCTCTGAACTTAAAAACTACCGCCCCATATCCCTCCTCCCATTCCCGGCCAAAGTCATTGAGAAAGCCGTCAATAGCCAACTCGCCACCTTCCTGGAATCCAACAACTCCCTCGATCCTTCGCAATCCGGCTTTCGAGCCAAACACAGCACCGAAACCACCCTCATCGCAGCAACAGACGACATCCGAACACTACTGGACAACGGAGAAACAGTGGCCCTCATTCTACTCGACCTCTCCACTGCCTTCGACACTGTCTGTCACAGCACCCTCATACAACGCCTCAGCAACATCGGGAAAAAAGGTAGAGCCTTGGATTGGATCATCTCGTTCCTCGCCGAAAGAACCCAGAGAGTCCGCCTCGCCCCATTCAAATCAGAGGCCACCGAAGTCATCTGCGGTGTACCACAAGGATCATCACTTAGTCCCACCCTCTTCAACGTTTACATGAGTCCACTCGCTTCCATCGCGCGCCAACACAACCTCAACATCATCTCCTACGCTGACGACACCCAGCTGATCCTTTCCCTCACCAAAGACCCCAACACCGCCAAAACCAATCTTCACAAAGGCATGAAAGAAGTAGCCATATGGATGAAAAGTAGCCGCCTAAAACTTAACTCAGACAAAACGGAAGTGCTCACCCTAGGATCATCCCCCTCTGCCTGGGACGACTCATGGTGGCCTTCGGATCTAGGCTCCGCACCCATACCCACAGACCACGAGCGTAACCTAGGCTTGATCCTAGACTCCTCCCTCTCGATGATCAGACAAGTCAACACCGTCTCATCCTCCTGCTTCAACGTACTTCGTATGCTCAAAAAAATCTTCCACTGGATCCCCACCGAGACAAGAAAGACTGTCACCCGCGCACTGGTTACCAGTCGACTAGACTACGGAAATACCCTCTACGCCGGAATTACAGCCAAACTACAGAAAAAACTCCAACGCATCCAAAACGCATCGGCGAGACTCATTTTGGACATCCCTCGCCAAGACCACATTACCGGCCACTTGAAAGACCTCCACTGGCTTCCCGTCAACAAGAGAATAACATTCTGTCTCCTCACCCATGCACACAAGGCCCTCTACAAACTAGGACCCGAATGCCTCAACACTCGACTATCCTTCTATACACCCAGCCGCCAACTAAGATCCTCCAATCAAGGCCTTGCCGCAGTCCCACGTATCCAAAGGTCCACCATGGGAGGTAGATCCTTCTCCTACCTAGCGGCCAAGTCCTGGAACTCACTCCCTACTCACCTCCGCCTCACTCAGAACCACATCTCCTTCAGAAAAGAACTTAAAACCTGGCTTTTTGATAAATAATGAACCCCCTCCCCAAGCGCCTTGAGACCCTCTGGGTGAGTAGCGCGCTATACAAATTCTTGAACTTGAACTTGAACTTGTGGTGACCGTGGCAGTGATGAGTCAGGAAAAAACTATTTTGACGATTTTCAGGGACGGCAGTACTACAATGAGAATTACCACGAAGACAACTATTGTGAGAATAATTATGCATGAGATTGCCACGGACAGAGCAGGGGCCATATATCAGTACCAGTTGACCAGCAAGGGCCTTATGTCCAGGGGAAAGTGATGGGGACATCTGAAAAGTTTCTGGTGGATACTGGAGCTATGAATAGTTCAATGGCTCATACATTAGTCCCAGGGGCTGCTCTGTCTGGGCAAAATAACATGTCGGTGGGGTTCTCAGGAATCCCTGTGGTTAGCCCCATTTCAAAGCCACTTCCGTTTACTATTGGACCTGTTACTATTGAGTCGCCATTCTTGCTTACCTCTAGTCGTGGCGAAAATGTATTAGGCTTAGATATATTGAAAAAGTTGCATGCTCGCATTTATTATTCTCCTGATGGTGTATATCTAACATTGCAGTCTCCTCTTGACCGTATATCACAATGTTTAGTTAAAAATGCACCCCTCCCTCCTGAGTTCTCCGATATACCGCCCACACTCTGGGCTAAAGGAGACACGGATGTTGGGTTATTGAAAATACCTCCTGTATCTATAACATTAAAACAAAATGCTAATTTACCCCGTATCCCTCAATACCGGATTTCGCCTGAAGGTGAACAGGCTTTGTTACATGTTGTTCGTGATTTGATTAAGAAAGGAGTGGTAGAGGAAACAGCATCAAACATTTGTAATAGTCACATTTTACCGATTTTGAAAAAGGCACCATAAGACGGTGATCCAGATTATAAGGATACTTATCGTTTTGTAATTGACCTTAGAGAGGTTAATAAGATGGTGGTTCCTCAGTATCCTGTGGTCCCGGATATCACTGCCATCTTAACTATGATTCCCCCTACTGCACAGTATTTTTCAGTGATCGATCTGAAGAATGCGTTCTTCAGTATCCCCATCCATCCGGACAGCCGTCACATTTTTGGATTCTCATTATCTGGTCGCAGTTTTAGATTTTGTCGCGCACCACAAGGCTATAACGAAAGTCCTAGCATTTATAGCCAGGCTCTGAAAGCGGTGTTCATGAGCTAGTCCCCCCTCCTGGTAATGCTCTCATCCAATATGTGGATGATATCTTAGTGGCGTCGGATACGGCAGATGGTTGTAAGGAAGCTACTGTTAAATTGTTGCATCATCTGGCTTCTAATGGTAATAAAGTGTCGCTGTCCAAATTTCAGTATTGTTGATAGGAAGTGACCTATCTCGGTCACTTACTGTCGAAAGCGGGGAGACGATATCCTCCGGAACGAATAGCTGCCGTTACTAACATGTCTGTGCCTTGCACCCAACGTGATGTTCGCGCTTTTCTGGGCATAACCTCTTACTGTCGCCAATGGATTCCTAATTTTTCTCTTTTGACTAAACCTCTGTTGCACTTGGTCACGAAGGATGTGCATGAACCCTTACCCTGGACGGATGAATGTCAGGATGGTTTTAATTCTTTGAATCTGCTCTCTGCTCTGCACCTGTTCTGGGTACTCTGGACTACCGAAAACCTTTTGTACTTTATGTGCACGAGGTGGACGGTTGTTCCCTTTCAGTGTTAACCCAAAGTTTTGGCAGAAAACAATGACCCTGTGCATATTTTCCGGCAGTATTGGATAATGTTGCCCGAGCCCTTTCGAGCTGTCTAAGGGCTACTGCTGCCGTGGCGGTGGCCATTCGACAGTCGGAGGGGATTGTTTTGAATACTGATCTTACAGTGATGGTACCGCACGCTGTGGATATATTATTGAACAGAACAAAAACTCAGCACCTTACAAGTGCACGATTGACTGGTTATGAATTAACGTTATTTCACCCCACATTCAAATTAAAAGATGTGCCACTCTGAACCCAGCCACATTACTACCCCTCCCTTCGAATGATCAAAAGGACGATGTCCATGATTGTATATTTCGGACGGAAGAAGAAACGAAGGGACGTGTAGACCTCACCGATTCCCCTTTATCTGACCCACAAGGGGAATTGTATGTGGATGGCTCTTGTTTCAAGTTACCAGATGGCACGACCACAGCTGTGTATGGTATAACTACTCTTAGAACAGTAGTGGAGCCTGCCCGGGTTTCCCAGCACTCAGCACAAGCAGCTGAGCTAATAGCATTGCTGAGGGCTTGCGAGCTAAGTGAAGGGTTAAGTGTAAATATATTCACTGACAGCCAGTACGCCTTTGGTGTGGCCCATAGTTTTGGGCGGCTGTGGAGGGAACGAGGATTTCTTACTTCCCACGGTCAAAGGATACAGCATGGCCAGTTAATCGAAAGATTGTTACATGCTTTGACCTTACCAGAAAAGGTAGCTATTATCAAATGTAGTGCCCATAAGAAAATTATTAATACCACAGGAGAAGGAAATGCTTTTCCCGATCAGGTAGTGAAAGAAACAGCACAAACGAAAACGTCCACAATGTTTTCTAGTATAGCAACTCGATGGGTGACAGAGACTAAAGTATTTGATAACACTATTGAAAGTGTTAAGGAATTACAGAAAGAGGCCACCCCTGATGAATTGTTAAAATGGGAACAGGAGATAGGGCGGTTAGACAAAAATGATTGCTGGAATGATTTAACAGACAGACAAAGATGGCTACTGCCTAATGCCCTGGTATATGCAGTAGTAGTGATGGCCCATGGAACTACTCACATTGGAGCAAAATATATTTGTGCATTATTAGACCCTGTGTGGTATAACCCAAATATTCCTAAGACTGCAGCCCATGTAGTTAAATATTGCATGATTTGTTTACAGCATAATCCTGGAGGAAGAGAGACAGTCCTTAGTGGAAATCTTTCCCCCCCTTCTTTGCCATTTGAAGTATTACAGATGGATTATATTCAATTTGACAGAGTAAATAACCTCAAGTATGTACTGGTGGTGGTTTGTGCATTTAGTAAATGGGTTGAAGCATACCCCACTAAGGAGAACACTGCCCTAGCTACTGTAAAAGCCCTAATTAAGGAATTTCTGCCCCAATTCAGTTTGCCCCGAATTATATGGACAGACAGACAATGGTGTCCATTTTAATGCAGAAATCATTAAACATGTTTGTACAGGATTGCAGATAAGGCAAAAATTTCATGCAGCACGACACCCACAATCTGCAGGGTTGGTTGAGAAATACAATGGAATATTAAAACAAAAAATGGCAAAGATACATGAAAGTACAGGTTTGAAGTGGCCTGATGCATTGCCCCTAGCATTAATGTCAATACGAGTGACCCCTCACTCTCGAGCTCGTTTGTCCCCTTATGAAGTTGTTTTTGGACGACCAGCCAATGTGTGGGGTGTCCCAAGACCCAAATCCTTTCGTGACCTCGATTACACTATGATGACGGACTATCTGTACACTCTAACTAAAGATTTGCGTTCTATTCATCAACAGGTCTCAGCAGAACTGCAACCGCTGCCGGAGGGGCCTGGATATCGCCTGGAGCCAGGACAGTGGGTCCTTGTACGGAATTACCAACAAAAAGCAAGTCTGGAACCGGGGTGGAGCCGCCCTTATCAGATCCTCCTTGCCACCCGGACAGCAGTGAAAGTGGTTGGGAAGAAAAATTGGATCCATGCTTCCCATGTAAGGAGGCTACCCTTACTGCTTCCCTCTGATCAACAGAACCAAGACGGGGTTCTAACACAAGAGGGAGAACAAAGGGTACGGTTTGTGCCTTTCTCGGATGCCATTGAAATTAGGCAAGAGGAGAGTTTGTCAATACCGCAGGAAGGTGAATCAGTTTTGGTTTCTAAAATCGGAGATACAGCTGATTCCCCCGAGGCTTCTGAAAACTGTGTTGCACCAAATGTCCCTGCTGCTGTGTTGTTCCATGATCAGGAGCAACCTGGCTATCTGTGATACAATTTACGGCCCCGAAAACCACGCGATACCCCAGACTCGGATTATAGGAGAAGGGGAAAGACTTGAGTGGTAAGGCGACAGAGAAGTTCTTCTGGGGTATTGAGCGAGACACTGGACCGAACCCGTTGAGAGATTGGACACATTTGCTCTGTTCAGAAAGGAAAGACTGTGTACTTTACGAGGGGCCTAAAATGCAAAGGTGAAATTACTGGAAGATCATTTTTGTGGAAGGAAAGCAAAAGAGCCTGCCTGTGAGGCTCTAGACGGACACAGTGAGAAGAACCCCCTCCGGCGGTTGGTTTGCATTCTTGCTTCCAAGTTTAGTTTGGACTTTTAGTTAGGATGTATCCCTTCGCCCGATTTACCCCGGAAGATGAAAGACCCCTTGCTCCCAGACCATTTCTTGAGAATGTTCCCATGTTTTCCGGTTGGGCTACCAGAGTGAAGGTAGCCTTTGTAATAATTGTTGCAGTGATTATGATAATTCTGATGAGCGTGTTTATATTTCTAGAATTTCAATATCCAGTGCATCATATTTTAGGCACTACCGCAACCCCACCTGAACATTTCTGTTATACTTTGCCTCCCCATAAAGAACGTCATCGAGAAACCTACATTAAAAATGCGTTTATAGAAATGTTACATGAAGCTCATATTACTACCAATAAGACAAACTGTTGGGTAGGTGGTCTTTTGCCATCTGTAATGCATCGCCATGATTTATTCATTTCCTTACCACTGTCCCACTTAGCAAGTTGTGAGGCCTGGTTCCAGTTATTATCACTCATGTATTTGCATTATGTTGCTAATCCCAAAAGATATACTGAGAAGGATTATGAAGCTGTCCTAAAATATATAGAACAACATCAGGCTTTTGATGCACAGGGGAACCAAGGAGAGGGATCCTTAGATCCGGATGCCTGTATGAATATGTACACCACTTATGAAAAAGCTACTTGGTTGCAGGAGGAAATGTTGGACTTTGAACAATTTAATTCTACCCAGTATTTTCAGCATTTTCAGGATCGAAATGTCACTGATGATAAGGCAATGCCTGTCCCTATTCTGAATAGCACTGCTCCCTTTTGTATACAAGGAAAAGGTCATGTTAATGTGGGAAATAGTAGATGTAACTATACTTACATTCTGCATACTACCAGTACTCCGCCTCTGATTACTCCTCCTAATGTGTATTTTGTGTGCGGAGAAAACGCCTACACATGGCTTTTAAAGGGGTGGGCTGGAAAATGTTACCTGTCTTTCTTGTATCCTACAGTGTATATAGCTCCTTCTGACTATCACAAAACACACCAGCTGACCAAACGGAGTTTATATCCCTATCGAGTATCTAGAAGTATTAGTACCGAGGGCACTGATCAAACTGAAACTGCTGCTCAACAGTTTATGGACATAGCAAAGGGTCTTTTTCCAATATGGGGCCCCATTTTCACTAGCAGAGATGTTCGGCGACTCTCCAGAGTAGTGGAAAATGTAGTTCAAACTACGGCTGGGATTTTGACTAACCTCACAGTGGAGCTTCAGGCTACGAGGCTTGTCTCGCTCCAGAGTCTGATGGTGCTTGACGTCATCCTAGCTGACTGAGGAGGAGCATGTCGCGTGATCGGCAGCTCCTGCTGCATGTATATTCCAGATTCTGCTCCCACTATACATTTAGCTATTCAAAAATTGCATCGCTTGGCTGCAGAGGTCCATGCAGACACTGGCACTTGGTCTTTTACCGGGTGGTTTTGGAATCTCCTCTCTCCTTGGGGCTGGAAGATTTTCATGATCCTGGCTGGAGCATTGGGAGTGATATTTGTTTACTGCCTGTGCCTTCATTGTGGCCCGGCATGTTGCTCCTATTGCGCAGCCAAACTTTCTTCCTCCTTGACGTTTTCCCGACAGACTAAAATTGAAAGGCACTTAGTGCAGAAGGAAGTGGCCGACCTTATGCAGATAGATGAAGGTGTGTTTTTAGATTAAAGGGCCAGCCTTTGTATATTGGCTATGTTATGCCAAAAGGGCGGACTGAAGGAATATAAAATCGATACTATATTATGTTGTCATAACATATCCCATATATATATGTGTGTGCAACTCTGATATAAGCCCCTCATAAATATACTCGACCCCTGTAATCCTATGAATCAGGCCCATGTGGAACAGACGCCATCTTGGTTTCGTTTCCTGAAGCCCCCTCTCTGTTAGTAAGGAAAGCACGTGACATGTTGCTAAGAGGAGAGACTGAAAGATTGGCCTAGGCTATGAACAGAGCGCTGATTCTAACTTAGGAAGCCCAAGGTCACATCTGCTCTTTTTTTGTAGGATGAGCACATTCCTGAATCGCCATGCCTGTACTCCCATGCACCAGAACGAACGGGAGGCACCTTTACTGACCTACCCCCAGAATAGCTTTAGCAGGGTTTCAAACCAATCTATTGTGCCTTATATGGGTATTCCTGTTGACCTTTTTTGAGCTGGTACTTTTCCATGTACGGGGTTTCTATGAGATGTGTTGGAAGTATATATGCACTGTTTTGAACGTGATTCAGTAGTCTCCTCTGCACACCTTTGCGAACTGTGACCAGAGGGAGGCTCCCCTGTACAGGGCACTTTGCAAAATAAACGATTGAACATTTTCCATTGCCGACTGATGTATGTATGGTAAATGAGGTATATGGGCTATTGGTAAGTATAGCTCTATGGTATATTTTTTATAGTACTTCAACTATGTCTGATCAGAAAGCCACATATGAAAACAACAGCATCATCAAAGGTCAGTGTCCTCCTGGCCAACAGACACATTTGAAGAAAAGTTGCTGCAAATTGTCATTTTGTGAAGAAACAAGTTCCATTCAAAACAATTCTATTACCTGCCACAAAATGTTCTCATATTTGGAAGTTCACAATTAAGCAGTAACAATTATGTGTGTGGATGCATACTAAAGGGCATGTATTAGTACAAAAACAAGTTGATGAAAGGAATGCTTAGTCAATCTTAGTCACTTGTGATCATTCTGAGCCACATCCCTGCCGTTTGTTTTTCACCCACTTTGTAACTCTAGACAGAGACCAGCCGTATGCAAATCAACCTTGACCCTTCTCCAAAAGGAAGAATCCAGCCTGAACTCCCAAGCCAGATCCCTTCTAGATGGGAGCACCACAACTCCAGACCGTTTCACCTTGTTAATCCTCGTCAGTGACATGTATTTTGATTTTTATAGCACAGTGAGCATGAGACTCAACACACATCTGGGAATGCACTTCGGGCCCGATTCACAGAACTAACTTAAGACAAAATCCTAAACTTACTACCATTTTGGTATTCACAGAAGTTACTTACTCATTTTGGTATTCACAGAAGGCGTTTACTCATTTCGGTATTCACAGAAGTTAGGAGTCCTAACTTTAGGACTCCTAAATGCCTTTTGTGAATACCGAAAGTCTTAAAGTTAGGATTTTACTCACCGAAATGAGTAAGTGCCTTCTGTGAATACCAAAATGGTAGTAAAGTTAGGATTTTGTCTTAAGTTAGTTCTGTGAATCGGGCCCTTCATATTTAGGACATCTTCTGCAACAGATAACAAGATGGAGTAATGAATGCTTGAATTAATCACTAAGCCACTCCTGATCACTCAGAGCCAAATCCAGCTCCAATGTTTTTATATTGGCATAGTAGGCACAAAATGGTCAAAGGTCAAGAGACACATAAGAGAGATGCCCTAAGGTCCTGCTGGATCTGGGAAATGCCGCCAAGTGCATGCCAAGCCAGGCAAGGTGCACCCTAAGGATTGAGTGATCAAGTGGAAACATTCCATCCTAAGGAGCTTAGGGGCCCGATGTAGGTAAACGGGATTTTCCGATTTCAAAATACCGAGGCGGGCCGAATCGGTATTCTGAAATCGGAAAACGAGATGTAGGAAAAAAATACCGACTGAAGACCGATTCGGTCGGCATCGGTAATGAGATTCGGTACGTTCCGATTCAGCTCGGTCCGAATCGGAAATTACCGAATCGGCCAACAACGAATCGGAAAATACCGAATCGGCTACCACCGAATCGGATATTTCCGATTCGGCGAATACCGAATCGGTAAAAGCCGATTCGGTAAAAACCGATTCGGCAATCATAGACCCATGGCGAAAAAGCCCATAGGAATGCATTGCATGACCCGATTCGGCTTTTACCGATTCGGATAATACCGAATCGGATTTTACCGAATCGGATTTTACCGAATCGGATTTTACCGAATCGGATTTTACCGATTCGGTAAAAGCAGACTCGGCAATAGGCGATTCAGCCAATGAGGTGGCTCCCCCTCCCCCACCCAAACAGGGAGTGGCAACCCTGGCAGGTGCAGCCAATTAAGAAGTTTCTAGAAGTTTCTGGAAAGCCTGCCTGAGCCCAACACACAGTTAGCAGCAGTGGGAGAAGGAGGTTGCAGACTGAGCAGGAGCAAGAGAATATGGCAGATCAGGCAGGAAGCCAGAAGTCCTCCCAAAAGAGGAAGCCCAAATTCACCACCACAGAACTACAGGTGCTGGTTGAGGAGGTGGTGAGGGTGCACCGCCAGCTCTTTGGCAAGCTGTCCCTCAACGTGCCAGACAGCACCAAGAGGCGATTGTGGGCAGACATCGCCCAGAAGGTCAATGCTGCTGGAGTCACCCCCCGGTCCATTGAGGAACTTAAGAAAAGGTTCTATGACCTCCGCAGCCTCACCAAGAGGAAGCTGGCCGACCTCCAAAGGCAGGCAGGACTCACCGGAGGAGGCAAGAACCCGGCGCCACCCCTCACCGAGCTGGAGGAAATTGTCTCCAGCACCATCGAGAGGGAGAGCATTGTAGGGATCGGGACCCTGGACAGCACACGTATGTCTGCGTAAGATACTGATTCTGGGGTGATTCTTTATGTTTGCTTAGCGCGTTTAGTCGCACAGGATTCATCTGTTTTTAAAGGAGCTCTCTTACCATTGTAGCGGCTCTGTGCGCTTTTCGAGGCAATTAAATGTCTTTTTCTTCTTAACAAACGATAGTCAACATTACGTGGGGTTATTCATTTTTTGAATATCTTTCCACACAGCGCGCCCAACATCTATGAATAACAGGACATAAGCCTGGAGCAACTCGTCTATACTTGTCAGGAGCAGTTCCACAAGTAAGTTCCCCCTTCAGCCACGAGCTTTCCTTGTCTAGCAGCTTGTGCTAGCTAGCGACTGAATTCCAGTCTCAATTAATTTTTTAACAGATTTCCCAGGAGCACCACCATGCCCATTCCCAGACGGCAAAGACTCTTACCGTCCTGATGATGTATGTAAATAATAATTAATTTTTTATTGAATATATAGTGAACCAAAGGCACCCACTGATCCATAATATAGAGGTAATGGATTCCCTTACTATTTTTGTAGGCTCTCACAACTCTCAGTCCTGATGAAGACCCCAACATGAGGCAACAGTCACCCTTACAGCGTACTTTGGGGGTCGAAACGTAGACTACGCCACTCGAGCACAACATAGGACACAAAGAAATTAATGAATTTAAACCTATGTTTGATGCATTTTTGGAACCATGTACCTAACGATTGTAAAGGCATCTTGATTTCTACGTGATGTTCTTAAACCAGTCACACCACCTTTACCCGGTCCCTCACAACTTGCACACCTTCCCTTTCCTTCCTTCTGAGAGCACATTGAAATGTAATGACTACACAATTGCATTTTAGTTTTTATGTGTTTTTCATGTTTTTGGATACAAGCTCAAAGCTCGCAAAAGTAATACTGCGTCAATACTAATTATGCATAAATAAATGCATACTAAATATATATTTGGTTCAATGTACATTACTTCAACTGTTTTCATGTATGACGAATGAATCTATGGTGGGTACTACTTTGATGCAAATATTGGACTTAGCATATAAATTGTAACTTAACCAGGACCACCGTTTTTCTATATTGGGCATGGATAAGAGACACACCATCTGCAAATGTTTTTCCTCAGGCAGCTTTCAAAACCTGCAAGGCAACTTACAATATGAGAACCTGTCCACAGAAAAATTGCACTGTGGGACAAGGATAACAGGTGTATTTGTAAAGCGCACGATTATCCGTAGGTGTCTTGGCGCTCAATAACAGATGTTTATTGTTATCCAACTCAATGGTACTCATTTTATCGACCTACGATGGATGAAAGGCAGAAAGGATGCTAGAAACAGTGAAGCAACCCAACTTCTAGGATGTTGTAAGGGTGTAAACAACCTCTATGGTGCCGTCATTGGTGCCGCTGGAAAGGCATACCTCTACCACTCACTTGCTGCCTTATGACTACTGCCAGTAAGTATCACAAGGCAAGTAGTACTCATGAGCAAGGGAATGGGCAGGACAATGATTGAACACCCCTCTTGGGCTGCTTGACCTACACCTGTCATATTGGTATGCAACCACATTGTAGTCGCAACCCCAAGAGCTGAAATGATGAGTACAGGATTGTTACAGTGGGAAACACAACAGGATATACAGCAGTCCTTACTTTATGAGTGATCAGTCAAAATTTATACAATCAAACTTGGAATACCCTGTCAGGTTATTTTCTTGCTATAGGGGCGTATCCTGTTATCCCTGTAAAGCACAGTATTCTAGTTGTCTATCGATATTCAAATGTGCTGCGAATATAAAGCAAAATATGTTTTTATTGCAGAATTATTTACAAAACATCGGGATAAATCAACCATCATATCCACCACATTACGAGGCACTATGCGTTGTTAAAGTAGTACACAGCCCTTCAGCCCACATCCCGAGGCCGGGCGGCGCAACAACAAGTTCCAGCAAAGGTCGCCATGTGCGCCTCAGAGGGGTTTCTGGTCAACAACACAATTAAGTATCTGCTTTTATCCCCACCAACTCCCCCCCCCCCCCCCCAGTCACCACCTGGTGGAATCATTCCCTCCGTGCGGGCAACGCTAGGACCTACAGGATCTATGAGCGATTGTTAGCGCGGTATAAATGAGCCTTACATGTACATTTACATTTACATATGTTATCAGGTCTCCGCTAGTACACTCCTATGTCGACCATCTGTTAGTGCTTAACAACATCTACTCCACGGGAGCCCATGTGTAGTGCCCTGCGCCCCTCTCCTGTAATTACCAGCTAATAGATCCCTTCCCCGGCATCCCTCCTATTCCTATCGGGGTGACCAAATAACGCCCCTGCTCCCCACTCTCCCCCCAACCGCTGCTGATGTGGGTTGTGACTGTGGGTTTTGGACAGAAGGGCTCGTTATCAATCGAAATTATGCCTTCGTTCCTTCAAGCCTCATGGAACCTCATTCTCCAGATACCCCTCTTCCTCATTCTCTGCCAAATAGTCACACAAAGCCTGCACAATCATCTCCCAAGCCCTAGCCATCTCCAGGCTCTTTTCATTACCCGTTCTGGTGGCCTGCCGCATTCGTATCACACTCTCACATCTAGACCATTTCAACAACTCATTTGTCCATCTCCTAACTGAGGGGCCCTCCTTGGATTTCCAGCGCCACGTAATCTCTCTCTGGGCCAGCATGAGTCCCAGATCAATAAACTTGCTCGTAATTTTCGTTTTTGCCGTGTGGGGGAACCAAAGCAGCAGGCACGCCGCCATGTCGAACTCCACCTCTCTATCTGTAATCACGTTCAGAAGCTCGCCCACCTCGGGCCAGTATGTTCCCAACCTCGGGCAACCCCATAGCATATGATCCAGCTCAACCTCGAGTGCTGAGCACCTCGGGCACGCCGCATCCTGTACCCAAAAGTGCCGTCGGAGTTTCCCCGGGGTCAGATAAGCTCTGTGCAGTATGAAAAAATGCACCTGCTGGAAACGGGCGTTCCTACTACCCTTCCACGTCCGTTTCAAAATGTGGCCCCAAACCGTATCTGGAATAGGTTTGCCTATACTTTCCTCCCACTTTATCTTCAGCGCAGTGAGCAGTTCTAGCCCCTCGTTCAACATTCTCGAGTGGAGACAAGTCACCGCCTTGACCGTCCCGGAGCCATCACCACATATTGGCATGCCATAGTCGTGTCCGGTTCCACCAGTCCTACCCTCCAGTGTTTTTGTATTGCCGCGGAGACCGCCACATGCATGAGGTAGCCCCCTTCTGGGAGACCAAATTGGTCTTGCAGCACCCCAAATGGAGCCAACAACCCTTCCACATACAAATCCCCTACCACTTGCAGACCCAACTCCTCCCATTCCGACAACGGAGACCAATTGCCTCCGTGCGGCAGCGCCGTCAACATCCCGAGAGGGATCTCCCGCGCATACGGTCGTGTGGCCCGTGCTCTCTTCAGGCTCCTGTGCCAGCACAACCGGAGGGTTTTCTCTTCAAGGGTAAGCTCACTCAATTCCAATTTCTGTTGCATAACTATGTAGGATAGGACGTGCCTCTGGATACCTTTCCCGCGTACCTGGTCTGGGCCTCTAAATTCTCTTGCGACGTTCTGTGTCAAAACCTGGAGCTGGGCCGCTAGGTAATACAATTTAAAATCAGGAACCGCCATCCCTCCCTCGAGTTTGGGTCTGGTCATAGTGTGCAACGCCACTCTGCGTCTGCCATGTCCCCAAAGGAAACCAATAATCATCGACCTCAAGTCTTTGAAGATCCGCTGAGGGATCCATATTGGCAAAGTTCGGAAACAGTATAGCAGCCGTGGTAGAGCTACCATTTTTAACAATGCCACTCGTCCCTGCACTGATAGAGGAAGGGAGGCCCAGAAGGACATACATCCCCGCAGCCCCCTTACACAGCGACCTATATTACCTTCTAGCAGACTCGCAGCGTCGTGATAAACACGGACTCCTAGATAGGTGAAGCACTTGTCTTCCCAGACCACGTCCACTGTAAGAGGAGGATACGGCACATCCGTCCGCAATGGAAAAACACAAGTTTTATTCCAGTTTACCTTGAGTCCTGACAATTTACCAAAGCATGATAGCATCTCTACGGCCCCCCTAAGAGCCACTTCCGTATCATCCAAATACAGCAACAGATCATCCGCATACAGTGAGATATAATGAGTATCCTCACCACATCCAACTCCATTATACAATTCTCCCGTTCTAGCCTGCGCCGCCAGTGGTTCCATCGCGAGAGCGAACAAAAGGGGAGATAGTGAGCAGCCCTGCCTCGTCCCTCTACGCACCGGGTAATCGGATGATATAACAGACCCTAATCGCACCCTGGCAGTGGCAGAGGAGTAGAGAACCCTTGTCCATCGCCCAAAGTCTCCACCCAGGTCGAACTTCTCTACCACCCCATCGAGATAATGCCACTCAAGGCTGTCAAAAGCCTTCTCAATATCCACCGATAATACTGCTGATGTATGGTCCGAGCCTAAGGCGCCGTGTAGTATACGGATCAGCCGACGGGTGTTAATGGATGTGTTCCTAGTAGGAATGAACCCTGCCTGGTCCTCGTGTACCAGCGTGGTCATGTGTGGCAGTAGTCTAGTGGCCAGAATACGGCTCAAGATCTTGTAGTCCACCGTCAGCATAGACAGGGGTCTATACGACGTCACATCTAAGGCCTCCCTACCAGGTTTCAGCAGCGGCACCACTAGCGCTTCCCTCATTGAACTGGGCAGGTGCCCTAGGGTCATAGCTTCAGAGTACACCACTAATAGCTTTGGTGCCAAAACATCAATGTACTTCACATAAAATTCAATTGGCAGGCCATCCACCCCTGGCGTCTTGTTTCTAGCCATCTGCCTAATGGCCACCCGAAACTCCGATAACGTTAAGGGGCCGCCCAAGGCCTTCGCCGTTTCATCATCTAGTGCCGGGAGCCGAACAGTGTCTAGGTAGTCGCCTATTGCAGAGGTTTCCGCTTCCAACTGTGTCTCATAAAGGCTCGTATAATACGTCTGAAAGCGCGTCAATATCACAGTTTGTGAGTAGACCACCTCCCCTGAATCCGTTCTAATGCTCATAATCGGGCAACCCCTAGGCTCCGGGTTAGCAAGTTTCGCAAGTAGTGTGCCCACCTTGTCTCTTTCCGCATGCACCTTAGTGAGGTATAGCTTGTAATCATAGCATCGCAATCTCTCTGTTTCTGTCCCCACCAATTCTTTTGCCTCTAGTAGCTGGCCCTGCAGGTCCGGCCGTTCAGGCCTACGCTGCTTGAGTTCTCTCAGCACGCATTCCGCCTTCCCCAAATCGGCCAAGACAGTCGTCCTTGCATTCGAAAAGCTGCCCATACAGATACCTCTCACCACCACCTTCATCGCATCCCATTCAATCGATCTCGTGGCGGCTGACCCCTCGTTCTCACCAAAGTAATGCTCTATGCCCTGTTGGACCATGTAACTAAACACCAAGTCCTCTAGTGTATCAGGCCGTAGCCTCCATGTCGGGACCGCAGACCTCGTCCTTTGCCATCGCACTGCCACCAGTAAGGGATTGTGGTCCGAGATGGTTCTGGCAAGGTACTCCGTGTGCGTTACCATGGCAGCTAGGGGGCCGCTACACAGGATGGAATCTATTCTGACATGTAGTGCATGTAGTGCTGAGAAGAAGGAGTAGTCCCTAACATCAGGATGTTGTTCCCTCCACACGTCTACAAGGCCCCACCTCTCTTGCCAATCCTTCCTGTGCGCTGCTAGTCTACGCACTGGGGAGTCGACCAATGGCGGGTGCGATCTATCCCACGTCACGTCAATGATTGAATTAAAGTCCCCACCCAGTATAATGGGGCCCGCCAGGAAGTGGGCCAGCGAGCCTGTGAGACTATAAAAAAATCGGGCTTGGTCAACATTGGGGGCGTATACACTACACAGGACCACCTCACGGCCATAAAGCCTCCCCTCTACCGACCCTCAGGGTCCCCCAATTGATTTGTGGCCTGGAACTGGACCCCCGCTCTTACCCATATTAACACCCCCCTGGCAAACGCCAAATACGAGGTGCCAAACACTTGGCCACGCCATCTCTTCTGCAATGCATTACATTCTGGCTTGGTTAAATGAGTTTCTTGCAACAGTGCGATTTGGACGCCTCTTCTCACCAAATAGGCGTGCACCTTGTATCTCTTTGACATAGTTCGGAGTCCACGGACATTCCATGTGAGGCATTTCAAATCAGGTAACGTCCCCATTGCAGCCATCACCCCACCATTTCGACAGTGTCAGACGACCCCCCACATCATTGCAGTAGTTCCCCCCCCTTCAAAACACCCCAATAAACTTCCCCAACCCCTCTCCCCAGGACAGGACCTAATAACACAACTTCAGCCCCCATCCAAACTGTAACATCACACACAGTCCACTACTCTGTAGTCGTCACCACAGAGAGCCTTAAGGGCAGTGAGGGGGTACTTCAGAGCCGAACCGGGGCAGGCCAAGCCCTTGCCCCAAGCCCATGATCCCATATGATAGTTACAACAGAGTACCTGCTAGTTCGCCAAGCATCAGGAATAAGCTGCTCCAACAGGGAGCTGCCAGCATGCCTCCTACTCCAAATACTATTCGTTAAATAGTCCATCCGCTGTCTGTGGTGTGACTGTCGGCCCCGGCGAGCTATCCGCTTCTGAAAGTTCTCCTCCAGATTTTCTCTCCCCCTCTTCCGAATCTGAGTCCTCCGACAACTTCTCCTGCTGGGACCCCATGATGATCGCCGTTGCAGCCAGCGCTCCCTTCCTGTCCGCCGCCATCAGGTCGGCCCTCATTGCTCTTTTAAGTTTGTTACGCTTGCGGATGCGTTGGGACTTTCGGACCTGGACCGGCCTTTGTTTCTCCTTTTCCCCTTTGTTCTGGCGATCCGTACCAGCTCGGTACAACTCAAGCCACAACCACACCTCGTCAGGGGTCTGGAAGAATTGGGTCGTTCCATCCAAGATCACTCGCTATTTAGCCGGAAAGAGTAGGGAGTATTGTATGCTCTCATCTCTCAGTTCCTTTTTCACTGCCAGGAAAGATGCCCTGTTCCTCTGGACTTCTTGTGTGTAGTCCGGGAAAACCGTGACCGAGCTATTGTCCACCTGGAAGGGGCCCGTTGAGCGCGCCCTTTGTATCAGTAGGTCACGGTCCTTGAAATGCAGGAGTCTAGCCACCATTGGCCTGGGAGGTCGGCCCTGCATGGGTGGGCAGGCCGGGACCCTATGTGCCCTCTCTATTGAGAAGAATGGAGATAAACCCTCCGGAGCAACGACTGTTTTGAACCAGTTTTCCATGTAGGCCACTGCATCGTCCCCCTCGACTTTTTCCGGCATGCCCACTACCCTTACGTTGTTCCTTCGGTTGCGGCTTTCGGAATCCTCCGCGCGTTTCTCCAATGTCGCCAGTCGGGTGAGAATATCGGACAGTTTATGCTCTGCGGTGACCACCGCCGGTTTTAACTCTTGTGCAGAATTGGCTTGGTAGTTTAGTCCGCCCTGTTCCCATGATGCACTGGGCCAGGGACAGACTGATTTGCATATAGCCAGGTTCTGAGCTGGGATGGTGCAGTGAACTAAATAACGGTGATGGATCAAGCCCTGATCTTTGGACTGGGTAAGAGTGGTCTACTTAATTCAGACACTCTGTTCATCACCACCCCCTTTTCTGAATCGTTTTTGGCCACTATAGGTGTGGCAGGGTATACTCAGACATGAGTCCCTTGCTCACTGCACCATCAGGATTCAAGCAAGCCGGGCCGACGACGGCTGAAATGCCAGAAACCGGTCCCTGGAAGCTTGTCTCCTTTCTGGTGAAGAATTGGCTTGGTAGTTTAGTCTGCCCTGTTCCCATGACGCACTGGTCCAGGGACAGACTCATTTTCATATAGCCAGGTTCTGAGCTGGGATGGTGCAGTGAGCTAAATAACGGTGATGGATCAAGCCCTGATCTTTGGACTGGGTAAGAGTGGTCTGCTTAATTCAGACACTCTGTTCATCACCACGCCCTTTTCTGAATCGGTTTTAACTCTTGGAGCAGCTGTTCGTTTTCCTTCACTCTATCGGAAAGTTTGGCGTGATCCGCCCTCAGGAGGCCCGGTCCTGTAGCCACCTGCGCTATATCTTGGTGTAGAGACTCCTTGGTCGCAGTGATCGCCTCCAGTATGCCATCTAGCCGTGCATTCAATCTGTGTTCTTGTGCCGATGTATCCGGGGCCGCTTGGAGCTCGCCATCCATGTCCGGCATAGTCGTCTGGCCATGCCCCTGCTTCGCATTCGTTGCACCGCCAGTAGCGGCCATCTTGGTCACCGCGTGCGCCGTCTGAAGACTGCCTCCGGTGGGACGGTCCGGCCCCAGTTTTCAATCGCCAGGCGGGGATATCCCTCGTACCCTCACACCACTCAATGCTTTCTTCGCGGGCAGTGACCCCCACCTCCAGGGTTCAAGTCGTCCGCCTTTCAAGGGCCCCACTCCTGCACCCAAAATGGCCGACCACAGTTTGTTCCCTCTGGGAGTGGTCCACCTAGCTCCACACAGCCCTGGGGGCCCCCCGTAGTCCAGCGCCAGTCGTCCCCCAGCTCAGATTCACTGCTTCCCCATGCCAAATGCAGGAAACGCCCAGGTCACAGCGGGAAGGTCCCGGCCCGAACCGGACATCCGATCTGTGCGGGGGCGCCGCTCCCCAGCAGCCAAGTGCGGTGGTTGCCGGTGCCACCCGGTACTCGTGTCCGCGCCCTTCGTCCGGCGCAGTATCAGCCCTGCACTGGCGGCAGCCGCCGATCTCCGTCCGCCCCGACGGGCTGACAGCGCTCACCTGGATGCGCTCCTCTCCACCGCTTCCACACCCCTCTGGGCACGGGGCTTCCCCAGGGACCCCGCGCTGGGCGGCAGGTCAGTCCCGATTTCGGGTGCCAGGCCCTCCGATCTGTGGGGCCACTCCCCCGGTTACAGCCGCCTCCTCACCGCCTGCCGGAGTCATGGCACCGCCTTTGTTCCATCCACCACGGGAGCTCCAAGAACAGCCGCGGATCAGCGCCTCTCCCAGATGGCTGCCGAGACCAGCGGTGGGGGAATGGGCTCCCCGATCGTAAGTCTCTGGCGTGGCAGACAGCGGTCCGTACCGCTTCCACCGCTGTTCGTCTCCGTTCAGCTAGGACCCCGCTCCACAGTGTCCGCCAGGCAGCAGCCTCCTCTATGCCGCAGCCACAGATCGCCGTGTCCTGCCGATCAGTCTCCGCTGCTCGGGGTGGCCGCCATCTTGATTCCTCGTTCGCGGATCCTCGAGGCTCCAGTGCCGGGTCCCAGCATAGCCACCTGCCACCCGCCGGCCCACGATAGTATTCCTCGGCCAGTCCAGTGCTGTAGGGAGAATTTCCGCTTTTCAGCTGGCTCAAAAGCGAGGGTTTACAGGATAAATGCGGGATCTGGCACGGAGCTGCAGGCTCATGCCGCCATCCCAATCGGCGTCCAAACCACGCCCCTTGTTACAACTCGAACCATTACATTGCAATTTGTTACAACTACTTGCTGTAGGGGGCACGCTGGACTTAGGAATCGTATAATTTACTATTCCTTCTCCAGTTTGTGCAACAGCAGAGACAAGGTTGGATAGTAAATCCAACACCAGCGCGCCCCCTTCTGCAAAACATTGAAACAACTTGCTATGTAATAGTTCTCGTTGCAACAAAGCAGTCATTGTAATGACCGCATTGTAATGGAATGCATTGTAAAGCTATCAATGTAAACGATGTCTCCCGCCTACACCCAACTCTCCCACCGTTATTCAACCTTCTGTTGTGCACAGACTTTACCAGCATGCAGCAGAGTGTTGACCCTGTGCCACATCCACTGCAGGTGGCCAACTCCCACTTTGCACAGCCTCTAGCCTGCACAATAGTAATTGTCCATCCAATGTTCAATTTTAAATGATTTTTTGGTACTGCAGTGCTGGTACTGATAATATGGTTCAATGGGGGCAGCTATGCTGAGAACTGCGGCAACAGGTGCTGGTACCGCAGTACTCGTGACACAACATAATAGATCATTTTTTTATTTAACTTAAAGGATGGTCAAATTGGGAGCCTCCTCCCTCACATGCTCCTGTGGGTCAGGGTGTGCGCACCCTCCAACTTGATGTGGCCTTTTTCAATGTTTTCATAGGTCTCAGGTACAGAGGCCCAGGTCAAGTAACAGCACCTTCCACATTTTCTTCAGTGTTGTGTCCTGCCAATCAGATACATTTTTACAATAGGATCAACACCAGTGAAATGATCAGTGAGCAAAAAACCTCGAACAATCAAAATGGCCTATATTATGAATTTGTATGCACCACCAGAGTCCTGCAGGAATTGTGGATGAGCAGCCATCTAGATGTACCTATTGTTTTCTGAGGGTAATTGCTAGTTGCTTTTTGGATCGGAGTGAATCTTTTCATAAAAGAGCATAAGTGAACTAACTTTTCTTCCAAGCCAAAGTTACTAAAAAAATAAACAAGCATTGGCAAAGTCAATAGGTCTTGCCTTTAGGACCTTATAAGTGTTTAGCCAGAGATATTGACTTTGCCTACTTTTTAAGCTGTGCTGTACAGAAGTCTGCAGCATGCTGAAAAAATTATATTAAGGAAGTGTCAGAAGCATTGTTGTTAGTGTATATATGACCAAGAAAGCATTATGTACAACTGAAAGGCCATACTAAAAAAGTATTAACAATAAAGAATGTCTTGAGGTTTTTCTTGTCCTTTCAATGCTGGCAACTTCTATCTGCCTGCCCCAACGGTTGTGTGTTATTTTTGTTATGGGGGGGCAAAAATAACAGGACGGTGAAGGTTGGGAAATAGTCCCTGTATAACAGTCAGTGAGAGAGTCAGTCCGTTAGTCAGTCAGTCAGCGAGAGAGTCAGTTAATTAGTCAGTCAGTGAGAGAGAAAGTGAGTCAGTCAGAGAGTCAGTTAATCAGTGAGAGAGTCAGTCAGTCAGTGAGAAAGAGAGTCAGAGTCAGTCAGTGGGAGAGAGTGAGAGAGAGAGTCAGTGAGAGTGAGAGAGAGTCAGAATGAGTTAGTGAGAGAGAGAGAGTAAGACAGTGAAAGAATGAGAGAGTCAGTCAGTGAGAGAGAGAGAAGTCAGTCAGTCAGTAAGTGAGAGAGTCAGTCAGTTAGTGAGAGAGCATCAACGACACCCATAGCTGTCTGAGGAAGAAGTCTATTGAGTGCTTTGGTTCTGCACCTTATATACCCTTCATCCCCACCCTGCGTGTGCTAGGTGAACAAATAACAAACACCAATAATTTACAGATAAACAATGGTCAGTTCTGATACAATCAGCAGGTGGTGGCAGTTTGGCCCCTGCAGGGCATAGGTGAAACAGGCATGATTATATATCAAACAAAGGTCAATCTGATCAGTCCACAGATGGTAGTGGTGAGGCCCCTGCAGTGTGTAGGCAAAAGCATGTTTATACGACAAGTAAAATTCAATCTGATAAGTCACTGCAGATGGTACCTGTTGGACGCCTGCAGGGCGTAGTGTGCAGGGTGAGGACGATAAACATCTGGGAAACTCCCTGTCTGACTGGTTGAGCATGGGCTGGTCAGTTTGTGGCAGGCCAAAGCACAAACAGGGTGTAAGCGTCCGTGCAGGAATGTGGCAGGTCAAAAGTGGAGGTCCAGAGTGTTCGTGATGCAGAGAGAAGGTCAGCCATGAAGGGTATAGCACAAAAGGTGAAGTAAATGGCAAGATAACAGACCTACTTTTCTACAGTCCCTCCTTTTGCCATTCCCGAAACCATTTTTAGTCAATAACAATGTTCATCAATAGCTGTGTCTCACGTTCAGTCATTATTATTTTTTTCGTTCTCGACACGTGCATTTAAGGGGACTGGTTTGATAGCATTTGCGCATAGGCCACAGTGTGTGGGCCCACATTGAAGTCAAAGACAGCAAAAGAAGAACAATGCAAGAGGTATTAGGATAATCATTAGGACTTTCCATCCCCATGTCAGTAGAAGTTGCCATATCCAAGAACCAAGGGACCATGAGTCTGAATCTTGATGGAGGTCAGCAGCTATTCGATGGAGTGTGAAAAGAGCCTCGTAGACAGACGATGAATGATCCAGAAAATAAACGCAACAGCTGGTGCCGGTGATGCGATATGCTCCTCTGCGGTCAGCTAGGATTACATCAAGGACCATGAAATTTTGAAGAGTGATGAGGCGTACCGCTTCGAGCTCCGCCGTATTGTTGGCCAGAATACCATCTCTGATGTTGACGGTGGCTTCCATGACTCTGGTGAGGTGGTGAATTGCTCCGCTGTTTGCAATTGGTCCCCGTAAGGGAAGGATGCCCTTCATGGCATGCAGGAATTGTTGAGAGGTTGTGTCTGTTTGTTCCCCCCACATCGTTGCTGCAGCGGGCGGGATGATGAAGAGGAGAAGCAATGTAGAAAGGGGGAAGGAGAAAAGCTATGTAACATGTGCCTCCCCAGTTCTTGTGAAGCCAAGTGTATGCCTTTGTTCCACACACAAAGTAGGTGTTTGGAGAAGCAACAAGGGGCGGTGGAGCTGTCGTATTCAGAGTTGTTGTCACGGCACAAGAGCTGTCCCCAATGTAATCAATCCCCAAGCCTGTGATACACATTGGTTCAGGAATGCGAACTACAGCTGGCGGTGGGGTCCGCTGGGCGGGTGTCCTTGCTTTGAAGCTGGAGAAGCGTATTCTACTGGTAGAGTCAAATACCAGCATTTCCTCCTTCTCGTCCTCAGACATGCGTGTAGAACTGTTCTTTGGGCAAACAGCATTGCCCGTTTTGTTCTGCCAGAATTCATCTTGCAATTGTTGGAGAGTGATGTCTGCAAGGCCGCTGGACCGATGGGCGCCCATGATGAGCGACATCCAGGCAGCGCAAGAGGTGTGTATAGAGTAAGAGTAAGGTAGGAAGGGTATGTTATTCTCTGTGGAGTGAGGCAGGAGACCACAGACCCAACAGTTTGTTTTATTCAATACCTCATTATGTTGATTCAACATTTGGATGAAGGTGTTGTTCCAAAACTCTTGTCGCCTATTTTTGAGATAAGGGGACAAGGGAGTGTTCAGGAGGCGTGGCATCAGTGGGCAATATGGTATCCTTGGCTGGTGCCGCTTCCTCTATGATCCAGAAGAGGATGGCGAAGATAATAGTGAGGAGGAGAACTGTCGTCAAAGCTATTGATCTGTTATTATGCAGATTGTTACATAGTGCTATCTTCTTGTTGGAAAGTTCCATAGTTTCATCGTTGGTCATAATCAGTCTTCTTTTGGGCACTACAGCTGTTGGAGAGAAAAGGTGAGCCCTACGTGTCGCCGGTAGCTGGTGGTTGCTTCTCCTGGCTAGGCTTATCAGTACCCCGCTACCGGGAGTACCAATCCACCCTTCCAGATAATACTACTGCCATGCGACTTTTGGCTCACCTCCCCTGTCCGGTCGCTGGAGCCCCAGAGGGCGTGCATGGGCGGAGATCGTAACTTTCTTTAGTTGGCACTGTGTTATCTTTGAACAATTCCAGTTCTGGTTCGGGGAGAGCACACACAGGGGGGTCACACGTTAAAACTTCCTTGTAGGTAGACAAGGTGGTCTCAGTTTGAGTGATGCTGAGGACCCTCCGGCAATGTACGGTATGGATCCAGGATTTCTTGCCTTCCACTCGCAGGGCCGTTCTAGTGGTCAGAAGGACTAGCAGTGGTCCTATCCACCGGGGTTCCAGCGTCTTCTTGCAGGCAAAGTTCTTTATTAACACAAAAACCCTGGGTAGGATGGCGTGTCACGGCCCGGATGGATCGATCGGGCAATGATTCCTGGACCTGCTGATGAATGGAAGACAAAGTTTGTGTAAGTACGGACAATTAATCACTCAATATTTCACAAGGGGAATCAGACAGTGTGGTAGGGGGGTACACCCCAAATGTTCATTGGGCGTACAAACACCACCTCATATGGAGTCAATGAGGTGCGGGAATGTGGGACAGATATTATTGATAGAAGGGCCAGTGGTAGCGCATCTGGCCATTTTAGCCCTGTAGTGTCTACTATTTTGGCTAGTTTGGATTTGATCGTGGCATTGTATCTTTCCACTAGGCATGCTGATTGGAGGTGGAAGACAGCAGGACATTTTTGTTGAACCCCTAATCCTGTTAGTATATGCTTGACTATTTTTCCAATGAAGTGACTCCCACTGTCACTCCATAGATCCAGGCAAAGGCCGTAGCGGGGCAAGAATTCCTTCAGCAATAACTTGGTGAAGGGCAGTGTTGTCTCTGACCGGGTAAGCCTCCACCCATTTGCTGAGCGCGCAAACATTCACCAAAACATATTTAAGGTTGTTTCATGGTTCCATTTGGATATAATCCATCTGCAGGACTTCGAAAGGTGATGTAGGGATGGCATATCCTGCTCGTGGTACCCGAGTCCCTTTACCTACATTGTAGCGGAGACAAACCAAACACTGTTGGACCAGCCTGGAGGCAGTAGACCGTAGTTGGTTGTTATCCCACACTTCCTGCAATATTTTAGTCATGGTGGCAGCATTGGTATGTGCTGGCAAATGAGTCATGTTCAACAATGGGAGGAGATAAGCATTTGTTAATTTCCAAAGTTTTGCATCTTTGGATCGCCAACAATTTTCTTCATCAAGCATGCCCTCCTTCTCCCAATTTTGAAGTTCTTCATAAGTGGCAGTGGACTGGATGTCCCGGATATGTTATCTAACATCATGCCATTTCTCTGCTTGGGATTTTACTATGTACATAGGGGTATGTATTCTTTCCTGTGCAGTAGCCCGTGCTGTCTCATCAGCAAAGGCATTTCCTAATCCTATTTCGTCTGTGAGCTTCTTGTGTGTGTTGCATTTAACAATAGCTAATGTTCTGGGTAATGTCAAGGCTTGGAGCAATGCAGTGACTAAGTCACCATGCTGAATCGGCGTACCATGTGACATTAAGAACCCTCTCTCCTTCCAAAGGATACCAAAATGATAGTTTAATACAAGACCCGTCCACCCACAATCGCCCTTCCTGTTCCGTGACAATGGTGTCTTTTGAGTCTAACCATCCCTTAGTCTGTTCTTCTGTTCGAAAGAGGCCGTCATAGCTATCTCAGGATGTAGTCTGCTGTATGCTTTGGTTCTGTACCTTATACACCCTTCATTCCCACCCTGTGTGTGCTAGGTGAACAAATAACAAACACCAATAATTTACAGATAAAAAATGGTCAGTTCTGATACAATCAGCAGGTGGTGGCTGTTTGGCCCCTCCAGGGCATAGGTGAAAAAGGCATGCTTATATATCAAACTAAGGTTAATCTGATCAGTCCACAGATGGTAGCTGTGAGGCCCCTGCAGGATGTAGGCACAAAGCATGTTTATACAACAAGTAAAGCTCAATCTGATAAGTCCTGCAGATGGTAGCTATCGAACGCCTGAAGGGCGTAGTGTGCAGGGTGAGGACGATAAACATCTGGGAAATTCCCTGTCCGACAGGTTGAGCATGGGCTGGTCAGTTTGTGTCAGGCCAAAGCACGAACAGGGTGTGAGTGTCCATGCAGGAATGTGGCAGGTCAAAAGAGGAGCTCTAGAGTGTTTGTGATGCAGAGAGAAGGTCAGCCATGAAGGGTACAGCACAAAATGGTGGAGTGAATGGCAAGATAACAGACCTACTTTTCCACAAGTTAGTGAGAGAGAGTGAGAGAGTCAGTCAGTCAGAGAATCAGTGAGAGAGAGATTGAGAGAGTCAGGCCATCAGTCAGTCAGTAAGAGAGAGATTTAGAGAGTCAGTCGGGCAGTGAGAGAGTCAGTGAGTCCATGAGAAAGAGAGTCATTTATTTAGTCAGTCAGTCAGTCAGTGAGAGAGTAAGTGAGTCAGTGAAAGAGTCAGTCAGCTAGTGAGAGAGTCAGTCACTGAGACAGTCAGTCAGTGAGAGAAAAAGTGAGGGAGTCATTTATTTAGTCAGTCAGTCAGTGAGTGAGAGAGTCAGTCAGTCAGTCAGAGAGTCAGTCAGTTAATTAGTGAGAGAGCCAGTCAGTGAGTCAGTCAGTCAGAAAGAGAGTGAGAGAGTCAGTCAGTCAGTCAGAGTCAGTGAGAGAGTCAGCCAGTTAGTGAGAGAGTGAGTGAGAGAGTCAGCCAGTCAGTGAGAGAGAAATTGAGAGAGTCAGGCAGTCAGTCAGTCAGTGAGAGAGTCAGTCAGTCAGTGAGAGAGAGAGTGGGAGAGTCATTTATTTAGTCAGTCAGTGAGATAGTGAGAGAGTCAGTCAGTCAGAGGGTCTCAGTTAGTGAGAGAGCCAGTCAGTGAATCAGTCAGTGAGAGTCAGTCAGTCAGAGAGTGAGAGATTCAGTTAGTTAGTGAGAGAGTGAGTGTCAGTCAGTCAGTTAGTGAGAGAGATATTGAGAGAGTCAGGCAGTCAGTCAGTCGGTCAGTCAGTGAGAGAGTCAGTCAGTCAGTGAGAGAGAGAGAGTGAGAGTCAGTCATTTAGTCAGTCAGTCAGTCAGTCAGAGAGAGAGAGTGAGAGAGTCCGTCAGTCAGTCAGAGAGAGAGTCAGTCAGTCAGTGAGAGAATCAGTCAGTCAGAGAGAGAGTGAGAGTCAGTCATTTAGTCAGTCAGTCAGTCAGAGAGAGTGAGAGAGTCCGTCAGTCAGTCAGTGAGAGAATCAGTCAGTCAGAGAGAGAGTGAGAGTCAGTCAGTCAGTTAGAGAGCCAGTGAGCCGAATCAACTGGCGGAGGAATTTTATCCATTTAATCACCAATAGTCAGACATGACTAAATGGATAAAGACGACTGTGATTTTGAGAAGTAACCACTATGCACTTTAAACTGATAACATATGCTTTAAAAAGGCGACACAACAAAACATCTAAAAAAAAAAAAATATTTTGCGAATAACTGTAGTATGGTTAAGAAGCATTAGAAAATGATTTTTGGCAGTTTATTTCCCGTGGATGTTTCTACAACCCATGTTTAGTAGAGGATACATGCTTCATGGTAGCATGTAAATGCATTGCCAAAATCCAACATAAGAAGTATGCAAATATTTAGCAGTAGCAGTTACAAACATTCCACACGCGTTTGGAGTTCTTTTTACAGATCTGCCAGGCGCAAGGAAGGAAACATGTAAGGCCTACATATCCTGGTATGCCTAAATCATAACGTTAATTTGGGACCTGTAGGTACTAGCTGGTCATGAACAAGCTTTTCACAAAAGACTTGATGAGAAAAGGCCTCTAAAAAAAACAGGAAATTCAATTCCTATAAGCCAGAGGAAAAAGATGACAGACTACACAATCAGTAACTTATTTGTATTTTTGAAAAATAACAGAAAACGTCTACAATGGACATGACATTTTTTCGTACTTTGCATTTCCATGAAAAATAGTACTAGGATGAGTTTTCGGCGAGAATTTAAGAGTCTACCCAAAAAAATGTTTTAACACTTCAACAAAAAGAACAATTAAGAAAAGATAAGTGTCTTTATTTTAAACTTATTCTTCATTGCTGTTATTGTGGAGCATCGAGCGATGCGCGCAAACACTAATTGTACAGAAACTGCATCTTTTTAAAGTATTGCTGTGGCCAAAAGAGCATACTAAACGTTGCTTGTAACGCTGGTGATCAAATGTTAAGAACTTTTTTTTAACTGCCACTAAGATTTAAGAGTAGCTCTGCAAAAGCTTCAAGATTTCCAGAAACATTGGTCCACAGACTATCCTGTGTCCTACAAGCATATATGGATAAAAGCATTTTAATTTTTTTTAGATCAGAACTAAAACAAAAAGTGTTGTAGAATTGGCTTGTGTACTGACGGCATAAATCAGTGACCGATGAATAATTTCAGAATTCTCTAATTCGGTGGCACCACAGGTCAAGCCAACACTGTCTAAGAGTTGATGCCACCAACAGAGAAAAATGTATATGCTAGGTGAAGGAAAGGACAGGCAGGGGAAACACCACTGGTTCAATAGTAAGCCATGATGAATAGAGCTAAATATAGAAGCCCGATAATCAACTTCACAGCTAGATAGACCCACATGGTCTAAATGTAATTTTTATGTGACGTTAACCTATAGTCATTTAACATGTTGGCATTGTTTGTATGGCAGCTGAGGCAATGTAACTCACTGACTGACTGATTGACTGACTGACTCTCACTGACTCTCTGACTGACTGACTGACTCTCTCACTCTCTCTCACTGACTGACTATCTCATTGACTCACTGACTGACTAACTCTCTCGCTGACTGACTGACTGACTGACTCTCTCACTGACTGACTGACCCTCTCACTCTCTCTCTCATTGACTGACTGACTCTCTTACTGACTGACTGACTCTCACTAACTGACTCACTCTTGGTCTTACTGACTGACTGACTCTCACTCTCTCGCACATTGACTGACTGACTGACTGACTGACTGAATCTCCCACTGACTTACTGACTGACTAACTCTCTCGCTGACTGACTGACTGACTCACTGATTCTCTCACTGACTGACTGACCCTCTCACTCTCTCTCTCATTAACTGACTGACTCTCACTGACTGACTGACTCTCTCACTCTCTCTTGCACTGACTGACTGACTGACTGACTCTCACTGACTGACTGAATCACTAATTCACTGACTGACTCTCACTCTTGGTCTTACTGACTGACTGATTCTCTCTCACTCTCTCACTGACTGACTGACTGACTCTCACTATCTGTCTCTCACTGACTGACTGACTGACTCTCCTACTGACTGACTGACTCTCTCACTGACTGACTGACTCTCTCACTGACTGACTCTCTCACTGACTGACTGACTGTCTGACTCACTCACTCTCTTACTAACTAACTGACTGACTTACTGACTGACTCTCTTACTCTCTCTCTCTCTCTCTCTCACTGACTGACTGACTTTCTCACTGACTGACTGACTCTCTCACTGACAGACTGACTGACTGACTCTCACTGACTGACTGACTGACTGACTGACTCTCTCACTATCTTGCTCACGGACTGACTCTCTGACTCTCTCTCTCTCACTGACTGACTCTCTCTCACTGACTGCCTCTCTCGCTCTGTCTCACTGACTGACTAACTGACTGACTGACTTACTCTCTCACTGACTGGCTGACTGACTCTCTCACTCTCTCTCTCACCGACTTACTGACTCTCTCTCTCAGTCTCTCTCTCACTGAATGACAGACTCTCTCACTCTCTCACTGACTGACTGACTCTATCTCTCTCTCACTGACTGACTGGATGGCTTACTCTCTCGCTGATTCTCTGACTGACTGACTGACTCTCACTCTCTCTCTCTCTCACTGACTTACTGACTGACTCTCTCACTGACTGACTGACTGACTCTCTCATTGACTGACTGACTGGCGGACTGACTGACTCGCTCACTGACTGACTGACTGACTGACTCTCTCATTCTCTCTCTCACTGACTGAATGACTGACTCTCTCACTGGCTGACTGACTGTCTGACTCTCTCTCTCTCACTGACTGACTAAGTGACTGACTCACTCTCTCATTGACTAACTCTCTCTATCTCACTGACTACTTTCTCACTCTCTCTCACTGACTGACTCTCTCACTGAATGACACTCTCACTCTGTGTCACTGACTGACTGACTGACTGTCCTGAAAGCAAGAATCAGGCAGTACGTAATGCAAGAATAATGTGGTCAGTAATGCATTAATCAGGCAGTTCATAATGCAGGAATAATACGATCAATAATGCATTGATCAGCTTGGGCACCACTAGGCTCCAACAACAGAGACAACAGTCAGACGCTCACAAGGACGGCCCCGGAACTGCTGGGCAGGTACGGGCCGCTCTGGGACTCAATGTCTCTAACGGCGCAGCGGAAGAGAGCTTGAAGCACTCATGTACTCCTCCTGCAAGCCTCCCCAGGCCACACACGCTTGTGGCTCCCGACCGGAGTCCAAGGGGGTGCTCTGCCTTTCTCTCTCCCTCCACTCGTCGGAGGTCCTGCTGGGCGATCCCGATCATGTTGCAGCTCTTTTGCTAGGCGACACTGTAGCCGGACGGGTGACGGGGCAGCCTTCTCCTTCGCTGTTGATCTTGGGCAGATTCCTTTTGACGAACAACGATCATGATCCCTTTCACCTCGTAGCTTCCTTAGCTTCAAGAATTTTTTTTGCACGTTGCGGCTCAGGCTCAGGCCGAGGCGGCAATCTTTCCTTACAGCCTCAGTTACAATGACAGCTTGGGACACAAACAGCTATGCTGCAGCATGGACAATGTTTCACACTGCGGGGGCAATGCAGTCAAAGGGCACCTTGTAAACAGCACCACATACCACACGGCAGTCTCAGGTGTGCACAGAGCACAAGCACAGAGCGTCGCTGAGACACACTTCTTAGATTCAAGCAAGCTTTTAGCACGCTGCGGCTAGGGCCGGCGGCGATCTTTCCTCACAGCCTTAGTTACGATGATGGCTCAGGCCACAAACAGCTATGCAGCAGTGTGGACAATGTATCACACTGCGGGGGCAATGCGGTCACAGGGCACCCAATAAACAGCACCACTGACCACACGGCAGTCCCTGGCATGCAAAGAGCACACACACACAGCGTCGCTGAGACACACTTATTGGGTTCAAGCCAGCTTTTAGCAGGTTGCGGCTCGGGCCAGTGGCGGCCATCTTTCCTCACAGCCTCAGTTACAATTACGGCTTGGGCCACAAACAGCTATACAGCAGCGTGGATGAATCAACTGCAAACACTGCCCTGATTGAACAATGAACTAACAGCCAAAGGACTGGAATGAAAAAGTATAAAAGGCTTGTAAGCTGCGGAGTAAAGCAGCAGCCTCCTCTGTCTTGTCTCTGATTAGCTTGGGACTCTGTTCCATAGCCCGGGCTATTGAATAAAGCTGGGTTCCTCCTGCAGACAAAGGCTCCTGTGTCTCCTTTTACTAAGTATGGAAGGTATGGAAGACTTGGGCGGTTCCCCTGCCGCCGAGATCCTGTAAGTAGGTTTAACTGGTTCTTCAAATGGCGCCTGAACAGGGACTCCATGAGCACGAAGGTCAGGCCCGGTGGATGTGAGGGGGTTCACGGAGGGACTCCGACGAAGGTACCCTACCCGAGGGATTCTTGCAATCCGGTAAGCTGAACGACTCGCCCGCTGTTCCTCCCCACCCGGTCTGGGCCACTTGACCGCGTTCTCGCTGGAGTCCCCTAGCAAATAATTTCTGGAGCAGGACACAGCCCTATGTCTGCAGAAGAGAACTACCCTTGTAAGGTAAGGGTGGACTGATCACCCAACATGTCTGTATGATTAAGTTATTGACTTTCGCAAAAGCCAAACTGCTGTTGACTTTTGCCAAAGCCAAACAAGTGAGATAAGTTTTTAGAAAACCTGCTGGTGTCTCTTCTGTATGATTCTGCTGTTATTGACTTTTGCAAAAGCCAAGCAAGCAAGGTGATTTTTAAAAACCAGCTGGTGTCTGTTACCCGTGTTTTTTAAGCATGCCAGTCAGTAGTAAGTTCAAGCAATTATGTTGTTGTATGTGTACGCAGGACTCCCAGCTGGAGGCGGCCTGTTCGCTTCCTCCAGAAGGGACCCCTGGCCATACGATGTATGTTAAACATGGCCCTTCTGCCATACTGTTTTCCTCATTCTGGGTAAAATATACGAAACAAAGTAAAGCGGAATTACAGTGGCCACTTTATGGCTCCTTTAATTCACAAGTTCTCGCCAACTTAGAGGATCAATTAATGAAAAGAAAAACGAGCTCCTCTATGTTTAAATCTGTCCGATTTTGAAGTAAAGACATAGAGCAGAGAGCTAGAAAGCAGAAGGCTCAAGAAAGAAAACAATAACGTATGCGCCAGAGAAAATTTACAAAATCAAATGACAAATTCAGTAGAAATAGCCGATAGGGAGCATGGGGCCTGGGTACAAAAATGTTATCCAGCTCGTGAGGAGAAAGGAAATGGCCATATGGAAGGGGTAGAAGAAGGTGATTCCTTGCTTGATACCATGCTAGAAAGCCCTCCTACATATGCCCCAATGTACCCGGCCCTTTTGCCTCACACCCCGCATGTTCCCCCGCCACAGCCCACTCCTGCCCCCACTGCCCCTCTTACTGTTCTTCCTCTCACACCATCCCTCCCGATTTTTCCTATGACACCGATCACGCCGGCTACCCCTGTCCTTGCTGCGGGAATGACAACAAGTCTCCATCCATCCAACCCCTGCGGCTTTACCCCTACACGCCCTTTTCCTGCTTCCCAGTGGTCTACAGTTAAGCAGGATTTATATAAATTGTTGAATTAACCCCGACTTGCCTCCTTGCGCTCTGCAGTCAGCTTTTCGTACCTTCAAGAATATTACCTACAGAGGCAACAGTGTGAATGTCGGAATATTTATGCCTTTAAAGAAATATGGTCCACCTTTTCTCAGTGAACGATTATGGAACAGACCACCTGGGCTGAATACATGTGTACCCTGGTCATGCAAAGATTTGAGAATGCGCTTAGGCAGATACCCACCGGATTAATGGACCTTAGGTCGCAAATAAAAAGAGGCGATGTTCAGGGAGAGGGGATGTTTGGCACTATGTCTGCTTTAATGGCTTACCGTGATATGACCGCTTTTCCCAACACCCCTCTAGAAACAGCTATGCCAATGAGAGAGGCTGCCCCTGTCTTTGTTAATGCACTTACCGATGCCCAAAATGATGGCTGAGGGGCTGTTGAGGCCCACTGGCGCAGACTTTGGGTTCATGTTCCTTGGAAAAGGTCAGAAGTAACAATTACCAGATCCCGGAAGAATCCGGCTCCCTTTTACAGAGAATTAGGTCAGATTATATCTGCAGGTACTCTCGTTCTTGAGGATATAGATTTACTTTTTGGTACAGTTGTCCCCACTGAAATTTGGGACAAAATTCGACATACTGACCTTGAAGTAGCATTGGGAGGTAAATGGGCTGACCTAGAGGGTATGGAAGAAGCAAGGGTAGGAGGGACTAAACCAGAAGCTGCCATCCTGACTTTGCCCGGTAAAATAATGACGTTTATGAAAACACTTTTGCCGGAAACTGTCATTAACTGGGATAAAATAAACCCATTTTTAGACAGAATACAAGGGACATAGTGGTTTAGATCCCCAACCACAGGTTCTGGCCCATGTTTGTCGATAAGTTTGTCAGCAACTTGCTTCCTGAGATTTCCGCCAGGCTTAAGAAAGTTGAAAGTATGTGGTCTGCCCAAACTATAACTGGTATCTTGGCTATGGCACAATATCACGAAAATAGGGAAAATGAGGACAAGGACAGTAAGAAGGTTAGGGATCTTAAGACTAAGGCACTTCTGCAGCAGGCTTACCCTCCCCGAAGGTCCCAATGCCCACAGGAATTTTAGACCTCAACCCCAACTCCCTCAGAGGGCTCGCCAGTCTACCCTCTCTAGCCCTCAACGTATGGGAGCCCTCCAAACAGATCAGTGTGCTTATTATAAGGGGTACGGCCATTGGATAGTTGAGTGTCCTGTGTTAGCTGAAAACATCCGAACAGGGAAGACTCGGCCTCACGCTCCCAGGGAGGGGAAGCCGACTAGGGACCATTGCCCGCCCCATCCACAGGATAAAGAACGTAGACCCAGGGATGATGCTCCCGTCCGGCAGTGCCCGGCCAATAGGTATGATGGTTACGAAGCAACACACACTTATTACAATGATGATTATGATGAAGTTGATGAGACAGAGTTCTACTAAGTATAGGACAGCCAGGAAAGGGGTATTACCAGAGTGCAAATTCCAGTGGATCAAAGGGGCCCGTATGTTCAAATGTCAGTTGTGGGGAACAATCAGAATTTCCTTTTGGATACTGGGGCCATCAGGTCTTCTATTGCACGTCTGTCAGTTCCGGAGGCACCCCTTTCTGGCAATATGAATGTCTCCGCGGGTTTTGCAGGAACACCTGTGACGAGCCCTGTCTCTGAACCCCTTCATCTCGATATTGGCCCTGCACATGTTGACGCTCCCTTGGTCCTTACTACAGGTTGCAAGGTTGCAGTGAAAACATATTAGGCATGGATTTACTGAAAGCTCTGTATGCGACCATATCAGCGGAAGGAGAAATGGCCCTTTTAACAATAATATCTGAATTAATGGACAAGGGCGTAATGGAGGAGACACTTGGCAATATCTGTAACAGTCCCATTATTCCCATTTTTAAAATGACCAATAGAGATGCTATCTCCCCTAAAATATACAGATTTGTGATTGACCTGAGAGCCCTTAACAAAATAACAATCTCCCAATATCCTGTTGTCCCCGACATTACAGCCCTCTTAACGATGGTCCCTTCTGACACCATGCACTTTTCTGTCATAGACCTGAAGAATGCTTTTTTCAGCATACCTATACATCCTGACTGCAGACATTTTTTGGTTTCTCCCGTGGTGGGCGGAGCTTTAGATTCTGCCGCGCCCCTCAAGGTTTCACCAAGAGCCCCAGTATCTATAGTCAAGCCCTAAAAAATCAACTAGATTCCTTGGAACTCCCTGATAATTCCACACTATTACAATATGTAGATGATCTCCCCATTGCTGCAAATTCTGCCCCAGCATGGAAAGAAGATACTCTCTGTTTGTTACGCCACCTTGCCCTCCATAATCACAAAGTCTCTTTGAAAAAGCTTCAGTTTTGTCAAGAGAAGGTGACCTATTTAGGTCATCTCCTCTCCAAGGAGGGAAGGCAGCTCACCGCTGATCATGTAGCCATTATCAATGCTATGACAGCCCCATGAACACAAAAGCAGGTGCGTGCCTTCATAGGCCTAACCTCATACTGTTGACAGGGGATTTCTAATTTTTCGGCCATGGTCAAACCTCTTCTTGCCCTCACCACTAAAGACATATCAGACAGTTCCTTTCCCTGGACTAGAGAGCATGCGCAGGCGTTCCAAGATTTAAAAAAGGCTCTGTGTACTGCTCCAGTCCTCGGTACTTCTGATTCTAATAAACCATGTTTTCCTTTTATACATAAGACAGACGGCTGTGCATGCGCTGTCCTGAACCAGATGTTCGGAGGTCACCATCGGCCATGTGCCTATTTATTAGCCACCTTAGATCACGTTGCAAGGGCTCTCCCAGGACAGACTGCATTTAAATTGCCATGCACATTTTGGTGCAAGTTAAAAACATGGCACATGAAAAACATGAAAGTGAGGCCTATTCAGTCTGAAATGCTTTTGCTGAATTTACATGTGTTTTTTCAGTGTAGAGAAAAGTGGCCTTTTTAGCTTTGAAGATTAATAGAATGTGTTTCTCTCTTCCCAGCTCATTCCTTGTAATCTAACTTCACTGTTCCTGTCTTAAAAGACTTTGACTTGTTGCATATTTTGATAAACATTTTCAGTTAATAACACCTCTTTTTATAATGTGTGTGAATTAATAATGCACCAAACACTACAAATGGGGCTAAATGCTTTTTTGCATGAAAAGCTATCTAAAACACTAAAGCATGTTGCTGTGTGCGCTGTATTAACTGTGTGTGCTTTTAAAATTTACACTAAAGCATAAAAATGCTATGTTGCACATTGCACATTTTTGCATGTTGTACATAAATAATAGAAAAGCTGCTTGAAACTAATAGCTTGGCTAGGTAAACATTTATAAGGAGTATAAGTATGGAGCTGATTTACATGAAATTAATATTCTCTTTGTGTTTTTTTTATTTTTGGGCCTACCAATAAATGGCTGCCTGTGAAACCAGCAATTCTATGGCTTGCTTTGAAAGAGAAGAGTAAACAACAAGGAGGGTTTGGCTTAAGCGCAGTAAGGCTGCGCCAACAATATAATCAACAAAAAAAATGCCAATACTGCTCAAAATTTTCTTAACCTGTAACAAGATAAGCAGCAAATATCTTATCTCTATAGACCACTCGTTCAGTCTAGATAAATCTCAAAAACCTTTTATTATAATCATCAATTGAAATGTAGTTTCATTTCTCTACTTTTATTATGGCCTTCAATATTTGACACTTTATTTAAGTCAAATCGGCCACCACTTGCAGACATAGGGAGGGGGAGGAGAACTCCTTCTTCTAAAATCTGTATGTGAATATGTACAAGAATGTGATGAAAAGGTGAAAAAAATTGAAAAGTCAACATTCGCTATCATCCAGTGATTCATTCACAAAATGCATTCAATGCTCGTCAAGCACTCAGGAAGGGAAAGAAAAGTGGGAAAGACTGTGTGTGAGTGTCCCTGCACTAATTCTTATTTTTATAATGCGGGGAACAGAACACAATGAAAATTTAAAACAAAAACATTCCTTATTCAAGAAACTATCTGATAGGCCATCATACAATTCTTCCAAGTTATAACAATTTACACATGATTGGCCTAAAAATAAGAAAATGGCTGCCTGTGAAAAAGGCTATGGCTTGCTTTGAAAGAGAAGAGAGCATGCGCAGACTAAGCATGGGCGGAAAATCCGTTTCGCTCGCGGATTTTGCGGATTTTCGGTAAATTCGCAATCCGAGAGATTCGCGAATCTCCCGCAAAATCCGCAAATCCGCGAGCAGCGGATTTTGCTCGCACTGCTCGCACTGTTCGCGTGAGTTCGCGGCTTCCCAGTACAACTTCGCGCCCCGCGAATAAGTGCAAAATTGCAGAAATACGATTTTAGCAAAACTGAAACTACTTACCAGGTTCAAAAGTTCAGGCTCATCATTAGTAGCCATTTCCTGTAGTGCTTCCTGAGGGGCCCCTCCAGAGTTCAGTTGCCAGTTGCAACTATTATGTGACCCTGCTCTGAACCTCAGAATAGTTACACATATGCCACAAAGGTCCTGAATTACAGCTAAGGGAGACAAGCAGGAGCCAGGCTGGAAGTTCAAATCCATTAATCAGCCCCTAATTCATTATTGTCAGTTGGGGCAGGGCAGGTGTTGTAACTAATTTTGCAACAATGAAAGCACTTAGCAAGTACAAAAGATCACTAATCAGGAAGCACTAAGGAAGCAGGTGCCAGCTAAAAAAATATTCTGTGACACATTAATCAGCCCCAAATTAATTCAGGTCACTTGAGGCAGGGAAGGTGTGCTTGCGTTGCCACAATAATGTACACTGACTGGACAACCAGAGGGTGCTGTGATGAAACAGAGGGTGGCATGGGTGGGCCAGAGGGTGGCATGAGTAGTCAGAGAGTGGCAGTGGTGACAGAGAGTGGCAGTGATGAAGAAGAGTGTCCCAAACAGGCTGGACACGTAGAAACAACAAGTTCGCGAAACTTGCGACCCGACAGGTAAGTTCGCAATTTGCGAAAGTGTCCAAAACCCTCGCGAACTGGCAGAAACCCGCGCAAACACAAAAAAAAAAAAATCCGCAAATTCGCGAGAATTCGCGGATTTTGCGGATTGCGAGTTCGCAAATTCGCAAAATTCGCGAACGCGAGATTCGCAAAATTCGCCCATGCTTAGCGCAGACACCAGCTTGACTCAAACTGCGGAAGGAGTCAAGGACATCTTGAACTGTACATTCTTGTGATTGTGCCAATGTACTAGTTAGTTAAAATATCCGTCCTACTGCCCTTTGAAAGGAAGGAAGAGAATTAGAATGAAAATTTTTCCTACCAATTGTTGCAAACTTATAAAATGTATTTATTATGTATGATTCTTTTGTTAAAACTGATATAGTCAGGATTTTAGAATGAGTCAGTAAGGTGAGAACTCATGCTATTGTGGCTGACCAATCACTTACAGGTTTTCCTGAAGATGCAACATTTTTGTGTAGACTGCAAGAATTAGAGTATAAATAATGACCTCTCTGGAGGGGCTTTGGCTTCTAGGCTCATATGGCTTTTTTTGCTCATAGGGCTTTCTTAGCTCAGCTGGCTTCTTGCTCATTTTGGCTTAGGCTTTGCTTCATTCTATGGGTTAGGTACGAGATCGTCACGGATGCAGCCTTGGGCGTCCGAGGAGAGTCAGGGGGAGGTTTCTTGCTTCCACGTCATATTTTGGCACGTCAGGCCACATTCCTTTGAGGCCTGTGAAGGGCGGGCTGTCTCACTCCTTGTTTGATTTTTAGACACAGAGATGCATAGAGCAGCAACAGATAGAAAGGCTTTTTAGATTTAGATGCTAAACTTTAGGTTTATGCTTTGACTAATTAATTAGGTCTGAAAAGATTTATTTGACTTATGCATTTATTTCTCTTAATGGGAGATTTTTGCAAACTATTTGATTTTTGATAAGCCTTGCAAGACTATTTGTCTTAGAAACTCTTTAAGAGTTTTGACTGAAATTTTGCGCCACATTTTCTTTCCTATATGTAATGCTTATATGCAGACTGTAATGTGTTCTGTATTAATGCTATTTTTCCTGTTTTCCAAATTCTGTAACCTGATTGATATTTTACTAATGAATAAAGGGTCAGAGAAAAAATGTACTTTTGACTATAAAATAAAACCCTTTAAATACTCAACAACTCTCTTTATTGGCTTAAAATAATAATTGCATTTTTGAATGTTCATGATTATTTAAAGTCTCCTGAAGGTAATACATGGTGTGAAGGGCCCAACACCTTTTTTGGCGGTAAATCAGAGGTAGCATGAGGGTTTACATTGAGAAATTACCAGAAGAAATTACCGCTCCATCAGTTTGGTCCCCCATTCTGTAGATACCCTCCTTAAGAACACCAAGACACAGTACCTCACTAGCGCATGACTCACAGGATATGAACTGACACTCTTTGCCTGCCACATTATCATCAAAAAATGCACTGTACTAAACCCCGCCACATTACTCCTACTGGATACTCAGGATGCACGCTTAGACCCACATGACTGCATATTAAGGACAGAGGAGGAGACGAAAGGACGGGTTGACTTACAGGATACCCCGATAGCAGAACCAGAAGGTACACTGTATGTGGACGGATCATGTCTCAGAGGGTCAGATGGTAACACCTCATACGCCTACGCCCTCTCAACATTAGGGCAAGTAGTAGAAACAGCTCAGATTCCGCAGTGCTCTGCTCAAGCAGCAGAATTAGTGGCCCTCACTAGAGCTTGTGAGTTAAGCAAAGGGATGACGGTAAATATTTATACTGACAGCCAATATTCCTTCGGGGTGGCCCACAACTTCGGGAGGTTGTGGAAAGAAAGGATTTTCCTTACTTCCCATGGGACCATAATTCAACATGGCCCCCTAATTCACTGACTGTTAGACTCCCTGACACTCCCCAGAAAGGTGGCCATTATAAAATGTAAGACCCATAAGAAAGAGACAGATGATGTTGGGAAAGGCAATGCCCTGGCTGATCAGACGGCCAGACAAACAGCTCTTAGGAAAAGGAAAGGAATGTATGTCGGAGGTCACGCTAGGTGGGTGGCAGACATGGGCATGGTTGAAAACACCGTACAGAGTTTGATTGATATTCAGTCCCATACTACTCCTGAGGAACTAAGGGTGCGGAAGGAGCAATTAGCAAAGGAGAGAATTGATGGTTGTTGGGTCCGCACGACTATGGAAAGACAATAGATGTTACCTGACAGTCACCTGCTACCAGTAGTTACGATGGCCCATGGTCCTGCTCACATCAGTGCAAAAGGGATATGTAAACTGTTGGAACCTACATGGTACAACTCTAAGATACCAGCATATGCTGACAAACTGGTTAAAACATGCATGATTTGCCTAATGTATAACCCAGGAAAAGGCACAGTTACTCCTAAGGGAGGATTCTCTCCTCTACCTTTCCTTTTGAAGTCCTCCAAATGGATTACATCCAGATGGAACGATGTAACAATTTGAAATATGTCCTAGTGGTGGTCTGTACATTCAGCCGATGGGTGGAGGTCTACCCCGTCAAAGACTGCACCGCTATCACTACCGCCAAAGTACTATTAAAAGAGTACCTCCCACGCTTCGGTTTGTCCCGCTTGGTCTGGAATGACAGTGGTACACACTTTACAGCCCAAATTATGGAATATGTCTGTACAGCATTGGGTATAAAACAAATATTTCATGCAGCTAACCACCCCCAGTCAGCAGGTCTAGTGGAGGTGTACAATGGCATCCTAAAAACTAAAATGGCCAAAGTAGCAGCTGAGACAGGTGTCATAGTGGGTTGATGCTCTGCCCTACTGTCCACAAGAACAACGGCCCACCCCAGAATAGGGCTATCTCCCCATGAAATTGTGTTCAGGAGACCGGCCACTGTATGGGGTGTCCCGCGGCCTAAGAAACTGTCTGATGTTGAATACCCTGTAATAACTGATTATCTGTACAGTCTGACTAGTACCTTTCGTACTCTTTATCACCAGGTGGATGAGGCAATACCTGACAAAAGCGAGGGCCCAGGACATGTTTTCCAACCTGGTGACTGGGTCTTGATCCGGAATTTTCAATGGACTAAGAGCCTCGAGCCCACTGGACACAACCCCGTCAGGTGTTACTAGCCACCCGCACCGCCGTGAAAGTAGAAGGTCGGAAGAATTGGGTGCATTCATCGCACTGCAGGTGTGTGCCTCTGCCCCTCCCCTATGGTCAGTGGGTGAGGGAAGGACTAGGAGACTCAGAAACAGTCCCGGAGTTTGTCCCATGCAGCGATGCCAGACTGCATTCTACATCTACGGAAGCAGAGAGTGACAGCATACTGAAAGGAAGGGTGGAACCCTCCCTTAACTCTGCTCAACACCAAGAACAATTGTTTCCCGACCATACTGTCCATACTTCCGACCGATACAACTTCCCCCCCCCCGAGGGAAGGCTTGCCCTTGACTTCGCCAAGTACCTATAGGCTGTAAGGCTGTGATCTTCCCCGGCTGAGAGTAGTGCTGGTGTGTCAGACTACGGTAAGCCATAAGGGCCCTTGGCACCTGCACCCAGTGAAGCAACCACCAATCACAGACAGCCACTAGAGGTCCCTGGCTTAGTACAATGGCCGCCGTCCAAAACACCCAAATCCAGAAACAAGATGTCAGCCTCCGACATAGTAAATGCTTCATGGTCACCGTGGTGACGCTGTTTGTCTCCCTCATCCTGTCTTTCCTTGGTTGGCTGTTACTAATCTACCATCCTGTTACCTCACCAACTCCTACCCCAACTCCTACAGAACACCAATATGATGATGATGCTCCAACAAGAAACCGATGGCCTTATGAACATTGACATTTCTTAAAGTATTTGTCACTCAATGGCAAAAGGAGGGTCGGAGGAAAAGTGTTCTTCTGATCGGCATCATTTGTACCGGGACTCCATTGTTTTTTTCATTGCCATCTCGTGTCAAACACTTCCACACGACCCACCTGGTCGTTTCTGCTGATGCCGGAGGAAAATCTAACTAACACGACAACAGCCATCTTGAAGCCTGCATTTCAGCCCAGGAACTGCCGCACACCCAACCCCCCCTGTTCTGTGCAGTTCAACTGAAAGCCACAGGACACTCACACCCTGAGTAAATGATTTGTTTTCCATCTCCTGCTCCCAGCCTGGTAAACATCCTTGACACCGTGATCAGGTTATCTGGACAATGGTCTGACTGCTGGGCCTTGATCAGGGTGATTAAACAATGACTTGAAAGACCGGGCTTTAATCAAGGTGATTGAACAATGACCTGAAAGACTGAGCCTTGATCAAGCCAAGTGAACAATGATTTGTGTACCAAGCCTTGACCAGGTCACCATCTACAAACGTCATCTGGATCTGGTTATCAACTGCAGCCACTGCCCTGATTGAACAATGAACTAACAGCCAAAAGACTGGAATGAAAAAGTATAAAAGGATTGTAAGCTGCGGAGTAAAGCAGCAGCCTCCTCTGTCTTGACTCTGACTAGCTTGGGACTCTGTTCCATAGCCCGGGCTATTGAATAAATCTGGGTTCCTCCTGCAGATGAAGGCTCCTGTGTCTCCTTTTACTAAGTATGGAAGGTATGGAAGACTTGGGCGGTTCTCCCACCGTCGAGACCCAGTAAGTAGGTTTAACCGGTTCTTCAGCAGCGTGGATGAGGCTTCATGGTGCTGGGGCAATGCGGTCACGGGGCACCTCGTAAACAGCACCACTGTCCCCACGACAGTCTCAGGTGTACAAAGAGCACACGCACACAGTGTCGCTGAAACACACTTGGAAACTTTTATGTTCCTGAGTTTTGACAACAGGGGACCAGCTCTCCTCGGGCCCTTGGGGACAAATTATTTCAGGACACAGCACACAGCAAAGTCCTCTTAGGCAGCGGGACACAGCACACAAAAAAGTTCCTTTCCCTCTCCTCAGTTAAATCAGCAAACTGAAGGCCAGCCCCAGAACACACAGCAAGGGCAGTCTTTTTCTTCAGTCTCTTTAGCTGTTCTTCTTTGGCAGAGGTTCCTCTTGACCACTAAGTAGTTTCAATCCTGTTTTAATCTGTCTTTCAGTCTTGAGTTCAGAGGTTTCAGCTCTTACATTTATACCCCTTTGAAGTCTCTGTGTTCAGGGGGATCTGACCCCGGTCCAAACCAGACCTGGATGTCTTCCTGCCAGTGCACACCCGTTTCCTTTGACAGTCAGGGTCTGGGGCCCAGACGCTCAGCAAGAGTTGGAGTCATCCTTTTGTGGGAGCAACACAGCCCTCGTTACATCCATTCACATTTAAAAACGTGGTTTAGAAACACACACTTTAAAAACCATCTTCACAAAAACATGTATTATTAAAATCTGAGTTCAGGCACACTAAACTCCACCTCTCCATCTTATGCCTATGGGAAGATATGCTCGACACAGCATTCCCCATTCTGTTCTATGGGCAAGATGGCCATGCAACAGTGAAAAAACAAATTCTGCAGTATTTCACTGTTAGGACACGGTACACACCTCAGTACATGTCCTACCTTTCACATACACTGCACCCTGCCCAGGGGGGTACCTTGGGCCTACTATAGGGGTGTCTGATGTGCATAAAAAGGGAAGGGAAGGGAAGGCCTGGCAAGTAGGTGTACTTGTCAGGACAACAAGGCAGTTAACAAACAGTGCACAGGCCCTGCAGTGGCAAGCCAGAGAATTCTGTTTAGGACTACTTGTGTGGGTGGCACAATTAGTGCTGCAGGCCCACTAGTAGCATTTGCATTACCAGCCCTGGCACTCATATAGTGCACTTTACTAGTAAGACAGAAATACCAATTATGGATAACCAATTACCATAACACTTTATACAGGGAACACTTGCACTTTGACACTGATCAGCAGTGGCAAAGTGACCAAAGCATCTAAGTCAGCAACATTACGTCAAAAAAATGTCTAGGAGGAAGGCAAAAAGTTTAAGGAACTTTAGACAAAAAGGGCCAAGTCCAACACAACCCCCTCCCAGCCTAAAGCCAGGGTAGGTCAATCAACTACCTGGGTGGCGGGCACACGATGGAGGGGGAGAAAAACAAACAAAAAAAAAGCTACCTGGATGGACTCCCCTGCTTGGGGCGATAGAAGGCAGGCACAGGCCCACTACTGCAGGGACGCCCTCCTGTTCTATGCATTCCCGACCCAAGGGGCTTCCCTTGGTTACAACTCCCTGGGCCAACTAAACTACTCCACTGATACTTCCTGGCGGTCGGACCCCCTAGGGGTGCTTGTTCCTTTGTAACTCCAGGCGGGATGACCCTGGTGACTGGGCCCAGACCCACTGGTTCTCCTACTGGGTAATACCTCCCCCTCTTAACCTTCCGTCAAGACTTCTGAGCCTGCCACTTAAGAATGGCACCAACAAACTTCAGGACTGCTGGAGCCCTGGTTACAGATACCACGCGACCTCCAGACGCAAGGTGTTCTTCCTCGCAGAGCTGGCAAGTAGGTTCTCGGATTCCAACCGGGTGTTCTCCTAAGGAACCCTCCAGACTCTGCAGTGGGGCTGTGGACCCCCGGGGATGCTGCTTACACTTTCTTCATTTCCTTTTTTGACAGGGTGCTAGCCTGCACAACCCCCACTTCTCTAGGACCTGCTTGCGCCACTCTGTCCTTCTTCCCTCCCTCTGGAACGGTAGATATCTGAGTCGCAGCGGGAGTCCCCCCTCAGTGCCTCTTCAAGCCCTCTGTCCCTTAACCAGAGGTCTGTATCTGGTGCAAGCTCGTGTGAATCAAAGAGCTCCCACTCTAACAGGTGTCAGTGAAACACTGAAAAATTATCACTGAGCCGGGGATCCCTGGGGCCCAAATTTAGCAATCCCTTCAAATCATTTGCCATGCTAACCATCACCCAATCATCCAGTGCAAGCGTGTACTTGTCTACACTCCCACCCCAAGGACTAGATTTCAGTTCCTCGAAGTTCCTGAATTTCTGCCTGTACTGTTCAGGAGTGAGCCCATACCTGAGGCATAAAGCCTCCTTCATATTGGCGTAGGTAAGGGTCCCTGCCCTCTCTAAAGGTGTTAAAACAACGTCCCTCCCAGAAGCCCCAAAGTGTTTCCATATATATATATATTATTACATTTATTGAGCGCACAGCTACCCGGAGGTTTCCCGGCGCTTGCATTGGGAACCCGTCCTGGCTTTTCCCTGTGAGATAGCCCCTACAGGGCATCCCCAAGGTGAAAGCCAGGCATCCCGCCGCAGGGGGGCCGTTGTGGAGATTAAGCAAGCTTAATGCCCAGAGTTGCAGAGTGAGAACCCATGATTAGAGCAGGCACCGAAGCGAGAATTATCGAGTCCGTGGACATTTGAGCTCAAGACCCTGCCGCGTCGGGAATTGAACCCTGGTCCCGGGTCTGACCTCAGCTTCCGGGTCTGCCTGCTCTACACCATGAGCCACACTTCTCCATAGGCCCACCCCCAATGCTTCTCAAGCCCCTCATTCTTCCTCAGTGCGATATATGCTGTGAACCAGGCATTAATATCATCACCCCTTTGGTAATCTCGCACTGAGTCTTTGGGAATGTACACCTTACCTGCAGGCATTGGCTGTGTGCTGCCACCATTCAAACTGGACTCCTCCTGTTTAGCCTTAATGTCCAGTTCACTCATGCTTAACTCATGAGCTAAGAGAATCTTCTTCTCATCCAAGGCGAGAACGTTCTTGCTCTCCTTTGCTCGCTTTTCACTTTCAATGAGCAGCTTTTTCTCCTCTGCTTGAGCCTTAAGTTTTAAAACCTCTAACTCATGCTCTCTGACCCTTTGGTTTTCCTCCAGCTCCTCTTGGGAAAAAAAATCCTCCCTGAATGGTGACTATCAGCCCCTGAGGCTGGTCCTTCCACTAGCAACTCCTGTGAACCAAATCCATTCCCTGGGTCATGCTCATCCACCTCAGCATTACCTGTCTCCTGAGCCTCTTTGGCTTCCCACCTCAGCATTACCTGTCTCCTGATTCTGTTTGGCTTCCCACCAGGCCCTTTTGCAGCTCCTCCTTCTTGGAGCTACTTTTCATGGGACATCCCAAAGCTCTGCTGAATTGTCTCAATTGATCAACTTTGTAGGTAAGCAATGCCTCGATGTCGAATTCCAATTCTGCAGCCTCACTGGCTACTTGACTCCTTTGAGACATGATGTGTGGCTTAAAGGTCGCTCAAAAATAGAACCAAAAATTAAAAACACAGTATGTGGTTGCATCATGATCTGCACTAAAGCTAGTGATGTACACCAATCACTGTGAGTCAGTTGAACATAAAAGCTCAAATCCCACAGCTGCCACCATTAATAGAACTGGGGTCTCTGATTGGCTGAAGTTTTTTTTACCTTAGTCTAAATAGGGACCCTTGCTTCTAGTCAGGGTAAGGAGTCTTAGATTACGGTAACCCCTGCTCACCCCCTTGTAGCTTGGCATGAGCATCCAGGCTTATCTCCAAGGCAATGTGTAAAGTATTTGCAACTACACTCCAAGTAACACAGTGATAACACCACAAATGGACACCACACTAGTTTCATAAAAATAGCGGTATCTTTATAAAAAGAAATACAATGAGACGAAACGATAGAAATCAAACATATGCATATTCTTCATATTTCGCTTTGCCTGTTATTAGGCAAGCAATCACTTGTAGGTTCTTGTGGGATTAATGAGCAATTCACGATCGGTAATGCAGTTCTAATGCAGTACTATGCGGTTCGGAATGCAGTTCATATTGTAGTACTAAGACAGTTCTGAATGCAAGAATCAGGCAGTTCGTAATGCAAGAATAATGCAGTAAGTAATGTACAAATCAGGCAGTTCGTAATGCAAGAATAATGCGGTCAACAATGCATAAATCAGGCTGTTCGTAATGCAACAAAAATGCAGTCAATAATGCCTAAATCAAGCAGTTCGCAATGCAGGAATAATGTGGTCAATAATGTATAAATCAGGCAGTTAGTAATGCAGGAAATAATGTGGTCAATAATGCATAGATCAGCTCGGGCACCACTAGACCCCAACAACAGAGACAACAGTCAGACGCTTACGAGGACGGCCCCGGTACTGCTGGGCAGGTACGGGCCGCTCAGGGACTCAGTGCTTCTAATGCGGAGCAGTGGGAGAGAGCTTGGAGCACTCCTGTACTACTCCTGCATGCCTCCCCAGGCCACACACGCTTGTGGCTCCCAACGGGAGTCCGAGCCTTACCTGGGGGCTGCTCTGCCTCGCTCTCTCGCTCCACTGTCGGACGTCCTGCTGGGCAATCCCGATCACGTTGCATCTCTGTTGCTAGGCGACGCTGTAGCCGGATTGGTTACGACGCTGCCTTCTCCTTCGCTGGTGATCTTGGGCAGATTCCTTTCGACGAACAATGATCATGATCCCTTTCACCTCGTAGCTTCCTTTGCTTCAAGAAATCCTTTAGCACGTTGCGGCTCGGGCCGGTGGTGGTGATCTTTCCTCACAGCCTCAATTACGATGAAGGTTTGGGTTGCAAACAGCTTTGCAGTTCCGTGGATGATGTTTCACGCTACAGTGGCAATGCAGTCACGGGGCACCTCGTAAACAGCACCACGGACCACACGGCAGTCTCAGTCGTGCAAAGAGCACACGCACACAGCATCAATGAGACACACTTCTTCAAGCAAGCTTTTAGCACATTGTGGCTTGTGGCCGGCAGCAGCGATCTTTCCTGATAGCCTTCATTACGATGACGGCTCTGGCCACAAACAGTTATGCAGCAGCGTGGATGATGCTTCACGCTGTGGGGGCAATGCGGTCATGGGGCACCTCGAAAACAGCACCATTCTCAGGCAAGCAAAGAGCACACGCACACAGCGTCGCTGAGACACACTTGGAAACTTTTATGTTCCCAAGTTTCCACAACAGGGGACCAGCTATCCTCGGGCCCTTGTAGACAAATTACTTCAGCAGGACACAACACACAGCAAAGTCCTCCCAAGCAGGGGGAAACAGCACACAGCAAAGTCCCTTCCCCTCTCCTCAGTCAAATCAGAAAACTGAGGGCCAGCCCCTTAACATACAGCAAGGGCAGTCCTTTTCTTTAGTCTCTTCAGCTGTTCTTCTTTGGCAGAGGTTCCTCTTGACCACGAAGTAGTTTCAATCCTGTTTCAATCTGTATTTCAGTCTTGAGTTCAGGGGTTTCATCTCTCACACATTTACCCCTAAATGCCTTTGAAGTCTTGGTGTTCAGGGGGCTCTTACCACAGTCCAAACGATGCCTGGATGTCTTCCTGCCAGTGCACACCCTCTTCTTTGATAGTTCGGGTCAGGGGCCCAGACGCTCAACAATAGGTGGAGTCATCTTTTTGTGTCAGCAACACAGCCCTCTTCACTTCCAGGGGGCTAACCCCCCCCCCCCACATCAAATGCAGGCCAGCCTGTTGCTGTCTCACCTTCTCCCCCCTGGGGTCAGGACACTTCCCAGACCCTGTCACCTCCAAAGCCAGTTGGTCAATACACAAACAGGCAGAGGAACACAGGATGGTTTTAGACAAGACACCAGCCTCTTTTAATAAACGTGGTTTCTAAGCACACAATTTAAAAACCAACTCCACAAAAAGACGTGTTATTACATTCTGTGTTCAGGCACACTAAACTCCACCTCTCCATCTTATGCCTATGGGAAGATAGTCTGGAAACATGGGACACAGCATTCCCCATTCTGTCCTATGGGCAAGATGGCCTTGAAACAGTGAAAAACGAATTTGTCAGTATTTCACTGTTAGGACATGGTACACCCCTCAGTACATGTCCTACCTTTCACATACACTGCACCCTGCCCAGGGGGGGTACCTCGGGCTTAATTTGTGTCTGATGTGCATAAAAAGGGAAAGTAGGGCCTGGCAAGTAGTGTACTTGTCAGGAGAATGAGGCAGTTAACAAACTGTGCACAGGCACTGCAGTGGCTGACATGAGATCTCTGTTTAGGGCTACTTGTGTGGGTGGCACAATTAGTGCAGCAGGCCCACTAGTAGCATTTGCATTACCAGCCCTGGCACACATGTAGTGCACTTTACTAGGGACTTTACTAGTAAGAGAAACATACCAATTATGGACAACCAATTACTATAACACGTTATACAGGGAACACTTGCGCTTTGACACTGATCAGCAATGGTAAGGTGACCAAAGGATCTAAGTCAGCAACATTATGTCATAAAAAGGTCTAGGAGGAAGACAAAAGGTTTAAGGAACTTTAGCCCAAAAGGGCCAAGTCCAACACAAGGGTTTGTGATTTTTTAAATATTTAATGTGGCGTTAATTTTATGTTTTTGATTGTAATATTTTGTTAAAGGTAAGTGATGTCTTCGCCGCGGGGCTAATTCCCCCGCGACGCTGGGGGGAGAGGGGTGCACGCAGCGCCATGGTGCTTGTGACAAGCTCGGCTCTGTGCTCATGATGAGCTGAGCTCGTCATGACCATGCCCGTTTTTCAGAACGCTCAGCACAGCGGGGGAATTAGCCCCGAGTGTGAGCGCCCCACGTGTTATGACGAGCACAGCTCATCATGAGCACAGCGCACCGTGCCTCATGACGAGCTGAGCTCGTCATGAGTACGGAAGGTGTTAACAACTTGCATATACACATTTTGTTATTTATTTTAAAAGTAAACCACTATTAATTTAAAACACAGCACAGCAAGTTTGCTATTGTTTATTTATTTTCTCAAAGTTCATTTGTTGTATTCTATATTTAAAAAAATCCAAAACACATTTATCAATTTGCTTTTAAAATAAATAGAAACCTCAGCAACATTTTCAATATTATTGTGTATTTTTTAAACATTCATTAATATTTCTTTGCCTTCTTTTCATACAGGTTCCCTATTGAACTCTATGGGGCAATTAGCAGTTTCTTTTACACACACAGATAGAAACATATATATATTTTTTAAGGGAGCATTATAAAAAAGAACATAGGGTTGTTGTAGAGTGTAGGGTTATTTTCCCACACTCTTCTACTGCTCTATGCTCCATTTAGGAATTTAAATGCATTGTTTCTTTTTGGCTCAATCTTCATTGCTACTTTGGGTTGACTTCTTGGTGCTTTGCATTGGATTGTAGGGGGATGTGAAGCCTGAATTAATTTCCCTACTACTCACTTCCTCCATTTGTACAGAAGCCTTTCTTAATGTAATACTTTACAACTGCATTAATTTTCTCGTATTTGAAGTGTTTATTGAGTAGATAACTTGTCAATTGATTGGATTCACAATTTTATGGTGTGCTTACATTTTTAAATAAAACAAGCTTTCTAGTTAAAATTGAATTTTGCATGAGTTTTCTAGAAAGCCCATTTCAAAGACATCACTTTTTGGAATTTGGATGGTTTGCTTATTAGATCGTGGACTTTTGAAGAGGATTACTCTTAAGTAGAGGTAGAAGAAGTCAAGTGGGATATTAAAGAAAATACAAAACAACATTTTATTTCACCTTTGAGAACTTTGAGGAATATTTCTTGCCTTATACTGCAGAGCGGGAGTTGAAAGGGGATTTTTTGCCATTTAGTCAGTTTACAGCTTAAGGCAGACAAGTATGTAGGAAGTTAAGGCCCAATTATGATGGCGGTCAGACGAGCGTCCGACAGGGAGTCAGCGGTCCCGCCAGGCCGATTGCGATCCTACCGACGTGGAGGCTGTCAGAAATATGCCTCTTAGCATTGAGGCCAGTGCTGATGCCCGCAAAAGGGCTGCAGCACAAGCATTAATGCTATGAGGTATGTTTGTAGAACATCCCTACCCCATGTGGCAGGCACCATGCGGTGACTGACACATGGTGCAGGGATGTTTAGAGGCGCACAATAGGTGTCCCCCTTGGCAGAGGGCCTTTGGGGGAGGGGGGCCTGCTAGGGCCCCCCAACGTCACTTTCCGCCAGCCTTTTCATGGGGGGTTAACCACCATGAAACGACTGGCAGAATGGGACATCGTAATACCTACAGCGGTACTTGAGCAGGCACCGCCACCACTGTAGGGATTGCAGACCGTTGGATGGTCTGATGGGCTCCTTGAGCCCTTTGGATGCTTGGCGGTTTGTCTGTCCGCCTGCCCACCATCCGCCCAACTTCCTAATGTGGCAGTCCTACCACCATCGTAACCGGGCCTTAGTGCTTTTTAGTCTAACAGTTTATGTGCGATGTTGCCTGGAAAGTCTGTTCCTCTAAACATGGCATTAATTTCTTTAGTTTACTTCACTAACTCTGGATTACAGACTACAAAAGAAGAAGTGTGATTTTGACATTTCCAGGAAATTATAGAAACCAGTCTGGTTCTCTTCTATAGAGTTGTGCCATCCCTCAGTGGCAATATTAGTTTATGAACTTTTGTCAATGCAGGTCGTGAGATAGTTTCATCAATCAAAATGGGACTTCAATCACTGTGACCTAGCCGAGATGGCCAAAATTTGGCAAAATAATTTAGCAAAGGTGCAATTTTTTCCTGAATGTTGGAAACATAGGTATTCAGACAAAATATTGAGTTAGAAATATTGAGTTGCAGAAATATCGAGTTTTTAATATGGTGACTCAGAAATAGCTTGTACAAATATATCGCTGAAAAAATATTTATTTTTTAAGGAAAGAAATATTGTTTTTTTAAGTTTCTTTAATTATTTAAAAAATATTTTAATTGCATATGTTTTATATTTTTGTGTGTAATTGTTGTCAATGTTTTTAAATATAGTTTGTATTTTCAAGTTATTTATATATTTCATTTAATTGTAATTCAGGGCATCATTATAATGCTCGTCGCACTCTCACCCGACCGGCTTCATAGCAGAAGCTGGACTGCCCGACTCGGCGGTCCAGCTGCCCTTATTACAATGGAACTGCCTTCACAACGGTCCCAAAGTGAACATTTCCCATTGCTGCTTGTGCTGCATAGTAATTTATAGTGTTGTAGCAGGTTGGGAGGTTTGCAGGGGTACATGGGAAGTTAATTAGGTATGATAAATTTATTTTAAAAATTAATTGATATTATTTATTTGATTATGAAGTATGTAAATTGGGTAAATATTTTTTTTTAATTATATTTTAGGTTTGGGTTTGGGTTTTTGGTCTTGTAGGGATATAGGGTGGGATGTTAGTTAAATAATAATTGATTAAATATTACCAAATTATTTAATAATACATTGTTAATTCACTTTACAAATTGGGAAATTATTATAATTTTTTTATTTACATTTTAGGTGCAGTTTTTGGGTGTGCAGGGGTATCAGGTGGGAGATTAATTAAATAATAATTGATTCGGGACTCGCTGAACTTTACCATGAGCTGGGGAACGTGAGCTGGGGCACGGACCACATCCCCAAGGTCCTTTGCTCTGGCTGCATATCCAGGCACCCGGAGGCACATAAGGGCAGTTGCGAGGTCCCGCAGCACAGGACGCGCTGAACTTTACCGTGAGCTTGGCAATGCTAGCTGGGGCACAGACCACATCCTGCAGACTCCTTTGCTCTGACCACATTTCCAGGTGCCCGAAAGGCAGTCGCGAGGTCCTGCGCAGCGGGACGTGATGAACTTTACTGCGAGCTGGGGAACGGACCGATCCCCCCGGCTACTTTGCTTTGACCGCATTTCCAGGCACCCGGAGGCAAAGCCTGGACCAAGAGCTTGCCCGTCCACACCCTTCATAGCTCAGAAGATGCTGGGCTGGGCCACCCCTCTAACACCTGTGCCATGGGGCCTTATCAAGGTATTGCAAGAAACATTATGTGCATTGTAGACCATTCTGCGATCTTTTTGGCTGTTTCCATTGGCTGAGCCTGCTTGTCATCTCTCTTGTGTTCTCACTCTCTGAACCTGATAGTACTCTTGTGGAAACCAACAAAGTCTCCATCGGGAAAAGAAAGGTTATTGAGGGGCCAACAGGGGTTGGTGGAGCACGTAAAGCAGCCAAGAAATCCAAGAAGACACAGAGTTTACCAGAGGGGGGCGGTGTTTTGGATCGCATTGATGACTTACTGATTGAGTGCGAGAATGTATTGGCCCCAACTCATTGTGACTAGTCCTAAAACTAGTCCTAAAACCGCCATGAACCAGGGGACCCCTGCTAAAAAGGGACGCATACCCAGCATGCTGAAGAAGGCGAGTGCTGGCAAATGTTCTCAGTCCCATGTAGCCTCTGATACAACCCAGGTTGTTGAATAAAATGTGATCACTGACTTAGCAGCTTTTTTCTACTGAGTTGTTATGCAGTAATAGATTTTCACCTCTGCCAGACATATTGGAAACCGGCATCGTGAATGAAGACACAAATGACAGGGAGGTAACCAAGAAAGGAAGCACTCCACCTGGAGACGTGCTTTTGGTTAAAGATGAAGCTGCTTTCTCCATCTCTGACTTACATAAGGAGGTCAATGCACTGAAAACCAACATTGGGACATTAACTGGGCTTATCCACAGACTGCTAGATAAGCTAGGTGATACCAATAACCAGGGCACATTATCTAGACTAGAGCGCACAAGGGAACCACCTAGTAGAAAACAACTACCCCATACTCCTGTACATAATACTCTCTTAAGAACAACTCTCAACTTCGGTTCAAGTAATTGTACAACTGATATGGCAGGAAACGTAGCGAGGGATAAGCTAGTCAAATGAGCAACTGAGGCATCACACGGACTCTTATACCCTTTGCATCATCCACATAGAGAAACAGCAAGGAACAACAGCCTGCAATGTTGGGTAGGTTCTGCTACTCCCCTTCCCACTCATGAAAAACAGATTTTTATGATCAATGTCCCTTAATGCAACCATTGCACAAGGAATGAGACTGAGGAATTCCTAACTAACAAAACCATTCATTGGATCAGGCATGTTACAGGGTGAAAATCCATGATTAGGGAGAACATACTGCATGCAAAGAGATGTGTCCTATATAATAATCCAACAGATGCCATACAATTGTCCCTAACTGATGAGAGCTTAGTGTACAATCGTATTGCCCTGGAAATTAGGACTCTTCCCCCAGCTACATCCAACACCCAGTTTAAGAGGCAGATGGCAATTCCTGCACCCTTGTGCAACTCCAACTTAAAAATCAATAGGCCAACTCCATCATCCCTCCCTAGAAGATATTGACTGACTAAAGTACAGCTCTATACCCATGCCCACATAACCTAGTGTCTCTTTACCACCTTGTATACAGACCTTTCAGAAAGCATTGCACTATTGTCACTGTTGTCGTGTTCTAATCTAGGACCCCGATCAATACCGTGACCTTATGCCCCTATACAGCTATAATCCATTCATACCCCTATAATGGCATAAACGATCAAGAGGGATATTTCAGAAACTCGTCTCTGGCCTAACACGATCAGAGACACATTTCAGAATCTCTTCCTCTGCAGCTCATTAGAGCAAATGACACAGCAGAAGCCACTATCTTAGATTCCTAGATTACACTCCGGGTTCTTCAACAAGATAAAACTCAGCAACCTGGGAAAGCCCCGCTTGCTATGTTTTGATTAGTGATAGAACTCTAATGAGCACTGAGAGACGATCACTTCCTAGTGACATCTTTATTGACGTCTTATGTCCAAAAACTTACGTCAAACAAGGCACCTTTCAGGTATAAATATTACCAACTTTGCCTTAAACAAACGCTGCCGCGACGACATCGATGATAGCGATGGTGTGGTGAATACAGGAGCAGAACAGCTGTCCCTTGCAGAGCCCAGCAGATGCAAGCTGCCCACGGACGCTGCCCCTCCTCCTCCTTGACGCGCTGAGAGAGACGCTGTCTTTTCTCTTGCCGAGAAAATCCAGCTCCGGCGTTTCCAGCCTACTCTTGCGAGTGACTGGGATATCGAGTCCTGGAAGGAGATACAAGACCTCCAACATTCTATTTCAGAGGTATGGTGTTGACTAAACCCTTAGAGAGAATTCTTGAAGCAAACCTTGGCAAAACCAACTTAACTAAAACTGCTACTTACTCCCTCCCAAGTATTAGGCTTAGGTCAGGTACACTGGGGTAGGCGTAGTTAGAAGCACCAGTTGAGTACGTTAGTCAAATGTATATATGAATGTATATATTTTATTCATTTTAACCATTGTATGGCTAAGAAACCATATTAATGCTTTTACAGTATTATTTCGCAATCCTCATTTTACTGTACACACTTTTTATAATAACTAGACTTGCAATTGTGGCAATTCATTTCTCTTGCATGAGAAGAAAGACTGTTCAATAAATAATACCTTTATTGAAAACGCCCATCTCTCTATTCTCTGCATCTTGGTGAAAGTAATCTGCACAACTGACTGAGTAAAATAACTGTCTATTGTTTCACACAACTCTAGAGATTGACTCTTATTCTAAGGAGCAAAGTTGTCATGTTTATGCGGTTGTTGGAAAACTGAATCCCTTCTTGTCTGTACCAGGGAAGCTGATCACTTCCTATTCAGTCAAGAAAGTTTCCAGTGACCTCTGAGCTAGTTGGTACACACCCAATTAAGTTTAGCATAGTCAGTAGAGACCTGGAAGACCGCACTTCTATGTCTATACTACTGTTTATGTTCTTCCAATGCGCAGGGCCTATAGGGAAAATAGGAACTACACTACATGGCGCCCAACGTTTGGTAAGGCGATAAAACTAACGCAAGACGTTAGAGTAACTCAGTCGTGCATTTTTCACACAGACCCCTTTCTACCGTAAATACTCCAATAGACGTCTGGAGTGGGTGAAAGGTTAAAATCTGCAAGAACTTAGTAGGAAGAGATTCCTATGTAAAGCTCTGGTTTATTCAACGTTGAAGGATACAGTGTTCCAAAATATTGTGCACCTAATCTTTGTCTCCTTGGAGGCCTGCTCTGCAAAACCTTTTTTGACAATAAAATGTCAGACAGTGAAAACGGAACCGCTGGAAACACAGTAAATGCGATTCAGCAGGGTCCCGATGAAATTAATGAACCGGGTGCAATAATCATTCCGGTACATTTAAGAAAATCTATAACGTCAAAACTTATAGAAAATGGACTGACCACACAAGGTGGCACAGTCGTCTTCGTGATAGAGGCACACGAATATCGGCAGACAGAGGTATTCTATTCTTGGATAAAATTTCCAGCGGCAAACGCCGCAACACACGAGTTCCACTATTACAAAATAGGGGATCCACCGGAAGAGTACGCTCCTTTCGAGGAGATTGAAATCCCATTAAAATACCAAGAGCACCTGCTCTGGTTTAAAGGCGCCCTAAAACATAATGATCATATTACCAGGCTCGGTCCACTAGGTAGACCAGGAGCAACGTGGCCGGTTCTAGCCAGCTACACACCACATCCAGACATTGCAAAAATGTCAAAAGAAGAGCTGTTAGTACAGCTAAAAACATTAATTAAAATACATAGACAATTAGTCCAATATGTAATGCGGACTACTACAGTCCAAACAGCTGTTAATGTACCACAGCTGACCCCTCATCAGGGGAACACCAATAAAATTACACCACAGAACATACAGTCATGTCTTGGTAAAACACCCATAAAACGGGAACAAATTCCTTTCTGGTTAGCGCAGAAAATTACTCAAATAGAGGCAGTATTTCCGAATACTACCCCTATTGAGAAACACAGAATCCTGACCATCTGCCTTCCAATGGGGGTCGCACCACATGTGGAGGACTGTGACACTTGGGGTACAGTCTTTGCTTCCATTTACACAAAAACACATGGTGTTCCGTCAATGGCGGTAATACCAGAAGTGCTAAAACAGATTCAGAATGAATACGGTCCAGAACCTGCTTTAACTCTTGGTATGAAATTACTGAAAGACTTCAAGCAGGTCTCGGCTACATTACTAGCCAATATAAAAGGAGAAGCAGCATCTGTGGCGATCCGCCAGAAGTTGAAGGAAACAGATATAACAGATCAACCAATTGAGCTTGCCAGAATTATAGAAAAATGTTATGAAGAACTAGGTAGAGACAGCTTGGGTGGAAAACCAGTAAAGCCCCAACTGCTCGAAAATCCTGAAAAATTATTTATTAAAAATAATTCAAACACTCTTAAAAAGAGCTGGGATGGAAATAAACAATCCACTCCCAAGGAAAAAGTTTTCCAGTCCAGAGGAAGGTCTCCTCGACGGAGGGAAAGAACTCCGACTCGAGAACACCAGTCTCCCCAGAGGGAGCCCTCTGAGAAAAGATATAACCTTAAAAATAGGGATAATTTGAAGAAGCCTGATAGATATCAAAGTATTGATACACGTCCCTCTCGATCTTTTTCGCAGAAATCGGAAAGAAGAGGACGGTCAGACCCAGGAGAGCACACCAAGTCCAAAGACAAGGAACCTGCTCAAAGTAAAAAATCTCAATTTCCAAGAAAGAAGGTAGCCAGTATTAGAGTAATCGAACATGCCGAGAATACTGAGGACACAGTTGAAAAACGGGGAGTGGGCACAGACAATGCTAGACAGTGCAGCAGAAATCACCATAGCTCGCAAGATCCTGATGAGTCATCTGGAGACAGTGGACACGAATGAATACATTCAAGTAGAAACTGCCGACACCAGAGTTAGCGAGCTCCATAAGATATACGAAATAACATTGCGTATAGAGGGTGATAAGACTAGGAAAATAAGGGGTCTATTTTGGGATAAACTCTCAAAAGGCTATGACATTCTGTTAGCTGAAAAAGATTGGCCTCCGGAGTTTGTCAGGGAGTGCCCTCGTGGCGAAGAAATGATTATGCCTGCCTTCTCGAATCACATTCCGATTCACACTAAATATATATATGCAAGGAAATGGGCAGTAGCCCAGGCACCAGCATTATATAAAAATCATGTAGGATGGGATGAGGACTCTCCTCCTCACAAAATCCAATTAAAAAGTCAACCGACTGCACAAAGGCAGTATCCCATTAAGCAAAAAGCTAAAAAACAAGTCAGGGAGATTTTAGATCAACTTGAATACCAGGGGGTGATTGAAACATGCACCTCTCAAATGAAAAATCCTTTGTTTCCTGTCTCCAAACCAGACGATTCATATCATCTAGTTTTGGATTACAGACACCTTAACTCATGTTGCAAAACATTTGCAGTACAGAATTCGCATAGTGCTGCACTAATGAATAACATAGTTAGGAAAAAATATAAAACGACATTAGACATATCAAATGGTTTCTTTTGTCAAAATATTGCACCAGAAAGCAGATACTTGACCGCTTTCTCAGTAATGGGGTCACAGAACAATTTCTGTAGGCTCTCACAGGGATTCAAGAACAGCCCAGGACTATTCTCAGCCAGAGTAACAGAGTTACTACAAATATATGATGATGAGGCATTATCTTATGTTGATGACATCTATCTCACAAACGACGACTTGGATACTCACTTGAAAAGGGTGAACAACATAATACTTGGGTTCGCAGCAGAGGGTTACAAATTCAACTTTAAAAAGTCTCGAATTGCCCATCTGACAGTATTATTTTTAGGATACGAATTATCAAGTGAAGGAAAAAGCCTAGCGGACAACTTCTTAGAGAAGTGCGCTGTACTCCAAGCACCAAAAACGCTGAAGAATTTACAATCGATTCTAGGTTTTCTGAATTTCGGAAGAACTTACATTCTAAATTATGCGGAGAGGGTTAAACCTCTCTATGAACTAATTAAACATGATTTTAAACCAATCAACTGGACTCAAAAACATACAGAAATTTTGAGATCACTGCAAACAGACATGTTAGCAAAAACAAAATTAGATACACGTGACAACACACGCAATCTTGTAATCTGAGTCATCCCAGGAAGATGCGGATTCACGTACCTGACCTCTAATGACGGAAAAACTGTACCAATAACTTACAAATCACACCTGTACACACAAGCAGAAAAAACATTCAGTCCCACAGAAAATACTGTGAAAGCACCCATAAAACGGGAACAAATTCCTTTCTGGTTAGCGCAGAAAATTACTCAAATAGAGGCAGTATTTCCGAATACTACCCCTATTGAGAAACACAGAATCCTGACCATCTGCCTTCCAATGGGGGTCGCACCACATGTGGAGGACTGTGACACTTGGGGTACAGTCTTTGCTTCCATTTACACAAAAACACATGGTGTTCCGTCAATGGCGGTAATACCAGAAGTGCTAAAACAGATTCAGAATGAATACGGTCCAGAACCTGCTTTAACTCTTGGTATGAAATTACTGAAAGACTTCAAGCAGGTCTCGGCTACATTACTAGCCAATATAAAAGGAGAAGCAGCATCTGTGGCGATCCGCCAGAAGTTGAAGGAAACAGATATAACAGATCAACCAATTGAGCTTGCCAGAATTATAGAAAAATGTTATGAAGAACTAGGTAGAGACAGCTTGGGTGGAAAACCAGTAAAGCCCCAACTGCTCGAAAATCCTGAAAAATTATTTATTAGAAATAATTCAAACACTCTTAAAAAGAGCTGGGATGGAAATAAACAATCCACTCCCAAGGAAAAAGTTTTCCAGTCCAGAGGAAGGTCTCCTCGACGGAGGGAAAGAACTCCGACTCGAGAACACCAGTCTCCCCAGAGGGAGCCCTCTGAGAAAAGATATAACCTTAAAAATAGGGATAATTTGAAGAAGCCTGATAGATATCAAAGTATTGATACACGTCCCTCTCGATCTTTTTCGCAGAAATCGGAAAGAAGAGGACGGTCAGACCCAGGAGAGCACACCAAGTCCAAAGACAAGGAACCTGCTCAAAGTAAAAAATCTCAATTTCCAAGAAAGAAGGTAGCCAGTATTAGAGTAATCGAACATGCCGAGAATACTGAGGACACAGTTGAAAAACGGGGAGTGGGCACAGACAATGCTAGACAGTGCAGCAGAAATCACCATAGCTCGCAAGATCCTGATGAGTCATCTGGAGACAGTGGACACGAATGAATACATTCAAGTAGAAACTGCCGACACCAGAGTTAGCGAGCTCCATAAGATATACGAAATAACATTGCGTATAGAGGGTGATAAGACTAGGAAAATAAGGGGTCTATTTTGGGATAAACTCTCAAAAGGCTATGACATTCTGTTAGCTGAAAAAGATTGGCCTCCGGAGTTTGTCAGGGAGTGCCCTCGTGGCGAAGAAATGATTATGCCTGCCTTCTCGAATCACATTCCGATTCACACTAAATATATATATGCAAGGAAATGGGCAGTAGCCCAGGCACCAGCATTATATAAAAATCATGTAGGATGGGATAAGGACTCTCCTCCTCACAAAATCCAATTAAAAAGTCAACCGACTGCACAAAGGCAGTATCCCATTAAGCAAAAAGCTAAAAAACAAGTCAGGGAGATTTTAGATCAACTTGAATACCAGGGGGTGATTGAAACATGCACCTCTCAAATGAAAAATCCTTTGTTTCCTGTCTCCAAACCAGACGATTCATATCATCTAGTTTTGGATTACAGACACCTTAACTCATGTTGCAAAACATTTGCAGTACAGAATTCGCATAGTGCTGCACTAATGAATAACATAGTTAGGAAAAAATATAAAACGACATTAGACATATCAAATGGTTTCTTTTGTCAAAATATTGCACCAGAAAGCAGATACTTGACCGCTTTCTCAGTAATGGGGTCACAGAACAATTTCTGTAGGCTCTCACAGGGATTCAAGAACAGCCCAGGACTATTCTCAGCCAGAGTAACAGAGTTACTACAAATATATGATGATGAGGCATTATCTTATGTTGATGACATCTATCTCACAGACGACGACTTGGATACTCACTTGAAAAGGGTGAACAACATAATACTTGGGTTCGCAGCAGAGGGTTACAAATTCAACTTTAAAAAGTCTCGAATTGCCCATCTGACAGTATTATTTTTAGGATACGAATTATCAAGTGAAGGAAAAAGCCTAGCGGACAACTTCTTAGAGAAGTGCGCTGTACTCCAAGCACCAAAAACGCTGAAGAATTTACAATCGATTCTAGGTTTTCTGAATTTCGGAAGAACTTACATTCTAAATTATGCGGAGAGGGTTAAACCTCTCTATGAACTAATTAAACATGATTTTAAACCAATCAACTGGACTCAAAAACATACAGAAATTTTGAGATCACTGCAAACAGACATGTTAGCAAAAACAAAATTAGATACACGTGACAACACACGCAATCTTGTAATCCGAGTCATCCCAGGAAGATGCGGATTCACGTACCTGACCTCTAATGACGGAAAAACTGTACCAATAACTTACAAATCACACCTGTACACACAAGCAGAAAAAACATTCAGTCCCACAGAAAATACTGTGAAAGCAATGGAAACTGCATTAGCGAATGAACGAGAACTAACACATGGCAAAAGGATCAATATCCCCACAGCGGAATCCGCCTTCGAGGCGCTATTCAGCCCAGTAAACCTGCCTACAGTGTCACTGGATCCGAAATGGATAGAGTGTGTAAATTCTCTTGGAGGGGAAGATGTGAAATATTATTTCACCCCGCAACTGAAAAAACTGAGTGATCTGACATATGAACAGGAATATCCTCTGCCAATCGAAACTCTGCCTCTCCAACAATACTCCTGTATAATCTATACAGACAGATTTGTACAGCATTTCAACGTAGAGAACAAATCCTACAATGCAGCCTGCGCGATTGTTAAAGGTCGCTGGCTGTGCGGTAAATTCAGACCGAAAATAACAAAAACTGAATCAGTGAGAAACTGTTCGGCTCAGAGAGCTGAAATCAGATCTTTAAAATGGCGCTTGAAAATGCGGAACGTGAATTCCCGACACTAATCGTGTGCGATCCGAATTTTTGCGTCAACTCTTACAATAATAAGTTGCAGAGCTGGATTAAAAAGGATTACAAAGATGACACAGGTGCCACAATCAAGCATAAAATGCTTTGGAAACAGGTAGCTCTTTTTCAGAAAGAACTACAAAAGACTCACGTGATACACACTCTGAGTCATCAACGTGATGGCGTTCACGTTGCAGGGAATTCATTGGCTATTACAGCCACAGTGGAAGCAAGTAAACCGGCTTCCGTAGCCACAAAAAAGCGTTCAGAAAAATACATAGACGGGGAAACCATGCTGGCAGTAAAAACGTCCGTAAAAGGCGACTGTGCAGCACTACCCGTGAACTATCCACGCAATTATGCATACGTAATTGATGCAAACTCCGTTCCATTTGCTCGAATCCCTGGAGTGGGGGATAGGGTAACTCCAAACATGAACCGGAGAAAATTATTAATAGCAGACGCACACATGGGTGAAGGTCCAAGGCACATACAGATGAAGGAATCTCTGACTGAATTACAATCAGTATACTGGTGGCCACTATATGTATATATGTAAAGAACTGCCCGGACTGCGACAGAGATCGCAGCAATGAGTCAAGCGCATTAATGCCATGGTAGGCATAATGCTGTCTACATGCCATCCAGCGTCCTATTAATTATTAAGACTAAAACTCACTTAAAAAAATGTGGCCCCAGCGCTCGGCTGACGCCAGAACGGTTATAAAAGATCTGCGAGTCTTTATCGGCACATACGCAATTGCCATGTTCCATTCTGACCAGGGTCCTGCTTTCAGCTCTCGAGCTTATAAGGAGGCCATGGCCAGTATGGGCCTTGGCTTGCGATACTCTTGTCCATCACACCCCGAAGGGAACAGTGTAGTGGAAAGAAAAAATGGGACATAAAGCAATCTATAACAGTGAAGGTATTAGGTTCGGGTGATGGGTGGGTCAAACATTTAATAAGTGTCCAGCTCAGTCTTAACAATTTGCCAAGAAATTCTCTAAAAGGTTTCAGCCCATACGAACTATTGTTCGGAACTAGAATGTACATTCAGGACTTAGATAGTCAGGTATCAGTGGTAAAAGATAAGAATAAAGACTTTGACATCAAAGATCGTTTGGCTGTTTTACAGGAATTGAATGAAACAAGAAAATCCTTAAGCAACATAAAGTTAAAGCAACAGCCAACTACCACTGAAGAGGCACCACCAGCCCCAGCAAGGCCTGTCTGGATTCCAAAGATTGGGGATCTAGTCAGAGAAAAAATAGCGGTGAAGAAGGAATTTGGGCCTTCTTACAGAAAAGCAGTACCTGTCTTAGCAATCAACGGAACAAGATCAGTAGTACTACTGCCCCTTGCTGGTAAAAAGGAGAACAGAGTTGTATCAATCGACCTGGTAAAACCACAAGCATGTAGCCTATAATCAACAGTAGGCCCAGTGGACTCCTGAGAAACAACAGAATACCCAAACTTGCAACAATTCAAGAGGTTCAAACTGAAAGACTAATCACATTTGATAAACCTGCAGTGCACAGAGAGGGACTACGCAATAATGCCATGGAACTCGTGCCTCTTGAAACACAGATTGAAACAGTTTGTCATGAAACACCAGTCTACAATGACGTGGCATCAGAATGTGCTACCGAAAGACAAATTGAGAGAACAATTCCAACAATTGACAGAACTGCCTCTGGCTACTTCATCAATTTCGATAACTTTTCTGAGGATCAAAACAACCCTGAAGTAAGGCCAGAAACAAAGACTTTTAAAGAAAAAGCAACAGAACTCTTTCATCAAATCAAAGAAGTATATCTGGATGCACCATTGATTGAGCATTGGATTATTTCAGGGGTATTTATACTCCTACTATGCCTAATTTTAGTTTTAATTTTAGGAAAGTTTATTACAGTTCAATGGACACAGCAAGTCAGAACATCAACTTAGTCCTCAAACCACACAGATCATCCCACGTGAAGAAAAGAGAACTGTCAACAGTAAATGTCACAGCCATTCCAATACCCGGCGGGGTAGTATGGGACAAAACTGACTATGAAATATGGTCCGGTCAAAATCCTGAAATATCCTCACCAGTTCAAGGTTTCCTTAAGTGACTGTGTAAAACCAAGTACATTTTCTGATGATTGGGATTTTGAAAGTATTAATAATATGATGTCTGATTTAGTGTTGTCAGTAAGATTTACAGAATATGATTATTTACAAGGTTCGTCCAATTATGAACAGATGTACTGCTTTTCACATTACAGAGATCATTACTTACATAAATCTGCACAACCTAGAAATGTTTTTAAATATAACCAATGGGAACATTTTGCTACTCCACCTAAAAGCAGTTCTAAAACATTCTATGAGAAATTTCAGTACTTCTCAGGGTTTAACACCAGTGATGCAGAAACGTTTTATTATAAACTATTGGATAAAGCAGCGTTGAAAACTATGCTGACAAATACTAAATTGATATATTCAAAAGCATTTTATGAAAAAATTATGACATTTGGTTTTGATTTTTGGAGAAATAATATTGAAACAAAAACCATCTGGGGTACAAAAGAATGGCAGGTACAAGGCATAGAAGCATTATTTCGAGCCTGCATGATCCCAGAACAAATAATGTTTTCAAATGACACAATTCACCAAACAACCTGTCTTGGCCTAGCTAAGATTAAAGACCTTAACAAACCGTCTATTCCGAAGCCAATACCTGATAATGCAACAACAGATATTGAAATAGACGTATCTAAAGTTTTACATCTAAACAGAACACATCCTGATTGGAAAAAGTGGTTAATCTGGCCTATTGACACGAATAACTGTCAAGATAGATTCCTGAACAAAACACAGGGGTTACCAATGTCCAGACCAGACCCTAGATACTCCCAGAGACAACATCCAGGGATAGTAACAACATACAGTGTAGGGAAGCTGTGCCTCGAATGGCTAGAATCATCCACACTGGCAGAAATTAAGCAACACTTATCTTTACTTAAAGATGGTGCTGATTTGCGAGATTTCATTCTGGGACCACGCAAACAGCCTCAAAAACGTTTCATAGCGACCAGTATATATGCGGCTTACAACGAGGCTTGGAAAGTCACACAAATTGAAACAGCTGAAAAAATACGAGAAATTGATCGTATTAATTTGGAAAAATCACTTTCTGTTGTGGACAATGGGTTAATGACTCTGTCCTCCAGAATATATTCACTGGATAGTATTGTATCATCTGCCATAGATATAATAGACAAAGACTTGCTAATGTTACAGCATGGCCAGTCGCAATTGCGTTCTATTGTACAGTTAGGCTGGACGCTGCAAAATCTTCGTTCAGGCTATGTGCCTTGGCGTTTAATCAACACAACGTCATTGTTTTCCATCTTTAACCTTACTGATAAACAAATCAGCTTGGCACAGAAAGGAGCAGACTATACAATCCTGAGCATCGAAAAACTTGAGAGATTACCATTGACAATGTCAGAAAGTCCTGTCATTGAATGGATAATACACGGGATTATCACAATTCCGATAACAACTTTCCAATTTAAAAATTGCCTTGAATACATACCGACTGGCCAGTATGAACGTTTGGGTAAAGGATACATTAAGTCAGCATGGAAATTACCATACACACACACATGCTATAGTGACAGCAACACAAATGTATTTCTTAGTGGTGAAAACTGCAAACATTCACTAAGCGGTATACTTTTGTGCCAAGGTATTAATTTACACGGAGCCTGTGAAGGAAATTCAAACAACCTTTCATGCCACCAACATGTCACACCTGCAACGCAGATAAAGCCTTTCTTTAAGCAACTCTCGAACGGGAGTTACATTCTAATAACGGATCACAGCTGTTGTGGCCTTTTGCCAGGGAAAGCATATCTCGTACAAGTAACGTCCATGGTCAAATGCTGCATGCAAGCATAGTTTCCAAACGGCCCTGGAGACTCCGAGACTCCCATATGGCCTCGTTTGAATGTCTCTTCTATACAAATTGATACTCTAAGCAGAATGAAGTCTGTGCTTTTGCAGACAACAGTGCCCATCACGTCATCAAAAGAGACGTATGATCTCCAAGTTGCAAGGACAACATCAGAGATTCATGACCTTTTATCAACAAATTGCCCCGTGCATTTCACAGAAATGCTTAGCGAAATTCTAAATATGTCCAGTGCCACAGGCATCCCAGGCGTATTTAAGACCATTTTTTCGGGACTGTTAACACAATTCAAAGCAATTCTAGGAATCATTCCTAATTTTGTCCATTCAGTCTTTGGCGGCATACCCCTGATTTTGGGACTTGTAGCAGGCATTTTATTTTTGACCCTCCTGCTCCGATATGGCAAGCCAAAACACAGACATGACTCCAGCAGGGATGGAAGAAACGATCCTAGCAATACGCTACCGGGACCGCATAACTAGAGTCCTTGGATTGGCCAGGCTGAGAGATCTGAACATGACCTGGTTTCTTTCATTCAGATCTATATGGCAGACCTGCATCTTACCTGTGCTTCGATGTATGGTATGCGGAGATGAATGCGTGTTAGAGACCTGTCTTGCACTCCCATCAGCAGTACCAATGGATATCGATACTTTGCTAAGTCCTGTAATGGCTCACGGATTGTGTTGTCCCCAGCGGCTACCAATCCTGATGACAGCATTCGTTGAGACTCCTGTGCTACGACTAGGTGGTGACAGTGGAGCAAGAAATAAAAGCAACATCACCCAGGTACGACCTTCTGTGAGCATTGCTGATCCAGACTTTGATGATAGCAATCATTCTCACAACTAACAAGTTACAGCACTATCGAACTTGGTCGAACTGTCACCTGATTTTGTAGACCAATTCTTTGAGAGCCTGTCTGATATGATGTTCTCCCCCAAACAGAAACAATAATTTTTGAAAAGCATTCTGACACACAGCGTTCCCATGAACTCTGAATTCGGCCTTCAGTTTTGATCAACAAAAACTACTGGAAAGCGTTGGAACTCTATTGCCCGGTTCACCAAGAATTTTTTTTTTAATTGAACATTTTTCAAAATATTTACCTTTTTTTTCTGGCACGAAATTCTTTGCTTAAAGTAGAACTATTCATAAAGAACAGAACTTCTATTTTTAGGTAAATCTAGAGACATAATAACTTTACATCAGCCTCTAGCACATGTTACAGCAATTGCATTTCTATGTGATGAAATTATCTCGCCCTTCTTTTCTGTATAAAGAGATATTTCATGTGTAATTTTTTCGCAAAATCGTTCAGCTGATTACATATGCTATAATTTTTGAATGCTTTCTATGCTTAAAGACGTACAGTACCAATATTTCCATGTATTTCAAATACGCCATTTCAAATGCAGATATGTATTTTGGGGTGGGCAATGTTACACATGCATCTTATTGCTTTAGTTTTTACTAATTTGATGGACATAAATTCGTGGAGTGGGTGTCGTGTTCTAATCTAGGACCCCGATCAATACCGTGACCTTATGCCCCTATACGGCTATAATCCATTCAAACCCCTATAATGGCATAAATGATCAAGAGCGATATTTCAGAAACTCGTCTCTTGCCTAACACGATCAGAGCCACATTTCAGAATCTCATTAGAGCAAATGACACAGCAGAAGCCACTATCTTAGATTCCTAGATTACACTCCGAGTTCTTCAACAAGATAAAACTCAGCTTCCTGGGAAAGCCCCGCTTGCTATGTTTTGATTAGTAATAGAACTCTAATGAGCACTGAGAGACGATCACTTCCTAGTGACATCTTTATTGACGTCTTATGTCAAAAAACTTACGTCAAACAAGGCACCTTTCAGGTATAAATATTACCAACGTTGCCTTAAGCAAACGCTGCCGCGACGACATCGATGATAGCGATGGTGTGGTGAATACAGGAGCAGAACAGCTGTCCCTTGCAGAGCCCAGCAGATGCAAGCTGCCCACGACTCTGCCCCTCCTCCTCCTTGACGCGCTGAGAGAGACGCTGTCTTTTCTCTTGCCGAGAAAATCCAGCTCCGGCGTTTCCACCCTACTCTTGCGAGTGACTGGGATATCGAGTCCTGGAAGGAGATACAAGACCTCCAACATTGTATTTCAGAGGTATGGTGTTGACTAAACCCTTAGAGAGAATTCTTGAAGCAAACCTTGGCAAAACCAACTTAACTAAAACTGCTACTTACTTACTCCCTCCCAAGTATTAGGCTTAGGTCAGGTACACTGGGGTAGGCGTAGTTAGAAGCACCAGTTGAGTACGTTAGTCAAATGTATATATGAATGTATATATTTTATTCATTTTAACCATTGTATGGCTAAGAAACCATATCAATGCTTTTACAGTATTATTTTGCAATCCTCATTTTACTGTACGCACTTTTTATAATAACTAGTCTTGCAATTGTGGCAATTCATTTCTCTTGCATGAGAAGAAAGACTGTTCAATAAATAATACCTTTATTGAAAACGCCCGTCTCTCTATTCTCTGCATCTTGGTGAAAGTAATCTGCACAACTGACTGAGAAAAATAACTGTCTATTGTTTCACACAACTCTAGAGATTGACTCTTATTCTAAGGAGCAAAGTTGTCATGTTTATGCGGTTGTTGGAAAACTGAATCCCTTCTTGTCTGTACCAGGGAAGCTGATCACTTCCTATTCAGTCAAGAAGGTTTCCAGTGACCTTTCAGCTAGTTGGTACAAACCCAATTAAGTTTAGCATAGTCAGTAGAGACCTGGAAGACCGCACTTCTACGTCTATACTACTGTTTATGTTATTCCAATGCGCAGGGCCTATAGGGAAAATAGGAACTACACTACACTGTCAGTCTGCAAGGATGGCCCATATTCTGCAGTACCACTCAAAAGGGAAATTCCAGCACATAGCTTGGGCCTTGCCATATCCAACATTATAATGTCATCTATTAATGAAGAAAATGGCCTTGAGATTCCTTCCCATGCTCCTCTTGAGATACTCACAAGTCTTAACTCACTCAAACTAATGTCATGGAAAATGGCTGGAATCTTAAGCAGATTGAGTCTGCTACATTGGATAAGTTAGTCCAATCCCAAGGCATATGTATCCTGCAGGAGAAGTGGAGTTTATCCCAAACGTTCTTGTCAGGCTATGTGTTGGTTCATCAGCCTGCACTAGACATCCAATAAAGGTCGTCCATCAGGTGGAATGCTGATATGGATTAGTATTACACCTAATTGTAGCATCAAGGAGATACCAGCAAATTCCCCTGATATTCAAGCTGTTAGGTTGAAAGCTAACTCAGGCTACATTTTAGACATCTTTAATGTCTATGCCAGAAGCACCAGAGGAGGAAGCAAAGCTGTCACCTTACAGACCTTAGAAGGCAATAGACAGCCCCTCCACCCCCTGATTGTTGGTGGTGACTTTAATGTAACATTTGAGTCACTGGATGTAGATGATATTGTCGTAGTAAATGACGAGGATAAACTCTAGAACGTCCCTCAGCTTAGATTACCTCCAATTAAGAAATGGTCTCAACCAGCTTTGCAGTTAAGTGCACTGGCTATTGAACATAGTCCAAGGGCCACTAATGGCAGAACCGCATCAGATAGAGAAGGTGAATTGAGCTTTATTGGTCAAACAGGAGCAGGTTGCATAGACCATATCCTAGTAGATCTTAAGTTGTGGCCTATATTACACGACATGTCCATAATTAAGAATAGCGATAGTGACCACAACCCACTTAGTCTGGTACTAATCTCGCCCTGGTTGGGGAAAGATAGTGCCTCCAGGAACAATCTGATTACAAAAGAGGTACCAGCCTCAAATGATACGCACCATCTTAAATGGCAGTTGGTTCTTGCGGATGAAACTAATCTCCGCAAAATTGAGCAGGACCTATTGACCTGGCCGTTGGAGATCAAATCCCTCGCAGTTGCCATAGGAGAAGTGGTAGATGTTTTTAGGCTACATGCAATGTTTTTTGAGCAGTTTACTACACATTCTGTAGTCAGCGGCAAACGTATTAATCACAGTGCTGGGGGTCCAACCAGGACGAACTCATGGTTCTCAAACAGGTGCAGATTTTTAAAGCATCAACTAATAGAGCCATTAAAAATAAAAATGTACTCCTAGTACGAGAACTACGGAGGTCTTATATATTAGCCATAAAGAAGGCCAAATGGCATTGGGATGAGGATAAGTGGAAGCAAATTGGCGAGGCATGTTCTATGAAAGATTATAGGAAGTTCTGGCTTCTTGTGGGAAAGGGCGATTTGGGAAGCCAACCTGCACTAGCTAACAATATAACAGCTGGTGACTGGCAGGAGAATTTTGGGGCCCTTTACTCTGCTATTTCAATCTGCTCCAAAAGGATGTCTCCTTTAGATTTACCACCCAATCTAGTGAGGGTTAACTTCCCTAAGGAGGAACTAGAAACCTCAATTGAATCTATTGTAGCTGCAAAAGCCCCAGAACCTGACAGAATATCCAGTGATTTGTTCAAATATGACAAAAATAACTGGTCAAACTATATGCTGTCACTTTTTAATGCCACAGCAGGGGGGAGCACAAATTCCAGAGTCATGGAAGGGAGCAGAGGTCATTCCTGTTTTAAAAAAGGGGGTTGCATCAAACTGGATAATTACAGGCCTATTAGCCTCATAGACTGCATCCAGTCGCACCCTCTTAGCTCAAATTTAGGTTTGGATGACTGATGATAATATACTAAGACCACTACAGGCAGGCTTTCAACAAAAGACTAGGACAACTGACCATATTTCTAGATTCATTCTCCACTATTGGAAAGTGGTGTTATTAGGCGGAGGGAGCCTTTATGTCAGCATTTGACTTAGTGCCACGTAGAAAACTCTGGGAGGTGCTGAGAGACATGGGGATGCCCCCTGAGAACCTAGAATTGATTGTTCGTCTTCACAAAGACAATTAGGCCAGAGTGTGCTATGGCAATCAGGGTCAAGTGTCTGACCATATTACTGTAAACAGGGCGGTTTGAGAGGGCTGTGTGCTGGCCCCCACACTGTTATTGCTATACATTGATCAGGTTGTGGATTTTTTAGATAGAATACCAGCTGATGCTCCCTCCCTGGGGAACATGAAGATCACTATGCTCTTCTTCGGGGATGACATGCTCCTTATCTCCAAAACTCCCAGCTGGCTGCAGATGCTACAACACCAATTTAGAGTGTTCTGCGATGAGAGGGGGCTAGAAATCAACACTAGCATGGCAAAACTAATGATGCTTAGTCCACCCAAATGTTTATTAGGCTGTTTAACTCTAAATAACAGTAGAATGGAACAGCTATGTAGCTTTAAATATCTGGGTGTAAAGCTGGCTGAGGGAATGTCCTGGAAGCCCCACATGACTAAGACCAAGCTAAAATTTAGACAGACAGTTGGAGCACTAATTAAGGAACATTCAGGATCCTAAACTAAACCGGTCGCTCCAGCATTAGATATTTACAAAACCAAAGCAGTAAGCAGTGCTCTGCATGGCGCTGAGCTGTGGGAGCTTGACAAAATGGATGAAAACAGGTACTTGAGGAATATAGTCTCACTTCCATCAAGCACACCATTACTTCTCCTCAAATTAGATATGGCTGTCAGATCTATAAAGGCCTTGGCCAAATAACGTCCTCTCTTGTTTTGGTTGAGATTCCATGCAATACCAGATTTGCACCCATATGGTTTGGCTTGGGAGGAAGTATGTACTTTAGACACACATAAGAAGATAGGCTGGATAAGGAACGTAAACACCTTATTAAAAAACTGTGGGTTAATAAGAGGTTGCACTCATCCCCAAGACCTCCCCGCAAAAAAACAACTAAAATCCATGTATTGGGATTGGGTATTTGAAAATGAAATTAGGAATAGCAATTAAGGAAGACAAACAGGGGAATTTGTAGATTTTAAATAATAGCGATCGTTGGAGAGTTTTCTTGACTTGATACAGGTCCTGGCTGATAGAAAGCTTTATAACCAATTTCGACAAGGTACAATTCCTCTCAATACATCTACAAGTTCTTGGTCAGGCAATGCCATTGCCAGTAGGTGCTGTCCATGCTGCCCTGCCTCTAGAGAGACTATAGGCCATGCCCAGCACATTCATTCCCTAGGAGCAGGTGGCTCGTTCCCGTATGCAAACAACTGGGCACTAGTGACTATAGTGAGGCACTTTGTTTAAAAACTGATGCCAGATCTTTGTTTGTTTGTGCGACCGCTACGTTTTTAAGTCATATATGTGGAGAATTAGAAGGAAGGCAGAACTGAAAGCGTCTACCTTGACAATTTGATACAATGTACCAACATATAAAAGCAGAAGGCCTGGGGCACATTGAGCTACATTCTTATATGTAACTAGCATTAATCTTTGTTTATGCATGTTGGCACTTTTAAGGTGTGTTGGAAAGTTATAGAAGGAAGTTACGACTGATACTATCTACCTTGACAAATTGTTCTATTGCAATTTTCTAACCCTGGCTAGGGAACAGCAGTTTGGACTGTCCCAAAGTACACAATGCATTAAATTATAACAGTAGAAGGTCTGAGACTCCATTTTTCATTATTTTATAAAATGGTATTGTTAGAACGGGGGGTCTCTAGTTGGCACAGGTAGGTACCTTTGACCAAATAGGGACCCTTATTTCTAGTCAGGGTAAGGGGGTACACTTCTAAAATAACCCCTGCTCACTCTCTTGGTAGCTTGGCATGAGCAGACAGGCTTATCTCACAGGCACTGTGTAAAGCATTTGTGAACAAATACAGTATTACAGTGAAAACACTACAGATGAACACCACACCAGTTTAGACAAATGAGTAATCTTTACTAGATTTAACAGAAGACCAAACAACACAAATCCACACTACTGTAATCAAAAATAGGCTTTAAAATGGTAGAAAATAGTTAAATGTAGATGGTAAATGCAACACTTTACTCTCAAAGTACAATGGATGCGTCACGCAATACTACAAAAGGGTTGCACGGATGGTGATGCATCGGTTCCTTGCTTCGGGGGAGGTGTTGCGTCAGTTTCTTACTGCAGTGCAGGGGAGGTGATACGTTGGTTCCTTACTGGAGAGCAGGCAATGCGTCGATTTCTTACTGTGATCCAGTGCGATACGACAAAATGGCGCATCAATGCGACGATCCAGTGCGATGAGACAAAATGGAGTCTCGATGCGATGGAAAACTTTGGATGTGATGCGTTCACGTTCAACGGCCATGCGGCGAACTCAATAACTTCTGAGCAGCGACAGGCCCTGAGGCACGCTTCTCCAGTGATGCGATGGCGACCTCTGCGGTAGTGACACGCTTTTCCGGGGATGCAACACATTTTGTCAATAGTGCTACGGCGAACAGCTGCAGCGGCAGCACGTTTTTTCGGTGATGCACAGAAACTGCAGTAGAGGCGACACGCTTCTCCTAGTTTCGTCGCGCTTCCATCTCCCAATGACTTGCCATCTTCTCAGAGAGGCCAAATGACAATAGGCACCTCTGTGCAGGCAGAATTCCACAGCAAGGGGATTCAGTGGAGATGGGGGTGAAGTCTTGTATCCCTGAGGCTTCAGACAGGAGGCAAGCTCAGTTCAAACCGTTGGAGATACTTCTTCAAGATTGCACAAGTACACACAAAGTTTCTTTCCTCCTTTCCTTGGCAAATAAAGTAACCACTGCAGTCCAACCCTAACAGCTCAGTACGGGGCAGTCTCCTCCTTGCAGCTTCCTTGGTTTTTTTCCTTGGCAAAGGGTTGTCTTGATTCCAAGAAGTGATCAACGTTCTGGGGTCTGGCTCCCCCATTTAATACACCAAAATCCTTTGTCTCTGATGGCAGAGAGTGTATGTACCTAGTCCAAACCAGTTCTGTGCAGTCCTGGAGCACTTTGTTTACAGGACTTCTTCTTTCCTTTGACAGTGTGGGCCAGGGCCATCAGACACACCACAAGAGGTGGAGCCAGTATTGTGGAAGGCAAGTACAGCCCTACTCAGGCCCAGGTGCAACTCCTAGCACCACTCTACATGCAGATAGGTCTATTCAGCCCCGTGCTGACTCACAATGTCTCCTCGAGCCCCCCAGCCCCTATTACTCACAAACCAGACAAGGAATACACAACCTAGCAGAGGCAGGCTTGGATAGTTAGGCAAGAAAATACCTACTTTCTAAAAGTGATATTTTCAAACACCGAATGTTAAAACCAACTTCACTAAAAGATGTATTTTAGCATTCTGAGTTCAAGCATACTAAACTTGAATTTATACCTAGTTCTATGAGTCAGTTAGGATTATAAGATGTTATAATCAAACTGCTGATTCTGGCCTATAGGGAACATGTAGGCTTGCAATAGTAAAAAAGGAAAATGGCTGTAATTCCATATCAGGACATGCCACACACACCAGGGCATGTCCTATCTTTTACATACAATGCACCCTGCCCTTGGGCCTACCTTAGAGGTGACTAATAAGTAGATAAGGGACGGTTTAGGGACTGGCAATTGGGTGCACTTGCCAAGTCAACATGGCAGCCCCAGGCTGCACACAAGCTCTTCAATGGCAGGTCAGAGTAACATTTTACAAGCTGTTTCTGTGGGTGGCTCAATCAGTTGCTGCAAGCCCAGCAGCAGTATTTGATTTACAGGCCCTGGCCACACATGGTGCACTGTACTAGGGTCCGACAAGTAAATCAAATGAACCAATCATGGAGTCACTAATCCAAGGCAATAATTTACAATAGGGAGCACTTGCACTATGGCACTGAATAGCAGTGGCACAGGGCCCAAAGTATCTAGACCAGCAAAACACAAAACAAAAGCACAGGAGGCAACAGAAAAAAAGGGAAGAGAGACCAATGCCAATGTTGCTAGGTCTAACACGTGTCCCCTCCATCTAAAATGTGGGGCGAACTACCCACTCCTTGGGAGTTCTCTTCCCTAAGGCAGTGAGGCAGACCCAACTTCTCCAAATGAGCACTTCGCTCCACCTTAGCCCAAGGGGAGCTCTCCAAATCGTTACCCACAGACAGTCAACAGGCATGGCTGGCCTCACAGCTACTTGAAGGGTATCAGAGACCCCCCACTCGTAGGGAACCTGGGCCACCTTGCAGTGGCTCTCTGTGTTGTCAGCAGCAACAACTGGGTACAATGCATTGTGGACCACCTGCTCTTCAGACACCAGGTGACACTTGACAGCTGTCACACTGCTCCAGTGTCTCAAAGAGCTTCCATTCTATGGCTGTTGATGGTCACCCACTGCCTATACTTTTTAGTGTTATCAGGCAGCTGGGTCCTGGGGACCACCTCACAGTCTCATAAAGGGACAAGGGACATTTCTGCAGGACCCTACCCACCTTGGGCACCCATCTCTTCCCCCAGGACCACACTCGTCATCTGCCGGGGTGGTGCACCAGTGGGTGCTGTCTTGTCCCTCTGTGGGCATGGGTATCATAACACCTATGGCCCACTTCACCACACTTGAAGCACTAGAAGGCTTCCCTTATGAACAGGTTTACATGTCGGGCCCGGGCTTCCTCTCAGGGGGAGGCTGGGAAGATTTTCCTTGGTTCCCTTGGGGATTACTTTGGGGCCCTTTCTGGAACTCCCTCTCTTTACCCCTGTCCCCCCACTCTTCTGCTGGTGACCCTGCCCACCTTTGGCGGAGTCTCCCACATGACCCTTCTGGACCCGGGGGCTCACCCAGGGGTCTGCCTCCTCAGCAAGCTTCCTAGGGTTAATCAGCTTGCTATCAATAAGGTGCTGGCATAGCTCTGGAAAACAATTATTTGACAAGTGCTCCAATGAAATCAAATTATAGAGCGCTTCAAAATCCTTTACTTTGCTACCCTTCATCTAACCATCCAATGCTCTGCCAAAGAAAGAAACATATTCTAAACAAGTGCTAGGCTCCAGTTTCTTACAATTCCTAAACCTTTGTCTATAAAGCTCAGGGGTCAACCATACCTGGACATTAGGGCCTTTTTATGTGTACATAAAAGTTCTGATCTTCAGAATGCAAGTATAACAAACTGTTCCGCCCATCACTGAGGAACCACCCCCACAACCCCGCTCCCCAAACCTTCTCAGGGACCCAGTGGGAGGACATAGCTACCTCATAGGGCTTGAACCATTGTCCAATATCTTCATTCTTATGAAACTCCTTAATAACATCCTTGGAAATGAACACTCTTGTTTCTACAGGCACAGATGGTGTGCTGCCACCAGAGGGAGTAATCTCTAAACTTCTGGCTTTCAACTCCAGCTTCCTCAATATTCTTTCATGCTCTAAATGCTACCTCTTTTCCTCCAAAGCTAACTTCTTATTCTCTAACTCCATCTGCCCACCCATCTTGGCTAGCTCCATCTTGTGCATTCTATCCCTCTCCCTGCCCTCCAGCTCCTCTGGGGACAGGCCCTTTGAAGAAATACTGCTGCCTGGCCTTGAAGGTACTTTCTTCCCGGTCAGGCCCAATGGCCCATCCAGCTGGCCATCTGAATTCTCTGCCACATACCTAGACTTTAAAGGATGCTCCGTAGCCTCAGCGCCTTTTGGATCTCTTTCTTCTTGGAGACGACTTTCGCAGGGAGTTTAAATCTTTTGCAGAAGGTTTTAAGCTGTGGCAAAGTGTAGGTATCCACCCTATCTTCTTCAAACTGTAGAACCATAGATGCGTTGGATGCTGCTTTGCTCCTGGTGAAAAACAATTGGTAGTTCTCAAAAATCAAAAAGAAGTTCCAAGCTGTAACAACCTGATGTTCCCGGGATCGGGGAAAGCCCGTAAATACGTAGGACAACAGACAAGGATAAAGAACTTTACCGATTTAATGGTCAAAGGTAAAGAACAAAGCAAAACGTATGCAACACATACAGTACATGTAAATACGAAGGAGAACAACGATACCCAATCACAGCACCTGGATGGTCTCACCGTCCTTCGCATGAACACCGGTCCCGGTGTTCTCCAACGAAGGACACCGTACTAAGTAGCGGCCGACAATGCCGCCCGAATGCTGTGATGGGTGCTTTACTTAGGACACAGTTCCTGATGCTCCGCAGGGCTCGTAGGTAAGTACAGAACGAGGAAATGCCCAGCCGGGCACTCTACCTTCCATTCGACTTTGGGCAGGGAACAGCCGCTCAACCTGCACCACACAGTGAGCCTCCCCGAGTTGATCTCAGGAACGGTAAACCTCCAACTTAGATGCGGCAACCACCTCCGTGAGGTGCTTCTCCGTATCTGACTTAATACAATGTATCGATATCCAGGGAGAGTGTTTGGGCAGAGAGCCGCCGCTCGTCGTGCCCAGTCCCTTCAACGGCCACACACAACTAATGCGCTGAGACGCGGCAAACACCTCTGTGGTGTGCGTCTAAGCTACTGCGGCTGTAAGGGTCTACGGTGAGGGCAGAGAACAGCCGTTCAATCCCCCAAGTACTGTGGAGGCTCAAAGCCCTACCATGCTCTCTCGGGCATCTTCAGCTGAGACGCGGCAAACACCTCTGTGGTGTGCGTCTCAGCTGCTGTTAAAGCCGGTTCAACAATGGGGTCAGAAAGCGTCCGCTCTATCTGTCCTCGGTGTCCTATGGTCTTTTCCTGTTACGGGAATCCTGGGGAACGGGTACTATGGCTGTAGTACGATGTCGGCAGGGATACGAATATCCGACGCTGCGTCCTCGCTGCTACCTGCTTAAGGAGGCGTGTCTGTTCCACGCTGACTCCCCTATAGGCATGCTGGTAGTTGTGGTCCCAGCAGTGCAGTTCGGTACAGCAGTATCACGCACTCAGCGTCTGACTTCCGTAGGTGAGGGCGATCATGACAGTACATCCTCCCTCCATCAGCCCCTCACAACCGGTCCCGCACATGTCGAATGTCTCTTGTGGGTGCGTGGATCCCAGCAGCCGGATCCCAGGACTGTTCCTCCGGGCCATAACCCTTCCATGCCACTAGGTACCATAGCTTGCCCCGTCGCCACTTGGAGCCTTTGATGCCAGCGACCTCGTATTCCACCTCTGAATCCACTGCTATCGGAGCCGGAATGGCCCGCGCCTGCACAGATGCTGATTTAAGCAAGGAAACGTGGAAAACAGGATGGATCTGCAGACTCGGAGGTAAGTACAATCTCACGTTCACCGGGCTAAGACACTTGGTGATACGGTAAGGGCCAACGTACTTGGGATGGAACAAGCTGCGTTTGCGAAACCGCATGTTCCGGGTAGATACCCATACGTAGTCTCCCATCCTGTACATAGGCCCAGGCCTCCTCCTCCTATCCGCCACGGATTTATACTCCGCCTTGGCGGCATCCAGGAACTGACGGGAACTTTCCCTGATGTTGGCTACCCTCTTGGGCGTTTCAGGCATCTTGTCTTCCTTGAGAGGGTGAACAAAAGGTAAGAACATGGGGTGATGTCCATAGTTGCCATAGAAAGGAGAAGCCTTGGTGGAGCTATGCGTGGCATTGTTATACGCGATTTCTGCGATCCATAGCAGATCCACCCACTCCTCCTTCCCTTGCTTGATGAAACAGCGCAGGTATTGTTTGAGCGATTGGTTCAGGCGGTCCGTCTGGCCGTCCGTCTGAGGGTGGTAGCTCGTGGACATGGCCGATTTGACGTGTAGCGCCGAACACCACGTTCTCCAGAACTGGGCGGGCCGTGCAACCTCACCACGTTCTTCAGTAGCAATGATGCCAAAACACCCGCAGACGGCACCTGCTTACAAGCGATGAAGTGCCCCATCTTTGTAAGGTAGTCCACCACCACCAGGATAGCCGTGTTCCCTTGATCCACGGGCAGCCCTAAAATGAAGTCCAGGGATATGTTCTCCCACGGCCTACTTGGTGTGGGAAGGGGTTGAAGGAGCCCTTGGGGTTTTCTATGATCGGCCTTCATTGTGGCGCAGGTGGAACAGTCCGCTCCTCACTTCCTAACATCCCTTCTCATGGCTGGCCACCAGAATTGTCTTCCCAGGCTGGCCATCGTTTTCTCAAAGCCGAGATGCCCTGCACAGGGCGACACATGGCACCATGCAAAGGCCTGTTTCTGGAGTCTAGGTGTCGGTAGCAACAGACAGCGCCCTCTCAACGGTATCCCATCCATGACTTGCCATTCCCTGTGACTGAGGAGCCACCTCTTCCAGGTAAACGAACGGATCCCTCTCTGGATGGCTTTAAGGAAGGCATCCGGTTGAATAACCCTCAACACCACCTTGGGAGGAATGATGGAATGCTCTGTGGCAGACCTTGGGTCCTTGGCGGCGGACTGACGGGACAGCGCATCAGCCTTCCTGTTTTCCGACCCTGGCTGATAGGTGATGTGGAAGTTAAACCCAGAAAAGAAAAGCATCCACCTCAGCTGCCTGGGAGAGAGATGTCTCGCCGCCGTCATAAACTGCAGATTTCTGTGGTCCGTGTACACTGTGACCACATGTCGTGCCCCCATCAACAAATGCCACCAGTCCGTGAATGCGTCCTTGATCGCCAGTAGCTCCTTCTCCGCGATATGGTAGTTGCACTCAGCATCGTTTAGCTTCCTGGACATAAATGCCACGGGATGGAGCAACCCCGTTTCGTGATGACGTTGGGACAGAATGGCACCCAACGCTACCTCAGACATATCCGCCTCTACCACATACGGTTGTTCTGGATCAGGGTGAGCCAACACTGGGGCGGTACCAAAAGCTTTTTTCAGAGCCACGAATGCTCTCTGCGCCTCCTGATTCCATAGAACTCTTGGGATTTTCGCAACAGTTGAGTAATCGGGGCTACCAACCCTGAAAACCCATCTATTCCTATTAAAAGTTGGCGAATCCGATAAAGCTCTGTACGTCTTTAACCCCCTGCGGGACGGGCCATTCTTCCACCGCCCTGATCTTGCGTTCCGCCATCTCCTGCCCGTTCGGGCTCAGCATCACCCCAAGAAATTCGACGGACGTGACGTGGAAGTCGCATTTGCTGAGCTTACAGAACAGCATGTTCTCCCTTAGCTTCCGGAGTACTGACTTTACGTGCATGACATGTTCCTCTTCCGTGTCGTAGATGAGGATATCATCGATGTACACCACCACGTATACATCTAGGACATCGCGGAATACCTCATTGAGGAAGAACTGGAAGGCCGCAGGGGCATTGCAGAGGCTGAACGGCATGACGAGGTACTCAAAGAGGCCAAATCGGGTCTTAAATGCCGTCTTCCACTCGTCGCCATGCCTCATGCGCACCAGATGGCATGCCCCCTTGAGATCCAGCTTGGTGTAGACCTGGGCCTTCTTCACCTTCTCAAGGAGAATGCTTATAAGAGGCAAAGGGTACCTGTTTTTGATGGTGATAGCGTTCAAGGTCCTAAAGTCCACACATGCCCTCAATTCCCCATTGGCTTTCGGAATGAAGAAGAGGGCCGACGCAGCCGGAGACTTGGATGGCCTGATGAAGCCCAACCCCAAGAGCTTGTCAAGATATGCACGAAGATGGACATTTTCCGGCTCCGTTAAGGCGTACAGTCTGCCACTGGGGACACTTGCCCCTGGAACAAGGTCGATTTGGCAATCGTACACCCTGTGCGGAGGGAGCACTTCTGCCCGCACCTCATCAAAAACGTCCTTGTAGTTGCGGTATGCGCTGGGGAGCATGACCGCTTTCTCTGCCGCTGTGGCGACCGTGTGGCCCTCGCTCTGATGGTTGCAGAGGGAATCCTGTCGCCCGACACACCGCTGAGAGCAATGCGGTGAAGTCATCCTGATGTCATGGGTTGTCCAATCTATGGAAGGGTTGTGCTTTTGGAGCCAGGGCAGACCCAGTATAACACCATACTGAAGGGCTCAGATGATGTTGAAGTCAATGTTTTCTTCATGCCACTTCCCGTACTTCACAGGAAGCTCCCCCGTGTGGTGCCCGATTGGCCCAGTAACCAAACGCCTCCCGTCCACCGCATACACTTCTTCGGGTATTGACTTAGGAATCAGTGAGATACCTAGTCTCCGGGCCTCATTTTGGTCCATGAAGAGTCCAGTGGCCCCGGAGTCCACCATGGCCACCACAGGGATCCATTGATCCTGTACCCCTATGTACACTGTAATAAACAAATGTTGTTGCCCTGCTTGATCCAAGCTAGATAGAGAAGGGTTGGATACGTGACTCCAGGAGGCCCCCTCACTCTTCCGGGAGTCTGTTAGTTTTCCACCGGTACATCCACCACTGCCGTCACCATTCTGTTGGTCCGGTATCGACTGGTCTTCGGTTTGGCAGGGCACTCACGGACGTAGTGCCCCTTCTTGCCGCAATACAAGCATAGTTCTTGCTTGCGGCGTGATTCCTTCTCTGTGGCCGTTAGGCTGGCCCGTATGGCTCCTATGTCTGTAGGTTCGGTCTTTGCGGGTGAGTTGGGTTCGGGGCTTCCCAACGCCCCATAGAAAGGCAGAGGCTTTCCTTTCCTCTTATGGTCGCCTTTTCTCTCGCTCAGCCTATGGTCTAGATGCAGTATCAGATTGATTAGACCTTCACAAGTCTTTATGTTGGGGGTCAATCTGCGCTACTACGTCCTTGAGCTCATCGCTCAGCCCTTGGTGGAAGAGCGCAGTTTGTTTGGAGAGAGGCCACTTGGTTTCGGCCACCAATCGCTGAAAAGCGTTAAGATACTGTAGCAAGTCACCGCTACCCTGTTTCAACTCCAACATCTCCCTATCAGCGGTATAGGAGTCCGCCCTCCTGTCAAAGACTTTCAGTAATTCCTCGCGGAAAGCACCCTAGTTAAGCATGGGCGGATTTCGCGGATCCACGATCCGCGAATTTGCGGTTTTGCGTATTCGCGGATCCGCAAAATCCACGAATTTGCGGATTCGCGGATTTGGATTGCGCTCGTGAAAGTCAAGGATACAAAGGCCTCTATCCAGCATCACAGCTGATTTTCGACTGTAGATTTGGGAAGAAGGCACACCTGCCCAGCCTCGACGACGCTCACGATTGTTTTTGGGCTGATGAATGAGTCACTGAATTTGAGCTTCAACTAGTTCCAGCAACCATGTGTGTGTTACTATGCAATCGCCCCGAAGGGCGCAGGGGTCCCTTGAGTGAGCTATCATAGTGGGTAAATGGCGGGAAGACGGTGCACCCCGCGAGTGTGTGAGCGGGACCAAACGTGCGGGGCTTCCATGCGAGTTCACATGCCTCTTGTGTGTATAAAAGGTCAGAGACCGATCAGAGCAGCAGATCAAGAGAAAGTAGCTCCTGGTCACAGGAACAGCATGAGGATTGCGCACGTGAAAGTCAAGGATACAAAGGCCTCTATCCAGCATCACAGCTGATTTTCAACTGTAGATTTGGGAAGAAGGCACACCTGCCCAGCCTCGACAATGCTCACGATTGTTTTTGGGCTGATGAATGAGTCACTGAATTTGAGCTTCAACTAGTTCCAGCGACCATGTGTGTGTTACTATGCAATCGCCCCGAAAGGCGCAGGGGTCCCTTGAGTGAGCTATCATAGTGGGTAAATGGCGGGAAGACGGTGCACACCGCAAGTGTGTGAGCGGGGCCAAACGTGCGGGGCTTCCATGCGAGTTCATGCCTCTTGTGTGTATAAAAGGTCAGAGACCGATCAGGAAGCACTAATAGATAAAATAAAGCAGGTGCTCGAGCACGTGCTTTATTTTATCTTTTAGTGCTTCCTGTTGAAGCTAACTTAGCTAACTTAGTAACTTTTTTAGGATAGCGCTGGCAGCTTGCCGGCGCCATCCTAAGATAGTTACAACTTCAAGCTTGAAGGCTTGAACTTTTGCCTCCCGAATCCACCACTCGCGGATTCGTGGATTTTCGGTAAATTCGCGGGAGTTCGCGGATTGCGGATTTACCGAAAATCCGCGAAATCCGCAAGCGGAACGGATTTTGCACTCACGCTTAACCCTAGTCACACAAGAGCGGGTCGTCCCTGCTCACCAGCGGGACTGCCCATTGCGCTGCGTTTCCAGCCAGGTAGGAGATGAGAAAGGCCACCATGGCTTGGCTGGTAGGAAACGCCTTGGGCTTGCATGACTAATGCAACGCCACTTGCGTGAGGAAGCCTTGCACCGTGTTGGGATCTCCGTTATACCTCTCAGGTGTGGCCAAAGGGATGGAGACCGGCAATTCCACCACCACCGCAGGGGATGATGTCGCTGCGGTAGGTCCTGGAGCGAAGGGTTCTACCTGTAGAGCATCCATCCTGGCCTTTACGTCCGCTGTTTCCTGCCTAGATGTGGCAAGCTCCATTTGAACAGCGGCCAGAGCGGCCAACACGTCATCCAACATTGCCATTACTGTTCCTCCTCACCAGGGGATAGTTAAAGTTGTAAAGGTCGAATATTTTGTAACAACCTGATGTTCCTGGGATTTGGGAAAGCCCGTAAATACGTAGGACAACAGACAAAGATAAAGAACTTTACCGATTTAATGGTCAAAGGTAAAGAACAAAGCAAAACATATGCATCACATACAGTACATGTAAATACGAAGGAGAACAACGATACCCAATCACAGCACCTGGATGGTCTCACCGTCCTTCGCATGAACACCGGTCCCGTTGTTCTCCAACGAAGGACACCGTGCTAAGTCTTCCTGCTGTACTGTGACTCGGGGTTTCTGCTCCCTAAACGTGTGATTTGGTACTTGACTGCATCATGCCATTGTTGTCGCCTCCTAGACAATTACTTTTGCTTTTCTGAATCACGCCTCATTGCGACTCTTGTTTGTTGCATCCAGTAGAAGTATTATCATGCTAGGCTCCATGGTGGGAATAGAAGTCCATGTTACTAGTGTATGGCTGATCAAAGCTAGGATAAATGCACCTTTCGGAAGCTTGTGGATTTTTTTTGTTGCCAACTAAGGCAGACCAAGAAAGGTTTTGAAGGTATAGGTTTATAAACTAAGTTGCAATCCTTTAACATGTTCCCTGCACCAGGTTCAAGACTATTGGAACTTCACCTTTTTGTTATGGTAGCTCTCGCATTTTCATTGCTTGCAAATGTTGCATTTTGATTGTCGTGCAATGAGTTATTTTTGTTGCAATGACTATTTTTGCAGAGCCTTAGGGGAGTGTTCTGCGTTTCAAGTTTCCAAACTTTCTCGAGGCAACCTTTATATGCTTGTTGTCGTGCATCTCAGTTAGATTGACTTGTACTGACTAGTGTTTCTGTACATGCAAGGACTTGAACATAACTTTGGATTTAAAAGACCCTGGCCTCTGGTCATGAATATTGACTGGCGGGTTTTCTACCTTTTATTGTCAAGTTTCGGATAATAGTGGGCTAAATGTGAGCATTGAGAGTGGGGACGTTTTCTAGAGCACAAAGCATTTTTTAAATGTTAAAACTGACCGAATACTTGCATTAGTTGTGTATGGGTCATTTCATGAGAAAATACTTTTCCGTGCAGCACTCTAATCTACGCAACTGCATTCTATGATGCTGCCTTGTACGCCGCTACCCTCTACGCCGCTGCCCTCGGACACTATAATCTGCTACACTCTATCCCATTGCACTCTCTACACCAGTCAACTCTACTTTGTACCACTCCACTGTGTGCCACTCTACACAACTTCACTATATGCCACTCCACTACTCAACACGCTGCCACTCCACTTTCAACATTCTACTCAACTCTTTGCCATTCCACTCTGATACATTTTCGTTTACAATGGAGCAGAATATGTTGGTCGTTTATTTCCTAGCGTGTAGTGTATTTGGTTCCCTGATGAGGGTTATCTGTATGTTCAGCTACTTTCTGAATTTCTAGTTGCTAAAAGCTGTTCTGATGGGTACCTTGTTCTAGATCCTCAATGCATAGTTGGAGGAGCCCTGCATTCAGTTTTTTTTTTGTTGCTTAAAGTATATTTACTATATACTTATTTTATATATTAGTATATTTACTATATTTTATAATATATAGTATATTTTATAATTATTTTAATTATTTTTTAATTATTAATTTAATAATTTTTTATTATTTTTTTTATAAAATGTTATTTTATAATATATATAGTATATTTACTATATTTTACTTGCAAAAAATGGCAAATATATTAGTCGGGATGTGTGTATTTTTTAATCTGCTAGATAAAAACACAAATAATCAACAAAATGTGTTTGTTTCCCGAAAACGTAGTTGAGACTTTCGTTTTAAAATAAGTGTATTATTCCAGGGAAATACATTTGCCGTCGTCGGGTGAGTCGTCTGTCGATTAAGGAACTTGAGGGCAACCCCTTAATCTTTGTTACGAATTTTCCATGAAAACCCCAGAATTTACTGCTAGAACAGGCTTAACGAATTGTCGAGCCGCTCAGTTTGCAGCTTTGGTTTTCAGGGGATAGCGAGGCTGAACAATCCCGGTTTACACTTAAATAGTACTCAATGAATCTGATTTTCTAGCTATTTGTATTACTTGCATCTATGTTAAATGTTGGACATGAAACCCTGAGCACAGCAACACATACGTGGTTAGATTGTATGACCCCTGTGCTACATGTCACCTTTGTGGCCCAAGTTCAGCCTGTTTTGCAAGAAGTTTACATATGCTTGTATGTGTCCTCGGGGCACCAGAGTAGATCAGAGAAAGGCCTTGCAGTCACAACCAGGTTGTTAGAAGTTTCTGTCATGAACCAGTGCATGTAGCATGTAGAGTCTGGGGTCTCATGCTGTAGAACCAGAAGAAGCCGGGGAGGAGCTCCAGCACCCCTATTCTGGTTACCTTTGACATGCAGTGGCAACAGCCACCAAGGAGGAGCCGGGAGCCGAGCGGACATGGATCGCCTCGGCTCCCGGGTCACGAGCTGCACGAACCCGGCTCTAGGCTGCTCTAGCCCTTCTTCTGATCCCCCCTTTTTCCTCACATGTAGCGGAGCAATTGGGGCATTTGTTGAACAGCGGCGATCGCTCCTAGCTTGGCGGACGGGTCCGGTCTCCCGAGGAGAAGGAGGAGAGGTGCGGTGGCGCTCAAAATGGCGGGCGGCATCTCGCCGTGGACTCCGCCGTCTGCGGCCGCCGCTGGGAGGTAGGATTGCGACCTGCGCTCCCCCGGCTTGCCCAGTCTCATCGATTGTCGCAGCAGCCGACGGGACTTAGCACCATCTAGCCCCAACTCAACGGTGTCCCCCACTGAGGGAATCCTCCCAGCGCCTGCCTGACTCCAAGATGGCGGCCGGCGGCGACCCTCGGATGGCGATCGCCGCTTCTTCTAGCTCGCCCCAACATCTCCCCAGCCTCTTGCCTATCCTGCGGCCCTCTCTCAGGCTGTCGGGCCTGCCACCCGTCCGGCTGCCGCTTTGGGGGCCTCTGCCACTTCCGTTTTGCCCTGTGGTCCTGCAACATGAGCCGGATCTCCTGGATCACTCACCCCTCCCCCCCTGCAGCATGGCACCAATGGCTCCAGTGCTCTGAATGTGCTGCTCATGGCTCACGGAGGCCACACATCTTCCAGGGCGGTTGTATCCACACACAACCCACCAGCTGCCGTGGCGGCGCCTCACGGACAACGCGTGATCGCACCAACACCTTCACCACCTTGCACTCTCTCACGCCCACCGAGCCGGATGACTGCAAGCTCTCCAAGATGGCGACGTGCCTGCGGCTGGCCTCCAGCGTCATCTCTCACCTGGGCTCCCACCTTCTCTCCTGGACTTCTTGACTTTTGCTCTGTCCTGACCGACACTTTGCTGCTGTTTTCGGACAGTTTCTCTGGACTCTAGCCCTCCTACCATGCCCCTGGCCTTAACCCTTCTCCCCGTGGATGATCCTCAAATGTTTCCTCCCTGTTGTCCTTCCCCTTCTCTCCATACCCTTGCATCCCTCCCACCCTCCCTTTGTGCTGTGACTGCATTCACACTTATGGAACTCTGCTCTTTGACTTATTGTAATAACTCTAATTAATGGTATTTGCTTTAGACCTTGCACCATATACCATTCCTATGTGACTCGTAGAGCTTATCCAGTCATATCCCCTCCCTATGTATATAGAGATAACTCTAATCACTAGTGTATGCAGTAGACCTTTGACCGATTGCAATAATGCTAAGCTTTGGTATTCGCTGAAGTCCTTACATCATATACCACCCCTATGCGTCTCCTAGAATTTAACCAGTCATATCCCTTCCTATGTGTATGTAGTTGACTCTTATCACTAGTGTTTGCAGTGGACCTTTGTACTCTCTACCACCCCTATGTGACCCTTAGAGTGTTTCCAGTCATATCCCTCCTGTATAGATAGAAGATAACTCTAATGACTAGTATCCTATGTGATTCTTAGATTGTATCCATGTGTATCCCCTCCCTGTGTTTAGAGTTATAGCTGTAACGACTAGTCGCCTGTGTGACTGTTGGAATATAGCCAGGTGTATCCCTTCCCCCGTGTGAAGAGATAACCCTATTCACTAGAACAAAAAGAAACGTGTTCTTGAAATGTGTAACGTACTGATTCTATGTAAAGTGCCTTGATAACATGTAACAGAACTGGTGCTATGTAAAGCGCTTGGATAACCTAATCGGTTCAAGTTCCTGAAATGTGTAACGTAACTGATTCTATGTAAACTGCTGTGATAACATGTAACGGAACTGGTGCTATGTAAAGCGCTCTGATAACCTAATCGGTTCAAGTTCGCGCTATAGAAAACTCTAAAAATAAATAAAATAAATAAATAAGTAGCGGCCGACAATGCCGCTCGAATGCTTTAAATGGATGCGTTACTTAGGACACAGTTCCTGATCCTCCGCGGGGCTCGTAGGTAAGTACAGAATGAGGGAATGCCCAGCTGGGCACTCTACCTTCCGTTCGACTTTGGGCAGGGAACAGCCGCTCAACCTGCACTACTCAGTGAGCCTCCCCGAGTTGATCTCAGGAACGGTAAACCTCCAACTTGAACGCGGCAACCACCTCCGTGGGATGCGTCTCTGTATCTGACTTAACACAATGTATCGATATCCAGGGAGAGTGTTTGGGCAGAGAGCCGCCGCTCGTCGTGCCCAGTCCCTTCAACGGCCACACACAACTAATGCGCTGAGACGTGGCAAACACCTCTGTGGTGTGCGTCTCAGGTACTGCGGCTGTAAGGGTCTACGGTGCAGGCAGAGAACAGCCGTTCAATCCCCCAAGTACTGTGTAGGCTCAAAGCCCTACCGTGCTCTCTCGGGCTTCTTCAGCTGAGACGCAGCAAACACCTCCGTGGTGTGCGTCTCAGCTGCTGTTAAAGACGGTTCTACAATGGGGTCAGAGAGCGTCTGCTCTATCTGTCCTCGGTGTCCTATGGTCTTTTCCTGTTACGGGAATCCTGGGGAACGGGTACTATGGCTATAGTATGATGTTGGCAGGGATACGAATATCGGACGCTGCGTCCTCGCTGCTACCCGCTTAAGTAGGCGTGTCTGTTCCACGCTGACTCCCCTCTAGGCATACTGGTAGTTGTGGTCCCAGCGGTGCAGTTCGGTACAGCAGTATCACGCACTCAGCGTCTGACTTCCGTAGGTGAGGGCGATCATGACACAAGCCAAAAATTCTACCAAAAAGTATGTGGTTGCGCTATGGTCTGCACTCACTAATAGTGTACACCATCCACTGTATATGACTCACAAATCCTCACCGCTGACCACCAATGTTAGAACTGGCAGTCTCTAGTTGGCAGAAGTAGGTACCTTTGACCAAATAGGGACCCTTGCTTCTAGTCAGGGTAAGGGGGTGCACTTCTAAAATAACCCCTGCTTACCCCTTTGGTAGCTTGGCATGAGCAGACAGGCTTATCTCAGAGGCACTATGTAAAGCCTTTGTGAACACATACAGTAATACAGTGAAAACACCACACCAGTTTAGAAAAATAATCAATCTTTACTAGACTTAACGCAAGACCAAACGACAAAAATCCACAATACTGTAATCAAAAATAGGCTTTAAAATGGTAGAAAATAGTTCAGTTCAATGTAGATGGTAAATGCAACACTTTACTCTCAAAGTACCTTGGATGCATCATGCAATAAAACAAAAGGGTCGCAGGGAAGGTGATGCATCAGCTCCTTGCTTCCGGGGAGGTGATGCATCAATTCCTAATTGCAGCGCAGGGGAGGTGATGGGTTGGTTCCTTTTTACCGGAAAGGAGGTGATGCGTCGGTTTCTTACTGTGATCTGGTGCAATGCGACAAAATGGCGCCTCGATGTGATGCGACGATCCGGTGCGATGTGAGAAAATGGAGTCGCGATGCGACAACATTGGATGTGATGCGTGCACGCCCGGCGGCCGTGCAGCGGCTGGGTTACTTCTGAGCTGCGACAGGCCCTGCGACACGCTTCTCTGGTGATGCAACACACTTCATTGATGGTGCGATGGCGAACAGCTGCAGCGGCGGCACGCTTCTTCGGCAATGCAATGGCAACTGCTGCTACGGCAACACACTTCTTCTCGTTGTGTCGTGCTTCCAGCTCCCAGCGACTCTCAGTCTTCTCATGGGGCCCAAACAACAGTAGGTACCTCTCTGCAGGTAGAATTCCACAGCAAGGGAATTCAGGGGAGCTGGGGGTGAAGTCTTGTATCCCTGAGACTTCAGGCAGTAGACAAGCTCAGTTCAAGCCTTGGAGATTCTTCTTCAAGATTGCAAAAGTACACACAAAGTTTCTTTTCTCCTTTCCTTGGCAAATAAAGTAACCACTGCAGGCCAACCCCAACAGCACAGCACACGGGCAGTCTCCTCCTTGCAGCTTCCTTGGCAAAGGGTCGTCTTGATTCCCAGAAGTGATCTAAAGTTCTGGGGTCTGGGTCCCCCCTTTTATACATCAAAAGCCTTTGTCTCTGAAGGCAGAGAGTGTCTGTACCTAGTCCAAACCAGTTCTGTGCAGTCCTGGACCACTTTGTTTACAGGACTCCTTCTTTCCTTTGACAGTGTGGGTCAGGGTCATCAAACACACCACAGGAGGTGGAGCCAGCATTGTGAAAGGCAGGTACAGCCCTATTCCGGCCCAGGTGCAACTCCTAACACCACTCTACATGCAGATAGGTCTATTAAGCCCTGTGTTGACTCACCCTGTCTCCTGGAGCCCCCAGCACCTGTCACTCACAAACCAGACAAGGAATACACAACCTAGCAGAGGCAGGCTTGGATAGTTAAGCAAGAAAATACCTACTTTCTAAAAGTGGTATTTTCAAACACTGAATGTTAAAACCAACTTCACTAAAAGATGTATTTTATCATTCTGAGTTCAGGCATACTATAGTCGAATTTCTACCTAGTTCCCTGAGTCAGTTAGGATTATAAGATGTTATAATCAAACTGCCCATTCTGGCCAATAAGGAACAGGTAGCCTTGCAAAAATGAAAAACGAAAATGGCTGTAATTCACTACCAGGACATGCCACACTCATTAGGGCATGTCCTACCTTTTATATACAATGCACCCTGCCCTTGGGCCTACCTTAGGGGTGACTAATATATAGAAAAGGGAAGGTTTACGGACTGCCAAGTGAGTGCACTTGCCAAGTCGACATGGCAGCCCAGACTGCACACAAACTCTGCAATGGCAGGTCTGAGTCACATTTTACAAGCTGCTTCTGTGGGTGGCACAACCAGTTGCTGCAAGCCCACGAGCAGTATTGGATTTATAGGCCCTGGGCACACATGGTGCACTGTACTAGGGTCTGACAAGTAAGTCAAATGAACCAATCATGGAGTCACTAATACAATACAATACTTTATAATAGGGAGCACTTGCACTGTGCACTGAATAGCAGTGGCACAGTGCCCAAAGCATCTAGACCAGCGAAACACATAGCAAAAACACAGGAGGCAACAGCAAAAACATGGAAGGGAGACCCACGCCAATGGTGCCAGGTTTAACAGTTATCATTTTAGCTAAATGATTTTTAATGGATATAGCTTATTTGAATTCTTATGTAAACTGTGTTTATGTTTCAATGAGTTGTTTTGAAGAATCTAATGTATTAGGAACAATTAATTAGTAATAATCTATGTATGTCTATGCTGGCTCTTTTAAGGTCTGTCTGAACAAAATTAAGTTTATATGAAGTAATTGATGAATTACAAATTATTTATTTATTATTGATTAATTAATTAATTGATTGTTACCTAATTATGTAAATTCACGTCATACCAAAGAAAATCAACAACAGACTCACAGAAGTCATTACGGAGCTCATACACATTCTGGCATTATTTTGAGCAGCATGAATTTAATATTTACAAATAAGTCAGAAATACATCATTATCATACCAGTTAATTTTCGCAACTTGGTGTAATGTAATTGATAGCACATACATCGATGTGCTTGAATGTCAGTCCTCATTGTCAATAAAGCATCAAATGCGGAAAAAATGAATTCCGAAGAGGTCCAAATAATTATTTCTTTCTAGTTAAGCATTGCTCACTCAATTAATCATATACACCCCCCAGTGGGCTAAGTAACTATAGGAGAATCGCACCCCAAAGAAAATGGCTGTCAATCTGAAAATTACGACAGACACACGTAAGAATACGAAATCTTTCAGGTGACATGTTGCCCCAGTGGGCTTAAATGATACAACTATTGCATCCAGATTAGGTTGCCAGCACCGCTGGTACTTGGGCATGCACAAACAGCATCGATTGAAAGTCAAAGCTTGCATTGTCATTCATTAATTAAATCCAACTGACATACGTACTCCAAGTCTGCTGTAATCATGGCCAAAATGAACAGACTCTCCTATTGAGACTTCCCAGAGATCTGTAAAGTAAAAAACCACAAATGTGACTCATCACATATACAAATAAAATAAAACACAGTGTCTCACATACAATCTTAAAAAAACAATCATGAGAGAGGTTTATAGTACTGGGTCAATAGTGAACTCTAACCTAGGTGCAGAGCAAGCTCCTCGTGCAAATTGTGCCCCAGTGGTTGTGTGGTTCTGTATTTTATGATCAATTTTGATTCTAATCTTCTAAGTTCTTGAATTCTGTCACCTCCTCTTTCCCTGATTGGTACAGTTTCAAGGACACAGAACGATAGTAGGTGGGCATTGCTTTTATGGTACAAGGAAAAGTGTCTTGCTATGGGATACTGCTTATCCCCATTTGTGATAGCACGCATATGTTCAAGTACCCTATTTTTTGCCTGATGTTTTGTGCTGCCAATGTAGTGCCTGTTAAAATGTAAATTGATACTTGTATAGCGCACTACTCACCCGCAAGGGTCTCAAGGCACTTGTACGAATACCGCTGTGGAACCCATCCTGGCTTTCCCTGTGAGGCGTCCACTCCTGGGCACCCCCAAGGTGGAGGCCAGGCATCCTTAGCGTTGTGGGGGCCGTTGTGGAGAATAAGCAAGCTATTGCCCAGAGTTGCAGAGTGGGACTCCATGATTGGAATAGGCACCGAACAGAGAGGGTATGGCTTATGTGGCATTATCATGAGTCAAAACTTTATCTGGATTGTACTTGATTGAGTGTGATGAGACAAATATTTGTGCAGATCTAGATTGTGTTAAGGAATACAATAGGTTAAGAAGAGAGTATGCGCCACATTTGCCTCAATATCCTTTGTTTGAAAAACGTGTGGTAGGCCGGAAACGAAGAAATGTGACCAATAGTAAGGAGGTTGTAGCAAAAACACGAAAAGTCGATGAACCCGAAATTGTAAGCAGAAAGAAAATGGATGCTGTTCAAGATGTTGTTGGTTTTCAATTTGAAAATAGTTCTGGTGTCAACTGCTATGCTAATGTAGTGGTTAATGTTGTCTTTTCTCTAGAAACTTTAAAAGAACAGATTGTGGTCAATTCGGATCAAAGATTTTGCTGTTTGTTAAATTCTGTGTTAGAGAAATGTAGCACTGATAGAACAAAAATAGAAAGTGTATCTGAAATTCGAAATCTCTTAGACAAATGTTCAGGTCAAACGCAATTCTCTCAAAATATTCAGCAGGATTGTCAGGAGTTTTTAATGTATATGCTTGATGTTTTGCAAGATGAAGGTGTAGATGTAGATTATCTGTTTGGCCTTTCTTATCAATGGCAGCATGACTGCGAGAACTGTAGGCTATCAAGTACTACTAGTGTAGAAAGATTTATATATTTAACTTTGCCTGACAGTAAATCAGTATCCTTTAATAAGCTAGTAAAAGCAGCCAATCAAAATATGGAGTGTAGCCAATGTAAGTCTGCAATGCTGTCCACATTATTTATACGAAGTTATGGCCAGTATGTCATTTTAATGTTCCAACGATGTAGGTCTGATGGAACTAAATTGAGAACTTTAATTAAAAATGTTGTGGCTTCGCAGTTGTCAATATCAGGAAGGACTTTTGTAACTGCAGCAATTATATATCATGACGGTCCTTCAACAACTTCAGGACATTACACAGCTTATTTAAAATCTGGAAACGGCTGGTCATTCTGCAATGATTCTGTTTTAACTTTCAAAAAACGTTTACCGTTTGACTTAAAAAATTCTTACCTAGTGTTTTTAAAACCAAAATTTTAGGGAAGGAAAGTGGCCTACGAAGATTGGAGCAGTTGATAAATTTTAGTCTGCTGTTTTAAATTGCTTTGTGAATTAGAGTGATCATAATAAATAAAAATGTAAAGTAGTCATAGAGATACATAACTGGTCTATAATGATTCAAAGAGTTGATATGATTTACTCTGTTGTTTAAAATTGCTTTGTTAGTAACTGAGATCAAGAGAATGAAAAAATTGGAAAAGTAATAGAGGTAGTGTAAGTGTGCCTCATAGTAAGTGGTATCAATGTTATAGGAAATGTGAAACATGAGTAAACTAGAAGGGGAGATATTATTAGTACAAGATTGTGAAAGTGATTTTGGACGTTTTCTTTCTGAAAGTCGGGGAAAAAGAAAATGACGGTATTTGCTTTGAGGAATTCGAAGAGATTAAATTGGCTCTTACACGATTTGGCCTTGAGGAGAAGTGTGGTAGAGAGCAAAAAGTCATTTATTGTTTCTAACATATTACTCAGAAACAAAGAGCTTTTCTTTCAGAAAGTGGCGGGCACGGATTTTTTAGAGCACAACAGAGTATAAGCTGTTCATCGCATATCATTCGACGTCATGGTAAGTAAGTGTACTTTTGATGAGTTCTGATTTCTGATTTGTTATATTATATGGGTTTTTTAAACACAATCATTTTGATTGTGTTTTTTTTTCCCCGCTGTTATATGATGAATACCTTCAACTCACTGTTTTTAGTGAAATTTGATATATTCTGAGAACAGCAAAAATAAACCATTTAGCATGTATAATTAATTCTGTATTTTGTATTGTGATTTTAAATTTGTACTCATCTTGTCTCATGCTCACTTGTCTTTTACTACCTTATATCAATTCTCTTTACATACTCACATTGCATTTTGTTTTATTCTCTTTCACCCTTGTTCTCTAACTCCACTTATCTTTAAACCTTTGTTTCCTTATTCCAACTCTGCTTTTTTCTTTTCTCTCATGCACCATTTTCTAGCTTTTAGACCCTCTGTTTCGCTTCCCTTTTCCATCTTTTCTCCCTTTTGTTTTCGAAATTAAATAATTTTGGGTTCTCCTTTTTTGTTGCAATCAGTTAGTATAACTCACCTTCACTCATTTATCTTTCTTTGTTGCTTCACTCAGTCTGTATCTGACACTCTTTCCTTCACTTTCTGTGTCCCCTCTCTCCCTCACTCTCTTTTCCTTATTCACCCTTTCCTTATTTAGTTTACCTTACTCACATTCTTTTAGTATCTTACACATCTTTAGTTTATTTTTCTCTTCTATCCTTCTTTTCTGTCACTGAATCTATCCTCCTTTTTATTCACTTAGTAATTTACTCTATTTCTATTTCTTTTTGACTCTGTCTGTCTTTCATCGTTACTTTATTTTCCTTTCTGAATCTTTATCTCTAACTTTATTTCTTTGTAAAATTGTATGATTTTCAACCTTATACCTTGTCTTTTCTATTTTTTAAATACATGTTTTAATATTTTTCAAATTTTTGTTCTTTCTTTCACAGATTGAAATTAAAAAAATTATAAGTGATGGAGTTAACAACAACTATAAAGTAAGTATTTAGTACTTTTTCCCTTACATCTCTATCACATTCAACTTCTATTACTTCCACTGCTTTATTTCCTTAACCCTCAGTTTCCTTCCTTTGCTTTTTCCCTCATTCCTTTTCAATTGCTTACTTACTCTACTCCTTCCACTCCTTTTGTCAGTCCCTCTGTTCTCACAGTTCCTCACTCCTTTTCACTCAGTCCGTCTCTCTAACACAAACTGTCACTGTCTCTTCACTCTTTTACAAGTTGTTCTCTATGCTTTCTCTCTGGAGTTCAAGCACACTATCTTATTTTCATTTTTTTGCTGCTTCAATTATTCTTTTTCTATCACTTCTTCTTTTCTTCTTTCTGTTTTTTCTCTCTGTCATTCCACATGTTTTAATCTTATTCACTATCATACACCTTGTTTTAATCCTATTTACTTTCACTCACTGTTTTTTAACACCTTCCCTCAGGGTTGTTGTTTTAGTCCGGTTCTATCCCTACCTCTTACTCCACATTCTTTACTCTCTTTCTTTTTAATTTGAAGATTCATTCACATTCTCCAAGTAACTCTTGTTTTATTATTCTTCTACACTCTTTTATTCTTTCACTTCCTTTTCTATTTTCTTTTTCTCAATTTTTCCCTCTTACAACTTTTCTTTGTATAATTATCTATTATACAGTATCTCTGTGTTACTCCCTCTAGCTGTCTTTCTTTTAACATTATTCTCTCTGTCTCCTTCCCTTATATTCACTATTTTTTTTTTCATTTTTTTTTTGGTTCGCTTCCGGTTCACGTACCGGGGCGCGAACCAGGAAGCGAATAAAAAAAAAGAGATTGCAAGAGTGCTAAACATTTTAGCAATTTTTTATAAATGGGAGGTAGTTCTGAAAAGAACTTTTTTTTAATGTTTTTGTTGTTTTATATTTTTTTATTATTTTTCTGAACATTTTTTATTTTTTTTGTATTTTTTTAACAATTGAAATTTTTTTTGTTTTTTTTGAGGGGGAACAACGAAAAACAGGCATTAGAAACGGCTCAACAGGAGCAAAAAAAAATCACTTTTTGGGGCGTTTTGAGCTCTTGTGATTTTCATATGCTCTGTTCATTAAGTTTACACTCATCTCGCCGTAACAAAGTAATCCCCCACAATAAATTCACACTAGCTTGATGTGTGCAAAATTGGTCTGGATACTGGCTACCGTCTCCCTCGCCTCTGGTCCCGAAAGACTTTCCTGTGTTGAGGTGGTGGCCACAGGAGTTGGTGGGTTTTCACGGAGGTTACGCACCTCAGCCACGCTGTAATTTATTGGATGCCACCTTTGCATGTGGCGATGCATAGTATAGTTGCCGAAACTATACTTTTTATCTGTGCCTCGGGACAGAACTTCTTTACAGATCAGGCATGTTACATGACGGGCATTGACCTTTTTTTGGCCTTGAGGAAATGTAAAAAACTGCCAAATGAAATTGTCCTTGTGGTGGGATTTCCGGGGCTGTTCAGTCAAGAATACTCTCTCATGTACCTCCTCTTCCTCTTCTTCCTCCTCTTCCTCAGGGTTAGGAATGAACTGGGTAGGTGGTCCTTCCTTCCTAGGAGGTGGTGGTGGTGGTGGGGGTCCACCAGCTGCAGCTACTATTGAAGCCATCTCTTAATAATCAAAATAGGTCTTCCTCTCACAAAGTTGAATGTCAGAGTGAGAAAAAAGGTGGGGGCTTTCATCATTTGGGAAAAAAAATGTTCTAAACCAATGAAAAGTGTCATTTTTAGGTCACATGACCTAGCCTTACATCATTAGGAAACCAAAAGTGAAATGAACCAATAAAAAGTTTTATTAACAAGTCACATGAACTGTTACGCTTACGTTACGCGTCCCGCTACGCACCCGGAGCACTTCCGGGGTGCTGCGCTTTGCGCCTCGGTTCGCGCTCCGGAACACTTCCGGGTGCGCTAACGCGGCGCGTCAAAACACGCATTACGCGGCAACGCGATACGTCGCGCTTACGCGACGCGTCACGATGTTGTTTTCTAACACGGCAGTTGCGCTAACGGAACGTTTACCGGTTCGCGGACCGGGTCGCGGCACCAAATTGAGCTAACGGGAAGCTACCCGGTACGCGGACCGGTAGCGAAACAAAAAGAAATATTTAAAAAAAAATATATACATAAAAATATTATATTAAAACATATAAAATATATTTTTCGATTGAAAGAAGAATACATTTTACAGCTTTTGATATTTGCTATTAAAAAACCATTGAAATTCACTGACAAAACCATAGGTTATATACCATATATAGTTAGGAATTAGCATTTACAAAACCTTGAAAATTCACTTAAAAAACCATAGGTTATAGACCATATATAGTTAGGGATTAGCATTTACAAAACCTTATTTTACTCACACAAAACTATTGAAATTCGCATATATAGTTAGTTGCACTAACTATATATCGCGCACCCGCAATCCACTGCTGATGGTGTCACATATTACATCATTCATGACATGGTCAGTGACATCACTGATGACATCACTGATGACAACTCAAATGACATCACTGACAACATCACTGATGACATCATTCATGTGATAATACGATCAACCTCTTCAGACTCTAATATAACCTTAGATACACTCAGTGTAAACAGACACTCACAGATTGTCACTCATCCATGGAGTTACTCATACACCTAGTCAGTCATGCAAAGAATCAATCACACCTCCATTTCCTCAACTATACAGTTATACACACCTTACTTATTCAAACATATTCTAACACATATTTACTCTCTTATACAATCACTGATACAAGTTTTCAATGATCCATGCAGCCACTCACACATTCACTGGCCTTATACACAGTAATTTATATATGTCAACTCTCACATGTACTATGTTTTACATATGTACTAACTTTGACATGTAGCACTGAGATATCCATTCACTCACCAATACACTCATGCACACAGTCAACCACCCATACAGCTGTTTCCACATGCAGTTTTGAACCCATACATCTAGTGAATCAACTGTTCACACATCTATGCACAGAGTCACACACCTCCCAGCCACCCCCACACACACACTCACTCTCCCATACAAATACTTGGGCAACCAATCAATAACCCATATAGTTACTCATATAGCTACTGATCAACACATGCAGCAGTTTACAGAACAACAGATATAATGATGCACAAATTAAGACAGTTTAGTCACTAACCCATGCACTCAGTGAGACACATTTAATCACTCTCTCATACAATCAGTCTTGCACCTACTAATTCCTTCATCCAGACACTTATACATCCACTCATTCTTCAATATGTAAGACATATTTTAACTTTACAGAAACATACAGTCACTGGATGATGTCATCAGTGATGTCATTTGAGTTGTCATCAGTGATGTCATCAGCGATGTCACTGACCATGTCATGAATGATGTAATATGTGACATCATCAGCAGTGGATTGCGGGTGCGCGATATATAGTTAGTGCAACTAACTATATATGCGAATTTCAATGGTTTTGTGTGAGTAAAATAAGGTTTTGTAAATGCTGATCCCTAACTATATATGGTCTATAACCTATGGTTTTTTCAGTGAATATATATATATATATATATATATATATATATATATGTATATATATATATATATATATATATATATTCAGTGAAAAAAACAGAGGTTTCACAATCGTTATAGTTAGGAATTAGCATTTAAAAAACCTTTGAAATTCACTGAAAAAACCATAGGTTTCACACCAGTTATAGTTAGGAATTAGCATTTTAAAAACCTATTAAATTCACTGAAAAAACCATAGGTTTCACACCAGTTATAGTTAGCTGGAAATTTTACTGACATAAAACCATTGAAATTCCAACGTTATAGTTAGTTGGACTCACTATAACTTGCGCGCCTGCAATGCACTGCTGATGACGTCACATATTACATCACTCATGACATGGTCAGTGACATCACTCATGACATCACTGATGACACCATCCTTGAGTCCAACTAACTATAACGTGGGAATTTCAATGGTTTTATGTCAGTAAAATTTCCAGATAACTATAACTGGTGTGAAACCTATGTTTTTTTCAGTGAATTTAATAGGTTTTTTAAATGCTAATTCCTAACTATAACTGGTGTGAAACCTATGGTTTTTTCAGTGAATTTCAAAGGTTTTTTAAATGCTAATTCCTAACTATAACGATTGTGAAACCTCTGGTTTTTTCACTGAATTTCAAAGTTTTTTTTAAAGCTAATTCCTTTCTATATCAAGTTTGTAACCTACGATTTTTTTTAAAATTTGCTGTTTTGTGTAAGTATTAATTATTATTATTTTTTTTTATAATAATATTTTTTAAATGATTTTTTTTTTAGCATTTTTTCCTAGGGCGCTCTGGGTGCACGCACCGGTAAGCTCTCCGGAAAGCGCACCCAGAGCGCTACTTGCGTTTGTGTAAAAAAATATGAATGAAAAGTAATTAATAACGCAAGACATTTAGTACCATACATATAAAAGCAGTATTTTTGAATAAGGAAATGAAAATGATTTTGCATTTCCGTGAAACTATCAAAACGTCACTTAGGCGCGCCGCGTAAGCGCCCCCGGAAGCGCCTTCGTTCGCGCCGCGTATGCTCCCCCGGAAGCGCCTACATTCGCGCCGCGTTAGCACCCCCGGAAGCGCTTCGGTGCGCGCAACGTAAGCGCGTCAAGTCATGTGACCTTAAAATAACACTTTTCATTGGTTGCTAACAGTATTTTTTACAAAGAATGAAATCCCCACCCATTTCCTTCACTTCTTCTTTCACTTTTGTGACTGAAAGACCTGCCTTTTTGCTCTCGGTTCTTTGTTGGATATCTTGGATTATCATGGCTGCCAGACCATCCAGCAGTGAAGATGACTCCAATGAATTCATCGATGAAGAGCCTCCTCAGCCAAAAGTCAAAGAACATTTCATCTCGAATTTTTCTTCCATACCTGATGACCAGAAGAAGGTAAATGCTCCAAAAGTGGAGTGCAGGATCTGTCACACAGTCCTGTCACGGGGTGACCCCACTAAAAAATATTCTTTTGGGAACTCCACAATGATTCGCCATGTGGAGAGGAGGCACCCCTAGAATTTTGCCCCGGAAAGTGTCAGGGCTCTGGCACAAGAGGTTCCCAGTGATGGGGCCTCTACATCAACCGGAAGACCAACAACATCGGTGAGGGGGAGATCACAAGAGCTGGTTCCGAACATTCAGCCTGCATTTAACAAAGGCGTCCTTAAATGCAGAGACTGTGATCAGCTACTTTGCTATGGGGAGCAAAGTGTTCTGCTCATGGTTCGAGCATTGGAGAACCATCGCTGCCGTTCCCAGCCCTAATGTTTTTTTTTTTTGCTCCTGTTGAGCAGTTTCCATGCCCTGTTTTTGTTTTTGTTCTAAAAAAAGAAAAAAGAAGAAAACAAAAATATTTTCAGAACTACCTCCAATTCTCATCAAAGAGCTATATTCTTAAAAAAATTAAAAAGAGTAAGTGAAGTGGAGTGCATTGATAATGGAAAGGAAAATGAGTAAGAAAGAACAGAAAGGTATGAGAGGAGAAAGGAAGTGAAGTAGGGGGACTGAAAGAAGGTGAGTGTTGGGAAGGAAAACAAGGAGAAGGAGAGTGAACATGGGGAATGTGGATATTCAAAGAAAATGTAGAAAAGGAACGGGGTGTGGAAGGGTAAGAAAAGATGCATTGCTGGAGTTGCATCATTTTTGTTACACACTCCGTCAATGCATCACTTTTGCGCTTACAGATACGTCTGAAATACCGACGTATCTGTAAGTACTTGCGACATAATACGTCATATATTTAATATGACGCATGACTAGAAGACTGAAGGCCTCATTTATGAGGCCATGCGTCACTTTTACGCCACCGGTGCGTCACTTTTTGTGACGCACCAGTGCTGTAAAAAATGCACCTTATTCAGTCATATTTACAAAGTGACGCATCTAGGTTGATGCGTCACTTTGTAAACCCCTGCGCCACATTATACCTACGTCAGGTCTAATGTATGCAAAAGGGACGAATTGACGCAAGAAAGGGTCGTAGAGGTGACACAGTGAAATCTATGAGATATCACTGCTTCACTTTTATGACGCTGTTGCGTCCAAATCTTGCGCCTGTTTCACAGCAGGCGTAAGACTGATGCAGGCCCTTTCACATGGGCCTGGCCCCATGTGAAAGGATGCATTGCTGGAGTTGCATCATTTTTGTGACACACTCCAGCAATGCATCACTTTTGCGTCTGGAATACTGACATATCTGTAAGTACTTGCGACATAATACGTCATATATTTAATATGACGCATGAGTAGAAGACTGAAGGCCTCATTTATGAGGCCATGCATCACTTTTACGCCACCAGTACGTCACTTTTTTGTGACGCATCAGCAGCGTAAAACATGCACCTTATTGAGTCATATTTACAAAGTGACGCATCTAGGTAGATGCGTCACTTTATAAACCCCTGCGCCACATTATACCTACATCAGGTGTAATGTATGCAAAAGGGGCGTATTGATGCAAGAAAGGGTCGTAGATGTGACGCAGTGAATGAACTGGGTTTTTCCCATGCTACGCTCCCCCGTGCGCTCTCCGGTGCGCGTACAGGGCGCTCCCCCGTGAAAATTGAAACAAAAATAAAAAAAAAATTGCCCCGCGGGGCCCTTTTATGGCCCCCACATCAAACCTAGGCGGTCAGGGGGGGTCTACCCTGACCCCTTTTGGTCATTTCCCCCTTTGTTTTTGCCACCTCTTGTGTCTCGATCCTACCAACAATGAGGAACTGATTATCTTCTATGAGTGGCTTAATTCAGGTTCCTCCGATTTGAAATTCACCATAAGTGTAAGCAACGATAAAATCAATTTCCTTGATGTCTGGATCTTTAACAACGAAGGAACCTTGAAAGTTAATCTCTTCACTAAACCTACTGACCGGAACACGCTTCTAGAATTCAGTAGTGGCCATCCTAGGAGCCTTAAAGAAAACTTGCCCTATGGGCAATTTTTGCGCATCCGTCGCAATTGCTCCAATAAAAGTGATTATTTCGACAATGCAGAGATCTTAATGAAAAAACTCTGCAATAGAGGGTATCCCAGGAAGTTGATCAGAGCAGCACTCAAACGGGCATGGTATACACCCCGCGAAAGCTTACTTACACCAAGAGATAAAAAAGAAGGCATTGCATTGACCTGTGTATTGACTTTTAATCCTAAAGCGAATAAGGTCAAACAGATTATTTCAAAAAACTGGAGACTTATAGACCATTTGAATATACCGAAACCTCTTTTTGCGTTTCGTAGAGGAAAGAATATAAAGCAGCATTTGGTTAAGGCAAACAGAATGTTACCACTCAAAAAAGACACTAGGGGCTTGCTGGGATTACCACCTGTAATTGGACATTACCGCTGTATGAACTGCTCTGTATGTCCAAACACTAGAGATTTGAAAGAAATAGAGATCAATGGTCACACGCATACGATACGTACTTTTTCCAACTGTAACACCAAGAATTGTATCTATGTGGTCACTTGTGCTTGTGACCTGGCATATATTGGTCAGACGTCACAAGCTGTTAAAATGCGCATTGGACAACATAAATCACGCATAAGATGTAAGTACATTGGGGCGCCACTAGTACAGCATTTTATGGAGGCAGACCACAATGAAGAAGATCTCACTTGGGCAGTTCTGGTCACAATCATAGCTAAAAATAAAACAGACTTAGAAACCAAGCTGAATCGAACCGAAGTGAGATTAATAGAGAGATACCACATGTCTGAAATAGGTCTGAATGAACGTGATGAAATTTGGGCACTGATCTGATCTGATCTGTTGTTGGTTCCTTTTTGAAGCCTTCCTGATGTTCACCCTTTTGCTGCTTCCTCTTGTTAATCGATATAGACGATGAAAATATGATGCATAGCAGTGCTGTATGCATAGTGATATTATAATTGCTTCTATATTGACTCCTTTGTATATTTCTCTATGTATATATAGTTCTTATACATTTGGGAAACCAATTTTGGATAGCCAGTTTTCATTAGATTACCACTTGTTCTTTTCTTTCTTTTTTTGTAAATAGGATAAATATGTAATATCCAGAATGGGAACCCAAGTAGTGGAAATGTAGGAGCCTTTTGTCTTTAACTATTGTATTCTTTATTCTTTTTCCCTCGCTACTTGTGAGCATTGGTCTCTGTCTGATGATGATTTATCACTCACGTTAATCACATCTTTGTCTTTGAATGATTGCCTATTCTTGCGTGTGTGCGCCAGCCTTCCTCCAATTGAATGAATCGGGATTGAGGCTTGCTGTCTTTTTTTCCCAAGCAGTATAATACTGGATCTGCTAGACTGCCCTGTGGGGAGATTTGTCCGTTCTTAGTGTCCATCTCGGGACCGGCGCCCGTGCTGACGCTCTAGATGCGCCTTTAATATACGTGAAGAGGCCCGCCCTTCCTTACTTGGAGTTTCATTCTCGCCGCAGCGTACACCGGTTGTCCGTGTCGCCTCGTCCTTGGGACTGCAGGTAATTTTCTTTTTTTGTTGCTCCCTGCACGGCGTACTCAGGCATATGTTATGCGACTGCCTTGTGGACCGGGTGCAGTCACATGCTCACGCGAGTCAGCGCGATAGGTTTGCCTTTGTGATAGATTCCCTGCACGGCGTACTCGGGCATATTTTATGTGACCGCCTTGTGGACCGGGTGTAGTTACATGATCACGCGAGCCAGCGCGATAGGTCTGCCTTTGCGATATATTTGTCTATCTGACTAGCGGGAACTATCTCATTAAATGGGAGATATGATAGACCTATTCTTTGTAATTCACTTGGATTGTGAAAAGCTCTTAGACATATGCAGACACGTTTGTTCCCCGCCTCCTTTGGACCCTTATATATCCACTTTGGATGCATGTTTGTGTTTTCACTCGGTCCCCTAGACGTTCAGAGTATGTATGTGAGACACAGACATATATTGACACTACTTACCACTGTGGGATGCCTTTCACCTTTGTGCGCTCACTATTTACATAATAGGCTTGTGATTATGAACCAGTGGGAACAGAGGTCTTGGGACCTTTTTTAATGGATGACTTCCCTTTCTTCTTCTTCCCTTGCTCGATGATCTTTTGATGACAGAAAGTACGTGTGATTCAAGCCACGCATGCCCTCCTCTTGCCTTATCCAAGTGGACACATTGTTGTTATATATAAAGGTATGTCAGACTTTCTAGTTTGATTGAGACTTACTACTTTGGTTGAGTCCATATTTATGGATACTGTGATAAGATTCTTCTGTCCAGAGTTTTACTCGGGATTACGACTCAATAGCTTCTTGTTATATGTTCACTCTAGGAAGAATTCCTTGTACTGGGGTTAGATAGTGATTCCTGCCCCAACCCCCCACCCTTGTGTGGGTGGGTGTGTCTGCTGGCCGCCGATATTTGTCCGAGAGATCACGAGGACCTAGAAGAATAGGTATATATATTTTTCCTGTCGGGTGACAGGGTTTGAGTTACTAAGCACTGGAATTCACTATGGGAAGATATTGAGCATTTATTTCTGGTGTTCCTGTTGTTCCCTGAGATGAGTGTCTTTTCACAGAGAGATGTGGTTGAAGGTTTCTTCTATATACACGTTAGTTTATTCAATTCTCTTTCCCTCAGTATGCTTGATCTTTCTTTGCACACGGGTGGATAGTATTCCTTATTATTTTTTGTCTTTTCTTGGCCTTTTGTTTTCTCTTCCATTTAATTGGTGGACATATAAATAGACCTTGCATTTCCACGCATGGGACAGATAATGTTATTAGTGCAGCTATGATATGATTTGAGTATATGTATTCGTATTCAAGTAAGATGGTATAATATATGTACATAATTGTTGTTACCAGAGTACCCATTGTCCTGATGAAGCCTACATCATCTGGCTGAAACGCGACCGCGACTGCGTCGACACCTTTTACTTCAATTGGAGTCCCCTGTTATCATTAAATAATTTGTTTGATTTTTGTGTGATTGGCACCAATACAAATATAGTCTGGGTTGATTTAGTAACCCCTAGGTGCTGTACTTTTGGGACTACCATTGTTTTGTGCTCTCATTATAAATTAAGTGGAGGCGCTGATCCGAATTAAGATATATATATATATATATATTTTTTATATATATCTTGTGTTTGGGGTACATAGTAACTTGATACTGTAAATGTGATGTATATTTGTATATATGTATATGTGATATTTTGTAGATAGACTGTCGGTTGTTGTGCTTCCCTTGATGCCAGCTTATATGTGTTGATGAATTTATATATGTAATTCTTTCATGTTTAATTTCTGTTTCACAAGAGAATTAATTGTTTCTTGTTTGAGAATTAAATTTGGATCAATCCCTTCGGTACCCTTTGTTTCTATTTTTTCATCCTAGGATGTACCCTGCTCAGGTATGGGAGGGTTAAGTGGGCAGAACCCCTGACCATTTTTTTGCTAGTCGATCCTACCGAGACACAAGAGGGCGGCCGCTCCGGACTGTTTGGAATGTTAACAGACACGCGAGAGCCATTCAGCTCTCCGCTCGCAAACTCGCGTAGCGCGCCCGGTGCGCGTACCGGGGCGCGCTTATAGATATATATTTTTTTTTTAACCTAAATTACTCAAAATCCACTGGAGCACATATCTTGAGACATAGCAAAGGCACATCGGGCTACCAGTCCCTACAATTTTGCCAAGTTTGGTGGAAATCCATTCAGCCGTTCGGGCTAAAAGTGAGGTCGACCGCCCTATAGAAATTAACATGGGGAAAACACGTTTTGGGACCCCCCTTTTATCTCGGCCCCCACTTGACAAATCCCCCACAAACTTTCAGGGAAGAACCGGGGCACGCGAGGCAAATTTGAGGAAATCTTCAGGCAGATTCCTCAACCGGCGCCAAAGTTATTCACAATAGAATGTTGAGATTTTGCATTGAAAATAATCCTAACTATAATTACCTACTGGCGACCGCCAGTAGGTAATATATATATATATATATATATATATATATATTACCTACTGGCGACCGCCAGTAGGTAATATATATATATATATATATATATATATTACCTACTGGCGGTCGCCAGTAGGTATATATAGTTAGGATTTTTTCTCTATGGGATTTTTGAAAATTCTATGTCTAATAACTTTGGCGTTTGTGGACGGAATTGGCTGAAATTTTCAGGAAAATGGAACATTTTGTTTCTGAGCAGCCCCTGACAATTTGGGGGGGTTTCATCAAGGGGGGCCGAGAAAAAATGGGGGTCCCAAAACGCGTTTTTCCCATGTTAATTTCCATAGGGCGGTTGGCCTCACTTTTAGCTCGAACGGCTGAATGGATTTGCACGAAACTTGGCAAAATTGTAGGGACTGTTAGCCCGATGTGCCTTTGCTAGGTCTCAATATATGTGCTCCAGTGGATTTTGAGTAATTTAGGTTCAAAAAAAGATATATATCTGGGCGGAGCCTAACCACACATCTGATCTGATTGGCTGTCAGCACTTCATCCAAGAAGTGTTGGCAGCCATCTTGGGACCAATATACATGATAGCACCTCATTAAAAAGCATTGTAGTTAATAGAGGGTTTTAGGACTTTAGTTACATTATAAATCATTTGTTGATGGTACCATACTCGTTTTAGGAATTGTGGTGGGTTCTAAGGTGATTTTACCATGTGAAAAAACCTTCTGCTGTGATATCATGAATATTGTTTGAAAGAAAACTAATATCTCATGATTTTCCCACAGTGGTTTGGAAGGGGATCTATAAGCTAAACTGAAAGCATATTTTCTGTAAATTCACATTATCTTTCTCAGTCATGTGAAAATGAAGTCTGACATTCTCAGTAAAACATGTACATCCAACAAGGACAGAGACTGTCAGTTGATTCCTTTGTGCTCTACTGCAGCCTCCTAAAGTGTTCTAAAGAACAACTAGAGCGCTAACAGTCCTACGTATTACAAAGGTATAGCACACCTGGAGCCATCGTGATGGGAATAAAGTGGTAACTCTTAAAACATTTAATTTAAAAAGGAACAAAATGAGGGGGTATATTATGCAATAGAAGGTATTATTAGTGCTGCAGAAAGAAAAATTAGGGCACATTTTGAGTGACTTTTCAAATCCTCTTCTATTTCATTAAAAAATTCTGACATGCAGTCTCCCAAAATGGCCACCAGAGACAAAAGAGCCCAAATGTAGCCCAAATATCACCCAGATGTAGCCCAAGTATAGCCCAATGACAGAATGTCCCAGAGTGTTCTAAAGAACAACTAGAGCGCTAACAGTCCTACTTATTACAAAGGTATGGCACACCTGAAGCCATCTTGATTGGAATAAAGTGGTAACTCTTAAAACATTTAATTTAAAAAGGAACAAAATGAGGGGGTATATTTTGCCATATGAATTATGATTAGTGCTGCAGAAAGAAAAATTAGGGCACATTTTGAGTGACTTCTCAAACCCTCTTCAATTTCATTAAAAAATTCTGACATACAGTCTCCCAAGATGGCCACCAGAGACAAAAGAGCCTAAATGTAGCCCAAATATCACCCAGATGTACCCCAAGTATAGCCCAATGACAGAATGTCCCAGAGTGTTCTAAAGAACAACTAGAGCGCTAACAGTCTTACTTATGACAAAAGTATGGCACACCAGAAGCCATCTTGATTGGAATGAAGTGGTAAGTCTGAAAACACTCAATTTAAAAAGGAACAACATGAGGGGGTTAATTTTGCCATAGAAAGTATGATTAGTGCTTCAGAAAGAAAAATTAGGGATCATTTTGAGTGACTTCTCAAATCCTCTTCTATTTCATTAAAAAAATTCTGACATGCAGACTGAAACATGCACTTTGAATACCAGCAGCAGACGTCCCTGGTGAGCAGTAGCTTTACTACAGTGATCTAATGTGCAACTAGAGTGCTAACATTCAGAATTTATGGCAAATGTGTGACACATCTGAATGCCTTCTTGATGGAACCAAAGTAAACAAGCATTGAAAATGCAATAGATCTCGCCCTCGTTTAAGTTAAAGCCATTCTGTTTGTAATGAGGTGGCTTTTTAGCTTTGCTTTTATTAGTGTTTTTTCAACTTTCATGTAAATAACATGCATCTGTATGCATATAAGTATATGTATGCATGCATTTATGTTTGTATTTATATAGATATACAGATGATATATGTTTATATATGTATGTATATATATATATTCACTGAAAAAACCATAGGTTATAGACCATATATAGTTAGGAATTAGCATTTACAAAACCTTGAAAATTCACTGAAAAAACCATAGGTTATAGACCATATATAGTTAGGAATTAGCATTTACAAAACCTTGAAAATTCACTGAAAAAACCATAGGTTATAGACCATATATAGTTAGGAATTCGCATTTACAAAACCTTATTTTACTCACACAAAACCATTGAAATTCCATATATAGTTAGTTGCACTAACTATATATCGCGCACCCGCAATCCACTGCTGATGATGTCACATATTACATCATTCATGACATGGTCAGTGACATCACTGATGACATCACTGATGACATCTCAAATGACATCACTGATGACATCACTGATGACAACATCCAGTGACTGTATGTTTCTGTAAAGTTAAAATATGTCTTACATATTGAAGAATGAGTGGATGTATAAGTGTCTGGATGAAGGATTTAGTAGGTGCACGACTGACTGTATGAGTGAGTGATTAAATGTGTCTCACTGAGTGCATGGGTTAGTGACTAAACTGTCTTAATTTGTGCATCATTATGTCTGTTGTTCTGTAAACTGTTGCATGTGTTGATAAGTAGCTATATGAGTAACTATATGGGTTATTGATTGGTTGCCCAAGTATTTGTATGGGAGACTGAGTGTGTGTGTGGGTGGCTGGGAGGTGTATGACTCTGTGCATAGATGTGTGAGCAGTTGATTCACTAGATGTATGGTTTCAAAAGTGCATGTGGAAACAGCTGTATGGGCGGTTGACTGTGTGCATGAGTGTATTGGTGAGTGAATGGATATCTCAGTGCTACATGTCAAAGTAAGTACATATGTAAAACACAGTACATGTGAGAGTTGACATATATAAATAACTGTGCATAAGAGCCAGTGAATGTGTGAGTGGCTGTATGGATCATTGTGAACTTGTATCAGGGATTGTATAAGAGAGTAAATATGTGTTAGTATATGTTTGAATAAGTAAAGTTTGTATAACTGTATAGTTGAGGAAATGGAGGTGTGATTGATTCTTTGCATGACTGACTAGGTGTGTGAGTAACTCCATGGATGAGTGACAGTCTGTGAGTGTCTGTTTACACTGATTGTATCTAAGGTTATATTAGAGTCTGAAGAGGTTCATCGTATTATCACATGAATGATATCATCAGTGATGTGATCAGTAATGTCAAATGAGATGTCATCAGTGATGTCATCAGTGATGTCATTTGAGATGTCATCAGTGATGTCATTTGAGATGTCATCAGTGATGTCATCAGTGATGTCACTGACCATGTCATGAATGATGTAATATGTGACATCATCAGCAGTGGATTGTGGGTGCGCGATATATAGTTAGTGCAACTAACTATATATGGAATTTCAATGGTTTTGTGTGAGTAAAATAAGGTTTTGTAAATGCGAATTCCTAACTATATATGGTCTATAACCTATGGTTTTTTCAGTGAATATATATATATATATATATATATATATATATATATATATATATATATATATATATATGTATGTATGTATATATATATATATATATATATATATATATATATATATATATATATATATATATATATATATATATATATATATATATATATTACCTACTGGCGGTCGCCAATAGGTATATATAACCATTAAGACAATGGGGTGACCCAGAACGTCAAAGAGCCTCATATCCAACACCTGTTCGAGACACTGGATGGTGTTGGGTATCGAGACTGCGGTGGAAGAATTTGAGCGTTTAACAAGGGAAATTGCTGACCTCAGGAAGGAGATCACTGAGGACAAGGCTCTAGCTAATGCCAAAGAGGCGAGATTAGACAAAACCATAAGGGAATTTGATCTATATACACAAAGTACTAAGTTGGACAAAGTTGCCAAGGATATAAATTCCTATGATAAAAAGGTTACATACCCTTACCTCCAAGAAGGTTATTACACTAGAGACCAGCGAGGTGGTTTAACCAGTAGAGGGAGGGGGGGCTACAGACGGTTTAATACCTTCTCAGGCTCGTCATATACCAGTAGCTCTGACAGTGAATCTGAACGCCCGGGAACGAGCACGGGGGGGGCTACACCTAACCCCGAACAAAATCCCCCTGAGCAACAACCTTTTTTAACCGAGGACCAATGGTGGGGGACACGAGGGAGGGGACGCCCCTGGGGCAGACCCAGGGGTCAGCGCTCTACTCGTTGGAATCGAGGTGCAGGGAGAGGGAACAAACAGGTCCAGTTTCAATAGGACTCCCATGGCGAAATTCGCACACGAAGACAACAACATTACAGGTGGTAAGACAGGTTCCAGATAACCCTGTCATCAGCATCTCTGACTACCAACTCAATGAGAGCGAGCAAAAAAAAAAAAAAATCTTGTGTAAGGGGTTATCCTTTGTCCCCACCTCTATGCCTGACAATTTCACTCTCAGGATGGAACTCCAGCAGTTCTTCAGGAAAGTGAGATTGAAACATTATTTCCTTAAAGTCCCTTTTCAACCTGTCTTTTCTGGAAGCGGCTTGAGGCCTCCCTCCAAATTTAACCCTCCAAAACACCTCATGGACCACAAAATCAGAACATATGAACAGGTGGTGTTACGGGACGTTGATAAGATACTAACCGAGAGGAGGTACGTCTCTTATAACATTTCTAATCTGAGAGAGAAGCTCTGGCCACTCTAAAGAACAACAGCAACATTGTGATAAAACCCGCGGACAAGGGGGGCGCGATTGTTGTCCAGAGTTTTGAAAAATATAAGAATGAAATATTGTCCCAGCTATCCGTAGTAGGAAATTATACCCTCCTTAAATCTGATCCAACCAAAAGAATTGGTGCATTAATTAACAGAATCACAACCCAAGCACATGAGGATGGCATAATCACTAAACAGGAACTTGAATTCTTGAATAATAAGAACCCACGTATGCCAACAATCTATACGTTACCAAAAGTTCACAAGCGGATGGAGGACCCCCCTGGAAGACCCATTATTTCGGGGTGTGGGTCCTTATTAGAGCCTCTCTGTAAATATATAGATATATTTTTGAAACCCATCGCTATATCTACTCCAACATATCTGAGAGACACAATGAATGTGATCAAGCTAGTTGATGGCCGCATGTATGATCCCGCGAAAAATTTATTGGCCACAATGGACATTGCGTCCTTATATACAAACATTCCTCAACAAGCGGCATTAATATGTATTGAGAATGTTTTAAATGAGAGACCCACACCACATCGCGTCCCGACTGAATTCATTATTCAACTACTCACTATAGCGATGACACAAAATTTCTTCACGTTTTTGGGTCAGTTCTATGTTCAAACGAAAGGAGTAGCTATGGGGGCAAGTTTTGCCCCCAATTTAGCTATAATATACATGAATGAATTTGAGCATAGATATGTCCTTAATGTGCAAAATCCATACCGTGACCACATCGCCCTATGGGCACGTTACATCGATGATGTGCTGTTAATTTGGCAAGGAAGCAATGAACAACTTACTGAATTCCAAAAAGGGCTTAATACCTATTCTGATGACATTCAATTTACTCTAGAATCCAATAGTACCTCAATTAACTACTTGGATATCCAAATTAAATCAGATGAGGGTAAATTGTATACTACGCTGTATCGCAAGACTAGTGAGCGTAACACTTTGTTAAGGTATACGAGTCACCACCCCCGCAACCTCAGAGACAACTTGCCATTTGGCCAATTTCTGAGGTTGCGGAGGAACTGCTCTAAAAAGGAAGATTATTTTGAGGAATCTTCCTTACTCATTGTGAGACTTCAAGAGCGTGGATATCCTACGCGACTTTTAAAAAAAGCTCGCAAGAGGGCGTGGCACAACCACCGGGAGAATCTATTGGCCTCAACCCCTAAGAAGCAAAGTGAGGATCGTCTTGTGTGTGTCACTACCTTCAACACCAAGAGTAGCGCCATCAAAAAATCCATCAACCTCCATTGGCACTTAGTAAGTGAGGAACTTGGGGGAGCACCCCCTCCACTGCATGCATTCCGCAAGGCAATGAATGTAAGGGACCATTTGGTTCGATCTCTCTTACCCATGAAACAAGTGGTGGGACAGACTACTCTTTGGGACTTGCCCCCAGTTAAGGGTCACACGAAGTGCGGATCATGTCGCGCATGTCCCTTAACAAAAGAATGCACCACATTTAGCCACAACAACAAAACACACATCCTAAAAAAACACAGCAATTGCAATACTGCAGGGGTTATTTATGCGATCATATGCCCCTGTGGATTCTTATATGTAGGTCAAACTACCCAAAGAGTGAAATGTAGAATCCTCCAGCATTGCAGTCGCATCAGATGCAAAACACCCGGAGCACCACTGGTTGACCACTTCACCCCTTTTGGCCATGATTGCAACAGCCTCAGGTGGTGGGTAATTGAGAAGGTTACAGCGCATGTACGTGGTGGTGATTTTGGAAACATACTCAATCTAAGAGAATGTAAATGGATATACTCACTTAACACCGTGAACCAGGGACTTAACGAACAAGAGGAAATAAACAGGCAGGTGTCTCTCCTGAAGGTTTAGTCTATCATGGCAAGTATGACTTAACCAGACATCACAAGCAAAACCATCTTGATGCAATAATAATTTTTAACATGCACTGATCTAATCTGCAGATTTGAGTAGGTGGACACCGCATTACTATGTAGCTCATGAAGGTTAGTGTACCATGACAATTGAGTAATGCCTAACTAGACACCGTGAGCAACACTATTTTGATGCAATAAATTTATACATGTGTTGACCTATCTACAAACCTGTATATCATGCACTGTATTACTATGTATCTTTCACTGTGAAAGGTTTTTTGAAAAATCGTTTTTGAACAATTGTATAGATTTATATGAAATTGTATAGTTTTCTTACATTTGACTTTAGAATTTAGATATGTCCAACATATGGAACTCTAAATGGACTATGCTCTCATATATTGTAATATGAATACAATGATCGGCGGTCCCAACCTAAAATGGCCGACACAGTAGGGGTAAGAATACATCCCTTATCTACAATGCAGCTATGCACCTAAATGGGCTGCCCATCACCACATAGTGAACGTTTTGATTTTAGGACACACCCCTTAAACACGGAACTGCATAGACTTAATCCTTGCAGTCCCGACATGCCGGTGGATCCAGTCCGTTTTGCTCCGCATAGTCCGTCCTCTCTGTCTATGACGGGCGCCAGGCTCATTCGGAACTAGACGCCGAACGGCTCTGGGGGACTGATTACACAACTGGTGAGTGCGACCTTCAATCGCCTTTATCTCTATTTATCTGATCTCACTAGAGGCTGCAATTGACTCGATCCTCTTGCCCTCTTAGGTAACTCGACCAACAGCGTGTACCGACGGCTGTACATTTTTCCCATTGACTTCGCTTTTAACCCCATTACCGGCCGATTGAAGGGCCATTTGGAAGTTATAATGGGTAAGACTACATTTAAGATCCTTGCTTACATATTAAAAAAGGATGACTGCTTGTTTTTAAGATTCGTTCTTCATGAACCCCCCCCCCTTTTTTCCCCCCACTTGTAAATAGGACCTGACTAATTTCTATCGAAATTGAGGAAGCAGAGACTTATTGCCTGCAGGATTTGACCAAACTTACAACCTAGATCCACCTTGTGAATAAGGTAACTTTTGTACTGAGGAGGCTCTATGTATGAATCACCATTACTATAAGATTGGTCCAGTGACCATTTCTGTTATATTTTTAGGTAGTATTTCCCTATCTCTGGGTGTGAGATTGAAAACATCACCCTTCCCCTGCCACCTACACTGATTAGGTAAGCCAAAATCCACTCTATAGCCCATACTTTCATTTTGGCTATGCAACAGCCTTATACATATATTTAATCTGTTTCAGGGCCTTGCTACTCTTCTGGCTGCCCATACTATTAGTCCTGATGAAGACTCGCTGGCCAAGGTTTAATTTTCCATAAGGCCTCAAAGACGAGTCGAAACGTCGACGCCATTTGAATCTTTGTCCTGGATGTTGTTATACACCTTTTTGTGTGCAATATGATTTTGGAAGCATTGTCTCCATAAGAAATTGTTTTGAAAATATCACACGCCAGGCCATCTGCAAATTGTTCATTGTATAAATTTATTGTTTGTGTATCCAAATTTGAAGTACTCTTCATTCTATGCTCCTTTTATATCTTTCTATCCTAACACGCTATATTCAGTTTCTTGCACATACTCTAGTTTGGGCAACCAAATTTCTCCTTCTGTACACTGAGATAGCCATAATTGCAATGAATTAAAATTGCCCTGGATTTATAATTATTGCTGTTGCTTTTTTGATTTTGATTGTATACATATTATCATTGAATGCGCTTGGGTTGATTAATTGGACATGCCCCATGACTAAGAGAAAGTGATCATAAAAATCTTTGAGTAGAAATAATTGTCTGAGACCATTGTCTTTGAATAGGTATATATAGTTAGGATTTTTTTTAATAGGGATTTCTGAAAATTCTATGTTGAATAACTTTGGCGTTGATGGACGGAATTGGCTGAAATTTTCAGGAAAATGGCACATTTGGTTTCTGAGCGTCCCCGAAAGTTTAGGGGAGTTTCGTCACGCGGGGGCCGAGAAAAAAGGGGGGTCCCAAAACGTGTTTTTAACATTGAGTTTTCCATGGGGCGGTTGGACTCACTTTTAGCTCGAACGGCTGAATGGATTTCTATGAAACTTGGCAAAATTGTAGAGACTGTTTGCCCGATGTGCCTTTGCTAGGTCTCAAGATATGTGCTCCAGTGGATTTTGAGAAATTAACGTTCAAAAAAATATATATATCTGTGACAGCGTGCCGGTTAGCGCCCCGGTTTGCGTACCAGACGCGTAACGGAACTTCGCGAGGAGAAGCGGATTGGCTCTCCGGTGACTGTCAACATTCTAAACAGTCCGGAGCGGCCACCATCTTGTCTCTCGGTAGGATCGAGAGACAAGAGGTGGAAATAAACGAAGGGGGAAATGAATGAAAGGGGGCAAGGTAGACCCTTCCTGATCCCCTAGGATTGATGTGGGGGCTATTAAAGGGCCCCGCAGGGCAAAAAAATTTAAAAAAAATTGTTTTCGATTTTTCGCGGTGGAATCGCTACCCGGTACGCGAACCGGGTAGCTCACCGGTAGCGTAACGGGAGTCCGCCACCTTGTGTTTCGGACGAATTTATTCACAAGAAGGAGGATAAACAATGTTGGGAATGGGTATAAGGGGGCATGGGAGACATATCCTTACCCCCTAGGTTTTCTGCGGGTGGCTGAGGAGGCCCATATATGTAAAAAAAACAGCCTTTTTTTCAAATTTTTGCGCGGTTAGCGCCCGGTACGCGCACCGGGTAGCGTTCCGGAAAGCGTAACAAGGGGAAAACCAAGGGAAACAGTCAAATAATATTGGTGGGTTATCCTGGAGGTGACGCACCTCAGCAAAGCTATAATTGATTGGATGCCACCTCTGCATGTGGCGGTGCATAGTATAGTTTCCAAAACTATACTGTTTGTCTGTGCCTCGGGACAGAACTGCATCGCAATGAGGCATGTCACCAGCAGGGCATTGACCTTTTTTTGCCCTCGAGGGTAAGAAAAAAATTGTCATATAAAATGGTCTAAGCGGTGGGATTGCCGGGGCTCCTCACGCAAGAACTGCCTCGGCTCTACCTCCTCTTCCTCTTCTTCTTCCTCTTCCTCTGGGTTTGGAAGGAACTTTGCAGGTGGTCCTTCCTTCCTAGGTGGTTGTGGTGGTGGTGGCGGTCCACCAGCTGCAGCTACTACAGATGCCATGACTGAACAAGCAGAAACAGGTCTTCCTCTCACAAAGATGAAAGTCAGAGTGAGGAAAAAAGGTGGGGGCTTTCATCATTTGGGAAAAAAAATGTTCTAAACCAATGAAAAGTGTTAATTTCAGGTCACATGACCTGTTACGCTTACGTTACGCGTCCCACTCCGCGCCCGGAGCGCTTCCGGGGTGCTGCGCTTCACGCCTCGGGTCGCGCTCCGGAGCATTTCCGAGTGCGGTAACGCGGCGCGTCATAAGACGCATTACGCGGCAACGCGATACGTCGAGCTTACGTGACGCGTCACAATGTTGTTTTCAAATGCAGCAGTTGCGCTAACGAAACGTTTCCCGGTGCGCGGATCGGGTCGCGGCACCAAATTGAGCTAACGGGAAGCTACCCGGTGCGCGGACCGGTAGCGAAAAAAAAAAAAATTATATACATTAAAAAATTATATTAAATACATTAAAAATATATTTTTCCTTTAAAAGAAGAATACATTTGACAGCTTTTGATATTTGCAATTAAAACACCATTGAAATTCACTGAAAAAACCATAGGTTATAGACCATATATAGTTAGGAATTAGCATTTACAAAACCTTATTTTACTCACACAAAACCATTGAAATTCGCATATATAGTTAGTTGCACTAACTATATATCGCGCACCCGCAATCCACTGCTGATGATGTCACATATTACATCATTCATGACATGGTCAGTGACATCACTGATGACATCACTGATGACATCTCAAATGACATCACTGATGACATCACTGATGACATCTCAAATGACATCACTGATGACATCACTGATGACATCTCAAATGGCATCACTGATGACATCACTGATGACATCTCATTTGACATTACTGATCACATCACTGATGATATCATTCATGTGATAATACGATGAACCTCTTCAGACTCTAATATAACCTTAGATACAATCAGTGTAAACAGACACTCACAGACTGTCACTCATCCATGGAGTTACTCACACACCTAGTCAGTCATGCAAAGAATCAATCACACCTCAATTTCCTCAACTATACGGTTATACACACCTTACTTATTCAAACATATACTAACACATATTTACTCTCTTATACAATCCCTGATACAAGTTCACAATGATCCATACAGCCACTCACACATTCACTGGCTCTTATGCACAGTTATTTATATATGTCAACTCTCACATGTACTGTGTTTTACATATGTACTTACTACACTGAGATATCCATTCACTCACCAATACACTCATGCACACAGTCAACCGCTCATACAGCTGTTTCCACATGAACTTTTGAACCCATACATCTAGTGAATCAACTGCTCACACATCTATGCACAGAGTCATACACCTCCCAGCCACCCACACACACACTCAGTCTCCCATACAAATACTTGGGCAACCAATCAATAACCCATATAGTTTCTCATATAGCTACTGATCAACACATGCAGCAGTTTACAGAACAACAGACATAATGATGCACAAATTAAGACAGTTTAGTCACTAACCCATGCACTCAGTGAGACACATTTAATCACTCACTCATACAGTCAGTCATGCACCTACTAAATCCTTCATCCAGACACTTATACATCCACTCATTCTTCAATATGTAAGACATATTTTAACTTTACAGAAACATACAGTCACTGGATGTTGTCATCAGTGATGTCATCAGTGATGTCATTTGAGATGTCATCAGTGATGTCATTAGTGATGTCACTGACCATGTCATGAATGATGTAATATGTGACATCATCAGCAGTGGATTGCGGGTGCGCGATATATAGTTAGTGCAACTAACTATATATGCGAATTTCAATGGTTTTGTGTGAGTAAAATAAGGTTTTGTAAATGCTAATTCCTAACTATATATGGTCTATAACCTATGGTTTTTTCAGTGAATATATATATGAGTTTTTCAGTGAATATATATATATATATATATTCACTGAAAAAACCATAGGTTATAGACCATATATAGTTAGGAATTAGCATTTACAAAACCTTATTTTACTCACACAAAACCATTGAAATTCGCATATATAGTTAGTTGCACTAACTATATATCGCGCACCCGCAATCCACTGCTGATGATGTCACATATTACATCATTCATGACATATATCTTGAGACATAGCAAAGGCACATCGGGGTGCCAGTCCCTACAATTTTGCCAAGTTTGGTGGAAATCCATTCAGCCGTTCGGGCTAAAAGTGAGTCCAACCGCCCTATGGAAAACTCAATGTTAAAAACACGTTTTGGAACCCCCCTTTTTTCTCGGCCCCCGCTTGACGAAACCCCCCCAAACTTTCAGGGAACGCTCAGAAGCAAAATGTGCCATTTTCCTGAAAATGTCAGCCAATTCCGTCCATCAACGCCAAAGTTATTCAACATAGAATTTTCAGAAATCCCTATTCAAAAAAATCCTAACTATATATACCTACTGGCGACCGCCAGTAGGTAGTTATAGTTAGGATTTTTTTTCAATGTTAAATGTCAAAATTCTATTTGGAATAACTTTGGCGCCGGTTGACGAATCTGCCTGAAAATTTCCTCAAAATGGCCTCGCTGCGCCCCGGTCCTTCCCTGAAAGTTTGGGGCCGATTTGTCAAGCGGGGGCCGAGATAAAAGGGGGTCCCAAAACGCGTTTTCCCCATGTTAATTTCCATAGGGCGGTTGACCTCACTTTTAGCCCGAACGGCTGAATGGATTTCCATCAAACTTGGCAAAATTGTAGGGACTGCTAGCCCGATGTGCCTTTGCTATGTCTCAAGATATGTGCTACAGTGGATTTTGAGTAATTTAGGTTCAAAAAAATATATATATCTATAGCAGCGCCCCGGTACACGCACCGGGGCGCGTACCGGACGCACCACGCAACTTGCGCACGGAAAGCTGATTGGCTGTCGGGTCTCTGTAAACATTCTAAACAGTCCGGAGCGGCCGCCATCTTGTGTCTCTGTAGGATCGAGACACAAGAGGTGGCCAAAACAAAGGGGGAATTGACCATAAGGGGGCAGAGTAGACCCTCCCTGACCCCCTAGGTTTGATGTGGGGACTTTAAAAGGGCCCCGCGGGGCAAAAAAAAAAGGTTTTTTTCTTCCGATTTTTGCGGGGGAAGCGCCCGGTACGCGCACCGGGGAGCGGACCGGGAAGCATACTATGGGGAAAAAAGAATGACAGACTTTTAAAAATTGTATGTTCATTAATTGTTCTTTTTGTTGTTTTTTTTTGTTGTTTTTTTCATTTATGTACCAACATGTAGGTATCCATGTAGAGTCTAAAATTTAATATACACCGTCTCCTTTGTAGATATCTTGCATGTTGTTACAGAAGTTATTGTGGTATATGGAATTCATACCATAGTCTGTCAGGAAAGCAGAAACAACATGGAGGCAGGAGATGATAAAGAGATGTTAAATACACATTGGAGATAATATAGTGGGAGAAAGGAAGTAACTATGAGCAAACTTACTATGTAACACAAAAAAGTTGCATAGTATATTTTAAGTCTCACTTTATATTATATCTATTTTGGTACTATTTCATAATTTACTTATAAAAAAGAATAATGTCTCAAACAATTTTTAATTTTTAACCCCTTCGCTGCTAGGCCTTTTCCCCTCCTGTGCTAAGCCCTTTTTTGGCGAGTTGGGGTAGTGCACGCTTAGCCCCTTGTAACTTTTTGACCACATAAGGTATCCACGCCAAATTTGCGTCCTTTTCTTCCAACAACATGTGGATTCTAAAGGCGCCCAAGGTTTGTGGATTCCCTTGGAGGGGTCCCGGAAATTAACCAAAATATAGTGTTTTTTTGTTTTTTTCAGAAAAATGGGAAAAACGGGCTGCAAATGAAAGCCTCTGGGGTTTTCCCTGAAAAAGTTATCAAAAAAGGGTTTGTGGGGCTGAAATCTCCATTTTCTCAGCTTTTAGGGAATGACAGTCTTTTGTCAGAGAACCGACATTTTTCACACAGTTTTGGCATTTTTCTTGGACATAGCCTTCTTTTGCTATTTTTAGAGCTTTCAACCTCTTTCCAGTTAATGGTAGAAATGAGTTTGAAAGCAATAATGGATCCTAAAAAAGTAGACAAAATTCTGAATTCAGAAAGGGGTCATTTGTCTAAATCCATGAAGGTTTCTTTATAGAAACTAACAGTTAAATATTGGAATATTTGAAAATTTGTTGAAAAAAACAGCCTTTTGTCTCAACATTTTCACCTATAACTTTTTCTAATTTTGACAGCTCTTGGAAAGCAATATACCGTTACATCTGTTAGACCTTCCTGGTTGTGGGGATATATAGGACTTGTAGTTTCACCAAGAACCTGACGAACCCAGATCCAAAAACTGAGCAGCAACTTGCAATGGTATTTTTTTATTTACTGGGTATAGAGCACTTTGTCTTGGAAAATGTATACATGGAAAAATCTGTATGAAAGACACCTATGTATTTCTGAATCGGGTACAAATTATAGAGTTCAGAAACAGTATATAATTGCTAATTTTCAAAATTGGGAATACTCATAGCATGAGAATTATTGGTCATTTTTCAAAAATATTTTTTTTTTACACAATGTCCTTCATTGAAAGGGAGAAATGCATGAAAGCTCAATTGGTAATAACAGTTGATTTACAAATCTGAATTACCCCAAGTCTCCCGATAAAAACGGTACTTCACTTGTGTGGGTCGGCCTTGTGCCTGCGACAGGAAACGGCGCAAAATGCAACGTGGTCACACCTAAATTTTGCAGTTACAAATTTACCCTTTTTTGGCAAAGTGCCTACCTGTAGTTTTTGCACCCTAGCTCTGTCGGCACCTAGGGAAACCTAGCAAACCTATACTTTTTTTAAAAGTAGACACCCAGGGAAATTCAGGATGGGGTGACTCGACTGCCTACCACCAGGTTTTGTTACCCAGAATCCCTTGCAAAGCTAAGAATTTAACAAAAAAACACACATTTTCCTCACATTTCTGTGGAGGAAAGTTCTGGATTCTGCGTGGATCAACAAATTTCCACTCACCCAGCGTTCCCCCAGGTCTCCCGAAAAAAATGGTACCTCACTTGCGTGGGTAGGAATAGTGTCTGCGACATGAAACAGTGCAAAACGCAACATGGTTGCACCTCAATTTCCCAGTGAAATTTTGCACTTTTTGGACAAAAAGACTACCTTTTGTTTTTGCGCCCTAGCTCTGCCAGCACCTAAGGAAACCTAGCAAACCTATACATTTTTGAAAAGTAGACACCCAGGGAAATTCATGATGGGGTGACTCCTCTGCCTACCCTCAGGTTTTGTTACCCAGAATCCCTTTCCAAGCTAAGATTTTGACAAAAAAAAAACATTTTCCTGACATTTCTGTATTGGAAAGTTCTGGAATCTGCGTGGATCAACAAATTTCCACCCACCCAGCGTTCCCCCAGGTCTCCCCAAAAAAAATGGTACCTCACTTGCGTGGGTAGGCATAGTGGCTGCGGCATGAAACAGCGCAAAACGCAACATGGTCACACCTCAATTTCCCAGTGAAATTTTGCACTTTTTGGACAAAAAGACTACCTTTTGTTTTTGCGCCCTAGCTCTGCCAGCACCTAAGGATACCTAGCAAACCTATACATTTTTGAAAACTAGACACCCAGGGGAATTCAGGATGGGGTGACTCCTCTGCCTGCCCTCAGGTTTTGTTACCCAGAATCCCTTGCAAAGCTAAGATTTTGACAAAAAAAACACATTTTCCTCATATTTCTGTGGTGGAAAGTTCTGGAATCTGCGTGGATCAACAAATTTCCACCCACCCAGCGTTCCCCCAGGACTCCCAAAAAAAATGGTACCTCACTTGCGTGGGTAGGCATAGTGGCTGCGACATGAAACAGCGCAAAACGCAACATGGTCGCACCTCAATTTCCCAGTGAAATTTTGCACTTTTTGGACAAAAAGACTACCTTTTGTTTTTGCGCCCTACCTCTGCCAGCACCTAAGGATACCTAGCAAACCTATACATTTTTGAAAAGTAGACACCCAGGGGAATTCAGGATGGGGTGACTCCTCTGCCTACCCTCAGGTTTTGTTACCCAGAATCCCTTGCAAAGCTAAGATTTTGACAAAAAAACACATTTTCCTCACATTTCTGTGGTGGAAAGTTCTGGAATCTGCGTGGATCAACAAATTTCCACCCACCCAGCGTTCCCCCAGGTCTCCTGAAAAAAATGGTACCTCACTTGCGTGGGTAGGCATAGTGGCTGCGACATGAAACAGCGCAAAACGCAACATGGTCGCACCTCAATTTCCCAGTGAAATTTTGCACTTTTTGAACAAAAAGACTACCTTTTGTTTTTGCGCCCTACCTCTGCCAGCACCTAAGGATACCTAGCAAACCTATACATTTTTGAAAAGTAGACACCCAGGGGAATTCAGGATGGGGTGACTCCTCTGCCTACCCTCAGGTTTTCTTACCCAGAATCCCTTGCAAAGCTAAGATTTTGACAAAAAAAACACATTTTCCTCACATTTCTGTGGTGGAAAGTTCTGGAATCTGCGTGGATCAACAAATTTCCACCCACCCAGCGTTTCCCCAGGTCTCCCAAAAAAAATGGTACCTCACTTGCGTTGTTAGGCATAGTGGCTGCGACATGAAACAGCGCAAAACGCAACATGGTTGCACCTCAATTTCCCAGTGAAATTTTGCACTTTTTGGACAAAAAGACTACCTTTTGTTTTTGCGCCCTAGCTCTGCCAGCACCTAAGGATACCTAGCAAACCTATACATTTTTGAAAAGTAGACACCAAGGGGAATTCAGGATGGGGTGACTCCTCTGCCTACCCTCAGGTTTTGTTTCCCAGAATCCCTTGCAAAGCTAAGATTTTGACAAAAAAAACACATTTTCCTGACATTTCTGTGGTGGAAAGTTCTGGACTCTGCGTGGATCAACAAATTTCCACCCACCCAGCGTTTCCCCAGGTCTCCCGAAAAAAATGGTACCTCACTTGCGTGGGTAGGCATAGTGGCTGCGACATGAAACAGCGCAAAACGCAACATGGTCGCACCACAATTTCCCAGTGAAATTTTGCACTTTTTGGACAAAAAGACTACCTTTTGTTTTTGCGCCCTAGCTCTGCCAGCACCTAAGGAAACCTAGCAAACCTATACATTTTTGAAAACTAAACTCCCAGGGGAATTCAGGATGGGGTGACTCCTCTGCCTACCCTCAGGTTTTGTTACCCAGAATCCCTTGCAAATCTAAGATTTTGACAAAAAAACACATTTTCCTCACATTTCTGTGGTGGAAAGTTCTGGAATCTGCGTGGATCAACAAATTTCCACCCACCCAGCGTTTCCCCAGGTCTCCCAAAAAAAATGGTACCTCACTTGCGTTGTTAGGCATAGTGGCTGCGACATGAAACAGCGCAAAATGCAACATGGTTGCACCTCAATTTCCCAGTGAAATTTTGCACTTTTTGGACAAAAAGACTACCTTTTGTTTTTGCGCCCTAGCTCTGCCAGCACCTAAGGATACCTAGCAAACCTATACATTTTTGAAAAGTAGACACCAAGGGGAATTCAGGATGGGGTGACTCCTCTGCCTACCCTCAGGTTTTGTTTCCCAGAATCCCTTGCAATCTAAGATTTTGACAAAAAAAACAAATTTTCCTGACATTTCTGTGGTGGAAAGTTCTGGACTCTGCGTGGATCACCAAATTTCCACCCACCCAGCGTTTCCCCAGGTCTCCCGAAAAAAATGGTACCTCACTTGCGTGGGTAGGCATAGTGGCTGCGACATGAAACAGCGCAAAACGCAACATGGTCGCACCACAATTTCCCAGTGAAATTTTGCACTTTTTGGACAAAAAGACTACCTTTTGTTTTTGCGCCCTAGCTCTGCCAGCACCTAAGGAAACCTAGCAAACCTATACATTTTTGAGAACTAGACACCTAGGAAAATTCAGGATGGGGTGACTCCTCTGCCTACCCTCAGGTTTTGTTACCCAGAATCCCTTGCAAAGCTAAGATTTTGACAAAAAAACACATTTTCCTCACATTTCTGTGGTGGAAAGTTCTGGAATCTGCGTGGATCAACAAATTTCCACCCACCCAGCGTTCCCCCAGGTCTCCCAAAAAAAATGGTACCTCACTTGCGTGGGTAGGCATAGTGGCTGCGACATGAAACAGCGCAAAACGCAACATGGTTGCACCACAATTTCCCAGTGAAATTTTGCACTTTTTGGACAAAAAAACTACCTTTTTTTTTGCGCCCTAGCTCTGCCAGCACCTAAGGAAACCTAGCAAACCTATACATTTTTGAAAACTAGACACCCAGGGGAATTCAGGATGGGGTGACTCCTCTGCCTACCCTCAGGTTTTGTTACCCAGAATCCCTTGCAAATCTAAGATTTTGACAAAAAAACACATTTTCCTCACATTTCTGTGGTGGAAAGTTCTGGAATCTGCGTGGATCAACAAATTTCCACCCACCCAGCATTCCCCCAGGTCTCCCGAAAAAAATGGTACCTCACTTGCGTGGGTCGGCATAGTGGCTGCGACTGGAAATGGTTCAAATCATACGGTGGTGAATTTACAATACCCAACTGCAAAACGACTTTGATTTTGGGGGGGGGGCACCTGAGTTTTTGGCCTGGGGATCGGTGGTATTCTTTGGAAAGTACCAAACCCAAACAGTTCTGAAAAGGGAGGTATGGCATGCGTGGGTCCCCAAATGTTTTCCTACCCAGAACTCCTTGCAAACCTTAAAATTAGCTAAAAATATCACTTTTCCAAACTTTTTTGCGTGGGATCTCCGTGCCGGCAAAAATGTCCTACCACCCAGCGTTCCCCTTGTTCTCCCGAGTAAAAGGATACCTCACTTGTGTGGGTGCCCCAAAGCCGAACAGTCCAAAAATGAATTTTGAAAAAAGTAGTATTTAAGTTTTACAAGTTAAGCCCCCCTGCCTTAGTCACAGGCCTTTGGCCCACCCACACAAGTGAGGTATCATTTTACTCGGGAGAACAAGGGGAACACTGGGTGGTAGGACATTTGTGCCCACACGGAGATCCCACGCAAAAATGTATGGAAAAGTGTTTTTTTAACCTAAATTTATGGTTTGCAGGGATTTCTGGGTAGGAAAACATTGGGGGACCCACGCATGCCATACCTCCCTGGACTCCCCCGGGTGTCTAGTTTTCAGAACTGTTTGGGTGTGGTAGTTTCCAAAGATGCCCGCCGAGCCCCAGTCCAAAAACTCAGTCCCACCCCCCTAAAAAAGAAGGTAATGTTGCTATTGGTTATTGTAATTTCACCACCGTACGATTTGGACCTTTTCCTGTTGCAGCCACTATGCCTACCCACGCAAGTGAGGTACCATTTTTATTGGGAGACCTGGGGGAACGCTGGGTGGGAGGAAATTTGTGAGAGCCCATTGATGCCACGCTTTCCCACACAAAAAAAGTGTGAAAAAACAGATTTTTTCAGCAAAAATTGATGTTTGCAAGGGATTCTGGGTAAAGGAACGTTGGAGGATCCACGCAAGCCATACCTCCTTGGAAGCCCCCGGTTGTCTACTTTTCAGAACTGTTTGGGTTTGGTAGTTTCCAAAGATGCCCGCCAAGCCCGGGCCAAAAACTCATGGGAACCCCCTTGCAAAACCAAATTGTTTTGAATGAATTAAGTTTTCAGATGGAGAACGTGCGATTCAGGGGACAATATTGCATGAAAATTGTGACAGACAATTTCAAGTTTGCAAGAGATTGTGGACAAAAAACAACAATAGAATCCACCAACAAGACATGACCATATACTTCAAGGAATTACAAATAATATCTAAATTTGGAAATTTATTTATAACTATAATATACACCATAACTGAGTTACTCAAAAGACAAAGAATCAAGCACGGCTATCTATTCCTCAAAGACACACACATACAGGTTGGATTTGGCACGAGGGCGAGTGATGGTTCAGTACATAAAATTTAATTAACATGATATTTCAAAAAAAATGAAATGCTCTGTTAACCCCTTCCACGCTCATGACGAGCTGGGCTCGTCATGGTGTAGCCTCCTCGCACGCTGATGACGAGCCCAGCTCGTCATGTAACATGGGTTTTTAAAAAACACAGCATAGAAGGAGAATTCCACTAGCGCGGATGTGGTTAATAAATAATTGCATAAAAACCGAACCAGTGACTCGCAACTCGAGAGCTGTAAAGCCACGACAAGGCACCAACCGTTTTACAGGCCATTCACGCACCTTTCATACCTGATACAAACCAGAACACTGACACCATCTGGAAGAAAAACAACACATTACAACAATCACAATAAGGAACAAGGTACACCCTACTGCAGAAATAGAAAGAAAAAAAAATTAACTGCACAGCCATCTAATCCGCAAGCACACACACATACTGGTTGGATTTGGCACGAGGGTGAGTGATGACTCAGTACATACAATTTTATTCGCTAGTAAATTCACAAAAAATGAAATACACTGCGTATAATTGAAAGTATGATTAACTGAACCACTGACTCACAGCTCGTGAGCTGTAAAGCCACGTCAAGGCACCAACCTCTTTACAGGCCATTCATACACCTTTCGTACGTGTGACACATTCAAAACATTCACACCGCCAGCCGCGGACCCATCACAATTCAAAACTCACACCAGCAAACAGCGCCATTCAAGGGCCCATCACTTTCACACGCCCACATTTCTGACACTGCAACTACACAAAATGATGAACTGCGTGGAGTGTCACTCAACTAGCAGTGTGTGTAGTGACCAACAGAAAGTAACTACTCACACACTGCCAGCCAAGCGCCAGTCCACCCACACCACCATCCAAGCACCAGACCATGCACACCGCCAACCAAACACCACTCAGCACACAACGACAGCCAAGCACAACTCCGTGCACAGACAGCCAAGTACCACTCCACACACACCACCAGCCAAGTACCACTCCACACACACCACCAGCCAAGCGCCACTCCACAAACAGCCAGCCAAGCACCACTCCATGCAAACAGCTAAGCACCACTCCACGCACACCATCCAGCCAAGTACCACTCCACACACACCACCAGCCATACACCAATCCACACACTCCACCAGCCAAACCCAACTCCATGCACAGACAGCCAAGTACCACTCCACGAACACCACCAGCCAAGCGCCACTCCACACACACCGCCAGCCAAGCACCACTCCATGCACAGACAGCCAAGTACTACTCCACAAACACCACCAGCCAAGCGCAACTCCACACACACCGCCAGCCAAGCACCACTCCATGCACACCACCAGCCAAGCACCACTCCACACACACCACCAGCCAAACACCACTCCATGCACAGACAGCCAAGTACCACTCCACGAACACCACCAACCAAGAGCCACTCCACACACACCGCCAGCCAAGCACCACTCCGTGCACCAACAGCCAAGTACCACTCCACGCACACCACCAGCCAAGCGCAACTCCACACACACCGCCAGCCAAGCACCAGCCGGCACACACCACAAACACATTTAGAATTCTTTTTTTGAAAAAAACACTAAACAAATGGAAATACCTACAAAACAGCTAACACAAATTCTTAAACTAAACACTTTGCACTAATGCCAATCCTTGAAACAAACTAAAAATTTCTTACAGAATGCAGACCAGGCAATTCAATTTAGAGCTCATTAAAACTCCCAAAACTTCTTTTGCGCGTGGTACGATTTAAAACAAGCTGACAGACACAATGCAGTCTTAGAAGGACAGTCAGGACAGTATAAACGAGACTCCCTTCGCACGCCTCTTCGCCAACAGACTCTGCATCTTTTAGTCGGAAAGTCTCTTGCGGGAGTGGAAGGAATAGATTCAGGAAAGTGGCGATCTTTCAATCTAGCCACTTCCTCCACCACTCCAAATCTAGGAACACTTGCCTGCTCCAAAAGTACAAGCCTGCCTATTATAGACTCCTGAAACTTAACAAAAGGCATCTTATTCTAAGGACAAGACTTCTGATACACAACGAAAGCATTAAAAGATGCCAAGTGGAACAGATGGATAGCCAACTTCTTGTACCAAACGTAAGCCTTTCGAAGAACAGCATAAGGTTCCAACCTCTGATCTACTCTGTCAACACCTCCCATGAACTTATTGTAAGCTAAAATGCACACAGGTTTGCGCACTTCAGCACCCTGACCCCAAACAGGCACAGGTTCTGTTCTTTCATTGTGGATAGTAGTCAGCATGTACACATCTCTCTTGTCTGAATACTTCACAGCTAGAAGCTCCCCACATCGCAAAGCCGTAGACTGTCCCCGCACAAGCCTTTTGCAAACAAGTTCCTTTGGGAAACCTTTTCGGTTACTGCGCATTGTGCCACAAGCAACAGTGCCCACTTTGACCAACTCCTTGAACAACCGCACACCAGTGTAGAAGTTATCTACATATAAATGATGGCCTTTGTTAAATAATCCTCTACCTAGTTCCCACACAATTTTCTCAGTCACTCCAAAAGTAGAAGGACAACCAGGAGGGTTAATGCTGGACTCCTTACCAGTGTACACCCTGAAATTGTAGACATATCCAGTCTCACTGTCACACAGCATACACAGTTTGATTCCATAGCGTGCCCTCTTACTAGGAATGTATTGCCTAAAAACCAAGCGGCCCTTGAACAACAGCAAAGACTCATCCACTGCAATTTCTTTACCAGGGACAAAGATCTCAGAAAAACGATCAACAAAGTGATCCAGGACAGGTCGAATTTTAAACAAACGGTCACAATCAGGGTGATCGCGTGACAACGCTAAACTATTATCAACAAAATGCAACATCCGAAGAAGAAGCGTATACCGATCACGACTTATGATTGCTGGAAATATAACTGTTGCCATCAAGGGACTAGTGGACCAATATGAATTAATTGATGGCAAGCCCATCAAAAAAGTTAATCCCAAAAACTTGTTCAACTCTTCAACATTTGTGGGAGTCCACCGGATTGCTCTAGAATGGGGCTTAAGGCTGGCACTGTTGGCCCTCAAATATTGTTCTGCATACAAATTGGTTTGATCAACAATCTCTTGCAAAAACACATTGTCAAAAAACAACTCAAAAAAATTTATTGGCAGAAAATTCTCAGTATTCACTCTACACCCAGGAACACCAGTGAACTCTGGCAATGCCGGCTGCACCATGCCAGGGGGAACCCAGAGGCCATCCATATCAACGGGGGGAGCAGCCACCCCAGACTGCAGCACCGAAACATCTTGCTGCTGTTCACCAACGGGAAGCCTAACAGCCACAGATACTTCTGGCTGCACAACATCAACAGAAGACATAGCATCCCCAGAGGGCTCTTCCTGCACTACAACAACGGGAAGCCCAGCAGCCTGAGATGCTTCTTGCTGCACTACACCACCGGGAAACCAAGCAGACCCAGATGCCTCTTGCCCCTCTACACCAATGGGAAGCCTAACTGCCACAGGTACTTCAGGCTGCACAACACCAACAGAAGACATAGCATCCCCAGAGGGCTCTTCATGCACTACACCAACGGGAAGCCCAGCAGCCTGAGATGCTACTTGCTGCACTACACCACTGGGAAGCCTAACAGCCACAGATGCCTATTGCTGCACTACACCAGCAGGAAGACGAAAAGCACCAGATGCCTCTTTGCGCACCACAGCAATGTGAAGCCTTTTGGGCGCAGGCTCCAGCCCACTTACCTCTTGCCGACGTAAAAAGAAAGGAAACCTTGTGGCCCTAGGCAGCAGCACAGATGCCTCTTGGCCCACTACCGGCATCACAATGTCCTCCTCTAACATAGGCCCTTCATCAGCACTAGAAGAAGATTCATCATCCGATGATGATGATACCATGCGAAGAGAAAACTCACTGCCTGAATCTTCTGCCCCCACCTGGGAGTCAAAATTGGAGTCAGACTCTGAACCATGGTCAGAGGAAGACTCAAAAAGCAAACCAAGAACCTGCTGAGCAGTAATCCTGCGACTAGCCATTATCCTTACAAAGCAAGAAGACTGCACACACAAGTGAACAACAACCTACACTGTGCAAAGTAAGAAGTAAACAAGGTAAGGCTTTCACAAACAGATAAATACAATCCAAAACAATTTCACTCTAACCAAATATAGCTACACTCACCAGCACCTACTCTGTTGAGACACAGCAAAAAGAAATGATATCCCACTAGAAAGAAAAAAAGAAATGACAGATTAGAAAACAAAGTGCACATCAAGCACTAATACTGAAAAAAAAAAAAAAAAAAACAGAGCCACACAAACTGGTAGAAGTACAACCTTTTTCAAAAAGACAAACATCAAGGGAAAGTAGTACAAAATACATTCACTTACCAAGCACAAGCAACTACACAAGCTGCAAACAGACACGCAACCTACAACAATCCAAACAGCAAAAGCCTGAAACAAGACAAAAATAGAGAAGAAAAAAAAATACCTACCACATTTCACAAACAATATAACAATTCAAAAAACAACACACAAACTTGCCCCCCAAATTTAAATTCGGCAAGATGGGCCACCAAATAGGGCTTAGACCAATTGGGATTAGATGAGGTTTAACATCAAGACACTGGTTAATTTTTTGAATTTTTTTTACTGCCAGACCCCTTTGGTGCCAGTCAGTCTTTTGCTCCTAACAGTACCCCCATCACACAGGGGCAGTAAGGACATTCATATACCTTTTGTATGTGTGACACATACAAAACATTTACACCGCCAGCGCCATTCAAGGGCCCATCACTTTCACACGCCCACATATCTGACACAGCAACTACAGAAAAAGATGGACTGCGTAGAGTGTCACTCAACTAGCAATGTGTGTAGTGACCAACAGAAAGTAACTACTCACACACCACCAGCCAAGCGCCACTCCACGCATACCGCCAGCCAAGCACCACTCAGTGCACAGACAGCAAAGTAGAACTCCACGCACACCACCAGCCAAGCGCCACTCCACACACACCGCCAGCCAAGCAGCACTCCGTGCACAGACAGCAAATGACCACTCCACACACACCACCAGCCAAGCGCCACTCCACACACACCGCCAGCCAAGCACCACTCCGTGCATAGATAGCCAAGTACCCCTCCACGCACACTGCCAGCCAAACACCACTCAGCGCACACCGACAGCCAAGTACCACTCAACGCACGCCGCCAGCCAAGCACCACTCCACGCACACCGCAAGCCAAGCGCCACTCACCGCCAGCCAAACACCGCTCAACGCACACCATCCAGCCAAGTACCACTCCACACACACCGCCAGCCAAACACCACTCCACACACACCACCAGCCAAACACCACTCCGTGCACAGACAACCAAGTACCACTCCACACACACCACCAGCCAAGCGCCACTCCACACACACCCCCAGCCAAGCAGCACTCCGTGCACAGACAGCAAAGTAGCACTCCTCGCACACCACCAGCCTTGCGCCACTCCACACACACCGTCAGCCAAGCACCACTCCGTGCACAGACAGCAAAGTATCACTCCACGCACACCACCAACCAAGCGCCACTCCACACACACCGCCAGCCAAGCAGCACTCCATGCACAGACAGCAAATGACCACTCCACACACACCACCAGCCAAGCGCCACTCCACACACACCGCCAGCCAAGCACCACTCCATGCATAGATAGCCAAGTACCCCTCCACGCACACCGCCAGCCAAACACCACTTAGCGCACACCGACAGCCAAGTACCACTCCACACACACCGCCAGCCAAGCACCACTCCACGCACACCGCAAGCCAGCGCCACTCACCACCAGCCAAACACCGCTCCACGCACACATCCAGCCAAGTACCACTCCACACACACCGCCAGCCAAACACCACTCCACACACACCACCAGCCAAACACCACTCCGTGCACAGACAGCCAAGTACCACTGCACGCACACCGCCAGCCAAGCACCACTCCACGCACACCGCAAGCCAAGCGCCACACACCACCAGCCAAACACCACTCCGTGCAGACAGCCAAGTACCACTCCACACACACCGCCAGCCAAGCACCACTCCGTGCATAGATAGCCAAGTACCCCTCCACGCACACCGCCAGCCAAACACCACTCAGCGCACACCGACAGCCAAGTACCACTCCACACACACCGCCAGCCAAGCACCACTCCACGCACACCGCAAGCCAAGCGCCACTCACCACCAGCCAAACACCGCTCCACGCACACATCCAGCCAAGTACCACTCCACACACACCGCCAGCCAAACACCACTCCACACACACCACCAGCCAAACACCACTCCGTGCACAGACAGCCAAGTACCACTGCACGCACATCCAGCCAAGCGCCACTCCACACGCACCGCCAGCCAAACACCACTCCACGCACACTGCAAGCCAAGCGCCACTCTGCACACACTGCCAGCCAAGCACTACTCCTTGCCCAAGGGGTCACTACCTAAAAACAAAATTTTAATTCCCTGGTGCTAGTGGGCATTTTCTGCCCCCCCTGGGGGCAAAACGGCAAAAAAAATGGGCCGATTTGCCCCCAGGGTGGACAGAAAAACAAAAAAACCATCATGGCCACCTGGAAGCGACCCTTACCCAAGGGGTCGCTTCCCAAAACAAACACATTGCCCCAACAAAAAACCCTGGTGCTAGTGGAAAATTTCTGCCCCCCCTGGGGGCAAAACGGCCGAAAAACAGGCCGATTTGCCCCCAGGGGGGGCAGTAAAACAAATAGTTAAATATGAGGCCACCTGGAAGTGACCCTTGCCCAAGGGGTCGCTTCCTAAAAGCTAAAAACAAAATCCCTGGTGCCAGTGGGCATTTTCTGTCCCCCCTGGGGGCAAAACGGCAAAAAAAACGGGCCGATTTGCCCCCAGGGGGGACAGAAAAACGTAAACAAAAGCCATGGCCGTCATCTTGGCTTCACAAAACAACCCTGGTGCTAGTGGGAAATTTCTGCCCCCCCTGGGGGCAAAACGGCCGAAAAAACGGGTCGATTTGCCCCCAGGGGGGGGCAGAAAATCGAAAATTATATGGCTGCCCACCTGGAAGCGACCCTTGCCCAAGGGGTCGCTTCCGAAAAGCTATATAAACAATCCCTGGTGCTAGTGGGGGCATTTCCGCCGCACAATCGCGACGCTGTGCGCGATCGTGAGGCAGAAATGCCCTGCAAAGAGACATCAGGGGAAAGGAAAATCTCTTTCCTCTCCCCTGATGCCTCTTCGCTGCCCCAAACCCCCGCCGGACACCAGAAACCCACCTTGTTCTCCAGCGCTCAGGAAGCAAATGGCTTCCCGAGCGCTGGGAATCCCTGATGATGTCAGCGCGCGCTGTGCGCGGTGACGTCATCAGGGATTCCCACGGGGGGGGCAGCGCTTCCCCCGAGGGTGGGGCTGATGACGAGCTGGCCTTGTCATCCGCGCACGGCATTAGCTTCGAAGGGGTTAAATAAAAATGTATTGTTGTGATTTTTCATTTAATTAAGTCTTGGTCCAGAGAGTTATCCATAAAGTCTATTTCATCTTTGTCTTCCTTAGGATTGTTTTCCATATTAATTTCAAATGAAATATTAATTTCATTTTGTTGTCCTTCCATTTTCTTGCTGTAAATTGCATAAAAAATAAATATATCAGTAGAGATAGGGCATTGTTGGGTTTAAGTTCAGACAGGTACTTCTGAGTTTTTAACAGTGAAGTAATTTTTGGGCAGTGTATGGTTTCAGGCCGGAAGTAGAACTATTAAAAAGTGCCTGTGATGAAGCCTAAGTAAATTCATAAATATACCAGAGAAGCCTAACTCAATCCATAATTATAATAGTCAAGCCTATCTCAATGTCTAAATCTTACAGAGGGATAGTATATAACTATCTGAAAACGTTTTCCCAAATTAACTTAAAGTGCATAACATAGTTCTCCTTTTAAATTAATAACTTACCTTTTTCAAATTAGTTGAAGTTTTCTGTCAAACTTTTTTCCAAATGTACCTTAGGTAGTGTTAGTCAAAATGGCTGTGTTTCCCTCTCATTTTTCATATATATTCATGTACTTAACCAATCAAATGTCAGCACATAAAAGTACAAAATGTAAGTAACATTTTAATTGGTTGAAAATTCAAACAGTTTCATATGTGTTTTTGTCATGTAATTTACCTCAGGATATTTAGACAGGGCTACAGCCCAAATGGCTCAATGGAATACTACCAAATTTGGGTAAATGGTAGGGACTGCTATGTAGTAGGGCATATTCTATATTTGGTGTAAGTGTCTCCAGTGGTTTTTCTGTAAATTACTTTCCCACCTTTTTTTTGGGAGCGCTTACCGGTGCGCGCCCCGGTACGTGCACCGGCAGCGTTACGGGAGTCCTCCATTTTGTGTTTCGGTACAATCGAGACACAAGATGGAGGACAAACAACGTTGGGAATGGGTAGAAGGGGGCACGGTAGACACTTCCTGACCCTCTAGGTTTTCTGAGGGGGGCTTAGGAGGCTCATATAGGCCCAAAAATTAATTTTTTTGTAAAAAATTTCGCGGGGGAGCGCCCGGTACGCGCACCAGGAAGCGTACCGGGGAGCGTACTTTGGTGAAAAATAGTGAAAAAAGTTAGAAAAAGAAAATCATTATGAGTGATCAGAGGTAGGGTAGCCCTGAAAAGAGCTTTTGGGTTCTGTGGCTGATTTAAGTACCTACAAGTAGGTTCCAATGCACAGTCTTAAATTCAGGAGGAATATTCTATTCCCCTCATCTGAGAAGTGCACACCATCTCCCCTGTAGATGTCTTGCATGTTGTAACGCAAGTTGTTGTTCTATATTGAACCCATTCCATAGTCTCTCATGTAAACAGAAACAGATTTATTCACATGTTTCCGTGCTTTCTCAAATTGTGGACAAAATTGGTTGGACCAGTTCCATTTCTGTCTTTGGCATATATTGGAATATACCAAGGCAGTTTGTGGAAAAAGTGTCATCAATTGATCAAAGGTGCCCTTTAAAAGCATTTCCAGACCAACCCCAGTCATAGTGCCCAAATCATTTCCACCACAGTGCACTTTTAAGAGGTCAGGGTTTGGCAGATGCAAAAAGGTTTTCACCAATGGTATCAATTGGTGACATCTCAATCCTCTCTGGCCAATCCACTTGATTTCCACATTTGATAAATCAAGGTTGTGATAATTTCTGCTTGTTTCATACCTTTGAGCCCAGTGGATGTAGCTATGTCCAATAATCCATACAGAATACATGATGTGAGAAGGTTCTGGTGCAGTCAGATGAAGTGTGGGAATGAAATGGCAGTTGGAACAGTAGGAGTTTAAAAAAAAAATGTGGAGTTTCCCTGCTGTTGAATCACAAGCAATGATTGGTGGATTCAGATAGTAGAAAACTGAAAGTTAGGGTGCATGGTTGTGTTGTGTGAAAGAAGCAATTTGAATGGTTAAGAAAAAGTCACTAAAAGCAATAATGCCCTGGATAAGCTGGTGTATTGAGAGGTCAAACATCCTTGCTGACTTAATTTGCAACATTGTAGAATAAACTTTTGAACCTGAGAGTTCAGGTAGGAGGGAGTTGCTATGGTAACAGATAGAAAGGTCTGAGAGGGGGAAGGGTGTTGGTTTGAAAATAGTGAGGGAAGACTTTTGATTGGTTGAAATAAGGCATATGTGTGTAGAATTAGAGATTTTCTATGCCAGTCTTGGTTTCAGTGTATTGAGTGCACACCTTTTGCTCTGCTAAAGAAAAATTGGTGTGTGTGTCTGACACTGTTCTCAATCTCCCAAAGCATTTGTAAAGGTAAGTAATGATTCAATCAATTTAAATAGAGACTTGTTTGCTCTATGGAGAATATTTGGAAGCAGATAGTAAAGTTTCAGTAGTGAAATTGATTGCTTGTACATAGGACTTGTGCTGTGTTTGTAAAAAGTTATTTAAAAAACGATTTTGGGGTAAAAGAATGGCTTTTATATTTTTGAGAAGTAATTAATAGTGTTTGCCTCATTAAATAAATATATTTGAACCTTTTAGAATGATGTCACTTGCATTACCCCAGATTTAGAAGCATATTGAGATTCTTTTTTATTGGTTTGTGGCATGTTTTTGGGAAATGTTTGCTATGAACATTTGCAAGATAGGGGATTTGTATTTTGTGAAACAGTGAGGTTTCAGTAGTGAAATTGAATGCTTGTACATAGGTCCTGTGTTGTGTTTCTAAAATGTTATTCAAAAAACGATTTTGGGGGCAAATCAATGGTATTTACATTTGGGCTTCATTTATGATTGCTTTGTGCTGCCAGTGCATCACTTTAAACATGGGAAAAAAGTGACGCTCTGGTGGCGCAAGGCGTTCATAAATAAGGCCCTGAGTTTCTTTGCTGTTCGTTTGTGTCTTGCTTTTTGATAATGCTTGCTATGAACATTTGCAAGATAGAGGATTTGTATTTTGGGAAACAGTGAGGTTTCAAAAGTGAAATTGAGTGCTTGTACATAGGTTCTGCGCTGTGTTTCATAAATGTTATTCAAAAAACGATTTTGGGAGAAATCAATGGTATTTACATTTGGCTTTTATTTATGATTGTCTTGTGGCACCAGTATGTCACTTTTAACATGGGAAGAAAGTGATGCACTGGTGGCGCAATGCTTTCATAAATAGGGCCCTGAGTTTTTTTGTTGTTGGTTTGTGTCTTGCTTTTTGATAATGCTTGATATCAACATTTGCAAGATAGAGGATTCATATTTTGTGAAATAGTGAGGGTTCAGTAGTGAAATTGAGTGCTTGTACATAGGATCTTCGCTGTGTTTCTAAAATGTTATTCAAAAAACGATTTTGGGGGAAATCAATGGTATTTTCATTTGGCTCTTATTTATGATTGCCTTGTGCTGCTGGTGCATCACTTTAAATATGCGGAAAAAGTGACGCTCTGGTGGCGCAAGGCCTTCATAAATAAGGCCCTGAGTTTCTTTGCAGTTGGTTTGTGTCTTGCTTTTTGATAATGTTTGCTATGAACATTTGCAAGATAGAGGAGTTGTAGTTTGGGAAACAGTGAGGTTTCAAAAGTGAAATTGAGTGCTTGTACATAGGTTCTGCGCTGTGTTTCATAAATGTTATTCAAAAAACGATTTTGGGAGAAATCAATGGTATTTACATTTGGCTCTTATTTATGATTGTCTTGTGGCACCAGAATGTCACTTTTAACATGGGAAGAAAGTGATGCACTGGTGGCGCAAGGCTTTCATAAATAAGGCCCTGAGTTTTTTTGTTATTGGTTTGTGTCTTGCATTTTGAAAATGCTTGATATCAACATTTGCAAGATAGAGGATTTGTATTTTGTGAAATAGTGAGGGTTCAGTAGTGAAATTGAGTGCTTGTACATAGGATCTTCGCTGTGTTTCTAAAATGTTATTCAAAAAACGATTTAGGGGGAAATCAATGGTATTTTCATTTGACCCTTATTTATGATTGCCTCGTGCTGCTGGTGCATCACTTTAAACATGGGAAAAAAGTGACGCTCTGGTGGCGCAAGGCCTTCATAAATAAAGCCCTGAGTTTATTTGCTGTTGGTTTGTTTTTTGCTTTTTGATAATGCTTGCTATGAACATTTGCAAGATAGAGGATTTGTATTTTGGGAAACAGTGAGGTTTCAAAAGTGATATTGAGTGGTTGTACATAGGTTCTGCGGAGTGTTTTTTAAATGTTATTCAAAAAACAATTTTGGGGGCAAATCAATGGTATTTACATTTGGCTCTTATTTATGATTGTCTTGTGGCACCAGTGTGTCACTTTTAACATGGGAAGAAAGTGTCGCACTGGTGGCGCAAGGCCTTCATAAATAAGGCCCTGAGTTTTTTTGTTGTTGGTTTGTGTCTTGCATTTTGAAAATGCTTGATATCAACATTTGCAAGATAGAGGATTTGTATTTTGTGAAATAGTGAGGGTTCAGTAGTGAAATTGAGTGCTTGTACATAGGATTTTCGCTGTGTTTCTAAAATGTTATTCAAAAAACGATTTTGGTGGTAAATCAATGGTATTTTCATTTGGCCCTTATTTATGATTGCCTTGTGCTGCCAGTGCATCATTTTAAATATGGGAAATAAGTGACGCTCTGGTGGCGCAAGGCCTTCATAAATAAGGCCCTGAGCTTGTTTGCTGTTGGTTTGTTTTTTGCTTTTTGATAATGCTTGCTATGAACATTTGCAAGATAGAGGATTTGTATTTTGGGAAACAGTGAGGTTTCAAAAGTTATATTGAGTGGTTGTACATAGGATCTGCGCTGTGATTTTTAAATGTTATTCAAAAAACAATTTTGGGGGCAAATCAATGGTATTTACATTTGGTCCTTATTTATGATTGCCTTGTGGCACTGGTGCGTCTCTTTTATCATGGGACGCACTGGTGGCGCAAGGCCTTCATAAATAAGGCCCTGAGTTTGTTTGCTGTTGGTTTGTTTTTTGCTTTTTGATAATGCTTGCTATGAACATTTGCAAGATAGAGGATTTGTATTTTGTGAAACAGTGAGGTTTCAAGAGGGATATTGAGTGGTTGTACATAGGATCTGCGCTGTGTTTTTTGAATGTTATTCAAAAAACGATTTTGGGGGCAAATCAATGGTATTTACATTTGGTTCTTATTTATGATTGCCTTGTGGCACCGGTGCGTTTCTTTTAACATGGGACGCACTGGTGGCACAAGGCCTTCATAAATAAGGCCCAGAGTTTTTTTGTTGTTGGTTTGTGTCTTGCTTTTTGATAATGCTTGATATCAACATTTGCAAGATAGAGGATTCGTATTTTGTGAAATATTGAGGTTTCAGTAGTGAAATTGAGTGCTTGTACATAGGATCTTCGCTGTGTTTCTAAAATGTTATTCAAAAAACGATTTTGGTGGTAAATCTATGGTATTTTCATTTGGCCCTTATTTATGATTGCCTTGTGCTGCCGGTGCATCATTTTAAACATGCGAAATAAGTGACGCTCTGGTGGCGCAAGGCCTTCATAAATAAGGCCCTGAGTTTGTTTGCTGTTGGTTTGTTTTTTGCTTTTTGATAATGCTTGCTATGAACATTTGCAAGATAGAGGATTTGTATTTTGGGAAACAGTGAGGTTTCAAAAGTGATATTGAATGGTTGTACATTGGATCTGCGCTGTGTTTTTTAAATGTTATTCAAAAAACCGATTTTGGGGCAAATCAAAGGTATTTACATTTGGTCCTTATTTATGATTGCCTTGTGGCACTGGTGTGTCTCTTTTAACATGGGACGCACTGGTGGCGCAAGGCCTTCTTAAATAAGGCCCTGAGTTTGTTTGCTGTTGGTTTGTGTCTTGCTTTTTGATAATGCTTGCTATGAACATTTGCAAGGTAGAGGATTTGTATTTTGGGAAACAGTGAGGTTTCAAAGGTGATATTGAGTGGTTGTACATAGGATCTGCGCTGTGTTTTTTAAATGTTATTCAAAAAACGATTTTGGGGGCAAATCAATGGTATTTACATTTGGTCCTTATTTATGATTGCCTTGTGGCACCGGTGCGTCTCTTTTAACATGGGACGCACTGGTGGCGCAAGGCCTTCATAAATAAGGCCCAGAGTTTTTTTGTTGTTGTTTGTGTCTTGCTTTTTGATAATGCTTGATATCAACATTTGCAAGATAGAGGATTCGTATTTTGTGAAATATTGAGGTTTCAGTAGTGAAATTGAGTGCTTGTACATAGGATCTTCGCTGTGTTTCTAAAATGTTATTCAAAAAACGATTTTGGTGTTAAATCTATGGTATTTTCATTTGGCCCTTATTTATGATTGCCTTGTGCTGCCAGTGCATCATTTTAAACATGGGAAATAAGTGACGCTCTGGTGGCGCAAGGCCTTCATAAATAAGGCCCTGAGTTTGTTTGCTGTTGGTTTGTTTTTTGCTTTTTGATAATGCTTGCTATGAACATTTGCAAGATAGAGGATTTGTATTTTGGGTAACAGTGAGGTTTCAAAAGTGATATTGAGTGGTTGTACATAGGATCTGCGCTGTGTTTTTTAAATGTTATTCAAAAAACGATTTTGGGGGCAAATCAAAGGTATTTACATTTGGTCCTTATTTATGATTGCCTTGTGGCACTGGTGCGTCTCTTTTAACATGGGACGCACTGGTGGCGCAAGGCCTTCATAAATAAGGTCCTGAGTTTGTTTGCTGTTGGTTTGTGTCTTGCTTTTTGATAATGCTTGCTATGAACATTTGCAAGATAGAGGATTTGTATTTTGTGAAACACTGAGGTTTCAAAAGTGATATTGAGTGGTTGTACATAGGATCTGCGCTGTGTTTTTTAAATGTTATTCAAAAACGATTTTGGGGGCAAATCAATGGTATTTACATTTGCTCCTTATTTATGATTGCCTTGTGGCACCGGTGCGTCTCTTTTAACATGGGATGCACTGGTGGCGCAAGGCCTTCATAAATAAGGCCTTGAGTTTGTTTGCTGTTGGTTTGTGTCTTGATTTTTGATAATGCTTGCTATGAACATTTGCAAGATAGAGGATTTGTATTTTGGGAAACAGTGAGGTTTCAAAAGTGCTATTGAGTGGTTGTACATAGGTTCTGCGCAGTGTTTCTTAAATGTTATTCAAAAAACGATTTTGGGGCAAATCAATTGTATTTACATTTGGCCCTTAGTTATGATTGCCTTGTGGCACTGGTGCGTCTCTTTTAACATGGGACGCACTGGTGACGCAAGGCCTTCATAAATAAGGCCCTGAGTTGCTGTGGTATAAACTTTAATATGTTGCAAAGTAGTGTTTATATCGTTTGCTTTTTGTCATTATTTTGTTGTTTGCTAATAGTGGTCTTTAATGTGTTATTTATTTCAGAACCACAGATTGAAATCAACATTTTAAAAGCAAGCAAAAATGCCGTCAAGGCAAAGGAGTAGAAAAAATACCATACGTAAAAGAACAAAATCATCAAAGGAATTAAAGGAATCCTCTACAACAAGTACTTCAAAAAACACCAGAAAAGCTCCTGGTAAGACAATTAAGTCTTTTCTTCGCAATTTATGTAGATCAAAAAGAAATGTAAACGGTAATGTGAAGATCCAGAAGCAGAGAGCAAATCTAAAAAGGAAGGAGAGGCCCTCAAAAAATGTCTCTATTGGAGCAGGAGAGAAGAGTATGGATAGCAATAGAAGGTTAAATCAATTTAGGGACATTCGTAGACGAATGTTTCGCAATAGGGTAGTTTTAAATTTGCTAAAAAATTAAAAGAAAGGTAAACAGAGAGCTGCTTTTTACAAGAAAAAGAAAAGTGTAGAGAAGATTGTTGATCAGGCTTTTGAAGTTAAGAAAAAATTATTTATTTTAGTAATCAATAGAATTAGGATACTTAATAAGGCAATTGATGTTTTCAAATCGAACAGTAGATGGAAAAGAATTATTAATCGGACTAATTTTTGTGAAGTATTTTCTGGAGAATGGATGCATAGTTCAAGTTCTGAGCCATTTTTTAATGAGGAGAGTTACTTTCAGGAAAATGATTTGGTGCATGCAGTTGACACCAGTGGTCAAGCATATGAGGTGAAAGATGGTTGTGTGATGGAAAAAGAGAAATGTATGTCTAGAGATGCAGAAGAGGTGTTAAGTGATGAAGTTTTAGGGAGACGTACTAAGGGTCCAGTGTACACATGGAAGTGCAGTAGTATTTGTAGTGTGCGACAGGATTCAATTGATTTGCTTCGCAATTTCTTACGTACATATAGTAAGAAAAGTCTTAAACAAAAAATGAAGATCTTGCAAGAGTTAGATCCTTGCAGAGTGAGAGAAAACACAGGTTTGCATGGACATTCACTGGCTTGTCTTTCTAGAAAAGTATGTCAGAGTGTTTTTCATCATTTTAGGATGTTAGCAGTGCATCATAATAAGGTGAGGAAATTAGTGAGAAGGTTGTATTATGCAAAAAGTCCAGCACTTAAGCTTAAACAGTGCTCTTTTGCATGGATCTGAAGTAGATGTGAAGACTATTTGTGAAGAAATTGAGTTTTGTTATTTTGGGAACAAAGAGGACAGTGTAGAAATGGATATAGTAATGGATGGTAATGTGGAAGACAATGTACAGATTTCAAGTACAGAAAAGTTTGACGAGGAAATTACCAAGTTTAAGGTGAAATCAAGTGAAAGGCCTAATTTAACTTGTGTGTGTTGTCGACGGACTCATTATAAGATTCAGACTAGGTTAGTTGATTTATATGCAAAAAGTGAAATGGAAAACAATAGTGAATGGAAGGATTTTGTAAGTTATTTGTTGGTGGAGAATTCTTTTGATTTGAGTTTTGATCAGCGTATTTGTAATTATTGTTTTAAAAAATTAAATGAAAATAGAATGCCTGCTAGAGCTGTTCATAATAATCTTCAGTTGATAGATATTCCTTCTGAATTGATGGATTTAAATACTTATGAATCTATTTTGATTCAATGTGTCCATCCTTTTCAGGCTATTGTTCGCATGGAGCCTAAGATAGGGAAATTGCCTCCTACAGATTTACAAAGAGGATTAAAGGGAAGAGTTGTTTATTTGCCTCTAGATGTCAAGAAAAATATTGATACAATTGGTGTAGAAAGAGTAGAAGAGGATCCTCTGGTTATTCTAGTTAATGGGGTTCCGACAAAGAGTAAGAAAATCTGGCAAGATTTAGTGGATGTTAGGAAAGTCAAAAAGGCAACGTTGTATTTAGTCAAAAACAATGAGTACTATAAAGATGTAAGTGTTGGAGTAGAGGAAACAGCTACAGAAGAGGACAGTGATTGTTCAGTTGGCCAAATTGAAAAAGTTGATGTGTCTAGAAGTGAAGAAATATATGAACATTATACTGTTCATCCTTTGCATTCCAAAGAGGTAATGGGGAATGCAATTGACTTGTTTCAAATGAAAGCAGCAAAAGGAAGTCCGACTAGTGTATGGGAAGAAAGTTTGGAAGCTTGTTGTTTTCCACAGTTATTTCCAACAGGTCGAGGTGGATGATATGACGATCGACCAGTTCAAATTCCTGCAGCTGAATACCGGACTTTAAGATTATATGCTGAAGATCCAAGGTTTCGTCAATGCATTCCGTATTTGTTTCATCTACTGTATGAAAGTGATTTGTCTGGGCTTTCTTATGCAGTTAATCATATATTGAAAAGTGGAGCTCATCTGCAAAATGTTTCAGCAAGGGACTTTATGGAGAAAGTCAATCTGCAAGACAGTGTTTTGGAATCTCAGCTAATCAATCTCATAGCATGTCAGCATGGAACAAACGAGTATTGGTTCCGTCGTCATGGGGAATTGAAATGTATGCTAAGAAACTTAGGAACTCCTACATGGTTCCTCACTCTTAGCTGTGCTGAGTATGCATGGGACGACTTACTTCAATTTCTACGAGAGGCAAATGGAAACATACAAAATATAAAATTTAAAACATCTGGAGAACTGTGTTCTTTAGATCCAGTGAATGTTTGCAGATATTTTAATGTTAGATTTGAAGCTATGATGTCTTTTATTACCAACAAAATAAATCCTCCCCTTGGAGAGGTTTTGGATTTCTTTTGGAGGAAGGAATATCAAGCGAGAGGTGCTCCTCATATACATATGTTGTTATGGATTAAAGATGCACCTAAATTTGGATCAGATTCGGATGAAACAGTGATGAGTTTCATTGAAGAGTATTCAACATGTGCTGTTCCGAAAACTACTAAAGAAAACAGTTTAAGGCAACAAGTTTTACGTTTTCAATCTCATCGTTGTGGAAAGTACTGTCGTCGAAAATTCAAAAACAAGGTAAAGTACTACACAAAATGTCGTTTTGCGTTTCCACGACCAGTGATTTCTAAGGGAAGAGTAAATAATTTGATGTCATCTCTACGACATACTGTGACGAGGAAATCACCCAAAAATACATATAATTTAAAAAGAAACGAAGAGTCCAAGTACATCAATGACTACAACCCAGTGATTTTGTCCATGTGGAATGCTAACATGGATATTCAGTTCGTTGCTGACAACTCTATTGCTATGGCTCGATATGTGACATCTTACATCACAAAAAAAGAAAAAACAGAACTGAAGGAAATGTGGGAGGACATTTCACATGAAAAGAGTCTAAGCAAGAAATTATACAGTTTCAGTCTAAAGATGTTGTCGCATCGAGAAATTGGAGCATATGAATGTTCTGATCGGTTATCATCAGCAAGTCTCTATGCCAAATCAAGAACAATGACTTGGGTGAGTCTAGGTCTTGCTGCAACACAAAACCGAGTTTTGAAATCTGTACAAGAAATTGAGTATTTGGCGGAGAAAGAACCAAACAGTACAGATATTTTGAAGACAAACATGTTGGATACATACTATCCAAATAGAAAAAAAATAATATACTTTTAAAAAACAAAATATTATATTAATATAAAACATAGGATTCATTTTTAGAAAAACATACCTTTTTAAGCTATAGATATTTGCGAAAAAATAACCTTAGAAATTCACTAAAAAACACATAGGTATGAGACCCTATAAAAAGTTAAGAATTAGCAGTTAAAAAACCTATGAAATTCACTGAAAAAACCATAGGTTTCACACCAGTTATAGTTAAGAATTAAGATTTAAAAAACCTATGAAATTCACTGAAAAAAAGATAGGTTTCATGCCAGTTATAGTTAGGAATTAGCATTTAAAAAACCTATTAAATTCACTGAAAAAACCATAGGTTTCACACTAGTTATAGTTAGCTGGAAATTTTACTGACATAAAACCAATGAAATTCCCACGTTATAGTTAGTTGGACTCACTATAACTTGCGCGTGTAATGCACTGCTGATTATTGGCAGAAAATTCTCAGTATTCACTCTACACCCAGGAACACCAGTGAACTCTGGCAATGCCGGCTGCACCATGCCAGGGGGAACCCAGAGGCCATCCATATCAACGGGGGAGCAGCCACCCCAGCCTGCAGCACCGAAACATCTTGCTGCTGTTCACCAACGGGAAGCCTAACAGCCACAGATACTTCTGGCTGCACAACATCAACAGAAGACATAGCATCCCCAGAGGGCTCTTCCTGCACTACAACAATGGGAAGCCCAGCAGCCTGAGATGCTTCTTGCTGCACTACACCACCGGGAAACCAAGCAGACCCAGATGCCTCTTGCCCCTCTACACCAATGGGAAGCCTAACTGCCACAGATACTTCAGGCTGCACAACACCAACAGAAGACATAGCATCCCCAGAGGGCTCTTCATGCACTACACCAATGGGAAGCCCAGCAGCCTGAGATGCTACTTGCTGCACTACACCACCGGGAAGCCTAACAGCCACAGATGCCTTTTGCTGCACTACACCAGCAGGAAGACGAAAAGCACCAGATGCCTCTTTGCGCACCACAGCAATGTGAAGCCTTTTGGGCGCAGGCTCCAGCCCACTTACCTCTTGCCGACGTAAAAAGAAAGGAAACCTTGCGGCCCTAGGCAGCAGCACAGATGCCTCTTGGCCCACTACCGGCATCACAATGTTCCTCCTCTAACATAGGCCCTTCATCAGCACTAGAAGAAGATTCATCATCCGATGATGATGATACCATGCGAAGAGAAAACTCACTGCCTGAATCTTCTGCCCCCACCTGGGAGTCCAAATCGGAGTCAGACTCTGAACCATGGTCAGAGGAAGACTCAAAAAGCAAACCAAGAACTTGCTGAGCAGTAATCCTGCGACTAGCCATTATCCTTACAAAGCAAGAAGACTGCACACACAAGTGAACAACAACCTACACTGTGCAAAGTAAGAAGTAAACAAGGTAAGGCTTTCACAAACAGATAAATACAATCCAAAACAATTTCACTCTAACCAAATATAGCTACACTCACCAGCACCTACTCTGTTGAGACACAGCAAAAAGAAATGATATCCCACTAGAAAGAAAAAAAGAAATGACAGATTAGAAAACAAAGTGCACATCAAGCACTAATACTGAAAAAAAAATAAACAAAAAAAAACAGAGCCACACAAACTGGTAGAAGTACAACCTTTTTCAAAAAGACAAACATCAAGGGAAAGTAGTACAAAATACATTCACTTACCAAGCACAAGCAACTACACAAGCTGCAAACAGACACGCAACCTACAACAATCCAAACAGCAAAAGCCTGAAACAAGACAAAAATAGAGAAGAAAAAAAAATACCTACCACATTTCACAAACAATATAACAATTCAAAAAACAACACACAAACTTGCCCCCCAAATTTAAATTCGGCAAGATGGGCCACCAAATAGGGCTTAGACCAATTGGGATTAGATGAGGTTTAACATCAAGACACTGGTTAATTTTTTGATTTTTTTTTACTGCCAGACCCCTTTGGTGCCAGTCAGTCTTTTGCTCCTAACAGTACCCCCATCACACAGGGGCAGTAAGGACATTCATATACCTTTTGTACGTGTGACACATACAAAACATTTACACCGCCAGCGCCATTCAAGGGCCCATCACTTTCACACGCCCACATATCTGACACAGCAACTACAGAAAAAGATGGACTGCGTAGAGTGTCACGCAACTAGCAATGTGTGTAGTGACCAACAGAAAGTAACTACTCACACACCACCAGCCAAGCGCCACTCCACGCATACCGCCAGCCAAGCACCACTCAGTGCACAGACAGCAAAGTAGAACTCCACGCACACCACCAGCCAAGCACCACTCCACACACACCGCCAGCCAAGCAGCACTCCGTGCACAGACAGCAAATGACCACTCCACACACACCACCAGCCAAGCGCCACCCCACACACACCGCCAGCCAAGCACCACTCCGTGCATAGATAGCCAAGTACCCCTCCACGCACACTGCCAGCCAAACACCACTCAGCGCACACCGACAGCCAAGTACCACTCAACACACACCGCCAGCCAAGCACCACTCCACGCACACCGCAAGCCAAGCGCCACTCACCGCCAGCCAAACACCGCTCCACGCACACCATCCAGCCAAGTACCACTCCACACACACCGCCAGCCAAACACCACTCCGTGCACAGACAACCAAGTACCACTCCACACACACCACCAGCCAAGCGCCACTGTCACACACACCGCCAGCCAAGCAGCACTCCGTGCACAGACAGCAAAGTAGCACTCCTCGCACACCACCAGCCTTGCGCCACTCCACACACACCGTCAGCCAAGCACCACTCCGTGCACAGACAGCAAAGTATCACTCCACGCACACCACCAGCCAAGCGCCACTCCACACACACCGCCAGCCAAGCAGCACTCCATGCACAGACAGCAAATGACCACTCCACACACACCACCAGCCAAGCGCCACTCCACACACACCGCCAGCCAAGCACCACTCCATGCATAGATAGCCAAGTACCCCTCCACGCACACCGCCAGCCAAACACCACTTAGCGCACACCGACAGCCAAATACCACTCCACACACACCGCCAGCCAAGCACCACTCCACGCAAACCGCAAGCCAAGCGCCACTCACCACCAGCCAAACACCGCTCCACGCACACATCCAGCCAAGTACCACTCCACACACACCGCCAGCCAAACACCACTCCAGACACACCACCAGCCAAACACCACTCCGTGCACAGACAGCCAAGTACCACTGCACGCACACCGCCAGCCAAGCACCACTCCACACACACCACAAGCCAAGCACCACACACCACCAGCCAAACACCACTCCGTGCACAGACAGCCAAGTACCACTCCACACACACCACCAGCCAAGCACCACTCCGTGCATAGATAGCCAAGTACCCCTCCACGCACACCGCCAGCCAAACACCACTCAGCGCACACCGACAGCCAAGTACCACTCCACACACACCGCCAGCCAAGCACCACTCCACGCACACCGCAAGCCAAGCGCCACTCACCACCAGCCAAACACCGCTCCACGCACACATCCAGCCAAGTACCACTCCACACACACAGCCAGCCAAACACCACTCCACACACACCACCAGCCAAACACCACTCCGTGCACAGACAGCCAAGTACCACTGCACGCACATCCAGCCAAGTGCCACTCCACACGCACCGCCAGCCAAACACCACTCCACGCACACTGCAAGCCAAGCGCCACTCTGCACACACCGCCAGCCAAGCACTACTCCTTGCCCAAGGGGTCGCTACCTAAAAACAAAATTTTAATTCCCTGGTGCTAGTGGGCATTTTCTGCCCCCCCCCCCTGGGGGCAAAACGGCAAAAAAAATGGGCCGATTTGCCCCCAGGGTGGACAGAAAAACGAAAAAACCATCATGGCCACCTGGAAGCGACCCTTACCCAAGGGGTCGCTTCCCAAAACAAACACATTGCCCCAACAAAAAACCCTGGTGCTAGTGGGAAATTTCTGCCCCCCCTGGGGGCAAAACGGCCGAAAAACAGGCCGATTTGCCCCCAGGGGGGGGAAAAAAACAAATAGTTAAATATGAGGCCACCTGGAAGTGACCCTTGCCCAAGGGGTCGCTTCCTAAAAGCTAAAAACAAAATCCCTGGTGCCAGTGGGCATTTTCTGTCCCCCCTGGGGGCAAAACGGCAAAAATAAAAACGGGCCGATTTGCCCCCAGGGGGGACAGAAAAATGTAAACAAAAGCCATGGCCGCCATCTTGGCTTCACAAAACAACCTTGGTGCTAGTGGGAAATTTCTGCCCCCCCTGGGGGCAAAACGGCCGAAAAAACGGGCCGATTTGCCCCCAGGGGGGGCAGAAAATCAAAAATTATATGGCTGCCCACCTGGAAGCGACCCTTGCCCAAGGGGTCGCTTCCGAAAAGCTAAATAAACAATCCCTGGTGCTAGTGGGGGCATTTCCGCCGCACAATCGCGACACTGTGCGCGATCGTGAGGCAGAAATGCCCTGCAAAGAGACATCAGGGGAAAGGAAAATCTCTTTCCTCTCCCCTGATGCCTCTTCGCTGCCCCAAACCCCCGCCGGACACCAGAAACCCACCTTGTTCTCCAGCGCTCAGGAAGCAAATGGCTTCCCGAGCGCTGGGAATCCCTGATGATGTCAACGCGCGCTGTGCGCACTGACGTCATCAGGGATTCCCACGGAGGGGGGCGGGGGGGCAGCGGAAGCTCTTCCGTTGCTGCCCCCAGCAAAACAACCAAGATCGCAGACCCTCGGGGTGAGCGCCAGCGCTTCCCCCGAGGGTGGGGCTGATGACGAGCTGGCCTTGTCATCCGCGCACGGCATTAGCTTCGAAGGGGTTAAATAAAAATGTATTGTTGTGATTTTTCATTTAATTAAGTCTTGGTCCAGAGAGTTATCCATAAAGTCTATTTCATCTTTGTCTTCCTTAGGATTGTTTTCCATATTAATTTCAAATGAAATATTAATTTCATTTTGTTGTCCTTCCATTTTCTTGCTGTAAATTGCATAAAAAAATAAATATATCAGTAGAGATAGGGCATTGTTGGGTTTAAGTTCAGACAGGTACTTCTGAGTTTTTAACAGTGAAGTAATTTTTGGGCAGTGTATGGTTTCAGGCAGGAAGTAGAACTATTAAAAAGTGCCTGTGATGAAGCCTAAGTAAATTCATAAATATACCAGAGAAGCCTAACTCAATCCATAATTATAATAGTCAAGCCTATCTCAATGTCTAACTCTTACAGAGGGATAGTATATAACTATCTGAAAACGTTTTCCCAAATTAACTTAAAGTGCATAACATAGTTCTCCTTTTAAATTAACAACTTACCTTTTTCAAATTAGTTGAAGTTTTCTGTCAAACTTTTTTCCAAATGTACCTTAGGTAGTGTTAGTCAAAATGGCTGTGTTTCCCTCTCATTTTTCATGTATATTCATGTACTTAACCAATCAAATGTCAGCACATAAAAGTACAAAATGTAAGTAACATTTTAATTGGTTGAAAATTCAAACAGTTTCATATGTGTTTTTGTCATGTAATTTACCTCAGGATATTTAGACAGGGCTACAGCCCAAATGGCTCAATGGAATACTACCAAATTTGGGTAAATGGTAGGGACTGCTATGTAGTAGGGCGTATTCTATATTTGGTGTAAGTGTCTCCAGTGGTTTTTCTGTAAATTACTTTCCCACCTTTTTTTTGGGAGCGCTTACCGGTGCGCGCCCCGGTACGTGCACCGGCAGCGTTACGGGAGTCCTCCATTTTGTGTTTCGGTACAATCGAGACACAAGATGGAGGACAAACAACGTTGGGAATGGGTAGAAGGGGGCACGGTAGACACTTCCTGACCCTCTAGGTTTTCTGAGGGGGGCTTAGGAGGCTCATATAGGCCCAAAAATTAATTTTTTTGTAAAAAATTTCGCGGGGGAGCGCCCGGTACGCGCACCAGGAAGCGTACCGGGGAGCGTACTTTGGTGAAAAATAGTGAAAAAAGTTAGAAAAAGAAAATCATTATGAGTGATCAGAGGTAGGGTAGCCCTGAAAAGAGCTTTTGGGTTCTGTGGCTGATTTAAGTACCTACAAGTAGGTTCCAATGCACAGTCTTAAATTCAGGAGGAATATTCTATTCCCCTCATCTGAGAAGTGCACACCATCTCCCCTGTAGATGTCTTGCATGTTGTAACGCAAGTTGTTGTTCTATATTGAACCCATTCCATAGTCTCTCATGTAAACAGAAACAGATTTATTCACATGTTTCCGTGCTTTCTTAGATTGTGGACAAAATTGGTTGGACCAGTTCCATTTCTGTCTTTGGCATATATTGGAATATACCAAGGCAGTTTGTGGAAAAAGTGTCATCAATTGATCAAAGGTGCCCTTTAAAAGCATTTCCAGACCAACCCCAGTCATAGTGCCCAAATCATTTCCACCACAGTGCACTTTTAAGAGGTCAGGGTTTGGCAGATGCAAAAAGGTTTTCACCAATGGTATCAATTGGTGACATCTCAATCCTCTCTGGCCAATCCACTTGATTTCCACATTTGATAAATCAAGGTTGTGATAATTTCTGCTTGTTTCATACCTTTGAGCCCAGTGGATGTAGCTATGTCCAATAATCCATACAGAATACATGATGTGAGAAGGTTCTGGTGCAGTCAGATGAAGTGTGGGAATAAAATGGCAGTTGGAACAGTAGGAGTTTACAAAAATAAAAATTGTGGAGTTTCCCTGCTGTTGAATCACAAGCAATGATTGGTGGATTCAGATAGTAGAAAACTGAAAGTTAGGGTGCATGGTTGTGTTGTGTGAAAGAAGCAATTTGAATGGTTAAGAAAAAGTCACTAAAAGCAATAATGCCCTGGATAAGCTGGTGTATTGAGAGGTCAAACATCCTTGCTGACTTAATTTGCAACATTGTAGAATAAACTTTTGAACCTGAGAGTTCAGGTAGGAGGGAGTTGCTATGGTAACAGATAGAAAGGTCTGAGAGGGGGAAGGGTGCTGGTTTGAAAATAGTGAGGGAAGACTTTTGATTGGTTGAAATAAGGCATTTGTGTGTAGAATTAGAGATTTTCTATGCCAGTCTTGGTTTCAGTGTATTGAGTGCACACCTTTTGCTCTGCTAAAGAAAAATTGGTGTGTGTGTCTGACACTGTTCTCAATCTCCCAAAACATTTGTAAAGGTAAGTAATGATTCATTTAATTTAAATAGAGACTTGTTTGCTCTATGGAGAATATTTGGAAGCAGATAGTAAAGTTTCAGTAGTGAAATTGATTGCTTGTACATAGGACTTGTGCTGTGTTTGTAAAAAGTTATTTAAAAAACGATTTTGGGGTAAAAGAATGGCTTTTATATTTTTGAGAAGTAATTAATAGTGTTTGCCTCATAAAATAAATATATTTGAACCTTTTAGAATGATGTCACTTGCATTACCCCAGATTTAGAAGCATATTGAGATTCTTTTTTATTGGTTTGTGGCATGTTTTTGGGAAATGTTTGCTATGAACATTTGCAAGATAGGGGATTTGTATTTTGTGAAACAGTGAGGTTTCAGTAGTGAAATTGAATGCTTGTACATAGGTCCTGTGTTGTGTTTCTAAAATGTTATTCAAAAAACGATTTTGGGGGCAAATCAATGGTATTTACATTTGGGCTTCATTTATGATTGCTTTGTGCTGCCAGTGCATCACTTTAAACATGGGAAAAAAGTGACGCTCTGGTGGCGCAAGGCGTTCATAAATAAGGCCCTGAGTTTCTTTGCTGTTCGTTTGTGTCTTGCTTTTTGATAATGCTTGCCATGAACATTTGCAAGATAGAGGATTTGTACTTTGGGAAACAGTGAGGTTTCAAAAGTGAAATTGAGTGCTTGTACATAGGTTCTGCGCTGTGTTTCATAAATGTTATTCAAAAAACGATTTTGGGGGAAATCAATGGTATTTACATTTGGCTTTTATTTATGATTGTCTTGTGGCACCAGTATGTCACTTTTAACATGGGAAGAAAGTGATGCACTGGTGGCGCAATGCTTTCATAAATAAGGCCCTGAGTTTTTTTGTTGTTGGTTTGTGTCTTGCTTTTTGATAATGCTTGATATCAACATTTGCAAGATAGAGGATTCATATTTTGTGAAATAGTGAGGGTTCAGTAGTGAAATTGAGTGCTTGTACATAGGATCTTCGCTGTGTTTCTAAAATGTTATTCAAAAAACGATTTTGGGGGAAATCAATGGTATTTTCATTTGGCTCTTATTTATGATTGCCTTGTGCTGCTGGTGCATCACTTTAAACATGGGGAAAAAGTGACGCTCTGGTGGCGCAAGGCCTTCATAAATAAGGCCCTGAGTTTCTTTGCAGTTGGTTTGTGTCTTGCTTTTTGATAATGTTTGCTATGAACATTTGCAAGATAGCGGAGTTGTAGTTTGGGAAACAGTGAGGTTTCAAAAGTGAAATTGAGTGCTTGTACATAGGTTCTGCGCTGTGTTTCATAAATGTTATTCAAAAAACGATTTTGGGAGAAATCAATGGTATTTACATTTGGCTCTTATTTATGATTGTCTTGTGGCACCAGAATGTCACTTTTAACATGGGAAGAAAGTGATGCACTGGTGGCGCAAGGCTTTCATAAATAAGGCCCAGAGTTTTTGTTGTTGTTGGTTTGTGTCTTGCTTTTTGATAATGCTTGATATCAACATTTGCAAGATAGAGGATTCGTATTTTGTGAAATATTGAGGTTTCAGTAGTGAAATTGAGTGCTTGTACATAGGATCTTCGCTGTGTTTCTAAAATGTTATTCAAAAAACGATTTTGGTGGTAAATCTATGGTATTTTCATTTGGCCCTTATTTATGATTGCCTTGTGCTGCCAGTGCATCATTTTAAACATGGGAAATAAGTGACGCTCTGGTGGCGCAAGGCCTTCATAAATAAGGCCCTGAGTTTGTTTGCTGTTGGTTTGTTTTTTGCTTTTTGATAATGCTTGCTATGAACATTTGCAAGATAGAGGATTTGTATTTTGGGAAACAGTAAGGTTTCAAAAGTGATATTGAGTGGTTGTACATAGGTTCTGTGGAGTGTTTTTTAAATGTTATTCAAAAAACAATTTTGGGGGCAAATCAATGGTATTTACATTTGGCTCTTATTTATGATTGTCTTGTGGCACCAGTGTGTCACTTTTAACATGGGAAGAAAGTGACGCACTGGTGGCGCAAGGCCTTCATAAATAAGGCCCTGAGTTTTTTTGTTGTTGGTTTGTGTCTTGCATTTTGAAAATGCTTGATATCAACATTTGCAAGATAGAGGATTCGTATTTTGTGAAATAGTGAGGGTTCAGTAGTGAAATTGAGTGCTTGTACATAGGATTTTCGCTGTGTTTCTAAAATGTTATTCAAAAAACGATTTTGGTGGTAAATCTATGGTATTTTCATTTGGCCCTTATTTATGATTGCCTTGTGCTGCCAGTGCATCATTTTAAACATGGGAAATAAGTGACGCTCTGGTGGCGCAAGGCCTTCATAAATAAGGCCCTGAGTTTGTTTGCTGTTGGTTTGTTTTTTGCTTTTTGATAATGCTTGCTATGAACATTTGCAAGATAGAGGATTTGTATTTTGGGAAACAGTGAGGTTTCAAAAGTGATATTGAGTGGTTGTACATAGGTTCTGCGGAGTGTTTTTTAAATGTTATTCAAAAAACAATTTTGGGGGCAAATCAATGGTATTTACATTTGGCTCTTATTTATGATTGTCTTGTGGCACCAGTGTGTCACTTTTAACATGGGAAGAAAGTGTCGCACTGGTGGCGCAAGGCCTTCATAAATAAGGCCCTGAGTTTTTTTGTTGTTGGTTTGTGTCTTGCATTTTGAAAATGCTTGATATCAACATTTGCAAGATAGAGGATTTGTATTTTGTGAAATAGTGAGGGTTCAGTAGTGAAATTGAGTGCTTGTACATAGGATTTTCGCTGTGTTTTTTAAATGTTATTCAAAAAACGATTTTGGGGCAAATCAATGATATTTACATTTGGTCCTTATTTATGATTGCCTTGTGGCACCGGTGCGTCTCTTTTAACATGGGACGCACTGGTGGCGCAAGGCCTTCATAAATAAGGCCCAGAGTTTTTTTGTTGTTGGTTTGTGTCTTGCTTTTTGATAATGCTTGATATCAACATTTGCAAGATAGAGGATTCGTATTTTGTGAAATATTGAGGTTTCAGTAGTGAAATTGAGTGCTTGTACATAGGATCTTCGCTGTGTTTCTAAAATGTTATTCAAAAAACGATTTTGGTGGTAAATCTATGGTATTTTCATTTGGCCCTTATTTATGATTGCCTTGTGCTGCCAGTGCATCATTTTAAACATGGGAAATAAGTGACGCTCTGGTGGCGCAAGGCCTTCATAAATAAGGCCCTGAGTTTGTTTGCTGTTGGTTTGTTTTTTGCTTTTTGATAATGCTTGCTATGAACATTTGCAAGATAGAGGATTTGTATTTTGGGAAACAGTGAGGTTTCAAAAGTGATATTGAGTGGTTGTACATAGGATCTGCGCTGTGTTTTTTAAATGTTATTCAAAAAACGATTTTGGGGGCAAATCAAAGGTATTTACATTTGGTCCTTATTTATGATTGCCTTGGGGCACTGGTGCGTCTCTTTTAACATGGGACGCACTGGTGGCGCAAGGCCTTCATAAATAAGGCCCTGAGTTTGTTTGCTGTTGGTTTGTGTCTTGCTTTTTGATAATGCTTGCTATGAACATTTGCAAGATAGAGGATTTGTATTTTGTGAAACAGTGAGGTTTCAAAAGTGATATTGAGTGGTTGTACATAGGATCTGCGCTGTGTTTTTAAATGTTATTCAAAAAACGATTTTGGGGGCAAATCAATCGTATTTACATTTGCTCCTTATTTATGATTGCCTTGTGGCACCGGTGCGTCTCTTTTAACATGGGATGCACTGGTGGCGCAAGGCCTTCATAAATAAGGCCTTGAGTTTGTTTGCTGTTGGTTTGTGTCTTGCTTTTTGATAATGCTTGCTATGAACATTTGCAAGATAGAGGATTTGTATTTTGGGAAACAGTGAGGTTTCAAAAGTGATATTGAGTGGTTGTACATAGGTTCTGCGCAGTGTTTCTTAAATGTTATTCAAAAAACGATTTTGGGGCAAATCAATTGTATTTACATTTGGCCCTTAGTTATGATTGCCTTGTGGCACTGGTGCGTCTATTTTAACATGGGACGCACTGGTGGCGCAAGGCCTTCATAAATAAGGCCCTGAGTTGCTGTGGTATAAACTTTAATATGTTGCAAAGTAGTGTTTATATCGTTTGCTTTTTGTCATTATTTTGTTGTTTGCTAATAGTGGTCTTTAATGTGTTATTTTTTTCAGAACCACAGATTGAAATCAACATTTTAAAAGCAAGCAAAAATGCCGTCAAGGCAAAGGAGTAGAAAAAATACCATACGTAAAAGAACAAAATCATCAAAGGAATTAAAGGAATCCTCTACAACAAGTACTTCAAAAAACACCAGAAAAGCTCCTGGTAAGACAATTAAGTCTTTTCTTCGCAATTTATGTAGATCAAAAAGAAATGTAAACGGTAATGTGAAGATCCAGAAGCAGAGAGCAAATCTAAAAAGGAAGGAGAGGCCCTCAAAAAATGTCTCTATTGGAGCAGGAGAGAAGAGTATGGATAGCAATAGAAGGTTAAATCAATTTAGGGACATTCGTAGCTGAATGTTTCGCAATAGGGTAGTTTTAAATTTGCTAAAAATTGAAAAGAAAGGTAAACAGAGAGCTGCTTTTTACAAGAAAAAGAAAAGTGTAGAGAAGATTGTTGATCAGGCTTTTGAAGTTAAGAAAAAATTATTTATTTTAGTAATCAATAGAATTAGGATACTTAATAAGGCAATTGATGTTTTCAAATCGAACAGTAGATGGAAAAGAATTATTAATCGGACTAATTTTTGTGAAGTATTTTCTGGAGAATGGATGCATAGTTCAAGTTCTGAGCCATTTTTTAATGAGGAGAGTTACTTTCAGGAAAATGATTTGGTGCATGCAGTTGACACCAGTGGTCGAGCATATGAGGTGAAAGATGGTTGTGTGATGGAAAAAGAGAAATTTATGTCTAGAGATGCAGAAGAGGTGTTAAGTGATGAAGTTTTAGGGAGACGTACTAAGGGTCCAGTGTACACATGGAAGTGCAGTAGTATTTGTAGTGAGCGACAGGATTCAATTGATTTGCTTCGAAATTTCTTACGTACATATAGTAAGAAAAGTCTTAAACAAAAAATGAAGATCTTGCAAGAGTTAGATCCTTGCAGAGTGAGAGAAAACACAGGTTTGCATGGACATTCACTGGCTTGTCTTTCTAGAAAAGTATGTCAGAGTGTTTTTCATCATTTTAGGATGTTAGCAGTGCATCATAATAAGGTGAGGAAATTAGTGAGAAGGTTGTATTATGCAAAAAGTCCAGCACTTAAGCTTAAACAGTTAAACAGTGCTCTTTTGCATGGATCTGAAGTAGATGTGAAGACTATTTGTGAAGAAATTGAGTTTTGTTATTTTGGGAACAAAGAGGACAGTGTAGAAATGGATATAGTAATGGATGGTAATGTTGAAGACAATGTACAGATTTCAAGTACAAAAAAGTTTGACGAGGAAATTACCAAGTTTAAGGTGAAATCAAGTGAAAGGCCTAATTTAACTTGTGTGTGTTGTCGACGGACTCATTATAAGATTCAGACTAGGTTAGTTGATTTATATGCAAAAAGTGAAATGGAAAACAATAGTGAATGGAAGGATTTTGTAAGTTATTTGTTGGTGGAGAATTCTTTTGATTTGAGTTTTGATCAGCGTATTTGTAATTATTGTTTTAAAAAATTTAATGAAAATAGAATGCCTGCTAGAGCTGTTCATAATAATCTTCAGTTGATAGATATTCCTTCTGAATTGATGGATTTAAATACTTATGAATCTATTTTGATTCAATGTGTCCATCCTTTTCAGGCTATTGTTCGCATGGAGCCTAAGATAGGGAAATTGCCTCCTACAGATTTACAAAGAGGATTAAAGGGAAGAGTTGTTTATTTGCCTCTAGATGTCAAGAAAAATATTGATACAATTGGTGTAGAAAGAGTAGAAGAGGATCCTCTGGTTATTCTAGTTAATGGGGTTCCGACAAAGAGTAAGAAAATCTGGCAAGATTTAGTGGATGTTAGGAAAGTCAAAAAGGCAACGTTGTATTTAGTCAAAAACAATGAGTACTATAAAGATGTAAGTGTTGGAGTAGAGGAAACAGCTACAGAAGAGGACAGTGATTGTTCAGTTTGCCAAATTGAAAAAGTTGATGTGTCTAGAAGTGAAGAAATATATGAACATTATACTGTTCATCCTTTGCATTCCAAAGAGGTAATGGGGAATGAAATTGACTTGTTTCAAATGAAAGCAGCAAAAGGAAGTCCTATTAGTGTATGGGAAGAAAGTTTGGAAGCTTGTTGTTTTCCACAGTTATTTCCAACAGGTCGAGGTGGACGATATGACGATCGACCAGTTCAAATTCCTGCAGCTGAATACCGGACTTTAAGATTATATGCTGAAGATCCAAGGTTTCGTCAATGCATTCCGTATTTGTTTCATCTATTGTATGAAAGTGATTTGTCTGGGCTTTCTTATGCAGTTAATCATATATTGAAAAGTGGAGCTCATCTGCAAAATGTTTCAGCAAGGGACTTTATGGAGAAAGTCAATCTGCAAGACAGTATTTTGGAATCTCAGCTAATCAATCTCATAGCATGTCAGCGTGGAACAAACGAGTATTGGTTCCGTCGTCATGGGGAATTGAAATGTGGTGAGTATGCATGGGACGACTTACTTCAATTTCTACGAGAGGCAAATGGAAACATACAAAATATAGAATTTAAAACATCTGGAGAACTGTGTTCTTTAGATCCAGTGAATGTTTGCAGATATTTTAATGTTAGATTTGAAGCTATGATGTCTTTTATTACCAACAAAATAAATCCTCCCCTTGGAGAGGTTTTGGATTTCTTTTCGAGGAAGGAATATCAAGCGAGAGGTGCTCCTCATATACATATGTTGTTATGGATTAAAGATGCACCTAAATTTGGATCAGATTCGGATGAAACATTGATGAGTTTCATTGAAGAGTATTCAACATGTGCTGTTCCGAAAACTACTAAAGAAAACAGTTTAAGGCAACAAGTTTTACGATTTCAATCTCATCATTGTGGAAAGTACTGTCGTCGAAAATTCAAAAACAAGGAAAAGTACTACACAAAATGTCGTTTTGCGTTTCCACGACCAGTGATTTCTAAGGGAAGAGTAAATAATTTGATGTCATCTCTACGACATACTGTGACGAGGAAATCACCCAAAAATACATATAATTTAAAAAGAAACGAAGAGAATGTGGGAGGACATTTCACATGAAAAGAGTCTAAGCAAGAAATTATACAGTTTCAGTCTAAAGATGTTGTTGCATCGAGAAATTGGAGCATATGAATGTTCTGATCGGTTATCATCAGCAAGTCTCTATGCCAAATCAAGAACAATGACTTGGGTGAGTCTAGGTCTTGCTGCAACACAAAACCGAGTTTTGAAATCTGTACAAGAAATTGAGTATTTGGCGGAGAAAGAACCAAACAGTACAGATATTTCGAAGACAAACATGTTGGATACATACTATCCAAATAGAAAAAAAATAATATACTTTTAAAAAACAAAATATTATAATAATATAAAACATAGGATTCATTTTTAGAAAAACATACCTTTTTAAGCTATAGATATTTGCGAAAAAATAACCTTAGAAATTCACTAAAAACACATAGGTATGAGACCCTATAAAAAGTTAAGAATTAGCAGTTAAAAAACCTATGAAATTCACTGAAAAAAACCATAGGTTTCACACCAGTTATAGTTAGGAATTAGCATTTAAAAAACCTATGAAATTCACTGAAAAAACCATAGGTTTCATGCCAGTTATAGTTAGGAATTAGCATTTAAAAAACCTATTAAATTCACTGAAAAAACCATAGGTTTCACACCAGTTATAGTTAGCTGGAAATTTTACTGACATAAAACCAATGAAATTCCCACGTTATAGTTAGTTGGACTCACTATAACTTGCGCGTGTAATGCACTGCTGATGACATCACATATTACATCACTCATGACATGGTCAGTGACATATATATATATAATATATATATTACCTACTGGCGGTTAGGATTATTTTCAATGCAAAATCTCAACATTCTATTGTGAATAACTTTGGCGCCGGTTGAGGAATCTGCCTGAAAATTTCCTCAAGTTTGCCTTGCGGCGCCCCGGTCCTTCCCTGAAAGTTTGGGGGGGATCTGGCAAGTAGGGGCCGAGATAAAAGGGGGGTCCCAAAACGTGTTTTCCCCGTGTTAATTTCCATAGGGCGGTCGACCTCACTTTTAGCCCAAACGGCTGAATGGATTTCCACCAAACTTGGCAAAATTGTAGGAACAGGTAGCCCGATGTGCCTTTGCTATAACTCAAGATATGTGCTCCAGTGAATTTTGAGTATTTAGGTTAAAAAAAATATATATATCTATGGCCGCGCCCCGGTACGCGCACCAGGGCGCTAACCAGCGTGCTACGCAAGTTCACGCGCGGAAACCTGATTGGCTCTCGGGTGTCTGTAAACATTCCAAACAGTCCGGAGCGGCCGCCATCTTGTGTCTCGGTAGAATCGAGACACAAGAGGCGGGAAAAACAAAGGGGGAAATGACCATAAGGGGGCAGAGTAGACCCCTCCTGACCCCCTAGGTTTGATGTGGGGGCTATAAAAGGGCTCCGCGGGGCAAATTTTTATTTTATTTTTTTTTATTTGCGCGGGGGGAGCACCCGGTACGCGCACCGCGGAGCGTACCGGGAAGCGTTCCATGGGGAAAAAAGAATGATAGAGTTTTTAAAAAATGTAGCCTTTTTTTATAATTTGGAGGTAGTTCTAAAAAGAACTGTTTTTTTTCTTCTTTTTGTTGTTTTATATTTTTTTATGTTTTTTGAACATTTTGTACTTTTTTTGGCTTTTATGAACTATTTTATATTTTTTGTTATTTTTATTGGGAGAAACAAAAAACAGGGAATTGAAAATGGCTCAACTGGATCAAAAAAAAATCAGGAAAAAATTAGGGTTTTTTGGGGGAATTGTGGTTGTCACCAGCAAGGAGGATGAGCTTTATGCTCTGTTCGCCATAGGAGATGGTCTTACCACAAAAAATACATGTAATTCAGAATTCCTCAAACCGTGGTTGTATGCAAGGGATCGTCTCCCTTGTCTCTGGTCCCGATGGAGTGGGTTGCTTTCTTTTGGAGGTGGTGGTTGTAGATTGGGGAGGGTTACTGGCCAGTTCTCTCACCTCTGCAGCAGAATAGTTGTTCGGATGCTTGAGCTGCATGTGCCTAATCATGGTATTATTACCGAAAGAATATTTTTTGTTAGGGTTCCCCCTTGAAAGTTCCATGCCACAGATTAGGCAAGTCACCTTGGGCGCATTGACTTTTTTCTTGCCCTCTGGGATTGAAAAAAAACTCCCATACAATGTGCTGCCTTGGCTTGTATGGGGTATTGTCTTCTGGCAGCCACCTTCTCCCTTCCTCCTCCTCCTCCTCCTCCTCCTCCTCCTCCTCCTCCTCTTCTTGACTACCAATGTAATGTTGTGGTGGTCCTCTTGGTGGTGGTGGTGGTGGTGCAGATGCTCCAGCTGCTGCTGCTACTGTCGCCGTTTTAAAGTACAACATTTTTCTCAAAGATGTTCAAACAGGTCTTCCTCAGTCAAAGGACAAAGTCAGAATAAGGAAAAAAGGTGGGGTTGTTCATCATTTGGAAAACAAAACTGTCCTGATCCAATGAAAAGTGTTATTTTCAGGTCACATGAACCGGGCTTTCATCATTTAGAAACCAAAACTGTTCTGCACCAATGAAAAGTGTTATTTTTAGGTCACATGACCGACGCGCTTATGCGACGCGCCACGAGGCGCGTCGCGTAAGCGCATCAGATGATTACGTTGCGCGATCTTATTGGCTCGAGTATTTCCGGGTGCGCTTACGCCGTGCTTATCACGCAGACGCGGCTACGCGATACGTCATGATGTTTTCGTTCGCGGCAATAGCGCTAACGAGACGCTCACCGGTGCGCAACCCGGGGCGCTCCAAAAAATTGCGCTTTCCAGTGCGCACACCGGGGCGCTCACCTGGAGCGCACGAGGGCAAAAAAAAAAAAAGTATTATATAAATATACAATATAGGATTCATTATAAAAAATATTACATTTCATAGGTTTGAGGCCCTATATATGGTTAGGAATTAGCATTTAGAAAACCTATGAAATTCACTGAAAAAAACATAGGTTTCACACCAGTTATAGTTAGGAATTAGCATTTAAAAAACCTATTAAATTCACTGAAAAAAACATAGGTTTCACACCAGTTATAGTTAGCAGGAAGTTTTACTCGCATAAAACCATTGAAACTCCCACGTTATAGTTAGTTGGACTCACTATAACTTGCGCGTGCAATGCACTGCTGATGATGTCACATATTACATCACTCATGACATGGTCAGTGACATCACTCATGACATCACTGATAACACCATCCTTGTGACAGAGTGACAGACCTCCTTTCACTGTAATGTAACCCATGAAACACATATTGAAAAATATAAATTAACATTTTTTTAAAAATGTAGATACCCATACCAGTTACAACAACCAATTCAGTAATTCCACCATCTATATACACATCGACTCATTCACCAACAGTTCTATATAATCACTCATACATATACTCACTCATCATATGTAGTGATTCACCTATACATCCTCTTACACACCGACAGTCATCCAAAAGTTACTCTCACACATACTCACACATGCAAGTAAACTATTGAACATTCATTTATTTGCATATACAGCTATACACACACTACCACCTTACTTCTAAGGAAACTTACACATACTTACTCTCTTAAACAATCACTTATAGAAACACATAATTATTTAAACAGCAACTCTTTCAATATCTCACTCTCACATATACTCACTTATATACATCAATACTCAAATATACTAGATTAAAACATATGTAGTTACTGATAAAGACACTAGTGAGACAGCCATTCACTCACTAACACACACATATACACACTCATCCACCCATACAGTCCTGCACATATGCTGTCTTCAAAACACATACAAACAGTGAGTCAGTCACCAACCCATGCAGCCACTTATACACAAAGTGAAACACTGATACATATATTTAAATATTTAAAAATTACTCGCTAATATATGTATTCACTAAGATACACTTTATAAGCCAGTTAACCAATCAATATTTTATTAAAAAAACATCCATTTAAACACTTATTTAAACATTTAGTCTTCCATCGACCTTTACAAATACATATATAAAACATATTTATTTTTCAGAAAGACACACATTCACTGGATGGTGTCATCAGTGATGTCATGAGTGATGTCACTGACCATGTCATGAGAGATGTAATATGTGACATCATCAGCAGTGCATTGCACGCGCAAGTTATAGTGAGTCCAACTAACTATAACGTGGGAATTTCAATGGTTTTATGATAGTAAAACTTCCTGCTAACTATAACTGGTGTGAAACCTATGGTTTTTTCAGTGAATATATATATATATATACATTTTAATGTTTTTTCACAGAAAAACCATAAGTTTCAGGGCCGTTATAGTTAGTTGGACATTTCACATGTACAAAACCAGAGAAATTCCGCCGTTATAGTTAGTTCAGCTTACTGTAACTCGCGCCACCGCAATACACTGCTGATGACGTCACATATTACATCATCCATGACATGGTCAGTGACATCATTGATAACATCACTGATGACATCTCAGATGACATCACTGATGACATCATCCAGTTACTGTTTGTTTGTTTAAAGTTTAAATATGTTTTATATATATGCCAAGGTGTATTGAAGAATGACTGGGTGTATAAAGGGCCGATTCACAGAACTAACTTAAGACAAAATCCTAAACTTACTACTTTGGTATTCACAGAAGTTAGGATTTTGTCTTAAGTTTGTCTTAAGACAAACTTAAGACAGACTTAAGACAGACTTAAGACAAACTTAAGACAGACTTAAGACAGACTTAAGGCAGACTTGAGACAGACTTAAGACAAACTTAAGACAAAATCCTAACTTAAGTCTGTCTTAAGTCTGTTTTAAGTTTGTCTTAAGTCTGTCTTAAGTTTGTCTTACGTCTGTCTTAAGTTTGTCTTAAGACAAATTTAAGACAAAATCCTAACTTCTGTGAATTCCAAAAGTTGTAAGTTTCGGATTTTGGCTTGAGTTAGTTCTGTGAGTCAGGCCCACAGTGTCTGGCTGGAGGATTTAGGAGGTGCGTGACTGACTGTATAAGTGAGTGATTAAATGTGTCTTACTGAATGCATGGGTTAGTACTAAACTGTGTGAATATCAGTCTGTCTGTTGTTGTATAAGCTGCTGCATGGGTTGCTCAGTAGCTACATGAGTGTCTATATGGGTTATTGATTGGTTGCCTGAATATTTGTATGGGAGACTGACAGTTGTGTGGGTGGGTGGGAGGTGTGTGACTCTGTGCATAGACGTGTGAGTGGTTGATTCACTGGGTGTATGAGTTCAAGAGTGCATGTGGAAACAGCTGTATGCGTGGATGAGCGTGTGTAAGGGTGTGTTGGCGAGTGAATAAATGTGTCAGTGGAACATGTCCAAGTAACCACATATGTAAAAGACAGTTTATGTGAGGTTGGAGTATATAAATGACTATATGTGAGAGTCAGTGATTGTGAGAGTGGCTTTAGATGAGTATGTACTTGTATCAGTGATTATATAAGCGAGTAAGTATGTGTTAGTATCCGTTTGAATAAGTGAGGTGGTGTGTGTATAACTGTATTGGTGAGTAAATGGGAGTGTGATTGATTCTGTGCATGACTGACTAGGTGTGAGTAACTCCATGGATGAGTGGTGGTGTGTGAGTGTTTGTATAGGTGTATGAGTGCATATGATAGTGTTGTATTGAAGAGTGACTGCATGTATAAGTGATTGGGTGAATGAGTGGATGTGTGTGTAGACCTAGGAGTCAGTGAGTGTGTATGTAGTAACTGGTATTGGAGTGTTGATGGTTTCGAAAATGGTAGTTTGTATTTTACAGTAGATGTATCAATGGTTATATTAGAGTGCGAGAAGGTGCATCAGTTTTTCATGTGGATACTGTCACCAGTAATGTCATCAGTGATCTCATTTGAGATGTCATCAGTGATGTCACTGACCATGTCATGAATCATATATTATGTGACGTCATCAGCAGAGCATTGCCAGGGCATGAGTTATAGTTAGCTGAACTAACTATGACGGTATAATTTCTCTGGTTTTGTACAAGTGAAATGTGCAACTAACTATAACGTCCCTGAAACGTATGTATTTATCAGTACATTTCTAAGGTTTTTTAAATGCTAATTTCTAACTATAACGTGCCTGAAATCAATGGTTTTTTCAGTGAATTTCAGTGTTTTTTTTAATGCTAATTTTTAACTATAACGTCCCTGAGACCTATGTTTTTTTCAGTGTATTTCAAAGGTTTTTTAAATGCTAATTTCTAACTATTACATAGCAGTTGCATTTGCAGAGTGGTAGAGAAAGTGAGCATGGCCGTCAAACACCTCTTAGCACTCCCACTGTGTGAGATTTACTGGAGGTAACAAGAGGAGTAATTAGGCCCCAACGTCAACCTTGGGGGCCAGCTACCACTTTTATTACCACCAGTAAGTCCCAAACTGCAGGATTTCTAACTTCTTATATTAGGCCCCGCCCCCTCCCTGCACCACTGTGCAAACGCGCCCTCTAGCACGTTGTAAGTTGGGAGATTAACTGCCCTCAAATCCTAAGGGTCCCTTGGGTCCAACTAGCTCACCAGGTATCTCCAGTAAGCGCCACAGAGCTGAATTCCAGAGAGGTGTTAAAAGGGGCGGGTCCTCAACCACCTCTCTGCAATGCAGCTCTGTGGCACCTACTGGAGGTACCTGGTGGGCTAGTTGGCACCCAGGGATCCTCAAGATTGAAGGGGACTTAATCCCCCAATTTACAATGTGTCAGGGGTGCGTTTGCACACTTGCTACTTCAGGCCCCGCCCCCTCCCTGCACCACTGTGCAAATATGCCCCGTGGAATGTAGTAAATTGGGGCATTTATTCCCCTTGAGCCCTCATAGCCCCTGGAGGCCAACTAGCCCACCAGGTACCTCCAGTAAGCCCCACAGAGCTGCGTTGCAGAGAGGTGTAAAAAGGGGCATGGTCTCTGAACACCTCTCTGCAACGCAGCTCTGTGGGTGCATACTGGAGGTACCTGGTGGACTAGTTGACCCCCGGGACCCTCAGTATTCAAGGGGAATTAATTCCCTAACTTACAACGCACCAGGGGTCACGTTTACTGAGCGCTGCAGTGAGGGAGCAGGGCCATCCACCGCAATGCCAGCTTTCTTTTTTTAAGAGTGGGCTACATGGCCCCCCTCCTTAGGCCTCTGGTGGCCTGGGGACCCCATCCCCCAGGGCTGTGCTTCTTTTATTATTTATTTTCAATATTGAAGGGGGGCACGTGACCCCCTCCTGGGCGACTTCTGGCCCCGGGGACCCCCTAATCGGGGGCCTGCCCTTTCCTTTGGGGACCGTGGGGGAGCCCCAATGCCCCCACTGTCCCGCCGGCTCCCCGCCTCCTGCGGGAGCCGGCATTGCTTTTCCACACGGGGAGCTGCTGACATGCAGATCCCCTTGTGGAAAGGCAATCTGTTTTGGATTTTGGAAGCGAGAGCTGGAAACCTGCTCTCACTTCCAAAATCCAAAGCAGAGTTTGCTATGGCAGGGCAGGAGCCGCACGGCTCCCGCCCTGCCATAGCAAACAGCAGTGTTCCGGGAGTGGTGACCCAGGGCTCTCAAAGGCTACTGGAGGGATGCCATGCAGCCCCACTCCCTTTAGTTTCAAAGTCCCGAGGAGGTGGTGGTCCCCGGGGCTGCGGGGGCCGCGTAACCCCCCCACATAATGAGCATAGGAGGGGTAATGAAGAGCTAGGTCTTGAGGTCTTCCCTGAATTGGTACAGTGTTAAGCTTTGCCGGGGATGAAGGGGGAGGCATTTCCAGGTCTTGGCTGCGAGGTAGGAGAAGGACCTTCCACCCGCTCTGTTTGTGGGACTGTGGCTAGGGCGAGGTTGGCTGAGCAGAGTTTTCTCTTTGGGGTATGGAAAAAGAAGCGGTTGTTGAGGTATTGTGGTCCGATGTTGTGGAAGGCCGTGTAGGCATTTGTGAGCAGCTTGAAAGTTATTCATAAAGGTAAACTTACACCTATGTCTACGTTTCATTTTTGTGGGGGTATTCACAAACTACGATGCAAGAGTAACTTTACGACTGTGGAGTCTCCAAAGTCATAAACTTTCTATTAACTCGTAGTTTGTAAATATCAAATAAATTGTAAACTTCCATAAACTGTAAGTTTATCTTTGTGGATCAGGCCTTCTGTGTTAAGATGCACAATTAGACATATGGAAGATACACACTTGAAGTAAAAGCTTTTAAAGTAGTGGTCTGGGGACATAGTATACAAATAGCCAATGGGTAGGAGAAATATTGAATAAAGTTATTGAGTAAGATCTCACATCTGTTGTGAGAGACGTCAATAAGTGAATTCTCAAAGTCCCCACATTGCTTAGAGAACAAATTCCCGAAAGGAAGAAATAGGGCACACCACATAAGAAGTGGTGATGTATGTACTACTGGTAGTATCTAGTGTGCTTACAGTAGAGGGAAGGGTCGCCAGTCATGGCTATAGGAGGGGGTGTTTACGTGTGGAAAGACACACTACCGGCCTGATTAGGGGTCTGGCAGTCCTTGGACCACCAAATTTGCTGCAGTGATGGTCTTCGGTCCACCACATTATAGTCGTGCCGCTGTGGGACCACTAACTATGCAAGGGAACTGCAGTTCCCTGGCGGTGGCGTGGCAGGCTTGAGGCAGTGATATACTCGGCAGGACTGCCATGGTCCCTCAAAGCATATTATGATATTATGATATTCCTTACCTCTACTGATTTCATGGAGGTCTTTCCTCCATGAAATAGTGGAGGTGAGGAAAGAAAGGGGGTCCTCACTCCATGTGGATGCACACAGAGGGGCACAAGATGTGCCCCCCTGTGTGCATGCACCCCCAGTTTCAGTACAGCAAGGACTTCACAGTCCATGCCATACTGGATGTTCCATTTGTGTTCCCACTGCTGCGCCTATTTTATAGGCACTGTCGTGGGAACGCCAAAGAAACTGTCGCCAGCGACTAATAAAGTCATAATACGGTGGGCGGTTCTCACGCAGGTTTGGCAGGGTGCAGCTGCAGGCGGTCTCTCCGCTGCACCGCTAAACTCATAATCAGGCCTTAGGTGTTCACTGAATATTATTCACAGTAACACATGGTGAAAGATGAAGCTAGTCAAGATGAGCTGAAGAATTCCTTGAAAAAACAGTCATCTCCATGAATACATTTATTTCCATGCTTCCAATGGTCTTTCTCATAACTTTCCTGCAAGGTGCATAATGCCTGCCGCCTAACAAACCACGCAGTGTTAGGGGAACTGCAGAACTCATTTGGTAGCATAAATGCATCAGTGTTCCATGTGTAAAGATATGTGTCCCTCGTGGCCCCAGCCTTAATGGCACCGTTAGGAACATACATTTGGCACCGAGAAATCTATTGGAGAAATTCCTCTGAAGCGTCCGAGGAAACAGACATGAGGTTTTCATTTCACCTACTGCCCATCAGTAGCGAGGGAAACTGAAACCAACCTGAGAGAGAGGCTAGAGTTTATTACATAACCTTGTCTATCAAAGTGTGTCCCGAGAGATCTGGCCGGAACAGAGAAGGCTTCTATTCAGTGCTGCTTGCGGGGACATTTCTTCGAAATGAGAGGACAGCCAGCAGGAAAGGTGGCAGATTGACTGAGCTCTCCAAAGCCATTTCCTTACGGACACCTCCGACAGGAACATTTCCAGAAGCGCTTACTCTCTGTAATTTTAATTTGATGTGGAGCTGCCTCAAGCTTTTTTTAGTCTAATTAAAAAGTCAGCTGTGTGAATTCTTTGAACCGCATAATGAAGGCGGCACACCTCCCCTTTTGAATACTAGGGTGGGCCGTGGAGGGTGGGGTCCCTGGGACCGTGATCGGCTATGGGAGGGGGCGCGCGCCACCACTTCCTTTGAATACTCTGTTGGGCCTCGGGAGAGGGAGTCCCCGGGACTGCGATTGGCTCGGGAGGGAGACCACACGCCCCCCTCCTATTTGAATACTATGGGGGCCCCCAGTGGGATGGGGTCCCCGGGACAGATCAGCTGAGGGAGGGGGGCACCATCAGGCCCGGACTGGCCGTTGAGGGCACCGGGCAATCCCCCGGTGGGCCGCATGGTTGGGGGCCGGTTTTGGGCCCCTGGGGCCGTTTTTGTTACAGGGCCGTTATGCTGCAAAAACGGCCCTGTAACAAAAACGGCCGAAAACCGGCCCTGGCACAGAGCACGGTCGCACCTCTCCCCCCTCCCCTCTCCTCCCGGAGGAGGGGAGGGGGGCCGGCCGAGCACTTTGCCAGGGCCGGTTCTGGTTCCCAGTCCGGCCCTGGGCACCATGCATGCCCCCCTCGCCAAATAATCATAAACATTGATCCCCAGGCAATGGCCCACCCCAGGGTTCAGTTTTTTCAGCAGCGGGATCCCTGGATCCTGTTAGTTATGATACTGGGTCTGCCATCCCAGTGAGAAGTCTATCAGTGACGTCAAACAGCCAGTCTGACTTCCACTAATGCGTGTTTCCCAGTGCAGGTGCAAGTTTGTGCCTGTACTACTAATAGTGCATTGACATTAATACTTTGCACTGCCCAGAGCCCGGCACATGCATCAACCTATTTAGGAAGTGCAAACGGTGCGAATCGGTAAATTCGCCCGTTTGCACTTCCTAAATATGTGTTTGGGATGCATCAAGCATTTTTGAGTAATTCGGTATTTTTACCGAATTCCAAAAATGCGATTGCTTTTAAGGAATTGCAAATTTGCGATTCCTTAAAAGCTATGCATCATTTAAAAAAAAATTGCGATTATTCAAATTGGAAGTGCAAATTACCACGAGGTTCAACCTCGTGGTAATTTGCGAAATTGTTTAAAAATGCTTAAAAATGCATTTTTTAAACTGTCCAGTTACAGACACACATGTCCTTAGGACATGTGTGTGTGAAACATGCACTTTCAAATGCATTTCAGGGGTGCAAGGACCCCCCCCTGCACCCATGAAATTTTCTAAGTGCCACTCGCAATTTGCTACTGCCTTCCAATTGACTACATTGATTCCTATGGGCCTCTAGGCCCATAGGAATCAATGTAATGCCATTCCTTAATTGCACTTCGCAATTAAGGAATCGCAATTTCCGAAAATTAAGAAATCCTAAAAACTTTTAGGATTTCTTGATGCATAGCATTTTGCATTTCCTAAATAGCGATTCCTTAATTTTCGCTATTTAAGAAATGCAAAATCCTATATTGATGCATGTGGGGGCTGGCACACCCAAGTAAATATGGACAGTGCGTTCGATTTGTAATATCGTACCTGGTGTCAGCAAAACTCTGCCCCAGCTACTCTCTGCACAACATTGTCACTGTCACATGATAAACCTATAACACAGGATTAAAACAAGGCACAGCAGAAAACTTTACAAATACATGCGAAAAGTGAAACCTTTTGGGTATGGAAAAAAGTGCTCAAACCTAAGATTCCTGACACACAGCTACAAGGTAAATTCAGCTCTTAACTGAATGCCTGAGCACTCATTTTCTTGCATACTGTGCGAGAGAGGAGTGGATAGGCAGGCCCTGGCCTTAATCCAGAGTTTAAAAGCATGCTCCACAAGTTCTGAATGATTCCTTATATGTCTATGAGACAGCCTGATTAAATTAACAGAGGAAACATATTTTTATCTCTAACAATTGGTCTAATAAAAGAAAGGAATCTGGAGATATAAAATATACTTGGAAAGGAGTTACATTGTCTCCTCGGAGTCTCTTCGTGAAGAATGTGAGTGTCAGGTGAAAATTGAATCTGTAAATGCTTTAAAAAGACTAGTTATTTGGGAACTGTACAAATGGGCAGGGTAGAATCATCTATGTTAATATGTGAAATCATGTGAACAAAACCGCAGTCATGCGGGGCCTAACAGACGTGTATCAGGTTCCCGCTGGCTAGCATCCTCCTAGAGTGACATGGTTAAACGTCAAGATTGTGTATAAACCTGTCGGACCGAACATGAAAAGTAAACGTTTCACTTTGGGTTTTGTAAACACTGTCTGCTTCACGAATTTTATGGTGGATTCGTAATCACCAGGCCTTATGGCCTGCATCCAAGCAATGTAAAATGAAGAATTGTAGGTATTAGGTGTTACACGATCTTACATTCAAATGATTGTTGAATATGAAGATATTGTACGACCTGCATAATTACTTGCAGCATTTAAATGTGTGGTTGCATTGTGTTACACACTGCAAACCTCATTTTCCTAAATGTGCATTCTACAGTACATATCTTATTTTCCTGTTGTTTTTTAAAATATTTTTTTAAATGAAAATGTAGTATATATATAGGTGCTGAATTACATAGATTGCACAGGTGCAAGTGCAATTTTGTAGCAACAAGTATGGACTACATCCATAGCACTGTTGCAGGGGACAATGCTGTGTCATATTTCCTCAGACATTTGAGCCAAAGACCAATGTAAAATGGTGTATTTGCGCAGGTCATTGGTGTATACAGAAATTGCTGCAATTGCCAGGAAATGCAACATATGTGTAATTTCCAAAATGTTCAAAAAGTTCAAATTGGGTTCAGGGGAACTCTTAGCTCTGGTTGGTAATAGGTACTGCAAAACTTTATTCGAACTGTGACACTGTGTTTGTAAAATGCTCCAACAGGTGCATTCTACTCTGATTTCATTCCATTCCACTGATTTATTGTGTTGATTAATTTACAGTATGTGAATTGCTGTTGAGAGTTTTGAAAACATTCTCTCCCAAAGGCACCTATTAGGCATTCATCTCCACTGTAGAGAGAAGGCAGCACACACCTCTCCAACTTATTGGATACAAACAGGTGATCTCTACTTGCTGATTCACATTTTTCCTGGGGCACAACTTGGCTCGACTTTCGAGGGGGGGTGGCATTTCAAGCAATGTAGGCGGAGATATCTTTATAGCCAATATGAGGGAAAGAAGTGCCAAACGAGTTTAAATGTATTGGGCAAACACAATCCTATTATGATTGACAGGCTGGAGTCTGTATTTATCCCTAGATTCTTCGATTGTGCTCAGTTGGTTGGTGGTGGACCTTCTTGCTGAGGCCATATTGTTGATGGGTGGTGTTTGATCCATTTACTGCATATGGAACATTTTGATTTGTGAAATGTATATCGCTTTGGTTAGAGATCATCCATTATTTGGCTGACACATTGTCTGATTAAGTATGAGTCAAAGTCAGACAGGTTTTCATAATAAAGTATGATTTGTTTATTATCTACTTAACAGTAACACTTGAGATTGAAGGAGGAGATTGGGTGCAATAGCGAGCTAAGGTAAATGTTAAAGAGGGGTAAGGATGTCTGGTACATTAGTTGTGAACTGAATGGAGCTACCCTGAAGAGAGGAGGTGATGATGACCATTCAGATAGATAATGTGCAATGTGCTTCAGTTATGCACAGTGCCCTCTGAAGCTGTCAAGTCTCTGTGGAAGAGACTGACTTCTTCTGCTATGCTTTGCAGTCCCAAACAGGTTACAATTCTTTTTCCACTTCATCTTGTGTGATTCTCAAATATGTTTCTACATATAGTAGTTGGGATGATGAACAGTTGCAAAGGCAAATGAGAGTGCAAGTAATCGGTGTGATGGTACACCATTATTAAGCCACTGTAGGTAAAAAAAATTCCCACATGGAAATCACTGCTGCTTCAGTGCATCAGCCATATGAGAATCTGTTTTAGTAGTCTGAAAGCTGGTCATTTTCTTTGAATGTAGGTACATGTTTGAGGTAGATCTTTCATTTGTTCTATCTTTTTGACAAAAATCAGTCTGTTATTAGCCAGCGGTTAGAAGGCTCCATTGGCTCAAAGCCTGTTTGGTTTAGGGAGGGTTTTATGTAAGACATTTAGAGTTTCTTTTTGCAAAATACCAATATTCAGTAAGTTATTGGCTGTTCTAGTTGGATTAGCTGTAGAGATAGTCATGAGAACACAGGTTTGCAGGTAATTCTGCTGGACCCAGGGGTTTGCAGGTGATTCTGCTGGCCCACTGGCATTTGCAAAATTTAGGAAGGATTAATTAAGACTTGATGAGATTAAATATGAGAGAATGTAGATTTTTGTGTGTTTTGTTATAGGGTGAACTGTACTGATCTTCTGGAATTGTGGTTGAACAGTGGGAAGGGATGGAAAATGAGTGACATTGGTAAATGGGACGTAATGCAGGTTTGCCCTTCAAACAGCAAGGGCTAGTGGTGAGGATGCCTTCAGCAGAACTGCGAAGGATTCAGAATGTCCTAAGGTGCTACCACTTCAGATATTGTGGCTGGTGGACCTTGTTTCCTCTGAAATCATCTAGCAGGGCTGTTTGTGACCTTGGGGCCTCTCATCAGGTCTGCAGACCCCTCACCAACTCTCTCTAATCAAATCTTCTGCACCATGTTAAGGGCTTTTGTCCACTCTCAGCTCTTCACGGAGTAGGTAAGCTCTGAATGACATAGGCCAGGTCACCTTAGAGCAAGGAAGACTCCAAGGGCCTGATTACCACTTTGGAGGTGCAGCACTGGGTCTACCCCACTGCCACACTGCCAAAGTCGTGGCCAGACCACCTGCCAGATTAGGAGTTTTCTCCTGTCTGGCAGGTTTTTAAGTTCTCACAGTGGTGTCCTGAAAATGGGCACCACAATGGGAATGCCAAAAACAGTTCCTGCGTGGCATGAAGTTGCTATGGACACAGGGGGGAACACCAGACATGTTATGCCCCACTGTGTGCTTCTACATGAGGAAGAGACAGTTTTAAAGACGTATGCAATAAGCATTACAAAGAAAGGAAAGGCCAAGGAGTCAAAAAGTTTTTTAATAGACAGTGGTATTATTTTCATAGGTAGTTGGGGGTCAATACAGTTAAAGCAGCACTGTACAGAGTGGATCGTGTGACAACCCGGTGACACTTGGTGCAGGTGCTATATACAATTAGTGACAAGTGAGTGTGCAAGTGTTTAAAAACAACAGCAGTGGCGACGCATTGAACAGGATTCACAACATCAAATAATGGCCCCGGTAGAGACAAGTAATCATTACTTGAAACAAAATTATTATGATGGGAGCACAAGACGTGAAATGCGTCGTGAAATTCCAGCTGTCTAGTCGACGGCGTTTCGATCCCAGTTGTTTGGGATCCTCATCAGGACAGGACGGGGTTGTCGATGAGAACAGTGCTGTGGGTATAAAGGGGAGTTTGAGCGCGTGGTCAGGGGAGGGAGAACGCGCAGGGGAAGGAGTGCACGAGTGTAAAGTTCGGTCTGATTTGCGAACTAAGACGTGTTTTGAAGTGGGGGGTGAGGGGCCGGATCGGGACAGGGGTTTAGTGACTTAGGGGGTGTCTAGGGAGTAGTAAACTACGGGGTAAACTATCCGTTTATCACTGGTTAAGCCATGGGCGCTGCAGGCGGATGGCTGTAAAACTTACATTCTAGCTTTCCTAGGATGGCATGGTCCAAATCCTGGTTAAAAACTCGATCGTTCAAGGTTACTAAGGGTTAAAATAATTAGGCAGAGTTTTAGAAAAAGACTACCTACAATAGTAACGACCAGTAGCCCTGGTGGAAGTAATTACCTGGATGATTCTTCCGTCTGGGCAGCGAGCGGTGTTGGCGAGTCCTGTATGGACCAAGGGTAGAAAGGGAGGGAAATTAATTTAGCGTATTGCCCAAAGTGGCAACAATAAGTCAGTTAGACTTCTGGGTTTACGAGCGTGCTCAAGGCATGCTCCAGATTGTCCATTACCTGACTGAATCAGGGAGGTTGGCCGTAACCGGGGTCTGCTGTCACAGCGGGTTGCAGGCAGTGAATGCACTAGCAATCCGCGGTTGTAATCCTGCTTAAGAAGTCAGGAAGTGAGCGGCCAATGGGGTAGAGTCACGTGACTCCCAGGGGCGGGGCAGGGGAGTGTCCCGGCAGGGCATTGGCTGTACCGGGGCCGAGTTCCTGGCAGGACTGAGGGAGGACTCTGGGTAGTTTACTCGGTTACCTAAGTGATGCTCGAGAGGAATGAGTAAGCAGTTTCTTGGAACGAGCGTGCATGATGCGGTGGGAGGGCTGGATGGGTCTAATTACGTTCAGGTATTTGACGTAATTGGGACTGGTTCTCGCTGTGATCAATAAGGATGGTACTTTGTGATACATTTTGGACAACATACAGTATATATACGTTTGTATTGAGCATCTAAGGATAAAGGTAACTCATCAAAACATTTCAACAAGTCATTTCTGCAGCACATATGTTGACATCGTTACGGAAGTACTTCAGAAGAGAGGAGCGGACATACAGTTAGAGACAGAGGTAAGAGGGATTAGATGGAGATGGTATTTGTCCATTCATCAAGGGTATTTAGCCCTCGGTTTACTGAGTCCACTCTAGCTATCCATTTGCATTCCGCTCTGTTAAGAAGGATAGCCATGTTACCGCCCCTAATAGGTAAAGTAGGTTTTTCAATGACTAACCAAACGTATATATACTGTATGTTGTCCAAAATGTATCACCCATCCAGCCCTCCCACCGCATCATGCACGCTCGTTCCAAGAAACTGCTTACTCATTCCACTACTATACCATTATAAAAAAACTTTACTACTTTTGGATAATTAATCATCCGTACGCCACAGCACAATATAAATCCATTTATTATTCTTGAAACATTACTGTACTTTAGTTAATGTGTAGTGGTATCATTTGTGTGGGTTTTATTGGTTTCCTTAAAAACATACCAATGCAATAAAAAACAGAAGCATAGATAGATCTTACAGTAAGTGCAGTGAGTGTTCTCACAGAACTATTGGTATACTTTTAGTGTGAGATTACCTTACACATGTTCATCCTCATTCCATTTCTCAATGTCTCTTTTTCCCCAATTAAGTCAGTAGTCCCAGCCACTTCCACACATGGGGGGTGTTTGGCGGGATAGCCTCTCGCTTTGTATATGGGCTTCTCTTGTGCCGTGCACCAATATACCCCTCTACGCAATTTAGTGATGCTAAGGGGGGGCTGGATCTTTCCATGACAATTTGTGTTTTTAAGCACCTTACTGATGTGTTTCAACACTTCAGAGATGTACTTTTAGGTCTTGCTTGACAGCGCAGCTCTCGCCATACCTTGTGTGATCAACAGAAAAAAACTACAAGAAGCACAACTGTCAGAGAGACTTTGGCTCCGCCCACATATTTTTCTTGATCACAGCAATTGATTGGGCAGAACTTGTGTGGTGCTGCAGAGAAAGAGTGCAGTGCTTTTTGCGCTCCTATTGATGCCTGAGTGGTATTCCCTCTCCTTGTGTGGCTGCCCCATTAAAACACAGTTAAGTGACAGTGGGCGAGAAAAAGACCCTCCACAATGATGTGATTGTACTGGCTAAGGAAATTGCTCTATGAGCAAGCACCAGTATAATTGGTTAACGTATTGGTGAAAAGAGCTTCCTAATAAAGGTTCCCCCATCTAAAATGGTTGCTATGTCCACCATGATGATACACTGGCATCTGAGTCTGTTTGTTTTTCTTCTCCATTTGCATTAGTGACATTCAGAACAAAAAAGTTTGCTTTGCCCATTCTTCCTGGCAATCCAGAAGTGCTGCTCTGCAGATTTAGCCTGTGTCCTGTGTTGCAACAGTCTCATGCCAGTACCTCCTCCTACACCAACATACAGCCTCAGTTCACTCTCTCCAACTTCACCGACTCCCCACGCCCCTGCTTTCCTCTCAAGCAGCAGCTGCAGCCATTATACACTATCCCCTCCTATCCCAGCCCTTTCAGAGTGCTACTGCTGTGCAGGCCAACGGGGCTCAGATTGGGGGGGTACATCAGGGCTTCAGAAGCGGCAAACAAGAATGTCTGCACAAAGGTGACTCGCCCCACCTTTCTTCACACAGTCTGTTATGAAGGCCTATGGAACTCAGTGCAGGGTCATAAAGTGCCTCTTGAGCAGTATTTTCCCCCCCAGCTAAATGACGAATTGTATACCACACAGAGGGATCAGATCCTGTTTTGGATCTTGGAGCCACACCAGAACATTTGCTAGACTCTGGCTAGGCACTCCCTATTAAAGTGCTGCTTGTCCTCCCTTGTATTGTTCATAAAATCCTTTCTCCAACTCTGGCAACAAGAGTCCATAACAAGAGTGAGGACAGAAGGGAGACGGTAGCAATAAAAATACACAAAGACTCGTGGTAAAGACATCAACTTTTGCCCTGCCCCAGCCCAGAACAGTTCAAGAACTGCCTGTGCACTCCAGAGCCCTGGCTACGGCATACAACGGGGGGGGCTAAAACCCTTTCAGCCCAATGGGTGGTGCACGCCTGTTATCATCCTACCTGGAAGTGGATACTAGGGGCAGCCATCTTTATTTAATGATAACGAGTGGTGTTTTACTAAATGCTCGATGGCTATTCTGTATAGCCAGAAAATATTCATGAACAAGCACTGGCAAAGCCAAAAGGTCTGGCTTTTAGGAACTAAGGCATGGAAACACTCAGCTAGCACATTGAAGCCAGACAATTCAATATAGACTGTCATTTGAAATGTCATCATTGATGTCATCAGTGATGTCACTGACCATGCCATGAGGGATCTAATATGTGAGGTCATAAACAGTGCATTGTGGGGTAGTAATATATAGTTCAGTTCAGTTCAACTTTATTTGGATACAATAGTACCCAAAAAAAGAACAAGACCATAAATACATCACAAACAGTTCATACAAGTATTAAAATGCATATTCATATATCCAAAGTGCATAGTGCAAAGAACAAGCCATTATTTTTACATAAAATGGTTAAAACAATTCTCAAGTTGTGTCACATGTGGTCAGGGATCCATCATAGACCTACCTGCTCTGATCGCAATTTTAAGGAAAGGGCTAGTGCGGAAAGTCAGTTCAACATCATCTAAAGCTAGTATACACTGATATGATACATCCAGGGTAACTGATGTTCTCTTTTTAAAATATGCATGTAGAAACTGCTTAGAGTATTTAAAATAATATTTACAGAAGAATATAAAGTGCATAATAGATTGCTCACTCCTCTCATCACAGGGGCACACATTTTGGTTAAAATTTGGGCTATAGCCCAATGGAAAACAAATTGCAAATCTGATTTTGCCTGCTCTTAATCTGAACAATAGGCTCCTTTCTCAACTGCTCATGGCTAAAGTCAGATACATATGAAGCGGATGACAATGCTGTTCGATAACCATATGGTTGAGCAGAATTATTTTCCCTGACTCCACAACATCCCGCTCGCTGTTATAAAGGGATTATAAGGCATCCCGCCGTTCCTTTTTTGGAGCTGATTCGGCTGATATGGGGTCTAGGAAGAGATTCTCCCTTTTAACACTGCAGAGACTTTGTAGCACGCCTCTTAGCCATGGAATTTCCAACCCTTTGTCACAATGTAAACAATCAATAATAAACTGCTGGGTCAGGGATACCGCTTTGTTCTTCCACACTGATATCCAAAAAAGTGCAGTTCGGGCATGAATAAAATCAGTAAAATGAATATTGAGCTCCTTATGACATATATATTGAGGGGTTGAGATTGGGGTGCTCAGCAGTTTCCTACAAAACCTATTTTTTTCCTGCTGAATACTAAAGGTTTAACTGTTCCCCAAATCTCGGCACCATATGTAGCCACCGGAGTGCACTGAAGTTTATACATTTTCTGAACTGCTAGGAGAGCCCCAGTAGTGTTAGGACGAGGCAGGCTCAGGATCGAATTGTTGGCCTTTGAGAACTTGCTCCTGGTGTGAGCTAAATGCTCACTCCAGGAGTCGTTCGCAGCAAAGGCAAACCCTAAATAAACAAAAGAGCTTACAGAGGTCAATTTTTGACTATATATTGTGATAGTGCCTATCTCACGCTTTCCTGGCCCACTGCACATTGAAAAAGATTTCTTAAAATGTACCCGCAAATTCAACTCTTTCATATAGTTATTAAAATTTTGGTCCAGGAGACGCAAAGAGTTTGGGGTGCGGCCTATAAGGACCGCATCATCTGCGTAAAGGAGCACAGGGATGGGCTTCTCATTTATGTATGGGACGTCTTGGGTGGCCATTTTCAAAGAGCTGTTCAACCCGTTGATATATATGATAAAAAGTAAGGGAGCAAAGACACAACCTTGTCTGACCCCCCTGCCTACATCAATAGACCCCGAAACCTCACCTCCCATGCCAAGCCTTACTTGAGCCTGGAGGTCTTTATGTAGATACGCTAAAAAATGTACTAATGGCTCGTCCAACCCCCCTGCCAAAAGGATTGTCCACAGCTTTGCCCTATTCACTAGGTCAAAAGCTGTGGACAAATCCATAAAAGCCATATAGATGGGAGACATCCGTGCAATGGTATATTTCCCAACAATTAGATTTAGGTTTAGACATTGTTCGATTGTTCCAACCTTACCCCTAAAGCCCAACAGGCATGGATCTAAAAAGACATTAGCTTCTGTCCATGCCAGCATTTTATTGTACAGGACTCTTCCTAAAATTTTGAGAGTATTGTCTATTAGGGAAATAGGTACGTATTTGCATGAGAGGGATCTATCTCCCTTCTTAAAAAGTGGGACTATTATACTCCTGGCCCAAGTGTCGAGCAATTCTGCCGCAGTTAAACTATTAAAAACACGCAACAGCAAAGGGGCCCAGAAATCCTGATTCCACTTGGTTAAGTCCATAGGGAGCCCGTCTGGCCCGGCACTTTATTGCCTAGACTCTGGTTGATGGCTTCTACAACTTCTAAAATACTTATTTCTATAGGTACAGGGATACCTGGCGCAAGGGTTGCCTCACTTGGTAACGGTGTGGCATACATTTCTGAAAAATGTTCAACCCATGCATAACTAGAGATATTACAGCTAATCGGGATGGATGTCTGGCCCATGGATCGAAGGTCCCTTACTGCTTCCCAGAAGATATTACCCTTTTGTGGTTGGCAGCCTCGGAAAATGTTCCCAGCGTTCACTCAGGAGATCCTTCTTCCTGTCTCCGATTGCCTCATTATACTTCTTTCTGGCCAGTTTAACTTCTATTGTACACCTTGGAGTAACTAAGAGTGCCCTGCGTAAAATTCCTATTTGCTGGTGTGCAGTCATGATTAAACCATCTGGGGGTGCTTGCCATTTGAGAAGTGGGTCTGGAAAGAAGGGTTTTCATTGTTTGACACAATTTACCGAAATCCTGAATTATCATTAAAGATGAAGATTGCAATGAAAAACAGGAGTCGATAAGGTGCATTTTGTCCTTTGCCAATTTCCTAAATATTTCGGAACTATCAACACCCTTCCAGTGTAATCTTAAGTTGTAAAATGACAACTTTAGATTTGTGGCCCCACATTCTGTCTGCAAAATCGGCCTAGGGGAGGTGTTCATCGATATTTTAATACGTTTGTGGTCTCCGAAGTTGGAAGGAATACTAGCTGTTTTGCTATCAAAGGACATATGAAAATAAAATCTATTTTGGAGCTACAGCCCCTACCCCTGTAAGTTGGGTGGTTTTCAAGGTCGATCCTGCTACCAGGTCCATAACATTGGCCAGATTATAGGATCTTATGAACCGGCCGAGTTCTCTGCCTCTGCGTGCAGATTGACCATAATAGACCAGCCCTCTTTCAGATTATGTGCCGGGAATTTTGGCATTAAAGTCACCCCCCAGAAGAATACCTAAAAATAAAATCAAAGAGCTTGATAAAACTCTTGGTTGGAACTGAATGAAAGTCATTAGTATAAAAATTTACCAGAGGGAAATGGATCCCTCTTTTGTAGATCACTACTTGGAAATCTGGGCTAGGAGATGAGATTGCCTTAAAACTTCCCCCGGCAGCCACATTAATCCCTATAACAAATCTTCCTGATGGTGTCCCCATCCTAGGTGTTTGAACTGTCACGCTAAAACAATGGAACCCCTTGATTTATAACTCTTCTGTGGCCCAGGTTTCCTGGAACATGACAACGTCATGCTCCCTAATCATGTTTAGCCAATCTTGATTAGCAAGTCTGGAACGTAAACCGGCCACATTCCAGCTTATGAAACTCAACGTTGCTCCATTGCCACTTCTAGATGTGGTTTTCCTCTCTAGAGTGCCATTAAATCTGGGCGGTAAATTTGGGATTGGCCTATCAGGGGCTTGTGTGTTAGATGCCATGTCTAATGGTCAATCCTGTGTGTCCAAACTAGAGAGTGCATGGTATCTATTCAATTGAGGCGCTACTATTTCAATGCTCCTATTTGGGGTTGTGGGTGGCTTATAAAAATAGCCCAGAGGGAGTGCGCTGATGTTAGTTGAAGGGGGAAATATTTGTTCTCTGATAGATAATAAACGTTGAACCAGTTGGGGTCTGCTAAAGGTTAAAACAATACAATTCCCATCTATAAACTTATTTGAAGGTCTGACCCACCCCACTCGACCCTCCCACCTCTCCTGACCATGATTATTTCCTCCAATATGCGCGGATCGAAATTCTTATGTTTGTGGAGCCAGTCTACTGATTTATTCCGAAGATCGGACCAAGTCTTTCTCTGGCCCACGCCAAGCGTGGGAACACCAGTTAGGACGAGCACATAAGGGGCAGAGGCTGGTGGGAGATGTAAAACGTCTGGATTAAGATTTGTACCAAACTTACTAACGCCTTCCTTCGTATCATTAGTGCGAGTAGCTAACACAGGACCCTGCGTAGACGACCTATCTTGGTTTATGCCCTCCTTCTGATTGCCTGTACCATCTAATCCTGATGTCGTCCTACTGCTTCTATTAATCGGGCCGTCAATTGTTGAGGAGGATACCCCCTTGTTCCCACAGGATGCACAAGATACAACTTGGGGGGCTACCATAGGGTCAGCTGCGCTAGGGGGTTTAATACACCATTACAATGTATTTGACCATTCGGCACTGGGTTAAAATCAGATCCCCGCCCCCGTTTGTATTGACTGCCACTGAATTTGTTTTAGGTATTTTCTCCCATAATATATCAAGCTTTTTGACACAAATCTCCATTAGGTCATCCAGCCTTGACTCAAATCCTTCCATCAAAGTGTCCAGAATTTCAATGCCCATGTCTACTGCATTGCGTCCATTTTCCAGGGTATCATCAGTCTTAGTGGCAATTGTGTTTGTCATCGGGACTTCAACTATTGCACCGCTACCACATGAGGCTCCTGTATTAGAGTTTCTTGCTTTCTGCTTGGGTTTAGACTGGGTTAATTTCACAGAATTTTTCTTTCCCCTGATTGTTAAGGTAGCTAGTGTCCGACATCTGACTGTCTTACTAGAGTTCCCTCGTGTATTGCTAGCAGGAGCATTTAGATTCTGGGTAACAGAGAGGGATAAGGGTGGTGTGTGTGTATTTACTAGGCCCGGACTTAATGGCACAGGGGACAATCTTAAAATTTCAGATGGAGTTGGATCAACTGTTCCCCCAAGTGACAAACGCTATTGGTGCGAGACAGGATCCAAGGACAATCTTCTCTCCGTTGCCTGTATCTCCTGTATAAGTACTGATTCGGCCCTTATGAGGTAGTCATCCAAGGTTTCGACTACCCCTCAGTCAATAAACTCGGGGGGAGGGTCTGCAGGGATAGTTTAATGACCCCAGAATGCTACTATCCCTAGGAACAGTTACAACAACAAAGGGTAGCACGGAGTCAAGACGAACTAAGTAAAACCCTAAAAGGTGCCTCAGAAGAACAACAGACATGAACTACTAGTGTGTAAAATGAACAACCATGGGACCACTAAACTCATTTTGAGAAAATTCCCATCTGTCACCATCCGATTCCGCCCTTCATCATCTGGGAACTGTCACCCTCAGAGACAAAGGTATGGGACTCACAGTGGACTGGTCTGTTGTTAAAGAACCTAATCTCACCTGTAGAGTCCTAAGATGAGGGAAAAAACTCAAAGAAAGTTGTATGGTGACTGGAAGCAGTGCTAAAACTAGTGAGGTGCAGTGTGCAATAGTGAAATGTGGAATATAAAATTAGGTAGGGAAGTGAGAAAGAATTATTTATTAAAGAATCACTTCACTCCTAAAATAAAAACGTGAGTGCGTAGGTGGTCTAAACAAATAACCACTGATGGAACAAAGAGGTCGACATGTTTCTGCAGACTGACAAGATCAACATAGTATCCAGCTGCTTCTTCAGGACCAAAACGCTACTGCTTTAAAGACACACAAAACATATATCAAAAGAAGTAAACAGATATCACCTGGAGTCCAGTGATTCTATCCTTCTCCTGGCTTTGTTGTTCAATGCCAAGAAAGGTTGAACGTGAGGCACACAGCAAGGGAGAAACAAAGTACAAAGAAAGAAAATATTAAAGACAAGGTGCTGTGTTGAAAAACGTTTTATCTAACACAATTCACTGTCATATGTCAGGAAAGAACCAAACGTGTTCCAACCAGTCCTGACAAAACATGGTCACATACTCATAATTGCTCACTTACCAATTGGGCAGGAGAGAAAAATCCCACCTCACCTGGCATACAGCGCAGGTAAAACAGGGCACCGCTCTGAAAAGTAGCGAGAAAAGTGTATGAGAAAGGAAACTGAGCAAACCCAGGGTGTCACGATACTCCAGCAACACCTCCAGACCACAAAACATTGTTAAAAGTATAGTAGAGAGAGTACACCGGCATTGCTTGTTATCGTCATGCCGAAAAAAGATTTATTAATACATTGTGCTCGTATTTTGAGATGTAGTCGAGCGCTGATATACTCTCAAGAGTGCTAACCATCGCAATAGTATAATGGCGTTTAAACAGAAAAGCGGAATAAGCCTAGGAACAAGTCATACAGCAGAGCGTAAGGAACTAAGACTGGCCCCTGCTTCGCGGAGGATGACATTAGCAACTGAGGCGGTAGTTCACCCGGCATGGAAAAAGGATCGGGATTCGGGACGCCTACCTGTCCGTCGATACCCCGGGCGTCCCTCTGGGCTGTCGTGGGAGGTACCGACGAGGCGTCCGATCCGTCCTTATGTTTCCGCTTTCTCCCTCAGTCGCGGGACGCGGTCGTGTGATGTCACGAAACCGCACCCAAACACACGGCTTCATGGGAGTTGGAGTTTCAAGGTAGAAAATAGGCAGAATAGACGCGATGTAAAATATTTGTATATATTATCCGCCAATAACCTAGAACACACGGAGTTTTAAGGTACATTGATGCTCATGCTGTGTGCCTCACGTTCAACCTTTCTTGGCATTGAACAACAAAGCCAGGAGAAGGATAGAATCACTGGACTCCAGGTGATATCTGTTTACTTCTTTTGATATATGTTTTGTGTGTCTTTAAAGCAGTAGCGTTTTGGTCCTGAAGAAGCAGCTGGATACTATGTTGATCTTGTCAGTCTGCAGAAACATGTCGACCTCGTTGTTCCATCAGTGGTTATTTGTTTAGACCACCTACGCACTCACGTTTTTATTTTAGGAGTGAAGTGATTCTTTAATAAATAATTCTTTCTCACTTCCCTACCTAATTTTATATTCCACATTTCACTATTGCACACTGCACCTCACTAGTTTTAGCACTGCTTCCAGTCACCATACAACTTTCTTTGAGTTTTTTCCCTCATCTTAGGACTCTACAGGTGAGATTAGGTTCTTTAACAACAGACCAGTCCACTGTGAGTCCCATACCTTTGTCTCTGAGGGTGACAGTTCCCAGATGATGAAGGGCGGAATCGGATGGTGAATGATGGGAATTTTCTCCTAATGAGTTTAGTGGTCCCATGGTTGTTCATTTTACACACTAGTAGTTCATGTCTGTTGTTCTTCTGAGGCACCATTTAGGGTTTTACTTAGTTCGTCTTGACGTTTCGACTACCCCTCTCCGCTTACTCATTTTTTACAGTTAGATCAGTTTACTTCTTGGAGGGTGGTAAGTGAGTTCGGACTCTGGGAATAATGCGCTTAAAAACAAGAATATGTAGAATTCACACATTTACTTCCTCTTTCGTAGACCTTCAGCCCCTATGCAGAGAGCCAAATGGGGTGGCCCAGCCCAGCCTCCTTCGGCCTCTAACGGCCGCAGACGGCCCCGCCCGCGAGCGTGCTGAGACGCGGGAACCCTCGGTGCTTCTTATACGACACCGGGCGCAGGATCAGTGTAGGCGGCGTCGGCGTCTGTCTGCAGGTCGCACCGGGACTTGTAGTCCGGATAATGCAGCAACAGCGCTAGGGGCAGGTCAGCAGGGCCGTTGGTGTCTAGCCAAAGAAAGTGCCCCCAACAAACTTAGTTAAGGTAACTATAACTGCTAAATTTATATGGTTGTATGTGTGTACAATTTAAGCATAACTATTATATCCCGGTTATCTTTGTTTAGTTCAGTGAATTTGTAAGGATTTTCTAATTCTATTTTTCAACTGCAAAGTCCCTGTAACCTTTGTTTTTTTCAATTAATTTCTACTGTTTTTAATGCCATTCCATAACCAAAACATCCCTGTAACCTTTGGTTTCTTAGTGAATTTCAGGGGTTTCTTTTAATATATATTGTACTACAATTTCACCTATAATTTCAATTTTGTAATACACATTTTTACAAGCTTATAAATACACTTTATTCACGTATCTATTCTCATTATACAGATTAAAAGTAACAATTAAAAAATCAAGGTAAGGTAACTTATGCAGTCTTTTGATGAATGAAATACACCAACTTTTTTGTTTTTTTGTTTATTTTATGGATCCGTGGAGCAGCCGCAAATTCAAGAAGGGAGCTCATGCAAGTACTCTATGGTTACTGGTTCCTGTGAATAAATCACGGTGGATCCATGGATTCAATTGAATGTTGAACAATATAGAGAACTACAATATACCGACCCCACAAATTTTACTATTTACATTAGAGAAACCATTGCCATACATTAATATTTGGAAGCCTAGCTGTGTTTCACAACATACTTATTTAACGAGTTTGGTGAATCCACAGATCCACCACGGATACACCATGATTCCAAGAACACACCCAAACCTCAACTTCTCATTGGATACAGTAAGTCTCCCCCTCTGCACATAGCAAACCACTCCCTAAATCTGTTGTTTTGGTTTCATATATTTCTGGAGGTAGACTGAAAACCAAAGCTCCATCCTTTTCTGTTTTCCTTCAAAAGTACAGAGTTTTAAAGTCAGAATGTCTTCTGCTTAGGATAGAAGAGAAGGGGAAGAACAGGACGAAGAAGAAGAATTACCACCTCCAAAGAGGTCCTCCGACGTTTGTCAACAGAACAAATTCAATACAAAACAACAACACATTCAATACAAACACATTCTAATACAATTTATATAACTGTGTGTGTGTAAATGGCTGTATGGGTGTGTGTGTTGGTGGGTGAGTGGTTGAGTGGGTATTTAAGTGATTCTATGAGTCTGTGGGTGTGTGTGTGAGTGGGTGTGTAACTCACTGTCGGTGAGTAAATGGGTGTGTTACTAACTGTATGACTGTGTAAATGGGTGTGTGAGTGTCTGAGTGGGTGTGACAGTCTGTGAGTGGCTGTATGAGTGTGTAATTGGGTGTGTGAGTGGTTTCTGGGTCTGTAACTGGGTGTCTGAGTGGGTGTTTGAGTGGTTTTCCAGGTCTCTGAATAGGTGTGTAAGTGACTGTATCGACGTGTGAGTTGGTGTGTAAGTGGTTGTGTGGGTGTGTGAGTGAGTCTGTGAGGTGGTGTATGTGTTTTTTTTATTAGGGTCTGGATCCATGGATCTGTCTTGGATTCACATGGTGGCCTGCTCTGAGTACTGAGGTGGATTCGGGGATCCTCGGAGCCTCACACACATTTAAAAAAACATTTACCGACCATTTCTTCCACAGACCTCCTCTATCATTCCCATGGGGTCAAGATACCTCTTTCCTGATCCCTTACATCCTATTTCTTCTCCCCCATTCACAAAATGGCAACAGCAACTTTTCAGTGATGACATTGACTATGTCTTGAGTGATGTAATATGTGAGGTCATAAGCAGTGCATTGCGGCGGCACAAGTTATAGTTAGCTCACTAACTATAATTCTGACAATTTCTAAGGTTCTTTTAAATGCTAATTCCTACTTATAACATCCCTGTAAGCTTTGTTTTTTTCAGTGAAGTTATAAGGTTTTGTAAATGCTAATTCCTAACTATATCATCCCTGTAAGCTTTTTTTTTCACTGAATTTCTAAGGTTTTTTAACTAGTTGTCACTTTTGAAGAGTGGTGGAGAAAGGGAGCTAGACCTCCGCCCAGCTCTCAGAAATCCTGCTGTGTAGGACCTACAGGTGGTACCAGGAGAGCTTCTTGGCCCCCAAGATCCTTCAGGAATAAAGTGGGCTTTATGCCCCAACCAGTAGGGCACCATGAGCTGCGTTTGCAGAGTTGTGGAGAAAGGGGACATGGCTTCCAAAGGCTTCTTAGCAATCCCACTGTATTTATGTTAATGTTGTTATGTTAATGGTTCTTGTATCACGCATGACTCACCCAGGGGCATCGCAGCACTTTACCTGAAGGGGAAGACCTCAGAGGGGAAAAAGAACTGGCGGTGTGAGGAATATTAGAACAACCAAGTATTTAGTTGTCTCCTGAAGGACATGTAGTTTGTGGATTCCCGCAGCGTCAATGGAAGCGAGTTCCAGTATTTTGGAGCTACGAATGAAAATGCTCTGCCGCCTGTGCGGGTGAGTCAAATCCTGGGGACATTCAAAAGGGCTAGGGAATTGGATCTAAGGTTGCGTTCATTTGAGTGCTTAGTGAGTTTATTTCTAAGGTAAGCTGGGCCCTCACCTCTAAGAGCTTTGAAGGACAAACAGCAGATCTTTAATACAGAACGCATTTGGATTGGTAGCCAGTGTAGCTGTTTAAGAAGAGGAAGAGATGGAGTGCCGGGAGGGCAGTCCAAGACCATTCTGGCGGCCGTGTTCTGTATTACTTGTAATTTGGAAAGGACTGTGGTTCCAACCTCTGCTAACAGGGCATTGCCATAATCCAGCCTACTTCCTATCATCACCTGCACTACAGTTCTCCGGTGTTCCAGGGGTAAGTAGGGGATGATTCTATGCAGTAGACGTAGATTGTAATAGCATGAGCCTGTAATGTTCTTTATGTTGTCCTTCATATCTAGCTTGGCATCGAATTGGATTCCCAAGGTTTTTACAGAGGTGGATGGTATTGGTGCTTCACCCAGTTTGGAAGACCACCAATCGGCAGTCCAAAGGTGTGCAGATTTCCCTAAGAGCATTAGCTCTGTTTTTCCCGGGTTAAGTTGCAGGCACTGTTCCCTCATCCAATCTGCGACCACTAGCATACCGTCCGTGAAGCGCTGTTTCTCATCCAGGAAGTTGTTAACAATTGGAAACAGCAGCTGCGTGACGTCGGCATAGGAAATAATTTCAAAGCCGAAGGATTGGATGAGTTTTGCCAAGGGGGACAGATAAACATTAAACAAGGCGGGACTAAGGCACGATCCCTGAGGCACCCCTTTATCTAGCAGGAATATACTTTTAGAGACAAATGATCCAAGCATAGTGGTTTGCCATCTGTCCCTCAGGAAGTTTTTCAACCACCGTAGGGCAGTGCCTCCGATGCCACATTCACCTAGTCTCTCCGCCAGCCTTTGATGACATATCGTATCAAAGGCCGCAGAGAGATCTAGGAGAACGAGGACTGTCGAGCCACCGGAATCGAGGGTACACCTTAAGGAGTCAGTGATGGTCAACGTTGCAGTTTCAGTACTGAACCCTGGGCGGAAGCCTGACTGGGAAGGGTCCAGCAGATCATTTGCTTCCAGGTATTGACTAAGCTGGGTATTTATATTGGATTCCAGCAATTTCCCCAGTAGGGGTAGCAGGGATATTGGCGGGTAGTTACTTAACTCCAGTGGATCTGCGGTAGGCTTCTTCAGAATAGGCCGAACGGGCGCCTCTTTCCAGGCCCCAGGAATGAGGCCTGTTTCAATTGATACATTAAAAATTTGATGGACGGCTGGGGCACAGACCGAGGATACAAGAGCCATTGTACTGGGCGGGCAGATATCCTGTGGAGACCCCGATTTAGCTGCTGATAGCAGTTTTGTCGTCTCCACAAGTGAGATGAGCTTAAAATGGTTAAGCGCGGCTCCGTTGGGTGCGGGGGAGATGCCTAGCTTTTTTTTATCCGGATCACATTTGTATCTTGATCCAAGAAATTTGAATAGATTTTTTCAATTTTTTCATGAAAAAAGTATGCAATGGAATCACATAGGTCCTGTGATTCTAATGGTACTTAGAGTTTTCTATTTGATCTTGGATATAGAAGCATCAAGCCTTTTTTATTTCAAGATGATAATGGGCTAGTGCACCCTTGTATATGGTCCTGTCTCCTGATAATTTTCCCTTCCTCCACTTCCTCTCTAGTGCTCTACATGTTGTTCTTAGGGACCTAAGTTCATCTGTATACCATGGGGCCGAAGGTCCCCTTGGAGGTATTGTGGCCTTTTTTTGTGGGATCACTAGGTCCAAGGTTTTAGTTAGGGTAAAATTAAAACTATCTAGCATGGCTGAGGGATCTTTATCCATAAGTTCCATTTTTATGGCTTGGTCGATATAAGGTTGGGCAAAGCTATCCATCTTCAGCTTGTGCCATGGTCTTTTATATTGTCCCTGTTGGTATAAAGGATTGACCTTGTTTTTTTGCCCTACTTGAAATTGGTGGGAATATTGGACTAGATAGTGGTCTGACCAAATAATCGGCTGCGGCTGCTGTACTTCCAGCAGTTGTGAATTATTAAATATAAGGTCTAAGGTGTGGCCTGCCGAATGTGTGGGACCTAACACCATCTGGCTGAGTCCCATATCGTTCAGATTTGAGAATAGCATATTCACTTCTGGGTTGTCTTTGACTTCGCCATGAAAGTTAAAGTCGCCCAATAATAGGAAGTTATTGGAAGTAACAGCCTGCATGGCAATAATTTCTGTTAGGGCCGTAGTAAAGTTGGATTTAGATTTCGGGCCTGGTGGTCTATAGAGCAGGGTCCCATCACATGAGACTGTCGGGGACACTTGCACCTTGAATATACCTAGTTCCATCGTGTCATTATTTATGGCCGATGTCCATTGGACTTTAAGTTACTTTTTGAATGCAATACCTATGCCCGCTCCCATTTTTTCTTTCTATCAATTTGAATAAAATTATAATTTGTGGGTATTGCTATGTTGACCGCTGGTATGTTAGTTGGATTGAGCCATGTTTCTGTGAGAAAACATGAGTCCGGTGAGAGGGTAGAAATCAGATCCCATATCTCTATTGCGTGCTTCGTTAGAGATCGGACATTGCATAGAATATGGGTAAGGATCAGCTGGCAGTCCACGGGGTCCGCTCGGGGAAACATACTATTAGGGGGTTCCCCTTGCATGCTTTGGAAGTGACATGAGTTGCACGACAGTGGTCCCTCCAGCAGAGTAGGGAAGGTACAACAGCTCATCTTCCCCTTAGTTGATCTTTTAGGCTTATTTCGCATAATAGTTCGAAGAGTTTCACCTGAATACGAGTGGGGGCCTGGTTTTTGAACACTCAGCGTGGGTAAGGGCGGTTGGACAGCATTCCCCGGCTTCCGTCGCAGACTGGCGTGGACGGGCGCAGACAGGCTTGCCTTTGGTACGCCTTCGGTGCGCCGCCGGCGCGCCCACTACGCGCGTCCGCTTCGCATCCGGTCTGTTGTCATCCTTGTCTGGTGGGGTCCCGAGCAACTAGTGTGCCCTCCCTAAGATGGTGTCTTCCTCTTGCCCGGTCCTTCCCAGTCTCCCTCCAGCGCCAGAATCGGCTGAGACGGAGAAACGGGAGGATCGGGGCTATCAGGGGCACAATAATAATGCAGGTGGGCAAAGTTTTAAATTCGTGGCAAGCTGGGGCATAATACAATTTTTTTTAAAACATAAACAGCGAATCACTTAATCTGATTCCCCAAAAACAAATTGTTATAAAATCAAGCAGTAGCACAGGGTCCCGTCTTTCTGCCTCAGCTTACCCTTCAAGACTATGGGGCTTACTGGAGAAAACAGGATGGGTTGCTGGTCTCCAAAGGTGTCCTTGGGGCCAACTACCCCTCCTATTACCTCCAGTAAGTCCCACATTGTCGGATTGCTGAGACCTGTTAGGGGGCCATGTCCCCATTCTCCACCACCATGCAAATGCACCTACTGGCGCACTACTAGTTGGGGGATGAAGTCTCCTTGGCTATTGAGGGTCCTTGGGGGCCAATCACCCCCTCCTGTTAGCTCCAACAAGTCATATATATATATGTATATATATATATATTTACATAAAAAACATAGGTTTCAGGGGCATTATAGTTAGTTGGCCATTTCACTCGTACAAAACCATAGAAATTCCCATGTTATAGTTATTTCAGCTAACTATAACTCGCGCCCCGCAATGCACTGCTGATGACGTCACATATTACATCACTCATGACATGGTCAGTGACATTGTTGTGATCGTATCTAGGACCCTAATTAAATATTCCCGATTTATGCCCTTATGTGGTTATAACAAATCATACCCTTATAAAGGCATAAGAATCATATATATATTTAGTAATAGCCAATGCAATCAAAATACGGCAAGGCTACTTCCTTAGACTCCTAGAAAGTACAACAAGTTCTTTCAACAAACCAAACCTCCAGCAACCTGGGAATTCCCCATGCTTTTGTTTTGATTTGTCCTAGAACTCCTGGGAGTCCGTAAGAACAGCCAGTTCTTAGTGACATCTTTTATTGACGTCTTATGTCCAACCTTACCTCAAACACGGCACTTTCCAGGTATAAATATACCAACGTTTGCCTTAAGCAACACACGGTGGTTTGGAGCAGGGCAGCTATCTACTTATCCAAAGCCCAGATGATGCGAGTGCCGAAGGAAGCCATCCCTCCCATATGACGCAATGAAAGAGACGCTGTCTTTTTCTCCTGCCGAGAAAATCCCGCTCCAGTGTTTTCAGTCACCCTTGCGGGTTACTGGGAGATCGAGTCCTGAGAGCGAGATACAAGACCTCCTTCATTCTCAAACCAAGGTACGGAGCTGATTAGATCCTTAGAGAATTCTTGAGTCAGATTCTTGGCAAAACTAACTTAACTTAAAAAATCCTTTACTCCTTCCCACGTACTAGGCTTAGGTTAGGTACACTGGGGTAGACGTATTTAGAAATATCAGTTGAGTACGTTTAGTCAACTTTTATCATTGTATGTAATTGTATACATTTTATACCGTTTAAGTATCATATGGCTCAGAAACCATATCAATGCTTTTACAGTATTATTTCATAATACTCCTTTTACTGTATGCACTTTACTTTATAACAAGTATTGAAATTGTGGCAATTCATTTCTCTTGCATGAGAAAGAAGACTGCTCAATAAATAACACCTTTTATTGAAAACGCCCGTCTCTCTATTTCTCTGCACTCTGATGAAACTAAGTATGCACGATTGACTGAGTGAAATAGCTATCTATTGTTTTCACACGACTCTGGAGATATACTCCTTATTCTGGGGGAGCAAAGTTGTCATGTTTATGCAGTTGTCAGAAGCTAATCCCTTCTTTTCTAATCAGGGAAGTTCACTCCTCCCTGTTCATTCAAGAAAGTTTCTAGTGACCTCTGAGCTAGCTGGCAAACCTAATTAAGTCTAACATATTCAATAGAGAGCTAGTCGACCTCAGTCCTACGTCTAAACTATTGTTTATGTTATTCCAATGCGCAGAGCCTATTGGGAAAATAGGAACTACACTGGCTGGGGCCCAACGTTTGGTAAGGCGATAATCTAACGCAAGATACTAGAGTAACTCAGTCGTGCTTTTTAGACGTCTGGAGTGGGTGAAAGGTTAATATCCGCCGAAACTTAGTAGGATGAGAATCCTATGTATTAGTTTTTGGTTTAGTCAACGTTGAAGGATACAGTGTTCCAAAATATTGTGCACCTAATCTTTGTTTCCTCAAAACTTGCTCTGCAAGAAACTTTCATTAAACAATGTCAAATCACGGCGACAACAACGAAACCGGTGAAGCCGCAGCAAATGCGAACCAACCGGGTGCAGACGTTACAGGGTTTAATGAAGACAACCATGGTGCAATAATCATCCCGGTCAATATAAGAAAAACCATAACTATAAAACTTATAGGAAATGGAGTAACATCAAGAGGTGGTACAGTCATATTTGTGGTAGAGGCACATGAATATCGACAGACAGAGGTATGACTCAACGGCTAGCCGACTTAGCCCCTCCCATGCCTCCTAGGACACCATCAGTGAAAGCATCCGCCCCTTGGTTTTCGCCGGCGCTTGCAGATAAGCGACGGCAATGTAAAAAAGCCAAAAGGGAGTGGCGTAAGCACTATGATGCCAGCTCAAAGGAAACTTATAGGGCTATGGTTAGAGACTATCACCACGACATCACAGCTGGCAAAAAGTCCTATCTGGCCAGTAGGACTGAAGATGCTTCCAGTTCCTGTAAAGAAATTTTCAGGATAGTCAAGGACTTTATCTCCCCTCCGTGGTGCACCCCCAGATCCATGCATTCGGAGTCCTGGATCTCCGAACTTGCTGACTTATTGCCAGCAAAATTCGGACTATCCAGGCCTCCTTTGGAACAGCAGACACGTCCACCACTCTTAATCTGCGGTCCCCTTGTCCGTGCCTGATCTCCGCAGGCCCTGCCCTCTGGAACTTTCCTTCTTTGACCTTACAGGCCTTCTTAGATCTCCTTTCCAAACTGAAATCTGGCTCCCCGTTAGACCCGTGCCCTGCTAAATTCCTTGCGCAAATGGCCCCTACTCTCAACCATCTTATTAACCCGATACTTAATCTCTCTCTTAGTACGGGTGAGGTTCCCCAGCCTTGGAAACAGGCACTCATTCTGCCACTGCTAAAGAAAAACAACCTGAACCCTTAATCCCATGCCAATTATAGACCAATCTCCCTCTTGCCATCGCTTGCGAAAGTGGTCGAGAAACATGTCCATACCACCCTGTCCCACTTTCTTGAGACGAACGACATACTCCATAAGTCGCACTCCGGTTTCCGTTCCAATCTGAGCACAGAAACAGCTTTGCTCGAGGTCACCAAGGCTATTAAAGAAACCTTGGACAGTGGAGGCAAAGCCATGTTGGTTATGCTTGACCTCTCCGCGGCTTTCGACACCGTCTCCCACGACCGCCTCCTTTCTAGACTCTGGGAGATTGGTCTGAGGGTGACGGTGTTTCAGTGGTTTAGGTCTTTCCTCTCGAATCGCCAGCAAACGGTCTGGGCCCCCCCTTTCTCTGCCCGATGCCGCCTTTGGAGGTCGGAGTTACGCAGGGCTCAATTTTGAGCCCTTCGCTCTTTAACATCTACATGACCCCTCTGGCGGCACTGGCGAAGGATTTTGGGGCCCCGATCGTGTCTTATGCGGACGACACACAACTTTTGTTCACCTGCGACAAGGGCTGCAATTTTGATGGGGCGTCCATCCGGGATTACCTTGGGGCTGTGTTTGACTGGTTTAGTCGTTACAGCCTCAAGTACAACTCCAATAAGTCCGAAGTGCTCTTCTCCGGCTGCCCCGCGGACCCCAGATGGAAGGAATGGTGGCCTACTGCCATGTTCCCTCCTGCCAGCGATTTGGGGGCTGCTAAAAATCTGGGCATCCAGATTGACAACAGCCTCTCTTTCAAGGCCCAGGTGTCTGGTCTGGCCGGCAAGTGTTTTGCGATCCTGAAGATGCTGAGGAAATTTCTGCTGCTCTTATCTTTAGAGCATAGAAAGATCATGGTACAGGCCCTGATAGGCTCTCGCATGGAATATTCCAACGTACTGCACGTAGGCCTTCCGGACTTTCTCCTTTTGAGTCTCCAGGTTGCGCAGAACTCTGCGGCCCGGGCCATCTTTGGCCTTACTAGGAGAGCCAGGGCCAGTGATCTTCTCGGAGCCCTTCACTGGTTGCCCATTAAGAAGCGGATCACTTTTAAAGCCCTAATCATTGCCTTTAAAGCCCATCATGGTACAGGTGCCTGTTATCATCGGAAACGGATCAGCTTCTATTTGCCTTCTAGACCTCTGCGATCTTCCACCCTGGCCAGGGCGGTCACCCCGGTGATCCGACGTGCACGCTGCGGTTGCGTTCCTTTAAACATCTTGCCCCCCGGCTATGGAACACTCTTCCTCTGTCACTCAGATCCAACATCAATCTGCTGGCTTTCAGGAAGGATCTGAAGACCCTGCTTTTCACGCAATAACTTATTCCATTCTGCTCTAAGCTCTCTCTCCCGTTCTACCTTCCACTCTGGGTCCGTGATGATCTTCAGCGCCAGGACACTCTTCGGAGTAGCCGTGCGCTATAAAAATATCCCCATTAACTTAACTTAACTATTCCTGGATATATTTTCCAGCAGCACACACTGTAACACCTGAGTTCCACTACTACAAAATAGCGGAATCTCCAGCGGAATACTCTCCTTTCGAGGAAGTTGAAATTCCACTGACATACCAAGAGCACCTGCTCTTGTTTAATGGCGCCCTAAAACATCAAAACCACATTACCAGGCTCGGTCCGCTAGGTAGACCAGGAGCCACATGGCCCGTTCTATCCAGCTACACACCACATCCGGACATTGAAGCAATGTCAGACGGAGAACTTTTAGTTCAGCTAAAACAACGAATTAAAATTCATAGACAATTGGTCCAATATGTCATGCGGACTTCAACAGTCCAACCTGCAATTAAAATTCCACAAAATACCCCTCACCGGGGGAACACAAATAAAATTACACCACAGAATATGCAATCATGTCTTGGTAAAACACCTGCAAAACGGGAACAAATTCCATTCTGGATAGCTCAAAAAATCACTCAGATAGAGGCAGTATTTCCTGATACTACCCCTCATGAAAAACACAGAATTCTGACTATCTGTCTCCCAATGGGGATAGCACCACATGTGGAGGACTGTGACACTTGGGGCACAGTCTTTGCTTCTATCTACACAAAAACACATGGTGTTCCGTCTATGGCGGTGATACCAGACGTACTAAGACAGATTCAAAATGAATACGGTCCAGAACCTGCTTTAACTCTAGGTATGAAATTACTGAAAGACTTTCAGCAGGTCTCGGCTATATTATTAGCCAACATAAAAGGAGAAGCAGCATGTATGGCAATCCGCCAAAAATTGAAAGAGACAGATATAGCAGACCAACCTTTTGAGCTTGCTAAAATAATTGAAAAATCCTATGAAGAATTAGGCAGAGATAGTTTGGGTGGTAAACCAGTAAAACCCCAACTAATTGAAAATCCTGAAAAAACTTTTATTAAAAATAATCTCCATTCTCAAAAGAAGGAGTGGGAGGGTAATAAACAAACCACTCCCAGAGAAAAACAGTTCCAGACCAGAGGAAGGTCTCTACAACAAAGAGATAAATCTCCAGAACAGGGGGACAAGTCTCCCCAATGGGAGCCCTCAGAAAAAAGATACAACCTTAGAAATAGGGACAATTTGAGAAAACCTAACAGATATCAAGATATTGATACACGTCCCTCTCGATCTTTTCAGACTTCATCGGAAAGAAGAGGACTGTCTGAACATAAAGAAGAGCACGTCAAGTCCAAAGACAAGGAACCTGCTCATCAAAGTAAAAAATTACAATTTCCCAGAAAGAAGGTAGCCAGTATTAAAATAAAACATGGCGAGAATCCTGAGGACACAACTGAAAAACTGAAAGTGGGCCCAGAGAATGCTAGACAGCGCAGCAGAAGTGAGCATAGCTCGCAAGATCCTGATGAATCTTCTGGAGACAGTGGACACGAATGAATACATTCAAGTGGAAACTGCAGACACCCGAGTGAGCGTGCCCCATAAACTATATGAAATAACATTACGTATAGAGGTAGATAAAACTAGGAAAATAAAAGGTCTCTTTTGGGAGAATCTATCTACAGGCTATGATATACTTCTAACAGAGAAAGACTGGCCACCAGAGTTTGTCAGGGAGTGCCCACATGGCGAAGAAATGATTATGCCTGCCTTCTCGAATCACATTCCAATATTTAAAAAATACACACTTGCTAGAAAATGGGCAGTGGCCCAAGCCCCTGCATTATATAAAAATCATGTAGGATGGGATGAGGATTCTCCCCACCATAAAATCCAGTTAAAAAATGAGCCTACTGCACAGAGGCAGTATCTTGTTAAGCAAGAAGCTAAGAAACAAGTAAAAGAAAATTTAGATCAACTTAAATATCAGGGGGTTATTGAAACATGCACCTCACAAATGAACAATCCTTTGTTTCCTGTCTCCAAGCCAGATGATTCATATTGTCTAGTTTTGGACTACAGACATCTAAACTCCTGCTGTAAAACTTGTGCAGTACAAAACTCACACAGTGCAGCACTAATGAATAACATCGTGCGCAAGAAATATAAAATGACATTAGATATTTCAAATGGTTTCTTCTGTCAAAACATAGCACCTGAAAGCAGATATTTGACCGCTTTCTCCAGCATGGGGACCCAGAAACAATTTTGTCGTCTCCCACAGGGATTCAAGAATAGCCCAGGATTATTTTCAGCCAGGGTAACAGAGTTACTACAAATGTATGCTGATGAGGCATTATCCCATGTCGATGACATCTATCTTACAGACGATGACCTGGAGACTCACTTGAAAAGAGTGAACACCATAATACTTGGGTTCGCATCTGAAGGGTACAAATTTAATTTTAAAAAATCACGAATTGCTCATCTAACTGTCCTATTTTTAGGATATGAATTATCAAGTGAAGGCAAAAGCCTAGCAGACAACTTCTTAGAGAAGTGTGCAGTACTCCAAGCTCCAAAAACGCTGAAGAACTTACAATCAATACTAGGGTTTCAGAATTTCGGAAGAACATACATTCTAAATTATGCAGAGAGGGTTAAACCTCTCTATGAACTAATAAAACCTGATTTTAAACCAATTAATTGGACTCAAAAACACACAGAAATTTTAAGATCATTACAGACGGACATGTTAACTAAAACAAAACTGCAAACACGCGCAAACGAACGCAACCTTGTAATCCGAGTCATCCCAGGAAGATGCGGATTCACCTACCTGACCTCTAATGAGGGAGAAATGGTATCAATAGCTTACAAATCACATTTGTACACACCAGCTGGAATTAAATTCAGTTCTACTGAAAAAATTCTAACTGCGGTTCAAATTGCTGTAGCAAAAGAAGGAGCCCTAGCCCAAGGAAAAAGGATATCTGTTTTAACAGCAGTATCAGACCCTTGAGGCGGTAACAATACCAGGCAATCCTAATGCCAAAGCTCTAGATCCAAAATGGATAAAATGGGAAACTTCTCTTGCAACAGAAGACTTGACACACGCATTTGATCCGAAAATGAAAAAACTAGAATATCTGGAATATGAAAATTCTGCAGATCGAATTTCTGCCTCGCGAACAATACACCTGTGTAATCTACCCGGACAGATTTGCACACCACTACGTTGTGGAATAACAGATCTACAATGCAGCGTGCGCGATTGTTAAAGGTCATTGGCGCTTAGGTAAATTCAGACCGATGGTCACTAAAACTGAATCTCTCAGAAATTGTACAGCTCAGCGAGCTGAAATAAGATCTTTAAAGATGGCGCTTGAAAATGCTGATCGTGAATTCCCGACACTAATATTGTGCGATTTGCATTACTGCGTCCGATCTTACAATAATTCCATGCAGACCTGGATAAAAAACGGTTACAAGGATGAGACAGGTGCCACAATGAAGCATAAAAAACTATGGGAACAAGTAGTTCTTTTGCAGAAAGAACTACAAAAGACTCACGTGATACATACGCAGAGTCATCAACGTGATGGCGTTCGCCTTGCAGGGAATTCATTGGCTGACAAAGCCACAACGGCAGCTGATCACTCGGCTTCCGTAGCTACAAAAAAGAGTACGAAAAAACAAATAGATGGCGAAACGCTGCATGCAGTAAAAGCCTCAATGGAAGGCAATTATGCGGCGTTACCTCTAAACTATCCACTCGGCAATACATACATAATTGATGCGAACTCCGTTCCGTTTGCTCAAATCCCTGGAGTGGGGGATAGAGTAATTCCAAAAACTAACCGGAGAGTCCTCTTGATACAAGAAGCACACATGGGATTGGGTCTAAGGCACCAAGAGATCCTGGAATCTCTAATAGAATTACAATCACAATACTTGTGGCTGGGGATGAGAGTAGAAATTTATAACTTTGCATTGAATTATCAGGACTGCAACAGAGATCGCAGTTGTGCACCGGACCAGACACCAGCCCAGACATCACTATTAGACAGCATCAGGCTATCTATGCGCAAACGTCCGACCGGACAAATGCGGTCCCATATATATTAAGACGTGATTCATTTGGATGAGACCCCCAGCGCTCGGCTGATGCCAGAACTGTTATAAAAGATTTGCGAGTCTTTATCGGCACATACGCAATTGGCATGCTACATTCTGACCAGGGTCCTGCGTTTAGCTCTCAGGCCTACAAGGTGGCCATGGCCAGCATGGGCATTGCATTGCGGTATTCTAGTCCATTCCATCCCGAGGGAAATGCGGTAGTGGAGAGAAAAAAACTGGACATAAAGCAATCTATATTGGCGAGGGTATTAGGTTCGGGTGACGGGTGGGTCAAACATCTAATAAGTGTCCAACGTAGTCTTAATAACATACCAAGAAATTCTCTAGGAGGTATCAGCCCGTACGAACTTTTATTTGGTACTAGAATGATCATTCAGGACTTGGATTGTCAGACTTCAGTGGTGCAACAAAAAGCCTTTGGTATCAAAGATCGTTTGGCTGTTTTACAGGACTTAAATGAAACAAGAAAAAGTCTGAGTAATGAAAAACTAAAGCCAACTACCACTGAAGAAAAACCACCTGTCCCAGCAAGACCTGTCTGGATTCCAAAGATTGGGGATCTGGTCAGAGAAAAGACTGCGGTGAAGAAGGAATTTGGGCTTTCTTACAGAAAAACAGTACCTGTCTTAGCTGTCAGCGGAACAAGATCAGTTGTACTACCGCCCCTTGCTGGATAAAAAAAGAGAACCGAGTTGTATCAATGGACCTGGTGAAGCCACAACCATGTGGCCGATAATAAGTAGTAGGCCCAGTGGACTCCCAAGAAATAGCAGAAGACCAAATCTTGCTACAATCCAAGAGGTTCAAACTGAGAGACTAATCACATTTGACAAACCTGCAGTGATTAAAAAAGGACTATGAACAAAGCCATGGAACTTGTGCATCTTGAAACCCAAATTGCAACAGTTCATTCAGAAACACCAGTCTACAACGATGTAGCCTCGGACTATACAAATGTAACAAAAGAAAATGCAAAGATCAATAGAAATCCGGAAGCAATCCCACCAATTGATAGAACTGCATCTGGCTACTTTATCAACTTTGATGACTTTTCCGATGATCCAAGTGAACATGGAGACAACCCAGCAACAAAAACATTCAAAGAAAAAATCACAGAACTCTTTCATCAACTCCGAGAAACATATATAACTTCACCATGGATTAAATTATGGATTGTGTTAGGTGTACTTTTCCTCCTTCTATGGCTCATCTTGGTTTTAAGTTTGGGTACATTTATTGATGGAAAATATAGTACAAATCCTGTTATCCTGTGACGTAATGGCACTCAAGTGCTGTAGGATTCTCTTGTGAACAGGCAGTTTTGTACTGCCCACATACTGCAGTGGGCAGGGACATTCCAAAATGTATATAGCAAATTCTGTTTTGCAGGTTAGTGTTTTGGTAATTTTATGTTGCCTGTGGCTGAACCCATCCTGATAACCCGTACGGCTCACCCCATGTGTGCATGCCTTACAGGACTTGCATTTGTGGAAACCTCCTCTTGTGTGGTACCACGATGTTTTTGTGAGTACCTCAGGCCCGGTTTCCACCAATCTGCTTCTCATACTGGGTGCCCTGCTATATTTTATGGATGCTCGCTTGGGCAACTTGTGCCCAATGATATTATCCTTCAGAACTATGGGCCAATTCTTATTGATAATTTTTCTCACCTCTTGATGTTGAGAAGAGAAACCCGTAATAATTCTGAAGGTTTCAGCCTTAGGGTTTCTTGCAGGATCCGTTGCTTCAGCACTTGGTTCCATAGTTGATGGAGAGTTATGTTTTGTCAATAAAAGTAGACGGTCTAGGTTTTTACTTTTATGGATAGCTTCATCAATGACTTTCTGCAAATAGCCCCTATCTCGAAATCTACTGGAGCTGGCCTGCTGCGCTTCCGCTAAATCCTTCTCTGTGCTACATAGTCTACGAAGTCGCAGCATTTCACCATAAGGTATACTCATGATGAGGTGGCGAGGGTGTGCACTGTCAGCATGGAGTGTTGTATTCCCAGCTGTTTTTTACGATACAACTTGGTTTCAGGTTTGTTGTTATGTACGTAAACTAAGGTATCCAAAAAAGGGACCTGTTGCTGACTAAGTTCACCTGTGAATTGTATATTGAGAGCATTGTCGTTGAGACAATCTATAAATCCCAAGGCTTCTTCCTTGCTCCCCCTCCACACCACAAACAGATCATCAATAAATCTATGCCAACTAATGACATGTTCCCTCATTTCCTGCTCAAAATGTGTATGGAGGACCAGTTCCTCTCAAGCTCCCATGTGCAAACATACGAAGCTTGGAGAGAAACTGGCCCCCATCGCCACTCCTTGTAATTGTCTATACAGCAAATTGCTGAACATAAACACATTGTGTTCAAGGCAAAACTGAAGCATTTGTATCAACATTTTGTTATGTTCATGAAAAACAGAATCTCTTCTCTCTAAGTAATACTGTATTGCTGCAATGCCATCCACATGGCGAATACTAGTATAAAGGGATGTAACGTCGAGGGCTATTAGCCAATCTCCCTCTCGTACCTGTATGTTTGCAAGTTTGGATAAAAAATCCCCTGTGTCCCTAACATAAGAGTCCAAGCCCTTCACGTAGTTTTGGAGAAAATAGTCGATATATACCGACGTTCTTTCCAAAAGGCTGCCCCTGGCAGAGATGAATGGTCTGCCAGGGGGATTGTTCCTGTCTTTATGAACTTTGGGGATGAAGTACATAGATGGTATTACCGGAAAATCAGTTTTCAGGTAATTGTATTCCGGTTCAGCCAAAAGTTTTGCCGCTTTCCATTTCAACAACAATTTGTGATATTCATGTTGCATGTTTCTGACTTCATCACCTTTTAGTTTTTTGTAGTGTTCCCTGTTGTTTAACTGTTGAAATGCCTCTTTGTCATATGTGGTTTTGCTGAGAAGTACGTTTCCGCCCTTATCACTAGGGCGGACAATGATGTTGTTGATGGCCTTGAGCTTTTGTACCAAGGATTCATAGTCAAATGTTCATTGGTCATATTTGAATTTCATTTTACTGATTCTGCCATGTAGCTCCTTTAGATCACTAACAATGTTCTCGTGGAATGCTGTAGTGTTTGCTCAAGGGAAAACGAGAGTAGGAGTTTAAAAGAGAGTTTATTCTGCTCAAGAGAATAACAGCGACATCAGGCAGAAGCAGTGGTCAACTGCCACACAGCCCACATTCTACAACAAAGCACAGAATCATCACGAAGTAAGATTCTACCTACAGGTGCCTGGGAGGCACAATACAGAGAATACTACATTATCCTCTTTTCTACAAAACAAAAGATAAAAACAAAAGTGGGTGGAGAGATAGAAAAGAAAGGGAAAGAAAAGAAAGAAAAGTAAGCAAAGAAATTTGTAGGAAAATAGAAATGAACAAAAACAGAGTACAAGGAGGTTACCTGAACCTGGCGGGAATCTTACAGACTCTCAGACTCATGCGAAGCTCTGGCACAATGGTAACATCATTACAACTACTATTTCCTTTATCGGTATCAGAACCGAAACTTGACAAAAGGTTATTGGGGACAACATTGTCACTAGCGACCTTAACAACTTTACAAATGTTCCACCAATTTTTGTTGTTCACCCGCACAGCATTACCGCAAACCTTATCAACCACTAAAGGCTCAAAGAATTTGCTCCTACCCTTGGTGACATGAACTGGATTTTTGATACGAACAACATCACCAGCACAAATGTTATGAGGAACAGACCTTTTTCTTTCATCAAAATAAACTTTTTGCTTTGCTTGAGCTCCAGTAACTTTGTCCCTCACAAAACCATCAATGCCATCCATTACATGCATCTTCACCCATTTTGACATCCATCCAGGACAAATTTTCGTAGAAGGTTTCCTCCCTCTTAAAAGTTCTAAGGGAGAAACACCAGTTGATGAATGCGCAGTAGTACGGTAAAACCATAACATGGAACACACAGCATTCTCAACTACACACTTGCTAGCAATGGCCCACTGCACACAATTATTAAGCACTCGATTCATCCTTTCAACAAGGCCATTAGCCTGGGGGTGATAGAAAGAACTCTTTTTGTGAGTGACACCACCTTGTTTAAGAAAACATTCAAATTCAGAACTAACGAACTGCACACCATTGTCCGTCATGACAAACGAAGGAAAACCTTCTCTCAGGAAAATATCTTTTAAAAAAAGAATTACATCAGAAGAGGAAGGTTCGCTGATAAAACGAATCTCCGGCCATTTGGTGTAACAATCAATGGCAACAATGGCAAAGCGTGAAGAAGAGGGTAAGAGATTGAAAGGACCCACCAAATCAACGCCAATCCTCTCCCATGCTCTCTCCGGAAATTGAACAGGTTCCAAAGGGGGTGTCCTAAAGTTGTGACTTTTGTCTGAGGATTTGCAAATAACACAATTATCAACCATAGTGTCAACACAAACATCCATTTGTGGCCACCAAAACACATCCCTCAACCTACGTTTCGTGAAAGTTTTCCCTAAATGACCTTCATGTGCACCATCCATTAGACGTTTTCTCAAACTTTCAGGAGGAATAAGCCTTCCACACCGCAAAAGAACACCATCCTCAACAGTGAGCTCATCGGCAATCTTGACAAAGGTCTGGAATTGTCCAGAAACATTCTTTTCTTTCGATTAACTGGATTTCAAATAATTTACAACTTGGACAAGAACATCATCTTTTAACAACTCCTTTTTCCATTCAACCTCACTAACAGCACACATTCCCTCAAGGTCCAAAGCAGCAACAAAACAATCCTCTTGATCATCATTCTTTTCAAAATCAGCATCATTCCCAGTAATGGGAAAACGCGAAAAATAGTCTGCCCTGACATTCTTTGTTCCAGGCAAATAAACAATGTCAAAGTTGTACTGAAGTAACTTGGTCGACAACCTAGCAATCCTAGGAGTATGCTCCTTAATCTTCTCCCCAGACAAAATAGAGACCAAAGGACTGTGGTCCGTTCGAATCACGAAATGACTACCCCAAAGAAAAGAGTTGAACTTCCTGACCGCCCACCAGCAAGCCAAAAGCTCTTTCTCAATGACAGAGAAATTCACCTCAGCACCACGCAAAACTCTTGAAGCATAAGCAATGGTGTTATCACATTGGCCATTCTTTTGAGTCAGAACAGCCCCGAGACCAAATCCACTTGCATCCACAGTCACAACACATTCTTTATTTGGATCAAACGGTTTAAGAACACTGTCACTCACTAACTGTAACTTAATCCATTGAAAAATTTCTTGACAGTACATGTCCCAAATAAATGGCACATTCTTCTTTAACATATTCGTAAGAGGTTGAACTTTAGATGCATAATCCTTGATAAATCTGGAGTAAAATTCACTGAGACCAATGAAAGACTTCAACCCAGATTTATCGACAGGGGGAGATGCATCTACGATGGCTTTCACCAAACCAGGACGTCGTTCCACCCCATCATGCGAGACCACATGACCAAGTAATTCAATTTTTTCCTTTAGGAAAACACACTTCTCACTTTTAAGCACAATACCTTTATCTTGCATGATTTCTAACACTAGATTCAATGAATTGTCATGATCCTCTTTGTTCTCGCCAAAAATCAAAACATCATCCTGGAAAACAATTACCCCAGGGGTGTCTTTAAACATTTGACTCATTAGTCTTTGGAAAACTGATGCCGCCGACACGAGGCCGAACGGCATTCTGCAGTATTGAAAACTCCCGAAAGGAGAAACAAATGCTGTCAAATGTCTAGAGGATTCACTCAACACCACCTGATGGTAAGCGGAAGCTAAATCCAATTTTGTGAACCACCTTGCACCTCTAGTGAGAGACAACAGATCTGTAATTTTAGGTAAGGGGTGCGAATCAATCCAGATGTTTTTATTGAGACTGCGCAAATCCACACAGACGCGCAAATCACCATTCCTTTTCCTGGCTACAACAAGAGGAGACAACCACAAGGACGACTCAATAGGCTCTATGACCCCCTTCTTGCACAACCCACACAATTCCATTTCTAAACTATCTCTTACGCTGAAAGGGACACTCCTGACCTTGTGTTTAACAGGGACGGCCCCATCTTTCACTCTTATCTCGTGTTTAAAATCTTTAATCATACCAAGACCCTTCCCAAAAACAGAGGGAAACTTGAAAATTAATTTCTCAATATAGTCATTTGATTCCACGACAGCCAATTTTTCGATAAAGTCACAAGATTCTGCGACACTAACTTGTTCTTTAGTGCCTGGCCTTAGAATCAACTTAAACAAGCCCTGGTGGAACCACCCCAAAATGTTTAACCGCTTGATTGAGACATATACTTTCCCAAATATCTTCCTACCCCTGAACTGAATGATATCTTCAAAGAAACCAAGCAGAGCTATCCTGCGTCCTTCATAAGAAACGGGGGCTCTATCAGGTGGTTGGAGCTTCCTTTCAGGCCAAGTTTCATCAAACAACTCTTGGGTGATCATTGTTACTCTAGCTCCTGAGTCAACTAACAGGGAAAGTACTTTTTCACCCACACCAAAATCTTCATAAGGGTCAACACACTCTGAAGGGTCCCCAATGATGACACCGTCATCCCGTACCACCACAACCATCTCTCTAAGGTCGTCTTGCATACTATTAATAGGATCTGAGTCCCTTCCGGTACCTTCATAAAATTCTGTGACATTTCCTACCCCATTTACATTGCTCTGCCCCTGAGACTTATTCATGAGGGTTGAATTTCCCTGTTTAGAGATTTGACATATTTTCGCAAAATGCCCAAATTTTCCACAATTACGCCAAGTAGAATTCCTAGCGGAACATAATTTGTTGCTCTTATTATGTGAAGGATTGCCACATCTATAACAAATGTCACTCCTAGAAAAGGCATTTCTTTCAAAACGTTGTGGACTTTGAAAATTGTTTTTCTCAAAACGTTGTTGCCCAGAGGCCGCCTTGCTATCCTTGTTCTCCTTAGTTCTAACTATGGAAATTGCTTCTTCAGATTTCTTCTCAAGTTCCTTCACTTCCTTTTTAGACAACTCTATACTCTTTGCGGTACGATTAGTCTCTTCAAGTGTTGGGTTGCCCAAAGTAGGTAGTTTTTGTTGGATTGACTTGTCAGTACATTTACATACATATTGATCTCTAATCAATTGTTCTCTGAACCCTTCGAATTCGCATTCTGCACTCAATTACCTTAAACTTGAAACCTAAGTCTCAACATCCTCCCCAGGAAGCTGCTCTCTTTTGAAGAATTTATGTCTAATTACAACAAGACTAGGTTTTACATCAAATCTCAACTCCAGTCTCATTCTTGTCTCCGTGTATTCATCAACATCTTCTTCGGCGTTGTTTCTGGTTAAAGGAGGTAAGTGTTTATAGATCTCTCTACCCTCAAAACCTAATGAGTGTAATAATAGACATTTCTTTCTTTCTCCGCGATATCTTGACGCGCCTATTGCACCTAAATAGGTCTCGAATGCATCGAACCATTTCTTCCAAATTATGGGTGGATTGCCTGGAGTCTCGAGAAAAGGAGGTGGAGGAGAGACTGACTGCATGGTGCGCAAAACGAGTGCTTTATCAATATGTGTTTGTTAATCCCAATACTTCATAGTCCTGCCTTGTCGCTGTTCATAGAGGATTGGGAATGAAGTGGGATACATTTTTTAAATTTTCTGTTCTTCTTGAACAACTGATTGTGTCTAAGTGTTCATAGTAACTCCGTTTCAAAGAACAGACAGCGTTGCTATCGTTGCTAAGGTTACACTTTTACAAATGTGTGATGAGTAGACAGCTTTTCCTTCGTGGTTAAAATTATGGCGTTTTACTTTCGTGTAAATGGCACAGCGTAAGGTTACACGTTTCCAAATGCGCGAAGAGCAGACAGCGTATACTTCGTGGTTAAAGTTGTTGCGTTGTCAATGTTACGCATGTGAAGAGTCTTTAAAATGGCCGCCAACTACGTCTGTAACGTTGCCAACCACACGCGTGCTAACCTTCCATCCACGACTCGCGCAGCAGACTCTAAGATTCTTTTACGCGTGAATGCGTCGTGCTGCGTGGCCAACCACACGCGTCCTTCTTGCCAATCAGGATATGCGCTAACGATGTCTATTAAAATATTTTTTGATACGCTTATGCCTTCTTGTTACGCTTATGCCTTCTGGATAATAATGCCATAGACGCGCTATGAGGAAAAACTTATCTCGCTTGGATTGTTGCTGACAGCGAGTCTTCGTTCTCCCACGAAGCGTTGAGGTGAACACGATGGCTCGGAATCGAGGTAAGGCAGGTTCTTTACTTTCTCCTGAGCATCGTCGCCAACAATTTTGTAGTGTTTGCTCAAGGGAAAACGAGAGTAGGAGTTTAAAAGAGAGTTTATTCTGCTCAAGAGAATAACAAGGACATCAGGCAGAAGCAGTGGTCAACTGCCACACAGCTCACATTCTACAACAAAGCACAGAATCATCACGAAGTAAGATTCTACCTACAGGTGCCTGGGAGGCACAATACAGAGAATACTACAAATACATCAATAGACTCCCTTGGCATAATTGGACAAAAAGTTGAAGGAGGCATGAAGGGGGTAAGAGGCTTAGTACTTGTTGACACTATAGGAGCTTCTCGAGATCCTAATATTGTCTCCGATGTTTGGATTTCACTATCTTCCATAGTCATGCTGTCATTGCCATCGTTAGTCCATAATGTGTTGAGTTCTTGGGTTAACGAGGGGTTTGCATGAACTCTTTCACAACCTCCATTTCATTGGCTTTCATTTCATGATATTTTTTCAGTTTTAGTTTGCGAGTAGCTTTGTAAAAGTCGGTGCAAGTAGCAGCATAGTTCAAATTAGTTCTTGGAGCATATGATAGCCCCAACCTCAAGATGTTTTCCTCTTTGGCTGTGAGGGTCATATCAGTAAGATTAATAATTTTCTGTTGAGTGTGGCTATTTATTTCTTCTGCCACTGGCCCCTGCCCTTCATTTTCGGCGGACCGTTGCTTACTTGACCCTGCCCACGTCCTCGCCCTGTGCCTCCTCCTGCGGACATAGTTTTTCCACTTTCTCCGTAGTATTTTCTCGTGCCTGGTCTCAGAGTTTGGAGGTGTTCCTCGCATAAAAAACTAATCTCTTTGCCTGGAGATGGTTTTTTGCCAACATTACCCACTCTCGTTTGCCTTTGTTCAGAGTCAGTATCACTTCCTGGACCTGAGCTGAAATCGGATACCCCTGATTCTTCAGCATTGGGTTGCATTTGTTTGTAGTTTCTTCTGCCCTGTGTCTTCGTTTGAGTATTACCAATGGTTCCGCCGCTGGCCTTGCGGATACCATCATATTTCCTTGAAAAAGTGAAGATTTGCCCTAGGTCATAATCCTGCCTATCTCTGGCAAATTTGTATGTCTTTCTTGTTATAATCTTTTCCTCCTCCTTTTTCAATCGGCCATTCATTTCCGCCAAAAGCTTAGTTCTCTCTTCTCCCGTACCCAAGGTTTCCAATTCCTCATATAGAATTGCGATCTCATCCAGCAGTTTGGTTCGATCTATCTCTGCATATTTAATAATATCAATACCAATAGCCCTGATGCCTATAAATTACTGTCCGCCCATTAATTCCGGATTGGGGTTTTCGTACGTGGGCGATGTTAAGATCTTGAGCCCCCTAGGTATCCGGTTTACCTCGATGTATTTTTGCAGGGACTAAGCCTCCCACCATTTACTCTGTTCCTGGCGGGATTTCTTCTCCAGGATTTTAATCTTGCCATTAAGTGTGTCCGTGTTAGGTCCTCCTTGTGGGTTCGAGGTGTTATGTGCATTGATGTTAACACTAGGGGGTTCATCCGAGAACATAGTCGTAGCTCTCGCCTCCCTATCCCTCACGCTGTCAGCCGACATATTGGTTAAGCGATTGATTTAGTGTGGACAAAACGATAGATGTGAATTATAACAAAATAACGTGTTGCCACTTTACCGCGTTGCTTTCCGCCTCGATTCGATGAATTATTTCTCCCGGGTTGCAGTGTTTAGCTCGACTCCAATGCCTCTTAGTGGTCTGCAGGCACCATTCTGCGAGGATACAACTACTTCCAGTTCAATTCAATCTGTGTTTGGGGGTCAAACGTCTTCTCTCCTCCCAGAGAACACAAACGCCGAAGAGACCTCCGGTGGGGATTCACTTGTAGCGACGTTTACCTCAATTTGTTTTAGTTTGGAAAGGGTCTCGTGTCTGGTCGCGCAGATCCAAGCGACCACTATTATAGCAGTTCCAAAGTTTTCCCTGCGCGGTTGCAGCTCGTCTTAGCTCGCGCCAGGAACACAATGCACGGACCAGTTGCTGCGGTACTCAAAATTTCTTTATTCGCTTGCCGGCTTAATCATAACGTTTCGGCACTCAGGTGCCTTGCTCACATGACGGTACACAAAAGTGAGCAACCCAATATACCCTTGAGGGTTTGGACAATAGATATGTTATGGTAATTGAACCTTCAAGGGTTTTAATTGTCTTAATGTTTCAAATATTATTTTAAATATCTACAATTGTACGACCTGATATATTTGATGCCGTTAATGCACAACAACTGTGACAAATGTCTTTTTAAGTTAATTTCTGTTTGTCACTGAACAGTGATCTTTTTGAGACAAAAGAGAGCAAAAGAAAGGGTGTATATGAAAGAGTATTCGGATTTAATATTTGTTACAAGGGTACATGATAGATATACAACGTTGTAAGAGAACATACAAATGAATTGATCTACAAAAATTCTCTATACAACAATTGCAGAAGCTTTTCTGCCTATTTACAATCTAATTTATTATCCGGTAGAAAAAGCAATCGTCGACGTTTCGGTCTCTATTCTTGCGTTTCCGAGACCATCCTCAGGACATAAAAAATCATATCTTGGGAGACCCTAAAAATAACAAAGATGCCATTAAAAAAACATCTAAGTATCCTATACTTAGGAAATAAGCAGTTATCAAAATATAACACCCTAAGCTCTCAATATTTTATAAAACAAAGTACATTGTATATCTATTTATATCTATTTACATATCATTCTAGAATTTGATTCAGAATTATCTTTATTTATTTTTATACATCACAAATGGTTGCTTCCATCAAATGCAATCATTGTATAGATGTCTATTTCACAATTGAATTGTTTTCTGATTCAACACAAAATGATATAGTGCCTTAAATGATTTAAAAATGACCTTTCAAACAAAGTGGTTTGCATGATTGTCAAAGCAGAAGGATAAAGAGTCACTCATGCTCGAACTGTGATTACATTTACAAGAAAACATTGATTTGTAATAATACCTCAATTTCAGTTATTAAATAATGTCTATATCTTTTGGAACAATGTAATCCATTATTTATTGCATTTACTTGAAACTAGAGCTTCAAAAATGATGTCTTAGCCTTAAAGAGTGTCATGTATATATATAAAATCATTACATCAATCACGAAAATTCTGAATATAGTGGTAATGTGCGACACAGCATAAATCAAAATGATTGTATCTCTCTTAGTAGAATAACCTGCATCACAACCAAAAGAAATGTCTGTTTGAGAACACTGGCCTTAGAGACAATATTTTGACTGACATCGACATCCGCAAGTTAAATATGTCTTCCATGAAATCGGTCTATAAAACTGCTCTATGTCCTTTGCTAGTTTTTCAGATAACTTAAAAACAACCGGGACTGAACATTAGTCTCTAAAGGATTGAAGGCATAGCACTCAGTGTAATTACTAAATTCTGGTTTATACTAATTTTTCTAAAAAACCGGAGAGAGTGGGGGGGAGAAGCCTCTATTTCATTATATCGAGCAACTAAATTTAAGAATAGAAATTTATTTATAAGAAATATCACTACATGGATCGCATTATCGTACAATCGACAAAGAACAAACTGTCTCAGCATGGTCAATAAATACCTGTTTGAAGTCCTTATTCGCCTGACTTCATAGATGTATAGAAAAGGAATTGGGCAGATAAGATATCTGTGGACAGGTGGAGAGAAGCGATTAATTCCTATGCTTGTGTTACGCTTAAACAAATATAGTCTCTCACTATCATCTTATTTTATACCTCAATCAGGCCAATCCAATATTAACCGTTAGGATTTAGTTAATCAAAACACATAAGTTAATGTTATGGTAGGGGGCCTACAAAACTGTGAAATTTAAATTACTAGTGTGGGACCTCAGATATTATGAGGTTTTCAATAGCTTAATTCAGAGAGTAACATACCTAAAAAAATTGTGAAAATCTCTTATCGTATTTTTCTGGCGTTTGTAGTTACAACGTTGAGTCTATCGCAGTCAGCTCTCAACAACTAAAAAACACCCAAAATGTATATTAGTTAAGGGTTCAGAATTTTAGCCAAGCAAGTAGGAGGGAATTATCTAAATTGCCTACTCTGTCAAATACCTGAAATTAATTTGCTGCAGCCCGTCACTTCCAAGTCAGTTCAGGAGCAAGAATGAATGCATGTAACCCGAAGCTTTTTGAAGGGCTTCGTTTAGAGATCAAAAGAGGACTTTCATTTAGAGATCAAAAGAGGACTATCTTTTGTCAAAGGGCCCCATGTGCCTGATAGCAAACTGGCGACCATCTTGGAAGGTGATATTTTACATATAATTCATAGAATTCACATATAATTCGAGCTTGCTAATCAAAGTATAGCTTCATCTTATAACATAAAGAACACAGTATAGCAAAATTACTGTTCATCAAAGCAAAATGTTAGATTTTTGTAATTTTTCATTGCATAATTACACAGGCTCTAATTAAAAATAAAGTTCACCAAAGGTTGCCAAACAGTCGCAAACCTTACTAATAACTGCAAAGAAAACTTTATCTGGCATCAATGCATAAATCGTTAGGATGTCCTTAAACCGGCAAATAGTATCCGTAGAGGTTTTCTGACTACAAAGACTACTAACAGTGCTCCATATGTATCTAATACAAAAAAGCAGTCTATATTCATATTGGCCAATTATAACTTCCACAGTAAGCATGGTTTATAGGTTTGGCAACTCAGTAGTATTAATTGCTTCAGTAGATTGTTATACATTATCAAGGAAATAATATATGTCAGATGTTCAAAGTAGACAATAAGCTGTGCCACAACAATACGGATCAATTCAAAGAAAAGAGTGAAAATCCCTCCTGGATCCATACCAGTTTACAACTACTGTTGTTGAAAACAATTGTTTGAAATTTGGACACTAGCATAATTGAAAACAGTTTGAGACAACATTTCATGTATCAAAATAAGTCATCAGGATTCACAGACAAGCCAAGGAGTGCCATTATGTAGCACTGTTTAGACCTTTTTCTATCGTGTTGGTATTACAGATATATTTTCCTTCTCTTAAGGTCAAAATCCGGTCAACATTCTGTTGCCTCTTCGTGGGTTTGACTACATCAATGACCCACCTGGTCATTTGATTAAAGGCGTGTCCTGTCCTCAAATAATGTTCAACCAGGGGGGCATTTTCAACCTTGCATCTAATGCGGGATTGATGCTGCAGAATCCTCTTTTTTATGGGCTGAATTGTCTTCCCAATATAGTGCAAATTGCACGGGCATTTTATGCAATTCACCACATTAGTGGTGTTGCAGTTTGAAAATGACCTTAATGTAAAATTTACACCATTGATGTTACGTCAGATTAAATACTGTGAATTGGCATGCATTCTATATGTGTCACTTATATCCAAGTAATTAACGTATGTGGTTCAAGAAGGGTGATACCCAGAAATTAAATAATATGATAATTATAACAAGATTGAAGAATACAGTGGGACACTTTATTGTAGGTTGTCTACAGTGTGTGGAGGTACGGCACCTCTGGGCACTCTAACCATTCTTAATTCTATTCCACTAAATGGGACTGCCTTTGGGGGATACCTTGAGAAAGTAAGTGTTGTGTCCCTAATTGATTTGTTAAGGTGTGTCATATAACTTTTAAAATGTGAGGAGAAACAACTTGCATATCAAGTGTTGGTAATCCATTATGTCTTCTTCATTATGTTAGATTGGGTAACAATTCTGATGAATAATCTGTAACTATGTGGTGCTGACCACTATATGCATTTCCCTTGTGTGGAATATTAGAGGCAGGGCCTTTGCAATTAAAAGGTAAAAGCTGTGTGCATTCCTAAGGAAAACCGAAGTTTCAGATACCTTTCTTATAAGAGACACATAGCACAGCAACTGAGGGGTTATTTCACACAGGGTATTCATCGTATGAAGAGGTGTCCTAATTTGAATATATATTTGGGGGTCCTTTTGAAAGGAGCTGTGATTGCTGATAAATACATCCTTGATGAAAAGAGAATGGAGGGTGAGAAATTCGATATGTGAGTGTTTGTGCACCAAACACTGAGCATTATATATATTTTAACATTGTGTATGGAGCATACGGTACTTTTTACCATGATCTGGGGGGTGGATGCGAGAGAGACTTCAACTGTTTGATAGGAATAGGCCATGTTACAATGAATGTGATACATCACATGCCATTACAACACAGTTGTTACAGCGAGTGCGTTGTTACATCGCATACCATTACAATGCAAGTTGTTACAACAACTTGCTGTGGGAGCGCTGGATGTTGGAATAGTATAATTTACTATTCCAACTCCAGTCTGTGCAACAGTAGGGAAGGTGTTGGATTTTAAATCCAACACCTTCTACACCCTACAGCAAGTCGTTGTAATGACTTGCGTTGCAATGGTTTGCAATGTAACAACGCGGTCTTTGTAACAACTGCATTGTAATGGCATGCGATGTATCCCGTTTGATAGATACTAACTTATACGAGCCAAACCCACAACTAGCAAGGTCACCTGTGATAGGAGAAGCGAAAGCCCTCATAGACTTTTCTAATAATTTGAAACTAGTAGACACAGTGAATGCACAGATGGGAGGAAATACTATTTCCATTGAGCAGTGTATGTATGGCCTTCATATTAGACTAGAAAGGATATTGTGACTCGAGGAACTGCATAGAAATAATCACATGAGTAGAATTCCTTAATAGGGTGGTGTCTGACCTACATCCAGTAGTACTGACATCCACTGGGGTAAATTGAGCACCAAAACACTCACTTGGCATCTACAAGCATTAACTTTGAGTGACTTGGGGCCTGATTCAAAAAGGTAAACTTACACCTGTGTGTACGTTTATGGTTTTTTTTGGTCTTCACAAACTGCCATGCAATAGTTAGTTTACAACCATGAAGACTCCAGAGTTGTACACTTTCTATTCACTCATAGTTTGAGAATAGCAAAAGAATGTGTAAACATACACAAACTGTGAGTGTATCTCCAGTGATTCAGGCCCTCTGTGTTCAGATAGACAATCAGACATATGGAAGATGCACGGGTGGTTTGGGGACATTGTATTAAAATAGCCAATGGGTGAGACAAATGTTGTATAAGGAAATGACTGGTCTCACGTCTAATTTGAGAGAGCTCAAAAAGCGAATAGCAAAGTCCCCACATTGCTTAGAGAACTAATTCAGGAAAGGAAGAAATAAGATACTCCACCAGAGAGATGCAGGTGCATGGACTACTGGTAGTATCTGGTGTGCTTGCAGTCGAGGGAAGGGTCGCCAGTCATGGTTATAGGAGGGGGGCTTTACGCGCTAAAAAAATTACACTAGGTGGTAACTGATTATTAACAGTAACACAAAGAGAAAGATGAAGCTAGTCAAGATGAGCTGGAGAATTGCTTGGAAAAGCTATCATCACCATGAACACATTTATTTCCATGCTTCCAATGGCCTTTCTCGGTATGTAACTGTTACAACGCAACTTTTACCACGCATACTGTTACCACGCATACCATTACAACGCAGGACCCTTTACAACGCATACCTTTACAACGCATGTCATTACATCGTAGATACTATTACAACGCATGCCATTACAACGTAAGTATAGGTAAGTATATCATTTTATTTTACCTTTTCTTAAATTTAAAATATATTAATTTAATTAATTAAAGTAATTTTATATATAGTTTGGGTTTTGGGGTATAGGGGTATTTTTAGGGTTCAGGGCTGGGTTTGGGTTTTGGGGTATCGGGGTATTTTTAGGGTTCAGGGCTGGGTTTGGGTTTTGAGGTACAGGGGTATTTTTAGGTTTTAGGGCTGGGTTTGTGTTTTGGGGTACAGGGGTATTTTTAGCTTTTAGGTCTGGGTTTGGATTTTGGGGTACAGGGGTATTTTTAGGTTGTAGGGCTGGGTTTGGGTTTTGGGGTACAGGGGTATTTTTAGGTTTTAGGGCTGGGTTTGGGTTTTGGGGTACAGGGGTATTTTCAGGTTTTAGGGCTGGGTTTGGGTTTTGGGGTACAGGGGTATTTTTAGGTTTTAGGGCTGGGTTTGGGTTTAGGGGTACAGGGGTATTTTAGGTTTTGGGGCTGGGTTTGGGTTTTGGGGTACAGGGGTATTTTTAGGGTTCATGGCTGGGTTTGGGTTTTGGGGTACAGGGGTATTTTTAGTTTTTAGGGCTGGGTTTGGGTTTAGGGGTACAGGGGTATATTTAGGTTTTAGGGCTGGGTTTGGGTTTTGGGGTACAGGGGTATTTTTAGGGTTCAGGGCTGGGTTTGGGTTTTCGGGTACAGGGGTATTTTTAGGGTTCAGGGCTGGGTTTGGGTTTTGGGGTACAGGGGTATTTTTAGGGTTCAGGGCTGGGTTTGGGTTTTGGGGTACAGGGGTATTTTTAGGGTTTAGGGCTGGGTTTGGGTTCTGGGGTACAGGGATATTTTAAGGGTTCAGTTTTAAAGAAATATTTAAAAAAAATTAAATACATTTATATTAGTAATTTTTATTTTTATTTTAAAAAGTATATATATATATATATATATATATTTAATTATAAAATTACAATGACATTAATTAAAAATGTATTTAATAAATAATAATAATTAAATATTTATCAATTACTTTTTAAAAAAAAAATTATATATTACTATTTAAAAATAATATACTTACCTATACTTACGTTGTAATGGTATGCGTTGTAATAGTATCTGCGATGTAATGTCATGCGTTGTAAAGGTATGCGTTGTAAAGGGTCCAGCGTTGTAAAAATTGCGTTGTAATGGTATGCGTGGTAAAAGTATGCGTTTTAACGTCATACATCCGTCTTTCTCATAACTTTCCTGCATAATGCCTGATGCCTAACAAACCGCACAGTGTTAGGGGACCTGCAGAACTCATTTGGTGGCATAAATGCATCAGTGTTTCATGTGTACAAATATGTGTCCTTCTTGGCCCCAGCCTTAATGGCATTGTCAGAAACATACATTTGGCACCGAGAAATCTATGGGGATGATTCCTCTGAAGAGTCCGAGGAAACAGACATGAGGTGTTCATTTCACCTACTGCCCATCAGTAGCGAAGGAAACTGAAACCAACCTGGGAGAGAGGCTAGAGTTTATTACATAGCCGTGTCTATCAAAGTGTGTCCCGAGAGATCTGGCAGAACAGAAAAGGCTTCTATTCAGTGCTGCTTGCAGGGGACATGTCTTCGAACTGAGAGGACAGGTAGAAAGGGAGGTGGCAAGATGACAGAGCATCCATGATGAGCTTTAATACTGTTTTCCTACGGCAGACACCTCTTGACACGCACATTTCCAGAAGCTCTTACTCTCTGTAATTTTAATTTAATGTGGTGCTGCCTCAAGCTTTTTTTGAGTCTAATTGAAAAGGCAGCTTTGCAACTTCTTGGAACCGCATGACGAAGAAGGTTAACTATAAGAATAGAAACATGTAGCAATCTCACAAGACAAACCAGAGACTCTCTGAACTAATAAAAGCAGTGCACCAGATTCACAAAAAAAAGTTTGAAGATTTCCTCATTAGATTTGAGAGATTATTTTCTTTTGTGAGAGTTCAAAACCTCAAGAGGTGCTGTTGTACCTTGGCGTGGGTTTCTCCCAAATTGAGCCTTCCATCCTTCTGTTTTTGTGGACTTCGTTGTTGCTGGTTTTTCAGACTCTGCATACTGTACTACTGCTAAAGTGCTTCTGCTTACTCATTTAAACATGGTAACATTGGATTACACCCAATTGGCCCATTCAATTTACTTTTAAGTCCCTAGTAAAGTGGCAGTACATGTACCCAGGGCCTGTAAAATAAATGCTACTAGTGGGCCTGGAGAAATTATTGTGCCACCCACTTAAATAACCTTTTAAATATGCCGAGGACCTGCCATTGCATCCTGTGTGTGCAGTGTAAACTGCCATTTCAACCTGGTAAAATAAACATTTTGATAGGATTAAACCTTCCTTTCTAATACATATGTCATTCCCAGTGCAGGCCTTAAACAACACATGGGGCAGGGTAAAGTGTATTTAAAAAGTAGTACTTTTAAGTTTTACATATCCTGGTAGTAAAATAACTCTTAAATTCGTGTTTCACTGCTGTAAGGCCTACCTCTGCCATAGGATAACATTGGGTTACCATATTACATTTAATAAGTGCTAACTTTCAATTTGGGGCAAGCTGTAATGTGAAGCAGGTGTCTAAAGAATGGTAATCTGAAACCCTCTTTTTTTATAGATTTATCATTTTCCAAATAATCAAGCAATGATGTATCTTTGGTTACATAGCATAACAAATTGTCGTTGTCTAGGAGGAAGAGCGTGCATACACAATATAAAATAATACATGACATATTGTTCGGGTAAATGTCACACAGTGAGATTTATCAATAGAGGGACGTGTAGGACATGTGTCACAAAGAGGGGGAGTGGAAAACATGAGGCATGAATCAACCAGACATAAAAGAGAGGGACCATATGTCTCCATAATTATAGTACATTATGTAGTATCTTGACAACCAAAAAACCCCTGATGTACATTTTTATAACCATATGGCTCTTCAGCCCACAGGAACAATTTGACTGTCTAGTTGAGACTGACGGTCAGCAGTGATCTTAGCAATGTAGGAGCGGTATGGGCCCCAAATATCAGTAGCTCTAGACGACCAAGGAACCATAGTAGACTATTTCACACAATTAATATTGCAAAAAGCCATACTCCTCAGCCACGACTGCAATCTCGGAGGCCTTCTAGCACACCATAGTTGTGCAATTTCCCACTTTGCCAGCATGAATCCCAATGCAGCAAGTCTACGGACAGTGCGAGGGAAGTTGGAGACATAGCCTGTGCAATTAAAAAGTAAAGATAAAAATCGGGAACGCCAAATCCACCTCTTTCATATGGAAGAGTCAAAGCATGCCATGTGACACGTGGATTTTTGTCAACCCAAACTAAGCACAATAGCAGAGAGCGTAGCTGGGAAAAGAAAACCTTGGTGAGAGGTATCGGAATATTAATAAAAAGATATAAAAAAACGAGGGAGGACTACCATTTTTATTATGGCAATACGTCCCGCCATAGAGAGAGGGAGGCGAATCCATCTCTCAATCTGGCTCTCTAATAAACCAACAGCACTTCCATAATTCAGTCTAACGATGGCGGCGGTATCCAGATGAACATGGATACCCAAATATTTAACAGAGTTGCGACTCCACTCAAGGGGGAAAGCGCTGTTCCATGCAGACGTGCTGGGGGTAAGTGGGAAAATCACCGATTTGTGCCAATTAATGCGGAGACCAGAAAATTTGCCAAATCGAATTATTTCCAAAATGAGTGGTTCAAGATTGATGTGAGGCATTCTGATATATAAGATAGTGTCATCCGCATACAGAGAAATGAAAAGAGGACCTGTGCGAAACTGGAGCCCTCGGTGTAAGTGTTTTTCCTGAAAGTGGTGGACTAGGGGATCAATAGCTAGGATGAAAAGTAGCTGGGATAGGGGACAGCCCTGTCTGGTGCCTCGCGACAAGGAAAACTGCTCAGTAATAGTGCCGTTAAGGCGTAGCCTGGCAGTAGGTGCCGTATATAACAGTGAAACTGTGGAGACAAAAGCATTCTGGCATGCCCATGCGCCTCATAATGGACAGGAAGAAGGGCCACTCCAAGGAGTCAAACGCCTTCTCAGCGTCAAGAAGGATCGCAGCAGCAGGAGTGGAGGGGCCTATTCGATGTAGAACAGCAAAGAGGGTCCTCAGGTTCAAAGAAGTGGAGCGGTATGGCACAAACCCTGACTGTACCGGGGATTTGATAGTCTCCATTAACAATAAAAGCCGGATGGTGATCACCTTCGCTAAAATCTTATAGTCAAGGTTTAATAAAGAAAGAGGTCTGTATGAGCTGTATAATTTAGGGTCCCTGCCCGGCTTGGGAAGAAGGATAATTACCGCTTCTCTGAGTGTGGGAGGCAGACAACCCGATTCAAGAGCCTCTGCATAGACTTCCACTAGTCGCGGGACTAAGGTCTCCTTGTAGGCCTTATAGAAGTCGGCAGAAAAGCCATCTAGTCCCGGCGCTGAAGAGCCTCTTAGCGCATCTATAGCTTCAACAATGCTATCTGGAGTGATGGGCACAGCTATGAAGTCCTGCATGTATTTTTCCAGGTAAACCATGGCGATCTCGTTTAGGTAGTCGCCCTGTTCTCTCAGATTGCCTGACAGTGTGGATGTATATAAAGTTTTGTAGTATGACAGGAAGGTTTTGCAAATGTCTGGCATGGAGCAAAGAAGATCGCCCTGCGGGCCCTCAAGTTCTGTGATGTATGAAGTGTTATAGGGGGGCGGAGCAGCTGTGCCAATAGTCAACCGGGTCTGTCGCCCTCCCCGTACTGTCGTGCTACAAATTGTTTGGTAAGGAACTTCAGCTCCCTGTCTGCCTCATCTCTAAACTGCACCATCAAGGACACACATCTGGCTTCTTTCTCACTCGCGGGGTTCTATAGTAGTTCCCTATCCAGAGTAGTAATGTCCTTTTCAATACAGGACGAGGTACGTATGTCCTTCAGTACGCCAACATGTTTTCAATACAAACACCTCAAATGTATGCTTTGAATCCCTCCCAAAGTACCGCCCAAGAGTCCACAGACCCTGTGTTGAGGTCAAAATAGTCCTCTATGGCTTGTCAGACTTCTTTGGTAAATACAGGGTCAGATAGTGCTCTCCCGGGAAACCGCCACTGTCGCTCATATCCACCCAATCTGGGGACCCTTAATTTAAGAACTATTGGGGAGTGGTCCGATAGTGTGCGGGGGAGCGTGAGGAGATTATCTACCCAGCCAGCCACCCCAGGAGAAATGAGACAATAGTCAATTCTGGTCCATGTATTGTGAAACCTGGAATGATGGGTATAATCAGGGGAATGTGGGTGTAGTCTCTCCTCAATATCAACCTGGGAGAGGTGTTTGCATATGTCAAGCAGAACCAGGCATGATCTAGGTTTAGTGTCCGGAGAAGAGGACGTGCTGTCCCTAGTGGGATTCATCAATAAATTAAAGTCACCTCCTATAACTAATAAACCAGGTTCGAGCATTAGAAGGCGCACTTACAAGTCTTGGAAAAAGGACGGGGAGTCGACGTTGGGTCCATAGATCCCTACCAACATGAGTTTATGTCCCATTAGCGTCCCAGTGACTATCAAATAGCGGCCCTCTGTGTCAGTCATGGTGTCAGAAAGAGCAAATGGAACCCGGTTGTGTATAAGTATGGCCACACCATATCTGCTGTAGTTAGAAAAAAACTGGTGTGTGTCACAACTACTGGCCACCCGAGACGAGTCTGAAGAGGACAGATGTCTTTCCTGTAAAAAAGAGACATCGACATTGTGTCTATTGCTATAGTTGATGACTTGTTTGCATATTTTAGTATTATTCAACCCCCGAACATTCCATGAAAGCAATGTAAGCCCGGATGCCCCGGGCTGAAGGCCTAACTTGGCCATGCGAGAATCGATATCAAAAGTAATCTTAAGCGCACGTTACTCCAACTCAATCTATATGCATAAGAAGCAATGTAACAATCATAATTGAGAAAAAACAAAACAAAACCCACCCATCTCCCGCCACCCAGCCTCTTGTCAACCCCTAAGAGGCAAACACAATGGACCCCTATAGCGTAACATCGTAAGGTGTGTGACATCGACAGAATAAATGACTAATAAACAATTCTGAAAAAAACACTAAAGTCAAGGAATCAAAGGCATCCGCCATGGGGGGCAGCAACGCCTCGACGGTCAGGCAAACTTATATATCAATTTACGAATCTACATTAAAATTGTGCAAAAGCATGTAGTCCAGCAAAAAGGATAAGAAATGGAATAATGAGTGATCAGTCAGTCCCCGAGTCTGTGAGCATATCTGCACTGGCCTGGGAATCGTTGTGCACAGGAGAAAGCGAGCCAGAAGTGTTAGCCGCGCCCGGCCCCTGTTTCTTATAGTTCTGGCGAAACTCCTGCGCCTCCGTGGGGGTGTCGAAAATGTGAAACCTGCCGGCAACGTCAACTTCTAACCGTGCTGGATATAGCATACCATACTTGAGGCCCAGGTTCCTCAGCGCAGCCTTGACGCCGTTGTACTCACGTCTCGTCTCCTGCACAATGAGGGTGAAATCTGGTAAAAAGGATAAGGTACTGCCATTCCACTGGATCTCTCCCTTCTCGCGCGCTGCCCGGAGAGCGGCATCATGATCTCGGAAATTCACGAGTCTTGCAATGATGGGGCGCAAAGGCAGGCCAGGGCGAGGACGGGGGCCCAAAGATCTATGAGCCCGCTCCACCACAAACCCCTGTGTGAAGATTTCTCTGCCGAACAGATCCACAAGTAACTTTTCCACGAAGGTATCCATGCGTCCAGTCAAGGTTGTTTCCGCCACGTCAAGGATGCGGATGTTGTTGCGTCGGTTACGGTCTTCGAGGTCCTCGTTTTTAATGGCCGCATCCTTGAGTATTTTTTTTACTCGCTCCAGGCGTTTCAGCGATTTTGATGCGTCGTCCTCAAAGTCTGAGACCCTTGACTCCACCACGTCCAAGCGTCAGTCGTGAGCCTGCACCTTAGTACCCATGTCTGCAAATTTTAGCTTGAGACTGTTGAATCCGCTGTCTAGGGACTTAAAACCGGCCCTCATCTCGCTCATTATGGTGGCAACCAAGGATGCGGCATCTTCTCGGTCAGCAGCACCCACATCGACCGTGGGGGAGCCAGGGGGGGCATCCGTGGTAGTAAGGGAAGCTTTGTCAAAGCTAAGTTTGCGTTGGTTTTGATCCCTCTTCCCTATGGTGTGGGAGGGGAGGTGGCAGGCAGCAGCAGGTATACAAAAATGGCTGTGGCCAATAATCCTGCGTGCGAGATAGGAAGCAGGGCCCAGTAAATGATCCCACAATGTCACAATCGATCAGGCTAAGGCAGTACCAGCGACGACAGTGGTCAGAGAAGCATAAAGGGAGCGCAAATGTTGAAGCCGGAAGAATGAACACCACAGCTTGTGTACAGTCCACCCTCTGGTCAGGAGCCTGTCAGGGCGCGAAATCACAGCACCTCAGGCCCAGTAGCGTTAACAGGAGGCCGCGTCTGCCCCAGAAATGGTGCTGTAGCGTATGAATGAATGAATGAATAACATTTTTATACTGTGCAAACTTAGCCCCAGAGGGCATCAAGGCGCAGAACAAACAAACATAGAAGTCCAACAATACCAGATAACTAAACCAGGAAGCCACTAGGAGCGCAGCCCCTAATATGCCTGAGAAAAAAGCCAGGTCTTCAGGTGTTTCCTGAAGACCACCAAGGAAGATTGACTAGTGAGCTCCAACGGAAGGGAGTTCCAAAGGTTAGGAGCCAGGACAGAAAAGGCTCTGCCTCTCCACCTTGCCTTCACAAACCTGGGAACCACAAGCATGTTCTTTGATGATGACCGGAGGGTTCTACTGGGAGTATACACACACAGAAGAGCCCTAATACCTTCTGATCCTGAGCCGTGAATAGCGCCGTGAGCTAGGCAAAGGAGTTTAAAGGAGATCCTAGCAGGAATCGGAAGCCAGTGGAGGTCCTTTCTGGCCATTGTTACAGAAGCTCGCCTAGGGAGAGTTAAGACCATTCTAGATGCGGCATTTTGTACCATTTGGAGACGGTAGATGGAGGCTTTGCTAATGCCACCATAAAGGGTGTTGCAATAGTCTAGCCTCAATAGTACCAAGGCAACTGTTGCTTGTTTCCGAGCTGCCAGGGACAGGTAGGGGGCAATCTTCCTGAGAATTCTAATAATGCCGCAACAGGTTGACACAGTCCTGTTTACCTGAGAAACAAAAGATAGGGCAGGGTCGATTAAGACACCAAGGTTCCTAGCAGTAAGAGTGGGACGGGGACATTCTCTCAAGGACGGTGGCCACCAATCCTTAGACCAAAGATCTTGGCTCCCTCCAAAGACCATGATTTCGGTCTTTTCACCGTTAAGTTTTAAAAAATTGCGCACCATCCATTGGGAGACTGCTTCCATACAAGCTCTAAACTTAGAGGCAATCTCACTGGCCGGCTGAGTGATACATACCAAGATCTGAGTGTCATCAGCATATGATAACACATCTAGACCAAAGGATCTTATCACCTTGACAAGTGGGGTAACGTAGATGTTGAATAATAAAGGACTTAATGAAGAGCCCTGAGGAACCCCACCTTGCACTTCTCGGGAATCGGAGAGGAAGTTGCCCATTTTAACTCTCTGCTCCCGATGATGGAGAAAGGAGGAGAGTAGGCTAAGGGCAGAGCCCCCTACTCCGATATCCTTGAGCCTGGAGACCAGTATTGACGGGGACAGGGTGTCAAACGCTGCTGTGAGATCTAATAACACTAGCAGCGAGGAGTGTCCCCCGTCAACCTTAGATCGGATTCTATTAATCATGACCGTGGGAGCAGACTCGGTGCTATGAGCTGATCGAAACCCATGCTGGGAGATGTCTGACACGTTGGAACTCTCAGTAAAAGCAGACAGGTTACGATTTATGTGGGAATCCAGGATCTCGGCTGGGGCCGGAAGCAGGGAGATAGGGCGATAATTCTTCAGTACTCCTGGGTCCAAAGAGGGCTTTTTAAGCAAAGGTCTAACCACGGCATTCTTCCATGGGGAGGGAAAGATCCCCTCACGAATCACCAAGTTCATAACCTCTAAGAGAGGAGGAAGAACAGACCCTCTGCAGGTCTTCAAAATTTTTAAAGGACATGGGTCAAGGGGCGAACAAGACTTAGTGGCATCGAGGAGGAGATTGAGATCTTCCAGGGACAAAAGGGGAAAGCTTATAAGCTGCGGTTTAGGCAGGGCATCGATCTTATCAGCAATACAAGAGGTTAAAAAAGAGGATCCTACTGCCTTAGCATTAAGTTCTTGATTGCTGATTACAAGAGCACTGTAAATATCCGCAATCTTAGCGTGAAAGAAACTCGCTATGTTGTTACACAGTTCCTGAGTTTCAATGGTAGGGTCGGCTAATCTAGGTGTTGACAGAGAGTCGAGTATGTTGAAAAGGTCTCTAGGGGATTTAAGAGAGGTTGTAAGGTTAGTAAAGTAGCACCTTTTATCCTCCATAATCGCCTTCTTATAATCTCTGAGCAGAGATTTATGCAGGGCTTTCCCCCGTAGGTCAGGATGAGCAGTCCAAGACCTCTCTTGTTGCCTGCATTGCTGACGCATAGATCTTAAGCGGTCAGAGAACCAGGGTTGAGAAGGGCTCTTGCGGGCTGAGTAGTGATGTTTTGCCGGGGCCAGAGAGTCTATGGCACTGGCTAGGGCATTTGAGAGGTCAGAGGCAGCCCTATTAGGATCACCCAGGGGAGAGCAACTAAGGGCATTCAGGAAAGGTGACACTGTGTCATCATTGATTGCCTTATAATTCCTTCTGGTTTCCCATACGCTACTCTTGGGTTTATTAAATAGAGAGGGGTTGACTTTAAAGTGGAAAGGGACTGCCAGATGGTCAGACCAAGAAAGAGGAATGGGAGTGCCAGTTAGACGTCTAGCATCATTTGAAAAGATGCCGTCCAACGTATGGCCGGCCAAATGTGTAGGGCCATTGACCAGTTGATCCAATCCACATGCAGCTACGCCATCTACAAGCACTAGCGCATCCTTGGTTTCTATGGCCTCTAAATGGAAGTTAAAATCGCCCAAAATGCTAAATTGAGGCTTATCAACATAGGGCTCTATAAGTCTAAGAATATCATGAGCAAAGGTTGTTCTGGGGCCTGGAGGTCTGTAGCAAAGAATCCCCGAAAAAGAAGCAGAAGGGAGAAAGTTAATAGAAAAATACAGTGCCTCAAACTTGTCTGAGTGCAAGGAAAGAGGTTTAGTACAGCAAGTGAAAGTATCTCTGTACAGAATTCCCAGGCCACCCCCCTTTCGTCCATTCCTATCCATTCTGGCCAGAGTATAGCCCTCCGGGACTGCCTCTGTAGAGCGGCAGGCTCGCCCCAGGACAGTCCACGGGCAGTCAGAGCTGCCCTTCCATGCACCCCACAACCACCAGATCCCCTCCGCTGTTCTCAAGTTACACACCCTCTCCAAACTCCGTTCGAGCGCCGCAGGATCGCCGGTCAGGTCAGCTGAAGGATGGAGAAAGATTGCTGGGCTTATAAGGTGGTTAAAGCATGTTTAGGTGGACAAACGTAAGCCCGACCGACGGAGCTTCAAGCAGAAGTGGCCATCTTGGTCGCCTCCATGGCCACGCCCCCCCTTCTGAAACCCTCTTTAATGGTAAACTCGGATTTTAAGCCACAATTTTGAAAATAGCACTTTTAGAGAAGTTGGCATTTTCTTGTCTCAACTAATTTGGTGGCTGCAAGTTTGTATGCCGGTTCACATGACTAAGTGTAGCTGTCAGTGGGTCTTTGTGTATTGCTTCCAGACAGGGAGACAAAAGGGAATAGGTGTTGGCCAGAAGGCCATCTCTAACTTGATGACGAGGAGGAGCTGTCACCTACCACTCTTGCACATCACAATGTCTCTGCCTTAGCACACTCATAAATGGTTTGACATTTGTCTTTTGCGACCGAGAAAAGCTGGGGCTAAGGAGACATGAAATTCCAAGCAGCTCTGGGGGTGTATACCTCTAGAAACTTATCCTACTCCAGTTTGGGCACCAGGCATAAATAATGCACCCTCTCACCGAATTCATGAGTACACCTCTGGACCTTTGCAAGATTCAGAAGGATTTCTGTGCCTCTCTGCAAGAACGACTGCTACTCTGTTGCCCTGCTGCCTGGCTGCACTACTTCTTGAGTGAGAAAGCCTGGACCTACATCTTGAACCCAGGTCTATTAGAGTGATTTCAAAGGCTAGTTGGCGGGCCTCCTCATCAGAGCCTCAGGGACAGAAAAGGCCCAAACCTCTGTCTGCAGTGAGTCCTACCCCCCAACTGTTGCCAGCCTAACCATGGAGCTTTGGAGGTGGGCCCAAGGGTGCCCTGCCAGACCAGCTCTAGTCCTGTGAAAAGAACCAACATAGCGTGACGCATCTCCTCACAGTTGCATCCGAACATCTGCTGCGTATTGCATCCTTAAAGCAGGATCTCACATTGCAGTCGGCAGCCTCATTGGAACCACCACTGCATGATTCCTACTCGATGCAGGCATTCACATCGTAGGCCCCTAGTCAGCAGCATTGTCAGCGACAATGCAGGACTTTCACTGCAGCCCCGCAGCTTCCTCAGAATCATCAGTTCATTAATCATCCTCGACCCACGACTTAGCTTCACAATCCCCTCGTCAACAGCATCCTCAATAACAATGCAAGATTTCACATTGCAGCGCTGCAGCTTCATCTGAACCATTGCTGCGCGATGCATCCTCGATACGGATTCTCGCAGCACAAAGCAAACCAGGATTTGCAGGTACTTTGTTTAGCCACACCTACTTCATCACGGTCCGGCTGATCTTGTGACTTTGTCCTCGTCCAGAATTACCTAATGACCACAGTTGGCGCTTTGTGATTCTAGGAACTATTTTCACTTAACATTTTAAAAATCCATATCACCACTTTTGATGATTTCTGTACTTTCAGTCCCAAATAATGTATTACAATTTACTCTTTTGTCCTAAAATCGTGTGGGACTTTCCTTGTTTTGTGCTTCCACTTTATTACTGTTTGAAGAACTTTCAGTCAGCCAATTACTCAAGCCTTCCTCTCTTAACGCAGGGACTTACCACACACAAAGGGCACTTCTAGACCAACTGACTCTGCTTGACCTAGATGTAATGCCCACCCTAATGCATCAATTGAAATCCAGTTCTCTGGACAACCCACTAAAACCTAACTACATTTTTAAATTTCAGGTGGGCATTACATATGTCTTTCTAGAATTAGCCGACCTCTCGCTGAGTACTGCAGAAGTACCAGCAGCATGGAATACATTCCAATCTCTCTTTTAAAAAAGCTTTTCCTAAAGGCCATTCAGCCCAAAAACTATTGTTCCATTTTCCTTCTGCCATTCTTATCCTAGGTTTTGAAGAAACATGTAGAAAACCTCCAAACCAAATTTTTGGAACAAAACCAAGTACTAGACTGCTCTCAAAATGGTTTCACATCATCACACAACACTGAAACTGCTCCTTTAACAGTGACCGAAGCCCTATGCAGCACTGCAGATGCTGGCAAATCCCAGGTTCTGATACTCCAAGATTCAAGTGCAGCCTTTAACACTGTCTCACATGCCATTGTTCAATCCCAACTCTCTGAACTGGGAGAGGATGTATGACGTTACCACGCATGCTGTTACAACGCCAGTTTTACAATGCAAACCTTTACAACGCATAGTGCTTTGGGGTGCTGGATAGTGAATAGTTTAATTTACTATTCCAACTCCAGTCCCCGTGGACACTAGGGAAGGTGTTGGATAGTAAATTAAATCTATTCCCTATCCTAGAGCGCCCCCCAGTGCAATGCGTTGTAATGGTTTTCGTTGTAAAACCTGCGTTGTAATAGCACTGTGTTGTAAAAGTTTTGTTGTAAAGGAAGTTTCCCCTGGGAGAACAGGGAAAAATTTTGACCTGGGATATCTCCTTCATAAAGAAGCAGTCTTTTTAAGTTACATCCCCCCATTTTGCTTCATCCCCAAGAGCACTGGTTCATGACATCCTCCAGGGATTGGCGCTCAGCCCTACCCTTTTTTTCACATTTACGTCAGACCTCTGTCTGAGGTACTGAAATCCTTTGGAATGTCAGTAGGGTTGTACGCTAATCACACTCAACTAATTATTTCCCTGTCAGCAGAGTCAGCTGAAGACTGTTTCAATTTTAAAAACTGTTTAACTGCGGCTGCTGGATGGATGCACCTCTAGAGTCCCTCTAGAGCACTATGCTCTGCAGATCTGAACCTGGCTCACATCCTGTGTCACACCAGAGCCAGAATTGGAGGCTGCTCCTTCCATGTCTTAGCACTGACATTATGGAACTCAATGCCACCTGGCTTTAGAAAGATTCAAAATCACTTACAATTCTGGAAACCTAGGGGCAGATTTATGTTGTGTATGCGCCACGTTTGCGTCACGCAACTGTGACGTAAACGTGGCGCATCCTTACGACCGATTTACAACGTGACGCATCTAGGCAGATGCGTCACGTTGTAAAGCCCTGCGCCGCTGGTGGGCGTTCCGGCGCAGGGTGGGCGTTCCGGGGCAGGTGCGCCTCGCAAAAGTGGCTGAGTGAAATCTATAAGATTTCACTCAGTCACTTTTAGCCCAATGCTGCGTCAAAACCCTGCGCCTGCTTGAAGCAGGCGTAAGGCTTGACGCAGCATCGGTCAGATAGGGCACCCCCGAGCCTTGCTGGAGCTGCGTCGCGCTTGCGACACAACTCCAGCAATGCGTCACTTTTACGGCACAGATGCGTGACGCATCTGTGCCGTTTTTGCCCCATGGTGCGCCGCATCATAAATGCGGCGCACCATGGGTGGCGCAGCTGTGGCGCACCGTGGCGCTTGTTAACTGGCGCATCCCTCGGGATGCGCCAGTTAACATAAATCTGCCCCCATGTGCTTTAGAAATCATTTTAACTTAACATAACATAACTTTCCCCATTATCGCCAAGCTACCAGAGAGCTAAACATAGGTTAATTTGGGTTTTGCTTGTGTCTCGCCCGGACAAATGTTGTGGTTGCTGCTTGAGCAGAGTTTTACCACCCCTCAACTAGTAACCCAATTTCATACAGTTAGGCATTTGAAATCTTTGTAAAACATAGATCTATAGGCATACGTTTATCTGCCTTACACTAGCTTAGATATTTCAAAATTCATAAAAGTGAATGTACACATTTTAGTTTTCTTTTCTTTTTTCAAAAACGAGGAAATGTAGGAATAGCTGTAATAATGTATGAAGTGTATGAAAAGAGCCTTAAAGTTGGTCAAAGTGAAAAATGTGTACCAAAATGTTCTGTTGCTAAAAGCAACTGCAGTCTTCCAATGCATAGTAATAGTATAATTGCTTCAAAGAACAAACTCAAACAGAGCCCAACTTCGGTGCTATAATTTCCCTGCCTCATCCTCCCCTGCGGTATGACATGTGACAACAAGAAATAAAAAAGCTTTGTCAAAGCCAAAAGTTCTTGCATGTTCAAAAGCCAGTAGTTCAGGCCTTTCCTGCCAGTTCCATGGTTAAATATTTCCCTTTTTGAGCATAAGACACAAAAATAAAAGTATGAGAAAAGCATGCTGTCTAAACAAGGCAACCATGTGCTTACAATAAAAAAAAATACATTTGAATTAAAAACATTATAATTGCATAAACTTTTGCTATAACAGTACTATGCTCCCTATCAAACATATGTACTTAGAACACACATAGAAACCTTTTTCAGTTTTAATTCACAGCAGCACATTCAAATATCCTTTGTGAAGCAATGAAAACTAGTGGCTTTGAATTGCTGTGACCAAATACATAGTTTGATACAACCATGAGTCAAAAAAGGTAAAAAGGATAACAATGGAAAGAAATCAGTGGCAAAGTAAAGTATTCGCCTCTCAGCTATGGCATTGAAGTGCACTTCTTTCTATTTATGCACATTCTATTAGAAAAATGTTGTTGCTCAGTGCAGGAGAGCCACAGGCTGAAGTGGGCTGAGGGATTGCCCCATACTGTGTACTGTAATGGGTTGAATCAGAATGTGAATCACAGTTGAATGTCAAATAGATGATGTAGACTGACCCCAAGCCCCCCGTACGTGTGTATGTATGTTTTTATATATGACTTTTTATTTATATTTGTGTATTGTCAATACACGAACATCATATGTATGTGGAGGCTATCAATAGTGAGACACCAGGTTTATTCTCGCCTGTTATATGTGTAATTTGGTGCTGTGGTGTTAATGTAATTTGAAACTAATTATTGGGAAAATTCCTTCTCTGTTGACTAGTGAAAAGTTTTTCATATTTTCTGCTATTTGATGTCAGCTTTTCATTAAATCCTCTCCCATGTGTTTTTTTTCACTGATGATATCGGTGTTAGTGTGATACTTCACCATGTTACTGGAAGGTACTAAGCCAAAAAAAGACATGACTAAAATGCAGTGTTATCATAAGGATTTTTGAGGCTCCGTGCTTGGAGAAACTTTGAATTTGAACCCATTTTCAAGTAATTCAAGACCTTATGATGCCAAATAAAAATTAATTATAAGTTAAACTTTCTGAAACAAGGGCACACAAAGACAACTGAAACGCAGGTGGCCCTGCAATGGAAGTAAAATGCTACCAAATCAGTTTGATCAAACATTGATTAAAAAAGCAAGTCATTTTGAGCTTGTACCGAAATATTTTTTTCTTGCAATACCAGTATTAAATGTTGAACGAGCCTGTTGCACCCATTGTAGGAAAGACACACGAAGGGCAACTTGGTGGATATTTGATGGACTAGTGCATAATATTAAAATAAGATGTGTGACGTAGTGACATTGTACCCTTAAATGCGAGGGGGCAGATTTATGTTGCCTAAAGCATCTCTGCAAATCAGCAGAGACGCGCCAGGAAAGATACGGCAGGCAAGTTTATCCTTGCGCCACCCATGATGCGCCGCATTCTAAATTTAGAATGCGACGCACCATGGCGCAGGAATAAACAGATGCGTGTCGCATCTAGGGAGTGAAGTTGGCGCAGTGCTGAAGTTGTGTTGCATGCGGCACGCACCTCCAGCACTTTTCCAACTTGCCCTATCTGTTAACGTGGTGCTTCAAGCCTTACGCCTGCTTCAAGCAGGCGCAGGGTTTTGACGCATCAGCGTTAGTAAAGTGACTCAGTGAAATCTTGTAGATTTCACTGAGTCACTTTCCAGGGGCGTTCCAGCGACGGAACGCCCTCCCTTCGTGGAAACGCCCACATGAAACCTGATGCAGGTTTCATGTGGCGCAGGGCTTCACAACGTGACGCATCTCTCAGATGCGTCACGTTGTAAATACCTCGCACCATGGCGCATCTTTTGCGCCGCTGGTGCGTCACAAAAGTGACGCGACGGTGGTGGAAAAGAGGCGCAAGGGGCTTGTAAATCTGCCCCAGGATATTCAGAATTACAAATACATCCTCTCTCACAAATGCCATTTTCGGTGGAGAAAAAAAATCGAAAGAGTTTTACGTGGCTTTCAACATTTCATTGGGTGGATGTGAAATACTTTACATTAACTGATTTGATTGCAGTTTTGTAGAGTGAGCCGAAACCCAATGCCTTCATGGCATTAAGATTGTAAGAAAGCATATGGTGTGATTTTTTAAAGTTTACAAAATTTAAAAAGTTGAGGTTCGGCGCAAATAACATAGTGCAGGCAATTCCACGTCTCTTCCGCTGTCGCTTTTGTCCTGTTTTAATGGGTACACAAAGCTGGCTAGACAATGACAAAAGAAGGACAGAGAGGTCAAAAGAACACTGTAGCAAGTGTTGTGAAGTAATGGTAGAAGGAAGATAGAATAAGGTAAAGAGAAGTATCTATACAGGTGAAGTAAGAAAGAAAGGTGAGGTAGCCTGAAGTAAAGATAAAGGGAGGTAAAAAGAGTAAGCAGTAGGTAGGGAAAAAGAGTTAGAGAGGAGGGTAAGATTTTAGAGTGTGGTGGAGAGATAGGGAGCAGAAAATGCACACTGAGGGAGAGAGGTGAGGTAAAGTGAAGGATCTGGTTGGCAGAGGTAAGGTAGAAACAGAGGTGAAATAGAGAGAAGCAGAGATAGAGATGTAGAGAGGTGTAGAGAGATGAGATTGTGAAATATAGATTTATTTTTATTTATTTATTTTTGACATTTATAGAGCGCGCTGTCACCAAACGGTGTCCTGGCGCTGTAATGATAGCTCCCCTAGCTAAGCTTCCTGTTTATTTTGTAATCAACCACGTTTTCAAACTTCTGCGAAAGGTCATCAGGTCCGTGGACAGTCGGAGGGCCACCGGGAGGGCATTCCAGGCCATGGCGTCCCCTCGAATGAAACTTCTGCCCCCCAGCACACTTTCCTAATGCGTGGGGTCTTAATCAGCCCAAGAGCGGCTGACCTGAGGAGTGTACCTGGTCTGTACCAGTGGAAATGTTGCCCAAAAAAAGGTGGGCCAATTCCATGGACTGCCTTAAAGACAATGCACATGGTTTTAAATAGGATCCGCTTCCGCACTAGTAGCCAATGTAGCTTCACCAGTTCCTTCGAAATGGAGGCAAACTTAGGTAGGCCTGTAAGAAGGCGGGCTGCTGCATTCTGCAGTATCTGTAGCTTGTTGAGCACTCCTTGCTGGGCTTCAAGGAGTAGGCTATTACAGTAGTCGAGTCGTGACAGCACAAGGGCCGTCACCACCGTTTTTTTTAAGTCAACTGGTAGGAAAGGGAGGACCTTCCGAAGGATTTTCAGCGTCCAGTGGATGGATGAGGATAGGGCGTTTACATGAGGTCTGAAAGAGAGTCTCTCATCTATCACGACCCCCAAGTTCTTAACCTGTAATAGACATGTAAAACAGAGAGGGAGTGGTAATGTAGGGAGAGTAGCAAATGAGAAAGACAAGTCATGTAAAGAAAGTATTGAAACACAGAAGAAGGTAGATAATTGGGTAAAGAGTTGAAAGAGAAATGAGATAAAGAAAATAGTGGTGAGGTTGATGTAGAAGTAGAAAGATAGAGAGTTAAGGTGGGGTAAAGCAAGAGGTAGCCATATAGAGGAGATGTAGAGAAATGTTTGAAGAGAACGAGGTGAAGTAGAGAGGGTGAAATAGATTAGGAGGTGCAGAAAGATAAGCAAGATAAGGTAATTACAGGTAGAGAAATAGAGTCAGAAAAAGAGAATGAGAGCTATCAAAAAAGGAGGAAGGTGGTATGAAAGGTGAGGTACAGGAAAAAGAGTAAAAAGGGACAGGAGAAGTAAGCTAAATTGAGAGGTTAAGTAGAGAAAAAGAGAGTGGGAGAAAGATGGGGTAGAGAGATGAGCTGGTGAGAGAGATGTGAGAAAGGAAAATGAGGTAGTAAGAGAGGTGAGGTATAGAAATGGAGAGGCAGATGAAGAATGGGATAGAGAATTGAGATAAAGAGAGAGATGAGTGTGAGAGACAGGTGAAGTACATGGAGGAAAGTTATAGGGGGATTAGATGGAAACAGAGGAGTGAAGTACAAAGAGATAAGTGAAGTAATGGCAGTTGAGGAAGATGTTGTGCATTAAAGTGTACCGGTTGGCACAGTGAGGGAACGAGAATTGAAGAGGTAAAGTTGCTAGAGAGAGAGGTGCTTCAGTGTGAGGAGTATTGGTGGTGTTGAGGTAGATGTAAGTGATGTGGAAACATTTGAGATAAAGAGAAAAGATGTGGTAAAGTAAAGAGAGGGACATGAGGCAAAAATATTGTTTTAAAAAAAATGTTATTGCAGCTGACTCGGTAAGAGTGCAAAGGCTAAGTTTGGCCAAACTTTCCAATACAATTAAAATATTGATTTCTGTTTATTAGTTTTGTCTGTAAGCGACACAAAACAAATTCAGAATTTGTGCAATTGATTTATGTATTCTATTACTGTATTTTTGTGTGTTGTTTGATGATTCAAAACATAGAAATTGCTTTGACCTAGCTTCTAGTAATGATTCAGTGGTAGTCTATAGAATAACAAGGTGAAGAACCGATGTTTTAGGAGAGTTAAATATGCCCCTCATACGAGGTGGCCCTTAATTCCAGGCGGTAATTTTGCCTCTTGATTTACTAATACATGGGTCTGGAATTACTGGGGAATAAGAAGTTATCTCCCATTAAGCACAAATGAAATCGAATAGGGAAATCGGCCTAACCTTTAGATTTCCTCAAGTTTTCCTAAATCCCTGGCTGTTTTCTAGCCAAATATCCACAGCATTCAGCAGGTGGATATGTGCCGTCGATTACCACCAAATGTGCTACATTAGTTTCTTAGCACACAGAATAACAAATATTTATATATATATATATATATATATATTATCACCAAACCAAACTTCCCATCAAAATGAGGCGCTGACTCCGTGAATCATAGTCCAAACGATATTTAATGGCTCATTTGCTGCTTAGACGCGTTTCGGCGGCTTGCGCCCGCCTTGTTCACTACATCTGCATGGTCATTTTGTTACACTATATATACATATATGTTACATGGTCGCATAGGTGTTTCATGTTGTGACGGGGAGGAATCGGGTCCGCCAGGCTTACCTGTCTCACCTCTCTTTGACCAGCATACAGGCGCGTGGAGAAACACGGAAAAACCGGACGACACGGACCCCGAGGATGCTGGAGAGTCCTGCTACTTTAATTGGGCGGAGTTGGACAGAGACAACGTCACAGGTCACGCCCCCTACGCGCAGGTAAAGGCCACCCAGGAACCCTCACAGGTGTGTTATACACTCGGAGGTGAAGAAGGAGAGACGGACGGTTGGCGAGGAGAGGACGAGGTCGAGTGGAGTTCGAGAGCGGAGGAGGAGAGCCGGGAGCTGAAGAGAGAAGGAGAAAGAGGAGCGGAGCAGAGTCGGGAAACGGAGGAACATCAGAGGCAAGAGGCAGAGACGAGAGCGGGAGGACGGCGAGGAATCGAAGGGACGGTCAAAGACGAGGAGAGAGAAAGGAGCACGGAGAGAGGAAAGCGGAAGGGAGAAACCGACAAGCCGGGAGGCCAACAGGAAGGCGCTTCGCCCAGCCACACTTCATCGAGGGAAGTGTGGCTACCAGAGGTACGATCACGGCTTTCAGGCTGGGCGGGCTTTAAGTGGGTTAAACCACGAAATTCGGCACTCACACCCTATGCACTACCCCTCCCTCACTACCCATCACCGTAGTCCCTAGACGGAGTTGTGCATGTGTGATCCCTCACTCCCTTCCCCGTGTTGTGGTCCAAGCCAGTAAGCTAAAACGCTGTTCTCTTTCTTCCCTGCACGGCGGACGGCACGACATTGTGGAGGAGAACGCCAGGACCACCAGTCCCAGAACCCACCGGGACGTGCGAAGAACGGCAGCGGAGAAACGCCTTCAAAGACTCTCAGACGAGGCTGAGACAGCACTGCCTTACTACAGGAAGACCGTACACCGCAAACGAACCTTTAAGTCAATAAAACCAGCGTTACCCAGATTACCGGTGTCTGTCAGTCTGTTTGAAGGGACTGTAGCCCCACCTACACCCCCGCTCAACGTACATAGCAACCCCGAGGCGCCACACATGTGTTACACAAGTTTCCATTGGTTGAGGGTTGTTGTGGTTACAGGTTTAGCCCTCATGTGTGGACATAGAAGATTTCATGACTTGCACATTATTTCATCATGTCAGTTTTTAACCTATGTTCATGAGACTATGAATCGCACATTGGAATCACAGTTCTTAAGACGTCTCAAATATACATTCTTCCGTGTGTTTAAATCACACCCGTACATTTATGCAATGAGAACACTCTAAATTAAATTAAAAATAAAATTAAAAACGTGCACCAACACTATTTACAAGTTTAACTTAACGCGTGTCTTTCTACCATTGGCTTGCTCCATCGCGCCTAATGCAGTTGTGGTAAACACTGGTATCGCGGTTCCACATCCTGTCGAATGCCTGTTGGATTGTCGCGCGTGTAGCTAGCGTCGGTTGTATGCGGAGTTGAGCATTGGTAGGTATTCGCCTACTTGATATATAACACAGAGTGATGGCTACCCGTTTATACAATTAGGTTGTAAGCACTAAATGGCATATATACATATATATATCCTAAAACGCCGTGTATTCGTCAAAGCAGCCAGCTGATATCGCCTGCCCCAACCAACACAGACACGGACCTGGACTCCAGTGCAATTTTATTTAATAATTAAATGTGTGCTAGTCGCCATAATGTTTCGGCTTGAAAAGAGCCTTGCTCACATGACAACGTGAAAAGTAGAAATACACCTTTTAAAGTGACCCATTCAATGCACATGATACTGTTAGTTACGATAGACATGGAAAAAAGATTCAACCTTTGACATTGTATCATATGCAAGTATACCCCAGCATATCAAACCTATTAAATATAGTTTGTAGGTCTACATTGATTTATACAATCTGTGTAGAACAACTTAGAATGATTTATACATTTTATAAATACTTGTTTAAAATTGTATAATATATGCATTGTAATTCACACGATGTATTCGTGTGAGAACCTGATCACATTGTGAAAGGTCTCCTTATATAAATGAATGTATCGGGAATATTTTTTAAAACCATATACTTGTCAGCATACCTGCATAAAACCATTGCCACAGGATTTAGGTAACTACAATGTGATCATAATATGGCTGATAAAAAACATTATCAATATGCAAATCTTGCAAATCAGACCAATAGGCATGAACTCAATTATTTTTTGTAATCATATGCCTTCCACATTTCATTAGATACAAAAGACTGATTGAATCATGATGTAGATTAGTTAAAACTCTTTGTGACCTTTTTCAAAATTGGGGGATAAATCCCTATTATGTCCCATCAAGTCATACAGTACCATTACGGGCTGCAAACAATTGCAGCTGTGCAAAATAGTGCAAAAAAGTGCTAAATATGTGTAAAGAAAACCCCCTCAAAATGAAGTAAAATCCTAACGGGTAAGCAGTAGTAATCATATCTACATTTTGCTGTATGAGTGGACTGAGCCCAGTCACACTCAGAATCTTCATAAATTAATCTACTATTAACATATTAACAGTTATCCCTATAGCAATTGGTATATATATATTTTATATATTTAGCACTAATGAACCAAATAACAGGTAGGGCACAATTAAAGAATATTTATAGAATCTTCGAATTTATTAATGTGGTGCTTTCAAGAAATCATGGCCCAGGTTTACTAAGATTTTGCATCCGGGTTGTGCCTATTATTTAGTGCATAATAAACAACAACGTGGACGGGCCCAGTGGGGCATCCAAATCAAGGAATGACACACTGTCATTCACACGAATGCTGAAAATCCAGTTGGTTTTTAAGACGAACCCTCACCCACCAACCTAGTAGGTGGCATGCTTCATTATTGGGTTGCCAGAAGGGCTGCTGAGTGCAACCCAGCTGTGCTGCGACGCCTGAACTACAGCGGAGCAGGTTTGTTTTTTTAGTTTGAGTGTGTGACAAAAGAAATGGTGCTAGAAGTGTGAAATGAAAGTACCTCTAGAATACCCAGTAATTAATTTTATTCATGAATTTCTAGGGCACAATTAAAAACAGAGCAGGGATATTCATGAAGATGAACTTGCTCTTCCTTATCCCACTTTAAGTAGTCTACATGTTTCAGCCTCGCCAATGGTGCAGAGGCTTTCTTCAGGACCGAATCAAGTGCAAAAAGGTGAGCAAAAAAGCACACATGCTAAGGTGTGCTGTGATGCAGTGAAGTCACCGTACTTATGGTTCCCACTGACACTGAACTTATCTGAAAGAACAAAGCACAACATGAAAAGGCAACTCATATATACAATTGGAATTAAAGTGATAATGGATGTGCTGGCGGAAGTTCAGGCACCCGCTATGGAACGTGATGTTGTGCTTGTAGTCATCATTCAGGTGAAGCCATCCTTAACAGCTTAGGGATCCACATTATACCTCTTCACACATTCATGCATGTATACACTGAATATGCAGTGTAACGCAAAGTGGATAGTGTACTGAAGCATGCCGACGAGTGAAGAGATACACACATGTGAAGGCTGCTGACACTGAGGAGGACCAGGCACACATATAAAATTCTGTTGTTAACTGCCGCAAAGCACAATAATTATAAGTACACCGAACTTGCTTTACTTAGGCCTCTATTGCTTTAACGAGCCATTTGGCTCAAGGAAGAGACTGAGTTTAATCAACTTGTAATTAGGGACTGCCTTGGATTAGACAATTGTTTGCAGATACCATGGCTTAAATATATTATAGATTGTTACAAAAGTATCTTTGGTATTACTTTGTTACTAGATCATTGTCCCCCCAGAGGTCTCGCCAAACAGGACCTGAAAAACTCTTTTAAGTCTTACAGAGCCCATAAACGCTCAGCTGTGAGTAATTCTCTCGTTACTGTTAATGCTTATAATAAATATATTGTTACTGAGGGATTCCAGAATTACCTGAGCGTGGTAACTAGGCCTGCGCATAGATTTGTACTGACTAGACTAAGAGTTGGAACTGCTCATCTACTGGTGGCCTTCCCACATCCAAAAAAGCATCCGGTTGGCCCCTGCCCCTGTGATGGGCATTCGAAACAAAGCACAATGCACTTTATGCTCATTTGCACCCTGTTAAAGAATGTTAGGATATCCTTTTCAAAACCAATATTTCTCAAATATGGTGTTTTTAGTGTGGAGGATGCAATGTGTTTGTTGTACAATTTGGACTGCCCCGACATATGTTTTTATACTGCTAGTTTTATTTGTAAATCCATGACTTTTAGGAAAAGTATGATCTTTTAATCATTGCTTGTATTTTTATTCTGTTGCATGTTTGTTGTGCTTTTATGGTCATTATTCTTTATGAACCGAATAAAGCTTCATGAACTGAACTATAAGTACACCGTGCCTAATAATCTCTGAATTGCAGTTTGCGGTATTGTATCTAGATGATATGGCGCAGGTTGGCACATGTAAAAGAGAAAGTGGTGAAAAAATATGGAAAGAGAAAAGGAGGCTTATAAGAGGTTGTGTAGGTAAAATGATCATGTTGGGGGACAGACTCCTGTAGTCACACACTGCGGGGTAATAAAGTACGAAACCAATCAGCCCTACGGATATGTTAAAAGCGAAAGGAGGGTAACGGGAAGTGAAATGCTCGCCTTGGGAGAACTCAGGGGAGCACTTACTTCATCTAGGATGTCCACCCTCCTTCGATACCTCCTGCGGTCTGTCTTGGGATCCCAGAGGTAATGCAGACAGGCGATATACCAGAGTTTGTTGCTGAAGCGCTGGAAGTTGGGGGCTGTAGCCACGCCCGTCACGTCTAGTACAGGACCAGCGTGCAAGTGTGCATCACTATGGAGTGCTAGAGCATGTATCTAACCATTTGTATGGCAAGCCGAAGTGAGTCTCGTGCTAAGTAGAATGATGGGTGGATCCTGAGCCTTGGTGTAACATTAGCACGTGAAGACAAAGATGAAGATAAAGAAAAACGGGAGAAACGCATTGCTCATATCTGGGGCATGGACATGAGAAGTGGTCCATACGGTGGTCAAAGATAATGGGATTTACTTATACAAAAAGTGAAAGCCCAGACATAGATGTGGTACAAAAGGGGGTGGTGATGGACGGAGCAATTGAATCAATCAAACACTCACACCCAGTCAAAAGATCTGGGTTTAATCCATCACCGTTCTTTAGCCCACTCTGCCACCCCAGTTCAGACATGGCTATATGCAAATCAGTCTGACCCTGTGCTTCATGGGAACAGTCCAGCCCGAACTGCCAAGCCATGTCTTCCCTGGACCGGAAACAAGCTTCCGAGGACCGGTTTCCGGCATTCCAGCCGTCTTCAGCCTGGCTTGCTTGAATCCAGTGGCAAAGTGAGCAAGGGACTCACGTGTGAGCATACCCTTCCACACTTATGGTGGCCAAAAGCGGTACAAAAGGGGGTGGTGATGGACGGAGCATCTGAATCAATCAAACACTCACACCCAGTCAAAAGATCTGGGTTTAATCCATCACCGTTCTTTAGCCCACTCTGCCACCCAAGTTCAGACATGGCTATATGCAAATCAGTCTGACCCTGTGCCTCATGGGAACAGTCCAGCCCGAACTGCCAAGCCATGTCTTCCCTGGACCGGAAACAAGCTTCCGAGGACCGGTTTCTGGCATTCCAGCCGTCTTCAGCCTGGCTTGCTTTAATCCAGTGGCAAAGAGAGCAAGAGACTCACGTCTGAGCATACCCTGCCACACTTATGGTGGCCAAAAGCGGTACAAAAGGGGGTGTGATGGACGGAGCATCTGAATCAATCAAACACTCACACCCAGTCAAAAGATCTGGGTTTAATCCATCACCGTTCTTTAGCCCACTCTGCCACCCCAGTTCAGACATGGCTATATGCAAATCAGTCTGACCCTGTGCCTCATGGGAACAGTCCAGCCCGAACTGCCAAGCCATGTCTTCCCTGGACCGGAAACAAGCTTCCGAGGACCGGTTTCTGGCATTCCAGCCGTCTTCAGCCTGGCTTGCTTGAATCCAGTGGCAAAGTGAGCAAGGGACTCACGTCTGAGCATACCCTGCCACACTTATGGTGGCCAAAAGCGGTACAAAAGGTGGTGGTGATGGACGGAGCATCTGAATCAATCAAACCCTCACACCCAGTCAAAAGATCTGGGTTTAATCCATCACCATTCTTTAGCCCACTCTGCCACCCCAGTTCAGACATGGCTATATGCAAATCAGTCTGACCCTGTGCCTCATGGGAACAGTCCAGCCCGAACTGCCAAGCCATGTCTTCCCTGGACCAGAAACAAACTTCCGAGGACCGGTTTCTGGCATTCCAGCCGTCTTCAGCCTGGCTTGCTTTAATCCAGTGGCAAAGTGAGCAAGGGACTCACGTCTGAGCATACCCTGCCACACTTATGGTGGCCAAAAGTGGTACAAAAGGGGGTGGTAATGGACGGAGCATCTGAATCAATCAAACACTCACACTCAGTCAAAAGATCTGGGTTTAATCCATCACCGTTCTTTAGCCCACTCTGCCACCCCAGTTCAGACATGGCTATATGCAAATCAGTCTGACCCTGTGCCTCATGGGAACAGTCCAGCCTGAACTGCCAAGCCATGTCTTCCCTGGACTGGAAACAAGCTTCCGAGGACCGGTTTCTGGCATTCCAGCCGTCTTCAGCCTGGCTTGCTTGAATCCAGTGGCAAAGTGAGCAAGGGACTCACGTCTGAGCATACCCTGCCAAACTTATGGTGGCCAAAAGCGGTACAAAAGGGGGTGGTGATGGACGGAGCATCTGAATGTTGTAAATATTTAATTTACTATCATAATTTCTATGCAGGTAAGTACTTAATCAATAATAACTCAATCGGAAAGAAAGAACCAGAGTCCGTGGTGTTAGAGTTCTTAGGGGTTTTATTCCTTAAAAAGGAATGGTCATGACCTGGCTATCATGTTCCCGCAACCACACAGGGTTCAGGAAGGGATAGAGAGAGTGCGCTTCACATTTTATTGACAGTACATAGCTTATATACTTAATTCATTGTCATAGAAAAACGGTATAGTAGGCGTAACAGCTGAGAGAAGACAAGATAACAGCATCCACGTGTTAGCAATACGTAATTAGGAGGCGTGAACTGGGCGTGAACTAGAGGTGTGTGCTAGAAACGTCACCAGGTAGGTGTCACAGAAGGGGTGGCACTAACAGAAATGTTGCAATGTCAGCAGAAATCGGAGACTTGGATGCGCGCGCAGCTGCATGACGTGTTATTGACGTGAAACTGGAGGGTGCAGGGGACTTGACATTTACACTGACGGAAAGAGACAGAAGTCTGGCATGTCAGATCAACTTGTACTTCTATCATATCTGATATCTGATGTTTGGGAACCATACTATCGAGAGGGAAAGGTCTCTGGGGCAGAAGTTATTCTATACTGACTGTGAGTGCGTGTGTAAGCGCCTGAGTGTCTGCATGAGAAGCGTGGGGGGGCATGGGCCTTCCATGGGAGCATGGTAACAGAGGCTATGAATTACTTGCACGGAGACAGGTTAGCCCTTTGCTCTGCAGATGAGGGGGATGTTTACTGAAGCTAGTAGGCAGGAATGTATTTTCGAGGAGCGGAACAGATAACTCGAAGGTTATAGTCAGTCTTGGCAGGCAGCAGGCTGAGCTGAGCACGGTGGGCCGCGCTGGAAGTAAGTCAGAGTTCACGGGTACAGAGGCAGCCTGGGCTGAGGTTTTCAGAGTCAGAAGCCAGAAAAATGGCTCGATGGCAGAAATTCAGGGCCTACTTTGCCAGAGCTGAAAAACGTGTAAAGTACACTACAAAAAGACGTTGGCATAGCATATTTAGGAACGGACTATTCAACCCATAAGGGGTGGGTCTGAAAGAGGACATGTTAACGTTGGACGCAAATGTATTTGCGTCTTTGTAGCTGGCACAGGAGGGGAGTTACATGCACTTTAAGCTGGTACATGGAGTCGGTGGGGTACACGCTAGGGAACACAATCTTGACCATAAAATTTATATTTCCTCATGAATCAATCAAACACTCACACCCAGTCAAAAGATCTGGGTTTAATCCATCACCGTTCTTTAGCCCACTCTGCCACCCCAGTTCAGACATGGCTATATGCAAATCAGTCTGACCCTGTGCCTCATGGGAACAGTCCAGCCCGAACTGCCAAACCATGTCTTCCCTGGACCGGAAACAAGCTTCCAAGGACCGGTTTCTGGCATTCCAGCCGTCTTCAGCCTGGCATGCTTGAATCCAGTGTAAGTATGGGCGTAAAATCCGCTCCGCTCGCGGATTTTGCGGATTTTCGGGAAATTCGCAATCCGCGAGATTCGCGGATTTCCCGCAAAATCCGCTAAATTCGCACGCAGCGGATTTTTTTTCTGGGTGATACAATTTTTGCGGCGCGCGGCGTTCACTTACCGTCATTCAGCGTTTGCCGAGTTGTTTTTCTCAATATTTTGCAAGTGCTGCGCCATTTTGGATCTTGCTGCGGGATCCCGCGAGAATTTGGCGAGCGCGATTACGTAATCGCGGCTTGCCAACTTGCACAGCGAGAGTTTGTCAACGCGAGTACGGCGTGATCACGTATCGCGGTATTTCGCAATTGCGAGCTTGGAGATGCGGCGAGCAGCAACAATCTCGCACTCGCGAAAATATAAAATTTGCAATTCTGCACAAGAAATCCACCAGCAAGCAGCATAAACCTTCTGGAAATGATGATTTTTATCTGAATAACTCCTCAGGTTGACATTTGCCTACACTTTTTTTGCGAGGAGTTCATTTTGGGGAGGGGGGGTGGGAGGAAGGAAGTGCCCCACAGTCTTCAACTTCCTGTTCCTGTCCAGCAGGCTCCTCCCAGTGCTTTGTCCATCTCCTGGTCACTTTTCATTTGGATCTGGAGCTGGAAGGATTACTTTTTGTGGATGCTGCTGGATATTTGGATTTGAGGCCTTTTTGACTTTCTTTGGATCACTTTTGGATTAGAAATTTCACAAGTAAGTTTGTTTGGGGCATTACAGTTGCTGCAACTACAATTTTGGAATTTTCGATTTTTGGGCTGTTTTGGGGCCTTTTGCCCAGGGGTACTCAGTGGTGGGTGGACTGAGTCTTTCTGTGGGGTGTCTTGAATTTTTAATACACACACCCTCACGCTCACTATTGCACTTTTTTAGGCCCCTCACACGCATACACCCGTTGGCTCGGAATAAAAGATCTCCGCCAAAGTGCAGCTCCCCTCGCTGCCCGACGGGCATTGCACCGCCAGCCTGCCGTAGGAGCAGGATACCAATGATGACGCTGGACGGCCATCGGTTGGGATGACAGTTGTCATCCTGCCGGTAACCTGTGTGAGGTATCCTTATATTCTGAAAAGGGTCTACACCATTCACTCACCCTTTCATAATCAGTGAGAGAAAAGTTAACCTGAGCTAAACCACTGGCTCCCACCGGGGAACTCTGTACAATACTCTTTGTTTACTGTGTCTTGAATTTAAACATCATGGAGGGCATGGATGGAATGGGATTGTGCTGATTTTTCAGTGATTTTCGTTTTTTGGGGCTGTACTTGTGGCCTTTTCACCAGGGGTATTGAGTCTTGCATGGGCCTAGTCTTTCTGTGGGGTGTCTTGAACTTAAACATCATGGAGGGCATGGATGGAATGGGATTGTGATGATTTTTCAGTGATTTTCGTTTTTTGGGGCTGTACTTGTGGCCTTTTCACCAGGGGTATTGAGTCTTGCATGGGCCTAGTCTTTCTGTGGGGTGTCTTGAACTTAAACATCATGGAGGGCATGGATGGAATGGGATTGTGCTGATTTTTCTGTGTTTTCCGATTTTTGGGGGTGTTCATGGGGACAGGCCATGTGCGTGGGGGCCATTTTGAGTGCTGCTACAGGCCCTGGCCATGTGCTGGGAGGCAAGTGGCCATTTTGAATGCAGGCAGTGTTGTTAGGCCTGCAACCATTTTGCCTACTTTTCAACCTTTATGCCCAGGGGTAGTGAGTCTTGCATGGGCCTAGTCTTTCTGTGGGGTGTCTTGAATTTAAACATCATGGAGGGCATGGATGGAATGGGATTGTGCTGATTTTTCAGTGATTTTCGTTTTTTGGGGCTGTACTTGTGGCCTTTTCACCAGGGGTATTGAGTCTTGCATGGGCCTAGTCTTTCTGTGGGGTGTCTTGAACTTAAACATCATGGAGGGCATGGATGGAATGGGATTGTGCTGATTTTTCAGTGATTTTCGTTTTTTGGGGCTGTACTTGTGGCCTTTTCACCAGGGGTATTGAGTCTTGCATGGGCCTAGTCTTTCTGTGGGGTGTCTTGAACTTAAACATCATGGAGGGCATGGATGGAATGTGATTGTGCAGATTTTTCTGTGTTTTTCGATTTTGGGGGGTGTTCATAGGGACAGGCCATGTGGGTGGGGGCCATTTTGAGTGCTGCTACAGGCCCTGGCCATGTGCTGGGAGGCAAGTGGCCATTTTGAATGCAGGCAGTGTTGTTAGGCCTGCAACCATTTTGCCTACTTTTCAACCTTTATGCCCAGGGGTAGTGAGTCTTGCATGGGCCTAGTCTTTCTGTGGGGTGTCTTGAATTTAAACATCATGGAGGGCATGGATGGAATGGGATTGTGCTGATTTTTCAGTGATTTTCGTTTTTTGGGGCTGTACTTGTGGCCTTTTCACCAGGGGTATTGAGTCTTGCATGGGCCTAGTCTTTCTGTGGGGTGTCTTGAACTTACACATCATGGAGGGCATGGATGGAATGGGATTGTGCTGATTTTTCAGTGATTTTCGTTTTTTGGGGCTGTACTTGTGGCCTTTTCACCAGGGGTATTGAGTCTTGCATGGGCCTAGTCTTTCTGTGGGGTGTCTTGAACTTAAACATCATGGAGGGCATGGATGGAATGGGATTGTGCTGATTTTTCAGTGATTTTCGTTTTTTGGGGCTGTACTTGTGGCCTTTTCACCAGGGGTATTGAGTCTTGCATGGGCCTAGTCTTTCTGTGGGGTGTCTTGAACTTAAACATCATGGAGGGCATGGATGGAATGGGATTGTGCTGATTTTTCAGTGATTTTCGTTTTTTGGGGCTGTACTTGTGGCCTTTTCACCAGGGGTATTGAGTCTTGCATGGGCCTAGTCTTTCTGTGGGGTGTCTTGAACTTAAACATCATGGAGGGCATGGATGGAATGGGATTGTGCTGATTTTTCAGTGATTTTCGTTTTTTGGGGCTGTACTCGTGGCCTTTTCACCAGGGGTATTGAGTCTTGCATGGGCCTAGTCTTTCTGTGGGGTGTCTTGAACTTAAACATCATGGAGGGCATGGATGGAATGGGATTGTGCTGATTTTTCAGTGATTTTCGTTTTTTGGGGCTGTACTTGTGGCCTTTTCACCAGGGGTATTGAGTCGTGCATGGGCCTAGTCTTTCTGTGGGGTGTCTTGAACTTAAACATCATGGAGGGCATGGATGGAATGGGATTGTGATGATTTTTCAGTGATTTTCGTTTTTTGGGGCTGTACTTGTGGCCTTTTCACCAGGGGTATTGAGTCTTGCATGGGCCTAGTCTTTCTGTGGGGTGTCTTGAACTTAAACATCATGGAGGGCATGGATGGAATGGGATTGTGCTGATTTTTCTGTGTTTTTCGATTTTTGGGGGTGTTCATGGGGACAGGCCATGTGTGTGGGGGCCATTTTGAGTGCTGCTACAGGCCCTGGCCATGTGCTGGGAGGCAAGTGGCCATTTTGAATGCAGGCAGTGTTGTTAGGCCTGCAACCATTTTGCCTACTTTTCAACCTTTATGCCCAGGGGTAGTGAGTCTTGCATGGGCCTAGTCTTTCTGTGGGGTGTCTTGAATTTAAACATCATGGAGGGCATGGATGGAATGGGATTGTGCTGATTTTTCAGTGATTTACGTTTTTTGGGGCTGTACTTGTGGCCTTTTCACCAGGGGTATTGAGTCTTGCATGGGCCTAGTCTTTCTGTGGGGTGTCTTGAACTTAAACATCATGGAGGGCATGGATGGAATGGGATTGTGCTGATTTTTCAGTGATTTTCGTTTTTTGGGGCTGTACTTGTGGCCTTTTCACCAGGGGTATTGAGTCTTGCATGGGCCTAGTCTTTCTGTGGGGTGTCTTGAACTTAAACATCATGGAGGGCATGGATGGAATGGGATTGTGCTGATTTTTCTGTGTTTTTCGATTTTTGGGGGTGTTCATGGGGACAGGCCATGTGGGTGGGGGCCATTTTGAGTGCTGCTACAGGCCCTGGCCATGTGCTGGGAGGCAAGTGGCCATTTTGAATGCAGGCAGTGTTGTTAGGCCTGCAACCATTTTGCCTACTTTTCAACCTTTATGCCCAGGGGTAGTGAGTCTTGCATGGGCCTAGTCTTTCTGTGGGGTGTCTTGAATTTAAACATCATGGAGGGCATGGATGGAATGGGATTGTGCTGATTTTTCAGTGATTTTCGTTTTTTGGGGCTGTACTTGTGGCCTTTTCACCACGGGTATTGAGTCTTGCATGGGCCTAGTCTTTCTGTGGGGTGTCTTGAACTTAAACATCATGGAGGGCATGGATGGAATGGGATTGTGCTGATTTTTCAGTGATTTTCGTTTTTTGGGGCTGTACTTGTGGCCTTTTCACCAGGGGTATTGAGTCGTGCATGGGCCTAGTCTTTCTGTGGGGTGTCTTGAACTTAAACATAATGGAGGGCATGGATGGAATGGGATTGTGCTGATTTTTCAGTGATTTTCGTTTTTTGGGGCTGTACTTGTGGCCTTTTCACCAGGGGTATTGAGTCTTGCATGGGCCTAGTCTTTCTGTGGGGTGTCTTGAACTTAAACATCATGGAGGGCATGGATGGAATGGGATTGTGCTGATTTTTCAGTGATTTTCGTTTTTTGGGGCTGTACTTGTGGCCTTTTCACCAGGGGTATTGAGTCTTGCATGGGCCTAGTCTTTCTGTGGGGTGTCTTGAACTTAAACATCATGGAGGGCATGGATGGAATGGGATTGTGATGATTTTTCAGTGATTTTCGTTTTTTGGGGCTGTACTTGTGGCCTTTTCACCAGGGGTATTGAGTCTTGCATGGGCCTAGTCTTTCTGTGGGGTGTCTTGAACTTAAACATCATGGAGGGCATGGATGGAATGGGATTGTGCTGATTTTTCTGTGTTTTCCGATTTTTGGGGGTGTTCATGGGGACAGGCCATGTGCGTGGGGGCCATTTTGAGTGCTGCTACAGGCCCTGGCCATGTGCTGGGAGGCAAGTGGCCATTTTGAATGCAGGCAGTGTTGTTAGGCCTGCAACCATTTTGCCTACTTTTCAACCTTTATGCCCAGGGGTAGTGAGTCTTGCATGGGCCTAGTCTTTCTGTGGGGTGTCTTGAATTTAAACATCATGGAGGGCATGGATGGAATGGGATTGTGCTGATTTTTCAGTGATTTTCGTTTTTTGGGGCTGTACTTGTGGCCTTTTCACCAGGGGTATTGAGTCTTGCATGGGCCTAGTCTTTCTGTGGGGTGTCTTGAACTTAAACATCATGGAGGGCATGGATGGAATGGGATTGTGCTGATTTTTCAGTGATTTTCGTTTTTTGGGGCTGTACTTGTGGCCTTTTCACCAGGGGTATTGAGTCTTGCATGGGCCTAGTCTTTCTGTGGGGTGTCTTGAACTTAAACATCATGGAGGGCATGGATGGAATGTGATTGTGCTGATTTTTCTGTGTTTTTCGATTTTGGGGGGTGTTCATAGGGACAGGCCATGTGGGTGGGGGCCATTTTGAGTGCTGCTACAGGCCCTGGCCATGTGCTGGGAGGCAAGTGGCCATTTTGAATGCAGGCAGTGTTGTTAGGCCTGCAACCATTTTGCCTACTTTTCAACCTTTATGCCCAGGGGTAGTGAGTCTTGCATGGGCCTAGTCTTTCTGTGGGGTGTCTTGAATTTAAACATCATGGAGGGCATGGATGGAATGGGATTGTGCTGATTTTTCAGTGATTTTCGTTTTTTGGGGCTGTACTTGTGGCCTTTTCACCAGGGGTATTGAGTCTTGCATGGGCCTAGTCTTTCTGTGGGGTGTCTTGAACTTACACATCATGGAGGGCATGGATGGAATGGGATTGTGCTGATTTTTCAGTGATTTTCGTTTTTTGGGGCTGTACTTGTGGCCTTTTCACCAGGGGTATTGAGTCTTGCATGGGCCTAGTCTTTCTGTGGGGTGTCTTGAACTTAAACATCATGGAGGGCATGGATGGAATGGGATTGTGCTGATTTTTCAGTGATTTTCGTTTTTTGGGGCTGTACTTGTGGCCTTTTCACCAGGGGTATTGAGTCTTGCATGGGCCTAGTCTTTCTGTGGGGTGTCTTGAACTTAAACATCATGGAGGGCATGGATGGAATGGGATTGTGCTGATTTTTCAGTGATTTTCGTTTTTTGGGGCTGTACTTGTGGCCTTTTCACCAGGGGTATTGAGTCTTGCATGGGCCTAGTCTTTCTGTGGGGTGTCTTGAACTTAAACATCATGGAGGGCATGGATGGAATGGGATTGTGCTGATTTTTCAGTGATTTTCGTTTTTTGGGGCTGTACTCGTGGCCTTTTCACCAGGGGTATTGAGTCTTGCATGGGCCTAGTCTTTCTGTGGGGTGTCTTGAACTTAAACATCATGGAGGGCATGGATGGAATGGGATTGTGCTGATTTTTCAGTGATTTTCGTTTTTTGGGGCTGTACTTGTGGCCTTTTCACCAGGGGTATTGAGTCGTGCATGGGCCTAGTCTTTCTGTGGGGTGTCTTGAACTTAAACATCATGGAGGGCATGGATGGAATGGGATTGTGATGATTTTTCAGTGATTTTCGTTTTTTGGGGCTGTACTTGTGGCCTTTTCACCAGGGGTATTGAGTCTTGCATGGGCCTAGTCTTTCTGTGGGGTGTCTTGAACTTAAACATCATGGAGGGCATGGATGGAATGGGATTGTGCTGATTTTTCTGTGTTTTTCGATTTTTGGGGGTGTTCATGGGGACAGGCCATGTGTGTGGGGGCCATTTTGAGTGCTGCTACAGGCCCTGGCCATGTGCTGGGAGGCAAGTGGCCATTTTGAATGCAGGCAGTGTTGTTAGGCCTGCAACCATTTTGCCTACTTTTCAACCTTTATGCCCAGGGGTAGTGAGTCTTGCATGGGCCTAGTCTTTCTGTGGGGTGTCTTGAATTTAAACATCATGGAGGGCATGGATGGAATGGGATTGTGCTGATTTTTCAGTGATTTACGTTTTTTGGGGCTGTACTTGTGGCCTTTTCACCAGGGGTATTGAGTCTTGCATGGGCCTAGTCTTTCTGTGGGGTGTCTTGAACTTAAACATCATGGAGGGCATGGATGGAATGGGATTGTGCTGATTTTTCAGTGATTTTCGTTTTTTGGGGCTGTACTTGTGGCCTTTTCACCAGGGGTATTGAGTCTTGCATGGGCCTAGTCTTTCTGTGGGGTGTCTTGAACTTAAACATCATGGAGGGCATGGATGGAATGGGATTGTGCTGATTTTTCTGTGTTTTTCGATTTTTGGGGGTGTTCATGGGGACAGGCCATGTGGGTGGGGGCCATTTTGAGTGCTGCTACAGGCCCTGGCCATGTGCTGGGAGGCAAGTGGCCATTTTGAATGCAGGCAGTGTTGTTAGGCCTGCAACCATTTTGCCTACTTTTCAACCTTTATGCCCAGGGGTAGTGAGTCTTGCATGGGCCTAGTCTTTCTGTGGGGTGTCTTGAATTTAAACATCATGGAGGGCATGGATGGAATGGGATTGTGCTGATTTTTCAGTGATTTTCGTTTTTTGGGGCTGTACTTGTGGCCTTTTCACCACGGGTATTGAGTCTTGCATGGGCCTAGTCTTTCTGTGGGGTGTCTTGAACTTAAACATCATGGAGGGCATGGATGGAATGGGATTGTGCTGATTTTTCAGTGATTTTCGTTTTTTGGGGCTGTACTTGTGGCCTTTTCACCAGGGGTATTGAGTCTTGCATGGGCCTAGTCTTTCTGTGGGGTGTCTTGAACTTAAACAAAATGGAGGGCATGGATGGAATGGGATTGTGCTGATTTTTCAGTGATTTTCGTTTTTTGGGGCTGTACTTGTGGCCTTTTCACCAGGGGTATTGAGTCTTGCATGGGCCTAGTCTTTCTGTGGGGTGTCTTGAACTTAAACATCATGGAGGGCATGGATGGAATGGGATTGTGCTGATTTTTCAGTGATTTTCGTTTTTTGGGGCTGTACTTGTGGCCTTTTCACCAGGGGTATTGAGTCTTGCATGGGCCTAGTCTTTCTGTGGGGTGTCTTGAACTTAAACATCATGGAGGGCATGGATGGAATGGGATTGTGCTGATTTTTCAGTGATTTTCGTTTTTTGGGGCTGTACTTGTGGCCTTTTCACCAGGGGTATTGAGTCTTGCATGGGCCTAGTCTTTCTGTGGGGTGTCTTGAACTTAAACATCATGGAGGGCATGGATGGAATGGGATTGTGCTGATTTTTCAGTGATTTCCGTTTTTTGGGGCTGTACTTGTGGCCTTTTCACCAGGGATATTGAGTCTTGCATGGGCCTAGTCTTTCTGTGGGGTGTCTTGAATGTAAGCATCATGGAGGGCATGGGATTGTGCTGATTTTTCTGGTTTTTTTTCGATTTTTTTGGGGGTGTATAACTGAACTGATGTTCCTCTGTCTTCCATTGCTTTTAGGTGCACAAGACTCAAGAGAACCACCAGTGCCAGGAAGAAGTCCTGCAGCGGTGTGTGTGCAGCATAATGTCACGCGACGTCACGTCTGGCCTCAGACAACTCTGTAACTCGTGCAACTCGTGCAACTGCGGCCTGCTGTTCTGACCTGCTCTGAAGAAGATGGCCCCAAAAAAAGGTCTCCGTAGCTCCTCTAGCAAGAAAGTTGCTAGTAAGGAGCAGAAGAAGCAAGTTACCAAGGAGGCTGGTGTGCCGGCCGCCGCGTTTTTTGGGAGTAAAAAAAAAAGTACGCCTGCAGCTGCAGCGGGATCTGCTGGGGACCAAGCTGGGAGCAGCACCCCCGCTCCATTGGGCTCAGTGCCTCCACCACCACGCCAACTTAAGTCAAAGCCCTTGAGTGCTTCAGAGGCAGTCAGTGTACTTCTTCAATCACCATCGACCAGTGATGTTGGCTCATCGCAAGAAAGTAGCAGCAATGTCCCTGAATCAACACAGGTTGTTGTAACTCATCTGACAAGTGTTGAACAACCACAGCCGCAACAACAACAACATGTGCAAGTACAAGCCCAAGTACATGTGGAAGGAGAGGCAGCGCAAGGAGATGCGCAAGCAGAGGTGCATGGAGGGTCACAAGTGCCCACAATAGTTGTTCCTCCCGAATTAGGGGCACATCAGGAAATTGACAATCAGACCGAGGTATCATTTGAGGAAGCCACTCCTCCTGATGATCATTCATTGTCTTCCGCATCCCTAGCAAGGAAAAGATCAAGGGGGGTGTCTACATCTTCTTCAAGCCCACCTCCTTCTGATGATCTGGATGAAGATTGGGAACCACGGCCACCACGGCTGTCTGAGAGTGAGGCACACCATGATCTGACAAAGATACCTAAGCGTAAAAGGAAGGTCGTCGAAAAACTCATAGCTATGGAGTGTGATGAGGCTCAACAAGAAGTGACGCATTCTGCTGCTGATGAAGCCCCTCACGACGACGAGCCAGTCATCATAATGGTCACTGCAGCCCCAGCGGGCATGCAGCAAAGATACATTTTGACCCTATCCCGAGAAGCTGCTGAGCGTGATGATGATGTCGACGAGGAGTCAATGGAAACACAACAATCATTGGATTTGGAGTTAACTAGTACACCAACACCTACCGCTTCCATATTTCTTCCTCGCAAGAAGGGACCTCCATCCACCTCGACCTCAATTAGTGGTGGTGAAAGTGCAAAACGTACTGAAGTTCGGCAATCCACATCCTCCACTTCATCTGGCATTAGCAGTAAGCATGGGCGAATTTTGCGAATCTCGCGTTCGCGAATTTTGTGGATTTGCGAACTCGCAATCCGTAAAATCCGCGATTTCTCGCAAATTTGCAGATTTTTTTTTTTGTGTTCGCGCGGGTTTCTGCCAGGTCGCGAGGGTTTTGTACAATTTTGCAAACGCGAACTTACCTGTCGGGTCGCAAGTTTTGCGAACTTGTTGTTTCTACGTGTCCAGCCTGTTTGGGACACTCTTCTTCATCACTGCCACCCTCTGTCACCACTGCCACTCTCTGGTTCACCCATGCCACCCTCTGGCTCACCCATGCCACCCTCTGTTTCATCACAGCACCCTCTGGTTGTCCAGTGTACATTATTGTGGCAAAGCAAAGCACACCTTCCCTGCCTCAAGTGACCTGAATTAATTTGGGGCTGATTAATGTGTCACAGAATATTTTTTTAGCTGGCACCTGCTTCCTTAGTGCTTCCTGATTAGTGATCTTTTGCACTTGCTAAGTGCTTTCATTGTTGCAAAATTAGTTACAACACCTGCCCTGCCCCAACTGACAATAATGAATTAGGGGCTGATTAATGTGTCACTGGATTTGAACTTCCAGCCTGGCTCCTGCTTGTCTCCCTTAGCTGTAATTCAGGACCTTTGTGGCATATGTGTAACTATTCTGAGGGTCAGAGCAGGGTCACATAATAGTTGCAAGTAGGCAACTGAACTCTGGAGGGGCCCCTCAGGAAGCACTACAGGAAATGGCTACTAATGATGAGCTTGAACTTTTGAACCTGGTAAGTAGTTTCAGTTTTGCTAAAATCGTATTTCTGCAATTTAGCGCTTATTCGCGGGGCGCGAAGTTGAACTGGGAAGCCGCGAACTCACGCGAACAGTGCGAGCAAGCCATAAAATCCGCTGCTCGCGGATTTGCGGATTTTGCGGGAAATTCGCAAATCTCGCGGATTGCGAATTTACCGAAAATCCGCAAAATCCGCGAGCGGAACGGATTTTCCGCCCATACTTAATTAGCAGCAGGACCACCACCACCAGTATCGCCGCCTCCTCCGGCCCCCAAAGACATTTCAAGTCTCCAGTTTGGGACTTCTTTAGTGTTTGCCCAAAAAAGGAAAACGTAGCCATTTGTAGCATTTGTAAGCTTCGAGTTAGTCGTGGTAAGTTTGGTACCAACTATGGTACCGGAGGCCAGAGAGGTCATTTTAAGAGAACGCACGCTGTCCAATGGCTTGCGCACCTAGATGCGGTCAAGGAAGCCCGAATTGCACGTAATGAAAACGTTGATTTTTCATCTGATGATGACGAGGAGGAAGAAGACGATTCAAACACTTCACTTACACCCAGTACCCCTGTCAGCAGCACACCCCATGTGAGCCACACTAAGAGTGTGGAAGAGAGCGAGACATCAATGCGAAAAAGTTCATCAGCGAGCGTAACTGAGTCGAAGATATCATCATCATCCCGTAAATCCTTGGTCCAGGGCAACATTAAAAAGATGTTGTTTACAGAAGCGCAATATGAACGCAACCACCCACTGACACGTCTGTATAACACTAAGCTGGCTAAAATGCTAGCTCTGGACCTTCTCCCTTTTTCTTTTGTAGAAGGGGTTGGTTTTCTAGAATTAGTGGCAGCGCTCTGCCCTAAATGGAAGGTTCCTAGCCGGTTCTATTTTGCCCGAGTTGCGGTTCCAGCACTACATGAAGATGTTCTGAAGGTGATTGGGGCAGCTTTGCAGAAGAGTGCTGTTCACACTATACATCTGACAACAGACATGTGGACCAGTGGCGCAGGCGCTGATTACATGTGCATCACTGCACACTGGGTCTCTTTTTCAGGGGCTAAAGCAAAGCTAAACGCAGGTGTTGACCCGGACATTGTTTTTAAAGCTGCTCGGAAACATGCAACACTAGCCATGTTTGGTTTGGAGAAATGTCACACAGCAGAAAACATTTTGGATGTCTTTAACACAAAGGTCCTTAACTGACTGTCCCCAAAAAAACGCCAGGTTGGTTATGTTTCCTCGGACAATGGCGCCAATATAGTTAAGGCCATGAAGCTGGGTGACTATTTCAGAGTGCCGTGTTTGGCGCACTGTATAAACCTGGTTGTCCAAAAATTCTTGGGTAATAAAGACAGTGCAGCGTACAGAGTATTGGACACCTGCCGAAAAATGTGCAACTATTTCAGCCATTCTTTTAAGGCCCGGAAGCAGCTGAGGAGCCTGCTATATCAACGTCAAATGCCAGTGAAAGCACTCATCCAGGAGGTGGTAACACGTTGGAACTCAACCTTCTACATGCTTGAGCGTCTGTATGAGCAGTATACGGTACTCAATCACTATTTCTCAACACATGGTACAGCTCAGTAGGAGGACCTGAGGATGGGTGCGGCGCAATTGAACATAGTTAAAAGCCTGACACGCATGCTTTGTCCTTTTGAGTTCTTCACGTGTGCAGTCAGCAAGGAGGACTGTAATTTGGGAAAAGCTATCCCATTGTTGTACATGCTGGAGCACCAACTGAAGGAGGTGTGTTCTGTGTTTAAAAAAGATGAAAAAAAACAAGACTCTTTTGTTCTGTCTGAGAAATTATTAGAGCACCTACAAGGTGATGAATGTCTTAAAATGATCCACTCAGACCAGCATTACATTTGTGCTACTATTCTGGATCCACGCTACAAAAAGGCGCTGGCAGGCCAAGCATTCTTTCCTTTTGCTGATGAAGATGTTACAAGTTACAAACGGTGGATAGCCTCCTCAGCCAAGAGGTTTGAAAGAGAACGGCAGCAAATTGAAGGAGAAGGCAGTACATCAGCATCAGCAGGCCATCCCCAGTCACAACAATCCTCTTCTGCACCTGTGGCTGCGGCACAAGTGACCTCTCAGCCGTTAAAGAGACCGGCAACCGGATCATCTGCACCACCAGACGCAACAGTAACATTGGAGGCTGAAGAGGATTGGCTAGCTCGGCTTGGGTTTGGTTCTCAAATGGTCACAGCAACAGCTAAGCAAAGAGGAGGAACCTTGGAGGAGAACCTTAATTCGATGGTCAAGGACTATCTGAATGACTCAACAGAGGTCTATGTTAATGCTGACCCATTGGCGTATTGGCATGGGAAAAAAGAATTGTGGCCACAGCTCACCAACCTGGCTTTAAACTACTTGTCTTGCCCACTCGCAAGCGTGTCTTCTGAACGTGTTTTCAGTGCTGCTGGTGGCATTGTAACTTCCAAACGGAGCCGCCTCTCGCCCAAAAATGTGGAGAGGTTAACAATGATCAAGATGAATCAGCACCTCATACCACCAGATTTCAGAGTACGAGAAAGCGCGCCGGATGAAGACGAGGTGGCCAGATACATAGATGAGGGAATTTCTACTCTGTCAGGTGACACTGAGCTCACCCTGCCTGAATTCGCAGAGTATGATGACGAAGCCTTATTCTCATTCCTGGACCGTGATACCGAGCCCTGAAAATGAGACAACGAATCAATAACTTTCTTTTTCGTCCTTATTCACTTTTATTCCTGTGTGTCTGTCTTTCTTTCAAACTTTAATCAGATAATCACAAAAACAAGCCCATCAGCAGAACTGTCTTCACTTGTTTGCTAATTGATTTAAAGGTGCCGCAGTCTGCATTCCTCAGGTTCACAAGTTCAGAAGAACATGCTCCTCTATCCTCCTCCTCCAGACTCCTATTTCCATCAAAGCAGAGGACTGGTTTACGCCCAATGAAGAAAGACTCAGCACTTGTGGGGGTGTTGTTCTACCTCTTTGCAGGTGAGTTGACGGCTCTGGGGCCATTGCTGGGAAGCTCTAAAAGTGGTTTGGACCAAATCCGAGGCGCAAATTTTTTAGTGTTTTTGCTGACTTGCTTGCCTTTGAGGTGCTCTTAGGGGGGGTTCCGTCTGTTTGTGGGTGAGTTTCGGGGTCTGTCAGCACTGCTGGGACACTCTAATCTTGATTGCATTTGCTTTTCAGGAAATCCGTGGTGGCAAACCCGACTTATGGCCTAGCTACGCAGCGCGTTTGGACCGAAGGCCGAGAAATATTGTAAGTAGGAGATGTTGCTTTTGGCCTGTTTGGGGGTGTTATGCTTTTTGGCGGGTGGGTTGGCGGGTCTTGGGCCATTCCTGGGAAGGTCTAATACCGGGTAGAAGTGGTTGGGACAAAATCCAGGCCGATTATTTTTTGTTGCTATTTCTGACATTTTGCTCAATGTAGCGTTTTCGGGGGCCGGTTTGGGTGGCTTCTTGGTGTTTGTGGGTGGGTTTCGGGGTCTGGGAGCACTGCTGGCTATGGATACTTTACTTTGCAAGAGGTTTGAAGCAAATCCATGGTGGCAGAGGGGAGTTAGGGCCTAGCTGCAGAGCGCGCGCGGAGTGATTTGGGAAATTTGGGAAAAAATGACTAAGTCCCCATTTTTGTACTTTTGCTCTTTGGCTGTTTGGGGGTCTTCTACTCGTTTTCTCTTGGGTTGACGGCTCTGGGGCCATTGTTGGGAAGCTCTAATACCGGATAAAAGTGGTTTGGACCAAATCCGAGATGCAAATTTTTTTGTGTTTTTGCTGACTTGCTTGCCTTTGAGGTGCTCTTAGGGGGGGTTCCGTCTGTTTGTGGGTGAGTTTCGGGGTCTGTCAGCACTGCTGGGACACTCTAATCTTGATTGCATTTGCTTTTCAGGAAATCCGTGGTGGCAAACCCGACTTATGGCCTAGCTACGCAGCGCGTTTGGACCGAAGGCAGAGAAATATTGTAAGTAGATGTTGCTTTTGGCCTGTTTGGGGGTGTTATGCTTTTTGGCGGGTGGGTTGGCGGGTCTTGGGCCATTCCTGGGAAGGTCTAATACCGGGTAGAAGTGGTTGGGACAAAATCCAGGCCGATTTTATTTTGTGCTATTTCTGACATTTTGCTCAATATAGCGTTTTCGGGGGCCGGTTTGGGGGGCTTCCTGGTGTTTGTGGGTGGGTTTCGGGGTCTGGGAGCACTGCTGGCTATGGATACTTTACTTTGCAAGAGGTTTGAAGCAAATCCATGGTGGCAGAGGGGAGTTAGGGCCTAGCTGCAGAGCGCGCGCGGAGTGATTTGGGAAATTTGGGAAAAAATGACTAAGTCCCCATTTTTGTACTTTTGCTCTTTGGCTGTTTGGGGGTCTTCTACTCGTTTTCTCTTGGGTTGACGGCTCTGGGGCCATTGTTGGGAAGCTCTAATACCGGATAAAAGTGGTTTGGACCAAATCCGAGGTGCACATTTTTTAGTGTTTTTGCTGACTTGCTTGCCTTTGAGGTGCTCTTAGGGGGAGTTCCGTCTGTTTGTGGGTGAGTTTCGGGGTCTGTCAGCACTGCTGGGACACTCTAATCTTGATTGCATTTGCTTTTCAGGAAATCCGTGGTGGCAAACCCGACTTATGGCCTAGCTACGCAGCGCGTTTGGACCGAAGGCCGAGAAATATTGTAAGTAGTAGATGTTGCTTTTGGCCTGTTTGGGGGTGTTATGCTTTTTGGCGGGTGGGTTGGCGGGTCTTGGGCCATTCCTGGGAAGGTCTAATACCGGGTGGAAGTGGTTGGGACAAAATCCACGCCGAAAAGCCTTTTGGCACTTTTTGTAACTTAGGGTTCGTTAGCCCTAGCAGCAGGATTGCATGTGTTTCGGGGTGTTCTACATTTTTGCAACTGAGTTCTGGGGTCTTAGAGCACTCGTGAGAATGTGTAATTTTGGTTGCAAGTCATTTGAAGAAAATCCTGGGTGGGAAAGGGGGGATTTGGCATAGTTAAAGAAAGCCTTTGCCACTATTCTTAACTTAGGGTTCGTTAGGGTTAGCAGTATTTCTATTGCATTTGTTTGGGTGGGGGGGTTTTCGAGTCTTGGAGCGATGCTGGCTATGGATACTTTTGCTTGGTTGCTTGCAAGTGGTTTGAATGCAATCCACGTGGGTAAGGAGGTATTTGGGCCTACTTTTACTTTCAAAGTACGTTTTGTCACCAGTTTTCTGCTAGGCCTCGTTTTTTCCGATTTGATTGGGGGTCTTCTACATTTTTGCGACTGGCTTTAGTAAGGGTCTGGGTGGGAGCACTGCTGGGAAGATCTAATTTTGTTCTAAAACACAGTTTACAGTACACCTAGCTTGAGGGGAAAGATCCGCTACATTAATTTGCCCATACTTATTTATCCTTCAAAAGGTGACTCAGACAGAGTACGCACTATCAAAAATATTGTACTGTCTACTAGGAAAATCAAAGTGTGAGTTTTTGCACTCCACAGCCTACATACCTTATATTTATTTATCAGTGGTATTGTAATATTATATCACTTCCTGTTTTTCGTTGAATAATTACAGGCCGGGTTTCAGTCTGTGCAATGGGGAAAAAAAGGATGGAGTTAGGCTTCACATTAGCGAGCCGCAATTCAGCATCCACCAGGCAGGCAGTGGACAGGGTGTCTTCTGGTCACCAACATTGATGGACGAAGCGTCAGATGGAATGGAGGAGTGCCGCTAATAAGAGGATTTTTTTTCTGCATGCAACTTACTTACCAAATTCAACAGGAAACTACAACAACATACAGATACAGTATCCATTGTGTTTTTCTATGACTGTGACTGCATTTCTTGGATCTCTCTCTGCTTCTAAATTGATCCCTTAACACATCACTTAGTCCACTCCACTATCACATCTGCACCACACATAGTCATTTGTAAGTGCTCCTACGTAATTCACAAGTCGCAGCACGCCCCAGCCCGTAGAGGACTGGGATGGCCCCAATGATGAAGCATGTCACCAAGGGGCAACCCTGGTGAGTGAGGGGACACCTAGAAAAAGAGCAATTTCTCCTTTTCTATCTACTACACCTTTCAGACCAACCCCATTGAGTGTTGTGAATGGATTTATAGTGACCAGCAAGGCTCTCAGGTATCTGCAACAGAGACCTTATCTTGAATATAGTTATCAATAATTCCACACACGCCCTGTACTGTTGCATTCTTTCTTCCACAGTTGTCGAAAGTACTACTTACTTTTCACTGACATGCATGCACTAGTGCATGCACTTTCAAAGATTGATGGATAGGTTTGTACCCAAAGATTTGTTTATGTTCAATTGTTTGTCCATGCTGTGCTTTTTTTACAGGGTGTCTTCTGGTGGTGACCAACATCGATGGACGAAGCGTCAGCTGCAATGGAGGAGTGCCGCTAATAAGAGGATTTTTTTTCTGCATGCAAATTACTTACCAAATTCAACAGGACAACTACAACAACATACAGATACAGTATCCATTGTGTTTTTCTAGGACTGTGACTGCATTTCTTGGATCTCTCTCTGCTTCTAAATTGATCCTTTAACACATCACTTAGTCCACGCCACTATCACATCTGCACCACACATAATCATTTGTAAGTGCTCCTACGTAATTCGCAAGTCGCAGCACGCCCCAGCCCATAGAGGACTGGGATGGCCCCAATGATGAAGCATGTCACCAAGGGGCAACCCTGGTGAGTGAGGGGACACCTAGAAAAAGAGCAATTTCTCCTTTTCTATCTACTACACCTTCCAGACCAACCCCATTGAGTGTTGTGAATGGATTTATAGTGACCAGCAAGGCTCTCAGGTATCTGGCAACAGAGACCTTATCTTGAATATAGTTATCAATATTTCCACAAACGCCCTGTACTGTCGCATTCTTTCTTCCACAGTTGTCGAAACTACTACTGACTTTTCACTGACATGCATGCAGTAGTGCATGCACTTTCAAAGATTGATGGATAGGTTTGTACCCAAAGATTTGTTTATGTTTACAATTGTTTGTCCATGCTGTGCTTTTTTTTCTTGTCTCACAAAACCTTTCCCAAAAACCCCCGTACCCATCCATTTTCCAAACCCTAACCCTCTTCCCCCGGGCTGTGTGGTTTTGATTGATGTGTGACTAAATTACAGCAATAAATCCACACACTTGCTGGGGAGGATAAGGTGATACCAACAGGCTGGTGAAGAAATCTGAGGATATATTCTTACTCTGCTTGACAAAGACCCATGGCTAATGTCAAAGAACTTCAACCGAATTAGTAGTTATACTTTACCATTTGTTAGGCTACAATGTGGCACTGTTCTAGTGTACTGTCACCTGCTATATTCTCTATTGTACCGTTGTATTGCTCAGGAGGACAAACCAGATTTCATTTTCTTTTTTTTCATAGGCATGCAACTGCCACTGTGTCACACCACTAGTACCACCGCTTTGAGGAAATTTTATCCGCCCAGGATTGCCAACCTTATTCGCTGTTTCCCGTGGAGCCAGCCCTGGGCCTAGCCCTACTTGCAAACAGAAATTACAGGTAAGATAGGCGTTTGGTTGGAGGTAGTATAATGGAGTATTAGGAGAGACGAGAGATTGACGGTAGTACTACTAAAGTCACAGGACTATTCAGGAAAACAAACTTACTGTTAAACCCCCACCCACCAGACTCAAAAGCTGTAAAAAACAGGTATGGTCAGATAAAGTTTCAAAAATTATATTTTTATAGCCCTAACAAAATAATCTCCCGCAAGACCCTCCCTAACCCCAACGATAGTCCTTCAAAAGTCCCCAAAAAACCCAACTCCCAATTCCCACCCCCCAAAAGTCTCTAAAAAAGGGGCAAGGGACACTATGGCAGGGTGCTGTTGCCTTTAGCAGCCAGGGCATCATGCTCCTTGCGGAGGGTGGCAAGTTCGAAGCGGAGGCCCTCCACCAAGTTCTTATAGTTCAGGACCTCCTGCTCCAGGTAGGACAGTCTGAGGGATAAGCGGCGCCGGTGTGCCTTGCAAATCCTGTGGGGGGCAGCTGCTGTCTTTGCTGCTCGGCGTTGGCGTTGGGCTTTGGTAGCCCGGCTCCGTACCGCTGGAGCACTGCGCTGGCTGGCAGCCCGCACGGAGGAGGATGCAGCTGTCCCCGTGGACGTTGTTGTTGTACCAGACTGTGTCTCCTCCTCCTCCAGGGCCACCAGCCTCCGATATTCAGCGACAGTGGCATCCAGCCACCGTTGCCGGGCCATTCGAGCCAGCTCCTTCCTCCTTGATGGTGTCTTGGATTTGAAAGGAGCAACTACATGAAGAAAGAAAGACATAGTCTGTAACCAATGCTCCTTAAGATTAACACAAAATGATTGAGCAGAAAGTTGTCACAGTACAAGTAGCAAATTGAAAGCACAGTACATAACTATTGAGGACAGTATCTATGTAACCTCCGACTTCTTCATCCTTGCTCTAACATTAGTGGGAGTTTAAGGGACAAATTCTACAAGCACTATGGACTTCCATTACAGTCGACTATGACAGTACACCAGTCTTATTCTTCTTCTTCTCTCTTGTTTAGGAAAATTGGTACGTTATCTTATGCAAGCCGGCATAATGCCAGCGCAGTGAACTTGCACCCGAGAAAAACAGACGCACACCATGGTGAGTGAGACAGACTTGCGTTACTGTACCGGTCCAGTACATGCAGGTGGTGAAGCTCTTACTTTTCTATTACGGGTGGCACTGAGAATACTCTGTTAAAAGGGCTACTGCTTAATTAATTTAGCTTTCACCCTACAGTGCAAATGAGTATTAGAAAAGGAAAATAAAGAAGCTAAATAATCTGATTATCTATCACTTCACATGGGATGTATTTGATGACATATGGGATGACTTTAGGTGCTTTGCTTATTATGGAGTGAACAGTGATACCCCCACACATGAATGACGTACTACTACTAAACTAAAGTTATTAAGAGAGGTAGGGAGTGTCCACCGTAATAACCGGATATATGCTGTGCTTGCAGTTGCAATACAAACTACTGCTACTATTCGTGGTAGTATTTGGACAAAATTACAACTTCTTTTCCTTGCCTTTCCTACACTGGAACGGACGTGCGGGTGCAGTGTTACATGCTCTTCAAAGTAACACTTAGTTCATCCAGTGACCGTCTACTCTCTCTAGATACACATATGCTATCTAAGAGTCAGATAGTACCATGAATGATCCAGGCATCCATCCATTCAAAGTATATGCACATATACAGTTTCTGTTTCACCCACCCAGGCTGTTCTCCTTACACCCATCCTTGCTTCATCATTCACCCAGCCATGCACCATACCATATTCTTTCCTTCCCAGCCACCTCAGGGACCAAGCAAACACATATCATTCTTCTTTGCCAGTCATCATTACATTTCTCGTCCTTCCACACTTACTTACACCCTTCTTTCGCTTTTCGTTCAGCCCTTCCATCAAGTTCACCTCAGATCTGATTGGGATTCTTCTCGCCAAAAACTTCACAGCTAAGTTGAAGTACATTTAGAGGAGCCTACTACCTGGTTTATTTATAATACACCCGTGCAGAAAGCACACTCTGCAGTCTTCAATCTCAAATGAGTAAGGAATGTATAGCTTACCTCTGCCCGCCACCACCGTGTCATCCCCCACAGATTTGCTCGGCACTTGCACCGCCTCCTCCCCAGAGTTGTCCTCCTCGTCCAATGCCACCACCACCTCGACGCTGGCCCCACCTCCAGATGTTCCACCTACAAAGTACATTTAATAATGTTAGAATACACCACTCACTACTATATAATATTTGGTCTAGGAGGAAGAAAGAAATGTGAAAAAAACTGTATACAATTTAATAATTTGTGACTGTCTACTATAAAGTAAAAATGTCCCTTTTTCCTTGGAAGGCTGTTGTCTTACTGCACTTTTTGGCACAACTGATGAATGCTTGCTTTTTATTTTTAACACGCACCACTTTTTCTCCTAACAGACAGAAGCTTGACTTCTAAGAACACGAGCAGGATCAAGTTCAAACCAGGTGAGAGCTCGGCTCGACCACAAGAAATGTGTCCAATTAATCGTCAGCACTAAGCACTTTTTCATTTCCAGTTAAACGTTTACTTTTATGACAAACTTGATTTCAATAAATGTGTTTACTTTTAATAAAGCTTTTAAACTCAAATAGACTCTGTGGTTTTTGGTCCTCCAGACTAGAGTGGATGAGCTAAAGGTTTTGGAATTTTTGCAAGCATAAGTCCGTGCCTCTGCCATCGGTGACTTTGGGAGCTAAATGACTCTGCCACACTATCTAGTCAGTAAGGAGATTGGGGGTTCAACTACAAAGTCTGTTATCACTGAGGTATGTGGAAAGTCTAACAGCACCTATTATAATTGATAAGCTAAGCAATGCATTATTTAGTGTCCATAGTTCTGTTTGTGCAGATTTGTCCCTGCAACAGTAGTAGAATGGATTGTCCTCCTATCCAAACCAAAAGTAAAGTAGTATCTTATTCTTTCTTGGTGGTCATTCACCTTTTTATTGTTGGCAATTGTCAAAGCATAAACATTTAGAATACTTGAAAAGACATTATGGACAATCCCAGAGGACTGCACTCAGTGCATAGAGCTATTGCTGACTAGAATGGGAGTCCAATGGAAATGCCAAATGTGCAATCTTAGTTAGCTACACAGACAGACTAATAAGAATAATTTAGTAATACTACACGGAGTCATAGTCGAGGCAGGATAAGACTTTAGATCCTGTCTACAAGAAGATCAAAGACGATTTAGAAAAAATCGAATGAGGAACGCTAGGAAAAAATAAGTACTCTATATTAAAATTAAAACTTACTGGGGCCAGCAAAGGAGCCCTCGCCTGCCCGGTCCTGGCCTGCATCGTCAACAGCACCCTCCTCCTCCTCCTGTGTCCTCCTCTTGCCCCTGGGGGAAGCTGATGTACAACATGAAAGAAAGAAAAACAGAAAACATGGATGATATTTGTCAACCAAATCAAACATTTCAAAAGAACTAACAAAATATTTTTGCGAAATAGCAAACAGACAACTACTCCACGGGATATATTATTGACCAATCTCATGTGGCCGACTACGTTATTACTTTAGTATTGCTTGATTTGCGGACCGTCGAATTGGAAATTACCTTATGTAACTCACTAAACAAAGTACTAAAAAGGTTTGCCTAGGATTGGCAGGCAGCAGTCCGCAGCACGCGAAGTGACAGCCAAAGTCCATCGTGATTGAAGATCAGCGACAACACTAAAGTTTCCTACTACATTAACCAGTCATTAAAATACTCAAACTATCAATCCACCACCACTATTTCTTCTTATCGCCATGTGTACAAAGGAAGGACTGGACTTGAGTCTGTAGGGGCTGATTTAGAAGCCCCTTGCGGCTCTTTTGCTCCATTGTTGCGTGACTTTTGTGACGCAGTGACAGCACAAAAGAGGCGCAATGGTGCGGCGTATATTAACAACGTGACGCATATGGGAGATGCATCACGTTGTAAAGCCCTGCGCCAGGGGGCGCTCCGGCGCAAGGGAGGGCGTTCCTGCGCAGGAACGCATCCTAAAAGTGGCTGAGGGAAATCTACAAGATTTCAATCAGTCACTTTGAGGACAATGATGCGTGACTCAAACCCTGCGCCTGCTTGAAGCAGACGTACGGCTTGACGCAGCATTTGGGAGATAGGGCACCCCAGAGCATTGATGGAGCTGCACCATCGTTGCGATGCAACTCCAGCAATGCGCCGCCTTTACGGCACAGATGCGTAACGCTTTGGTGACGTTTTGGGCCCATGGTGCGCCGCATTGTAAATACGGCGCACCATGGGTGATGGTGGCGTGACGCACAATTACTGGCGCATCCCTGCTACTTTGCAGGGATGCGCCGGTAATTAAAAATCTGAACCTTAGTGTGTAGCATTACGCAGTTCTTTAAACTACACTCATACATAATTTCACAGGCCAATGAAATGAACACAAAATCTAAAACAAATAAGCATAGTAGCAACACTACTGAGAAGAAGGAGAGCAGTGTACTTGAAATGCACAGAAGATTTTGAAATATAATTTACCTACAATGTAATGAGCAGCATTATTGCTCTTGGTAAAAAACAAAAATTTGCAATATAATAACACAGCAGGAGAAAACATAGTAGTAAAGAAATAGCTACTACTACTCACCAAGCCCGGGGATCTCAAGGCCAAGGAGGTCGAGCAGATCTCGCTCACGGGTCAGGACATCCGTCCAGCGGTGGGTGGCCTGGTTGTAGGTGCGCCAGACCCGAGAGTGGTGGTAAATGGCCTGGCACACCTTCTCCCACCGCTTCCGGCGCTCCCGGACCCCGTACCCGGCACTGATCTTGCCGCCTCCCATGATGGTCCTGAGGAGGCGGCGCTGAACATAAAAAATGAGTTGGCCCACCTCCTCCGGGGTAAAGATCTCCCTGGGTACGACCTCCTCCCCCCTCAAACGCCCGCACGGGAGCCGCGGCACCCTTCCCCTTCTCGGGATGCTTCCCGGCTCCCTTCACCATGGTCTGGGCGGAAAGGAATAAAGAAAATAGAATAGGGAAGAGAAGAAAAGAAAAGAGTTTAAAAAAGTAGTTTAAAATTAACCAAAAGTAGCGGTAAACACAAAAATATAGGGCTAGAAAAATAGAGGGATAGATAAAAAGGAAAATAGATAAAAAAAACTACAAACAAGCAAAGGATGGCAGAGATTTAGAGAGGATACAAAGACCATGCCCAGAACCATAGCAATGAATGAGAAACAAGATGGCCGCGCCCGTTCACGACCGCGCGGGTAAGTTCGCGCGAGATTTTCCTTGCGAACAAGCGCGAAACTGTACTGGCAAGCTGCAGAATTTGCGAGATTACACTTCGCGCCCGGAAACGGAAATACGTCAGGCAAACAAGATGGCCGCGCCCCTGAACGACCGCGAGGGTAACTTCGCGCCTTGCGCTACGAGCGGCTCGCAAAAACGCACAAAACCTTGCCAACTAACACGCCGCAAAAAAACAAATTGCATATTCGCACGAATTTGCGGCTTCCGAATCCGATCTTGCGAGTGTTCGCTCCCCGCAAATCCCGCGAAATTGCAGTAAAACGTGTTTTGCAAAACTGAAAGCACTCGGCAGGTGCAAGAGTTCAAACTCATCATTAGTAACAATTCCCTGTAGTGCTTCCTGACTGGGGCCCCTCCAGAATTCAGTTGCTAGTTGCAACAATTGTATGACCCTGCTCTGACCCTCACAGTAGGCTCATAGAATAGCTACAAGTAGGCCACAAAGGTCCTAGGAAAAAAAAATGCACTGCAACAGAAAGCAAATTACAGATAAGGAAGCAGGTGCCAGACTGGAATTTTAAAACAGTGACACATTAATAAACTAACCCCAAATTAATTCATGTCAGTTGAGGAAGGGCTGGTGTGCTTGCTTTCCCCCCCCATAATCTACAGTGATGATGAACCAGAGGGTGGCATTGATGTAACAGAGGGTTGCAGTGGTGAAACAGAGGGTGCTGGGAACCTGTGATGATGAACCAGACGTAGAAACAACATAATCGCGACCGTTGCGTGCCGAAATGTAAGTTCGGCACATAAGTGTGGCAGGGTATGCTCAGACGTGAGTCCCTTGCTCACTTTGCCACTGGATTCAAGCAAGCCGGGCTGAAGACGGCTGGAATGCCAGAAACCGGTCTCCGGAAGCTTGTTTCCGGTCCAGGGAAGACATGGCTTGGCAGTTCGGGCTGGACTGTTCCCATGAGGCACAGGGTCAGACTAATTTGCATATAGCCATGTCTGCACTGGGGTGGCAGAGTGGGCTAAAGACTGGTGATGGATTAAACCCAGATATTTTGACTGGGTTTGAGTGTTTGATTGATTCAGATGCTCTGTCCATCACCACCCCCTTTTGTACCTCTTTTGGCCACCATAAGTGTGGCAGGGTATGCACAGACGTGAGTCCCTTGCTCACTTTGCCACTGGATTCAAGCAAGCCGGGCTGAAGACGGCTGGAATGCCAGAAACCCGTCCCCGGAAGCTTGTTTCCGGTCCAGGGAAGACATGGCTTGGCAGTTCGGGCTGGACTGTTCCCATGAGGGACATGGTCAGACTGATTTGCATATAGCCATGTCTGAACTGGGGTGGAAGAGTGGGCTAAAGAACGGTGATGGATTAAACCCAGATCTTTTGACTGGGTTTGAGTGTTTGATTGATTAATATTCTCTGTCCATCACCACCCCCTTTTGTACCGCTTTTGGCCACCATAAGTGTGGCAGGGTATGCTCAGACATGAGTCCCTTGCTCACTTTGCCACTGGATTCAAGCAAGCCGGGCTGAAGACGGCTGGAATGCCAGAAACCGGTCCCCGGAAGCTTGTTTCCGGTCCAGGGAAGACATGGCTTGGCAGTTCGGGCTGGACTGTTCCCATGAGGCCCAGGGTCAGACTAATTTGCATATAGCCATGTCTGAACTGGGGTGGCAGAGTGGGCTAAAGAACGGTGATAGATTAAACCCAGATCTTTTGACTGGGTTTGAGTGTTTGATTGATTCGGATGCTCTGTCCATCACCACCCCCTTTTGTACCGCTTTTGGCCACCATAAGTGTGGCAGGGTAAGCTCAGACGTGAGTCCCTTGCTCACTTTGCCACTGGATTTAAGCAAGCCGGGCTGAAAACGGCTGGAATGCCAGAAACCGGTCCCCGGAAGCTTGTTTCCGGTCCAGGGAAGACATGGCTTGGCAGTTCGGGCTGGACTGTTCCCATGAGGCCCAGGGTCAGACTAATTTGCATATAGCCATGTTTGAACTGGGGTGGCAGAGTGGGCTAAAGAACGGTGATGGATTAAACCCAGATCTTTTGACTGGGTTTGAGTCTTTGATTGATTCAGATGCTCTGTCCATCACCACCCCCTTTTGTACCGCTTTTGGCCACCATAAGTGTGGCAGGGTATGCTCAGACGTGAGTCCCTTGCTCACTTTGCCACTGGATTCAAGCAAGCCGGGCTGAAGACGGCTGGAATGTCAGAAACCGGTCCCCGGAAGCTTGTTTCCGGTCCAGGGAAGACATGGCTTGGCAGTTCGGGCTGGACTGTTCCCATGAGGCACAGGGTCAGACTAATTTGCATATAGCCATGTCGGAACCGGGGTGGCAGAGTGTGCTAAAGAACGGTGATGGATTAAACCCAGATCTTTTGACTGGGTTTGAGCGTTTGATTGATTCAGATGCTCTGTCCATCACCACCCCCTTTTGTACCGCTTTTGGCCACCATAAGTGTGGCAGGGTAAGCTCAGACGTGAGTCCCTTGCTCACTTTGCCACTGGATTCAAGCAAGCCGGGCTGAAAACGGCTGGAATGCCAGAAACCGGTCCCCGGAAGCTTGTTTCCGGTCCAGGGAAGACATGGCTTGGCAGTTCGGGCTGGACTGTTCCCATGAGGCACAGGGTCAGACTAATTTGCATATAGCCATGTCTGAACTGGGGTGGCAGAGTGGGCTAAAGAACGGTGATGGATTAAACCCAGATCTTTTGACTGGGTTTGAGTCTTTGATTGATTCAGATGCTCTGTCCATCACCACCCCCTTTTGTACCGCTTTTGGCCACCATAAGTGTGGCAGGGTATGCTCAGACGTGAGTCCCTTGCTCACTTTGCCACTGGATTCAAGCAAGCCGGGCTGAAGACGGCTGGAATACCAGAAACCGGTCCCCGGAAGCTTGTTTCCGGTCCAGGGAAGACATGGCTTGGCAGTTCGGGCTGGACTGTTCCCATGAGGCACAGGGTCAGACTAATTTGCATATAGCCATGTCTGAACTGGGGTGGCAGAGTGTGCTAAAGAACGGTGATGGATTAAACCCAGATCTTTTGACTGGGTTTGAGTGTTTGATTGATTCAGATGCTCTGTCCATCACCACCCCCTTTTGTACCGCTTTTGGCCACCATAAGTGTGGCAGGGTATGCTCCGACGTGAGTCCCTTGCTCACTTTGCCACTGGATTCAAGCAAGCCGGGCTGAAGACGGCTGGAATGCCAGAAACCGGTCCCCGGAAGCTTGTTTCCCGTCCAGGGAAGACATGGCTTGGCAGTTCGGGCTGGACTGTTCCCATGAGGCACAGGGTCAGACTTATTTGCATATAGCCATGTCTGAACTGGGGTGGCAGAGTGGGCTAAATAACGGTGATGGATTAAACCCAGATCTTTTGACTGGGTTTGAATGTTTGATTGATTCAGATGCTCTGACCATCACCACCCCCTTTTGTACCGCTTTTGGCCACCATAAGTGTGGCAGGGTATGCTCAGACGTGAGTCCCTTGCTCACTTTGCCACTGGATTCAAGCAAGCCGGGCTGAAGACGGCTGGAATGCCAGAAACCGGTCCCCGGAAGCTTGTTTCCGGTCCAGGGTAGACATGGCTTGGCAGTTCGGGCTGGACTGTTCCCATGAGGCACAGGGTCAGACTAATTTGCATATAGCCATGTCTGAACTGAGGTGGCAGATTGGGCTAAAGAACGGTGATGGATTAAACCCAGATCTTTTGACTGGGTTTGAGTGTTTGATTGATTCAGATGCTCTGTCCATCACCACCCCCTTTTGTACCGCCTTTGGCCACCATAAGTGTGGCAGGGTATGCTCAGACGTGAGTCCCTTGCTCACTTTGCCAGTGGATTCAAGCAAGCTGGGCTGAAGACGGCTGAAATGCCAGAAACCGGTCCCATGAAGCTTGTTTCCAGTCCAGGGAAGACATGGCTTGGCAGTTCGTGCTGGACTGTTCCCGTGAGGCACAGGGTCAGACTAATTTGCATATAGCCATGTCTGAACTGGGGTGGCAGAGTGGGCTAAAGAACGGTGATGGATTAAACCCAGATCTTTTGACTGGGTTTGAGTGTCTGATTGATTCAGATGCTCTGTCCATCACCACCCCCTTTTGTACCTCTTTTGGCCACCATAAGGGGGGCAGGGTATGCTCAGACGTGAGTCCCTTGCTCACTTTGCCACTGGATTCAAGCAAGCCGGGCTGAAGACGGCTGGAATGCCAGAAACCGGTCCCCGGAAGCTTGTTTCCGGTCCAGGGAAGACATGGCTTGGCAGTTCGGGCTGGACTGTTCCCATGAGGCCCAGGGTCAGACTAATTTGCATATAGCCATGTCTGAACTGGGGTGGCAGAGTGGGCTAAAGAACGGTGATGGATTAAACCCAGATCTTTTGACTGGGTTTGAGTGTTTGATTGATTAATATGCTCTGTCCATCACCACCCCCTTTTGTACCGCTTTTGGCCACCATAGGTGTGGCAGGGTATGCTCAGACGTGAGTCCCTTGCTCACTTTGCCACTGGATTCAAGCAAGCCGGGCTGAAGACGGCTGGAATGCCAGAAACCGGTCCCCGGAAGCTTGTTTCCGGTCCAGGGAAGACATGGCTTGGCAGTTCGGGCTGGACTGTTCCCATGAGGCCCAGGGTCAGACTAATTTGCATATAGCCATGTCGGAACTGGGGTGGCAGAGTGGGCTAAAGAACGGTGATGGATTAAACCCAGATCTTTTGACTGGGTTTGAGTGTTTGATTGATTCAGATGCTCTGTCCATCACCACCCCCTTTTGTACCACTTTTGGCCACCATAAGTGTGGCAGGGTAAGCTCAGACGTGAGTTCCTTGCTCACTTTGCCACTGGATTCAAGCAAGCCGGGCTGAAAACGGCTGGAATGCCAGAAACCGGTCCCCGGAAGCTTGTTTCCGGTCCAGGGAAGACATGGCTTTGCAGTTCGGGCTGGACTGTTCCCATGAGGCACAGGGTCAGACTAATTTGCATATAGCCATGTCTGAACTGGGGTGGCAGAGTGGGCTAAAGAACAGTGATGGATTAAACCCAGATCTTTTGACTGGGTTTGAGTCTTTGATTGATTCAGATGCTCTGTCCATCACCACCCCCTTTTGTACCGCTTTTGGCCACCATAAATGTGGCAGGGTATGCTCAGACGTGAGTCCCTTGCTCACTTTGCCACTGGATTCAAGCAAGCCGGGCTGAAGACGGCTGGAATGTCAGAAACAGGTCCCCGGAAGCTTGTTTCCGGTCCAGGGAAGACATGGCTTGGCAGTTCGGGCTGGACTGTTCCCATGAGGCACAGGGTCAGACTAATTTGCATATAGCCATGTCTGAACTGGGGTGGCAGAGTGTGCTAAAGAACGGTGATGGATTAAACCCAGATCTTTTGACTGGGTTTGAGTGTTTGATTGATTCAGATGCTCTGTCCATCACCACCCCCTTTTGTACCGCTTTTGGCCACCATAAGTGTGGCAGGGTAAGCTCAGACGTGAGTCCCTTGCTCACTTTGCCACTGGATTCAAGCAAGCCGGGCTGAAAACGGCTGGAATGCCAGAAACCGGTCCCCGGAAGCTTGTTTCCGGTCCAGGGAAGACATGGCTTGGCAGTTCGGGCTGGACTGTTCCCATGAGGCACAGGGTCAGACTAATTTGCATATAGCCATGTCTGAACTGGGGTGGCAGAGTGGGCTAAAGAACGGTGATGGATTAAACCCAGATCTTTTGACTGGGTTTGAGTCTTTGATTGATTCAGATGCTCTGTCCATCACCACCCCCTTTTGTACCGCTTTTGGCCACCATAAGTGTGGCAGGGTATGCTCCGACGTGAGTCCCTTATTCACTTTGCCACTGGATTCAAGCAAGCCAGGCTGAAGACGGCTGGAGTGCCAGAAACCGGTCCCCGGAAGCTTGTTTCTGGTCCAGGGAAGACATGGCTTGGCAGTTCGGGCTGGACTGTTCCCATGAGGCACAGGGTCAGACTAATTTGCATATAGCCATGTGTGAACTGGGGTGGCAGAGTGGGCTAAAGAACGGTGATGGATTAAACCCAGATCTTTTGACTGGGTTTGAGTGTTTGATTGATTCAGATGCTCTGACCATCACCACCCCCTTTTGTACCGCTTTTGGCCACCATAAGTGTGGCAGGGTATGCTCAGACGTGAGTCCCTTGCTTACTTTGCCACTGGATTCAAGCAAGCCGGGCTGAAGACGGCTGAAATGCCAGAAACCGGTCCCCGGAAGCTTGTTTCCGGTCCAGGGAAGACATGGCTTGGCAGTTCGGGCTGGACTGTTCCCATGAGGCACAGGGTCAGACTAATTTGCATATAGCCTTGTCTGAACTGGGGTGGCAGATTGGGCTAAAGAACGGTGATGGATTAAGCCCAGATCTTTTGACTGGGTTTGAGTGTTTGATTGATTCAGATGCTCTGACCATCACCACCCCCTTTTGTACCGCTTTTGGCCACCATAAGTGTGGCAGGGTATGCTCAGACGTGAGTCCCTTGCTCACTTTGCCACTGGATTCAAGCAAGCTGGGCTGAAGACGGCTGAAATGCCAGAAATTGGTCCCATGAAGCTTGTTTCCGGTCCAGGGAAGACATGGCTTGGCAGTTCGGGCTGGACTGTTCCCATGAGGCACAGGGTCAGACTAATTTGCATATAGCCATGTCTGAACTGGGGTGGCAGAGTGGGCTAAAGAACGGTGATGGATTAAACCCAGATCTTTTGACTGGGTTTGAGTGTCTGATTGATTCAGATGCTCTGTCCATCACCACCCCCCTTTTGTACCGCAGACATAGATGTGGGCGCATAATTGTGGGGTGTAGGGAAAGCGCTGCTCCTTTTCAAAAAGGCGGTTCTGGAGGTTAGGGATGTTCGTATCCAGTTGTTCAATAACCACCCACCTAAGATCGTTGGTGGTGTGTCCTGTTTCAAGGAAATGATTTGTCATCCTGGTTGTGCTCCGCTTGCATCTGATGTTGCTCCAATTATCACAAATGCGGATTTTTATTTTGTTTGTAGTCATGCCGATGAATCGGAGACCGCAGGGGCAAGTAATCAGATAAATGATGTTGCAAGAGATACAATTGGCGTGTTTAATTATCTGCCACCTTTTCCAGGTTCCAAATTTAGGGATTTCACTGATAGGGTGAGGTGATATAAAGTGCAATTACCACAGCAAAAATGGCCAACCACATTAGGTAGGCCCCATGCATTTACAATCGTCAGTGTTGGTTGCTCCTGCGTTTGTGGGTGGGTGGCTACTAAGCTGTCCTTAAGGCTCCGTGCTCTTTTATAGGAAAACAATGGCTTTTCCCAATTGAGTTTCCCGGTCCCTAAGATCCTCCAGTGTTATTTGTATTATTTGGTGCAGGCTGGACACACAATCAATGTTGGGACTTACCAAGCTGTGCAAGTCAAGATTTGCATGGCTTTTAGAGGGTTTTTACCCCAAAAGGCCTTCTACAGCATCCACCCATGTAATTTAACGCAAACCCTAATTTCCTTAAGTCAGTAAACATGGATTAGTGCCACAATAGTGCACCTACCCAAGGCTGGTGTAACAAGGAGAAATATCTTTATTTCTCTGCATACCGTCCTGCATGCAGCACACATGCAGAGATAAATAAGGCTAGTTTTTAGGGCTCGGGCCTCGCCCACCACAAAGTGGGGGCGGAGCTTGCGAGCTCTTTAGTATTTAGAAAAAAAAATTCAGAAAGGGCTCCGGCTGGCACATTCCTTAGTTTTTTATGGCATCTGCCTAGTGATTCGTCTTCGCTGTGCTGTGTATTTAGTAGCGTTGACGTGATAGGCTGTATGTAATGTACGCGTGCCCGATTTGGCATATTCTGTGCGCGAACGAGCACGGAGAGTGATTAATCTTAATTAGGAGCTGTCAGAGTGCCGGTGTAATGCAATCCAGATGTTGTGCGCGCGTTCACCATCTAGCAGTGCGTTTGTCGGGCGCGCGTCAAGCAATGCGTGACGTCAGCACATGGTCGTAGGCAGCACGATGGGCCAGTCCGGCACTTTAGGGACACATGCCCAGCACTTTTGTGCTCTGAGTTCTAAGGGATCCCCCAGTGCTGTAGAGGCAGACGCCGTATTCCCTGTTTGCAGCCCCAGGCGCTGCTTCCTGCCCCAGCTGAGTTTGATGAAATCTCTTGGCATTCCAGCAAGTTTAATGGGCTGCTGTCTCCCAGCCTGGGACCCCTGGCAGACCGACGGTATGTCTGTGATCACTATTCCTGGCTGGACAGAGATTTTAGGCAGTATTTTAAAGCGCCCTCTTCATGCATTACCCCGTTATTGTTTCATTCACGTTTCTTCCCGCCCACTACATATGACTTTGCAGAAATTGACCCACTAAAGCCGATGATAATGCATATCTACAGGCTAGCGATGACAGCGCATATCTACAGGATAGCAATGACAGTGCAAATCTACAGGCTAGCGATGACAGTGCATATCTACAGGCTAGCGATGACGGTGCATATCTACAGGCTAGTGAAGCCAATGCATATCTACAGGCTAGTGAAGCCATAGCAATGACAGTGCATATCTACAGGCTAGCGATGATGGTGCATATCTACAGGCTAGTGAAGCCAATGCATATCTACAGGCTAGTGAAGCCATAGCAATGACAGTGCATATCTACAGGCTAGCGATGACAGTGCATATCTACAGGCTAGCGATGACGGTGCATATCTACAGGCTAGTGAAGCCAATGCATATCTACAGGCTAGTGAAGCCAATGCATATCTACAGGCTAGCGATGACAGTGCATATCTACAGGCTAGCAATGACAGTGCATATCTACAGGCTAGCGATGATAATGCATATCTACAGGCTAGCGATGACAGCGCATATCTACAGGATAGCAATGACAGCGCATATCTACAGGCTAGAGATGACAGAGCATATCTACAGGCTAGTGAAGCCAATGCATATCTACAGGCTAGCGATGACAGTGCATATCTACAGGCTAGTGATGACAGAGCATATCTACAGGCTAGCGATGACAGTGCATATCTACAGGCTAGCGATGACAGTGCATATCTACAGGCTTGCGATGACAATGCATATCTACAGGCTAGCGATGACAGTGCATATCTAAAGGCTAGTGAAGCCAATGCATATCTACAGGCTAGCGATGACAGTGCATATCTACAGGCTAGCGATGATAATGCATATCTACAGGCTAGCGATGACAGTGCATATCTACAGGATAGCAATGACAGCGCATATCTACAGGCTAGTGAAGCCAATGCATATCTACAGGCTAGCGATGACAGTGCATATCTACAGGCTAGTGAAGCCAATGCATATCTACAGGCTTGCGATGAAAGTGCATATCTACAGGCTAGCGATGACAGAGCATATCTACAGGCTAGCGATGACAGTGCATATCTACAGGCTTGTGAAGCCAATGCATATCTACAGGCTAGCGATGACAGAGCATAATTACAGGCTAGCGATGACAGTGCATATCTACAGGCTAGCGATGACAGTGCATATCTACAGGCTAGCGATGACAGTGCATATCTACAGGCTAGCGATGATAATGCATATCTACAGGCTAGTGATGACAGCGCATATCTACAGGATAGCAATGACAGCGCATATCTACAGGCTAGTGAAGCCATTGCATATCTACAGGCTAGCGATGACAGTGCATATCTACAGGCTAGTGAAGCCAATGCATATCTACAGGCTTGCGATGACAGTGCATATCTACAGGCTAGCGATGACAGTGCATATCTACAGGCTAGCGATGACAGAGCATATCTACAGGCTAGCATAACAGTGCATATCTACAGGCTAGCGATGACAGTGCATATCTATAGGCTAGCGATGATAATGCATATCTACAGGCTAGCGACGACAGTGCATATCTACAGGATAGCAATGACAGCGCATATCTACAGGCTAGCGATGACAGAGCATATCTACAGGCTAGCGATGACAGTGCATATCTACAGGCTAGTGAAGCCAATGCATATCTACAGGCTAGCGATGACAGTGCATATCTACAGGCTAGCGATGACAGAGCATATCTACAGGCTAGCGATGACAGTACATATCTACAGGATAGCAATGATAGCGCATATCTACAGGCTAGTGAAGCCAATGCATATCTACAGGCTAGCGATGACAGTGCATATCTACAGGCTAGTGAAGCCAATGCATATCTACAGGCTAGCGATGACAGTGCATATCTACAGGCTAGCGATGACAGAGCATATCTACAGGCTAGCGATGACAGAGCATATCTACAGGCTAGCGATGACAGTGCATATCTACAGGCTAGTGAAGCCAATGCATATCTACAGGCTAGTGAAGCCATAGCAATGACAGTGCATATCTACAGGCTAGCGATGACAGTGCATATCTACAGGCTAGCGATGACGGTGCATATCTACAGGCTAGTGAAGCCAATGCATATCTACAGTCTAGTGAATCCAATGCATATCTACAGGCTAGCAATGACAGTGCATATCTACAGGCTAGCGATGATAATGCATATCTACAGGCTAGCGACGACAGCGCATATCTACAGGATAGCAATGACAGCGCATATCTACAGGCTAGCAATGACAGAGCATATCTATAGGCTAGCGATGACAGTGCATATCTACAGGCTAGTGAAGCCAATGCATATCTACAGGCTAGTGAATCCAATGCATATCTACAGGCTAGCGATGACAGTGCATATCTACAGGCTAGCGATGATAATGCATATCTACAGGCTAGCGACGACAGCGCATATCTACAGGATAGCAATGACAGCGCATATCTACAGGCTAGCAATGACAGAGCATATCTACAGGCTAGCGATGACAGTGCATATCTACAGGCTAGTGAAGCCAATGCATATCTACAGGCTAACGATGACAGTGCATATCTACAGGCTAGTGATGACAGAGCATATCTACAGGCTAGCGATGACAGTGCATATCTACAGGATAGCAATGACAGCGCATATCTACAGGCTAGTGAAGCCAATGCATATCTACAGGCTAGCGATGACAGTGCATATCTACAGGCTAGTGAAGCCAATGCATATCTACAGGCTAGCGATGACAGTGCATATCTACAGGCTAGCGATGACAGAGCATATCTACAGGCTAGCGATGACAGAGCATATCTACAGGCTAGCGATGACAGTGCATATCTACAGGCTAGTGAAGCCAATGCATATCTACAGGCTAGTGAAGCCATAGCAATGACAGTGCATATCTACAGGCTAGCGATGACAGTGCATATCTACAGGCTAGCGATGACGGTGCATATCTACATGCTAGTGAAGCCAATGCATATCTACAGGCTATTGAAGCCAATGCATATCTACAGGCTAGCGATGACAGTGCATATCTACAGGCTAGCGATGATAATGCATATCTACAGGCTAGCGACGACAGCGCATATCTACAGGATAGCAATGACAGCGCATATCTACAGGCTAGCAATGACAGAGCATATCTACAGGCTAGCGATGACAGTGCATATCTACAGGCTAGTGAAGCCAATGCATATCTACAGGCTAGCGATGACAGTGCATATCTACAGGCTAGTGATGACAGAGCATATCTACAGGCTAGCGATGACAGTGCATATCTACAGGCTAGCGATGACAGTGCATATCTACAGGCTTGTGATGACAATGCATATCTACAGGCTAGCGATGACAGTGCATATCTACAGGCTAGAGAAGCCAATGCATATCTACAGGCTAGCGATGACAGTGCATATCTACAGGCTAGCGATGACAGAGCATATCTACAGGCTAGCGATGACAGTGCATATCTACAGGCTAGCGATGACAGTGCATATCTACAGGCTAGCGATGATAATGCATATCTACAGGCTAGCGACGACAGCGCATATCTACAGGATAGCAATGACAGCGCATATCTACAGGTTAGCGATGACAGAGCATATCTACAGGCTAGCGATGACAGTGCATATCTACAGGCTAGTGAAGCCAATGCATATCTACAGGCTAGCGATGACAGTGCATATCTACAGGCTAGCGATGACAGAGCATATCTACAGGCTAGCGATGACAGAGCATATCTACAGGATAGCAATGACAGCGCATATCTACAGGCTAGTGAAGCCAATGCATATCTACAGGCTAGCGATGACAGTGCATATCTACAGGCTAGTGAAGCCAATGCATATCTACAGGCTAGCGATGACAGTGCATATCTACAGGCTAGCGATGACAGTGCATATCTACAGGCTAGCGATGACAGAGCATATCTACAGGCTAGCGATGACATGCATATCTACAGGCTAGCGATGATAATGCATATCTACAGGCTAGCGACGACAGCGCATATCTACAGGATAGCAATGACAGCGCATATCTACAGGCTAGCGATGACAGAGCATATCTACAGGCTAGCGATGACAGTGCATATCTACAGGCTAGTGAAGCCAATGCATATCTACAGGCTAGCGATGACAGTGCATATCTACAGGCTAGCGATGACAGAGCATATCTACAGGCTAGCGATGACAGTGCATATCTACAGGCTAGCGATGACAGAGCATATCTACAGGCTAGCGGTGACAGTGCATATCTACAGGCTTGTGAAGCCAATGAATATCTACAGGCTAGCGATGACAGCGATGACAGTGCATATCTACAGGCTAGTGAAGCCAATGCATATCTACAGGCTAGCGATGACAGTGCATATCTACAGGCTAGCGATGACAGAGCATATCTACAGGCTAGCGATGACAGTGCATATCTACAGGCTAGCGATGACAGTGCATATCTACAGGCTAGCGATGATAATGCATATTTACAGGCTAGCGATGACAGTGCATATCTACAGGATAGCAATGACAGCGCATATCTACAGGCTAGTGAAGCCAATGCATATCTACAGGCTAGCGATGACAGTGCATATCTACAGGCTAGTGAAGCCAATGCATATCTACAGGCTTGCAATGACAGTGCATATCTACAGGCTAGCGATGACAGTGCATATCTACAGGCTAGCGATGATAATGCATATCTATAGGCTAGCGATGACAGCGCATATCTACAGGATAGCAATGACAGCGCATATCTACAGGCTAGTGAAGCCAATGCATATCTACAGGCTAGCGATGACAGTGCATATCTACAGGCTAGTGAAGCCAATGCATATCTACAGGCTTGCGATGACAGTGCATATCTACAGGCTAGCGATGACAGTGCATATCTACAGGCTAGCGATGACAGAGCATATCTACAGGCTAGCGATGACAGTGCATATCTACAGGCTAGCGATGACAGTGCATATCTACAGGCTAGCGATGATAATGCATATCTACAGGCTAGCGACGACAGCGCATATCTACAGGATAGCAAGTTAGCGCATATCTACAGGCTAGCGATGACAGAGCATATCTACAGGCTAGCGATGACAGTGCATATCTACAGGCTAGTGAAGCCAGTTTATATCTACAGGCTAGTGATGACAGTGCATATCTACAGGCTAGCGATGACAGCGCATATCTACAGGCTAGCGATGACAGAGCATATCTACAGGCTAGCGATGACAGTGCATATCTACAGGCTAGTGAAGCCAATGCATATCTGCAGGCTAGCGATGACAGTGCATATCTACAGGCTAGCGATGACAGAGCATATCTACAGGCTAGAGATGACAGTGCATATCTACAGGATAGCAATGACAGCGCATATCTACAGGCTAGTGAATCCAATGCATATCTACAGGCTAGCGATGACAGTGCATATCTACAGGCTAGTGAAGCCAATGCATATCTACAGGCTAGCGATGACAGTGCATATCTACAGGCTAGCAATGACAGAGCATATCTACAGGCTAGCGATGACAGTGCATATCTACAGGCTAGCGATGATAATGCATATCTACAGGCTAGCGACGACAGCGCATATCTACAGGATAGCAATTACAGCGCATATCTACAGGCTAGCGATGACAGTGCATATCTACAGGCTAGCGATGACGGTGCATATCTACAGGCTAGTGAAGCCAATGCATATCTACAGGCTAGCGATGACAGTGCATATCTACAGGCTAGCGATGACAGTGCATACACTCACAAGGAGACCACAGCCAGCTGAGGTGCAATCTTCACCCACTCACAAGAACGACATCACAGGCAGCAGCAGTGCAAGCTTCTTACACTCACAAGGAGACCACAGGCAGCAGAGGTGCAAGCTTCTCACACTCACAAGAAGGACATCACAAGCAAGTGGTGCAACATTCGCACACTCACAAGGAGATCACTGGCAGTACACACCACATGAACACACTCCATAACACATGGCAACAATACATTGGCATTTACAATGCCATTAGCTCAAACTCAAATAAATCCGAGCCCGATTGCATTTCTAATGCTTGTTGTGTAGGAAGATATCCCTTCCTGTACAAAAAGTATTCTCACCACAATGCCGGCACCCTCTCTTCGTGGCACAAGGATGCCTGCATTTGTGCTAGGCAGCCTGAAGTGCATCAATGCTACGAAAGAGCAGAACGGTGCCATATCTTATACCTTCCCCTGCTGCATTGTGTCAAAGTTTAGTAAATCTGGTCCAATATATTTCTATGATTTGGAAATAAATCTTTTCCTTCATCAGCCTGCCTTTCGAATAGTAATGGTGTTTTCCTTCTGCTTATTATTCCCCTGCAGGAAGTCACCTCCAGTGTGTCATTCTAATGATGTTGAACATATGCTGTCAAATCTTTGCTTTCATCAATAGTCAGTGGCTATGTATTATTGATTACCCATGCTTCTGAGGCTCTTTATTCACAGCAAGGCAGCTCATGATTTATGTTAGGAAGGAACATCTTGTACTATTCATATTCTGATCTGTAAACATTGCCTCATCTCATATACCCACCAGATTACCCACTTGGAATGCTTGAATGTCAAGCAAAATTCACTGCACGTTTCTGCTTCTCTAACTGTGGTAGGGGCCTCAATGAGACAAACCTCAAGTATGTCTGCCATAATAGTCTATTTTAATGAATCATTGGTCCCATTTCTGATGCCATCTTTAGATTTCCAACTCTCTAGTAGAAGATAATAATCTTAATAAATGGCAACTGCTCATTAAGGGAGAATATCCCCCAGGTCTCTTGTACTGATAAGTATACCAATAGAAGTGAGCCCCGCATATAATGTTATAAAGGCAGTATATATCCTGGTAACAAATAATGTTAAGATCGCTTTATACTTTTTAAAAAAATATGTATTATAAATATATTTGTAGCACAAAGCTATCATAGACAGCAGTCGGAGCACTTTGCAAAAATCACAAACTACTAATTATGAGACTTCAGAAGTTAAAGTAACGGGGCGTGGCTTAGCGCCCGGCATGGACGGCAGCTCCGATGTGAGCGCTCCGTGCCGACCGGGGGATTCGCCCTTCTCTGCTTGCTGCTGTCACACTCCAGAAGATTCCTCAACCGGAGCATGAGGGACGTGCTGTGACACCGATTCGAGGCACCTTCTGGGCATTTTCCTCGATTTCCCGCAAGGTTTCAAGCGGCCGCGGCTTCCTGACGGCTGTGACCGCCATCTTGTTTATGTTTCGCGCGTCTGACGCGCTACCCGCTCACAAACATGCCGACCTTCTACGTTGCCCTCAACTCATGCAATCGCTCATGGTGAGCTAATTTCTATTTATTCATGCTGAGACTGCCCTTATTTTACCTGCTTTAGCTTGCACGAGCTTCAAATGTGAATAGTGCGACTTCGGCGACCATTTTGAATTCATTGAGCTTTCTCCTCACACAGCTCGCCTGCGGAAAAAATCTGTGTTTGCCCCCTACCAGGCCCAATTTACCTCTTTTGCACTCTCTCATTTTTGGATTTACTTCATTTTTGCAGTTCCTCAAGCCACCTGCGCATTTACTTGACTGGGCATTCACCTTAGACTATCCTCACCTACTAGGATGCTATGACTCTCCTACTGGATTCTCCACTCTCTACAATATGCCACCTTGTTACCTTTCACTTTTATGGTCATCCTGCGCCTCGTTTTCTTACACGAGGGCTTTTTGCCCTAAGCGTATGGACTTTCCTTTGTGACTCTATGTGACCTATTGACGCTACTAACTGGATTTGAGGCACGCAGTATTCCAGCTGCTAGTTTTGCCTCTGTTTTCTCTTCGGTGGCGGCTTTTATCATATGGAAAGAGGTGCAATTGGTCGTGTTTCTAAAACTCCACGGCGTATCTTCATCAACAATTTGAAAGTCTTTTCTGCATTGGCACGTCTGGAAGCTTCTCAGGCACTTGCTCTCCAAATGTCGCAGTCTAGTGCAGAGCGTCCTGTTCAAACCTCAGGGAAAGTCACAACAAAAAGACTTAAAAAGGATCCTCCATCACCGACGGACTCTACCTCAGCTGTATCTATGGAGCTACTGTAGGAGGAGATACGTGCTCTCCGACCTTTCATGGAGGAAACCAATTCCAAGCTGCAGATCCTAACCGATAACTGGTCACAGATGGATACGAGAGTGACGACTGTGGAACGCACCATTTCTTCTCTCCAGGAGTCATCCTCCAAGGTGACGCACATGCAGTCGCAGATTTCCTCTCTCCAGAAGCAGGTTGAGGAGCTTGAAAATCGCAATCAACGCAACAACCTCCGAATTTACGGCTTGGCAGAGAACTGTGAGGGGAATGACCCCGTTGCTTTCTTCAAATCCTTCCTACCTAAGCTTCTACATTTACCTGAAGGTACCGCGCTTAACATCCAGCGAGCGCATAGGCTTGGTCGCATCTCCTCATCTTCTTCTGCTCCTTCAAGACCAAGAGGTGTCATCATGTACTTCCTGGAATACACTGATCTTCTTGAGGTCCTCTCAGCAGCCCGTGCTTCCCCTCGCCTCACATGGTCAGGATCTACCCTCTTCTTCGCGCAGGATTACGCCAAAGCTACAGCCAGTCGTCGCAAAGCTTTCTTGGATATGCGACCGGAGTTTCGCTCTATTGGCGCCAGATATGGCCTTTTTCATCCTTGTCTTTTCAGAGTTACTTATAATAACAAAACGACGACCTACGAGGATCCTGTTCGTCTTCGGAGCTTTCTAAATTCCTGTCAAACGCCTGATATGGACCTCTTCAGCTCCTCATCAGCTTTCCCTCCATGACTTTCATGAGTTGCTGTGGTTCATTAATTCGTCTGCACACTCAGTGCTGACTTTATCTTTGTTCATGCTTGTTTTGTTGATATACCCCTTCCTTTTGTGATCCTTCTTGCTTCTATTTGTTCCCTTATAGTTCCATAATTTGTTCATATGTTTTCCATTTTTGTCTCGCATTTCGTTCCTATTATGGCATTTCCCGCTGTCTTCTTCTCCTCATGTTTTTTATTCTCTCTTCTCTCCCACAGGTTTTACAGTTTACTGTATGTCTCCCCTTCGGTCTGACGGTTCGTTTACGTCGGTTGTTTTGCCTCCTCCAGTTGGCGCTCCCCCCTCAGTTTTTTCTTCTCGTCTCTTCTCCCTCTTGATCGTCCTTCCCCAGTCCCACCCTTCGTAAGTATGTTTTCCTTCCTCCCCTCGCTGTTTGATACTTCCTTTATATCTTCAATCCTGTTTTTTTCCTAGTTCTCCTTTGTTCAAAGGTGTCTCCTCTTCCTTGTTCTCATCAACTTCTTTGTTTTTACCTTCATCATATCTCTTTCTTTATCACTTGCACTCTTCAACTTTATTTCCTCATTCAACTGGTTTTCACTACCACTTTTTTCTTCTGTATCTGTATTCTCTATTAATACTCTTTCCTTTCTTTTTTCTCTTTCCTTATCTCCTATGACATTTTGCTTGCTGCTTTTCACTCATTCTTGACCTGGCTTTTTTCTCTCTTAATTCCTTTTTCTTCATTTGTTCTCGCATTTCCATTACTCATTCTGCTGACTTATTTGCACTTCCTCCTTATTAGCTCTAGATCTCATATCATATTCCTTCTTATTGTCTCGCTAACATTTTCTTATCTTCTTTGCTTATTCTTTCCTCTGGGCTCTTATTCTGTTTCTTTCTCTATTGATATTTTTTCTTCATCTTTTCTATCATGTCGTTAAAAATGGTTACATGGAATGTTAGGGGCATCAATTCTCCCATCAAACGGCAGAGAATTTTATCGCACCTGGCTCGTTTAAATGTTGATGTTGCTTTTTTGCAAGAAACTCATTTGTCTGCTGAAGAATCTGTTAAATTGAAAAGAGGTTGGGTGGGTGATGTTTACTATTCTCAGGGGGATGGTAAACGCAATGGAGTAGCCATTTTATGTCACAAAAATGTATCTCATTCATTGCTTGCTCAGGAATCAGATGATATTGGTCGCTGGACATATGTTAAACTGTCTATTAAGAATGTTCCAATTTCCCTTTTGAATATTTATGCCCCTACTGCTGGTGATCCTACTTTCTGGCATACTTTTTCTCATCATATCACCAGACTCATTGATGACAATTTTATCTTAGCGGGAGACTGCAATCAGCCTCTTGACCCCTTCCTGGATAGACACTCTAAGGCCCACTTTGTTCCCAATAGATCCCATAAACTCTTCTCCCAGGCTATCTCCCAACACAAGCTCACTGATGCCTGGCGACTATGTAATCCAGAGGCGCAGGAATTTACTTTTTATTCTCCCTGTCATCATTCCCAATCCCGGATTAATTACATTTTTGTCACCCATAACATTGTCCAAACCCTTCCTCACGCAGATGTTGGTCCGATTCTACTCTCGGATCACGCCCTCACTTCAATTCAGCTTGACATTCTTCCTAAATCAGCTGGACCCAAACGATGGCGCTTTAATAATGCTCTTCTTTTGGATCCCAAGTTCACTGCTTCTTTCACTGCATTTTCAGATTAATTTTTTTTGCTTAATGACACCCCCTCCATTCCCAAGCGCACCATATGGGATGCTTTTAAAGCTGCGGCAAGAGATTTTATAATTGGCTTTGTGGCAAAGAAACGGAGAACTGCCCATAGATTCAGGGCCGATCTCCTCCTTGATATTACGAAATTGGAGCATTCTTATTTCACTTCCCGCTCGCAAGACAGTTTAACAGCCCTGATCAATAATAAAATGAAATTTAACAAGAAGTCTACGGAAGATGCGTCTTTATATTTACTGAAATCGAGTGCAAAGTTTTATGGAGGCAAAAATAAGGCTGGGAAGATTTTAGCTAATTATCTGAAAGTAAAGCATAACAAATTAAATATTGAATCAATCTATGATACACGCTCTGTTCTCAAACATAAAGATGCAGATATTCTTGCTGAATTTTCTGCCTTTTACAAAACTTTATACTCTTCCGAAACCCAACCCTCCTCTCAGTCCCTAGACCGTTTTTTCTCCAACATACAGAAGCCAGCCCACTTCCCCCTTGATCTCTCTCATTTGGAGCTTAGTATTTCTCAACAGGAGTTACTCACAGCACTTCAGAATCTCCAAAAGGATAAGGCCCCTGGACCGGATGGCTTTACTGTTGAATTTTTCCTACACTTTTCGAAACTCCTCATTCCAAAATTGCACTCCCTCATTGATACTTTCCTCCCTTTGGGTGCCTCCTCCAGTTCTTTCTCTGACGCACACATCTGTCTGATACCCAAGGAGGGGAAAGATGTTCAATATTGTAAAAATTATAGGCCAATCTCTTTGGTTAACATTGATTATAAAATATTTGCAAAATCTCTTGCAGCACGCCTTGACCTTCTTCTCCCGGACCTTCTGGGTGTGGAACAATCAGGCTTCGTCAAGGGTCGTTTCATCACTGACAACACCAGATTGTAATTTAATGTTTTATCTAAGTCCTGTCATTCACCCCATTCTCTTGCAGCCATCGCCCTGGATGCTGAGAAGGCGTTTGATAGGGTTGAATGGACCTATCTTTTCCACACACTTCAATGGTTTGGTTTTGGTTCTAAATTTATTTCTCTGATTTCCTTACTTTATTCTAACCCGCGTGCAGCAGTTTGTGCTAATGGTCAAGTTTCCTCCTTTTTTGATCTGAAAAGAGGTGTCCGCCAAGGCTGCCCCCTATCTCCTTTTCTCTTTAATTTAGCTTTAGAACCCTGTTTGTCTAAACTTCGTCAGAACCCTAATATTCAGGGCTTTCAAATGTCGGATTCCCAAGTTAAGTTGGCCGCTTATGCGGACGACATCCTTCTTTTTATTTCTAATCCCACTGATTCGATTCCCGCCTTCCTTGCTGAAGTGCATGATTACTCCCAAATATCTGGTTATAAACGTAACAATGATAAATGTGAGATCCTACCCTTGATGAAATTCACATTTAAACCCGATTTCGCTGCCTCACACTTTACATGGAAATCCTCCCGTATTAAATACCTTGGCCTACATATTACTCCTTCTATTCCAGATACTGTTTCCCTTTGTTTGGCCAAATGCACTCAAAAATTGGTGGATTTAACCTCCAAGTGGCATCCCCTTTATCTATCCTGGTGGGGCCGTCTTGATACTATTAAAATGAAGCTGTCTCCCATACTCCTCTACACTATTTCTAATATTCCAGTGTCCATTCCCTCTACATTTAAAAAAAAAATAACTCTATTTTGATATCCTTTCTTTGGAATAAGAAAAAACCTAGAATGTCCCTTGCTCGACTGATTCGCCCTAAGGCGGGGGGCGGACTTAACTTCCCAGATTTTCCTGCTTACCATAAGGCGTTTTTGTTACGACAAGCTTCCTTCTGGTTGCAAGATCCCAGTGATCCCTGCCCTCTTTGGGCTAAATTTGAACGCCTTCTTCTCTCCTTTTTCTTTCGCTGAATATCTCTCTTTCTCCCGCAAACCCTCTTCCATATCTACTCCCATTCACAAATTCACTACTAAACTACTCCTTTCTTCTTCTCACTCTCCCCCTACGGCTCTTGCTGATTTTCTTTCCTCTACTATTTGGCATAACACCGCCCTACTTATCCGTAATAAACCCTTCTTTTGGAAGGCATGGCATCACAGAGGGCTGATATGGATCTCTCAACTCTTTTCTCAATCCTCTTTCTTACCTTTCGCCACTCTCCGTTCCCTTTATGGTTTACCTGCCTCCTTTACCCGTAACTACCACCTACTTAGAGAGGCTGTTATGACAACTTACACTCAGCTGTCTCAGCTACACTCCTCCCCCATTTCTCCTAATCCCATCACCTCGCTTCACTCCTTTTTACGCACTACTCCTAAGGCTTCCTCCATTTACAAATACCTTCACACTACTTATTCTATCAGGCCTAAATCCAAAGTAGAGGAATGTTGGGAACGTGATCTCTCCACCTCCAGGCCAATTTCGTTATGGGATAGGGTATGGAACAAGATCCGCAAATCATTGAGGGCAGCAACTTTGACACAGTCCTTGTTCTTTATTTATAACTGACTTCTCTATACACCCTCTGACCTTCATAAACACTTTCCAAACACCTCTCATACATGCTGGTCTTGCTCATCCCTACAGGCAACTTTGTTTCACATGTTATTCTCATATACATCTGTTCATGACTTTTGGTTACAGGTTTGGGCTCAAATTAATGTGATTTATCACACACGTATTCCTTTTTCTCATGTTAACATTTTCTTAGGAAGCCTTTCCCCTTGTTGGGACAATGTTGAACTAAAACCTCAGATTATTGATTTACTGTTGGCCGCTGCATTCCAGCAGATAACGGTAAATTGGAAGAATTCCTCCAATATTTCCTTTAAGGCGTGGTGGTTTAACGTTTGCCACAACCACAGACTTGACACTGCCTTTGTTTTCCCGGCTCACATGGCTGCAAAGCGTATGGACTTATGGCTTCCTATCACGCTTTACTTGGATACTTGTGCTGCTCGCTTGTCTCATGTACTGCCTTCGCAACAAGAAGTCCTTAAACCTCCTTAAATGCTCATTACATTCCATTTTTCTTTTCTTCATTGTATTACTTTTAAATTTCTTCCAGGTATTTCCATGCTTTTATGATTAATGTTTCCCATTCCTTTTCTTTTTTCTTTCTTAATTTCATTGCCCAGATTTCCCTTTTGTTATTACTTGCAATTTAATGCTTGCTCTATTTATTACAGTTTTCAACGTTTTATACTTTTACTATATTTTGTATTGACACCTTGTTTTTTCCTTTTTAATATCAAATAAAATTTCCTGGAACTTAAAAGAAGTTAAAGTAACTTTTAGCAACGGATACTGGAAAACATGGCTTCAGAGTACAAGCAATACGTTTGTGATCAAAGTCTACGAAGAAGAAAAAAACTTTAATTGCTTATTCAGGATGTGGGAGTGAAGAGAGACGACACAGCAACTGTTCAGAGCAGGAGAGCAGGGTAAGATAATAAAGAGGCAAAATATATAATTAAAAGGATGAACATCATTCCATTATTAACCAGTATGACAAGAATTAGATGTGGGTCTGGTCAATTTCTTTTTTCAAGCTTAATTTCGCATAAATCCTGATTATTATTTGGGTTCACATATTTTGCATAATTTTAGTTTATCTTTCGCTTGATGTTTTGCATAATTTTGCCCTGTGGAATACTGGGTGAACCGAACAAGTCTTGTGGGATCTGTAAAACTGCATTTATGCTGTGGCCATATATCCTGTGGTCAATACTGATGAGTTTCATGAACGTTATGCAAATTATAAATGGTAAAAATGTTGAAATTTCACCAGAGGGCCATTGTGTTTGAACGTATTTGCAAAGACTAAAGGGGTAGAAATCACGAGTAGCAGCTTCTTACGTAGGAAGATTTTAAAAATGTTAAACTGGGGAACCAAGGACTAATTTTCATCAACGTTTTATCGAGAGTTCATATTTTCTTTCTAGTGCTTTGACCAAGTTAACAGATTTCTATGTAAGCAACTAGGGCCCAAAGGTATGAAATGTATTGTTTACGACTTCCAGATAGCGATTTTGTTGAAATCACTATTTGAAAATCCCAAAATGAGATGTACGTAGGAAAGTATTCAACTAATAGTGATTTCTACAAATTTGCATTCGCCAATAGAAAATGTCCTATTTGGAAATCGCACACATGTGATTTACAAATAAGAAATCGCAATTAGGAAAATGTGCATTCTGGATACAGAATGATGATGTAAGAAATAGTAAGTTTAGAACCACAGGGTGTGGACACAACCCAGAAGCCTAGGAAAGTGCTAGAAGGAAGAAGTGCTCCCCTCTGACTTCTGGCAATGGAAATCTAAATTCTGAAGAACACCTTGTCCGAAGAAGATGGGGACAAGGACCCTGGCAGCAGGAAAGGCCCACTAAAATGTTCAGAGAAGGAACTGGAGCTGATAACAGAAGAATGTGTGGCACACATGGACCCATTTTTGAGAAAACAAAAATAGGCAACAGCATCCTGGAGAAAGTCAACTCATTTGGTGTCACCCAGAGAACCATACCAGAGATTAGGACATTCTGGTATGTCCTAAGATCCCACACCAAAGAGAAGGTGGCCAGCGGGATGGCTGAGGCTCTTGACACAGGTGGTAGACCCTCAAAACATCCTCCTCTGACCCAAATGGAATCACTGTTTGAGGGTACACTTGAACCTGAAAGTGTGGTGAGAGTGTCAGACATTGACTTCTACTTCTTCACTCCTGCAGGCTCCAGCCAAGTTAAGTCATTTTCCTGTTAATTTCTTACCATAACATATTGTTTGTAAATCCTCTAGTGCAACAATTTAGCAAACAAAACTCCATGGAGATGTTTGCTGTATTTTGGCAATGCATTATGGGAGATGTAGTACATGTTTAGTTACATGGTGAACTGTGTGCAGATAATTAAAGTACAATATTTATACATAATCTCTATGTCACAAGCACATAAATCAAATTTTCAACAATATTATGCAAACGTATTAATCATTATTTACAATAACCACATACATCCTTTTCTACAGATCACACCTAGGATGTGTCTAAAACATTGAGGCTGATTAAGCAATTGACTGATGCATGGAAATGGAGGAGAGCACAATTGCCACTGCTATGCCCATTAATACTACTCCAACTACTGTGAGAGCTAACATGTCGCCACTACCAGATTTTGAGGAAGGTGATGAGGAGCTATCACAAAGCAGGAACATATCTTCATCTGTACACAGGACACACAGACACCATAGAGTTCAATAACCAACAGTACACAATGATGATGTTTCGGATGGTATTTCAGACAGTACTCCATAGTATTGTGTCCTCATAGTACAGCACCTGCAAGCCAAACAGATTAAACCTGTTAATAAGCATCCAGTAGCGCTTCCTCCATAAAAGTGGAGGAGAATTGCCTTCCAAAGCTGCTGTAGAAAGAGTAAAAAGTAAAATGGTCATATATGATTTTATTACCATTTCATGTTTTACTCTCTACCAAACAAAGTGTGAGGGTGGGGCCAGTGCACCATTGGCAGCAATGAGGTGTGACTACTTCAGTTTGAAGTGTACATGTAGGTTTCACCGGCTATCCTACTATGGCCAGCTGTCTTAAACAGCTGAGGTGGAGAGCAGGCACAGGTCTTCAGTACCTTTCAGAGCACTGAGGCAGCCTGCGCCAGGCAATCCAGATGCTTCACTCATGCTGCTTGACATCATAAGAGCAGCGTCTGGATTGGATAATGTAGTTGGCAGTGTGACACCAACTCACGCTCAGATTAGTCTGGAGCCAGGGACTGGAGAGCATCGAGGACATGCTGCAGGATAGGGTAAGTAACTTTTATTTTTTCTTTATTTGATGTTTATTTTAATGTGTTTTAACATAATTCTTTAATGTCTGTGTGTAGGAAAGCAGGTATCTGTTGCAGTATACCCCCACTTTTTGCCTTGCTTTTGACTGTAGAGTATTGGGTCCCCGCTCACCAGGGTCCCAGTACCAGTGTTCTTTCCCTAAACCTTTACCACAATAGGCACACCTTCAGTTACCCCTGTAAGTGGTACCCCTGTTACCTAGGGTATAGGTACTGAAGAGAGTCCCATAAGAGCTGCAGCTCAAATTGTGCCACCCTAGGTGACCCCTCACCAAGCACATGCAAACTGCCAACGCAGCCTGCGTGTCTTGGTGCAGACAAAACTGAAGAGTCGACATGGCACACATGTTTGTGTGCCATTCCCATAGATACTGCATGAGAAATATGTATGACATCCCTCTAGCTGGCCTTAACCCTCAGGCAGGGTGCACTATATGTCTTGTGAGGGCATATCTGCATGAGCAGATATGCCCTTGGCAATATCCTTGTGCATTACTGGATATTGTAAGTGACCAGGGAAGCCATAGTAAGTATATGGACTGGATACTCATCATTACGAGTTGCCCAGCTACTTGGTGGCTTCACTGAAATATGGGATGTTTAGTAACAAACATCTCAGCATAATAAACCTGCATGGATTCCAATGTCATATTTATTTAAAAGGACGCACAGAGGACCCCTTAGAGGGGTCCCCTGAAACGTACCAATCCTTCATGTGATCACCGACTGGCCCAAGCCAGCCTGATATCACCAGACAGGGTTCTCACCTCATGGGGAGGGCGTCTGTGCACTCTGAGGCCATGAACAATGCCTTTCCTGGGTGGAGTTGTGAACACCTCTACCCTGGTCAGGAAGAGCTATCCATGGTGGGGATCTTCAAAGGCCTTGACAACTTTGTAATGCAACCCCAACTTCTCCTATGAGAGGGAGCAGGCCCTCTTCCTGTCCTCACCCCCTTTTTGACAGGCAGGAAAATATATAAAGACTAGGAGGAAAACGATCTCTGCCAACTCCACCCCCAGGTGCTAGAGTCACCCTCAGTGCTTGCTTCAACCCCCGGAGAATGACCCCCCAAGCCACTGCTGCACACCTGTAAGCAGCCTCCGACTGATTGCCCCCAGTCAGCATTGATTTGTATTGGACACCTGACCTCGAACAAGCACCCTGCACCCAGCCGCCCCTGTCCCACTGATGGTACACATTTGGTGCTGAACTGAACCTTGCCCAATACTTACCTTAACTTCAGAAGACACGACGTGTAAGTCGATGTTATCCCTATGCATGCTGAATGTTTTCTTCCTCCCATAGGTTAACATTGCAAAGTCTGAAAACTGCAATCTGTACTTTTTTGAAACTGAAAAGCATTTCTTTTGGAAAATGTGTTTGCCTATGACAAAGTTCTGTGGTTCTACAAAATAAATATAACCAAGTATTATTTTTATAAATTGGTCTCGGATTTATTAATTGAGTGTGTGTCTCATTTATTGCCACTGTGTGTACAACAAATGCTTGACACTGCCCTCTGATCAGCCTAACTGCTCGCCCATACTACCACAAAAGAGAACACTAGTATTATCTACTTTAACCTCTGTAAAGCCTTAGGGGATCCACTGGACTCTCAGCACACTATACCTCATTTTGGTATTGTATATAGAGAGCCAGCTTCCTACAATGTGTGTTTTAATGTATCTAGCGCCCGCCCTGTTTTTATGTCACCAGCTGCCATTAATCGATTGGCCGTAGCCACTGCCACTCTTGCCAGGAGAACTGTCAATATCCAAAATGACATGGGGCAATGCTGCCAAGATGTTGCATGTGGGCTGGTCCAAGTGACCACAGCTCTGGAAAACATAGAGGCACATACCATGTCTGTCCCTAACATTTTGCCACCACCTGAAAGTAAAGACGGCTCTAGCCTCAGTGCCACATCTGTTCCAGATGGATGCTGTACCAGACGAACACAACAACATACATCTGGAATAGACATATCCCCACTTCTACAGCCAAGTCCTGATGAGAAGGAGATCAACACATACCAGAGGCCGTAAAAGGTGATTTTGGTGACACCCAGATGCATGAGACTACTTTTTTATGTTTGTGTTTTCAAACTTTGTTGCTTTTTAAAAAAAACATCCTACAAGCATACAGTTTATGATGAAGAATGACATTGTTACAATCAGAATGAAAGGTTAACTTTCAGCCATGTACAAAACATTACCATCCTGTGTGTTGTCTATTTCTTAGATGCTGTCATTGTGCTTACCTTAAAAATAATTGTTGGTGATCTCTGTGCTTCGAGCTCAACCCTCTGAAGTATGTGTCCCGTCATCCTGAATCTTTAGTGTGGCAATTTGTCGTTTAAGTCTGATTCTGGCTCTATGTTGATGTTATGAAGACCCTTCCTCATGGCTATGTTGTGGAGAATGGCACATGTGGAAATGATTTTACAACAGATCCCTGGTCTGCAGAGTTGTGCTCCACCAGTTTTGCGGAGACATCTGAATTGAGACTTGACTATTCTAAAGGTACGTTTGAGAATTGTTCATGTTGTCTCATGTGCCATGTTACACTGCCTTTCACTTCTGGTTCTTGGATCCATCTGTGGTGTAGGTATACAAGGCACCAGGCACATGCACTGTCTCCTTAAATAGCATGAGAAGGATAGACTATTGGGTAATTTCACAAAGAAACGATTGGACAATGTATGAATTACAATTGTAATTCTCGCATCAAGTAAAAAGGCATAGCAAAAATCGCCCTGAGCAGGCGGTTATTTATTCCACTGTGATGGAACTTATAGGGGTCATGTGTGCTGCCTGGGAATCTGGCTACAATGTCAATTATGAGGCATGCAGTGTAGTGTAGTTCCTATATTCCCAATAGGCTCTGAGCATTGGAATAACATAAACAGCAGTGTGGACGTAGGACTGAGGTCATCTAGGTCTCTACTGACTATGTTAGACTTAATTAGTTTTGACAGCTTGCTCAGAGGTCACTAGAAAGTTTCTTGAGTGAATAGGGAGGGGTTAACTTCCCTGACTCAGACAAGGAGGGATTAGCTTCTGACAACCATATAACATGACAACTTTGCTCCCTCAGAATAAAGAGTGTTTCTCTAGAGTCGTGTGAAAACAATAGACAACTATTTCACTCAGTCAATCGTGCATGCTTAATTTCACCAGAGTGCAGAGAAATAGAGAGACGGGCATGTTCAATAAAAGGTGTTATTTTATTGAGCAGTCTTCTTTCTCATCCAAGAGAAATGAATTGCCACAATTGCAATACTTATCATAAAGTAAAGTGCGTACAGTACAAGTAGTATTATGAAATAATACTGTAAAAGCATTGATATGGTTTCTTAGCCATGTGATACTTTAAAATGAATAAAATATATACATACATAAAAACATTGACTAACGAACTCAACTGGTGCTTCTAAGATACGCCTACCCCGGTGTACCTGACCTAAGCCTAATACGTGGGAACGAGTAAGTAAGTTGCAGTCTTAAGTTAAGTTAGGTTTTTGCCAAGAATCTGAATCAAGAATTCTCTCTAAGGTTTTAATCAGCTCTGTACCTTGGTTATAGAATGAAGGAGGTCTTGTATCTCATTTCTCAGGACTCGATCTCCCAGAAACCCGCGAGGGTGACTTGGGAACACCGGAGCTGGATTTTCTCGGCTGGAGAAAAAGACAGCGTCTCTCTCAGTGCGTCAAAGGGAGGGGCGGTTTCTTTCCGCTCTCGCAACAGCTGGGCTCCCGGGCAAGTAGAGCGTCGCTCTGCTCCCAACCACTGTGTGTTTGCTTAAGGCAACGTTGGTATATTTATACCTGAAAGGTGCCGGGTTTGACGTAAGGTTGGACATAAGACGTCACTAGGAACTAACAGTTCTTTCTGGACTCCAGGAGTTCTTGTGCAAATCAAAAAAAAAAGCAGGAGTAATTCCCGGGCTGCTGGAGGGTTTGTTTGTTGAAAGAACACGTTGTGCCTTCTAGGAGTCTATGGGAGTAGCCTTGCCGTATTTGGACCGCACGGGCTATTACTAAATATGGATATGATTCCTATGCCTTTATAAGGATATTATTTGTTATAACCAACATAAGGGCATGAATCGGGAATATCGAATTAGGGTCCTAGATAGAAACACAACACCCACTCCACGTATTATTGTCCATCATTACTAAAAAACTAAGCAATATTAAACATATAACGATGCATGCGTGTTTTCCAACCCACCCCAAAATACATAAACTGCACTTGAAATGGTGTATGGTGTATACACGAAAAATGAGTATTGGTACTGTACGCTTTTCAAGCAGGGTTATCATTCAGTTAAATGCATATATATATCAGCTGAATGAATTGCAAAAATTACACATGAAATGGCTCTGTATAGAGAAAAGAAGGCGAGATCATTTCATCACATATTTTTAAAAAAATGCTGTACATCTACTAGAGGCTGAAGTAAAAGATTTTCTCTAGTGTCTCTAAAAATAGAAGTTCTGTCCTCTAAAAATAGTTCTACTTTAAGCAGAGTACCATGTGCCAGATAAAGGGTAAATATTTTTGAAGTGAAAGAAAAAATAATTTCGCTTTCTGGGGAAAAAAATAGTTTCAAATGTTTTCAGTAGCTTTGTTTAACAAAACTGAAGGCCGAATTCAGAGTTCAGGGAACGCTGTGTGCTTTTTGTTTTTAAAAGTTATTCTCGTTGTTCAGGGGAGAACATCATATCAGACAGGCTTGCAAAAAATTGGTCTACAACATCAGGTGAAAGTTCGACCAAGTTCGAAAATGCTGTAACTGTGCAGTTTTGAGCGTGATTGCTGTCATCGATGTTTGGATCAGCAATGCTCACAGAAGGTTGTACCTGTTTGGTGCTGCTTTCCTCTCGTACTTCACCGCCACCTACTCGTAATGGTGAAGTCTCAATGAATGCCGTCATCAGAATAGGTAGCTGCTGGGGACAACACGTTGCATGAGTCGTTACGGGACAAAGCAAAGCGTCGATATCCATTGATACTGCTGTTGGTAGTGTAAGACAGACGTCCAACACGCATTCTTCTCCGCATAGTAGACATCGAAGCACAGGTAAGATGCAATCTTGCCAGATTGGTCTGAATGAAAGAAACCATGTTGCACTCTGATCTCTTAGCCGGGCTAATCCGAGGATCTTAGTGATTTTGTCTTGGTAGCATATTGCTAAGATCGTTCCTTCCATTGTTGCTGGAGTCTTGTCAGTGGCTTGGCTTGCCATATCAGAGCAGAAGATACAAAAATAAAATTCCTCCTACGAGTCCCAAAATTAAAGGTAGGCCGCCAAAGACAGAATGGACAAAATTCGGGAAGATGCCCAGAACCGTTTCAAAGGGTTCTAACAGTCCCGAAAAAATTGTCTTAAATACATGTGCGATGCCACTGGTATCAGACATGTTTAAGATTTGACTTAACATTTCTACGAAATGCATGGGGCAATTTGTCGATAAAAGGGTATGTATCTCTGCCGCTGTCCTTGCAACTTGCAGATGATAAGTTTCTTTGGACTAGGTCAAAGGCACAGTAGTCTGTAAAAGAATAGACTTCATTCTGCCTAAAGTATCAATTCAAATAGAGATATTCACATAAGGCCATATTGCCGCCTCCATGTCTGGATTGCTGTTTGGATACAATACTTGCATACAGCAAATGACCCTGGAAGTAACGGTTGTGAGATAGGATTTTCCTGGCACCATTCCACAACAGCTGTGGTCATTTATTAGAACGTAGCTGCCATTGGATAGCTGTCTGATAAATGGCTCTATCTGTGTTGCAGGAGTGCCTTGCAGGTGACATGAAAGGTTATTTGAAGACCCTTCGCAGGCTCCATGCAAGTTAATACCTTGACACAGAAGTGTACCGCTTAGTGATTTTTTACAATTATTACCACTAAGGAATACCTCCTTTTTCCCTTCACTATAACATTTATGTGTGTAAGGTAAATCCCAGGTTGATTTGATGTATCCTTTACCCAACCTTTCATACTGGCCTGCTGGTATATATTTTTGGCAATATTTAAACTGGAAAGTTGTTATCAGAATTTTATTTGTTCTGTGTATTATCCATTCAATGACAGGTCTCTCTGACATTGTCAATGGTAATCTCTCAAGTTTTTCAATGCTCAGAATCGTATAGTCTGCTCCTTTTTGTGCCAAACTGATTTGTTTATGAGTAAGGTTAAAGATAGAAAATAATAACGTTATGTTGATTAAATGCCATGGCACATAGCCTGAAAAGCAGGTTTTGCAACGTCCAGCCAAGCTGTACAATAGAACGCAATTGGGACTGACCATGTTGTAACATTAGCAAGTCTTGCTCTATTATATCAAAGGCAGATGATACAATGCTGTCCAGTGAATATATTCTGGAGGACAGAGTCGTTAACCCATTGTCCACTACAGAAAGTGATTTTTCCAAATTTATATGATCAATTTCTCGTATTTTTTCTGCTGTTTCAATTTGCATTACTTTCCAAGCTTCGTATATACCGGCCGCTATGAAACGTTTTTGACGCTGTTTGCGAGGTCCCATTATGAAATCTCGCAAGTCAGCACCTTCTTTAAGAAAAGTCAAGTGTTGCTTAATTTCAGTCAGTGTGGATTTCTGTAGCCAGTCAAGGCATAGTTTCCCTACACTGTATGTTGTAACTATCCCTGGATGTTGTCTCTGGGAATATCTTGGGTCTGGCCTGGTCAGTTTGAACCCCTGTGTTTTGTTCAGGAATCTATCTTGACAGTTCTTTGTGTGTGTGGGCCAGATCAACCATTTTTTCCAATCAGGATTTGTTCTGTTTTGGTGAAAAATATGGGATACGTCTATTTCCTCATCCGTAGTGCTATTACTATCAGGTATGGGCTTCGGAATAGACGGTTTGTTTAAGTCTTTTATCTTAGCTGAACCAAGACAAGTAGTTTGTTGAATGTATCATTCAGGAATATTATTTGTTCTGGGATCATGCAGGCTCTAAATAATTATTCTAGACCTTGTACCTGTCAGTTTTTTGTACCCCAGATGGTTTTTGTTTCAATGTTATTTTATCCAAAATTCAAAACCAAATGTAGACATTTTGTCATGCATTTTTCAGAATAAATCAATTTAGTATTTGTCAACATTGTTTTCATTCCTGTCTTATGTAACATTTTAAAATAAAACGTTTCTGGATCACTGTTGTTAAACCCCGAGAAGTATGGAAATTTCTCTAAAATGTCTTCCAGCTTCCTTTTGGTGGAGTTGGACAATGTTCCCATTGATTATAAGTAAAAACATTTCTAGGTTGAGCAGATTTATGCAAATAGGGATGACCATAGTGATTGTAACAGTATAATTCTTCATAATTTGATGAACCCTACAAATAATCATGTTCTGTGAATTTAGCTGACATTACTAAATCTGATATCATATTATTAATATTTTCAAAGTCCCAATCATCAGAGAAAGTACTTGGTATCACAAAGTCACTTAAGGAAACCTTAAACTGGTGTGGATACTTCAAGAGCTCAATCGGGCCATAGATTTCATATTCAGTTCTGTCCCATGCTATACCACCAGGTATAGGCTTTGCTGTGATGTTCACTGATGATAGTTCTCTTTTCCCGATGTGAGAGGATCTGTGAGACTTTAGGACCAAGTTGATGTTCTGACTTGCTGTATCCATTGTACTATATTTTCCATCAATGAATTTACCCAAGCATAAAACCATGACGAGCCAAAGCAGGAGGAAAAGTACACCTAACACAATCCATAGTTCAATCCAAGGGGAAATCAGATATGTTTCTTTTAGTTGGTAAAAAACTTGGGTCATTTTTTCTTTCAAAGTTTTTGTTGCTGGCTTGTCTCCATGTTCACTTGGATCATCGGAAAAGTCATCAAAGTTGATAAAGTAGCCAGATGCAGTTCTGTCAATTGGTGGGATTGCTTCCGGGTTTCCATTGACTTTGTATTTTCTTTTGTTACATTTGTATAGTCTGAGGCTACATCGTTGTAGATTGGTGTATCTTCTTGAACTGTTGCAATTTGGGTTTCAAGAGGCACAAGTTCCATGGCTTTGTTGCGTAGTCCTTTTTTATTCACTGCAGGTTTATCAAATGTGATAAGTCTCTCAGTTTGAACCTCTTGGATTGTAGCAAAGTTTGGTCTTCTGCTATTTCTTGGTAGTCCACTGGGCCTGCTATTTATTATCGGCCACATGGTTGGGGTTTCACCAGGTCGATGGATATAACTCGGTTCTCCTTTTTACCAGCAAGGGGCGGTAGTACTACTGATCTTGTTCCGCTGACAGCTAAGACAGGTACTGCTTTTCTGTAAGAAGGCCCATATTCCTTCTTCACCGTGATCTTTTCTCTGACCAGATCCCCAATCTTTGGAATCCAGACAGGTCTTGCTGGGACAGGTGGTTCTTCAGTGGTTGTTGGCTTAAAATTTATGTTACTTAGACTCTTTCTTGTTTCTTTCAAGTCCTGTAAAACAGCCAAACGATCTTTGATATCAAAGGTTTTTTCTTCTACCACTGCATTTTGACGATCCAAGTCCTGGATAATCATTTTAGTACCAAACAAAAGTTCATACGGATTGGTACCTCCTAGAGAATTTCTTGGCATGTTATTAAGACTACGCTGGACACTTATTAGATGTTTGACCCACCCGTCACCCGAACCTAATACCCTCGCTGTTATAGATTGCTTTATGTCACGTTTTTTTCTTTCCACTACAGCATTTTCCTCAGGATGGAAGGGAGAAGAGTACTGCAATGCAATGCCCATGCTGGTCATGGCCTCTTTCTAAGCACGAGAGGTAAACGCAGGACCCTGGTCAGAATGTAGCATGCCAATTGCGTATGTGCCGATAAAGACTCGCAAATCTTTTATAACAGGTCTGGCGTCAGCCGAGCATTGGGGTCTACATTTTTAAGTAAATCTAGTCTTAATAATTATGGGAACGAATTTCTCCAGCTGGATTTCTGCGTAAAGATCGCCTGATGCTTTCTAATAAAGGTGTCCTGGCAATAGTCTGGTCCGGTTCACAACTGCGATCTCTGTTGCAGTCTGGACAATCCATTGCAAATTTGTAAATTTGCAAGCTCATCCCCGGCCACCAGTATTCTGATTGTAATTCTATTAGAGATTTCAAGATCTCTTGGTGCCTTTGACCCAATCCCATGTGTGCGTCTTCAATCAAGAAAACTCTCCGGTTCGTGTTTGGAATTACTCTATCCCCAACTCCAGGGATTTGAGCAAAAGGAACGGAATTTGCATCAATTATGTATGTATTACTGAGTGGATAGTTGAGAGGTAATGCTGCATAATCGCCTTTTAATTACGCTTTTACCGCCAGCATGGTTTCTCCATCTATGTGTTTTTTTAATGCTTTTTTGTGGCTACGGAAGCCGGTTGAACCGCTGCCGCTGTGGCTCTGTTAGCCAATGAATTTCCTGCAACGTGAACGCCATCACGTTGATGACTCAGTGTATGTATCACGTGAGTCTTTTGTAGTTCTTTCTGCAAAAGAACTATTTGTTCCCAAAGCGTTTTATGCTTTATTGTGGCACCTGTGTCATCTTTGTAACCGTTTTTGCTCCATGTCTGCATGTCACTATTGTATGACTTGACGCAGTAATGCGAATCGCACACTATCAGTGTGGGGAATTCGCGATCGGCATTTTCAAGAGCCATCTTTAAAGATCTTATTTCAGCTCGCTGAGCTGAACAGTTTCTGAGTGATTCAGTTTTGGTAATCATCGGTCTGAATTTACCAGAGCGCCAGCGACCTTAAACAATCGCGCACGCTGCATTGTAGGATTTTTTTATCTACATCGTAGTGTTGTGCAAATCTGTCCATATAGTTCACACAGGTATATTGTTCGAGAGGCAGAATTTCGATTGGCAGAGGATATTCTTGTTCGTAGTCTAGATCATTTAGTTTTTTCATTTTCGGGTCAAAATAGTATTTCACGTCTTCTGCAGCAAGAGAATTTTCCCATTGTATCCATTTTGGATCTAATGCCACTGCATTTAGATTGCGTGGACTTGTTAATGCCTCAAGGGCTGATTCTGCTGTTAAAACAGATATTGTCTTGCCTTGGGCTAGGGCCCTTTCTTTGCTACAGCAGTTTGATCCGCTATTAGAATTTTTTCAGTTGAACTGAATTTCATTTCAGCTTTTGTGTACAAGTGTGATTTGTAAGCTATTGGTACCGTTTCCCCCTCATTTGAGGTCAGGTACGTGAATCCTCATCTTCCTGGGATGACTCGGATTACAAGGTTGCGTACGTTTTCGCGAGTTTGCAATTTTGTTTTAGCTAACATGTCTGTTTGTAATGATCTTAAAATGTCTGTGTGTTTCTGAGTCCAATGTATTGGTTTGAAATCAGGTTTTATTAATTCATAGAGAGGTTTTACCCTCTCTACATAATTTAGAATGTATGTTCTTCCGAAATTCAGAAACCTAGTATTGATTGTAAGTTCTTCAGCGTTTTTGGTGCTTGGAGTACTGCACACTTCTCTAAGACATTGTCTGCTAGGCTTTTGGCTTCACTTGATAATTCATATCCTAAAAATAGGACGGCTAGATGGGCAATTCTTGATTTTTTAAAGTTGAATTTGTAACCCTCTGATGCGAACCCAAGTATTATGGTATTCACTCTTTTTTCAAGTGAGTCTCCAAGTCATCGTCTGTAAGATAGATGTCATCGACATAGGATAATGCCTCATCATCATATATTTGTAGTAACTCTGTTACCCTTGCTGAGAATAATCCTGGGCTATTCTTGAATTCCTGTGGGAGTCGACAAAATTGTTTTTGCGACCCCATTGTTGAGAAAGCGGTCAAATACCTGCTTTCAGGTGCTATGTTTTGACAGAAGAATCCATTAGAGATATCTAATGTTGTTTTATATTTTTTGTGCACGATGTTATTCATTAGTGCTGCACTGTGTGAGTTTTGTACTGCAAATGTTTTACAGCAGGAGTTTAGGTGTCTGTAGTCCAAAACTAGACGATATGAATTGTCTGGCTTGGAGACAGGAAACAAAGGATTGTTCATTTGTGAGGTGCATGTTTCAATCACCCCCTGATATTCAAGTTGATCTAAGATCTCCCTGACTTGCTTTTTAGCTTCTTGTTTAACTGGGTACTGCCTTTGTGCAGTGGGTTGACTTTTTAACTGAATTTTGTGGGGAGGAGAATCCTCTTACCATCCTACATGATTCTTATATAAAGCAGGAGCTTGGGCCACTGCCCATTTTCTTGAAAATGTGTATTTTTTATGAACTGGAATATGATTTGACAAGGCAGGCATAATCATTTCTTCGCCATGAGGGCACTCCCTGACAAACTCTGGTGGCCAGACTTTTTCAGCTAATAGGATGTCATAGCCTTTTGAAAAGTTATCCCAAAAGAGACCCCTCACTTTCCTAGTCTTGTCCCCCTCTATGCGCAATTTTGGTTCGTATAATTTATGGGGTTTGCTAACTCTGGTGTCTGCAGTTTCCACTTGAATGTATTCACTCGTGTCCACTGTCTCCAGAAGATTCATCAGGATCTTGCGAGCTATGGTCACTTCTGCTGCGCTGTCTAACATTGTCTGAGCCCACTGTCCGTTTTTCAGTTGTGTCCTCAGAATCCTCGGCATGTTTAATTTTAATACTGGCTACCTTCTTCTTTGGATAATGTAAGTTTTTTACTTTGATGAGCAGGTTCCTGGTCTTTGGACTTGACGTGCTCTTCTTTGTGTTCTGACCGTCCTCTTCTTTCCGATTTCTGTGAGGAAGTCTGAAAAGATCGAGAGAGTCGTGTATCAATATCTTGATATCTGTCAGGTTTTCTCAATTTATCCCTATCTCTAAGGTTGTATCTTTTCTCAGAGGGTTCCCTTTGGGGAGACTTGCCTCCACGGCCAGGAGATCTTTCTCTCCGTTGAGGAGACCTTCCTCTGGACTGGAATCGTTTTTCCTTGGGAGTGGATTGTTTATTTTAAAACAATGTTTTTTCAGGATTTTCAGTTAGTTGGGGTTTTACTGTTTTCCCACCCAAACTATCTCTCCCTAGTTCTTCATAGGATTTTTCTATGATTCTGGCAAGTTCAAATGGTTGGTCTGTTATATCTGTCTCCTTCAATTTTTGCAGGTACGTTATATCGTCCATTGCCAATTGAACTAATTCTCTATATGCCTTTGTTAATTATTTTAGTTTAACTAGGAGTTCTTCGCTTTACATTTTTTCAATGTCGGGATTTGGTGTGTAGCTGGCTAGAACCGGCCACATGGCTCCTGGTCTACCTAGTGGACCGTGCCTGGTGATGTGATTTTGATGTTTTAGGGCGCCATTAAACCAGAGCAGGTGCTCTTGGTAAGTTAGAGGGATTTCTACATCCTCGAAAGGAGTGTATACATCCGGAGGTTCCTCTATTTTGTAATAGTGGAAATCTTTTGTCACAGTGTGTGCTGCTGGAAAATGTATCCATGAATAGAATACCTCTGTCTGCCGATACTCATGTGCCTCTATCACGAATATGACCGTACCACCTCTTGGTGATAGTCCATTTTCTATAAGTTTAAGAGTTATAGCTTTCTTTATATTGACCGGAATGATTATAGCATTCGGGTCATCTTGCCGGAGACTTGTGTCTTCTGCTAAGAGTTGAGTTGCTAAGGCTTCTCTTTCTCTTTCTTCTTCACTTTACTGAAAGAAAGTTTTTTGTTGCAGAGCAAGTTTCAAGGAAAAAAAGATTAGGTGCACAATATTTTGGAACACTGTATCCTTCAACGTTGACTATACCGTAAACTAATACATAGGATTCTCATCCTACTAAGTTTCGGCGGATATTAACCTTTCACCCACTCCAGACGTCTATTGGAGTTTTTACGGGATCTGTGTGAAAAGCACAGTTACTCTAGTATCTTGCGTTAGATTATCGCCTTACCAAACATTGGGCGCCATGTAGTGTAGTTCCTATATTCCCAATAGGCTCTGCGCATTGGAATAACATAAACAGCAGGGTGGACGTAGGACTGAGGTCATCTAGGTCTCTACCGACTATGTTAGACTTAATTAGTTTTGCCAGCTAGCTCAGAGGTCACTAGAACGTTTTTCGAGTGAATAGGGAGGGGTTAACTTCCCTGACTCAGACAAGAAGGGATTAGCTTCTGACAACCATATAACATGACAACTTTGTTCCCTCAGAATAAAGAGTGTATCTCTAGACTTGTGTGAAAACAATAGACAACTATTTCACTCAGTCAATCGTGCATGCTTAATTTCACCAGAGTGCAGAAAAATAGAGAGATGGGCGTTTTCAATAAAAGGTGTTATTTTATTGAGCAGTCTTCTTTCTCATGCAAGAGAAATGAATTGCCACAATTGCAATACTTATCATAAAGTAAATTGCGTACAGTAAAAATAGTATTATGAAATAATACTGTAAAAGCATTGATATGGTTTCTTAGCCATATGATACTTTAAAATGGATAAAATATATACATACATAAAAACATTGACTAACGAACTCAACTGGTGCTTCTAAGATACGCCTACCCCGGTGTACCTGACCTAAGCCTAATACGTGGGAAGGAGTAAGTAAGTTGCAGTCTTAAGTTAAGTTACGTTTTTGCCAAGAATCTGAATCAAGAATTCTCTCTAAGGGAGGGAGGAGCCAAGCTCGACATCGTGATGGCCGCACGGTAGCTCGGCTCCACCGGCCTCCCTCCCCAAACTATTCTATCTTGCCGCCCATTCTGCCCAGAAACGACAACATTTTACAGATGAAGGTCTGCTGATACTTACCACCCGTCCAGGTGGCTCCGCGGATCAGTGGGTCCGCAGCGGCGTCCTCCCAGGAAGTGCGGCCTCTGTGGAGTGGAGACCGGGGCCTTGCCTTCAGCGAGTAGCCGGCGAGACGGTGTCGGCGGCGGCCTCGGGTGGAGGATGGAGGCCGGCCAGAGGAGGCCGTTGTGCGAAAAAGCCGGAGGCAACTGAACGCGCCTGGGACTACCGTCCGGTGGTCCAGAGGTGAGGTGCAGCAAGTTGTGTGTGGGGGACGCCGTGCTGGTGGCTCCCCCCCTTTTTGCCTCGCCCGGTCATTCTGACTTCCATCGCTCGGTGGTGGAGAGTGGCTCCGGCGGAGCGTTGGCGCCGGCGGGTCCTTTTTTTTGGTGGCCCTCATCTTTGCACCGAGGCTGCTATTTGGATGATTCAGGGGGATCCCGCGGGGGCCTGCTTGTGAGCCCACCCCAGGAGTCGGTCTCGAAAAGTCGGCGCAGCAATCACAAAATGGCGGCTGATGCCGTACGCTGTGGAACGCCCTGGGATGTTGATGCTGTACCTCTGTGCCGTGATGGGACCTGCACTGGGGAGTGTGAACTCACGGTTGGCGACGTCCTACGGGCGCTGAAGATATGGCAAGCGACCCTGGCCCGGGATTCTTGTGTGCAAGACGATGTGGTGATCGCCATTGCTCCCGAGCCGTCCCTCAGAGATGCGGATGGGCCCGAGGTGGTTACTGTTTGTTTCCCGCACTTTGGCGGGGGCGGCGATGGCTTGGATCGCATGCGGGAAGATTCGCTGGCGATCATTGACACTGATTTACATGACTGCCATGAACAGTTTTTGCACTGCCTTCGGTGGAGGAGAGCCCGTGGGTGGCTTCCATTGGCCGTTCAGCGGTTGCTCCATGACCTCTTCTCACCGCTTTGTGTTATGCCCGCTACCTTTCCATACATCGAGGCGATGGCTAAGAAAGGACTGGGGTGAACCCAGGTTTTTCACCCGGAGGACTGCTTTTCGATGCACGGAGTTATGGACTGCCCCAAATTGAGACAATTTGTCGAATCCTTAATATGTATGGCTACCTGAAACCATGCCAGCTTCGTTTTGGGCTACACTAGAATGTTTGTATGGGCGGGGGGCGGGGGCCGTGCGCCTTGTTATATGGTATCCTCCCCCCTGACTTTCCTTTTTTCCTTTTTATCTGTTTTCTTTCCCTTTCCCTACATTATCTCATTCTATATTTCGGGTTCATGCTTAGGGCGACAGGCACGCTGCTGGGAGGGGTAGGCCATAGCCTTCTGCAGGGGTGCAGGGTGGGGCGGGTGGATGGGGGTCTATTAGATAGTTCTTTGTTTCTATGGCTCTTTTGTGTCCTTATCTTGGGTCTCCATTGCTGTGCGTGCTCCCAGCGGGATGAGTGCCCGGGGGGGGGAGGTTTGGGTATTCCTATACGATATGGTACTTTCAGGTTTTGCTTTTCCTGACTTAGCCGCCCCGCCCCTAAGAATGTTTGCTGTCTGGATTGTTGATTGCCATTATCGCCGTGGGGCGGGTACAGTAACGTGGAGTCCCCTTTTCCTTTCCTTTTTTCTAATATTTTCGTTTTCTTTTACTCTCCGGGTTGGGTTGTATAGTGATTGCAACTTTCTCCACCTCATTGATGATTTGATTATCATGAGAGTGATGTTTTGCTTGTCTTTGGGCACATGAGGTTGCGGGTGGACACTGACTGAAGAATAATAGCAAGGGCATCTATGGCTTGAACGCTTTGGACTCCCTATTATAATGTTGTTGGTTCTGTTCCCAGTCATGTGTACCAGGACGCTTATTATACGACCGATCCTTTATTCTTATATATAAAAATTAACCTTCTGTGATCCTTTACCGGGGGGCTACGCTCAGTTAGCATTATGGCCTCGCAGCATTGTGTAGTATTGCGTAACCACTCCGTACTTTTTATTGCTATTGGTGCTTTCCAGTTTGTTCCGTGGCCGGCCTCTGGGTTGTAGGCCCGTATTTGTATGTCACCATCTACATAAATAAAGGTTTTCAAAAATTAAAAAAAAAAAAAGAATTCTCTCTAAGGTTTTAATCAGCTCCGTACCTTGGTTATAGAATGAAGGAGGTCTTGTATCTCGTTTCTCAGGACTCGATCTCCCAGCAACCCGCGAGGGTGACTTGGGAACACCGGAGCTGGATTTTTGTCGGCGGGAGAAAAAGACAGCGTCTCTCTCAGTGCGTCAAAGGGAGGGGTGGTTTTCTTCGGCTCTCGCAACAGCTGGGCTCCCGGGCAAGTAGAACGTCGCTCTGCTCCCAACCACCGTGTGTTTGCTTAAGGCAACGTTGGTATATTTATACCTGAAAGGTGCTGGGTTTGACGTAAGGTTGGACATAAGACGTCACTAGGAACTAACAGTTCTTTCTGGACTCCAGGAGTTCTTGTGCAAATCAAAACAAAAGCAGGGGGAATTCCCGGGCTGCTGGAGGCTTGGTTTTTTTAAAGAACGCGTTGTGCCTTCTAGGAGTCTATGGGAGTAGCCTTGACGTATTTGGACCGCATGGGCTATTACTAAATATGGATATGATTCCTATGCCTTTATAAGGATATTATTTGTTATAACCACATAAGGGCATGAATCAGGAATTTCGAATTAGGGTCCTAGATAGAAACACAACAGCAGCATTACACACTACCTGTACATTGAGTGAATGTGTGCTTTTACTGTTTATATAAATGAATTCATTTGTAGAGGGGGGGCAAATGATGATATATGTGCCATCAGCAGAACCAATTACATTGGGAAACTACTACCTGGTAAAACATTAGTTTGGCCTGTTGTAAATATTGGGGAGTATTTGGAAAATAAATATAGTGGTTCACTTTGCTAACCATAATGTCCAGACACCTGAGGAAAAACCTACCAAAAAAACACTTTGTGACACCCCCCCTGCCACTGCTTTAACTCTGTGGTGGTAACTGCTAGAAGCTAAAAGGTGTAGACAGCACAATTCCTGCACATGTGGTGGGATTGCTTCTGACTGTTGGTGTCTGTAGCTGAAGATGTAACTCAGCAATTATATCCAGAATTACCTCACTACTTAGCCTGTACTTCTCATATATCTCCTCCTCAGTCTGTTTAAACAGGGTGAGCCTCACCCTAAATATCCTCTCCTGTCTGCTTCGCCTTCTCTGCCTACCAGCCAGAACCCATATCCTCCTTGCCATGACATACAGAGGCACCATTCTGGAAGAGCCAGACTAATTTTGGGTGACTTTTTATAGTTTGCACCTTGTTACCACCTAATCACATTGATGATAATTGTGTTTCCTAAATGGTCCTTTTGTTATTATTCACAATTAGGTAATCCTTTGTGCATAATGTTAGCGATTCGCGCTTTGTAAATTCCAATTTGCAATATCCTATTTAGGTGTTCCCAAAATGTGATTTCTACATGATGGAAGTTGCAAATTGCGCCACCAAAAATGCATTTCGTACATCTGAAATGACATTTTGCATGTCCTAATAACACAGTTAGGAAATGCAAAATACCTTCATACATATGGGCTTAAGAGCAGTAGCAGCTCAGTGTCTAGCTGAGCGGATCAGGAATACTCCTGTGGTCATACTGGTAGAAGAGGCAAACTTATTTCCAGAATCAATCGTAGAACGTAAGAAGACATTAAGTACATTAGGCATTTTTAGGAACATTGTATTGATAGGCACCTGCAAAGTTGTCAACTGTGCCTCCGTTGAAGATGAAAATATATCAAATTAACAAAAAGAAGTTTGCTGGAATGGATTTATTCAAGACCCATAAGTTTTGTAGTTTTGCCGAAGGGGGTAAGACAGGTATTGATTTCCCTTCCATGAGACAAACTGCTGTTGGTAATTTGTGTAATTACTTGGTGTGACCTCTCATGTGCCTGCATGTTGGAAAAATATTGAGTTTTCAGCAGAAATGAACCATTGATCTTTGCCTTTGTAGAATCAGGCCTTGAGCATTGCCACAAAGCGAACAAGATTCCATTTTGTACTGAAAACCTTGGAACGATATGGGAAGTTGTCCAAGGACTTTTGGAATATGCTGTGATGTCATACAAATTGAAGTTTGTGTATTGCGCAAATGAAAAATAGCAACATTAATATGGTACTAGTACAGCAAAAATATTAGATTAGAGGATTTCTTTAGCAGCCTATTGCAGTAGAGCACGTAAATGAAATAATCCCTGTGAGTATGCGAGAACTTGTTCAATTTAGCTTCATGCCTAGTATGTGTTTTCGCTGGTCCATAAAGTGTTCAAATTGTGCTGAGATAAAGAAAGACAACTCAAAGCAAGAAGGGTGTAGATCCTGGTGTTGGTCCGGAAAAGAGCAATGGGACAAGGAGTCAAGAGGAAATGGGGGGCACAGAACTAGGCGGAATGTGTTCACCATGACTTCCAAGGGCAGTCACAGAGAAGCTTCATTAGTAGCTAATGGATGTGCCTTGTTTTCGTTTTATTTTTATTGATGGCAAAACAGTGCATTCAATATTGACATTACTATGGCTTTGCCAGCAGATTGGTTTAAGAGTACACAGAGTTTAAGTTTAATTTCAAGTACATTATCATACACAAACTTTGACATCAAACAGGTTGGTTATTCTGAGAAGATGTAGGAAACCAGGGACCCCCTTATTGTCCTAATGAAATGCCACAGTCGCAGTTCAGGGATTAATGAGCCATGAACCATGTCAACAGGTTAACTTTAAGGTACATAACTATCCATTTTGCTTTTATAATTGGAAACAGGAAGACAACAATAAAACTCTACCTTAGCCAATATTAATACAAAGGGGGGCTTTCAGCAGCACATCAAACTCAGTGGCACATTGAGTGTATTAAATATCAACCAAGCCTTTTCAGACCTAGGGGCATATTATCAAGAATGGGCGTTAAAATTATCGCAGTTTTAGCGGCAGGAAACTGCCGATAAAGCAGCGATAATGGGCTTGATAATATGCCCTTGAGAATTCCAATAGAAGCCCAGGTTCTGGTGTGAACATGAGCTTCTATTGGAATTCTCAAGGGCATATTATCAAGCCCAGTATCACCGCTTTAGCGGCAGTTTCCTGCTGCTAAAGCCGCGATAATTTTAACACAGTATTTGATAATATGCCCCCTAGTTGGTTGAATCACATGTCATTTGAAGAAATACTGACAGTTCACCAAAGAGCTACATCCACAAACACTTTGAGAGGTTGGTTATTTGGGTGAAGAGCCGGGCGATGGTTATTTGGGTGAAGAGCCGGGCGATGATTTAGCATGCCAATTTGGGTTATTGGGGGTGCTGCATCCTTTTACTCAAATTGTTTTTTAAGTTTTACTTGGTACAGGATATGGATAAGACCTGGAATTCCCTTCCCCTCTTTTAGTGCCTCATTGTTTTGTTTTATTATGATAAAAGAGGAGAGCAGGCATCAGTCTGCACCATAACACAATATCTCCTCTCACTTCTTCTTTCTGGATTAATGGATCCAACAAAAACACTGGGGCATATTATCAAGAAACAGCGTTAACATTATCGCCGCTTTAGCGGCAGAACATTGCTGCTAAAGCTTCAATAATGGGCTTGATAATTCGCCCTTGTGAATTCCCAAAGAAGCCCATGTTCTGGTGTGAACATGGGCTTTACTCTTTGGGGCCTATTGACAAACTGTGTTTTGTAGCATGTTAAGTAGTACTACACTAGTTCTACTAAACAAACAACAAAATGCTATTCACAAACCTACGTGGGAAGGTCTCCACCTCTGCCTCCTATATCTTTTATGTACAGAGATCTCTGCGCCAATTGTGGAGTATCTTCACAGGCAGGTATATATTTTTTTATTTAAATGTGGCAGGAACAGGTGAGTGGCTGGAATTCGGGGGATTTTGATGACTAAGTGCGAGGGGTGAAGTGAGGGCTAGGGTGGTGTTTAGGGAGGGACATGCACCATTCGCAAAACGGTAGGCCTATTTTTAATCACAAATTGTGCTTCTTCAGTTACTACAGTCAAAAGGACACTCCATAGTCATAAAGGTACTCTAGCTCAGTGCCGGAGTATGTCTATAACCACACAATCATTAGTATTGCAACACCCTCCCATAGAAAATAAGTGAATAAGGGACTTAAACTAGAAAACCTTAGGAAATGATGTAAAAAATATATTTATGTATGTCTACTTTCTAGAAATAGCTATAAATGTAATGTTAAGAAATGTTTTATTTTAAAACACATACTAGCCATTTTAATTGAAATTAAGTGTAACTTAATTTTTTTAAATATTGACATAAGTTTAAATTAATTGTGCACATAATGTTAAGTTAAGTAAGTTAAATAACATACATTTAAGTATTTAAAAAAATATAATGAATAAATACAACCCCTTGTACTCTAAGATCTAGTTGTGGTAATGTCCTACTCCATGCCCTCCCAGACTCCACTCTGACACCCATTAGGAACATCCTATATGCTGCAACATGCAACAGGTCTCACCCAGGGCCTGAAGAGATGTGATAATATCACCCTTATCCTGATGGAACTTCATTAGCTCCCCTTGCTTGCCTGCACCATGTTTAAAACCAGCCTAATGTACGAAGCTATCACGACCTTTGCCCCACTTACCTACTGACACGCTCAATACTCTGGTCGACCTTGGTGCAACCACAGCCAGGACACCATCAGACTGCAGACTAAGAAGTGTGAAAAAGAAAACACAAGACAGCAAGCCTTTGAATCTGTGCACCCAGGATCTTGAACATCTTCCCCGTATCCATCAGGGCCACTCCAATAATGCTCCAAATTAGAAAAGAGCTGAAGACTCACCACTTTAAAAATGCTATATCATAATGCATTAAACATCCACAACCAAGTTTCCTCTCCTCTCGCTCATTGACTTTAAGCAAATCATTGACTTTAATTGTGTATAGCACTCTGCTGCCTTTTAACTAGGTTCACGCTAAACAAACACCATACACATACATACATTAACATATATATTTTACTTTAGGTTGCAGTTTTTAATAAATGTTTAGCAAATATTTTAATGTAATTTAACATGTTTCAATTCTTTACACATATTTAAAAAAATCATCCGCATTTAGATTATACATAAAAATTAATGTAAATTAATATTTAACACACAATTATTGTTGCTTTTTTTTATGTAATACACATTTTAAGTTTTCCCTACACTTTACCATAGGGAGGTTTCTGTTCAACTGCCAAACATTTCAGATTACATGTGGAACATTACTAGTATTAAGTTTACATTTGTAAAGTTGGCTTGAATCCATGGTTTCAGGGAGAGGTGACATGTATGTTTACACTCTGTATTACATTAACTCTTGTCAATGGTAAATAGCCAAATTGAATACATTTACTACAAGGTGTAATAGTAAATTTACATGTGTAAATTGATCTTTGTGAATGGACCCCCAAGGTTTTTAAGTTAAACTTAGAATTGTATCAATGCTCTTTAGTCTTATAAGCCAACTGATCCTATATGTGCCAAATATATTGAACACTTTTTTTTATATAAGTGCAAACTAGTGATACTTAACTTGTTCATTTTGTTTTTATACACAGCGCTTATTCCAGTCTGTTTTCAATCTGCACCTACTATTATCACATGCAAATTGGTATTTTAAGACTTACAGTGTACATGATAAATAAGCATCTAAAAAAATAAGTTAACCTGACCAATTTGATATACTGCTAGCATTCAGTTAGGGCCATTGCTAGATATTGGGTCTCAAGTTGGCAGAGGTATGCACCCTGTAAGTACCACAATTCTTGTAAGGGTAAATCAGGCACAAACTTAAATAAGCCTGTGTTCACACTCTGATAGCTTGGCACAGAGCTGTCAGGCTTAACATAAGAGGCAATGTGTAAAGCCGTGTGTTCACATGGATACAGTAACACAGTGAAAACACCATAAAAAAGACTCCACAATGAGGTATGAAAATAGTATTTATTTTGCTCTTCAAAACAAGATAAAAATGGTAAGAATCCAATTAAAATATCACAAGTTAGGAATACTCTAAGAATGTAAAATGTACGGTTACGCTGGGGAAATGAGAGTGATCCATGCCATGGATCAGGAGCAGACTTTCTCTCCAGGTCAGCGGAAGCTAATGCTTCCAAAGTTATTACAGTTAAAATGCAATGACAAGTTTGCGAGCGATTGATCTATTCACTCCGTTTGGCCTCCGGCAAGAGTGCAGGTGGGCGGTACGAACCTCATAAGTCCTGGGTGCACAGTACCTTTCTCAGGGGATTGCAATGGTGTGTCGGCCTCACGATTGGGACTGACATTGCTGGAGTCTCCCCTTGCTTGATACAAAGCGGTGATGGGAGTCACGGAAGCCAGGTGCCCATCTTTCTGTGATGTATGCAGAGTGCACGGGGTTGCTCTAGACTGCCTTCGGGCAAGGCAGCTTCGGTGAAGTAAAAAAACACGATGGTCTGCATTTGAGCGGGCAGGCGCAGTGGTTATTCATCAGTGCACCACGCTGATGCATGTGGATGCCCAAAAGTGGCTGCCGACACTCTGCGAAGGCCCAGGAATGATTGAGGGCAAATCAGACAGAGCCAGACTTCGGATTAGCAGAGCCTAACAGCAGTCGTTTGTACAAATGAAATCTTTGATGGCCCTGAGATTTCTTGAACAGGGGGCAAGCCAACAAGCCCTTGGAGTTACTTAGCTTATATAAGGTTGTAGGGAAAAGATCCAGTCCTTCTCATCACCCAGGTCAGAGGCAGTAGACAGCAGGCCAACACAGCAGAGCAGGTACCAAAGTGGCAGTCCTTCCTGTAGCCCAGCAATCAGCAGGCTGCAGGACAACACTGCAAAGCAGTTATCAAAGTGATAGTCCCTCCTGTAGCACAGCTCCTCTTCTTGGCAGATTCTCCTTAGGATTCTCGAAGTGAACTTGTGAGAGGGGGGTCATAAACTCAACACTTATACCCAAATGTGTCCTTGAAATGTAGGTGACTACAAAGCCTTTGTAGTGCTCAAGTCTTCTTTCAGCCCAGCTCTGTCTGCCAGCCTATTTGTGTGGGGTAGATCAGTGTTTTTGTGAGGCCATGCCACCACCTATTCAGGTGTATGTGCAAGCTCCTCCCCTCCCTGTTGACAAGGAAGACCCATCAGTATGCAGATGAATGCAGATGCAGCTAATTGTCCTGTACTTGTGGCTGTCTAGAGGGAATGCACAAAGTGTATCTGTCACCCCACCCCAGACATGTATTGGAGACAGGCTGAAAGGCACACAAGAGATCTAAGAGCAGAGAAATGTCCAGTTTCTAAAAGTAGCATTTCTAAACTAGTAATATCAGATCCAACTTTACCCCATAAGAGGATTTCTCATTATCAATCCAATGATATAAAACATGAAACAGCTACTACTCTGCAATCAGGAATTACACTTTAAAAAGGGGTTTTGAGGAATTCCCAATATTAACCTATGAGAGGAACAGGCTACAATGTAGTGAAAACGAACTTATGTGGTTGTCACTATCAGGACATGTAAAACAAAAAGGTACATGTTCTACCTTTAATTTACACAGCACCCTGCCCTTATGGCTATCAAGGGCTGTCCTCGGGGTGACTGATATATAATAAAAGGGTAGTTTAAGGATTGGCAAGTAGGTGGAAATGCTAAGTCAAGGTGACAGTAAACTGCACCCACAGACCCTGCAGTGGCAAGCCGGAGTCAGGTTTGAAAGGCTGCTTATGTGGGTGGCACAATTAGTGTTGCAGGCCCACCCTCAAGTAGCATTTGGTTTACGACCCCTGGGTATATGGTATACCACTTTACTAGGGACATATAAGTGAGCCAAATATACTAATCAGTCAGTCAGTCACTAATCATGGATAAACTAAATGTCAACACTTTAGCACTGGTCAGCAGTGATAAAGTGCTCAGAGTCCTCAAACCAGCAAATACAAAGTCAGAAACAGGAGGTCAGAAAGCAAAAAGTCAGCCGAAACAACACCAAAATATGCCAGGTCTAACAGCCATGATACAATTGTATTACACTTTTTGCATGCAAATTAGAGCTTAAGCTTTTACTAAAAGGCATCAGCATTATAAAAGTCAATGTAAACTGTATACCTCACACAATGTATTGCAGCAATGTAAGGGCACTGTTGTATTTAACTACATTCTAGGTATGGGCAGCCATTGGTAGATAGTATATTTGTGCATTTTTAATCCACAGTACAATTATTTTATATTTACACTTTATACAAATAACTATAAGATATAAACTGATGCCTGCTGTGCCATTTTTTTTCTAAATTTCATTACATTACACTCCCATAAAATATTTACTGACTCTGTATATGTCATAACTCCATTTGATTGCTACTTTATATCACTTTTTTCCTGGATCTAAATGTCATGCATTTAAACTTCTAAATAGTGTTTTCTGACTTTTGCTATAGCAGGTTCTAGATATATATACCTCCATTTCTGCACTACTTTTACATATCACTATGATAATATTATTTTTCATATTTTGCCTTCTTTGTTAACTAGCAATAATGCCAGTTTCTCCAATCTTACCACAGTTTGGGAAAGTTTTCACTGCTCGTATACTTTCAGTTATATCATGGACTTGTAACATATTCTCAGTTTAATTAGTAATTTTGTATTTTCTTCATTTAATTCAAGTTAAATGATTTTGATGTTACTGCTATTTATTTATATTCATTTCACAATTGTTCTCAGAGTCAGTTGTTATACTATGACACAGAACTTTATCTATGGTTCGACATTGGCAGACTCGCATGGTTTGACATATAACTTGCAGATTTATTTATATATCTCCATATTTCGTAAGCACTTCAGTATTTAACAAATTATACACCTACTTATATGAACTGGCATGCAATTATCTTCATTTCTGCATTATTTAAAAAAAAATGATAGGTGTTAAATGATCACAATGTTCAGAAAATTGGCTTTGTCAGTAAATATTAATAGCCATATATTTATTTTAAAACACCAAATTCACTGTCGCAGATTTATATTTGACCTTCTGCGTTTGCTTTTTATATAAACTATTTTACACATTTTAACATATCATTTATATGACTATATTTACATAATAAAATCTAGTGTTGTTTGCATGATATGGTATGACACAATTAGTTGACCATACAAACATATGGTGGTGGATTTTCTAATGCTTTATAAGTAACATTTCTAAATTGGCATGTTCACCTTGACTTTGGACAGCATTAATAATCTTTATGTCAAAATAGGATCTTTAAAATATGTATTCTGTATGTAAACAGTCTGTTATACATTTTACAGCCATGAAAAAAAGCTCACGAGAGAGTGAATACCTGTTGCCTGTTTCATTATAATTAAAATTATTTGATGAAAATGATAGTAAATAAATTAGATTTTTATATATTATGTCATCTCGTATTTCTAATATTGTGGAATTTTTGGAAAATGTGAATCAACTCTTGATATTATGAAATTTTGTGTGTGCCACAATTATTTGTTATATAAAAATTGAAGCCAAATATTGTCATCTTGAGTAGGTGGGACCATTCAACCATATGGCTGAAGTACATAAAGAAGCAATGCTGCTGGGCTGCTCAGTAAGTGCAGAGGAATCTTCGTGGGTCCAAGACTGAAGGCCGTACATCACTGAACTTACACCAATGACTACCTGACTTTCATATCTAGCTACTACTATGTGTGGTTACCTACTGGTGTCTTAGACTGGATTATATTTTGTACAGCAGAGGTGCAATTGCTTGTTACAACTTTGCTAGGGTGGCAATGATTGGTTAAAAGACAAAGTAGTTTCATCAGAGGGAAAGAGACCGATATATCCCCCTTTTGCAAGGAAGAAAATTAAAATAAAGTTGATAAGTGACAAAAGTTCCTCTGTCAAGGGGTAGTAAGGACTGGAGAAGAGCAGATCTTGGTGTCAGAGGTGATAAGGTAACTAACTGCTACATTATACTGTCCTACAAAAGTTCTCAACCCATATAGGGCCTGATTACGATGTTGGTCGGAAAGGCTCCAAATGGCATTCAGAAATTCCTAACCTGTGTTAGGATCTATGTTTACCATTTACTCAGAAACATTTCCGACCCACCGATTATGATAGAAGGTAACCGTCATGTCTTTCCGACTCGGTTCCGACCGGCATTCTGAGACTCCGAGTCAGTTGGAGCGGAATCGTACAGGTCTATGGACCGCATTTACGACCTACCTATTACAATGTCAGACTCGGACAACCTTTCCGAATCAGTCTGTCCAACATGAAACGGCTGTCGGAAACTGACTTTGGGGGCCCATAGCAGGCCCCTCTTCACCCAGAGACCTCCGGTTGGGGCCCATAGGGGTACCCATGGAACTTCGCTTTACAACCATGCATACAGGGTGCAAGGTTTTCCGCAATCAATCCTTTTTTTCAGTGGGAGCCTGTGTTGTCAGTCGGAACACAGGCTCCCATTGAAGTCAATGGGAGCCCGACCGAACGTTTTTCAGAAATATCGTAATTGGTCAGTCGGAATTGCAAAACCGAGTCAATCTGAAATGATTCCGGCAAGGAGACATTGGAATGCTTTGCGACTGACATTGTAATGAGCCTGATAGTTAGAAAACTATCCCAGCAGTTTTGTTGTGTAGTGATGTAAATTTCAAGTGTAACTATGCTGCATGACTTAAAAAACATATTGCATCTAGTGCAGAAGGAGAAAATAGTAACTGTCTAATGGCAGAATGAGAATCTGTAAGTCTGACTTTAAAAGAAAAACTTCATCCAGTCGCTTAGTGGATCTCAGTTAAAAAAAATGTTCTGTGCTTCATAAGACATTACCTTCGATTTAGTCATTGTTACTATCATCTTCTCATCTCCTTCAGGTCGCTCATCTCACCAAGGACAGAATAAAAGGGAGCAAGTGACATGGTGCCACTTCAGTGGGATGCACTTTCTGTAGCCGAAATCAGTCGTCAGTGCACCCTGTTACTAATAATGCACTGCCCCCATGGATCAGCGCTGGGAGAAACACATTCATGAAAGGCGGACTAGCCGTCTGATGCAGCTGATTCATCTACCAAAATGCAGAAAAAGGTGCCCTGCTTTTAAAAGGCAAGTGACAGAGATTTCCTTGCAGAGGTTGATGTCATTGACAGCACTGCTCCGCAATGGATGTTTGGAGCTTAATCTAACCTTTTTCCTCCCCCCCTTGCGGAGGTCACTCTTGGGGAATGCACTGACTTCGCTCATTCTTTTTGTGGTGCATAGTCAGTGTGCCCTCAGATGGACTTTTTGCCTCTGCACACATATCCTTTCTTTACACAGCATTGAATTAAAGCTCTTAAGTTCCAACTCAATTGTATGTAGGCCTCCAACTCCATTTTCAATAATGTAAATCGCCATCTTCTCAATCATAGACAATGGAAGTTGTTGTCTTTCCCAATTTATGCAGAATCACTGTTATGCCTGCGATTTAAAGAAGATGTTGTCTGACCTTTTCTTTCTAATAAATATGAAAGCATCAAATCAATCGACTAGTGGCATAGATAGAACACCTGATGTGACATTCATCTGGGTGAAATGTCTACTTTTCACGGTCAAGTTTAAATAAGAACGGGGCGTGGCTTACGCGCCGGCGTGGGATGGCGCTTCATCCGTGAGCTCCGGACCTACGCGGGAATCCTGGCTGTTTCCTTGCGGTTTCTCCGCACACGGAGTCCGGCGGGCGGCATCATTGCACGGCGGAACATGGTCCCCGTGTCTTACGAGCAGCAGCGGCGCTCGTAATTGCCGCTTTCTTCTCTTTTTGCCGCCGTCACTTCTTCAAGTGTCTCGGGACGCGGGCGGCCGCCATTTTGTGCCGCCGCGCTCGCGTCCCGTTTTTTTTGGCATTTCCTCTGCTCCAATGGCCCGTTTGCTGCACTGAATGCTGAACTTCCTACAAGGTATGTGCCAAATCATGCGCCTCTTGCCACCATTACATTTTTTATGACTTTTACCGCCAAAGCTCTCCTCAGGACTTCTAATTTCATTACCATTACATCTCGGCGGCCATTTTGAGGTGCTCATTGCGCATTGCTTCATACCTTCCACTCCTATGCTGGTAATCCATTGTGACACGTTTAATAATCACCTTGGGTCCCATACTTCATGGACGCTTTACTGTTTCTTTGATGCCATACTCCTGGATGGTTTCTTTGGCTTCGCATAAAATTGATTTTTGCTGCAGTTCGACACCTACCGTATAGGTTTTGTGGTATTGCTTCTCCATTGCCACATGTTACCTCTTACATGACCTCTTCTTTCCAGTACGTCATATACCTCTGCTCATAGGGTCTCAATACTGTTACGGTGTGGCTTCCATTCCTGCGGTCCTCCCAGTTTGCCCCTCTGTTGACATCATGTCTCTTGACGCAGGCCATGCTGGATCGTCTGTCACCGGAACCAAGCCAAAACACCCTAAAAATGACCCTCCATCTCCAATTCGCACCTCTCCAAACCCCGTGCTGGATTCCATTCTAGAAGAAGTTCGTGGTTTACAGCCTTTCATGGTAGCAACAAATGAGAAGCTCAAGCAGATAGAAGACAGATGGGTCGTCATGGAAAACAAAGTCCTGCAATTAGAACAACGCATCAGTGACGTCCAGGATGTCTCTACGAAAATTCCTATTCTTGAAAAGGAGATACAGCAGTTGAAACTTCACACAGAGGACCTTGAAAATCGTAACAGGAGAAATAACCTCCGTATTTATGGTGTTCCGGAGTCCCTTGGTGAGGGCGATATGGTGTCCTTCATCCGCAAATTCCTCTACGAACTTTTGGAACTCCAACCAGAATCTAATCCTCTAAACATACAGCGTGCTCATCGTCTGGGTCGTCCAACGTCTAACCCGACCAAACCTAGAGGTATTATCCTGCTTTTTCTTGAATTCACTGAATTGATGACTGTTCTTAAAGCTGCAAGATCAAAACGTCGCCTCATTTGGTCAGGCCACACCATCTTTATAGCACAGGATTTATCGAATGCCACAAATGCACGTCGTAAGGAGTTCCTTAATCTGCGTCCACGTATGAGGGAATTGAGCATTCAATATGGAATTCTTCATCCTTGTCTCTGCAAGATAACCCACAATGGTCGTTCCCGTACCTTTGATGATCCACAAAAGCTTCGAGAATATTTCCAAACCGTCTCTACTTCCACGATGGACACTAATGACTGAAAATAACTTTTTCCTATTTTTTGCAATCACTTATCTTCTGTCCTGACGACTGTTGTGGCCTTGTCCCGGTCTCTTTCTCGTCATTACTTACTACGACTTTTCTTCGTGTTGATTATATCCTATCTATATTCCCGCGTTTTCCTCGCTCTGTAGGGTGGGCGCCCCCGTTGGCGTCTCCATGCTCCTAATATCTAGGTATTCTCTTTTTTCTCAGATCAGGCATCCTTACCTTGATCTGTTTCTTATCTATTTCCTTCTTTTTCTTTCACTTCTTTTTCCTCCTCTTTTCACAGGCCATTCATGTTTATCCCTTGCTCAGTTCTGTTCCGTTCTCTTCTTTGTGTCTCTTATTTCTTTTCTTATTTTTATTTCCAGTACTCCTTATTGTTCCTTTTCGCTTTGCCTCATGACTGTATTGCATCTTTGTTTACCGTATCTCTATATTTACCTGATTTGTCTTGCCTTTGTTTATATTTGGAGTTTAATTCTCATTTCTAACATGTCTGTCTCCATTGTCTCTCCTTGTAGTTCCTTACCTGCAGTGTATTGGACCCAGTTGTTACCTTCCTCCCTTGCCTTCCATCATGTGTAACTTTGTAACGTGGAATGTCCGTGGTCTTGGCAACCCTGTTAAACGTCAAAAGGTATTGTCCCATTTATCCAAGTTAAATACTCAGATTGCTTTTCTCCAAGAAACTCATTGTACTGATGTCGAATCGTTGAAACTCAAGAGGGCATGGGTGGGTCAAGTTGTATTTTCTCCTGCTATTGATAAAAAAGGTGGTGTTGCTATATTATTTCGTAAAGGTTTGGATGTTCAAATTCTATCTTCACAATCGGATGATGAAGGTCGTTGGGTTATGTCAAAAGTGACTATACAAAACAAAACTATGGTGCTCCTCAATATTTATGGCCCTGTCCGACCAGACCCTACATTTTGGATTGATATCAAAATCCTCATTTCCTCCATTGACTGCCCTAACATTATCGTAGCTGGTGACCTTAACCAATGGTTAGATCCCTTTTCAGATAGATTATCTTCCTCCAAATTCCAGCCTGATAAGACACATAAATCCTTCCAATCAGCCATTGCCTCCCGTCCCCTTTTCGATGTGTGGAAAACATGCAATCCGAACTCACTTGAGTATACATTCTACTCCAATGTTCACCATACCCGGTCCAGGATTGATTACATTCTAGTCAGCAAATCCCTTCTACCTGCGATTCAAAAATCTGAAATTGGTTCCATTTTTCTCTCAGATCATGCACCTGTTTTTGCCACTTTTGACCTGGCCCAAACTTCCTCCTCTTTCAATCGATGGAAATTTAACACTTCCCTTCTCTCCGACTCTGTATATATGTCTAAAGTTAAAGATTTCATCTCTGAATACTTCACCCTCAATCTACCCACCAAAACATCTGTTTCAAATAATTGGGATGCCTTTAAAGCTGCTTTACGAGGTTTCACAATTTCTTATGTATTTAGGAAAAAGAAACTCAATCGTGACAAATACACCGCCCAACTCTCCAACATTAAGACTCTAGAACACTCTTACTTTTCTTCCAAGAATCCTGACGCTCTCCTCCAACTAATCAAAGCCAAATCCGATCTTAATCAAATTGCCACAGTTGAAGCCTGTAACACCCTCTTGAAGGTTAAATCTAAATTTCATGGGGGTCAGAATAAAGCGGGAAAAATGCTAGCAAACTATCTTAAAATTAAATCTGAACGAAAATCAATTGGCTCTATTCTCAATGAAGTAACAAATACAACGGTTTCCTCTGATGAGGATATTGCACAAGTTTTTCATAACTACTATAAACTCCTATATACTGATGATACACATCCTGATGATGATGACCTCTCCCGTTTCTTCGAAGACCTCCCTCCTCCCCCATCTCTCCATACCGAATTCCATCTACTAGAGTCTGAAATTACCCCTCAGGAAATTCTCAAGGCAATTACCTCCCTCAAGAAAGCGAAAGCCCCTGGTCCAGATGGTCTCCCAATTGAATTTTTCGCCAACATGCATTCTATTTTTGTCCCCCATCTTTTACAACTTTTTAACTCCTTTATTGCAAATGCTAAAGCATCTGGCTCATTTCTGGACGCCCTAATAGTCATAATCCCCAAACCTGACAAAGACCATTCCTTGTGTAAAAACTATCGCCCCATTTCCCTTATTAGTTACGACTGTAAAAATGTTGCCAAAATTTTAGCGGCCCGCCTCGAATCCCTTATTCCTCTACTAATCACAACCGATCAAGTTGGCTTTGTGAAAGGTAGACTTGCAGCTGACAATGCCCGTGTTTTTGCCAATATTATTTCCCACAGTAAACAATTTAAAGCCCCTCTAGCTGCCCTATCCCTAGACGCTGAGAAAGCGTTTGACCGAATTAATTGGAAATTCATGTTTAAAGTTTTACAATGGTTTGGATTTGGTCCCCACTTCATTTCCTTAGTTAAACTACTTTATTCTGCTCCCCGTGCTAGTGTTTTTGTTAATAATCAATTCTCAAAATTTTTCCCCTTATCCAGAGGGACAAGACAAGGTTGTCCTCTTTCCCCTTTACTTTTTATTCTTTGTCTTGAACCATTCCTCATTAGAATCCGTTCCAACCCCCTAATTCAGGGGTTCAAACAGTCATCGATTGAGACAAAAATTTCAGCATATGCTGATGATGTCCTGATGTACATGGCTAACCCTGTCTCTTCCCTTCCTCCATTTTTAGAAGAAGTCCGCTTATACTCCTCTGTTTCTGGTTATAAACTTAATCTCTCTAAAACGGAGGTCCTACCCCTCAACTCATCCTGTTACCAATATATGTTTGCATCAACTGATTTTGCATGGTGTCCCTCCAAGATCAAATACCTGGGTATTTGGTTCTCCCCTACCTTGCGTGACACACTCAAATTGACCTTTACCTCCCTTACTCAAAAAATTCAGTCGCTCCTTCAATTATGGTCTCCTCTTTTCCTTTCATGGTGGGGTCGTTTAGACACCATCAAAATGATGATTTCCCCACATATTTTATACACTGTATCCATGCTTCCTGTGAAAATCCCTAAATTATATTTCAATCGGCTGAACTCCATCTGCTCCAAATTTCTGTGGAATAATAAGAGACCTCGTATTGCCTTACATAAACTTATACGCCCAAAATCTGAAGGTGGGGTTCGCTTTCCTGATTTCCAATCCTATCATTCTGCCTTTTTAATAAAACAAGCCTTCTCACTGGCATTCGACTTCAATGATACCCCTCTACCCAGATGGATTGCTGTCGAAAGGTCCCTGTTAAAGGACTTTACTTTCCAACAATCCCTTTTCATGTCAAAGTGTTCATTCTTGACTACACACCCTGTACTGAAATACTCACATACTCTACTGCACAATGTATTCTCGAAAGACTCGTCCCCCTTACAAACTTTTCTTTCTTCTAGCGTATGGTATAACAAATATCTTAAGTACAAGGGTAAATCTTTCTATTTCAAGTACTGGAAAGAAAAGGATGTTATGTTTGTGTATCAATTTTTCTCTGATTCATCCATTATTTCATTTGATGTAATGCAAACTATGTTTGATTTACCTGCACATTTTCGCAAAGAATTTGATATTATTACTTCTGCCATTTTATCTCATCTATCTACCCTTCCTACTTTTGATCTCCTTCCTTCCCTTACTCCTTCCACTCCTCTATATCCTATGTTTACTCAACAAATCCCCAAAGCTGCTCTAATTTATAAACTGTTATTAGATAATGTTGGCCTTAGGCCTAAAACCGTTACTGAAACTGTTTGGGAAACTGATTTATCTTTCTCGCTATCTGTTGATGTTTGGGATCGCTTATGGTCTAAACTATTTAAGACTTCGATTTCAGCCCGTATTACTCAATCACTTTTTTTCTTTACCATAGAGCTCTTATTACCCCCGTAAGCATAACAAAATTCTCCCCTTCTTCCTCCCCCCTTTGTTGGTCCTGTTCCTCTCACCCAGGCACACTCAAACACCTCTTGTTTGATTGCCCATTAGTTCTTATTTTTTGGAACTCAGTTTGGAAATATTGCATGCGTATTTTTCATTTCTCTGAACCATATTCATCGTTGCATATTTTTTTAGGTTCCTTATCTGATGTTTTGGATTTACATTCGTATAACGCTAAATTGTTTGATCTTCTCATTGCAACTGCTTTCAAAGTAATTTTATCTTGCTGGAAGGATAACTCTAAATTATCTGTGCATACATGGTGGAATTTTGTATGTGATGAGCATAGAATTGCAATTGCCTCTTCTTCTTCTGTCGCCTTAAAAATTAAATCTGATCTTACCTGGCTACCTTTCTCTACCTTCTTATCCTCTTATCCCCCTCCCTAACCTCTCCTTCCTTCTACTCTCTCTCCCTCTTTATCTCTTTTCTTTTCTTATCTATCTTTCTCTCTACTATTTTCTTCCATTTCATATTTTTTCTGAACCTTTTTTTCATCTCCACTTATCTTTCATGATTATCTCATATTGGTTCTGTTATATGTCATACTGTTATATTATGATGTACTATTTTTCTTAACCAAAATAAAAACCTTATTAAACTAAAAAAAAAAAAGTTTAAATAAGAACAAATACAGACATATAACCAAAATAGTAAAGTCTGCATTGGTGTCCTTTTACCTTATATGTTCATAAGGAATCGTTTGGGAGAAAGACCTTGATGCACATCATTTATTTCAGACAATCCTAAACATATGTGAAAAATAATAATTTCTGAAAAGATTGCATATATAAGGATTGACCCTTGACTACCTTTCAGGAGAGGTCCTTCGCCCAGATTATAGCATGAGATTCTGCCAGAGATATTCTCACTTACTGCCAGCTCACTTTGCACTTTACAGATGGTACATCTCTCCTGAAGCTGATAAAACTGAGTCCTGGAGGAAGACAGCAGGGTGTTTTTTTCCCTTTTCGGGGAACACTTTCTTCACCTCTCTGATGATAAATACAACCTTTGCAGTCAACAAGGTTTGCAGTGCGTCTCTTCTCTTTGAGAAACTCTAGACTGCAAGCTGCTCTGCCTTCCATGCTCTCCTAGTGTAAAGCATAGAAGTAGATGTTAGGGTGTTCGGTTCTAGAAAACATTTTAACCATGTTAGAAATGTTCATTTTATTCTCGTTTTTTATACCATTCCTTCTTACTGTTTTTATATTACGCTGTGTAATTGTTTTTAGATGTACTGAGAAACAAATTGTTTTTGCAGGAACAAATACTTTTACTTAACCCCTTCCTTGCTGCCGTCGGCCATTTGCCGACGGCAGCACTACCTCCCCAGTGCTGCCGTCGGCCAATGGCCGACGCGGCCCCGCCCTTTTGCGGAAGTGCCGCACTGCGGGAAAATCGGGGCCGCAGTAAACGGGTTAAAAGTGTTCATTCTTCTAGTGCTTAGTGTGATATTGTGGTTAACGAAATAGGTTTGTTAATGTTACCACGGTGCCCCTGATCCCTTCATAGGGATTGTTAGAAACCCAAAAGCAATAACTCTATTCCAATAAAGCATTGAGTAGGGAACTGTGGGACTCCAATAATCTGTCTTTCAGATTCATTATTGGTGCATTGAGCCAAGTTCACCCGTGTCACCCGTAGGTAGGAAAGTGAGCCTTGTAGAGCTTTGCCAGAGTCATAGATTACACAATAGCACAGGCAGAGTAGCAAAGTGTTTCCCTCATTTGCACAAGGCCACACCCTAGACTAATATGTAAATGATCACTTAGAACTGTATAAGCACTATGGGCCTCATTTATGAGGCCGTGTGTCACTTTTACGCCACCGGTGCGTCACTTTTTTGAGGCACCAGCAGCGTTAAAAATGTGCCTTGTTGCACCATATTTACAAAGTGACACATCGAGGTAGATATGTCACTTTGTAAACCCCTGCGCTACATTATACCTACGCCAGGTATAATGTATGCAGGGGGGGCGTTCTTTTTTTGTCCTCATATATGCCACCAGATTTTATATGCTCTAGATGGGTCTCGCTGTCGCCTCTTATACTGACATTTCCGAATCCGCCCTGGGGACAGTATCTTAGCGGACAGGGATGTCCCAGAGGTAGGTTGTTTTCCTTATCCAACTCCCCTGAACCTATGATGGAATACTTCAGGCCAGGGGAGGACAGGACCGACACAACCTCTGGCATAATCATCGGACCGTTTACTTGTTAGACCAGACCTCCAGTTTAGACCACGCATTCTCAATATTTCCATTGCGACCGACCATGTCCATCTTACATACTTCCATTATATGTTTTAAACATTCTGCAAATCTGGGAGGGGCAGCTGACTTCCATTCTTTACAAATTTCTCTCCTGGCGATAACCACTACATAAAAGATAAACTGTGTGTGTAAATTATTGATATTATAGTCATTAGGTAAACCAAAAAATACAAGTCTGGGTGAACATAAAATAGTTGTTGTTAGTACCTCGCCCAGGAAGCCAACTATCGCTCTCCAGTAATCCTGAATCACCGGGCACTCCAAAAACATGTGGATATCGTCTGCTGCTATGAGATTATAGTGGGGACAGTAGTAGTTATTTTGCGTTATCTTGTGTAATTTGGCCGGGGTCCAATATACTCTATAAGCTGTAAATAAATCGTTACGCCTTAAATTTGCTGGTTTAATTAGTCTCTGGGATAAAGAAAAAGAGTCTGACCATATTTTACTGCGTTCTTCAGGGAGTTCCGCTATTCTATTTTCCCATAAGTTTGTCAATTCAAGATGTAGATTGTTCTTTTCATCAGTAATTAACAGTCTATACCAGAATGAAACTTCTCTAATCCATCCCCCCCCCTACAAATTGCATCCAGAAGTCCAGTGTCTTTTTCTTGCTGTAGGGTCTGACTTGACCACCAAGCAGATAATTGGTAGAATTTAAATCTAGTCAGAAGCCCGTTTGTAAGTAATGTTAGGGAGTTCCAGTCCATTAGGCCCGAATCTACCCATAAGTCCCCCCATTTCAGTATTCCAGCTGTTCTCAAAGGTTGTGAAAGCTGATCTTGAAGACATAGAGGTGTTCCCAGAGAATCCCATATTGGAGTGTGCGTGTGATAGTAGGGAATTCCCAATACCTTTCGAATAAACCCCCAATTTTTAAGTGCGGTCTGTAGGATCTTAAGACGAATTTTTTAAAAAAAATTCTGGTCGCCGAACTTGAATAGAAAAAAGTCATGGCCATAGGGTAGATCGTGCATTAAAGCCTGGAACAAACGGCCCTGTGAAGATGCATCTAATGTGTTTGCAAGTAGCCTAAAATTTTTAAAGTGGAAAGCATGACAATATAATAGTAAGTCCGGAAGAGCTAGACCTCCGATTTTTAAACCCCTCCTCAATTTTTTCCAGGCTATCCTAGAAGATTTACAGGCCCAAATAAATGATCCAATCTTACCCTGGAGATTAGTGATGTCTTTTTGATGAGAATGATAAAGGGATGGAGTTGTAAAGAAAGGTCAGTTTGGGAAGAATGGCCATTTTAATAAGATTAACTCGTCCATATATGTTTAGTGGCAGATTGCCCCATCTTATTAATGTTTTGGTAATGTCTTTAACAACAGTCTGCCAACTAGTTATTGGTATGTTCTTTAAATCTTGAGTTAAGTAAATTCCCAAGTATCGCATTTTTTGTTTCGCACCATGTATAGGGATGTTATTATTCCACCCCATTATCTCTGTCTTCTCCTTATTAATTTGGTAGCCTGACAGTTTTCCAAATTCTTCTGATAAGTAAAATAGCCTGGGTATAGCTTCAGTATGGTTAGAGGTATGCAAAAGGAGATCATCCGCATATAGAGCAGTTTTTAACTCCATGTTACCCAACTTAAAAGGTTGAATTATATTGTCACTTCTAATACCACAAACAAAAGGCTCCATATAAACATCAAACAAAAGAGGGGATAAGGGACAACCCTGTCTGGTACCTCGAGATATATCAAACCAATCAGATAATGCCCAGTTTACCAATACTTTTGCCATTGGATTATGATACAGTGATTTAATACCCTTAATAAATGTTAGGGGGAACCCAAATGCCGTCATTGTGGCCCAAAGATAATTCCAATTAACCTGATCAAAGGCCTTGGCCGCGTCTATCGCGACCAAGGCTAACGGGAGATCTTTATCTTTAGCATAGTCTATGGCCCCTATCGCTTGAAAAGTTAGTTCGTTTAATTGTCTCCCTGGAATGAAACCTCTTTGATCAGTGTGGATTATAGATTTTATTATCTTCGCAAGTCTAGTAGCTAAGATCCCGGAATATAGTTTCATATCCGTGTTTAAAAGAGAAATTGGCCTGTAAGACTCTATTTTCTTGGGGTCTTTATTAGGTTTTGCTATAAGCGTTATTGTGGCTTCAGCCCAGGAAGGGGGAATACAGTAGCCGTGAGTTAGTAAAAGATTAAAGAGTGTAATAAGTGAGGGTAATAGCTGATCTAGATAATCCAGATAGATCTCGACCGGAATCCCATCTGAGCCTGCCGCTTTCCCCCGCTTCATTTTCTTTAATTGGTTTGATATTTCCCCTTCTGTTATCTCGCTTTCTAGATATCTTTTATCCAATTCAGAAATTTGAGGTAAGTTTTTCTGGAGCAACCAGGTTTCTATCTCTTCTAACTTAGGGTCTTTATCTTCCATATAGAGGCTTCTCATGAAGCTCCTAGCTTCATCTCTGATGTCAGCGTCTTCCTCGATCAAATCTCCTGTCTCTCTTTGTATTAAGACTTTGATGCTGTTCCTAGTTCTTTCCTCTCTAGATTTCCAAGCTAGGAGGGCTCCAAATTTTTCACCATATTCAAAGTTCTTTAATTTACTGGTCTCCCATTTTTCTTTAATAATTTTCTCATCACAGACTTTAAGCTGAAGTTGTAACTCTATAAGCTCCTTCTCTAACACGTGGACCCTCTCAGAGTTTGATAAGATAGCGTTTTGTAGCTCACGATCTTTTCTAGTTATTGCCGCCAGGTCTTCCCTTCTCTTAGCTTTTATAACCTTTCTTTTATGAGCCGTTAAGGAACTCAAAACCCCTCTCAAAAAAGCCTTGTAAGCTTCCCAAACTACCTGGGGGGGTAGAGGTGCCTAAATTTATTGTGAAAAATTCTGTGGTTTTTTCTTTAACTTCTCTTTTTACCTGGTCGTCTAATAGCAAAGACCTTTCCAAGGTCCATCTTGTTTTTAAAGAACTCAAGTTCAGTACAATTACCATTTCCAAAACTGCGTGATCTGACATCCCAACGGGTATGAAGGAAAGATAATTAATGTCTGTGAGGAGATGCTGATCGACTAAAAAGTGGTCAATCCTTGAGTATTTTTTATATTTCTTACTGTAAAAAGTAAATCCCCGTGTAGATCTATATTTCTTCCTCCATACGTCCGAAAGGCTGAAATCTTTCATTATACCACCTAAGGTAGAGAGTGATTTAGTGGGAGCGTGATACTTAGCTTTGGAGGTTCTATCTAATTTCTGATCAAAAACCAAGTTGAAATCACCTCCCAAAATTACTGGGCCAGTTGACCCTAGTAAAGCTGTCGCTAACTTAAGAAGCGGACCGGGGTTATCGTCATTTGGACCATAGTATACAGCAAGTGTATAGGGGATATTTTGAATATGTATTGCTGCTACCAACCATCTTCCTGTTTGGTCTGTCTCATATTTATTTTTTCAGGCTTATCCCACAATTTGCACGAATTATAATGGAGACCCCCCTTGTTGTTCCAGTCTGCCTAGAGCAGATTATTTCCTGTACCCATCTTAATTTCTTAAAAAGTGAGCTACAGATATCTGCCTCTAGATGAGTCTCTTGGAGCATTATAAGCTGCGCATCTGAGTTTTTTAAGAATTCACAGATCCGGGTCTGTTTCCTTTTTTCCCCCAATCCGTTAATATTCCATGAAAGGGCTTTAAGCTTATATACATTACTCATAACCTAGCTATGATCTCATACCCATCCTGAGCTGTGTATAAGTGATTTTTTTCCATACATGAGGATTTTTTATTTTTTGTCTTTTCTCCCACTGCTCCCTCCACCCAGTGTACACCCTCCCCCCAGAGGAACCCCCCCTACATACCAGACGATGGCATCGCCTTTGGAGCTCCTAGGAGAATCCTCTGACTGAATCCAAACTAAAGTTAATCTATTATAGCGAGTAAAAGTGTAGTGCTAGTGAATCGTGTTCCCTCTTCCGTGAATTAGTGCTTCAGTGCGTTATATTTGTTCTCTATTTATTCCCTCATTCCCTTTTCCCCTTTCCTCTGTCCCTTACCCCCTTTTTTTTTTTCCTCTTCCTTTTTCCCTCTCTCCCCCTTTTTTTTTTTTTTTTCTAGACTTATCTCTGATAATTGTCTTAATTTTCCTGGTTTTCTCTCATACGACATAAGAGATTATCTACCTCATCAGGCTGTGAAAAACTGTAAGTCTTATTTTTACACATAATTCTAAGTAGAGCGGGGAACCTCATCTGCACATGGGCTCCCAATGATCTCAATTCTGGCATTCTAGTGCCGAGCTCCCATTGTCTCTGTGCAGTTCTGGCTCCTAAGTCAGACCTGATGAGGTATGGGTTAGACCGATAGCGAAGATCAATTTTCGACAGACATCTCCCTAAGATAAGCTCCTTGACGCTAAAGGTTTGGAAATTTACCAGTATCTTTCTAGGAGCTTTCCTATCTGTATGTCTCTTAAAGGGGTCTCTGTGTACTCTTTGGATTTCCGCCTCCAAATCTATATCTGGACGATCTTTTAAGACTCCTTCCCTGAGAAGCCTACAAACAAATCCCTTAATGTCCTCCAACTCCTCGCCCTCTGGTATCTTCAGAATTCTCAAGTTATTTCTTCGGGCCTGAGTTTCCAATCTCTCGACATCTGCGGCCAGTGACCTGTTTTGAGCTTTCAGGGTGTCTATATCTTTTAAGTTTCCTTGTACAGATTCACTCAATGTTGCTACTTCCGTTTCCAATTTCCCGGTGCGGAGAATAACATTGTCTAACTTGGACTCCAAAAGATCGAATCTATTGTGTATTGTCTTTTGATTAATCTCGGATATCTCAAATTTTGACATCATATCACCCCTTAAAGACCGAAAAAGATGGCCCAATCGATCACTATCTTGCTCGCATAATTCTTCTGATCCTCTTCTTGATCTGGAAGGGGCTGATTCTGGGTTTTTATCTTTATTGGGACCCTGGTTCATATTACCTTCTTGGGTTCCAATTAAGCCATTTTGTAAAGGCTTAGCTGTTACTGGAAGTCTCTTGGGTCTGGTGTCTTGCATACCTGGTGCTTTATCGCTACTTAAAGTCTTATGTGAGAGAGCAGGGGGAGGGGGAGGAAGAGGTAGGGAAGGGGAAGTTAAAGGTGTGGGGGGTGCGTCTGAAATTTTATGCTCTGGAAGATTCATCTGAACCTGTTGATGCTCTAAATCGGATATTACCAAAGTCTCTGTACCCCCAACCTCTTCACTTATTGCCCCTTCATTCAAGGGGCCCGACAGCCCAGCGTCTTCCATATTGCACAAATTTTCCAAAGGCCCAAATCGATTTTTTAGAGGCACTGTGTTAACACTTCCCTCTATTTGTGTGGTAGAGCTCATAGCCTGATCCCTGACTTTGAAGTAGGATTTGAGCGAGGGAGTATTCTTCACCACCTGTTTGTCTACATTAACCCCTTTAGATTTTTTTTTGCCCCTTTGTTTTTTCTTTTGCAGGGGGTTAATGGCATGGGTCTCTCTCTCTCTTCGAATTCCAGGGCCCCTCCCTCCTTCAACTCTTGCCTTGATCTCAACTGGTACCTGTTCCTCCTTAGGGGGGGGTAGTTCTTTTTTTCACTGTTCTCAAGCTTATGTTTAAAACGCCAGGCGTGGTTACTGCAGTTGCTTTAACTAAGACTGCTGTAACAGGCTCTGATAGTCCCTGCACCTGCTCTGACACCACGTCTAAATCTAAAGGGTTCTCCACGATTTTAGGAGCCTCTTTGAAAAGATTATTCTTAACAGGGACCTTTATTAATGTCTGCTCCATATAACCCTGCCTCCTTAACAAAGGCGGGGGATTTATTACTAATCCCCCCTTTTCTCCCCACCTTACCGCAAGGTAATTATACAGCTCGCCGGGTAAAACATTCCGGGGTCCCTTGCACGCCGGCCCTCTGAGCTGGAGCTGAAATATAGCAGAGCGTGACTTGATCCATAAACTCCGCCGGCGTTCTCCCGGAGAAAGCGATGCCTCCCACGTCATACAGATCTGGGCGAGCGCAGGTCCTAGCGCCGACTGCTATAGTCCTCGCGTATCCGGCCGTTAACCTCGCAAAAGAAAGAGGAGCCGGCTTAGTCTAACCAGTGACAAATTTGGGGCATAATAGATCTGCCTCTTACCTTGACGTAGGGAACTTGAAATCTCTCGCTAAAACACGACCTTAAGCCCAGTCATTGGGAAACTCCTCGGTGCTACCGCGACCGGCTCTCAGCCCGCCGCCATGTTCCTCCCAGGGGGGTCGTTCTGATGCAAGAAAGGGTCATAGAAGTGACGCAATGAAATCTATAAGATTTCACTGCGCCACTTCTAGGACACAAATGCGTCAATTTCTTACGCCTGCCTCACAGCAGGCGTAAGACTGACGCAGGCCTTTTCACATGGGACTTGCCCCATGTGAAAGGACACATTGCTGGATTTGCGTCACTTTTGTGACGCACTCCAGCAATGCGTCACTTTTGCGCCATACACATACGTCAGAAATAATGAAGTATCTGTAACTCCTTGCGCCATGATGCGTCATACTGTAAATATGACGCATCATTGGTGTCGCAAGGAGGGCGCAGTGAAAAGTGACGCATCACTGTTTTCACGCAGCGGTGCGTCACTTTTCATAAATGAGGCCCCATGTGTGTGAAAGCATGATCAGTGCACCATTGAGATCGCACAAAGTAACATCTGTGCCCCGCTCTGTAATACCAGAAGGCACACACGCCTGATACACCCAGACCACCTTACGTAATTGAGCCCCGATTGCCCTTTTCAGAAGAGGCAGGGGCTAATTTCACAATCAGATACAAATAAATGTAGTGTTTTTAAATAGGGAAGGTGTGCGCTATGATGGGAATGATTGCTACAGATAAGATTACTTTCAGAAGTATTCAATCTTGGTTTTCAAGCAACTATAGCTGGTTGAAAGTTCAGATATTTTAGATGCATCAGCTATGAATATTCCTGTGGTTTTATCGTCAGATGGCAACTAGCAAACGACCAGTGGGTTAAAAAGCCAACAGAGAACAAGAAAAATCAAGCATAAGAAAATGTTGGCCTTAATCCAATTGCCAAAAAGGACACTAAAATAAACAAAGTTTCCAGGCATAAATTCCCGTGAGAAGCCTTTCTAGTGTGAAACAAAAATATTGGTACATTCAAGACACTGGGCTAACAAAGTAAAACACGGGCTTAGGACATAACAGTTTAGACAACCATAGTCATTAACATTGAAATACCTAATAAAGTTCTGTAACGCATGTGCCATATGTGTCCATTACACATGCCAGAGGAGATTTTCTGCACGTAATTAACACTTTTGGGACCTGTAAGACTTCTCAAAGTGAGAAACGCTTCAGTAAAAAGTCTCCCATGAGTACATGTTCGCAAATTTCACTGATAAATATAAAGATAATGTGCATCTTTTCGTAGTCAAATTTGTTTGAGCTTTATGTATTAGAAATAGAGAAAAATAACTTTACACATTCTGACGCGACAATAGAAAGAAATATCTGCCTTTCCATAACATTTTGGAAACATTTGTAATGCTATTCAAACTTTTGCATTTTCGCATTTTTGTTAACTCTACACGTTAGCGGTGACTGTGTGGAAATGTGATATTTAACATAGGGCAGGTAGAATTTGAAGGAAGGTGTTCTGGGGTAGGAGGTTCTGCGAATTTAGATTATTTTGACAAGTGCTTCTCAAATTCAGAAATCAGGCAAACATAATGTGTACGCCCAATTTCTGATTCCGAGTCTTGTGGTAATTTCACACCCAGCTGCTGTACTTCTCCCAACAAATTTCGCCAGGCAATTATTGGCGGAAAAAAATTATTTCAAGTTTTCTCAGTAACTTGGAATGTGATGGTAAAACTGCTCCATGGAAAAACACATATTGCGGTATGGACATGCACCAGGGCAGTATTTTTAGGGCTCGGCCTTCGTCACCACGAAGTGGGGCGGAGCTTCGAGCTCTATTGTTATGTTATAAAAAAAAAAAAAAGGTTCCTTTAGGGCTCTGGCCAGAAACATTCCAAACATTCCTTAGTGCGCGTGGCTGTTTTATGGCATCTACATAGTGATTCGTCTTCGCTGTGCTGTCTTTGTAGTAGCCTTGACCCGATAGGCTTTATGTGATTTGCGTCCGCCATTGTGGGCATTTTCTCTGCGGTTTCGCGCACGGGCGTCCATAAATAAAAATTAGGAGCTGTCAGGGTGCCTCATTAAGTGAATGCAGACCGCCGGGGCGCATTCACCATTCAGCAGCGCTCCGTGCGCTGGCTCGCTCTGCACTGCAGCCTCAGCCTCACCTCTGCTCTGCTGCCAGACACTCAGTGCTGCTAGCTCAGTGGGTTAGGCGCTGGTAGCAGAGGTCTATCACTTAACTTTCCATTCTTCTTTTGAGTTTGAATTGGAATACGGCAATACAATTTGTGTGTTTGCATGTGTCTGCTTTAAAAATTGTACTAATAATTACGTTTTGTCACCTGTAAAATCAATATAGAATATTAGTAAACTTTTTGGTTTTTCCAGGCTATGCCTCCAGGCTCATCAGCACAAGGCTGCATTCATACATCCTTTCCATTGCTTGTTACCTCATTAAGAATGCGGAAGTCGTCTGCTGTGAGTGTGTTTACGTCTGTCTTTGTTGCTCGTGGGACATCAGGCGTGCAGAGTGGCGGTGAGTGCAGAGTGGCGGTGACTGCAGAGTGGCGGTGAGTGCAGAGTGGCGGTGAGTGCAGAGTGGCAATGAGTGCAGAGTGGTGGTGAGTGCAGAGTGACTGCAGAGTGGCGGTGAGTGCAGAGTGGCGGTGAGTGCAGAGTGGCGGTGACTGTAGAGTGGCTGTGACTGCGGAGTGGCGGTGACTGCAGAGTGGCGGTGAGTGCAGAGTGGCGGTGAGTGCAGAGTGGTGGTGTGTGCAGAGTGGTGGTGTGTGCAGAGTGGCGGTGACTTCAGAGTGGCGGTGACTTCAGAGTGGCGGTGAGTGCAGAGTGGCTGTGAGTGCAGAGTGGCGGTGAGTGCAGAGTGGCGGTGACTGCAGAGTGGCGGTGACTGCAGAGTGGCGGTGACTGCAGAGTGGCGGTGACTGCAGAGTGGCGGTGAGTGCAGAGTGGCGGTGAGTGCAGAGTGGCGGTGAGTGGAGAGTGGCGGTGAGTGCAGAGTGGCGGTGAGTGCAGAGTGGCGGTGAGTGCAGAGTGACTGCAGAGTGGCGGTGACTGCAGAGTGGCGGTGACTGCAGAGTGGTGGTGACTGCAGAGTGGCGGTGAGTGCAGAGTGGCGGTGACTGCAGAGTGGCGGTGACTGCAGAGTGGCGGTGACTGCAGAGTGGCGGTGTGTGCAGAGTGACTGCAGAGTGGCGGTGACTGCAGAGTGGCGGTGACTGCAGAGTGGTGGTGACTGCAGAGTGGCGGTGAGTGCAGAGTGGCGGTGACTGCAGAGTGGCGGTGACTGCAGAGTGGCGGTGACTGCAGAGTGGCGGTGACTGCAGAGTGGCAGTGACTGCAGAGTGGCGGTGTGTGCAGAGTGGCGGTGTGTGCAGAGTGGCGGTGTGTGCAGAGTGGCGGTGTGTGCAGAGTGGCGGTGACTGCAGAGTGGCTGTGACTGCAGAGTGGCGGTGAGTGGCGGTGAATGCAGAGTGGCGGTGACTGCAGAGTGGCGGTGACTGCAGAGTGACTGCAGAGTGGCGGTGACTGCAGAGTGGCGGTGACTGCAGAGTGGCGGTGACTGCAGAGTGGCAGTGAGTGCAGAGTGGCGGTGAGTGCACAGTGGCGGTGAGTGCAGAGTGACTGCAGAATGGCGGTGACTGCAGAGTGGCGGTGACTGCAGAATGGCGGTGACTGCAGAGTGGCGGTTACTGCAGAGTGGCGGTGAGTGCAGAGTGGCGGTGAGTGCAGAGTGGTGGTGACTGCAGAGTGGCGGTGACTGCAGAGTGGCGGTGAGTGCAGAGTGGCGGTGAGTGCAGAGTGGCGGTGAGTGCAGAGTGGCGGTGACTGCAGAGTGGCGGTGACTGCAGAGTGGCGGTGAGTGCAGAGTGGCGGTGAGTGGCGGTGACTGCAGAGTGGCGGTGACTGCAGAGTGGCGGTGAGTGCAGAGTGACTGCAGAGTGGCGGTGACTGCAGAGTGGCGGTGACTGCAGAGTGGCGGTGACTGCAGAGTGGCAGTGAGTGCAGAGTGGCGGTGTGTGCAGAGTGGCGGTGAGTGCAGAGTGGCGGTGAGTGCAGAGTGGCGGTGAGTGCAGAGTGTCGGTGAGTGCAGAGTGGCGGTGAGTGCAGAGTGGCTGTGAGTGCAGAGTGGAGGTGAGTGCAGAGTGGCGGTGAGTGCAGAGTGGTGGTGAGTGCAGAGTGGCGGTGAGTGCAGAGTGGCGGTGAGTGCAGAGTGGCGGTGACTGCAGAGTGACTGCAGAGTGGCGGTGAGTGCAGAGTGGCGGTGAGTGCAGAGTGGCGGTGACTGCAGAGTGGCGGTGACTGCAGAGTGGCGGTGAGTGCAGAGTGGCGGTGTGTGCAGAGTGGCGGTGTGTGCAGAGTGGCGGTGTGTGCAGAGTGGCGGTGAGTGCAGAGTGGCGGTGAGTGCAGAGTGGCGGTGAGTGCAGAGTGGCGGTGAGTGCAGAGTGGCGGTGACTGCAGAGTGACTGCAGAGTGGCGGTGAGTGCAGAGTGGCGGTGAGTGCAGAGTGGCGGTGACTGCAGAGTGGCGGTGACTGCAGAGTGGCGGTGAGTGCAGAGTGGCGGTGTGTGCAGAGTGGCGGTGTGTGCAGAGTGGCGGTGTGTGCAGAGTGGCGGTGAGTGCAGAGTGGCGGTGAGTGCAGAGTGGCGGTGAGTGCAGAGTGGCGGTGAGTGCAGAGTGGCAGTGAGTGCAGAGTGGCGGTGAGTGCAGAGTGGCGGTGAGTGCAGAGTGACTGCGAATGCAGAGTGACGGTGACTGCAGAGTGGCGGTGAGTGCAGAGAGGCGGTGAGTGCAGAGTGGCGGTGAGTGCAGAGTGGCGGTGAGTGCAGAGTGGCGGTGAGTGCAGAGTGGCGCTGAGTGCAGAGTGCAGAGTGGCGGTGAGTGCAGAGTGGCGGTGAGTGCAGAGTGGCGGTGAGTGCAGAGTGGCGGTGACTGCAGAGTGGCGGTGACTGCAGAGTGGCGGTGAGTGCACAGTGGCAGTGAGTGCAGAGTGACTGCAGAGTGGCGGTGACTGCAGAGTGGCGGTGACTGCAGAGTGGCGGTGAGTGCAGAGTGGCGGTGACTGCAGAGTGGCGGTTACTGCAGAGTGGCGGTGAGTGCAGAGTGGCGGTGAGTGCAGAGTGGCGGTGACTGCAGAGTGGCGGTGAGTGCAGAGTGGCGGTGAGTGCAGAGTGGCGGTGAGTGCAGAATGGCGGTGAGTGCAGAGTGGCGGTGACTGCAGAGTGGCGGTGAGTGCAGAGTGGCGGTGAGTGGCAGTGACTGCAGAGTGGCAGTGACTGCAGAGTGGGGGTGACTGCAGAGTGACTGCAGAGTGGCAGTGACTGCAGAGTGGCGGTGACTGCAGAGTGGCGGTGAGTGCAGAGTGGCGGTGTGTGCAGAGTGGCGGTGAGTGCAGAGTGGCGGTGAGTGCAGAGTTGCGGTGAGTGCAGAGTGGTGGGGAGTGCAGAGTGGCGGTGAGTGCAGAGTGGAGGTGAGTGCAGAGTGGTGGTGAGTGCAGAGTGGCGGTGAGTGCAGAGTGGCGGTGAGTGCAGAGTAGCGGTGAGTGCAGAGTGGCGGTGACTGCAGAGTGACTGCAGAGTGGCGGTGAGTGCAGAGTGGCGGTGTGTGCAGAGTGGCGGTGACTGCAGAGTGGTGGTGACTGCAGATTGGCGCTGAGTGCAGAGTGGCGGTGAGTGCAGAGTGGCGGTGTGTGCAGAGTGGCGGTGTGTGCAGAGTGGTGGTGTGTGCAGAGTGGCGGTGAGTGCAGAGTGGCGGTGAGTGCAGAGTGGCGGTGAGTGCAGAGTGGCGGTGAGTGCAGAGTGGCAGTGAGTGCAGAGTGGTGGTGAGTGCAGAGTGGCAGTGAGTGCAGAGTGGCGGTGAGTGCAGAGTGGCGGTGAGTGCAGAGTGGCGGTGATTGCAGAGTGGCGGTGATTGCAGAGTGGCGGTGAGTGCAGAGTGGCAGTGAGTGCAAAGTGGCGGTGAGTGCAGAGTGGCGGTGAGTGCAGAGTGGCGGTGACTGCAGAGTGACTGCAGAGTGGCGGTGAGTGCAGAGTGGCGGTGAGTGCAGAGTGGCGGTGACTGCAGAGTGGCGGTGACTGCAGAGTGGCGGTGAGTGCAGAGTGGCGGTGTGTGCAGAGTGGCGGTGTGTGCAGAGTGGCGGTGTGTGCAGAGTGGCGGTGAGTGCAGAGTGGCGGTGAGTGCAGAGTGGCGGTGAGTGCAGAGTGGCGGTGAGTGCAGAGTGGCGGTGACTGCAGAGTGACTGCAGAGTGGCGGTGAGTGCAGAGTGGCGGTGAGTGCAGAGTGGCGGTGACTGCAGAGTGGCGGTGACTGCAGAGTGGCGGTGAGTGCAGAGTGGCGGTGTGTGCAGAGTGGCGGTGTGTGCAGAGTGGCGGTGTGTGCAGAGTGGCGGTGAGTGCAGAGTGGCGGTGAGTGCAGAGTGGCGGTGAGTGCAGAGTGGCGGTGAGTGCAGAGTGGCAGTGAGTGCATAGTGGCGGTGAGTGCAGAGTGGCGGTGAGTGCAGAGTGACTGCGAATGCAGAGTGACGGTGACTGCAGAGTGGCGGTGAGTGCAGAGAGGCGGTGAGTGCAGAGTGGCGGTGAGTGCAGAGTGGCGGTGAGTGCAGAGTGGCGGTGAGTGCAGAGTGGCGCTGAGTGCAGAGTGCAGAGTGGCGGTGAGTGCAGAGTGGCGGTGAGTGCAGAGTGGCGGTGAGTGCAGAGTGGCGGTGACTGCAGAGTGGCGGTGACTGCAGAGTGGCGGTGAGTGCACAGTGGCAGTGAGTGCAGAGTGACTGCAGAGTGGCGGTGACTGCAGAGTGGCGGTGACTGCAGAGTGGCGGTGAGTGCAGAGTGGCGGTGACTGCAGAGTGGCGGTTACTGCAGAGTGGCGGTGAGTGCAGAGTGGCGGTGAGTGCAGAGTGGCGGTGACTGCAGAGTGGCGGTGAGTGCAGAGTGGCGGTGAGTGCAGAGTGGCGGTGAGTGCAGAATGGCGGTGAGTGCAGAGTGGCGGTGACTGCAGAGTGGCGGTGAGTGCAGAGTGGCGGTGAGTGGCAGTGACTGCAGAGTGGCAGTGACTGCAGAGTGGGGGTGACTGCAGAGTGACTGCAGAGTGGCAGTGACTGCAGAGTGGCGGTGACTGCAGAGTGGCGGTGAGTGCAGAGTGGCGGTGTGTGCAGAGTGGCGGTGAGTGCAGAGTGGCGGTGAGTGCAGAGTTGCGGTGAGTGCAGAGTGGTGGGGAGTGCAGAGTGGCGGTGAGTGCAGAGTGGAGGTGAGTGCAGAGTGGTGGTGAGTGCAGAGTGGCGGTGAGTGCAGAGTGGCGGTGAGTGCAGAGTAGCGGTGAGTGCAGAGTGGCGGTGACTGCAGAGTGGCGGTGACAGCAGAGTGACTGCAGAGTGGCGGTGAGTGCAGAGTTGCGGTGAGTGCAGAGTGGCGGTGAGTGCAGAGTGGTGGTGAGTGCAGAGTGGCGGGTGAGTGCAGAGTGGCGGTGAGTGCAGAGTGGCGGTGAGTGCAGAGTGGCGGTGAGTGCAGAGTGACTGCAGAGTGACTGCAGAGTGGCGGTGACTGCAGAGTGGCGGTGAGTGCAGAGTGGCGGTGACTGCAGAGTGGTGGTGACTGCAGATTGGCGCTGAGTGCAGAGTGGCGGTGAGTGCAGAGTGGCGGTGTGTGCAGAGTGGCGGTGTGTGCAGAGTGGTGGTGTGTGCAGAGTGGCGGTGAGTGCAGAGTGGCGGTGAGTGCAGAGTGGCGGTGAGTGCAGAGTGGCGGTGAGTGCAGAGTGGCAGTGAGTGCAGAGTGGTGGTGAGTGCAGAGTGGCAGTGAGTGCAGAGTGGCGGTGAGTGCAGAGTGGCGGTGAGTGCAGAGTGGCGGTGATTGCAGAGTGGCGGTGATTGCAGAGTGGCGGTGAGTGCAGAGTGGCAGTGAGTGCAAAGTGGCGGTGAGTGCAGAGTGGCAGTGAGTGCAGAGTGGCGGTGACTGCAGAGTGGCGGTGACTGCAGAGTGGCGGTGACTGCAGAGTGGCGGTGACTGCAGAGTGGCGGTGACAGCAGAGTGACTGCAGAGTGGCGGTGAGTGCAGAGTTGCGGTGAGTGCAGAGTGGCGGTGAGTGCAGAGTGGTGGTGAGTGCAGAGTGGCGGGTGAGTGCAGAGTGGCGGTGAGTGCAGAGTGGCGGTGAGTGCAGAGTGGCGGTGAGTGCAGAGTGACTGCAGAGTGACTGCAGAGTGGCGGTGACTGCAGAGTGGCGGTGAGTGCAGAGTGGCGGTGAGTGCAGAGTGGTGGTGAGTGCAGAGTGGCGGTGAGTGCAGAGCGACTGCAGAGTGGCGGTGACTGCAGAGTGGCGGTGACTGCAGAGTGGCGGTGACTGCAGAGTGGCGGTGAAAGCAGAGTGGCGGTGAGTGCAGAGTGGCAGTGAGTGCAGAGTGGCGGTGACTGCAGAGTGGCGGTGAGTGCAGAGTGGCGGTGACTGCAGAGTGGCGGTGACTGCAGAGTGGCGGTGACTGCAGAGTGGCGGTGACTGCAGAGTGGCGGTGTGTGCAGAGTGGCGGTGAGTGCAGAGTGGCGGTGAGTGCAGAGTGGCGGTGAGTGCAGAGTGGCGGTGACTGCAGAGTGGCGGTGACTGCAGAGTGGTGGTGAGTGCAGAGTGACTGCAGAGTGGCGGTGACTGCAGAGTGGCGGTGAGTGCAGAGTGGCGGTGACTGCAGAGTGGCGGTGACTGCAGAGTGGCGGTGACTGCAGAGTGGCGGTGTGTGCAGAGTGGCGGTGTGTGCAGAGTGGCGGTGAGTGCAGAGTGGCGGTGAGTGCAGAGTGGCGGTGAGTGCAGAGTGGCGGTGAGTGCAGAGTGGCGGTGACTGCAGAGTGGCAGTGACTGCAGAGTGGCGGTGACTGCAGAGTGGCGGTGAGTGCAGAGTGGCGGTGAGCGCAGAGTGGCGGTGAGTGCAGAGTGGCGGTGAGTGCAGAGTGGCGGTGAGTGCAGAGTGACTGCAGAGTGGCGGTGAGTGCAGAGTGGCGGTGAGTGCAGAGTGGCGGTGACTGCAGAGTGGCGGTGACTGCAGAGTGGCGGTGACTCAAAAGTGGCGGTGAGTGCAGAGTGGCGGTGAGTGCAGAGTGGCGGTGAGTGCAGAGTGGCGGTGTGTGCAGAGTGGCGGTGTGTGCAGAGTGGCGGTGAGTGCAGAGTGGCGGTGAGTGCAGAGTGGCGGTGAGTGCAGAGTGGCGGTGAGTGCAGAGTGGCGGTGAGTGCAGAGTGGCAGTGAGTGCAGAGTGGCGGTAAGTGCAGAGTGGCGGTGAGTGCAGAGTGGCAGTGAGTGCAGAGTGGCGGTGAGTGCAGAGTGGCAGTGAGTGCAGAGTGGCGGTGACTGCAGAGTGGCGGTGACTGCAGAGTGGCGGTGACTGCAGAGTGGCGGTGACTGCAGAGTGGCGGTGAGTACAGAGTGACTGCAGAGTGGCGGTGACTGCAGAGTGACTACAGAGTGGCGGTGACTGCAGAGTGACTGCAGAGTGGCGGTGACTGCAGAGTGGCGGTGAGTGCAGAGTGGCGGTGACTGCAGAGTGGCGGTGAGTGCAGAGTGGCGGTGAGTGCAGAGTGGCGGTGTGTGCAGAGTGGCGGTGTGTGCAGAGTGGCGGTGAGTGCAGAGTGGCGGTGAGTGCAGAGTGGCAGTGAGTGCAGAGTGGCGGTGAGTGCAGAGTGGCGGTGAGTGCAGAGTGGCAGTGAGTGCAGAGTGGCGGTGAGTGCAGAGTGGCGGTGAGTGCAGAGTGACTGCGACTGCAGAGTGACGGTGACTGCAGAGTGGCAGTGAGTGCAGAGTGGCGGTGAGCGCAGAGTGGCGGTGAGTGCAGAGTGGCGGTGAGTGCAGAGTGGCGGTGAGTGCAGAGTGGCGGTGAGTGCAGAGTGGCGGTGACTGCAGAGTGGCGGTGACTGCAGAGTGACTGCAGAGTGTCCGTGAGTGCAGAGTGGCCGTGAGTGCAGAGTGGCGGTGAGTGCAGAGTGGCGGTGAGTGCAGAGTGGCGGTGAGTGCAGAGTGACTGCAGAGTGACTGCAGAGTGGTGGTGACTGCAGAGTGGCGGTGACTGCAGAGTGGCGGTGAGTGCAGAGTGGCAGTGACTGCAGAGTGGCGGTGAGTGCAGAGTGGCGGTGAGTGCAGAGTGGCGGTGAGTGCAGAGTGACTGCAGAGTGGCGGTGACTGCAGAGTGGCGGTGACTGCAGAGTGGCGGTGACTGCAGAATGGCGGTGACTGCAGAGTGGCGGTGAGTGCAGAGTGGCGGTGAGTGCAGAGTGGCGGTGAGTGCAGAGTGGCGGTGAGTGCAGAGTGGCGGTGAGTGCAGAGTGGCGGTGACTGCAGAGTGGCGGTGACTGCAGAGTGGCGGTGAGTGCAGAGTGGCGGTGAGTGCAGAGTGGCGGTGACTGCAGAGTGGCGGTGACTGCAGAGTGGCGGTGACTGCCAGAGTGGCGGTGTGTGCAGAGTGGCGGTGTGTGCAGAGTGGCGGTGAGTGCAGAGTGGCGGTGAGTGCAGAGTGGCGGTGAGTGCAGAGTGGCAGTGAGTGCAGAGTGGCGGTGAGTGCAGAGTGGCGCTGAGTGCAGAGTGCAGAGTGGCGGTGAGTGCAGAGTGGCGGTGAGTGCAGAGTGGCGGTGAGTGCAGAGTGGCGGTGACTGCAGAGTGGCGGTGACTGCAGAGTGGCGGTGAGTGCACAGTGGCAGTGAGTGCAGAGTGACTGCAGAGTGGCGGTGACTGCAGAGTGGCGGTGACTGCAGAGTGGCGGTGAGTGCAGAGTGGCGGTGACTGCAGAGTGGCGGTTACTGCAGAGTGGCGGTGAGTGCAGAGTGGCGGTGAGTGCAGAGTGGCGGTGACTGCAGAGTGGCGGTGAGTGCAGAGTGGCGGTGAGTGCAGAGTGGCGGTGAGTGCAGAATGGCGGTGAGTGCAGAGTGGCGGTGACTGCAGAGTGGCGGTGAGTGCAGAGTGGCGGTGAGTGGCAGTGACTGCAGAGTGGCAGTGACTGCAGAGTGGGGGTGACTGCAGAGTGACTGCAGAGTGGCAGTGACTGCAGAGTGGCGGTGACTGCAGAGTGGCGGTGAGTGCAGAGTGGCGGTGTGTGCAGAGTGGCGGTGAGTGCAGAGTGGCGGTGAGTGCAGAGTTGCGGTGAGTGCAGAGTGGTGGGGAGTGCAGAGTGGCGGTGAGTGCAGAGTGGAGGTGAGTGCAGAGTGGTGGTGAGTGCAGAGTGGCGGTGAGTGCAGAGTGGCGGTGAGTGCAGAGTAGCGGTGAGTGCAGAGTGGCGGTGACTGCAGAGTGACTGCAGAGTGGCGGTGAGTGCAGAGTGGCGGTGTGTGCAGAGTGGCGGTGACTGCAGAGTGGTGGTGACTGCAGATTGGCGCTGAGTGCAGAGTGGCGGTGAGTGCAGAGTGGCGGTGTGTGCAGAGTGGCGGTGTGTGCAGAGTGGTGGTGTGTGCAGAGTGGCGGTGAGTGCAGAGTGGCGGTGAGTGCAGAGTGGCGGTGAGTGCAGAGTGGCGGTGAGTGCAGAGTGGCAGTGAGTGCAGAGTGGTGGTGAGTGTAGAGTGGCAGTGAGCGCAGAGTGGCGGTGAGTGCAGAGTGGCGGTGAGTGCAGAGTGGCGGTGATTGCAGAGTGGCGGTGATTGCAGAGTGGCGGTGAGTGCAGAGTGGCAGTGAGTGCAAAGTGGCGGTGAGTGCAGAGTGGCAGTGAGTGCAGAGTGGCGGTGACTGCAGAGTGGCGGTGACTGCAGAGTGGCGGTGACTGCAGAGTGGCGGTGACAGCAGAGTGACTGCAGAGTGGCGGTGAGTGCAGAGTTGCGGTGAGTGCAGAGTGGCGGTGAGTGCAGAGTGGTGGTGAGTGCAGAGTGGCGGGTGAGTGCAGAGTGGCGGTGAGTGCAGAGTGGCGGTGAGTGCAGAGTGGCGGTGAGTGCAGAGTGACTGCAGAGTGACTGCAGAGTGGCGGTGACTGCAGAGTGGCGGTGAGTGCAGAGTGGCGGTGAGTGCAGATTGGTGGTGAGTGCAGAGTGGCGGTGAGTGCAGAGCGACTGCAGAGTGGCGGTGACTGCAGAGTGGCGGTGACTGCAGAGTGGCGGTGACTGCAGAGTGGCGGTGAAAGCAGAGTGGCGGTGAGTGCAGAGTGGCAGTGAGTGCAGAGTGGCGGTGACTGCAGAGTGGCGGTGAGTGCAGAGTGGCGGTGACTGCAGAGTGGCGGTGACTGCAGAGTGGCGGTGACTGCAGAGTGGCGGTGACTGCAGAGTGGCGGTGTGTGCAGAGTGGCGGTGAGTGCAGAGTGGCGGTGAGTGCAGAGTGGCGGTGACTGCAGAGTGGCGGTGACTGCAGAGTGGTGGTGAGTGCAGAGTGACTGCAGAGTGGCGGTGACTGCAGAGTGGCGGTGAGTGCAGAGTGGCGGTGACTGCAGAGTGGCGGTGACTGCAGAGTGGCGGTGACTGCAGAGTGGCGGTGTATGCAGAGTGGCGGTGTGTGCAGAGTGGCGGTGAGTGCAGAGTGGCGGTGAGTGCAGAGTGGCGGTGAGTGCAGAGTGGCGGTGAGTGCAGAGTGGCGGTGACTGCAGAGTGGCAGTGACTGCAGAGTGGCGGTGACTGCAGAGTGGCGGTGAGTGCAGAGTGGCGGTGAGTGCAGAGTGGCGGTGAGTGCAGAGTGGCGGTGAGTGCAGAGTGGCGGTGAGTGCAGAGTGACTGCAGAGTGGCGGTGAGTGCAGAGTGGCGGTGAGTGCAGAGTGGCGGTGACTGCAGAGTGGCGGTGACTGCAGAGTGGCGGTGACTCAAAAGTGGCGGTGAGTGCAGAGTGGCGGTGAGTGCAGAGTGGCGGTGAGTGCAGAGTGGCGGTGTGTGCAGAGTGGCGGTGTGTGCAGAGTGGCGGTGAGTGCAGAGTGGCGGTGAGTGCAGAGTGGCGGTGAGTGCAGAGTGGCGGTGAGTGCAGAGTGGCGGTGAGTGCAGAGTGGCGGTGAGTGCAGAGTGGCAGTGAGTGCAGAGTGGCGGTAAGTGCAGAGTGGCGGTGAGTGCAGAGTGGCAGTGAGTGCAGAGTGGCGGTGAGTGCAGAGTGACTGCGACTGCAGAGTGACGGTGACTGCAGAGTGGCAGTGAGTGCAGAGTGGCGGTGAGTGCAGAGTGGCGGTGAGTGCAGAGTGGCGGTGAGTGCAGAGTGGCGGTGAGTGCAGAGTGGCGGTGAGTGCAGAGTGGCGGTGACTGCAGAGTGGCGGTGAGTGCAGAGTGGCTGTGAGTGCAGAGTGGCGGTGAGTGCAGAGTGGCGGTGAGTGCAGAGTGACTGCAGAGTGACTGCAGAGTGGTGGTGACTGCAGAGTGGCGGTGACTGCAGAGTGGCGGTGACTGCAGAGTGGCAGTGACTGCAGAGTGGCGGTGAGTGCAGAATGGCGGTGAGTGCAGAGTGGCGGTGAGTGCAGAGTGACTGCAGAGTGGCGGTGACTGCAGAGTGGCGGTGACTGCAGAGTGGCGGTGACTGCAGAATGGCGGTGACTGCAGAGTGGCGGTGAGTGCAGAGTGGCGGTGAGTGCAAATTGTCGGTGAGTGCAGAGTGGCGGTGACTGCAGAGTGGCGTGACTGCAGAGTGGCGGTGACTGCAGTGTGGCGGTGAGTGCAGAGTGGCGGTGACTGCAGAGTGGCGGTGACTGCAGAGTGGCGGTGTGTGCAGAGTGGCGGTATGTACAGAGTGGCAGTGAGTGCAGAGTGGCAGTGAGTGCAGAGTGGCGGTGACTGCAGAGTGGCGGTGACTGCAGAGTGGCGGTGACTGCAGAGTGGCGGTGACTGCAGAGTGGCGGTGAGTACAGAGTGACTGCAGAGTGGCGGTGACTGCAGAGTGACTACAGAGTGGCGGTGACTGCAGAGTGACTGCAGAGTGGCGGTGACTGCAGAGTGGCGGTGAGTGCAGAGTGGCGGTGACTGCAGAGTGGCGGTGAGTGCAGAGTGGCGGTGAGTGCAGAGTGGCGGTGTGTGCAGAGTGGCGGTGTGTGCAGAGTGGCGGTGAGTGCAGAGTGGCGGTGAGTGCAGAGTGGCAGTGAGTGCAGAGTGGCGGTGAGTGCAGAGTGGCGGTGAGTGCAGAGTGGCAGTGAGTGCAGAGTGGCGGTGAGTGCAGAGTGGCGGTGAGTGCAGAGTGACTGCGACTGCAGAGTGACGGTGACTGCAGAGTGGCAGTGAGTGCAGAGTGGCGGTGAGCGCAGAGTGGCGGTGAGTGCAGAGTGGCGGTGAGTGCAGAGTGGCGGTGAGTGCAGAGTGGCGGTGACTGCAGAGTGGCGGTGACTGCAGAGTGACTGCAGAGTGGCCGTGAGTGCAGAGTGGCCGTGAGTGCAGAGTGGCGGTGAGTGCAGAGTGGCGGTGAGTGCAGAGTGGCGGTGAGTGCAGAGTGACTGCAGAGTGACTGCAGAGTGGTGGTGACTGCAGAGTGGCGGTGACTGCAGAGTGGCGGTGAGTGCAGAGTGGCAGTGACTGTAGAGTGGCGGTGAGTGCAGAGTGGCGGTGAGTGCAGAGTGGCGGTGAGTGCAGAGTGACTGCAGAGTGGCGGTGACTGCAGAGTGGCGGTGACTGCAGAGTGGCGGTGACTGCAGAATGGCGGTGACTGCAGAGTGGCGGTGAGTGCAGAGTGGCGGTGAGTGCAGAGTGGCGGTGAGTGCAGAGTGGCGGTGAGTGCAGAGTGGCGGTGACTGCAGAGTGGCGGTGAGTGCAGAGTGGCGGTGACTGCAGAGTGGCGGTGACTGCAGAGTGGCGGTGACTGCAGAGTGGCGGTGACTGCAGAGTGGCGGTGTGTGCAGAGTGGCGGTGTGTGCAGAGTGGCGGTGAGTGCAGAGTGGCGGTGAGTGCAGAGTGGCGGTGAGTGCAGAGTGGCGGTGAGTGCAGAGTGGCAGTGAGTGCAGAGTGGCGGTGAGTGCAGAGTGGCGGTGAGTGGCGGTGACTGCAGAGTGGCGGTGACTGCAGAGTGGCAGTGACTGCAGAGTGGCGGTGACTGCAGAGTGGCAGTGACTGCAGAGTGGCGGTGACTGCAGAGTGGCGGTGAGTACAGAGTGACTGCAGAGTGGCGGTGACTGCAGAGTGACTACAGAGTGGCGGTGACTGCAGAGTGACTGCAGAGTGGCGGTGACTGCAGAGTGGCAGTGACTGCAGAGTGGCGGTGACTGCAGAGTGGTGGTGACTGCAGAGTGGCGGTGACTGCAGAGTGGCGGTGAGTGCAGAGTGGCGGTGAGTGCAGAGTGGCGGTGAGTGCAGAGTGGCGGTGAGTGCAGAGTGGCGGTGTGTGCAGAGTGGCGGTGTGTGCAGAGTGGCGGTGAGTGCAGAGTGGCGGTGAGTGCAGAGTGGTGGTGAGTGCAGAGTGGCGGTGAGTGCAGAGTGGCGGTGTGTGCAGAGTGGCGGTGTATGCAGAGTGGCGGTGAGTGCAGAGTGGCGGTGAGTGCAGAGTGGCGGTGAGTACAGAGTGGTGGTGAGTGCAGAGTGGCGGTGAGTGCAGAGTGGCGGTGAGTGGAGAGTGGCAGTGAGTGGAGAGTGGCGGTGACTGCAGAGTGACTACAGAGTGGTGGTGACTGCAGAGTGACTGCAGAGTGGCGGTGACTGCAGAGTGGCGGTGACTGCAGAGTGGCGGTGACTGCAGAGTGGCGGTGACTGCAGAGTGGCGGTGACTGCAGAGTGGCGGTGACTGCAGAGTGGCGGTGAGTACAGAGTGACTGCAGAGTGGCGGTGACTGCAGAGTGACTACAGAGTGGCGGTGACTGCAGAGTGACTGCAGAGTGGCGGTGACTGCAGAGTGGTGGTGACTGCAGAGTGGCAGTGAGTGCAGAGTGGCGGTTAGTGCAGAGTGGCGGTGAGTGCAGAGTGGCGGTGTGTGCAGAGTGGCGGTGTGTGCAGAGTGGCGGTGAGTGCAGAGTGGCAGTGAATGCAGAGTGGCCGTGAGTGCAGAGTGGCGGTGAGTGCAGAGTGGCAGTGTGTGCAGAGTGGCGGTGTGTGCAGAGTGGCGGTGAGTGCAGAGTGGCGGTGAGTGCAGAGTGGCGGTGAGTGCAGAGTGGCGGTGAGTGGAGAGTGACGGTGAGTGGAGAGTGGCGTTGTGTGCAGAGTGGCGGTGAGTGCAGGTGCAGAATAAACAGTGTGTGACTATGCAGGGTGACATTGGGAGTGTGCGGGTGAGCAGTGTGTGAATGTGTAGGGGCAGTGTTTGATTGTGCAGAAAACATCACACACACATACACCACACACATAGCACACACACACACCATAGACCCATACACCACACACACACCACACACACATAAGGCACACAGAAACCACACACCTCAGTCTCTCAACACCACACACTCGTCACCACTCAACACAACACACTCACCACCACACTCACTCCCCAGGCTCACCCCCACAGACTCACCGTCACACACTCACCAGTACACAGAATACAACACACAGAACAACACACCCCCAGCCGTCAATGAATGCTTTCACCATGCACAAACACCAACAACCATCAGCCATCTGTGCACGCTTTTACCAAGCACACACCCACCAGCCGTCAGTGCACCCTTCCACCAGGCACACACACCTCCAGCCGGCAGTGCACTTTTCCACCAAGCAATCGCAGTATGGTACACTTTACTTTTAAACATATTCATATAAAACACAGCATGCCACCATTGGTAAAATTACAATCCAACCCACATAATTCCACTACACACCACATGCACACACTCCATAACACATGGCGAAAAGACATTGGCATTTACAATGCCATTATCTCAAACTCAAATAAATCCGAGCCCAATTGCATTTCTAATGCTTGTTTAAGTATGAGTTTATTTGGAAAAGAAGAGAAAAGAACAGCATATACAAAGTAAGCTTAGAGAATTACAATTAATATAAGTAATGAGAAAAAGTAATTGTTGTAACAATCATGCTGTATAGAAAATGAGGAGGGGAAAAGAAAAAAGGGGAGATAAAACATAATTTAACTCTATCAAAATTTGAGAGAAAGAAACAGCAAGGTAAAAAGTTAAAACACTGTAAGCATAAAATGAAAATACCTAGGAATAAAGAGAATTACAATATAAACTAATTTTAGTACATACACATGAGTAACAATATCCTTAAAGACAAGGTGAAACTAAGGTAGTTTTATGGCACACAAATACCACCTTCCTCATAACAAGGGCCCTAGTCTACTTCTGTCATTTCACTGATGGAATAAGAGGTGAGTTACAAGGACAGAGCACTGTAAACAAGCTGTGAACCTTATTTTGGCATTCATAGTTAAGGTATTGAAAACTTGGCAGATGTCCGAAGCACTGTATTGAAAGTGTAATTTACTGTATAGCCTTTGTAAGACATGCAACTAGCTAACTGCCATGTTTTTGACAGAATATCCTATTTGCCAGTCTCTTAGTAAGGCAATGTGTTCTTTAAATCAGATTGTGATCTCTTGACTCCAGTTCTATGATATAACAACAGCTTATCTTATTTTATGTTTGATGAAGTATCCAGAAGTTTATTCTCAAAGGAAAAGAGACACCTTCCATTATTGTAATTATGCTTAATTTGGAATTCATTTCTATTTTCTGGTAATTAAGGGTTAGTAGAAAAGCTTGTGTTCAAATATTTCCCTTTATTGCTCATATTTGGGGTCCTGGGCGGTGGGGCATTCATAATGTTTGTTAAAAGAAAATGGTGGAATGGAATATGGTAACCCATGACTTCCAGCATCATGGATTTGGTAGACTGCTGAAAGACCTTGCACTGCCAGGCACATTTTTCTCCAAGTTTTTGCTTTGTGTTTCAAGCAGTGCACAAGGCTTCTCTGAAGTGACGGTACACCCAATTTCATAGTGAAAAGTGGCAAATGCAATTGCTGATTTTGGGTGTGAGCGTACCGTATACAGCAACGGCACAGGTTTCTTCTCATTTAAGTCTGGGCGACTGTCAACATGCTAATTTGTTTAAAATTAGTTTAGTCCGTCTAACCACAGTATTTTCACTTCGCTCTATGTACACAGTGTGTTTTTTTTATTGTGTGTTCATGAAGTGTTGCTGTGCTCCAAAAATGTGACATTTTTCAAGAAAGCTTGAAATTCAGCAAAAACGGAGCTTCACCTGAAAGCTGTCTCCGTTCTGGTGAAAATAATATTCTGCATGCTGAAAAACTATATAGCACTTACATGAGGGACTGGTGTATCTCTATTCCCAGTCACATCTTAAAAAGTTCCATTCACATCTTGAGAGGTGCAAATACCTCCAAGGATGTCAGGACTGAACCAGCCCCAATGCACAATTATAAGTCACCCATAAAATAACCTGTGACGACTATATATCTTTACTTCTGAGGATATTCAGAAAGTCAGCAGAGAGGAGGCTCTAATCAGGATTGTCTGTTGTTGTTCTCTCTTCGAGTCTAAGAGAAAGCACAGACACTGAGGAAGAATATTGTAGTGTAGTTCCTATTTTCCCAATAGGCTCTGCGCATTGGAATAACATAAACAGCAGTGTAGACGTAGGACTGAGGTCATCTTGGTCTCTACTGACTATGTTAAACTTAACTTAGGTTTGTGCCAGCTAGCTCAGAGGTCACTGGAAACTTTCTTGAATGAATAGGGAGGGACAAGCTCCCCTGGCTCAGACAAGAAGGGATTCAGTTTCCGACAACCGCATAAACATGACAACTTTGCTCCCTCAGAATAAGAGTATATCTCTAGAGTCGTGTGAAAACAATAGACAGCTATTTCACTCAGTCAGCAGTGCATACTTAGTTTCAATAGAATGCAGAGAAATAGCGAGACGGGCGTTTTCAATAAAAGGTGTTATTTATTGAGCAGTCTTCTTTCTCATGCAAGAGAAATGAATTGCTACAATTGCAATACTTAAAGTAAAGTAAAGTGCGTACAGTAAAAGTAGTATTAGGAAATAATACTGTAAAAGCATTGATATGGTTTCTTAGCCATATGATACTTTAAAATGGATCAAATATATACATACATGAATACATTGACTAGCGTACTCAACTGGTGCTTCTAACTAAGCCTGCCCCGGTGTATCTGACCTAAGCCTAATACTTGGGAAGGGATGAGTAAGTAGCAGTTTAAGTTAAGTTGGTTAAGATTATTTTGCCAAGAATCTGCATCAAGAATTCTCTTAAGGGTTTAGTCAGTTCCGTACCTTGGTAATAGAATGTGGGAGGTCTGGTATCTCTTTCCTCAGGACTCGATATCCCAGCAACCCGCAAGGGTAGGCTGAAAACACCGGAGCTGGATTTTCTCGGCTGGAGAAAAAGACAGCGTCTCTCTCAGTGCGTCAAACGGGAGGGACGGCTTCCGTGGGCTCTCGCATCAGCTGGGCTCTCGGGCAAGTAGATGGCCGCTCTGCTCCAAACCACTGTGTGTTTGCTTAAGGCAACTGTTGGTATTTTATACCTGAAAGGTGCCGGGTTTGACATAAGGTTGCACATAAGACGTCACTAAGAACTAACAGTTCTTGCTGGACTCCAGGAGTTCTTGTTCAAATCAAAACAAAAGCAGGGGGGAATTTCCCGGGCTGCTGGAGGCTTTGTTTTGTTTAAAGAACGCGTTGTGCTTTCTAGGAGTCGATGGGAGTAGCCGTGCTGTGCTTTGGACTGCATGGGCTATTACTGATTCTTATGCCTTTATCAGGATATTTATTGATTATAACCTCACAAGGGCATAAATCGGGAATATCGAATTAGGGTCCTAGATATAAACACGACACCCACTCCACGGATTGATGTCCATCATTACTAAAAACGAAGCAATAGTAAACATTCAACGATGCATGTGTGTTTTCCGACCCACCCCAAAATACATGTTTCGCATTTGAAATGGTATAAGGTAAATACACGAAATTTAGTGTTGGTACTGTACGCTTTTCAAGCAGTGTGATCATTCAGATAAATGCATATATATATCAGCTGAATGAATTGTGAAAATTACACATGAAATGGCTCTAAATACAGAAAAGAAGGTCGAGACCATTTCATCACATATTTATACAAATTGCTGTATATGTGCTAGAGGCTGAGGTAAAATATTGTCTTTAGTATCCTAAAAATAGAAGCTCTGTTCTCTAAGAATAGTTCTACTTTAAGCAGACTACCATGTGCCAAAAAAGGTAAATATTTTGAAAAATGGGCAAAAATAATTTCGCTTTCAGGGGAAAATGAGTTCCAAATATTTACAGTAGCTTTGTTTATCAAAAAGCTGAAGGCCGAATTCAGAGTTCAGGGAACGCTGTGTGCTCATTGTTTTTATTAAGAGTTATTCTCGTTGATTGGAGAGAACATTATTTCAGACAGACCTGCAAAAAATTGGTCTACCACATCAGGTGAAAGTTCGACCAAGTTCGAAAATACTGCAACTGTGCAGTTCTCTGCGTGATTGCTATCATCGATGGTTGGATCAGCAATGCTCACAGAAGGCTGTACCTGTTTGGTGCTGCTTTCCTCTCGTACTTCACCGCCACCTATTCGTAGTGGTGAAGTCTCAACGAATGCCGTCATCAGAATCGGTAGCCGCTGGGGACAACACGATGCATGAGTCGTTACAGGACCTAGCAAAGTATCGATATCCATTGGTACTGCTGATTGTAGTGTAAGACAGACGTCCAACACGCATTCTTCTCCGCATAGCAGACATTGAAGCACAGGTATGATGCAATCTTGCCAGATCGGTCTGAATGAAAGAAACCAGGTTGTACTCAGATCTCTTAGCCGAGTCAATCCGAGGACCTTAGTGATACGGTCTCGGTATCCTATTGCTAGGATCGTTTCTTCCATTGTTGCTAAAGTCTTGTCTGTGGATTGGCTTGCCATATCGGTGCAGAAGAAGCAAAAATAAAATTCCTGCCTCGAGTCCCAAGATTAAGGGTAGGCCGCCAAAGACAGAATGGACAAAATTCGGGAAGATGCCCAGAACTGTTTCAAAGGGTGCTAACAGTCCCGAAAAAATTGTCTTAAATACATGTGCGATGCCACTGGTATCAGACATGTTTAAGATTTGGCTCAGTATTTCTACGAAATGCATGGGGCAATTTGTCGATAAAAGGGAATGTATTTCTGCCGATGTCCTTGCCAATTGCAGATCATACATTTCTTTTGAGGACGTTAACGGCACAGTTGTCTGTAAAAGAATAGACTGCATTCTGCTTAAAGTATCAATTCAAATAGAAGAGATATTCAACCGAGTCCATAACGCAGCCCCCATATCTGGATTGCTATGTGGATACAATACTTGCATACAGCAAATGGCCCTGGAAGTTACAGTTGTCAGATAGGCTTTTCCTGGCAGCATGCCACAACAGCTGTGGTCACTTATTAAAACGTAACTACCGTTAGAAAGTGGTCTAAAAATGTCTCTATCTGTTTTGCAAGCGTGCCATGCAGGTGACATGAAAGGTTATTTGAAGACCCTTCGCAGGCTCCATGCAAATTTATACCTTGACACAGAAGTGTACCGCTTAGTGATTTTTTACAATTTTTACCACTAAGAAATACCTCCTTGTTCCCTTCACTATAACATCTGTGTGTATAAGGTAAATCATAGGTTGATTTGATGTATTCTTTACCCAACCTTTCATACTGGCCTACAGGTATATACTCTTGACAGTATTTAAACTGGAAAGTTGTTATAGGAATTGTAATCGTTCCATGTATTATCCATTCAATGACAGGTCTCTCTGACATTGTCAATGGTAATCTCTCGAGTTTTTCAATGCTCAGAATCGTATAATCTGCTCCGTTTTGTGCCAAACTGATTCGTTTATCAGTAAGGTTAAAGATAACGAATAATGACGTTATGTTGATTAAACGCCATGGTACGTAGCCTAAACGCAGATTTTGCAAAGACCAACCAAGCTGTACAATAGAACGTATTTGAGACTGACCATGTTGTAACATTAGTAAGTCCTACTCTATTATATCAAAAGCAGATGATACAATGCTGTCCAGTGAATATATTCTAGAGGACAGAGTCGTTAACCCATTGTCCACAACAGAAAGTGATTTTTCCAAATTTATACGATCAATTTCTCGTATTTTTTCTGCTGTCTCAATTTGCATTACTTTCTATGCTTCGTTGTACGCAGCGTATATACCGGCCGCTATGAAACGTTTATGACGCTGTTTGTGTGGTCCCATTATGAAATCACGCAAGTCAGCACCATCTTTAAGTAAAGTCAAGTGTTGCTTAATTTCAGCCAGTGTGGATTTTTCTAGCCACTAAAGGCATAGTTTCCCTACACTGTATGTTGTAACTATCCCTGGATGTTGTCTCTGGGAGTATCTAGGGTCTGGTCTGGTCATTTTGAACCCCTGTGTTTTGTTCAGGAATCTATCTTGACAGTTATTCGTGTCTGTTGGCCAGATCAACCACTTTTTCCAATCAGGATGTGTTCTGTTTTGGTGTGAAATATGGGATACGTCTATCTCCACATCTGTAGTGCTGTCACTCTCAGTTATGGGTTTCGGAATAGACGGTGTATTTAAATCTTTTATCTTAGCTAGGCCAAGACAAGTAGTTTGTTGAATTGTGTCATTCAAGAATATTATTTGTTCTGGGATCATGCAGGCCCTAAATAGTGCTTCTAGGCCTTGTACTTGCCAATCTTTGGAACCCCAGATTGTTTTTGTTTCAATGGTGTTTTTCCAAAATTCGAAACCTAATGTAGACATTTTGTCATAACATTTTTCAGAATAAATCAGTTTAGTATTTGTCAACATTGTTTTCATTCCTGTCCTACTTAACATTTTGAAATAAAACGTTTCTGGATCACTGTTATTAAACCCTGAGAAGTATTTGAATTTCTCATAAAATGTTTTCGAACTGCCTTTTGGTGGAGTTGGACAGTGATCCCACTGGTTATAAGATAAAACATTTCTAGGCTGAGCAGTTTTATGCAAATAGTGATCACCTTAATGGTTGTAACAGTATAACTCTTCATAATTCGATGAACCCTGCAAGTAATTATGTTCTGTAAACTTGGCTGACATTACTAAATCTGACATCATATTATTAATGTTTTCAAAGTCTCAGTCATCAGAGAAGGTACTTGGTGTCACAAAGTCACTTAATGAAACCTTGAACTGGTGTGGATACTTCAAGAGTTCAACCGGGCCAAAAATGTCATAATCAGTTCTGTCCCATGCTACCCCACCGGGTATTAGTTTGGCTGAGATGTTTGCAGATGTCAGTTCTCTTTTCTCGATGTGAGAGGATGTGTGAGGCTTTAGGACCAAGTTGATGTTCTGACTTGCTGTGTCCATTGTACTATATTTTCCATCAATGAATTTTCCCAAACATAGAACCATGATGAGCCAAAGCAGGAGAGTAAATACACCTAACACAATCCATAATTCAATCCATGTTGAAATCAGATATGTTTCTTTTAGTTGGCGAGAAAGTTCAATTACTTTGTCTTTGAACGTTTTTGTTGGAGGCGTTTCTTCATGCTCGCGTGGATCTTCTGAGAAATCGTCGAAGTTGATGAAGTAGCCAGATGCAGTTCTGTCAATTGTTGGGATTTTTCCCGGATTTTCATTTGCTTTTGCATTTTTCTTTGTTTCATTAGAATAGTCAGAGGCTACATCATTGTAGATTGGTGTTTCTTGACGAACTGTCGTTATTTGGGATTCAAGAGGCACTAGTTCCATGGCATTATTGCATAGTCCTTTGTTATTCACTTCAGGTTTATCAAATGTGATTAGTCTCTCAGTACGAGCCTCTTGGATTGTAGCAAATTTCGGTATTCTGCTATTTCTTTGGAGTCCACTTGGCCTACTACTTATCATTGGCCACATGATTTTGGTTTTACCAGGTCGATGGATACAACTCTGTTCTCCCTTTTACCAGCAAGGGGCAGTAGTACAACTGATCTTGTTCCGCTGATAGCTAAGACAGGTAGCGCTTTTCTGTAAGAAGGCCCAAATTCCTTCTTTACCGCAATCTTTTCTCTGACCAGATCCCCAATCTTTGGAATCCAGACAGGTCTTGCTGGGACAGGTGGTTTTTCTTCAGTGGCTGTCGGCTGTAGTTTCAACTTTATGTTACTCAGGTTTTTTCTTGTTTCATTTAAATCCTGTAAAACAGCCAAACGATCTTTGATATCAAAGGATTTTTCTTCTACCACTGAAGTATGACTATCAAGATCCTGAATAAGCATTCTAGTCCCAAACAATAGTTCATATGGAGTGAGACCTTTTAGAGAATTTCTTGGCAGATTATTAAGACTACGTTGGACACTTATTAAATGTTTGACCCACCCGAACCTAATACCCTCGCCGTTATAGATTGCTTTATGTCCCGGTTTTCTCTTTCCACAACCGCATTTCCCTCAGGATGGAAGGGAGAAGAGTACCGCAATGCGATGCCCATGCTGTTCATGGCCTCTTTGTAAGCTCGAGAGCTAAACGCAGGATCCTGATCAGAATGGAGCATGCCAATTGCGTATGTGCCGATAAAGACTCGCAAATCTTTTATAACAGTTCTGGCGTCAGCCGAGTGCTGGGGCCACATCCAAATGAATCTCGTACAGGAATCCTCTGCGACCATGATATATTTATAGTTGCCATCCCTTTTTAAGGGACCACAGTGGTCCAGGTAAACACATGCTAATGGTTTATCTGAGATTAGTAGGGGCGTCTGTGCTGGTCGTTTTACTGTTGATACTTTCATTCTTTGGCATATTTCGCATTCTAGAACATAGTTCTTAGTTTGCTTCCTAATACCCGGCCACCAATATCTCTGTTTTAATAATGATGTTGTGGCGGAAATACCAGCATGTGCAGAAGCTAACCCTTCGTGTGCCGCTGAAATGAGTCCTAATCTGTGCTCCATGTTTGGAATTGCTCTATCCCCCATTCCAGGGATTCGAGCAAATGGAACATTGTTCTCATCAGTTATGTATGAGTACTTTACTGGAAAGCCTTTCGGGAGTGTGTTTCTGTCATCTTTTACTGACGCACTGACAGCTTGTAGTATGTCGCTGTCTATTTTTGTTTTTAACTGGGTGATTGCAGCTACGGAAGTCGTTTGCACAGCTGCCTTCGCGGCTTCATCAGCCAATGAATTCCCTGCAATGTGAACGCCATCACGTTGATGACTCAGTGTGTGTATCACATGAGTCTTTTGTAGTTCTTTCTGTAAAAGAACTATTTGTTCCCAAAGCGTTTTATGCTTTATTGTGCCGCCTTTTAGATCTTTGAAGCCATTTTGAACCCAGTTCTGCAAGTATTCATTATAAGACTGAACGCAGTAATATGAATCGCACACTATTAGTGTGGGTAATTCGTGATCAGTATTTTCAAGCGCCATCTTAAATGCTAGTAATTCAGCTCGCTGAGCTGTACAATCTCCTAGAGATTGAGTTTTAGTGACCGTTGGTCTAAATTTCCCATTCATGCCATCGGCCCATAACGATCACGCATGCAGCACTATATGCTTGTTTACCCCCAACTGCGGGTTGTGCTGATCCGTCTGTATATATTATACAAACGTTATGATCCAGAGGCAGGATTTCAGCTGGCAGAGGACATTCATATTCATATTGCAGAAATTCTTGTGTTTTTAAATTAGGATAAAATTCGTATACTACGTCTGTAGCAGCAAGAGAATTAACCCATTGAATCCATCTCAGATGTAATGCTTTGGCATTTGGAATGCTTGCTTTTGTCACTGTTTCTAAAGCAGGTATCGGTGTAACGATTATTATTCGTTTACCTTGTGCTAGGGCTCTTTCTTTTGCTACAGCAGTTTTAACCGCAGTTAGAATTTTCTCTGTAGAGCTGAATTTCATTTCAGCTTTAGTGTACAAATGTGATTTGTAAGCTATAGGTACCGTTTCTCCCTCATTAGAGGTCAGGTATGTGAATCCGCATCTTCCTGGGATGACTCGGATTACAAGATTGCGTGTGTTTTCACGTGTTTGTAATTTTGTTTTAGTTAACATGTCTGTTTGAAGTGATCTCAAAATTTCTGTGTGTTTCTGAGTCCAATTGGTTTGTTTGAAATCTGGTTTTATTAATTCATAGAGAGGTTTAACCCTCTCGGCATAATTTAGAATGTATGTTCTTCCGAAATTCAGGAAACCTAATATTGATTGTAAATTCTTCAGCGTTCTTGGTGCTTGGAGTACAGCACATTTCTCTAAGAAATTGTCTGCCAGGCTTTTGCCTTCACTTGATAATTCATATCCTGAAAATAGGACTGTAAGATGGGCAATTCGTGACTTTTTAACCCCTTCCATGCTGATGACGGAACGGTTCCGTCATCAGCATCGGCTGAGCTGTGCTGATGACGGAACCGTTCCGTCATGACTCCGCCCGCGCAAGGCGGAGTCAGCACAGGCGGAAAATACGCCCCGCACGGAAGGGGTTAAAGTTGAATTTGTAACCCTCTGAAGCGAACCCAAGTATTATGGTGTTAACTCTTTTCAAGTGAGTCTCCAGGTCATCATCTGTGAGATAGATGTCATCGGCATAGGATAATGCCTCATCGTTGTATATTTGTAGTAACTCTGTTACCCTTGCTGAGAATAATCCTGGCTATTCTTGAATCCCTGTGGGAGTCGACAGAAGTGTTTGTATGACCCCATAATTGAGAAAGCGGTCAAATACCTGCTTTCAGGTGCAATGTTTTGACAAAAGAATCCATTAGAGATATCTAATGTTGTTTTATATTTTTTGCGCACAATGTTATTCATTAGTGCTGCACTATGTGAATTATGTACTGCAAATGTTTTACAACAGGAGTTAAGGTGTCTGTAGTCCAAAACTAGACGATATGAATCATCTGGCTTGGAGACAGGAAACAAAGGATTGTTCATTTGAGAGTTGCATGTTTCGATCATCCCTTGATATTCAAGTTGATCTAAGATCTCCCTGACTTGTTTTTTAGCTTCTTGTTTAACTGGGTACTGCCTTTGTGCAGTGGGCTGATTTTTTAACTGGATTTTGTGGTGAGGTGAATCCTCATCCCATCCTACATGATTTTTGTATAAAGCAGGAGCTTGGGCCACTGCCCATTTTCTTGCCAATGTGTATTTTTTATGAATCGGGATATGATTCGAGAAAGCAGGCATAATCATTTCTTCGCCATGAGGGCACTCCCTGACAAACTCTGGTGGCCAGTCTTTTTCAGCTAACAGGATGTCATAGCCTTTAGAAAGGGTCTCCCAAAAGAGACCTTTTATTTTCCTAGTTTTATCTCCCTCTATACGTAGTGTTATTTCATATAGTTTATGGGGCACACTGATTCGTGTGTCTGCAGTTTCCACCTGAATGTATTCATTCGTGTCCACTGTCTCCAGATAATTCATCAGGATCTTGTGAGCTATGGTCACTTCAGCTCCGCTATCTAGCATTGTCTGGCCCCATTCTCCATTTTTCAGCTGTGTCCTCAGTATCCTTAGCATGTTTAATCTTAATACTTGCTACCTTCTTTCTAGGAAATTGTAATTTTTTACTTTGATGAGCAAGTTCCTTGTCTTTGGACTTGACGTGCTCTTCTCTGTGTTCTGACCGTCCTCTTCTTTCCAATTTCTGTGAGGAAGATCGAGAAAGATTGAGTGAGAAGGATCGAGAGAGACCTGTATCAACAGCTTGATATCTGTCTGGTTTTCTCATTTTATCCCTATCTCTAAGGTTATATCTTTTTTCAGAGGGCTCCATTTGGGGAGACTTGTCTTCTCGGCCTGGTGATCTCTCTCTACGCTGAGGAGACCTTCCTCTGGACTGGAAATGCTTTTCCCTGGGAGTGGATTGCTTATTACCATCCCAACTCTTTTTTGGAGTTTTTAAATTATTTTTAATAAAAAAAATTTCAGGATTTTCAGTTAGTTGGGGTTTTACCGGTTTCCCACCCAAACTATCTCTTCCTAGCTCTTCATAGGATTTTTCTATGATTCTGGCAAGTTCCAATGGTTGGTTTGTTATATCTGTTTCCATCAATTTTTGGAGGTTCTTTATATCATCCCTTGCCAATTGAACTGATTCTCTATATGCCTTTGTTAATTCTTTTAGTTTAACTAGGAGTTCTTCGCTTGACATTATTTCGTTGTCTGGGTGTGTTGCATAGTTGCATAGGACCGGCCCCGTTGCTTCTGGTCTACCTAGTGGACCGAGCCTGGTGATGTGATCATTATGTTTTAGGGCGCCATTAAACCAGAGCAGGTGCTCTTTGTAATTTAGTGGGATTTCCACGTCCTCGAAAGGAGTGTATAAATCCGGAGGTTCCTCTATTTTGTAATAGAGGAATTCTTTTGTTATAGCGTTTGCTGCTGGAAAGTGTATCCATGAATAGAATACCTCTGTCTGCCGATATTCATGGGCCTCTACCACGAATATGACTGTACCACCACGTGATGTCAGTCCCTTTTTTATAAGTTTAAGAGTTATAGTTCTCCTTACGTTGACCGGAATGAGTATAACACTCGGGTCATTTTCTTGGATGGTTGTGTCATCCTCCATGAGTTGAGCTGCTATTCTAGCTCTCTCTGCTTCATCGTCACTTTCCACCATTCTTACTGACAGAAAGTTTTTGTTGCAGATTGAGTTTCAAGGAAACAAAGATTAGGTGCACAATATTTTGGAACACTGTATCCTTCAACGTTGATCAAACCAAAAACTAATACATAGGATTCTCATCCTACTAAGTTCCGGCGGATATTAACCTTTCACCCACTCCAGACGTCTATTGGAGTTTTTACGGGAAAAAGGGTCTGTGTGAAAAAGCACGACTGAGTTACTCTAGTGTCTTACGCTAGATTATTGCCTTACCAAACTTTGGGCGCCATGTAGTGTAGTTCCTATTTTCCCAATAGGCTCTGCACATTGGAATAACATAAACAGCAGTGTAGACGTAAGACTAAGGTCATCTAGGTCTCTACTGACTATGTTAAACTTAATTTAGGTTTGCGCCAGCTAGCTCAGAGGTCACTGGAAACTTTCTTGTATGAATAGGGAGGGACAAGCTCCCCTGGCTCAGACAAGAAGGGATTCAGTTTCCGACAACCGCATAAACATGACAACTTTGCTCCCTCAGAATAAGAGTATATCTCTAGAGTCGTGTGAAAACAATAGACAGCTATTTCACTCAGTCAGCAGTGCATACTTAGTTTCACCAGAATGCAGAGAAATAGAGAGACGGGCGTTTTCAATAAAAGGTGTTATTTATTGAGCAGTCTTCTTTCTCATGCAAGAGAAATGAATTGCCACAATTGCAATACTTTAAAGTAAAGTAAAGTGCGTACAGTAAAAGTAGTATTAGGGGGGGTGTGGCTATGAGCCGACTGAGATGGCGGTGTAGTGCGAGAGCTCTGAGACCAAAGCGGCTCTTACTGCATTAATCCGTCTGCTCATCCGGCTTTAGTGCACCTTCTGAAGCTGGGCTGGAGTGTAGAGGCTGAGGGGCACTGTCCGATACTATCCCAGACAAAATCGAGTGAGGACAGCCGAAGGAAGACCGTGGAGACGAGGTGGGCCCTGCCGCGTACCCAGACACCGTCCTGCCGCTGAGCTGCGGGCCAAGGAGCTTCACCGGAAGGTACCGCTGATCGACTGTGGATAGCATCGGCGGTCAGCCTGCGTAGGAGTGGAGGTGGGCCAGTTACGGACAACTGAACACCCAGCGGCGCTGACACCCACGAGAAGGCGGAATTCGGAGCCCCAGCGCCTGCTAAGCTCGGTGCGCTCCGGGACCCGGGAGGGCTCACGGACCGCTGTACTGGCAGGGCTCGGAGGCGACGCCTGCTCCCACCTCTCCCTGGAGACGAGCATATTTACCCGACTGGGGCGCAGGTGCAGGTGCTGTGTGGAGAGAGACCTGGCCATCGTTTGCCGAGACTGACGCTGCCGCACTTGTTCCTGTGCTGAAGGCGCCAGAGATACCCCACGCACAGATAGAACTTGGTGGAACATTCATTACTCCACTGAGCAGCTGAGTCTAAATAAGGACACCTGGATTCTGAGAGTGTCCATAGCTGGTCCTAAGGTGAGCGGTGCGACTGAGTAGAGATACCGCCTGGAAAAAAGACAGGGAGTACTGGCTGGCGACCGGAAGTGTGAGGGCCTGTGGGCTTAGCAGGGGAGTGGCAGTGGAGCCATTAGTCTACTGCTCCTTGCTTAAATACGCCATTATATTGATACACCTTGTTGGCTGAGAAGGGGCCCTGGAAGGCGACGCCATTTCGATACCACTGCCCCACAGCCCGGAACGGCGGTCACATAGACATACTGCGGAACGGAAGCGCAGGTACAATAGCGAGACAACAGCCAGACACAATGGCGGGAAGGGGACCCAGGAATACCGCGGCGCAATCGAAACTGGAGAAGTACACCTTCGATAAAACCGCCACACAACATCCGGAAGGTCGCCCGTCCACGGGCAAAAGTCCAGAAGGAGATGGCACCAAAAAAGTGACATTGGAGGATCTAATAAAAATGCTCTCCAACGTCCAGGCGACAGTGGGATCTATCTCTACGGACGTTGGCCTACTGAGGGCGGATCTCCACAAGATGACAGAGCGTGTGGCGCAGGTGGAGGTGGTCACCAAATCTTTAGTGCAGGACACTTCGGAACTACAGCTAGCTGTGGAGCGCATGGAAGCGGTCACCAGGAAGCTACAGGAACGACTGGACGATCAGGAAGGACGCTCACGGAGGTACAACGTCCGAATTCTAGGCATTCCAGAGTCGGAAGGCAAGCAAGCGATGGATCTGTATGTGGAAGACTTAATTAAGACGAAATTGCAACCGAAGGGCCTCTCCCATTTCTTCTCTGTCGAAAGAGCGCATAGAGTCCCCGGGGGAGCGCCGAAACCGGGGGCACCGCCGCGGCCAGTGCTGGCTAGACTCTTTAATTTTTGTGATAGGGATGCCATACTTCAAACAGCCAGGATCTCTGCACCTATTAAAATATAGAATTCCACCATTGCCTTCTTCCTGGACTATATAGCTGAGGTGGCCCGGCGACGGAAGACTTTTACCGACATCAAAAAAGCCTTACGGGCCAAAGAGTTACCCTACTCCATGCTTTTCAAGGCGAGATTAAGAATAGTAAATAATCACAAAGCGTGGTTCTTCGACACCCCGGAGGCGGCAAGAGAATGGCTGGATGGTTGGAGACAACTCACCAGGCATCACAGGGACATAGCCAGGACCTATTTGCGGAATCAGGTCTGGAGGAAGGAGAACATCCGGAGGAGTGAACGCCAGAAGACACGTCCAATGGTCAAAACCTCTTCAGAAAAATGACTATGAGGCCCTTGGAATCCACTCTGTGTTAGGCGGAAGAGGACACATGGGGCTGCTATCGAAGTCACAGAGCTACTTACCCCCTGCAAGCAAGTACAATGGGTTTGGGTCGGGACTACGCGCTCTGCTAAGTTGGGGAGGCGGGCAGTTTTAGGCCCATGTAGCAGGGAGGCAGGGAGGGGGGGAAGGGAATGTTTGAATGTTTTAGTTCTTGTATTATGCGGCAAAACACGACATGTTCGAAACAACACGAAGGCAACAGGTTATTTGGTGAAAAGTGCACTGCGGGATCCGTCCCCTATTGACTTGCACGAGACCACACACACTGGTAAATGGCGGCACACGTGACAGATACACCTGAGAATAGTATATCACATCCCTCCCACGCATCGACCTTAACAGTCCTAACATGGAATGTCAGGGGATTGGGTGATAAGGTGAAGCGGGGCCTAGTGCTACAATACCTGAAACGCTGTAACCCGGCGATAGTCCTATTGCAGGAAACTCATCTTGTAGGCTCGGCCTCGAAAGCGATGGATAGATGGGGATAAATTCATTGCACATGCAGACTTCTCCTCCGGCTCTAGAGGGACGGGGATACTTATACGAAAGAACTTTCAGATGGTGTGTCAACAGACAAGACTAGATAGTCAGGGCCGCTTTGCAGCTGTGACGGTACAGTGGGAGGGCCAACGTTTCAACTTTGTGTCCGTGTATGTCCCCCCTGGCCTGCATGCCACAGCGCACACTGTCCTTGCGACCTTTCTACTGTCCTTACCGACGGCGACGCTAGTAATAGGGATCGACTTTAATGACGTTATAGATCACGAGATTGATAGACACCCACATACCACGACGGTGCGGGGAGGCAGGCGATTTACCGGACTGTTGGATGCCCTGGGTCTAACGGAATGCTGGCAGGCAGGGTCATTGCACAACTGACACTACCTGAGGGGCATTCGACCTCGGACCCCAGGGCCATAGTTGAACTGCTGGCTGACCATTTTGAGACAATATATGCCCCCAGGCGACGTATTCGACAGAAGAAGCTTATGACTATATTAAAGATCTGACGATCCCCTGCCTCCCACCTGAGGCAGCACTTTTGCTTGAGGCGGACATCACCGTGGAAGAAATACGGGAAGCGACCGACGCACTAGCGTCTGGCAAGGCTCTGGGACCCAATTGACTCCCAGTAGAACTGTGTAAGCAAACAGCTCAGATAACAGCCCCTCATCTCCCCAAAATGTTTGTGGACAGCCTAGAAGTAGGAGAACTCCCTAAAGATCAACGCCTTGCCACAATCATCCCGATCCACAAACCTGGTAAAGCACCGGAGGTGTGCACTTCTTACTGCCCCATCTCCTTACTAAATGCGGAACCAAAGATCCTTGCCAAATTACTGTCACAGCGAATGGCCCCCCATCTTGCCACTCTGGTACACCCGGATCAGTCTGGCTTTATGCCAAATCGTAATACCTCACATAATCTGTGCCGTCTACAGGCGGTGATGGCTCGCCGGGAGTGCATACAGGAGCCGGCGGTACTTCTCTCCCTTGATGCCACTATGGCGTTTGACACCGTGGAATGGCCTTATCTATTTGCGGTGCTTCGTCACATGGGCTTCGGCCCCAAGTTCTGCGCATGGGTCCGCCTGCTTTATACCAGGCCCCTAGCCCAGATAGCAGCTAATGGTCTCATCTCCAGAGATTTCCCGCTCGGTCGTGGGACAAGGCAGGGCTGCCCGTTATCCCCCTTACTGTTCACGCTAGTCCTTGAGCCGTTGGCGATTTGGGTTCGATGGGAACCATCCATCAAAGGTATCCGGTGGTCGCCGTCGTGGGAGGATCGGATATCTCTTTACGCGGACGATATCCTTCTCTATCTCACCTACCCTAAAAAATCAATCCTAGAACTTCTTAATGTCTGCAAGAAATTCGGGAGAGTTTCGGGATATAGAATTAACTGGACTAAATCAGTCTTATTCGTTCTTGCCGGCTGCCCACCCTCACTCCCGGTGGGCTGTCCGTTACGTTACACTGACACCCCTTTTAAGTATCTGGGAGTCTACGTCTCTTCCAACCCGGACAAATTCCACGCCCTAAATCTGAAACCCCCACTGGAACGGTTCAATCGGGATGTAAAGGTGTGGCGTTCCCTCCCTCTCACCCTCCTGGGCAAAGCTGCATTGTTCAAAATGATGACACTTCCCCGTTTTTTGTATCTCCTCGAGAACACACCGTTCCCGGTCCCCTCCTCCTACTTTAAGGCCATCGCAGCGGCGGTTTCTACTTTGCTGTGGGACGGGAAACCGGCACGAATTGCGCAATGCAAACTGGTGAAGGACTGGTATGATGGGGGTATAGCACTCCCTAATATTGAACTATACTACTGGGCTGCCCACCTCAAGCAAATCAATTACTGGCTACACGCCCCCCAGACAGAGCCTGCCTATTTGGCGGACAGGCAGGGTATTGAGTCCAGGGGACTGTTAAGAAACCTCTATAGTCATAGCGTTCGGTCCGATCTACTAGATCCGACTCGTCACACGGTTCAACTTTGGTATAAGGCACATAGACACCTTCAGTGCACGAACGTTATTACGCAAATGACACCCCTGTGGGACTCACACAGATTAGGTTTCATGGGCAACAGCAAAGGGTTCCAGGCGTGGGACACCATAGGTATTTCAGTGGTGGGAGACCTCTGGAAAAAATGCAAAATAGTAGACTTCACTTTCCTACAAACCAAATATGATCTGGCCCAGTCCGAGCATTACAGATACATGCAAATACGACATGCACTTCAGTCAGTCGTCCCCACGGGAGCGAATCTACAGGAATCAACCCCTCTTGAGGACAGGCTGCTAACAGAACATATGCCCCACAAAGCAACATCTTTCACATATCGGAAACTGGTTAACAACCTCCCTGACATGCTATCCAAATTGCGTTTGAGTTGGGTGGACGATATTGGTGACCTTGATGATTCGGAATGGCAAGAGGCTCTCTCCTCGCCGCGAGAATCAGCGATTCCTTCCAGACTTAAACTGGTTCAGTTGAAAGTACTACACCGCACATATTACACCAGAACGGTCCTTTACAAGGGGAGAGCCTCTCACGAGTATTATCTCCATGGATGCGGGGAGAGGGGAACATTCTACCACACCATTTGGGATTGTGGTCGGTTAGCCTTGTACTGGGCAGCAGTAATGTGAACCATTTCCCAAACCACGACTGTTTCCCTGATACCCGACCCGCGTCGCTGTCTTTTAAACATTTGGGATGCAGTAGACTTAACCCATCGTCAACAGGACTGGGCCATGCTGGGAATGATGGTGGCAAAATGCAATATTGCTAGACTGTGGGGTTTTAATGTACTGCCCACATTGAGAGACTGGTGCAGAGACATGGATGAAGCAATGGTGGCCGAGAAGGCAGTATTTGTCCATCGGGGATGCCCTGAAAAGTGGGGACAAATCTGGGGGGCATGGAACAAGTTCAGGGGGGACATATGTGAGCCGCCATGGGTAGACTCGGATGAATACCTTTCAGAATAAGTGTTGGGCCTGAAATCTATATGTCAGTGGTTGTATTTCCTTCTGTGTTGAAACCCGCCCTACTGCTTGACGGGTGCTATAATGTTAAGGACGGGTCCATGGTTGCACCGCCAAGTCTAACAATACTGCAAATATGAACATATGTTTTGTCGCCTTCAAAGATTGAGGTATTTAATGTGACTTTAATTCAATGAAAAGTTTTGTTACACAGAAAAAACAAAAATCATAGACATAAGTCATATCGTATATTTGGAATGTTTGAATTATGTACAACATGTTTCCATTCGCCGCCGGGCCCCAGGGTTATCGGCTACACGGCTGTGTTAACCTGACAATGATATTTCGACTGTGTTGCTATTGCGGCCGGCCCAAGAGGTTGTAGGACTTAAGCTGTGTTATAATGAGAATGTACAATAAAGGTCTTTAAAAAAAAACTTTGCTTTAATAATGTGTCATGTCCACCTAACTCTTATTTCATATTTCCCTGTTTCCTTGTATGGGTTGATGCTTGTTGGACTTGGCCCTTTTTGCAGGGTCATCCCTGAACTTTTTGCCTTCCTCCTGTATTTTTTCTGACCTGTGTTTGTTGGTTTTATGACACTGGGCACTTTACCGCTGCATGCTCTCCCTATTGCAAATAGATGTATGAATTAGTTACTCCATGATTGACTTATTTGATTTACTGTCAGACCCTAGTACAGTGCACTGCATGTGCCCAGGGTTTGCAAATGTAAATCAAATGCTGCTGGTGGGCTTGCAGCACTGGTTGTGCCACCCACAGAAGCAGCCTGTAAAGTGTGTCTCAGGCCTGCCATTGCAGAACCTGTGTGCAGTCTGATACTGGCCTGATGACCGGTAAGTGCACCCACTTGCCAGCCCCTAATTTTTCCCTTTTCTGCATATTAGTCATCCCTATAGTAGGCCCAATGGAAGGGTGCATTGTAGGTGAGAGGTAGGACATGCCCTGATGAATTACAGCCATTTTCGTTTTTCACTATTGCAAGGCTACCTGTTCCCCATAGACTAGAATGGGCAGTTTGATTATAACATCTTAGAATCCTAACTGACTCAGGGAACTAGGTAGAAATTCGAGTGTAGTATGCCTGAACTCAGAATGATAAAATGCATCTTTTAGTGAAGTTTGTTTTAACATTCTGTGTTTGAAAATACCACTTTTAGAAAGTAGGTATTTTCTTGCCTAACTATCCAAGTCTGCCTCTGCTAGGTTGTGTATTCCATGTCTAGAGTTTAAGTGACAGGGGCTGGGGGATGCCAGGAGACATGGTGAGTCAGCACAAGGCTCAATAGACCCATCTGCATGTAGAGTGGCGGGAGGAGTTGCACCTGGGACCTGAATAGGGCTGTGCCTGCCTTCCACAATGTTCACACTACCGTTAATTCAGCAATGCCAAAAACACTTCCATCAATTCAGCAATGCCAAAAATAAAAATTGGCTGAGCTATACAAATTTCACAACAACATGCATTCTCCTAAGGCATCAATTATTACGCCCCCCCCCCCCCTTATACACTTTTTGCAAAAATAAAATCTGAAATACCTAAAAAAAAAACACATCTTAAATTTTAATTGAATGTCATCGCTGCCCTAAATTATGTTTTAAACAACATATATCACAGAAACATTTGGTTGATGCACCAATGATTAGTACTGAGCAGTAGCGGACCCCCCTCCCCCAGCGCCTTGAGTCCCTCTGGGTGAGTAGTGCGCTATATAAATGCCTTGATTGATTGATTGATTGACTGACTGAATGGCCCATTGACAGACTAGGCCACATAGTAAACTAAATGAACATATTGCAAATACATTAAAAAACATGGAGAACATTTACTGAACTGCGCAACTTTTTTCCTTTACAAAAGATCAAAAACTAAATGCACTCAAATAACCAGGCCCCTACTGAAACTGCAGGCAACTCCAATACATTTTAAAATTTGAATTAAAGTATAAATAATACTGCTGCGTGCCCTCTATCAAACAAACAACTCCATTATACAATAGTTTTTTTACTTACTTGTGATATCAAAAACACAAAGGACCTGATTTAGATTTCGGCAGATGGGTTACTCCATCACAACAGTGACAGATATTCTGTCTGCCGAAATATAAATCCCATAGGAGTAATCCATCTGTTTAGATCTAAATCAGGCCCAAAGTCTTGAAATCCAATGGTATTTATGCATCAGACAAAGAGATATCCTTCCAGCTGCAAATCCAAGTGAAAAGTTACCTGGAGATGAACAAAGCACAGGGAGGAGCCTGCTGGACATGAAAATGAAGTTGGAGTCTCTGGGGCACCTCCTTTTTGAAAAGAAAAATAAAATAAAAAAGGCTGCTTGCGCTAAAAAGCAACCTGAGCAGTCCATTGAAGTAGTCATGTTTTCAAGGAGATTTAGCTGGTCGGGGTGCAGCCGTGGTCGTTCGCACTCAGCAGTGTCACAAAAAAGGCTACGTCAGGGCTGGAAGCCAAGCTAGGGGGTGCCAAATCCCATGCATGCTCACCAGCACGCTGCAATACAATTCTTGTGAAAATATTCCACCAGATGTCGGAATTTAGCTGGAACTCTGCATGGAGTTCCAGCATTCTACCAACTCCGCGAGCTGAGTGAATATTTCCACCAACCCCTAGCTTGGATTGTCAGAGGAGCCACTTTTTTCAGCAGGTGAAACAGGATGTCGTGACTGGGTTGACCCTGGCTGACATGTCAAGTTTAGGGGTGGTAGTGGGAGAGTGTGGTGGGGACTGCTGAGGGGATTTTAAGCAGAGCGTAGATGGCTGCCAGCTTCCAGGTCCCTGGAAAATATTGTATGTTGATGGAGGTGTTGAGAATCTGGGTGAGGACTGTGCTTATGGGTGTGAATTCTTTCTTCAAGATGTGGTGGGGACAGTGTTCTGACGGGGCACCTGAGTAGAATGTCTTCATGGTTAAGTTTGTTTCCTCAGTGGTGACGTGGTTCCAGGTGGTCAGGGTGTGTTCGCATTGCGTTCCCACTTCGGTTGGTGCTTGTGTTGTTGCAGGATGCAAAGAATTTCCTTTTAGTGTCTCCAATTTTTTGGTGGTATGTCTGTAGGGCAGATTTGTCAGCATCGATGTCCTTGGTGTATGTCTGAGGCTCCACTTTCTCCCTCGCTGCTTTCAATTTCATTTGTACATCCTGAGTTCTTCCATGTACCAGCAAGCCTGGGATAATGATCTTGTATTTAAGTTTATTTTGCAGGGGCAGCCTGTCTGCACATACAGTGAGACATTTGTGGAAGTTTGTAACATCTGCTGGTAGTTTGCCTGTTTGGTTGGAAAGGTATTTCCGTTGTCAGCGGGCTGGTCATGCAGTGATGGTTTCCCTGGGGCATGGGATGTTGATCTTGAAGCTTAGGAGCGTGTGGTTTGACTAGGTGATAGTAGTGGGTGTTTGATCAAAAGATTGGGAAGGTTGAAACAGATGAGGTCCGGAATGTGTCCAGTGATGTAGGTGGGTCTTTTTATGCGTTGGGTGAAGCTAAAGATCTCAAGTCTATCCAGGAGTGCTGATGAATTGGCATAGGTCTTCTACATGGTAGCTGTGGTCTCCTAGGAGGATAAAGGCATTTAATTTGATTAGTAGATGTAGTAGGTTTTTGCTGAAGTTACATCGAAATCCTGGTAGGTGGTGGACCAGGGTGCAGTGGAGGACGTAGTTTTGAATTTGGAAGGTGAGATGCTCCATGTAGTTAGTTTCTGTGTCAATGGATGCTGTGCATCTGTATGAGTCCTTCTAGATAATAGTGATCCCTCCTCTGGGGTTGTGTTTTCACTTGTCTGATGGTCTTGTAGTTGGTGAGGATGGCTGCTCCCAGACAACTGTGGCATCTTCAAGTAAACAAGTGTTGAGAAGGAGGCATAAGAATATGGTTCATTGTGTCGATGTGCGTCTGTTTGGGTGGTTAGAGGTGGGTGAGCTACAGAGTGCAGTGTGTGTTAGCATGGTGGATAGTGCAGGTGGTGGGTAGTGTAGGTGTGGTGGTAGGTGTAAAAAGTGAAGGCTCCTTATGTGTCATGTGAGGCAGTACCGTGGCAGTGTGCAGAGCAGAAGCCTAAGTTAATGGCATGGAGGTGTGCATTGGGGTAGCTGTGGTTCAGGGACTACCAGCGTTCCTGGCACTGGGTGTACAATAGGTGCAGACAAGCTTGCCTTTGGTGTACCTACTGTGTGCGAGGGGCATGCTGTCTGCATGCCTCCATGTTGTGACCACCATTAAAAAGGTCCTGGGTGGAGGAGCGCAGGGGCAGGAAAGCAGAAGGCAGGAAGCGGGAGAGTGGGAAATAGAGAATGAGTGGGCAAGCAGGAAGCAGCATCATGTAACAGAGAGAGAGAAATGAGACAGAAAAAGGCCAGAAGAAGTGAGAGAGAATTTTGAGAAGATACAGTAAAATATACTTGTGAGCAGAGAAAGAATGAAAGAGGTGAAAAGGGTGCACAGAGTACATAAGAGCAAAACAGAGCAAGAGACCAAACAAAAAAGGAGCTAACAAGGGCAGAAGTAAAATGAAAGTTTGAAAGAGCAGACAGAGAGAACAGGGCAAGAGTGATCAAAAAGCAAATACACAGGCGAGAGACATCACCAGATATAAACAGGGCAAGAGAAATCAAAGAGTGAAAACAGAGCGAGAGAGATCAGAGAGTATAGACAGAGAATGAAAGAGAGAAATAAATGTAAAAAAGAGAATGAGAGACAGAGGCAGAAACAGAAAGCAAGCATTGCACCAAAACTTGGATCCATGAGGCAGGAGCCTTGGACAAGGATCAGGAGGATCTGGTCTGCAAGGGCCTCCAACAGCTCAGGGGACCAGTGCAATTAAGTGCAATAGGTTGAGTCCCATCACCCTGCACTTATGTGAACAAAAATATTTTACGTTTTAATAAGTCCCATTATATCGCTATTTCAAAGTTGCTAACTATTTCTACTCAGCAGACAACCCATAACTTGTTTGACTCTGATTGTTCTGAGCCCACTAGTTGTCTTTTAGCAGTTCTTTCTAGATGTCCAATATGTACAGTTGAGATCACTTCCTGAAAACAGCTTATGAGTTGGTGCTACAATGAAGAATTGGTATTATTAGATCAAAGCTAGCACATTGATAATGTTTCACTTTTTAAAAAGTGGATAACATTTCCTTTTTTGGTGAGGATGCTGGAACTTTCTCAGCTTCCCACATCTCAGCTGAACACAGGTTACTCACTTTAAGCTTATTTATGATAACTTTGATTGCTCCAGTTCGCCATTGTCTCTTTTGGTCTTAAACATTAGAACTTGCTTTCTTATTGATTATGAAGATGTGGCGGCTGTGATTTAAGAAAGACCATTCACATGGACCTGTTGAAATCAAATAGAGAGCTCTTGGCTCATCATTTGACTAGCATTTAGAATTATGCCAGACATTCAGTTTTACCATGTTCCTGGGTCAATTCAATTCCTAATATATTCAAAAGGGTAATCAAATCTATACAACATGCTATAGACCCCTCTCCTTAATTGATTTTGTTGTTAAATAGCAGGAAAGGTATAGTTGAGGTATAAACCCAAAACACTGAGTGCTTTCCATATATGTATTACGTATCTTACCTTCTCAGGTCTGTGTTTAATGGACTAGGATAAACATAAAGGTAGTTCCTATTGCAAGAGTCTTCATCTTTGAGACACACTATCTTTCTCTTTGCATCATGGAGCAATCAGTATTTAGCAAGCAGTATCCATGGTAGGCATGATTGTTTACTGTCACAAGTACCCAGATATCAAAGACTTTATTTTGCCAAAATATGTTTATTTGGATCCTTGGAAGGCATATTTATTAAAGATTTGTGTCGCTCTTGTGCCACGCAACATGTTTCAAGAGCGAGGCAACTCTTATGTTTGATTTATCAAGCCACACCAGGCCACCTTGGGTGGCTTGATAAATCCAGAATAAAACAAAGCAGCACAAATCACTGTGTTGGGTTACTCTGCCCCAGGGATGCATTCCATGAGTGGAGCAGGGGTGTTCCCACATATTTACCCATGTATTTTGGCGCATTCCTGATTTACCATAAGTGGTTGACATAGGAATGTCTCAAAATGCTTTGCCTCCCTATGTGAGGCTTAACGAGGAGAAATATCTTTATGTCTCCTTGTTAATTCCTTTTTCTGTGTCAGACTAGACAGAAATACTGGTCTTTATAAACAAGATCTCCCCATGGGACACCACCTGATGGCCAACAGATCTAGGATGAACACCAACAACCACCGACCACGCCAAAAATCCAGGAATCAACCTGGATGATAAACTCAACATGAGAGGACAAGTTAATGCATTGAGCTCCGCCTGCATCCACATCCTACATATGCTGAAAAAAATCCTCAAATGGCTGCCACAGAACATCAGATTAACAGTCACACAAGCCCTCATCGCAAGCATACTCGACTACGGCAAAGCACTCTACACCCGAATCTCCAAGCAGCTCCTGCGTAGACATCAAACCTTTCAGAACGCCACCACAAGACTAATACTCAACCATGCACACGGCATCCACTTATGCCCTCGGACAGCTCTACTGACTCCCATTCAAAATCACAGCCAATTCAAACTCTGCACGCACACCTGGAAAGCCCTGAACAACACTGGACCAGCATATCTGAACAGCAGCATACACTTTTATTAGACTGCCAGACACCTATGCTCAGCCTCACTCTGACTCGCATAAACGCCCTGAATTCACAAAAGCAGAGCAGTAGATTGGCCATTCTCCTACATCCCACTCAAAACAAAGAACAATCTCCCAGAACACATCAGGTTCTAGTCCTCAATTCTTGAGATCCTCAAGAAGCTGTAAACCAGGCTCTTCAAATAACTCTGTGGGTACAACAAGCTAACACAGCAGTTTATTTGCCTGGATACCCTCATGGGTGATTTGTGAGCTGTACAAATCAACATAGATAACAAAACGTAACATAGCATACATAACATAACATTGCTCATTCATCCCACATCTTGCTGCACTGCCCAATGGCCATGCCCAAAGACCCTCATGGGTGATTTGTGAGCTGTACAAATCAACATAGATAACAAAACGTAACATAACATACATAACATAACATTGCTCATTCATCCCACATCTTGCTGCACTGCCCAATGGCCATGCCCAAAGACCCTCATGGGTGATTTGTGAGCTGTACAAATCAACATAGATAACAAAACGTAACATAACATACATAACATAACATTGCTCATTCATCCCACATCTTGCTGCACTGCCCAATGGCCATGCCCAAAGAGACTGATTTATTGAACTAGGGCAATTTACCTCAATGATACAGCTATCTGTTGTACCCAGACAAAAAACGAATGAAAGATACTTTACATCTCATATTCATTTACTTGTCTAAGGATAGCAGGAGCTTATTGTGTAGAGGAATTGTGGACTAAGCCAAATTGACATGGATTGGTTAAAGAAAACTCTATCTCAGTCCTGCACTGTCACAGCAAGGGAGACAAGAGAAACAAATGTTATCTATAATGCTAATTATGGTAGAGACTTTAGCAATACATATTGCTAATCATGCATGCAGCCATAGCATTCTAAATCACGGCTTTGCAGAGCTGGATAAGCATTGCAGCCTCAATTTTGGGAAGAATGCTTCGCTTAACCCCTTCGCTGCGGGGCTAATGTCCCCGCGGTGCGGGGGGAGGGGGTCTGCGCACGGCGCCGCTGTGCTGATGACGAGCCCAGGCTCGTCATGCAGCACGGTGCTCGTGTGCTCATGGCGAGCCTGGGCTCGTCATGAACCCGCCTGCGCAATGGAACGCTCAGCACAGCGGGGGAATTAGCACCGCATGTGAGCGTTCCATGGCTAATGACGAGCACACGAGCACTGTGCTGCATGACGAGCCTGGGCTCGTCATCAGCACTGAAGGGGTTAAAATGGAGATGTTTTTTTAAATGAATACACAGATTTTCTCTGCCAAAAACAGGAATACAGACAACGTTGCTAGGCACAATTTCCTAGATTAGACAAACACAGGGGGGAAAGCCATATGTCTTGTAACGCCTGTTATGTTAGCAAGGGTTAGCTTTGTCATTTAGCAAGATTTCGACAAAGTGCAGATTTAGATTCAACAGCTGATAAAAATCCAAACTCAAACCTCTACAGCCTGAGAGTTACTGTGAGTAGTTATGATGTAAGCCCACTCGCTAAGCCAAAAATAAGGATAATGGAGAACATTTTGAGTGGTCTCATAATTGCAGTGCCTTGGGGGTTCAAACAATATGGCATTGCTCATGATCCTATTTCTATCACATAAACAAAAATTAGACCTATAGTTTTATCATAAAGCTTTTATATTATTTACATAAATGTCATATGTGCATTATACCATGTATAACAATCTGATTAAACACAGCTTTGGAATGCTGATTACGTCGTTAAATCAATTATTTAGAGGGAAAAAATTGTCTAAAGAAAGTACTGGATGTTCTTTTGTGCTAAATTCAAGGGTTGGTGCAATTGAATGTAAATCATGCCTAAATAAGGGGAACATGAAACAAAGGGAATTTTGTAGCACATATAGAAAACGAATTGCTGCAAGTGAGATGAGATAACACTGGCTGTATTTGATACAATGACTGAGTTAAGAATTCTCAGACATTGAGGCATTAGAGCAGTTTCTGCCTAGTTAATGTAATCATTCCTGCTGTATGTGACTGCCAGTCGAAATACATGCTCTAAAGATAGCCATAATTGCCTTGGTATCAGCATCCTGTCAAGGATTATGGGAAACATACTTAGGAGAAAAAAGACAAATTACTTTCTAGTCTACAACTTCGAAACCTAGTAGGCCTGCTTGTTAAGGCAACATTATTTATGTAACAGAGAGAAAGTGCTCCTGTGTGTGTGTGTATGCATGAGAGATCAGGGGAGAGAGAAGGAAAGAGAAGGAAACTGATATAGTGAGGGAGAGAGAGAGAGAGAGAGAGAGAGAGAGAGAGAGAGAGAGAGAAACAGAGAGAAAGAGGTGCTCAAATGCGAGTAATGAAACAGGTCTTGTGTCCCTAGTTAAATAGTGAAATACAGTTACAATTGTGGAGAACAGGGTGAGCACAAACTAGCAGCAGCTCCTCCACTAAGGCGGAGGAGTGTCGCCCCACTGCTCACGGAGCAGTTCAAAAAGGTAAAATAAAATCTGTAAGTTATTATGATTTTATTTTACCACACTGGCTCAGTTGGTTGGGGGAGCAGGGCGGGGCTGGGCTGTTCAGAGCTCGGTGAGGAGTGGTAGGCACTTTCTAAGTGTGCATGACAGTTTGGCCAGCTGTCTTTGGCCGGCCAAACAGTCATGCGCACTTTGCATGTTCTCCGCCAGGCTGTAATGCACAGCCTGGGTGGAGTACATGCACAGCCTCCCAGTTCCTGTCTAATCCCCGAACCACGGCCCTCAGACCTATCACAACCTTGCTGCAAGGCAGCATCTTGATTGGCTAGGGGATTCTTGGAGCCTGTGTGCTACCTGAGAAGAGAAAAGGATGTAGGAGAGGCGGTGGTTAGGATTTTGTCTTAAGACCAAAACTTAAGACAAAATCCTAACTTAAGTTTAACTTAAGTTTACCTTAAGTTAGGATTGTGTCTTCAAACCAAACCTTAAGACAAACTTAAGACAAAATACTAACTTTACTACTCCTAAATGCCGTTTGTGAATACCGAAAGTCGTAATGTTAGGATTTTGTCTCAGATTACTTTTGTGAATCGGGCCCATTAAGATTCTGATAAAATGCCTTTATAGAGTTATTTATATAGTGAGTTATGTACTGTGATGGTTAGAAATAATTATACAGTTAAACTTTTTGACTACGGAGGTGGGTATTGAATTCCTGCTTTTGCTTTCTGCTTTCGCTACGTAACTGATGGGATCGCGAGTACCAAAGTCATCGTGATCTCCGGCCTCACTGCAAAAAACAAAAACAGGTTTTAGAGATGGTTGTTCTAGAAATAAACTAGAGAAACATGAGTTTGAAGTGTACAGTAATAAACCCCTACTGTGTAAAATACTGTAATATGTGTGCATATATGTATTTTCACTTTAATGAAAAGGCACGATCGTCGCGATTAACGACGATGTTGCGACGACCCGAATAACCATAAAAACTGAAAATAGGTCTCAAAGAAGGTTTTTAAAGAAACTTAGTATAAAAATATGAGTTTAAATATGTTTTGAAAGAAGTATGTATATAGTAATCTGTGCAGTGCAATGTTCAGAATGGATATATATACATATTATTTTCAGGTGTGTTGGTGGTCATTGAATGTCTGCTTTTGTTTTCCGTTTTCGCGACGTATCTGCGAGGATCGCATCATCGTCGTAAAGATTGTCAAAAACTAAAAAAGCAACTTTAGAGAAAAACGTCACAATCATTCGGGTACTAGAGTGGCTCTGACAAGAGCAGTTGTGTTGGTTGTGTGTATATGGCTGCTACACACAAGACCAGATGCAGAGTTTCAGGTTACTGAACACACTGTTGCCTTCATTTGTAAAGTGCACTCCATCATGTCTATAAATTCCATGTATGTCAAAACTCAGATTGTTGTTATGGCTACAGCCCATGCGATGGTCTCTGAGGAGTACAGAAACCGTTTTATTGACATGTTTCCTGGCTTTGTCAATCTGTGGACAGAATTGATTTGATCACTTCCATTTCTGTATTTGGCATGTATCAGAATGTACCAAGACAGTGTGAGGGAAAAGCAACATCAGTTTTGCAAAGGTTTCTTTCATTAGGATTTCCAGCCCTACCCCAGTCAATGTGCCTAGGTCATTGCCACCACAGTGCACAATCATGAGGTGAGGAGCTTGGGAATCCACAATGGATTTAACCAAGGCCAACAACTAATGAAATTTTAACCCTTTCTGGCCATAGCAAGTAATCTGCACATTTGACAAACCCAAGTCCCTGTTAAGACCTCTCTTTTTTGCAGCCTCTTTAACCAAATAGATATAGCTGTGGCCCACAATCCATACTCAAAGCATTTTGAAGTGAAGGGGCAATAGTAGTTAGGAGAAGGCTGGAGCTGAATGGGGTCATTTTCCAAAGGAAAGCAGTTAAAATGGAGGTGTTAAAATACATATCATTGGATGCTGTCAGCAAGAAAGTGAACAAAATGTGGTAGTGTTTTGGATGCCTTAGGAAGAAGTCTTATTTTTGGCTGTTTAAAAAAAGAAATGTAATACAGACATGGATATGCTTTTGAATATGTGGAGTAAACCACACATGCTGTATCTCATTTGGAAGTAGCATGATCCTTCTAGAATTAGCGGTGAACTTATGACCTACTGGTTCCCCTGAGTTGCTAGGTACACTAAGATGAAAGTGTATTGAGGGGAAGTGTTAAACAGACAGATTTTTTTTTTTTTAAGTTGAAGTGTAATGACACAATTTAAGCCATGGAAAGCTTTAACTTCCAACTCAGGACTATGTAATAAACTGTTGTGTAGTATTTAACCCCTTGCATGCTCGTGACAGAACCATTCCGTCACGAGCCATGGTGATGCTGTGCTGGTGATGGAATGGTTCCGTCACGGCCCGGCCGCCAAGCCTGCACGGCGCTGATTCCGCACCTGCGCTGAGGGTACTATTAGGCAGGCGGGGCCATGATGGAACCATTCCGTCACAAGCACAGCGCCACCGTGGCTCGTGACGGAGTGGTTCCGTCACGAGCATGGTGGCACCGCGTGGCCCCCCCTCCCCCCTAGCGCTGATGCGGAATTACCGCCGCATCCAAGGGGTTAAAATAAAAATTATGAAGCTAGATAAAGGTTTGAACTCCTGTTAGTTTGCGATTAATTTACGATGATCGTGAAAAACTTGCGAGAACGCACTGACAGGAACCTCATTTTGAAAGAGAGGGAAAGGGTTAACAGAGGCTAACCATTCACAAGTGGAGATACAGTGGTCAGACATGAAAGACATGATTTCATTTGCTATCTTTCTCATGATCATAAAGGGGAAAGTTGAAGAGGTTGCCATTTTATAGTTGTTTCTATGAGAGTGATGTACCGTTCTTGTGCTTAGCTTTTACAAATCTTAAAAGTGTCAAAACTATCCAGAAAGAGCTAAAACAACAATATAATCTATGAGCTCAGTTCACTGCTATGTATATAACTTTTTAATGATATAAAAATATACATTAGAAATGAAGATGTGCATGGGAGTTTGATTAAAAAGTGTATCACAGTAATGTGAAAAAAATATATCAGATGAACTGTATCTGGCAGAGGGTATGTGTTTAAGATGTCAGTACTATTGAAAATTAACTTGAGCAATGCCTTTAACAATGTCTAAGCATTAGGTGCAGAATAGATACATATATTTTATTTGCATTCTGTGAGTTGTATTAGTTTTAGTCACATTATTACACAGTACTGTAGTCATGAATAAAACATAAGAAAATGTGCTACGCCTGTATATAAATTCTGAAGTAGTAATACTTGTTAGGTATGTATAAGGAAGTGTTTGTCAATGTGGTTTTTAACTTATATGATCGGGTTGCATATGTTTAGATGGTGAGATGTTGTTTTCTGGTAGCAGATAATTATATGTATGATGAGACTGTTGAGTTTACTTGAAGATGCAGACATTTTTGGAAAGTTGGAATGAAGGCATATATTTGTTATGAAATCAGATCTATGTTCTTTAAGGCTCTTGAAAAAATCTTTATATAGTTAGGGTGGTGCATTTCTTTCAACATGCTTTATTTAAAATTTAGGCGGGGTAAAAGTGAAGAATGTCTTTTGAGAGTTTATGTTCTAGCTTCACATGGCATGTAACTTTTCTTTGAGAAATTCTGAATATATGTTTGAAGACACATGACATATTTGCGACATGATGTAGGTATGTCATTAGGAAAAGGTTTTGTGCTTCCAAAAGGCGAGAATTTTTGTTTTCAGTTTTAAAAACGTATTGATGCATGTGGACGCTGAGTAACAGAGCAATGTATACTCTCAGAGACACATGTGTGCAATTATATATCAAGTGTGATATCTAGACAAATTCAATCACCCAGGTACTACACATGCACTCAGAGTATTTACAATGATAAAGTGAGGCTGGAATGTACCAAGGAATATCCTTATTTGGGTTTCGTGGTGGACGATAAGTTAAGTTGGAGACAAGCTATGAACACCAAAAAACTTCTTTTTCAGCGTGCAACTTCGGCTTTAGTCTCTTTTTCGAGAAAATTGGGTAAACCGGCCCCACTAGAAGTGTTAAAGATCTATTATGCAAAATGCCATTCTGTAGCCGTCTATTGAGCCGGGGTCTGGGGATACTCAAACGTCGACTCCCTACAGAGCATTGAGAACGGGTTTTTAAAATATCTGTTGGCGGTACCACAAAGCGCCCCAAATTACGCATGCCACACAGAATTGGGTGTAGACTATCTCATAGATATCATCAGGTCCCAACCCATCCTCCTGTGGCACCGTATTTGGACAAAGACCCAATGTCATTTGACACGCTCACTAATCACAGACTGCTTGGGCTTAGATAGATGGAATAAAACACCCTGGCTAACATATATTAGCAATTTTTTCAGAGATTTGGACCGCTTTTCCTACTTTCAAGACCCCTCCTGTTTAGCCGATATCAGTAGGAAAGGTTTAAAAAAGTTATGCTTAACCCACTTGAGAGAACTTCGTCAATCTCAGGAAATTAAGAAACCTTCCAACGTGCAAATTCTGACAGTACAGACCGTCCCGGGTATTCAAGCATACTTAGCTTACCATCTCACTTCATATGAAAAGTACCTATTAACGAGGTTTCGATTTGATTCTTTTTTTCGTATTGTTACATTTCTTAAAAAACAGGACTGGTCTCCCATTATTATAAAGTGCCCGTGTGATGGAATATCCCCACAATCAACAATGCACGTTACCTTCTTTTGCAGATATTATGTCTTTGCTCGTAAGCGTAGGATCGTGCCGCTCTTACGCACATTAGGTATGAGATCCTGTCGTCCGGCCTATTTGGCTCTGAAATTCTTGTACTCAGAATATGCCACAAAATGTGTAGCCTGCTTTTTAAAATCTTGTTTAAAATATCGTTCTAACCTTGATTGATTAACTATATTGTATTAACTTTTCTTCTTTTTAAAAATGTTTTTCCAAATTGATTTGTTATCTACACGCACTAACCATGGAAATGTTAATTTTTAACTAGCTGTTTTATTTTTTCAGTCTTTGTTCTATTTTTAACTATATTGAGATGTTTTTTTATATGTACTGTTTATGTACTTTTTATGGTTTCAAAAGTTTTGTAACTGAATAAAAGTTTTATGACTGACTGACTGACTGACTATACAGGAACACCCAAGTATTCATACAATCACCCAGATAGTAGCAATATAGTTATGTGAAGACACAGGCACCTTTATGGAGCAAGATCATCAACAGCTCTCTTCAACAAGGCTGCATCCCTGATGCACTAAAGATAGGGCAAGTGTCTCCCATACTTAAGAAACCCACAGCTGATCCCATGGACCTCAACAACTACCGCCCTATCTCCAATATTCCCACCCTGGCCAAACTTCTGGAAAAATGTGTTCATCACCAACTGACAAAACATATCGACCACTTCAACCTCCTAAATAAACACCAATCCGGCTACCGTGAAAATCACAGCCCGGAATCTGCTATGACACACATCATTGATGATGCACTTCAACTCCTGGATCGTAATGAAGCATGTCTCCTAATCCTATTAGACCTCTCCTCAGCGTTCGACATGGTCAAACAAGAACACTTGTCAGATCTGTTGTAACACAGAATTGGTCTTTCAGGTCCAGTGCTCGACTGGTTCACCTCCTTTTGCAAAACCAAACTCAAAAATTCAAGATCAACAACACACTGTCCAAACCAGTACCGGTCACGCTCGGAGTCCCACAAGGCTCCTCACTATCCCCTACACTCTTCAACCTCTTCATGAAACCTCTTACCGATCTGTTACAAACATCCAACGTGCAATTCCACATGTATGCAGACTATACCCAACTCTACCTCAAGATCAGTACCTTGGACGACATTACTTTGATCAACAATACTCTTAAGACCACCCAAACCTAGCTAGCAGTAAATCACCTCAAACTGAATGCCTCAAAAACTGAATTCCTCCTCAATGCTGCCCCCGCCAAAGTCCCCACTATGCACAATCTGATAAAACATCTTACTGCACTAGATGTTCAGCCAACAATTGTGGACTCGGCGAAATCACTGGGTATAACCTTGGATTGTACCCTCAATATGCAGAAGCATATTAGTAATGCAACAAAGACAGCAAACTTTCAGATCAACACACTAAGGAAGCTTAAGCCCTTCCTACCCCCAAATGACTTCAAGTTAGCGGTGCAGGCCTTAGTTTTACCACGGCTGGACAATGGCAGTGTCTCATTATGCGGTCTTCCCAAAACCTCCACAGCTCCTTTTAGAGCCTCCACCAACGCCGCAGCGAGACTCATCACTTGCTCGAAAAAAAGGGCCCACATCTCCCCGGATCTGAAATCTTTAAACTGGCTGCCATTTGAAGCCAGAATCCACCTGAAAATAGCTTGCTTGACGCACAAGGCCCTACATCATAGTGCACCAAGTTATCTCACACAAAAACTCACATTTCTGGAGAATCAATATTGACAAGAAGTGCGTAAAAATTCCTTCTGAAACCGCAAAAATTCAAGAAGAATAAAACCTATAATCGTTCCTTTTCAGGAATGGCACCCATGATATGGAATGCCCTGCCATCAGAAATCAGACGAAACCCTTCCATCCCTTCCTTCAAACTGGAAGTAAAAGGCATCCTTATGGAAAAATTTACATAAACATTGCCTTATTTGTCAGTGGAGAACCCTTATTCCATTTAGCCTAACTACCAATCGAATGCTTATCTTTTATATGTACAACTTTATTCCACTCATTGTGACTGTTTATCATCAATGTTCCATCAATATCGACCGGCTCGGTCTTACACCTTATTTGACTTTCCCTTCTATCTATGCTTGTCTTTGTAGCCAATCAATATTGTCCTGTTTACCCATAATGTCTGCTCTATCCTGTGTTCATGTATTAAGCATTTTGACTTTACTCTTACGGTCCTGCTTATTTTTATTGTTCTGATAGCCTATACACATTTATTGTAATGCACTCTGCTTTATTCATAATGTTCGACCTGTGCCGTGATCTTTTATTTAGCTTCTTGTTTTTTTCTTATGGTTTTGCTTTATTTTTATTGATCTGTTATACCTATACACATTTATTGTAAAGTGCTCTGATACCCGTAAGGGTCTTGTTCGCGCTATATAAAACTTTCAAAATAAATAAATAAAAACTATGCAGATACGGAACCACTGATGTAGTTTATACTCTGGAAATCATGCAGGCACTACCTATTTTCTGAGGGAATTATGTAGGCACTATCTATGCACTCATTGTTGTACTCAGCCAGAAGCACATGTATTTACAAGTTTTAGTGAGGAATATGTACTCTTTTAGAACCATCTGGTGAATTTTTATTTTTTTATTTATTTATTAAATTTATTAAGGGCGACAGCTACCGGTAAGGGTTTCCCGGCGCTGAAAGACTATTGCAGCAAAATACAATCCAAGGGGAAAATTATTGGTCAAAATGCCAGGTCTTTACGGCTCTACGGAAGAGAATATGAGAGTTCTCCATTCGCAAGTCCAAGGGAAGAGAATTCTAGAGTTTGGGTCCTAATGTAGCGAAAGAGCGACCGCCCATTCACGAGAGTCTGAACTTAGGAATACAAAAAAAGGTGTTGGGAAGAAGAACGAAGTGAACGAGCAGGAACATAAGGTTTAACGAGGGACTGAAGATAGGAGGGGGCGACTCCAATCTTGATCTTGTACATGAAGCACAGTGCCTTGAATTTTACCCGGTTGTCAAGATTGAGCCAGTGAAGCTCCTTGAGACGCTCAGTGATATGATCACGTTTTCGACAACCACAGAGAAGCCGTGCAGCAGCATTTTGAACCAATTGGAGACGGCGCATGACCGCCCTGGTAGACCCCAGGTAGAGCACGTTCCCGTAGTCTAGTCTGGAGGTCACCAAGGCCGTCATTACAGATCTCTGGGTGTTAGAAGGCAAAATCTAAAAGATTTTTCTCAACCACCTTAGGATGGTAAAACAGGTGGCTGCAACTTTGTTGGCCTGGTCTTTCATAGATAGATCATTATCAATAATGACCCCGAGATTGCGTACTCGTTCAGATGGAGTGGGTAAGGAACCCATGGTCGATGGCCAGTGTCTCGTGCTCCAAAGATCGGGTTTGTTTCCAAAGACTAATACCTCCGTCTTATCGCTATTTAATTTCAGAAAATTGCGATTCATCCAACGGGATATTTCGGTGAGACCCGCTTGCAAAGATGAGGAAGAGGTGGGATCAGCTTGGGATAGGGAAAACACAATTTGCGAATCATCAGCGTAAGTAAATAAATTCAGACCAAAACAATGTGCAATATGGGCCAAAGGAATAACATAAAGATTGAAAAGAAGAGGACTAAGAATAGAACCCTGGGGCACACCGTGTGGGGAAACATAAGTATTGGACGTAGACGTGTGAGAAAAGATTTGGAAAGTCCGGTCAGTGAGGAATGACGAAAGCCAATGCAATGCTTTTTCGCCTATGGCGAAAGAAGCAAGGTTGTTAAGGAGGATACTGTGAGATACAGTATCGAAGGCTGCACTGAGATCAAGCAATATCAGTGCAGCCGATTCGCCTCGATCTAGTAGTAGGCGAAGATTCTCAGTCACTCCTAGAAGGGTGGTTTCTGTAGAGAATCCCTGACGAAAACCAGATTGAGAGGGGTGAAGAAGATTGTTAGTTGCTACTAAATGCGATAAATGCAGATGAATATGCCTTTCGAGAATTTTAGAAAAGGCAGGCAGTAATGAGATGGGATGAAAATTTGAAGCAACATTGGGATCCGCGGTTGGTTTTTTTAATAGCGGGGTGACCAACAACTAGGGGCAGTAGCCGAGCTAAGTGAGGAATTGAGTAAAGTGCAGATCATAGTAAGTTGAGGGAGCTCTAACTTACGTAAAATTGAAATAGATAAGGGATCAATTGGAGAGCCAGACTTAATATTGTTTAAGATCTCTAGTAGAGAAGAAGGAGAAAGATCAGGCCAAGTCAATAGTGAGGCCGAGAGTGAACAAGGTTCAGTGAGAAGAGAGAAGGAGTCTGCGCCTTTGCTCATAATGGAGGATGAATTAGTTAAGGCATTGTTGTCGTCACGGGCAGCAATATCCTGGTAAATGTTTTCAATTTTAGAAATAAAGTACTGGGCAAGTTCATCACAGGGGGGGGGGGTATAGCAGTAGTTTGTGAGCCAGCAAGATCTCTGACTACATTGAACAATATTTTAGATTTGTTCATTGCTTCAGTGATCATTTTATTAGCATAGGTGGCTCTAGTGTGAGCGCAAGCCTTGTGATATTGCTTTAGTTCCGTTTTATATATAAGACCGGCTGGGATGGAGTAGTCCTTTCTCCAGGCACGTTCCAATTTTTTGCATTGGGATTTTTGAAGACAAAGTGTTTCATTGTACCAAGGGGCAGGTGACTTATGAACAGTTATTTTCTTTTTATTTTAGCAAGGAGGAGACAGATGTTGAGAGCTTCAAAAAGCCAGGAATTCACTAAGCTGGCAGTCGCTTCCATGTCATCCAAACCTAGTGGATAATTAGGCGCAAGGTCGAGCAGGGCTTTATTAAAAGCAACAATATCAAAATTCTTCCAGTCTCGCTTCCTGATGTTCACAGAAGGGTTGTAATTAGACTGTGCTTCATTACTCATTATAGTGAATTTATTGAGGTAATGGTCAGACCAGGGAACTGGCAGTGCCGAAAGGCAGACTAGTTCAATGATATTAGAAAGAATAGGATCTAAAAGATGTCCACCTTTATGAGTGGGGCCCTTATTATGTAAGGTTAGATTCATAGAGGTTAGATCTGCAATGAAGTTACCCGCCATACTATCAGCAGGGTCATCAAGATGCAAATTTAAATCACCTACAATTAGAAAATTACTAGATGAGGTGAGAACAGATGCAATGTATTCTAAAAATTGAGTATGCCAGGAATTTACAATGCCGGGAGGGCAGTACACTAAAAGTCCCGTGAGGGTATTTTTCGGATTGAGAGCAAGCTAAAATGCAATGCTTCGCAACTACCTAAAATAACAGGATCGGACTGGCATTGATATTTTTTCTTAAATATAATTGCCACACCACCCCCTGCCCTTTTAGGACGGTCACTCCTGACAATAGCGTAATCTGCAGGCAAAGCTTCGGCGATGTCAGGGCCGAAGCTGTCGTGAAGCCAGGATTCAGTAATAAAAAGCGCATCCGGTGCTTCGTCGATTAACAAATCGAAAATTTCTCGTTTGTGCTTGGGCAGTGAACGACAATTGTGACTCAAGAACACATAGCTAGGAAGGGAGGAAGTGGTCGACTGTGGTTTTAAACTGTTACAAATGTGAGGGGTATCTAAGTAAAAAGAACAATCAGGGCAATGTTGAGGAAACCGATCAAGCATATCAAAAGAGGTCACTGTGTGGGTACTTGAAGGTCTTAGATCAAGTAGTTGTTTGGTGTCATATGAAAGAGGAGTACCTGTAAAAAGACCAGGGGATATGGCCCCGGGTCCCGTATGGGCGCGGACGGGCGCAGACGGGCACGCCTTTATATATGTAACCTGTTACACACTGTTTGCATGTACTCTGAAGAATTAGTGAGCTGTATGCTGTGATACACATTAATGTGCAGATTGTCATATGGAGTGTTTTCCAAAATATAAATCCAACACATCTAAGTAGAAAAGTATTGAAACACTAAATGTACCGGTGACACAGTTGTAGAAATGCACAGAAATAGGTCTTATGATGTGTTTTTGATTTACAGTATTGAGACACTGTATGTACTTTTACACTTTGTTTGATGTTTATTTTAAAATTGAGTACATAAGGTATAAAGTGTCCTTTTAGCATGTATAAGTGAGAACTGAGATATGCTGCAACTGTGTTGTAGGAGAGGGTGCTATAATATTAAAAGGTAAGTAACAAAGTAAGTTTTGTGTTTTGGTTTGGGATTGGCACATTGAAGTAAGTGCTTGTAGTTACGTAGGTAGGTTGATTTGTGCATTAGCTAGAAAAAAGATATTCAAATATAATTGTTTTTATAAAGAACAATATCTGCATAATTGCAGACAGATTGCATACAAAAGCCAGGAGGGAAAAGGAACAGAAGCAAGTACAGAATCTCTACAGAACTGAGGATCAAAGGGGCAAATGGAGAAAAAGTGGTGAATGCATAAAGAGTTATTGGTAAGGGGAAAAACGAATTTCTTATAAAAATATTTGGACATTTCCAAAGAATATGAAATAATGAAAATAAAATTCAAACTATGAGAAACAATAACAATGGACAAAATCTATATAGCAAGAGCTTGAAAGAATGTAACAAAGTTGTATATACTTTAACCAGGAAACAGATGTAGTGTAAGGAAACCAGAGGTAGGATGTTTCATAGTAGAGGACTTATAAATCTAATGAGAGATATTAAGAAGTATGGAAGAAGGAGACATGCAGTGAAACAGGAAGAACGAGTTGAGAGAGTAGTTGATAAGGCATTTGCTTTGAAGGTGAAGGTTTTTATTTTATTTTTAAATAGAATGAAGACTAGACAAAATGGTGTTGGAGACAAAACAAGAAACAAAATTAGTGAATAGAAGTAACTTTTGTATAGTTTTTGGTGGATAATACATACATACTTCTAGAGCAGAATCTTTTTTTAATGACGAAAGATATCTCCATGCAATTGATTACAGATGATGATGTTATGAAATGAAGAGTGCATTCCTATAGCAAAAGAGGTGATGGTACCTTCAAATGTAGAACAAGTTATTGGAGAACAGGTACATGGAAGGTGGAGTCCGTCACCCGTATAGAAATGGACTTGTAGTTGTGTTTGTAGTATTCAACAGCAATTCATTGATATATTAAAGACATGTCTGCATATTTTTCCAAGGTGAAGTTTAAAACAGAAAATAAGTACTTTACAAAGATTGGATCCTTGCAAGATTAGAAAGCATACACATGTGCAGTGGCACTCACTAGATTGTTTATCAAACAAAGTGTGCCAAAGGACTTTTCATCATTTCAGGATGTTAGATGTACGCCACTCAACAATGCAAACTTTAGCTAGGAGGCTGTACTATGTTAAAACTCCTACTTTATATTTAGAAGAAATGAATAGAGCACTTTTGTATGGTACTGTGGCAGGTGTAGAAAATGTTGTGATGATGTGCAGTTTCATTTCTTTGGTCCTCAGCGGGATTCCAGGGGAAATGAAGAGTTGTTAAGAGGAGGAGTTGTAGAACAGGACACAGATATTACAGCGGATAGTTTTGAAGAAGAGACTACAACATTTACATAGTGTGGTCTAAAAAACCAGAGTATGTTTGTATGTGTTGTTGAAGCACTCACTAGAAGATTTAAACACAGACTGTTGACTTGTATTTAAAAAGTGAAAAAGTAAATATTGATAACTGGCAAAAGTTAGCTGTGTATTTATTTGTAGAGGAACACTTTGACATACAGCAAGTTATATGCGACTAGTGTTACAATACATTAGAAGATAATCAAATGAACAACACATAGCTATTAGATACCCAATTTTGTAAGATAATAAAATGCCTGCTAATGTAGGAGTACTATGAAGGGCCAAAAATAAAAATAAACATTTACATTTCTGATTCTTTGCAGCACTGCGAAGGGCTACTATGGACTGCACTCCAGCACTCACTATGACTCAACAATCCATGCAGTATGATGCCATCCGGGAAAACTGTGGAGCCAAATCTGGAAGTTGGGATTAGACCTCTGAAGGGACTCTCTGTCCCAGTGTTATTGTGGCTGGTATTAAAGTTCAGCCTTGCGTTGCTTTCTTGCTGCTTTTACGCTATTGCTTTGGTTTGTTTTTAGATTGTAAAGCATGGAGGTAGTCCTGCAAAAATATTTTTTATTTGTACCCCTTGACAATTTCTTGTGACATATTGTGCATTGCACAAATCTGCTCACCATCAACTTCTCTTAAACAATGTTCAAGATAGATAAATGGGTGTGTTCTTTTTATTTTTTTAGTTCAAAAGTGTATTATCCAATGATATTAATTTATTTCTCAGTGACAACTGTTTATGTTTTGTTTTTGATTTTTTTGTGGTTTTGTACATGGACATTCTTACAAACTCTGGAGTAATATCTGTTGCAGTGGTCTGCACCTCTTAAAAGACTTTCTAGGTGAGAAATGTTGCTGGTGCCACTGATTTAGATGGTCCTCCAGCTTCCCTCTACTTGATTGCCAGTTAGAGATGTTTTCTATGTTATGTTTTAAGATGATAGACCATGGACATCATACCTCGTGAATATGTTTTATGTGTCCCTCTAGAGTGGATCTTTTCACAGAGTGTGCATTGTACTAGTTTTGGAGCAGCTTTTGATTCCTGTTGAGTTTGGGGCAAAATGGATAGTTTTGGGGTGTTTTGTAGGTATGTTCTATTCGTGAGTTCAGATTTTGAAAGTCATTTTTTGAAATTGTTGTGTTTTTGTTAAATGTGTTGTTAAAATAAAGTTAAACAATTATATTACTGATCAGCTAGACTCAAACTTTGTGTAAAATATGTCTGATTATCTGTTTTACATGTTGTTGCTTGTATTTGTGACTACTGATGTCATTGCAACCTTTGGTGCTGCTGTGAAGAAGGAAAATGCATTTTGATGTAGTTATTTCAACAAATGTTTAAAAAGTGGAACGCTAAATACACTGAAATGTTATGTAAAATATGGCTATGTATGTTGTGAGAAGTTGGCTTGATATATGATGTCTCCAATTCTGGGGACACCTTGTATCAGTCCAAACAATCCCTTATGGTGTCTGGTTGTAAGTCAACCTTATAGACAAGCTATCCTAAGGGTAGCATGGACTAAGCAGCCTTAAAGGCTTAACTCAAGAGGGCATGTGAAGCCAGCTGTTTTACCATATGCAATCCTGTAATATCAAATGAAAGGACACCACACAAGTTACATATTATAAAAATATATGTATTTATTACTAGAATAATCATCTGTACTCTTTATGAGTGCAGAGGCACAAGCGTTAAAACAAAAGCACAGTTAAACATATAAATGTTGCACAATTATGGATGAGGCCGGGGGGCCACGCAAACCATATATTAAAAAGTGGTATAAGTATCACTAATCGAACAGTGGTCACGCCTGGGACCTGGGGAATCGCTCGGACCAATCGGGACTAGCAATGCTGAAGTCGGGAAAAGCCCACGGGAATCGGGTGCAGCGCTTAAAGCACACACACGCACCAATGCAAAGTCAATGGTGCGTAAAAGATATTGAGTAACTGTTTTAAGAGTCTTCCGACTGACCTAGAAGGACAAAACTTTAGACTTAGACACTAGAGGTGTATACCAGTACAGGAGCACCGGCGTTCATGAGTTACCTCACCCACAGGAAAGAAAGGGGTGCACAGGTGCAAAGTAGTGTCGGCTTTCGTCGTGTAGATCTTGGGTGCCTGGAGATGAAGATGCTGCAGGCGGCCAGAAGAGAAGTGTCCGGTGCGATCCAAGGGTGGATCAAAGCTGAAGGGTACCTGAAAGCAGAGGGGACAGAGTCTGGGTCACTCAGCAGTGACCAGGGTGGAACCAGGAAGGAACCAGGCAATGTCGTGCGCAATCAGGTGGTTGTCAAGAAGCTTGTCTCCACTGCCACGTGGACTCTGGGGCACCGAGGATGTCCAGGAGTGGATCACGAGCTGTCCCACAAAGGCTCTCGCTGTCGGCGGTGTCGGATTCTGGATTGGAGCAAACAAACCTTGGCAAGCGCAACCCATGCAGGATTTAAAGATAGCTTCCTACTCGAACAAGCAAGGTCAGAGCGGGTGCTCCTTTTCAGGAGAGCGAGGGCCAGTCCAGAGCAACCGGACTGGCAGGTCAAATTTAAAGGTTTGTCGGTACTGGGGCCGCAAGCCAACGGGCAAGTGACTGGACCAATGCGTTGAGCCAAAAGATGCAGAAGGGCCCCACGCAGCACTCAGCGAGTGTAGAGGGGTGAGCTTTGGTGCAAGAATGGCTCAGGGCTGGGGCTTCTCAAACCCCAATGCACAGCTTCGAGAGTGCTTCGGTAGCTGCATGGTCAGCGCCTCGTGGTCTTTCCAAGATGGCCGGCCCCACACTTCAGGTCACCTCCACGGGTCTCAGCTCTGCAGGGACTGTGGATCGGGCTATTAGAAGGCAGGCACCCTGGGACTTGTTGATCTCTGTTGCTCGAGTTCCGGCGGGAACTGCAACAAAGTAAACATCGAGGTGCTGGATGGTGCCTGTTTGCACAGGGTGGTCACTCCTTGACCACAAGGGAGATTCTTCAGTCTTCTACGTCGAGTAGGATCTCGAAGGGCCCAGAGTTTTGTTTCATAAGTTTCAGTCAGGATAATCTGATGTACGTTGGCACTGCTCCCACTCTTATACCAAACGGGAGGGCTGGATTACCTGCTAGGTCCCTCCTATGGGTGGGACCCAGGAAGGGGGTGGTTACACCCCTTTCCCTTTGTCCAGGGTCGCGCTGGGACTGGGGCTGGTGTGCCCCAGAACTGGTTTGACCGGATTATGCAAGGGGAAGCATTGTGCTCCCCAGGCAGTGTCTAGTTTCTTTCAAACCTCCCTGCTACAATCCACTATCTCCTGTCTGGGGTGGTGTGACACCTCCCCACGACAGGAAACCCTTTGTCCAGGCCTCCTTTGCCAAGTTTCGGTCAGCAGCAGGAGGTCAAATTTGTGTCTGTGGCAGCAGCATCCATTTTGTGATGCTGAGGCTCTGGTTAGGATTAACCGCATTTTAGTAAGGTAACATGTCTTCTCCCTCTAGAAGGGTGAAATGCTACCCCCGTCGCCGCGACTGGCGAGGGGGTAGTATTCCAAAATGTATGACACCAAACACAACATGTTTTGATAAAGCCAAACCAAAGTTAGCACATAACCGCGATGGATTATAATGCACTTAAGAGTATATGGTACGGCATTATCCTGGAACAGCTTAGGGAATTGGTCCCGACAGCTGCAGACAGGCTCAGCTCATGCTAGAGCACCATCTCACATAAAACCAAGCACTCTGCCTCCAGGATTGTTAAGGCCTGCCATAGGAGTGACTTATAGGTATACATGTGTCCAGATATAGGTTGAGATATAGGTATACTATATCTAAGCAAGGGGTGATTACACCACCTTACCCCAGCTGAGTGATCAGCCAGTTGTGTCGATTTAAGTACCAGCCAGGGGTGGCAAAAGATATGCTGCAGCCCCTGGTAGGCCTTGTTGGCACCTATGCCCTGAGCACCTATAGTGCATGGTACAGGGGCTGACAAGGTGTCCAGTTCCAATTGGGTTATGTACCTGTAGTACATGTATGTGAATTTAGAGAGAGAACAGCAGGCTGTGGGTCTGATTAGCAGGCCCACAGCCACATTAAGTCGAAAACCAGTGAAGCAAAAAGCAAAAATTTGGGGTGACCATAGGATAGCAGACCCTACTCTCCTACATATGTGTTTTAACCTTTGTCAAAAACAGTGTGTCCTTGGCAATGGCACTCATAGAATCATACAGGCACTACCTGTGCAATCATCAAGGATGTCCTTTTTCCACCACTCTGCAAACGCGCCTCCTGGCACAGTACTTGTTGGGGGATGAAGTCCCCTTGGCTACTGCTGAGAGTTGTTGGTGGCCAATTACCCCTTCTGTTACCTCCAGCAAGTCCCACTGAGTCAGTTTACTAAGAGGTCTTCTGAGGCCATGACCCCTTTTCTGGACCACTCTGCAACCACGTCTCCTGGCACACTACTGGCTGATTAATGAAGTTCTCTTTAATGCTAAGGGACCCTAGGGACCAATAAACCCTCCTGGTACTTTCTGTGAGTCCTACAGTGCAGGATTACTGAGAGCTGGTCAGTGCTGCACCCCCTTTCCCCACCAATCTGCAAACACCATTTCTACTTACAAAACCATAGAAATTCACTGAAAAAAGCAAAAGTTGCAGGGACGTTATAGCTAGGCTCAGATTTCACAAGGAAAAAAACTGAGAAATTCAGAAGTTATAGTGGGAAACAACCTTTACAACGCAACTTTTACAACGCACTACTATTACAACAAAACTTTTACAATGCAAGATCCATTACATCGCATGCCATTACAACGCAACCATGATAACACATTACACTATAACGCTACCACTACAATGCATGTCATTACAACGCAGTCATTACAACGCATACCATTACAACGCATACCATCACAATGCATAGTACCCTTACACTATCCAGCACTTACCCTACTGTTGCACCCCCTGGAGTTAGAATAGTAATTTTTACCCCTACACTATCCAACACTTACCCTACTGTTGCACCCCCTTGGAGTTAGAATAGTAATTGTTACCCCTACACTATCCAACACTTACCCTACTGTTGCACCCCTGAAGTTAGAATAGTCATTTTTACCCCTACACTATCCAACACTTATCCTACTGTTGCACCCCCTGGAGTTAGAATAGTAATTTTTACCCCTACACTATCCAACACTTACCCTACTGTTGCACCCCCTGGAGTTAGAATAGTAATTTTTATCCCCACACTATCCAAGATTTACCCTACTGTTGCACCCAAGGAGTTAGAATAGTAATTTTTACCCCTACACTATCCAACACTTACCCTACTGTTGCACCCCCTGGAGTTACAATAGTAATTTTTACCCCTACACTATCCAACACTTACCCTACTGTTGCAGAGCTAGCTAGTCCAGATAGACTCAGAGGCCTGGGTGAAGACATTAAAGACAGTACTAAAGAAGAATCCAATGAGGGGTTTTGAGCAATCTCTGACTCTGACTCAATATGTACTTAAATTTAGGGGCAAATTTACAGTCTGGTGGATGGCCAGTTTGGTGCAAGGATCCGTCAACATGACGCAGCCTTGCACCAATCTGTTTTCTTTTTTTCTTTTCAAAAAGATAATGTTCCCCTTCCTACAGGAGTCATCTCCCATGAGGATGGAGGGGTGATAGAGCGTTTACTGTACTCTAAATTGTACGGGTGCATTATACTCATGGTTCAAATGCACTATATTTTATCGTTTGCAGTGTTTCCTGAATATTAAGATGCATTTATTCAAATCATATAAGCATTAAAATGCTGTATGTACATTTCAGTAGGATTTGTATGTATTGGAAAAGGTTATAATTCCTGTATGCATAATGTGCAGGATGAAATTATATTCATATTATATAATTGTGTATCTTTTAAGTTTCCTGCATTGTAGGCCCAACACTGCAGGTTGTTTTGAGTTTCATTTTCCTTGGTTGCTCAAGAATTAACTACATGAATTCCCTTTGTATTCGAAGATAAATTGTTCTCATCCTACGGCAGGTCCAGGAATTCAACCTCGTTATTCTTAGATTTAAGGAGATACCAGGATGTCTTTGAAGAAGACTAGAAGGCGAAAAGGAAGGACGCCTTTTTGTGTCTGGCCGAGCTGAGAATCAAGGTCACTGGAAAGAGGCTGAAAAACCACGGCTCCTGAGGAAATTTACAGAAATGTTGCAATCAACAAGATTAACATGTGATGTATTATGGGTGGAATATTGTCTTTTTGTATGATGCGCAGGGACAGATTCGGGGACTTCTGCATTTGTTTCAGAGGAGAAGGAGCATCTTAGAGCGAGCTCCATAGCCTTAAGCTATCAGACCCATTCGACGTGAGTACTTCTTAGGAAGTCAACACATGCTCACACCTTTGGGGTATGACATAAGGGAGATAGGCAGGACCCTCAACGAGAGCAGTGTAGGGAAACTTAACTTTAGCTTTCTTCCTTCATGTAAAAGGACTTGCACTCAGCTTCTATTCTGTGTTGCATTTTGAATCTGGAGTTCATCACATTATGCCTTTTATGCCGAATGAATTATATTTGTAGACTCGATTCTGCATTGATTTTTACGTACCGATATACTATGATATTCAGGTGTGCTTATATTCAATTATTCGTGGCCTTATAATAAACCCATAAACTGGAGTTCGGAGTCTGTGGTCTTTTATGCATGACTAAATTGTAAGTATAATCTTGGATTGTTTGCTCCCCTCAACCACTTTCAGCAGGCAAATAAAAGACCATCAGTACTGAATTTATTAGGGAAGGCAAGGAGTAAATTCAGTGTAATCAGGGGCTTTATTTATTTTTTATTGTCCCTCACCGCCAGGGTTTGCCTGACAGTGATGGACTGGGTTGAAACTGGGGCTCCCAGGCTCGAGGAGAGCACTGTGTGCTGTAGAGATTGAGGAAAAGAGCGGCAGTGAGGGAAGGACCGGCGCCTCGCAGGCTCCCCTTGGCTGTTTTCTACATTCCCCCTACCCCCATGAGCGGAGCCTGAGTCCAGGTGGGAGCATACCCGGCTTTCTGAGTGCAAGCGGAGGAGACCGGATGAGTCAGAGATGAGCCCCAGTGAGTGGGGCATAGGCGAGGCACTGTGGGTGCCGCTGTCCCCAAGAGAAGAGCCCCAGTGAATGGGGCTTTCACCGCATGGTTGGTGCCAGGGCTGAATTTCACAGCTGTACCGTGAGTGCGGGCAGCTGCAACGAGGGGGCAATTCATTTTGAAGTCCTGGAGTGGGGCTTGAGAGGCTCTGTGGTGCAGAGGCTTATTTTCACAGCTGCACTGAAAGATAGCGGCAGCTGCAATGTGGGGGTATTCACTTCATTAGGAGACCGGGGTGGGTTGCACCCCAGCCCTTTCAAATTGCGTGCATTGGCAGCCAGGAGGGCCAGTGTAAAGGCCTCATGAGGGTAAGTTTGCTCTAAGGGGGCATTGTGGGGTGAGCCCATGGCAGGGCCCCCACATGGGGACACTGACTGGTAGGGAGCAAGACACTAAGGTGATGTATGCACCAGGCCGGTGTTACTATGGTTTCCTGTTGATCTAATGAAATTAATGCATAATTGTGGTTTATGTCTAATGTACTGTGAGTTATGCATAATGTGTTTATGCCTAATGTGATGATGCTGAGTGCAGTATGCTACCAGTAGTTGCTGGTTGTTGTATATTTACTACTTGCATTCTGATGATTCTGACAGTGGCTCGGTTGGCCCTGTCAGGTGTATATAATCCCCTGTGAAGTATTGCCAAGTGCCAGTTGGCACAGTGTATATTTGTGATCTAATGTGTTTATGAGTAATACAAAGGCTATTTTTTATATAACCTTGTGTGGAGTTTCTTTTGTGGTGTGCCTAGTGTGTCGCTGCTGTATGAGTATGCTGCGCAAACGCTTTACACATTGCCTCTGGGGTAAGCCTGACTGCTTGTGCCAAGCTACCAAGGGAGTGAGCAGGGGTTATCTTCAGCGTGTAACTCTCTTGCCCTTACTAGAGTGGTGGTTTCTGCCTGGCTTAGGCGCATGCCTAGCCAACGAGAAATCCCATTTCTAACATGGACAATAAAAAATGGCTATATGTCTACTGATTCTAATTGGATGGGTGGAAATTCTGGAATTCGCTGCCTCTTTCTGTCGGACCTCCAGTTTTAGAAAAAAATGTGGCTGTCCAGATAGGATGATTGATTATTTTCTGTGAGTGTGTAGCACATGTGATCTTGAAATGCAGTGCTGGGATACTTTGGAACTAATAATTGAGGTGATTGGCCCTGTCCCCCTCTTCGGTACAGTAGTACCTTTCTCTCCAAAAAATGGGGACCTACTTGATTGGGATTTTTGGGCCCAGTTCACAGAACTAACTTCAGAAAAAATCCTAAATTTACTTCCATTTTGGTATTCACAGAAGGCACTTACTCATTTTGGTATTCACAGAAGGCACTTACTCAGTTTCAGTATTCACAGAAGGCACTTACTCATTGATGAGTAAGTTCCTTCTGTGAATACCTAAATGAGTAATTGCACTTACTCATTTTGGTATGTATTCAGAGAAGGCACTTACTTATCAATGAGTAAGTGCCTTCTGTGAATACCAAAATGAGTAAATGGTAGTAAGTTTAGAATTTTGTCTTATGTTAGTTCTGTGAATCGGGCCCAGTCTGTGCTGATGGCCGCTTCTAGGCTTTTCGCAGGCTAGGGTCTTCTCTTTGAGCAGCAAGAAATCCACGATCATGCTCCCATACGGTGGAAGCATGGTCTTGGATAGGGCCACTTGGGACCACTCCTGCTTCTCTCTCTTTTTTTGCTTTCAGCTATTTTTTGGTTTACTCGGTTAAGCGCTAGTTCATCTGATTGGGGATAGGGGGCAGTTTTTTGCCATTCCCCCCCTCACCCCAGAAATCCCAGATACGTTTATCCATGTGTGGAAAGTAGTTTCCCAGGACAAGAGCTCAGGTAACTTCAGAATTAGTCCCACCCGAAGGAGGACCGGGTCTTCGTAGGGTCCAGGTTGTACAAGCACATCGGTCGTAGGGTACTGTTTTTGTTCCCTATGTACACATTGGATATTTTGTGTCCGGTGATGGTCTGGACCCCTCTTGGAATGACCTGGTGCTGCATAACACTCTGGAGACATGTGTCTTTTAGTGCTCGTCTGACTTCCCTGTTGACCCTTACTTGCCTGTAAAACGGTGGACCATGGGATTCTGTTGCGGTACAAAAAAATTATTTGGCAAGACCAATGTCCATAGGTTCTTCCTTTTGGGAACATACTCGGGCAATGTGTCGATATTGCCCACAATGTTAACACTGGGCTCCTGAAGTGGCAGGGGTTAGCACAGGAATAGCTAGGGACCCAGGTGTTAGTGTGACGTTCTCAGTCTTCTTAAGGGGTCTTGGTTGCCTTAGGTAGCGCTCCCCCTGTAGACTTCCATTGTGTATCTTCTCGCCCTCTATGGGCCTCCTGTGCCCTGCTATAGGCACTGGCAATCTCTACTGCTCTCTCTACAGTCAAATGGGCATGTTGTTGGACCCATTTCTGTATGGAAAGGTGTAGGTATAGCAGGTATTGTTCGAGGTACACTTTCTCCATAATCTCTTCTTTTGTAGAGGTAAAAGATTGTAACCAACGATCCGTCATATCATGATTAAGATAATATAAGGCCCTAGCTGTCTCTTGTGACCCTTCTCTGATCTGGCGAAGGTGGGTTTGATATGTCTCTTCATCCACTCCCATTCTCTCAAGGATACTTCTTTTAATGACCTCATAGGCAGTCAGGCCGAGCGGATTGGCTGCCTGGTAGGCGGATTGAAGGTCCCCTGAGAGTAGGGGTGCTAAGTACTGTCCCTACTGGACGCCTGGCCAAGCGGCAGCTCTTTTCATTGGTACAGAGTTTGAGAAAAAGAAATCTGGATCCTCCCCACTGACATACTTCTGTAGCACCACTGATGGAAGGGTAGCGTGGCCTCGTTGCTGGCCTAACGTCTCCGCCAGTCGGCTAATAATGGTTTCCTGGGGTTGACCCTGTTCGGTCAGGGCCTTGCAGAGTTTTGTTCTCTGTTCGCAGGGCTGTTTGACCTCTTTGTTGATCTATTTCTTCTTGCCTCTCTTCACAGGGCAGGTAAATTGGCAAGGGCCTCCCCAGGTGGCTCGAAATAAACACAAAAAGACCGGTGAAAAGGAGCGGTGAGAAGAAGGTCTGTCCTAATGGGTTTATTAGGAAAAGGACAGCCTTCACCACACCAAAGGTGATCATTTAACTGGAGGGAGGGAGAACAAGGGGTAAATAAAAAAAAGGTTGTTCTAGAAATTTCTCTTTTCTCCTTTTTATTCTCTTATGCTTTTATATGAACTTATATACGGTTCGGTTCAAAAACTTTATTCGATTCAAAGAAAGAATCATAAAAGTAAAACATTTTACAAAACATGATTACAGTTATAGTTTTAATATGAACCATCTAAAATTACACATTTAGAAAGTTAAAACATAAATTGATATATTCACGAGTCATTTATCAGGATGAAACGTACAGACAATAAAACCCGTACTGATCACCTTAAGTCAGCAAATGTTATTTCACATAATATTTATACTAGAATGGCCATCAAACAGCAACAAGTAAAAACAAATTCCCACAACAATGTAGAGGTCTAAGGCCAAGTTAGCCGTACCGTTTCCTGATCAGGAGTGACACTCGTATAAAGTTTAACATGGCGCAACATACTCCAGAAGATGATAATGATAACAAGTAGGCATAACCTTCTTTATAATTACATGGTTGCCGCCCCTTCAGAATGGGCTTAATAAATCTGGTTCTTGGTTCCTTATATAAGGAACAAAAGAGGACAACATGTATAGTACTCTGACTAACTTTGTTATTACAAGGACAAGGGGGCAGCCTCTCACTGTGGAAATCTAAGTTTACGAACTGAACATCATCTGCGCCAGCTTGTCACCCACGTATAACCTGCACGGCGGCCATTTTGGGTACCATGGTCTCCCTGTTCACGATCGATCGCCAGCGCGCTCCCCTGACCCTGCGAGCGTCCTCCGCGCACCCTGGCTGCCCCCTCCCTCACATGCACAAGTCCGCATGACCCTGTCCTTGGGATTCGCACCCGCGCCTGACCAACACCTCCTCTCCTTTCATGAATACCCCTCTGTTGATAAGCTCCGCGCTTGTTTGTCCACTCAGACCATTCCCCTCATGAATACTTCTCCTTTGATGACCCTCTCCTCTGAATCCGACCGGTCGCACGAGGTCCCAGGCCTTCACCTAGTCGGAAGACGCAGTTTATTGCCCTCTATTGTATGAAGTCACTCCTCTTCAGAGGACCCACTATTGATCAGGGCCTCCCCACCCCCTGGGATACGATCAGGCGCACACATCCTAAGAATCGGCAGAACACTCAGCTGCGTGATAACCCCCTCCTCTTATCAGCAGGTTGAGGACCTCTATTGTGGATGCATGTGGGGGTGGGATTGACACGAGGATTACGGGGATGTCTTTTTCCTTGCTTCACAATGACTTGATTGTAATAAAGAAAGGTCACATGCCATAAACCAGTGTATAAGAGGCCAGGCCTCAGAGAGGCTGTTAGAGCACCTCGAGACGATACCTTGTTGTCTGATCTGATGTGTTCTGCTCCGTCGGAATAAAAACCTCTGTTTCCTGCCTTCCAGTCTCCAGCGCCTGTCTCTTTGTTTGGTAACCAGAATGGTATAGAGGCGGGTAACGCCGGGCAATCTTGAAACAGGCCGACAGCCCTACCCTTTTTCTACAATTGGCGTCCCAAAGCGTGGGGCCCATCAGCGACACGTGGATCCAGTGGGAGAGGTCCCGACGACAGAGTGAACGACTGTAACGATCGGGAGAGCTCCTGTCCGATAGACCCTCGTCTGACAGCCGATCATCCGAACTTCACTAGTTCTGAACAGACCTCTCTCGAGTGATCTACGGTCCTGACTGGGAACCATCAGGAGTGCCGCGAACATCACGAAGAATAGAGGATGATCGGGCGCTGGATTCGGAAGACAGGAAACTGTCCATGCGGTCCGGGTAAGGTCGTGTAAACGCGACAAAATTACGAAATGATTGTTTGATTTGGATAATACTAGTATTACGCTTTGTTGAGTCTTCTGGAGATTCACCGTCTGCAAACGGAGAAACAACAGGCTCTCTCTTTGCAAGCAGTGAAAGATAGGTAACGCAGACTTTTGTCCCCGTTGTAATCCGTCGTGCCTATCTTCCTCCCCCACTGTTTTCCCGAACTCTCGTTCGTGGATTATTGTCTGGAGATTCTCTGTCTGCAAACAGGGAAGAACAAGGTCTCTCTTTGCAGGTAGAGAAAGAGTGGGTAACGCAAACCTTTAACATGTCGTACCCACTTATTCTCCCCACTGATTGTTTGATTGTCCGTACATTAAGTGTTCGGTATAGGTTCTTTTGAGGTATTCACGGCCTGCAAACAACGGAAGAATAGAAATATTCTGTCTAGTCTTTGCCCGCCGTGATAAGATAGGTAGTGCAGACCTTTGTCCCCGTTGTAACCCGTCATGCCTATCTTCTCCCCACTGATTGGTAGCCTGTTCAGCCCGGACCGCTTATTAGAGATGAACCATCCAGCCCCGCTGGAAGGCACCCCTAATAAGGACATGTTCACTAAGCATGGACTAGTCGCTATAGCTTATACTAAGTTATGGCATTAATATACAAAGAAGAACCCTGAAAGTCAGTGGCCACTGATAGGTTCCTTTGACGATCATAAAATAAAAACATTAGAAATAGCGCTCCAGAAAAGTAAGACTACGCCCACTATGCTCGATAGTATCGGCATGTGGCGCAAAGAAACGGAACAACGAAGAAAAAGAGAAGAAGCAAAAATAGGGAAAGAATTACGAAAGGCAGCCCACCTAGCCGCTAAGCAACTGGAAGAAGAAATAAAAGAAAGAAAGGAAGCTACACAAACCCAAGAATCAGGGTTGACAGGTCAATGTCCCGTTAGGACCCCCTCTGCGCTCTACCCTGAATTGCCCTCCAAACAACGGGCGAACGATGAGTTACTGCTAGGTCCCCCAATCATCTACATGCCCCCTCCATATGCCCCCTGCCAACAACACCTGCAAGCCTTGAGTGCGAACGAGAGCGACCTTAGCGCTAGTGCACCAGCCCTCACGGCCTCCGCACCAACCACATTAACAGCACCGCCAGATGACCCCGAGGCTAGCAAGCAACCACCAGCCAGACCAAATAGGTTGAGCAAAGATGAGCGGGATGGGATTGACAAAATAGCAAAGACATTAGTAGAACGAAGGGAGAGCGAAGAATACACAATGAACACCTATAATTCGCATGCCGACAGCCACAGACGGCATTTCATTTTACGATTCAGCTACCACACCCTGAACGCATATGAAGACAGGTATCAGAGTAAGGGCCCCGCTAAACTGACAACACTGTATAGGAAGATTGATGTTGGAGATGGGACTGAACGTGAGGCGACGGAGCTCTTCATGCAGATGCTTGAGGTCTTCCGCCACCTCACGGAACAAAAACCAGAAGCCAATGTTACAGTCCCTGAAACAACCTCAGTAGAAGTAGCCAACACTATGATGCCCATCAGAGAGGCGGCCCCTTACTGGATTCCGCCACGTGGTCTGGGAACAAACGATGATATTAATCACGCAGATGCAAAGGGGAGGGTTGTGTACAATTGGGTTTACCAACCATGGGACCGACAGGATATCCTAACTTTTAGGCAAACTCTGCCCGATTTAAGAAAGAACCCGACAGCATTTTATACCGAATTGGGCACAGCCTTGGGTTCGACGATAATGACTTTGGCGGACATTGACTTGTTTTTTGGGTTATGCCTGCCAGCTGACGTGTGGAAGCAAATCCGGAAGGCTGACCACACGGATCTGTTTGGACATACCTGGAACCAACTCAGTGAACTAGATAGACAGCGAGAGCCTGGAAGGAAACTAGTAGAGGATATATTAGAACTCCCAGACAAATTAGTTCAGAAGTTAAAGACACTGATCCCAGAGAAAAAGGTAGATTGGTCGATAGTCACGGCCTGTCGTCAGAAACCCCAGGAAGATGTATCGGAATACTTCTCTCGATTCGAGACAGTGTTCTCCGACTACAGTGGCCAAGACATGACCACCGCAACCGGACAACACCTATTTGTGCAAAATTATGTAAAGGGTCTATCACAAGAGGTCTCCCAAAAACTGCAGACGAGTGAGAGTAGTTGGGGGGCCTCCAAACCCGCAGCTATCCTTCAGATGGCTCAGTATTACGAGCACCAGAAGAATGAGAGTGATAGGGCATCTGAGAAAAAGAAGAAAGATTTGAAAGAAAGGGTGATGATAGCTCAGATACAAGGTATAACGGTCGGACGGGAACCCCACAGGGGGAACTACCAATCGACCACCCCTAGAAATCCACCTCCCAAAGACCACACCCCAACACCCCACACTGGACGTAGAGACATTAGCGAGGACCAATGTGCCTTCTGCAAAGGATTCGGCCATTGGAAATCCCAGTGTCTGGTTCTGTTAGAAGTGGGCAGAAATAGGGACCCCAAGGATGTAGCGGGTGGGCCGAGAAATAGGGGACAAGGACGAGGGTACTCGAACGACACCAACAATGACCGACCAGGGAGATCGAACACGTTTGACCGTCCCCGACAGAAGCAGTATCAACTATCCGACGGTGAGAATGCCTCCGATTTTGCATAGGACTGCCAGGGGCAAGGGAGGGATCCAGTCGAGCTCTGTGTTGACCAGCAAGGTCCTTACGTCACTGCTAAGGTCCTGGGTACAGAGTCTCCATTTTTGGTAGACACTGGGGCGACACGTAGTGTGTTATCGAAACGACTGATTCCAAGGGCACCCTTGTCTGGCTCACACATTACATCGATAGGTTTCGATGGGACGCCCTCCACTAATCCCCTGTCCGTGCCTATCACCTTTGACCTAGAAAGCAACACCACTGACACAACATTTCTGCTCTCCTCCAACTCCCCTGACGCCATTATGGGCATTGACTTACTGAAGCATTTTCGAGCAACCATTAGGTGTTCCCCAGATGGAATCCGAGTCATCCTGTACGACAACCCAGGCATGCCCAACTCCTGCCCTGCACGACACATGTGCTCCATAACTGACGCTGACCTGTCCTTGCTTGACACCCTGCCTCCGTACCTATGGGCCAAAAATGACTCTGATGTGGGACGAATGATGATTGACCCTATTCATATAACTGTAAGACAGGACACAAAGCTCCCGAAACTCCCACAGTATCGGATATCGCCCGAGGGCGAGAAGGCACTGGTAGCGATCATTCAGTCTCTGGTAGATGCAGGAGTGGTTGAAGAGGTGGTTAGCAATGTCTGCAACAGCCCTATCCTACCCATTGTTAAGAAGCAAGGCGAGGGAGATGAGAAAGCGTACCGCTTCATCATCGACCTGCGAGAGATTAACAAAGTGGTTGAACCCCAATACCCCGTAGTCTCAGATATCACCACCATTCTGACCCTCATCCCGTCCACTGCCACCACCTTCACTGTTATCGACCTCAAGAATGCGTTTTTCTCTATCCCCATCCATCCAGACAGCCATTATCTCTTCGGCTTCACCCTAAAATCCCGCTCGTACCGATTTTGTAGAGCTCCCAAGGGGTACACTGAAAGTCCCAGTATTTACAGCCAGGCCCTCAAAAGACAGCTGGACGCCGTCCAGCTACCAGATGGAGTGGTGTTGATCCAATATGTCGATGATATCCTTTTGGCGGCCGACACCACCCCACTTGCAATCACAGCCACTGTCCAACTCCTACACTTTCTCGCAGAAAATGGCCATAAAGTCTCTAAAAAGAAATTGCAGTTCTGCCAGCCACAAGTGACATACCTAGGCCATCTCTTGTCCAAAGAAGGGAGGAAACTTACGCCCGATCGAATCCAAACCATCCTAGACACCCCCATCCCAAAAACACAAAAGCAAGTCCGCTCTTTGGTTGGCCTTACCTCTTTTTGTAGACAATGGTTACCAAATTTCAGCCTCATTGTAAAACCCCTACTTGCCTTGTTGACCAAAGATGCCCCCTTCCCGCTCCCTTGGACCCCTGAGTGTCAAGCATCCTTTAAGGAATTACGGGATGCCCTCTGTTCCGCACCCGTCCTGGGAACCCCGGATTACTCCAAACCCTTCTCCCTCTTCACCCACGAAAGGGAGGGGTGTGCATTGTCTGTCCTAACTCAATCCATTGGTCCTAAGCAGCGCCCTTGTGCCTACTTCTCCGCCACTCTTGATCCTGTAGCCAGAGCTTTGCCTGCCTGCCTTCGAGCAGTAGCTGCCACTGCTGTCTCTATCCGTCAGAGCGAGGGAATCGTACTTTCAAACTCCCTCACCGTGTTAGTACCCCATGCAGTCGACACCCTTTTGAACCAAACCAAGACTCAACACCTGACTAGCGCACGACTGACAGGGTACGAATTGACACTACTTGCACCCCACATCACACTAAAAAGATGCACGACTTTGAATCCTGCCACATTGTTGCCCCTGCCTGAAAATGACCCCGACGTGCCTCCCATACACGACTGTGTGACCCTCACGGACGAACAAACTAGGAGTAGAGTTGACCTCCGAGACACTGCTTTTACAGACCCTGATGGAGAGCTGTGGGTAGACGGCTCATGCATCAAACTCCCAGATGGCACCACTTCAGCTGCCTATGCAGTAACGACAGCCCGAACAGTAGTTGAGACAGCCCGCATCACACAATGATCTGCCCAGGCAGCAGAGCTGATAGCCCTCACATGAGCATGCATCATAGCCACAGGAACCACCGCGAACGTATATACAGACAGCCAGTATGCCTTCGGGGTGGTTCACCATTTTGGGCTCCTGTGGAGGGAAAGGGGATTCCTGACGTCCCACGGCACCCCCATCCTTCACGGAGATCTGGTTTCAGCCCTGATTGAGGCAGTTCTCCTCCCCGAACGACTAGCAGTGATCAAATGCCAGGCACACAAGAAGGTGACAGACTTAGTCGGACAAGGGAACGCACTGGCCGACATCACTGCACGAACCACAGCTGAGAATAGGACGGTGGCACGCATATATGTGACCAGGTCACAAGCAGAGAAATGGACTGATGCTAGGGAAATGATTAGAGACATCCAGTCGGCCAGCACCCCTCACGAACTGACCGAGTGGGCACGGATGGGTTTTAAGGACGATGAGGGCTACTGGCGGACAAAAGACGCAAACAGATGGCTGCTGCCTGACTCATACCTGATCCCGATACTGACTATGGCACATTCCCCCGCACACATAGGATCTGCACCCATGATCAAACTCATTTCCAAGGTCTGGTACAGCGACAAAATCCCCGACTCGGCCAAACGCCTGGTCCAGCAGTGCCTTATCTGTCTGCAACACAACCCCGGGAAAGGAACTGTGGTACCCCGGGGAGGGTTTGGGACCCCCAATCACCCCTTTGAGGTCCTCCAGATGGATTACATACAGCTGGAGAGATGTCAAGGCTTGAAGTATGTACTAGTCATTGTATGTGCTTTCAGCAAATGGGTAGAGGCCTATCCAACCCTTGACAACACTGCCATGACTACTGCCAAAGTACTACTGAAAGAATTTTTTCCTCGCTATGGCCTTTGTCGAATTTTTTGGAGCGACAATGGCTCCCACTTCATAGCTGAGGTTATCCAACTAATCTTAAAAGGGTTGGGGGTGAAGCAAAGGTTTCATGCGGTCTTCCACCCCCAATCCGCCAGTCTGGTGGAGCGACATAATGCCACGTTGAAGCTGAAATTGTCAAAAATAGTGGCCACCACCGGACTTAAGTGGCCAGATGCCCTCCCACTGGCTTTGCTGTCGATGCGCTCCACTCCCACCAAGCACCATTTAACCCCCTACGAGGTTGTATTCGGGCGACCGATGAACCTCTGGACTGCCCCCAAACCGACCTCCATTCATGACGTCCCGGACGTCCTACTGTCTGATTATTTGTGCAAGTTGACTAAAACGTTGTCTGTAATTCATCAACAGGTGCAGCAGGCCATCCCCGATGCTTCCAGGGGCCCAGGCCACGACATCCAACCGGGGGACTTTGTGCTAATCCGAAACTTTCAACGGGCCAAGAGTCTGGAACCCCGGTGGACGGGCCCCTGGCAAGTGCTGATCACCACCCGGACGGCGCTTCGAGTGGAGGGGAAGCGGCACTGGCTGCACGCACACCACTGCAGGAAGGTCTCCTCGACCCTGGCCACGACAGATAATGTCAACACCCAAGAAGAGCTCCTGAACAAAGACCGGCCAGCACTGGACTGCTATCCTGATACTGAGGCACTCGAACTTGCAAAATTCTCTGATCCCACTGTGCCATCCAGAGAAGGGTATTTCCTGCCTCGAAAGGAGGGAGCTTCGGCTAAGTAGGCCGCGGACTAAGTTAAATCTCAGAACGGTGACCTAAACACAACCAAGGGTTACCGGGAGAGAAGCTAAACGAAGTCTGTGGTTCTGCCCACTACCGAGCACCTTGAAGATGATGGAAGCGCCAGATAAGAAGATGATGGAAGCGCCAGATAAGAAGATGATGGAAGCAACAGGAAATACCCGCTACAGGAACCCAAAGACTGACAATCTGCACGAATCAAAGACAATCGCCTTCTTCGTTGTCTTCCTCTTTTGCCTCCTCCTCATGACCTCCTTCTGGATTCTGGAGAAAAGCACACCCGCTCATCAGGCATTGCTGTCCACTGCACAACCGACCCCCATGAAAGAGCATCACCTGATCTCCCTGTCGCCCCAGCTCCGAGAAAGGCGTAGGGAATTCTGGAACAATTCCTTCGTGCAACTGTTGCACCGACACAACCTTGCTGCAAATGCCACGAACTGTTGGATCTGCGGGTTGCTCCCGCACGCCACTGGACACTCCATCCCTTTCATCCCTTCTCCTTTCTCAGTTCACGGCTCCTGCCTCGCCTGGTTGATCCTCATGCAAGAGAGCCACAAGGATAACGCCACTTCCAGCCAGACAGTGTCGCACTTCTACTCTGAGTTTTGGCTGAACAGAACCGGAAGGACCTCTGCTCCCCTGTGTCCTGTGCCCTCGGGTGCCACCTTCCTTAAGAACATCCCAGCCAAAGAACGTGTTGAAGTGCAAGTGCTCCACAATCCGGCTAGACCCACCTTCTCTCACCTGCAAAAACAAACTGCCGCCACCCTGACTGTGGCTCTGACTGTTGTCAATGTCACAGGTCTTGTGTGTCTCGAAGGCCAGGGAACACGGTTGGTGGGTCACAGTTCCTGCCGCATTACCAGAACATTGGACTCAGTTGATCCCCCTTCCTTTGTTGCTTCTCCAAATATGTACTTTGTTTGTGGCACCAAAGCTTACACCTGGCTCCCGAAAGTTTGGAAGGGCACCTGCTACATCGCCTTCGTTCTCCCTCCCACATATGTCGCCCCTGCTAACCATCACCGGCAGAGGCGCGCAAATGACATTGAACAAACCGACTCCACTGGAGCACAGTTCCTGGATGCAGCAAAGGGACTTGTTCCTCTGTGGGGCCCAATGGCTAACAGCCGCGCTATCCGACACCTGACCCAGGCAGTAGAAACCACAATCAACATCACGGCTGGCATCCTCGCTAACAACACGGCGGAGCTTCAGGCGGTCCGCCTTGTGGCCCTTCAAAACCGCCTTGTTCTAGATGTGGTTCTAGCCGATCGAGGAGGAGCATGCCGCATCATCGGATCTAGCTGTTGCACCTACGTGCCAGATAACTCGCCCTCAGTCTACAAAGCAATTGAACACCTCCACAGACTTTCCTCAGAGGTTCACCGAGAACAAGAAGGATGGTCGCTTGGGAGCTGGTTCTGGGGCACTTTGAAGGACTGGGGTTGGAGGTTGTTTACCTTTTTATTGATACCGATTGTGATACTATGCGTGTGTTGCTTAAGTATTCAATGCCTGCCACCCTTGTGCGCACTTGTTTCTAACTGTGTGTGCCCAAAGACTTTGGACTTCAGAAATGAGCGCATGAGTCCCCTCTATGAGGTAGAAATACGTGGCCTTATGGGGATAAATCCGAACTGACAAGTTGGCAAGACATGTTAAAAGGGAGGACTGTGGAAATCTAAGTTTACGAACTGAACATCATCTGCGCCAGCTTGTCACCCACGTATAACCTGCACGGCGGCCATTTTGGGTACCATGGTCTCCCTGTTCACGATCGATCGCCAGCGCGCTCCCCTGACCCTGCGAGCGTCCTCTGCGCACCCTGGCTGCCCCCTCCCTCACATGCACAAGTCCGCATGACCCTGTCCTTGGGATTCGCACCCGCGCCTGACCAACACCTCCTCTCCTTTCATGAATACCCCTCGGTTGATAAGCTCCGCGCTTGTTTGTCCACTCAGACCATTCCCCTCATGAATACTTCTCCTTTGATGACCCTCTCCTCTGAATCCGACCGGTCGCACGAGGTCCCAGGCCTTCACCTAGTCGGAAGACGCAGTTTATTGCCCTCTATTGTATGAAGTCACTCCTCTTCAGAGGACCCACTATTGATCAGGGCCTCCCCACCCCCTGGGATACGATCAGGCGCACACATCCTAAGAATCGGCAGAACACTCAGCTGCGTGATAACCCCCTCCTCTTATCAGCAGGTTGAGGACCTCTATTGTGGATGCATGTGGGGGTGGGATTGACACGAGGATTACGGGGATGTCTTTTTCCTTGCTTCACAATGACTTGATTGTAATAAAGAAAGGTCACATGCCATAAACCAGTGTATAAGAGGCCAGGCCTCAGAGCTCCGTCGGAATAAAAACCTCTGTTTCCTGCCTTCCAGTCTCCAGCGCCTGTCTCTTTGTTTGGTAACCAGAATGGTATAGAGGCGGGTAACGCCGGGCAATCTTGAAACAGGCCGACAGCCCTACCCTTTTTCTACATCACACCAACCCCCTTGTTTAGGAAAGGCAAAAAGAAAGTGCAGAATGTTTAGCCTGAACCTTGTAAGATAAAACCGCCATTGCACATGGGTTGTAAAAGTTAAGTAGAACTGGTGCTGTAATTTCACACATCCTGTTGACCTGACCAAGGAAAGTGCGTGTGAAGATTTCCAGTAACTTGTTTTAATAAGGGTTTTAATGTCTCCCAGGATTTTTTCAGGATTGTCATAGACATGACCCAGTCCTATTTTATGTAACATGTCACTGACATATGACAACCAAGGGATCTGCTTTCCATTATCAAGACTTTTACAGTCCTGGAGAATATCTCTGGAGAACTGAAGATCCTCAGATAGCCATATTTTGCCCCATAATAATAAGGGCGAGAGGCGAATGATATCACTCACATAACTCATTCCCATTTCATCATGAGAGAAACTATTTGATGAGCCTGATGGAATTGATAGTACACGCTTTAAAATTTTATTTTCCATGACCTGTATCGTGGCAGGGCTTTCAGTCCCCCATACCCCTGCCCCATAGGTGGCCACAGACAGGCATTTAGATCTGTACAGGGTTTTTAGGTGTGCGACCGGTTTTTGGCCTAACTTGCCACAAAAGCGGAACAGACCTTCTATGGAACGACTGGCGCTCTGAACTCGAGCCTTCATTAGTGGGGCCCAGCTCAGTTTGTTATTAAAGAGGTTTCCCAGATAATTAAAATTATCTACCTTTTCAATGGTGAAGTTATTTACCATGAACTTTCTGGATTTTGTCCCCTTTGGGCCACAGACCATTGCAAAAGATTTTTTTAAGTTTACCTTCAGATCCAGGTCCAACATGAAGGTATTAAAGGCGTCGAGACAGATCTGCATACTATTTCCTGTCAGGGTCATGAGTACCGTGTCGTCGGCGTAAGAAAGCATGGGGATGCTCCTGCCGTTAACCTTTGGGAAGTCACAGCAATGGTCCAACAAGTACTTCTCCAGGCCATTTGTATACACTAGGAACAAAAAAGGGGCTAAAATGCAGCCTTGTCGCACACCCTCGGTTGAGGGGATAGATTTTGTTTTTTCCCCCCCCTGGTCCGAACCTTATGGCTACAGTTGTCGCTTCATGCAATCTACGGAGCAATGTAACCAAAGGTTCCTCAAAGCCCATATCATCCATCATTTGCCATAGCTTGCTTCTACAAACAGTGTCGAGTGCATTTGAAAGGTCCATGAAGGCAAGGTGGATGGAAGAATTCCTTGCCTTCATGTACTTGCCTATGATTAGTGCCAAATTCAGACACTGTTCGACCGTCCCCTTTCCTTTTCTGAACCCGTATTTGGAGTTCACGATAAGGCCCACCGAGTCTGCCCATGTTTCCAGTCTGGCCAAGATAACGCTACCCAACAATTTGCATGATGCATCGATTAATGATATAGGGCGATAGCATCGGGGGTCACATCTATCGCCCTTCTTAAAAATCGGCACCACCACTGCCTCCTTCCATGATGCCGGGATACGGCCAATAACAGCTGCCCTAAACACATTCAGTAACAATGGTGCCCATACCTCTGTATTATGCCTAAAGAAGTCCAGAGGTACTGCATCGGGGCCAGGGGCTTTTAATAATTTGCCTTTCCTCAGGGCCTCCTCCACCTCTTGCAGAGTAAGCGAGGAGCTCAGAGACAAAGCTGTCTGTGAGGCCACCAAATCCCTAGAGTCCTCCAGCAGGCCCAGAGGTTGTATTGCATTTGGGTTCCAAAATGTGCTTCCCATGATTCACCTGTAATCTGCATCACGATATTGTCTTTACCATCGCTCGTGAAAAGGGGGCGATTAACTACTTCCCAGAAGAGCCTACTATCTTTTAGCTCCGAGGCCTTCTCTAAATCTTCCCATGCGAGGTTTTTTAAGTCCTGCTTCCTTTTTCTAATGGCCTCTTTGTAGGCCATTCTAGTCGTTCTTACCAACTCTTTATTCCTTGGTTTTTCTTTTAATGCCATTTTTAGGGATTTATGCGATGCAGAGCACACGGCATCAAACCATCTGAAGCCCTTAGATTTGTTTTTCCCAATTGGTTTTTTGAGACGCTCGGCCACATAAAATTTCAAAGTTCCCAATGACCTTTTCAGGGTTAGCTGTAGACGATAAACATGACTCAATTTCGGAGCTATAGGTATTTAAGATCTCTGCCTCTAAGCCCACAGCATCTATTTTCCCCCATTTCATAGTGACACCTTGATTCCTGTTATACTTTATGGATTGCTCCCAATCTGGATGTTTAAAGCTAACAGGGCAACACAGGGATAGCATTAGTGGGTTGTGGTCACTGGCAGCATTTGCAATTACCTCAAGTTTGTCGACATAATGAAAATAGCCACTAGACACAATTGCGAAATCAATAACACTCATCGAACCTCTACTTCCCTGAAAAGTTGGTATTGGGGATGAATTAGGAGCAACCCAGGGCTCCACTATGCATAGGTCATTTAAAAAAATGATGTTATTTAATGCATCCCCCTGGGGTGTTTGCTTAAAGTGTATCAGGGGTTGTTCATGCGAGTCCTCCAAACCACACACATTTGAATCACCATATTTACACAATGAACAATTGAAATCCCCCACCCAAATAATGAAGAGTAGAGACTGATCACAACGTGCCTCAGATATTGCTTCCTCCAAGCCCGAAATTATGGATATCTCATTGTCATCAAAGATATTGTGATACCAGTTGACCAATAACAGCGGTCCCGGAAACAGATTTTCCAACAAAAGCAATTGGTACCATGGGGTGTCAACTATCTTAGAGGTTACCAGTTTATTCAATTTAAGGGAAATTGCTGTCATTATCCCACCCTTTGCCCTCCCTGCTGGTGATGGCACCGCCAGGACATTAAATGGTTGAAAGCCATTAATGTCCTGGGCCGTTCGGCTCCATGTTCCTGAAAACACAGGATTTCATGGCCACCCACATAATCCAACCAGGCCTCATCCTCCAATCTACTAGCAAGACCAGCGATATTCCATGAAATCAGGCGCAGCCTTGGTTCACATAGATTATCACCCACTGATTCTGGTCGTGTTGCCAAATCTTGCCTTAGGATAGGTAAATTTGGTTCACATTCTGATATAATACGGACCTCTGATTCTAGAGAGTTGATAATCTGTTCTTCACAGACAGGGGCATCCACCACAAAGGTGTCATTACATCTTTCATCCCCATTCTCCCTCAAGCTCAACTCTCCTATGGGTAAAACATTTTCATTTTGACTAAATGGTGGTCAGTCCAGCCCCTCCATACCCACAAGTGGATCAAAACGGTTTCTTAGGGGAATATTACTTGGCATCCACCCTAGATATTCCTCTCCCTGAATTCTTAATCTTGGATCATTGTAGGGTGGTTGCAGGAGGTTGTTATTATTACATGGCGGTCCCCTAAAATAACCATCACCCTGGTACCACATTCCAGGGTGATTTTGGGTCGGCCATGCAGCAATATTTCTCTGTGTCCCCCCAGGATGTATTTCACTCTGAAAACTTAACCCAGAGTTATTATGATATAGGTTCGGGGGAACATGATTCAGATTAGGGTAAAAGTATTCCAAACCTATGCATTGGATATCCCCCACTCTGGCGAACCTTGGTTTAGGGCATATCATATCTTTTACCCAACTGTCCCTAAAGTTAATCAGGATACAATCCCCCTCTAGATCCTTCTCACTTGGCCCCACCCGGGGGACTCTTCGCACACTGAGTATTTTTGTTTTAGAGACAGGGGGAAGTGGCCTATTATTATTAAGCCAGAATGTTACTTTATTTATAAGCTCCTGATTTGATTCCGATTTATTTGGCACAACTGCTGGGACTCCTGTCAGGATTACCATAAAAGGGGCAGAGTCCGTTGGCAAGTTTACACAAAGTGATTTTTTTGGAGGAACTCTTTCATTAGAGTCTGTCGCTCCCTGCGATGGAGTTGGCTTGGGCCCAGAGGTGACTGCCTGCTTAGATGTAGTTGCCTTAGATGTTGATGCTGTGGCTGCTACATTTTTACTTTGACACCCCACAGTAGCCACCACTGCAGGTTTAGTCAGAACTGTTTGTACAGGGACTTCCTGGGAGTCCGCAATTGTAGGTGTTTGGGGGGCTTTACTTTGATTTTTCTGGCCCCCTTTCTTTGATGTAATACTATTACACGCAGTCTCAGGAGATTTACTCTTATTAGCCAATATTTCAAGAGAGTGAGTGTTAAGTGAAATAAGATGTTCTAGTTGATCCAATTTTAGGTTAACAATTTGTGTTCTCTCTAAGAGGGGCAACAGGAGGGTTTTCACCAATTTCTCAATATTTGCCAATAGTTCTTCATTATTATTTGGACAAGAAAGGGTTCTATATCCCACATCTCCTGAGGAGTTCCCTTTTGCCTGGCTGTATTTGCCAAAGCTCTTGATGCTGCTGTCTTAGCTAATTTAGCTCTGCTTCCCTTCTTATGATTCCCCCCTCTTTTCCGTTTACTGGTTTTTATAACTACTGGGTCACAGTCTAAGACCTGGGGTTGCGTGGGGATGGACCCGATGGTGCTCAAATTACAATGTTGGGTACTATCCCCCGTGATACTTGATGATATACGGATTTCATCTGGGCAGTCCACTATATCTCCAACAGTGGTTGTCTGGGAATCAGAAATTACCACAAGAGTTGGACTGGCTTCCAAATTACTTGCTATACTCTTTTCGGGAGTAGTTGTAGAGCCAATTCGTCCCAAAGAAGAGCGTTTCCCTGTTACTAAGTCTAGTGACAAACGCTTTTCTGTAAGGGCAATTTCTTTTTCTAATATCCCCGTTGCCCGGATAACAAAGTCATCTAAAGTTCCAGTTGCTTTCCCACTACTAGTCTTTACAGTTACCTGCCTACCCTTCCCTGATCGTAAGGACATCATGTAGATATAAACAATACAATTTAAAGGATTCAGAAGAGGCGATAGGTCTATACCTGAACAAATACAATTCCTACTAACAGTAAATGGAAGCAAGTGCTTAAAGTCCACAAGACCTCGATGAAAGAGAGTGGGCCCGGCCCGACCTTGATCGTCCTTGGACGGCCTTAGAAGGTCCCGCCCTTGTCCCGGGCTTCTCCCGGCGCGCTCCCGCGCAGTGGGTACACGATGAACTAATATAACAAGGGGCGTAATTGGCGGGTGGGCGTGGCCGGCAGGGAGAGCAGCCCAGCTGATGGTAATAGGGCGCGCAGGGACTCCTGGTCCACGGAGTACCTGCCTAGTGCTCGCAGCCCTGCCGGTCGGAAAGCAGCAGCCCCTTAAACAGCAGCGGCTCCCTCAGTTACAGCCGCGCTGCGGGACCCGCGAAGCGGGTCCGGCGAGTTGCTGGCGCAGCTTCTGATGACCATCAGCAAGAAACTCCCGCAACTGGTGTCCGGTCAGTAAGAAGCGTTAAGAAGACAATCCCACCAGGTAGCAGGTAATACACCCCTTTATCTCCGTGGGCGGGTGGGCGTGGCCGGCAGGGAGAGCAGCCCAGCTGATGGTAATAGGGCACGCAGGGACTCCTGGTCCACGGAGTCCCTGCCTAGTGCTCGCAGCCCTGCCGGTCGGAAAGCAGCAGCCCCTTGAACAGCAGCGGCTCCCTCAGTTACAGCCGCGCTGCGGGACCCGCGAAGCGGGTCCGGCGAGTTGCTGGCGCAGCTTCTGATGACCTTCAGCAAGAAACTCCCACAACTGGTGTCCGGTCAGTAAGAAGCGTTAAGAAGACAATCCCTTATTTACTTATATACTTCTATTCAGGGTGAATCACAGAAAGAAATAAAATAATCACAACTGCTGAGAAGGAAAAGAAAACAAAAGAACAAATCAAAAAAATGGCTCAATAAAATAAAAAGAATCAGTGTCAGAGGTACGTGCTTGAGTGGCAATGAGAGGTCCGGAACAGGTGCAAAGACTTTCGGCATGTTTCCCTCGTTTTTAACTCCCCTCCCTTTCCTCACCAGTACTCACCAAAATAGCCGTAACTTTCTGGAGTTGCGGCATGACTTCGGGCTCTCCTGGGGAGTCCGCCACTCCTCCTTTCAGATGTTGGTGGCGTCTATGGAGTTCCAATCCTGGAGGTGGGGCTCGATCACTTCCTCCTCTTCGGTTCTCAGCATCTTCGCCTTGTATCTGGGAAGTTGGAATGCGACTCTGTGTTGTGCAATGTCTTCCGGGTCTGGTCCTCTCTGAAAGGCATCTTCCTCCTTCCGCCCCCACTGCCTCCTGTGTGTCCTCCTTTTTGGTGCCATCCGGGACAACCAATTGGCTCTCTCGTCGGGTGGGCCCATCAGCAGCCTGCGTGGGAGGGGTTGAAGGATTAACCCTTTGGTTCTCTTGTTCTGAGGCTCCTGGCAAGACGACACCTGGTGAGTTAAAGTATTGAGGGCCCGTCCCTCCCTCACACATACATACATACATACTACATAAAGAGATACTTTGGTATATGGAAAAAGTGATGGGGTGGATGTTGAAATACTTCTAGGTGTGCACATTAAAAAATACCACAGCAAATCAAAAAAACCCTGAATGAAGACCAGGTCACAATGGTCTGAGGCACTGTTGAAGTTTTTGTGCCAGCAAACCCTAACCCTAAAAACCGTATAAGCCTACACCAGATCAGAAGCTACATAGTTGTAAAAAAGGCTAGACTTCTAGCCTTTTCAAAAGTGTCAACCATGAATTCATCAATAAAGAATCAGACATTTCAATTAAGGGTGAGCATAACTGGGGTAATTCTCTATAGCGTAATTATGCTTACTTGTGTGAGAAGCATAATCCAGCATTCAGCGCTATTATTTTAGTGCAAAATGCACCCTTGCTTCGAAATGGGCATGAACATGCATTTTGCGCTAAGAAAATAGCACTACATGCCACAGGACACGAACAGCAGTAGCTACCAGCCGCTCACGCTCTCTTAGTTCGCTGTTCACTAGGGGTAAGGCCTGAACCCAGTGTCCTGAGTACGTGGATAGTAAGCATTTTAGAGTAGTTTCTAGATATTGGTTGCCCCGTTCAGTTTGCCCATTGGTGTGTGGGTGGTAGGCAAATAACAAGGCTACCTCTATTCCTAACTTATCATTGAGTGTTCTCCAAAATTTAGTTGTGAACTGAACCCTGCGATCTGAGATTATTTTAGTCAGTAGACCATGCCGTCTTACGATATGATCAATGAATATATGACTACTTTCTGAGGCGGTGGGTGTCTTTTGAGAGGGGTGAAATGTGCTATTTTTTATAACATGTCAACAACTACTAAAATGGATTAATGGTGTGCCAAGGAAAAGGGGGTATAGGCAGAGGCTGTAATAATCTGCCGGCGCAGTGTGATTGTTCTTGTTTCGTGCACAAGTTGGGTAACCAGGTACATATTATTGTATATCTTTCCGCATGTTGTTCTAGTACAAGGTTTTTTACAATTTCTTAGGGTTTTCGTTATACCTAGGTGTCCTGCTAAGGCTGTGTCATGAGTCCATTGAATTACCTGATGTCTTAATTCTATAGTAGGGATGTACAGTTTCTGAGCATTATGGAACAGATGGTCTATGATAGTATGGTTAGGTGTTTTGATCCATTCGTCGGCCTTTAATTTTTTATATTCTTCATGTAAGGCCACCATAAACGTGTCACCCTCGTTGACGGACGATTTCTTTCAGTGGAATGATAGTAGGGGAGGCTGATGTGGCATGGGAAGAGTGAGCATGCCCCAGTCTAAAAAGAACATCAGACTGTAACTGCTTGATCCCTGGGTAAGAGGTGATGATGAAATCGAAACCCACTGAAAAAATGCAGCCATCGCATTTGACGGGAGGTGAGAGCCCTAACCGAGCTAAAGAATTGTCAAGTTTTCAGATCTGAGAATATTCTGTCTGTATGTTTAGCCCCCTGAGGGTAATGCCTCCATTTAGTGAACACCAGTTTGATGGCCAGAAGTTCTCTTTCAGCCACCGTACAATTTTGCTCTGCTGGTAGAATATTTTCAGAAAATAAATGCTGTGGGATGCATGTGGCCAGTTCTTGGGCTCTTTTGAGATAACATTTCTCCTACAGCTAACAGCGAAGCATCGGCTTCGATGTAAGAGGGCTGGTCTGGATTGTGATGCTGAAGAATGGGTGCAGTGGTAAAATTTACTTTTAATAGTTGCAACTCCTGATTGGCTTCTGGAGACCACATGAATGTTGCCCCTTTTTTAGCAGCTGTGCTATGGATGTCACTATCCCTGAAAAGTGCGGGATGTAACAGCAATAAAAACTGGCAAAGCCAAGTATCTGGTGAATTTCCTTGACACTTGTTGGAGTTGGCCAATTGGTAATGGCTTTTACATTTTTGTGGTCTATAGTGATGCCTGTCAGAGATACGTGATGCCCCAGAATGTCTACTTACTGTACATGGAAGGAACATTTGTCTAATTTAGCAAAAAGAGTGGTTTCCCTAAGACGCTGCAAGATGGTGCGTACATGCTTTACATGTTCTTGTTCTAAGTTTGAGAAAATTAGAATGTTGTCTATGTAGACGATGGCCCAAACATCCAAAACTCCTTCAAGACCTCGTTAATGAAATGTTGAAATGCTGCTGGATCATTACATAGCCTAAAGGGCATAACAGTATACTTAAACAGCCAAATGTAGTCCTAAAGGTGGTTTCCCATTCATCACTTTCTCGTACACAGATTAAGCAGTAAGCTCCCTATAAAGCTAGTTTTGTGTAAATGGTGCAATTTCTAGCCTGATCAAGTAGTACCGGAATTAACGGGAGGGGATAGCGGTTCTTAATAGTCACCATATTGACTGCCCTATAATCCAAATAAGCCCTCAACTTCCCATTCTTTTTTGGTACAAAGAAGAGTGGGGATGACACAGGCGACGTGGAGTGGCGTATAAAACCTATCTTTAGTAGTTCATCCAGATATTTGCATTGATATTGAGATTCAGGTTCTGTCAATGAGTAAACTCTACTGCAGGACAGCATGCGTCACGGGAGTAGATCTATGCAGCAATCAAAGGCTCTGTGGGGGGGGGCAGTTGGGTGGCTTTCACAGGGTCAAAAATATCTTGAAACTCCGGGTATTCTTCGGGTAGCTTAAGGTGTTCTGTTCCTTGTACCAATGGTGTAATACAGAGGTGTTCCCACCTCTGGAGCCTCTTGGTAACAGATAGTAGTGCAGAATAGTGACTCCAAGGTTACAGTGAGGAGTACCAAATCAATTTTTGGAATATGATGCTCTGGCCAAGGCACTCACAAAATTACCCCAAAGGTGGGAGTATCTATTAGAACAAAGACAAGTTGTTCAGTGTGCCCATTATCACATCCTGAGGCTAGAGCCTCTGTCTGAAAACAAATTAGACCAGTTGCAGGGATTCTGCCCAAGAACAGAACTATGCAGAGGATTATAGGACCCTGATGTATAGCGACTGAGTCATCCTACCACCTTAGTACCCATGAGCCCAGGACCAACTAGCTATAGTGTCTCACTTGCTCTCCTACTCACTCACAGAGAAACAAGTGATTATGCACCCCAGAAGACAACACTCCCAGATCTCTCAGGAATCACAGTAAGAAGATATACCCTTTTGATTGCACTCTTGTACTTGTCCAAAATTAGATCTGACAGAGACACAAATATTTATTTTAACCAACGTGCCCTAATATGCAGTATACATGCCACAACAAGCAGGAAAATGCATAGTACAAATACAGTCAGCATAGCAGCTAGTCCATATTTCATGAAGGGAGATGTCATCATGAAAAGACAATAGAGAACAGGCTATAAAGTCTAAACTCCCTCCCCTTGCTATGAAGCAGTATTATTATATATTAGAAAATCTCTGGGCTTTGTAAGCAGACCCCATACCTTAGCCTATAGAGAGTAGATCTACCTCATAGGTGCTGTCTCGCTCTTCTCCGTGGAAAGGTCCCTCTCCAAGTGTGTGCTACCTACCTATTCGTGTATCCCAATAAGGCAAAGTACATTGTCCCAAATACCAGCTGCATCGGTATGTTTTGTCTAGGTGCTAAGGCCTGACCAGAACAAAATAATGAGGGGCATTGTTTATCGACCTTGCTCACAATGTTCAGACTAAATCCCAGGAACCTGCAGAGAATGAACACAGCGATGAGTTCTCATGTGAAAACAGCCATGGGAATTGTTACAAAAACAAAGGTGTTTAAGCTGCAGCGTTCTCCTGCTAACTTAGTGAAAACAACAATGTCCCCATGGGCCAAGTGACAGTCCTGAAGACAAGTCTGAAACATCTACTACTTGCACAGGTTCAGGTTTTTCTTGGGGAACTGTAGTGAGCCTGAGCTTGGCAGCTAGAGTCAGATCAAACAAATTGCCTGTGGACCCTGTGTCAAGAACCATGGATATTATGTGCCTCCGCTGTGGGGATAGGATTACTGTGACTCGGATAGTCAGATGCCGTGGAATTTGTGTTTCTGCATTGGTCAGATATTGTGAGATCTGTACAGCTTCTCTTCACAAGACGATCTTCTTTCTGGTTGTGGGCCTTAGTTTTCCCTGCTTTTGATCGACCTCTACACTATCCACAGCCTTAGTCTTTTTTTGATTTTGCAGAACATTCCCTACTGAGCTGACCAGCTTTGCTACAATAAAGACACAGGCTTAATTTACGGCCACTTTCCTTTTCCTCAGTAGATAGTGGACCCCTTATACCTATCTGCATTGGTTTAGTATCAAAATTCTTACTGACTGACTCCTTCTTCTTGGTTTTGAGAACAATTACTCTGACGTCACTGCGAGATCGGTCACCCTTTTGCTCACTCAATCAGTAATCTAGCTTAACCACAAGATCAATACATTCTGCACAATCATCGAGCAGATCAACAATGTGCGAGAGGGAATCTTTAAGGTCCTCTCTTAACACTCAAAAGAATAAGGATGTTCTTTTTTTATCCGGCCAGTGCGTTTCCACCACCAGTGAATTGAAAGTAGTGATGTAAGTCAGCAGGTCCTTAGAATCTTGTCGTAGGTTTTATAACTCATTGTCGCTTGCTTGGATATAAACATATTTTGTAAATAACTTAGTAATGGCAGCCGTAAAAAGCAGAATAGTTGTACAGAAGGGGATCGTTTGTTTCTAACAAAGGAATTGCCCAGTTAGCAGATACACCTCCCAAATAAGAGATTACAAACGCTACTTTAGTAGTGTCATTGGGGAACGCCTGAGGTTTGCATTAGAAATGTAATTGGCATTGACTCTTAAAGGCTTCAAATTTAGTACTGTCACCGTGAAAGTGTTCTGGAGCTGCTAAGGGCACAGGACTGGATGTAGAGACAAATACATGCAGATCCTTGTCAGCAGTTGTGAATGACTCTCTCTGAAATGGTTCTCCAAAAGGAGGCTGGGTTGAAACTGGGCACCTATCCTTGGGTTTAGTATCCCTCAATTGCATGAAATGTGTTCCCTCTCATTACAACTTCCTTAAGTTTTGCATTTTCTTCTTTTTACCTATTCAGATATAGTTGCAACTGTTGCATTAACTCAGACACATTGTTAGCGTCATTGAGGCCCCTTGATAAAGCAGATGCTAGATCATCCATGAATATTTGGCCTTGATTGGTCATGGCACTGCCTGAAAGAAATGTTAGGTGTGTGGCTTAGCCTCCTGTCATAAGCCACATACCTGGATCCCAGATGATTCCAATGGGACGGCGAAACTAGTTCCCGAATCCTCTTGAGACTTGCCCTCATTTACAAGAGACACTGCTCCTGTGGCAAATCCCCGGGGAAAGGGAGTTGGGATGGAGAGAGCATGTAGAGTCAAAGATGCTGCGGCTTGTCTACTCAACAGGCAACACTGCAGCAAGCATTTACACCAGTCTGATGAATTGTACCAGCAGCTATGGTACTTATAAACAAACAAATAATAAAACTTGAGTCTAGTGTTAACTTTATCTCTTAAGGTATCACCTCACAAAAGCTTTTCAAATCTCAACCAACCTTTAGTTTGTGTTATTGATTTGTTTTCATTTAGGTTGCCCATAGAGGCTCCTTTATCAAACCTGTTGTGAGTATGATTTCAGCATCAAACCCACAAGCAAATTTGGATGGAGTTAGCTTCACCCAAGTCCTCTCTGGCAGAGCCCTAACAACAATATGTACAAGTTGAACCAAAACATTGATTAACTTTGTTTTCAGCATGAAGTTGCGACTGAGCTCAGAGGGTAGTAAAATCAAGTCTGTTAATGCGTCTCTCCTTTTTTTTCTTGTCCAGGTTTTTAGACTAATGCAGGACGTTCTTTGTGTTGAGGTTGCAGCGGGAGGATCAAGGGAGCTGGCAAGACAGAGTCCTGGAAGCCAGGAAACAGGTAAGTAGCAGGTGAAGAGGCTAAGAAAAGGAGATGAGTGTGGACAGGCTTTAAATAATGCTTTAGAACAGTCATAAAGGTCCCATTCTATTATTTTGTAACAAGGAACAGATGCAGATAATTAACTTGATGCGGCTGCCTTCTAGAAGGTGCTTTAGAATGTCCACAAAGGTCACGTTCTAAATACTTATAACAAAGAACAGGTGCATATGATTCATTGGATGAGGCTGTCTTCTACAAGGTGTTTTAGAATGTTCACAAAGGTTGTGTTCTAATTGTTTCTAACAAGGAACAGGTGCAGATGATTCATTTTATGAGGCTGTCTTCTAGAAGGTGTTTTAGAATGTTCACAAAGGTTGCATTCTAATTGCTTATAACAAGGAACAGGTGCAGGGGATTTATTTGATGAGGGCTATCTTCTGGAAGGTTCAAGTTAAGGTCATCTATGCTGGTTACTTGATGCTAATTCTGGTGGATGTTTCCGTGGCACCTGCAATCTGACCTTGCATATGCATGGTAAAACATTTGTAAAAGCTATTAAGTCTTTTCAAACAAAACCGGGGAACACCAGCTGCAGCTAGCTATTACCAACAGCATATAATATGGTCAAACGTCAGGGTACAAGACTTTTGTTCATTCATAAGTGTTGGGAGGAATGATATGAGTCATGCCGGTGTAGTGTGATATTAAAGAGAGCTGAGCTGTGGCAGGAATCCTGATAGTAGGTGACTAAACAAAAAGAGTCTGTTGTCCATGTGGTCAGGTTGGCTTCTGTTGCCCGTCCTCCTGCTGACTGACGGGCCTCAAGACCTTCTCCCCAGTGGCAGGCATAGTCAAAGTCTCTAGAAGCCACTTACTAGAGGACCATATCACATGCTTGAAGGACTCCCAAGGATAGAAGTTGGAATTCTCTCAGGGTCCTGCTGGCCATGGCACCAACGCCTGTTCCCCCATATCAAAGTGGGGTGTGAGATTTTTTTTAAATAGTACAGCACTGCTTGTGTTCTCCCAGGGACCAGAGCACACAAATTGCCCAGGGATGATTCTCTGATTCACACTGATATCTGATGATGCAGCAGGTGCCCACATTTCAGGACTTCTATTTATGTGCTGCAGCCACCAGGAACGTTACTGTAGAGCCTTTTGCCCTCAAACTTTAGGTGTATGTTTATTAAAGCTTTCATATGCTTTTCGTTAGCACAATAGCACTGCTGTGTCTTCTTCTTAGCAGCAGTGGACTGTAAGTGACCAGAACACCTCTCCTGTCTGGCACTTAACGGGTTCCATGGCCTAGAATATTTCTTCAATTGCACCTCACTTGCAGAGTGCCTGTGTGTTCAGTAGGAGCTCAGTGATACCCACTCATAGGGAATCCATTATCAGCACCAGTTTTCAGAAGTGCAAGGGATCTTCCTTCAATTAGGGTTGCCCAGCATATCCACCCTCTACTGTCCCGAGAGGGAAGCAGGGAGCAGGGACCAAGAAGTGCAAGTCTAGAGTGTCCTTCAACTTCAAAAAGCGGTGCAACTAAGTTGTGGCATGTTCTTCTCATTCAAGTCCTTCTCTGCTTCTTAAAGTTTCATCATAGTGTAGAGATTGAAAATGGTGGTAGTGAGTAACAGAAAGTGCGAGTCTCAACCCAATCCAAAGATGTTACATTACCCACCCACCTCTTATTGGCACTTGCTAGGAGCAATGCCTTGACTGTCCAACGCCCCTGCACAGCATTCTGGGAAAAATCAAAATATCAGTTCGAAGAATAATAATGGAGAAGAACCTCTCTCTGAGCCAAACTCCACTTATCCAGGTCGGGCTTATGATCTGATAGCTTGAAAGGAACCACCCTGTGCTGACTAGAGCCAGAGGTGTGTCTATGCTCCACTTGTGCTACGTGGGACTATCCTGCCAGTGCTTGTCAAGGAGATGCAGATATTTGCCTATGGAGATTTCACCCCATGGGCCTATTGGTCCCGCAGGAGCTGTGAACTGACAGCTGGCCACCATAGTAATTAATGAGCCCAGCAGGCTAGCTCAAAGCTTGAATCCATTAGGGTTGGGTCAGGGAATTATGCTATATTTTATAAATGTATAAATAATACACATATATTCCTCTGGATATCCATTTGTGACCTGGAAATTTATAGGAAAAGACAAGCCACTGACGCTCCTATATCATGCTGGCAAGCAAAGGTTGGGCTAATATCACTAACAATGTAAGCTTAAACAGTACTGATTTTAACCTTCAGGCACTAGAAAAGGGGCAGTCGTATTGAATTCCCAATAGAATGATAAGGTCTTAGAAGCCACTGACCTATTTTAGCTGGGTCATATCAACCACAGTTTTCAGGCTGATTCAGACAAGCAGTACCCCTCCCAGCTTTTTCACTTGAGCATGCGTGTTAACACGTTCGATGCTGATGACGGAACCGCTCCGTCATGGCATGGCCGCCGCGCCTGCGCAGCGCGTTCTATTGAGGGGGGCGGGCCATGACGGAACCGCTCCGTCATGAGCACAGCTCAACCGCGGCGGGCGACGGAGCGGTTCTGTCACCAGCATGCAGCCGCCACGCGGCCGCCCCGCCCTGTTAGCGCTGCAGCGGAATAGCCGCCGCAGCGAAAGAGTTAAAACACATCCCATACAACCTGCTCAGAGCCCTATGGTGCACCTGTACAGAGCAGGGGACATTATTTTAAAAGATAAGCCCTCGCAGTTGCAGCGCAAGCCTATTTTTAACAGAAACGTACATGGGTGAGACTTAATTAAAAGAATTCACTCTCAACAGAGGTCTGAAAACCTGAGGAGACTCAAAGCAAAAAAACCTTGGGGTTTTCATGAGCAAGAATCTCTTTCTCTATGAAGCAACATTCTCTTGTGTTTATGTAGAGGCTTGTAAGTGGCGGGAATATATGCTTTAATTGTCTTAGTTCCATTTGCAGGGGATATACGTCTCTGCACGATCGAGTAATGAATGCAATGTAGAGACTATTTTCCTTTTGCTGACGTCATTGTTCTTTTTCTGTGTTCGATTGCTTATTAATTTATTTTTTCACTTCTGCTTCATTTTATTGTCTCATGTTATTTATTGTTTTCGCTTTGCATATGTATAGGTATTCTGAGGCCTGTATTGATTCAAAAGTTTGGTTCTTTGCTTTGGTAAAGGTGTGATCATGTTTTAATCATGGTGTACTTTTGGGTTTCTCTCTCAGCCTAAGTGAGTGTAGGTGCTTCAAGTTTTATGCAAGTTTAACAGGTGATGTTAATGTTGCTCAGTTTGAGTGTGCATGGTTCAGTCATTGTGTAGAACACAGACACATAATATTGAGAGATCACTTTGAACTAGCCACAACTCAACGTATTTGCTTGATATGAGATGGGCTAGAGGATTAGGATTCACTTGTTCTTGCACACAAATGCCATTTGGAGATTCCATAATCATATGGTTACCTAATTACGCAGTTTCTCTCTGGAACATATAGTAGATAGGTCAATGCATAATGTAAATATATAACAGCTGGTTTTAAATTAATGATATAATCATCGTCAAGCTTTCAAATTGTCTGTTTTACAATAATTCAAGAACCTATTCAAAGAATGCAAGGTGCATCTATTCATCATATAATAAGAACCCAGGAGGTTTTAAGGTCTACACTCTGGCTTGCAATGGAAAATTTAGAGAACATTGTAGATATTTTTTAATGTCAGGCAAGCAGACTTGTTCTTTCTACTTCATCTAATATTTTAGTATGTTTACTGCATGCGGCTGATGATAGGTGTTGAGATAGATGAATATTGTTAGCATTTGTTATGAGAACGAAACTGGTATTTAGAATGTATTTCATTAGGTGGCATCTTATGAGAAGATTGCAATTGCCAACCCCGTTTAGAAAGAGGACTAAAAGCTAACTTAGTGACCGCCCTTTGGCTTCTCAATTCCAGAAGGGATAAAGAAATAATAAAACCTCGCTCTAACTCTAGTTACGACTCATCACCACATTCTACCTGGTGGAGGAGACCTGTACATGCTGGCCCAAGTGCACATTTAAAGGAGAGGGTTGAATAACACAATATGTTCAGTGTGTGCTCATGTTAAAGTCCTTCAAGATATGGTTTGATTCCGTGACACTATTAGAGTGGCCTTCAGAGGGCCCCAGTTCCTGAAAGGAGACGTTTCACAACCCACTAAGCCACGCATGATGCCTACTCATTAATCTCTATGATTCTTCCATGTCATGGGAGTGCTGTGTTCCCTCATGTCACCGAACCTAACACAGAGTAAATTACAATTTCCTTGTCAAACGAACAGGTCATGCACCTAATTATGTCACAGGAACACTTGATACTAGAGGAATGCATTTCGGCCAAATGCTCACAAGGCTATTGTTCTGTATACTAATTTAAGCCAACACATTTGAGTAGTACATCAAGGAATAAATGCCATATTGAATAAGCTCTACTTCTTAAATTGAATATCTTGGAAAAGCACCAGGCACTGACCAGGCACTCCAAATTTCCAGAGTTCATTAATTGTGCTCCAAGGCAATGGGGTTGTAATATTTACAATTTCTTATGCACTGTCACCAGAGTGAAACCACTAAAAATGTTTAGAAGAGCTGGAGATACGACAACTGTGGTGACCATTTATCATCAGTTTCCATGGCTCTGCAGAATTTCCATGCAACGAAGTTCCGTTTCATGTGTAATACTTGGACACATGTTACCCCTTAAACTTCCATCTCATATACTTTTGATCACTATCTTGACTTTCTTCTTGAGATTGACATGAATTGAAATCAGCCAATCCACTTTTCCATCAGTATAACTTATCCTAAAATGGTTACAATCGTCTGAAGATTGAAAACATGTTAGATTGCAATCAATTCCAAGTTTTACCTATGGATGTGAGGGTAACTGTAAATTGTAAACCTAGCTAGGATGTAGCAGAGAGCAGAACAAAACACAAGGGTTAAAGGCTATAAACAAAGGTGTTTAAATGGAGGCTGGTTACATCGGACTTCCTGTATAGTGTGAGGATGTTTTCTTAAGACGTTTCACAGCTTATTTCTACATTTTGCTGCTTGAGTTAAAATTCCTTAGAAAAAAAACCAGAAGAAAAGAAGCGTTTGTCAAAACTGGAACAGTTTGTTCAATTAAACAACACGGCTTGGAGAACAATTACGGGCACTAGGTCTGAGGACAGGTCCAAATTACATTTGGTTTGTGTCCTTCTTATAAACAAGCACGACCTGTCTGCAACAGTGGACAGATCTATTTGCAGAGTTTAAGGACCTAGCAGACAGGGAGATAGCATATATGGGCAAGCATGCCAGTGCCTGCTTGCCAATACGGGGAGGGGGGACGACCAGGATGAACACTGGCTCGCATACTACGCCCAGATAGGCAATAAAACTATATAGCTGAGCTGAGATCCAATACAAGGGATGCTGTCATAGGTGGGGAAAATATCCTGAATGGGTTCAAAAGATATTATCAGGACTAGTATACAGGACGCATTGCGGACAGCCCCTCTGAGATTACCTCGTACCTTGAAGAGACTGCGATGGTATGGCTATTGAATGGACAGTGGAAATTTCTCAGTGAGCCCCTGACCATAGCGGAGGTGACACAAGCTACCATGGCCCTAGTGGGGCCAAGGCATCAAGACTGGATGAGTTGACTGAAGCCTTTTATAAAGCTTTTAAGCAACTGCTGGCCCGTCAACTCCTTGCATTATACAATGAGGCACTAGATACAGGCTAGCTACTACCTACCCTTCGCGAGGCGGTCTTTACAGTGCTGCTAAAACCAGGCAAGGACCCCAGTAGCTGTGCCTTCTATCACCCCCTCTCTTTGCTGAATTTAGATAATAAAATACTAGCAAAAATCCTCGCCACCAGCCCAATCTGGCATCGCATAGGTTGACCACACTAAACCTCTGCACTATATTTGCCTTCCTCAACAAAGTCTCTCATACTACACCAGCAGCTGTAGCTCTATTAGACGCCGAGAAGGCATTCAACTCACTTGAGTGGCCATTGCTACGCGCCGTCCTATGTAAACTGTGCATACCACCCAATTCCTCGCATTTCTTATGTTTTTTATATACCAGACCCACGGCCCCTCTGCGGGTGCATGGCACACTTACAGACACCTTTCACATACTCCAGGGCACCAGACAGGGATGCCCACTGTCCCCTCTTCTTTTCATAGCCGCAATGGACCCACTGGTCTGCATCCTACAAGACCGCCATTCACACAGCAGGCTACAACGAACACATGGTGCTTTATTGCTTTCTCTATACACAGAAGATATTCTGCTTTTTATTAGACACCCACAATATAATCTATCCCTAATTATGCATGAAATAGCTAGATATTGAGACCTCTCCGGACTACACATCAACTGGGCAAAATCAGAGATCTTCCCACTGATAGATGCCATTCAAGCATCACCCTCAGACTCCCCCCTCTGATGGGCTGAAGATGGCACCAAATACCTTGACATTCATCTTCATAGATACAGAGATCAGATCCTACAACGTAATTATTATGGCCCGGCTATGACATTTCTCACGAGCCAAGTAGCTAGATGGACCAGATTGCCACGCTCCATGGTGGGACGAGTAGCCATTATCAAGATGGTGGTGCTACCCAGGTTTCTGTATTTATTCACAAACATCCCCCTTCCGCAGACATTTTTCCACACACTGTGTAGCACCCTACAGCACCTGGTGTGGGCAGGAGGCCATTCAAGAGTCTACTTGGACACTCTTACTCTCCCTTGCTAGTGAGGTGACCTTGGAGTACCAGATTTCTACTTTTACTATCTAGCCGCCCAAGTACCCCCCGACACCCACATTCCGTATGTCCGCTCTGAATGTGCACTAGAAGGACTTTCACATTCATAGATTCTATCCAAGGGTATACCTTTGGAGGTCCAGGATATCCAAATGGTCTCCATGACATGCTGGGCATGTCGCAAGACGCAACGATTGCTGGGTGGGTTTCCTCTCTATTCCAGCTCCCTTGCCCTCCCACACAACCATTGGCTCCCACTTTCACAAGAAGCACTAGTTAAGCGCACAGTCGATTGATACTCCTTGTCTACCATGAGCGACCTGGTCCCCAACTGCCATGTTTTACACTTAACAGATATTACACCCCCATGCAATGTACCCTATATGGACCTCTTCATTTGTAGGAGACTACAGAACAATCTACGATCCCTTTTGCCCCTCTACCCGCACCCTTCCGATGACCTCCCACCATTGGCAATGGTGGTCACGGCCACAGATGGAAGTCACATGACATCCAGACTCTACAATTCATATATGACTCTGAGACAGGACACTACTGCATAGGTGCGGGGGACATGGGAGGGGGAGCTGGCGATACAACAAATCAAAGCATTTCTATTAACCAGTGACACAAGCTATTACACTTTAAATACTTACACTAATATTATCTCTCACCAGCAGACATTATGAAATTTGATAATTCCAGATCTGATAACTGCCTAAAATTCCTCACTTTCGGAGCGGACTTTGCGCATCTAATTTGGACTTGCCCGGCATTAGCTTCCTACTGGGTGGCTATATATACACAAATATCTGGCATATATGACTCCAGACGGCCTAGTGGCCCTGTTGGGCTCAAAACAAAATGTGCCTCACACTTCTCACTGGCTGGTTTCTATAGCTCTGCTGATGGGCAAGAGCGAGATAGCATTATGTTGGGGAAGTGCCAGACCACCCGTTCCTTCAAATTGGCTGGAAAGTATGAGCCGCTGCAAGAGCAAGGAGGGAGATTATACCAACCTACAGCCCCTCACATCCCGCCCCCGGGATGTCTGGGCACCCTTTCGCACATACGTCCACACTCTACTTCATGACTCCACTGATCAATCTTCAACCCCCGGTTCACCCAACGATGGGCAGCACCCCCCATTTTATCCGTCTGTGGGTCAGAGTCACATTTGATTGTTCGGCTATATTAATACTATGTGGGCGGGCGGCGCTTTCAGCACCGTCCGCCGCAATGGTAAAAATACAGGATGCGCCCGCCAGTGTGGCGGGCGCATCCTAATTGCCAAGGCGGGACCGCCACTCCTATGGCGGGCGTTCCCGTTTTGCACTGGGATGGCGGGCGGGCAAAGCCCGCTTGCCATCCTAATGGACCCCCATGTGTTGATAATAATTCTGTGAAACTCAGTGTTTTAAACAGTCGATAATTTGCAATTGTCAACTGTCTATTTGTTTGTATTTAAAATTCAATAAAGACAAATAAAAAAAACGTTTCTGGTGTGCCATATATGGTGATAAATGTTGGTTGCTGCCTTTGGAGTCTTAAATTAATGGTCAATGGTTACTACAGGTGGGTCTCAACTTCGCGTGGACACAGTGTGGCCAGTGGTGAACGTCTTCAGATGTACGCATGGGGAATGCACAATCACTACATGTGTTGGAACCTGATTGGCTATGTATTCCTAACTCATGTGGCATCTGACTTTATTGTGTTTTTATGAGTGTGCATACACACTCCAGCCATGTGTGCTTTATTGGGTCAAGCTCCCATGACGATTGTAATGTTGCTGCAATTATCTGTGGAACTGTAATAGAGTTTCCTGCCCGAGTGTTTGCCTGCCAACAACGCACTCACAGACCTGTGACCTATCAATAAGTAATTCCCAGGCCTACGTCTCCTGGCCTGCCTGATTGCATATTTGCAAGTCGAGGTTGATGTAGAATTCACAATGGACAAATATGTTAATAAAGAAGATATTTCATTTTAATCAATGTATGCATCATTTTCCATATTAACATTTTCAGGACAGTTGGAGTCATTCTGGTTCCTGAAGGAATGCTCCTGGGGAGATGGACAGAAAAGAGTTGCCTTCTATTTCTGTGTTGAAATTTTTTATTGAAAAGTTTTTAGATGAAAATACAGAAACACATACATATACAAATAGGCAATAAAATAAGATATTGATAAATGAATCATGATACATATATGAAAGTGATATAGTTATAAATAGGATATATTGTATATGGAAAAGCAGAAATATCAAATATACTATAAGCTATAAAGCAAAGAATAGCAGAAAAGAAGAAAGAGAAGGAATAAAAGGAAAAGAGGAAAGAAAAGGAAAGGAAAAAGAACAAAGAAAGATTCCCAGAGTAACAAGAGAAAGGAGTAAAGAGGTAAGGCCGAGACACATGAAAACGATAAAGGAGCAGACAAAAAACCAGGAAAAGTGCACAAACGCAAAATAAAAATAATTAGGTAGGAATAACAGATGTTGAAGAGGAAGGGGTGGAGACAAAGTCACTATCCACCGTGGCTTCCAAGAATGGGGACCATGTTTGAAGAAAAACAGAAGCCTGATCTTGCAAGTTATAAATTGCACGTTCGTAAGAGGCTGTTTGTACCATGGCCACCACCCACTCTTCCTTAGAAGGAGATAAGGAGGGTTTCCAATGACGTAATATACAAATTTTGGCCGTAGCCAAAGCAGTGTGAAGAAGACGAGTCTGTGGTTTAGACAATGTCGGAAGACCACGAAAATCATGTAAAATAATATTTGCAGAAGTAAAGGGTAATGGTAATGACATAGTAGATGCCAGAGTCTTTCTTATAAAAAGCCAAAATGACCTAGTACAGTGGCATTCACAAATGATGTGTGTAATATCACAGCCAGAAGCTGAACATCTCCAACACAGAGAATGTGTTATCAGTTTAGCATGATGCAATTTAGATGGAGACCAGTGCCATTCATGGATGATTTTGAAAATGCAAAATTTGAGACGAGCCTCTCGGACACCTTTATATAAACCTTCCAGAATCTGATCCCATTGGGTAGTGGAATATGTAACTGACAAGCGAGACTGCCATTTTAATTGAAGAGCATTCGAAAGGGGTTGTGAAAAAAGAGCATGCAGGAAAGTTTTATAAAGACCAGAAGTCACACCTTTAAAATTGCCCCACAAATGTAAATAAGACAAAATAGAAGAAACTGTCAATAATTCAGATGGAGAACCTAAATGTTGTGTGATGGCTTGTTGAAGTTGAGTATATTGACGGGATTGTGTGGATGGTAGACAGAATTCCTCACTAATTTGAGAAAAAGATTTAAAATTGTTGTCATGAAACAATTGTTCCAGAGAATGAACACCAGCCTCCTACCACAAAGGCCATGACAACATGCGACCATGAACACGAATAGCTGAGTTGGACCATAAAGGAGCTTTAATATGAAGCCGCAAATTAGATTTAAGTAAACGGTGACCTTTTTGCCAGGATTTGTGCATAGCAGATAAGATAGGATTTTTAGGATCAGAGGAACTGGAACCCTTACCATATAAAAGGGATAAACCAAGGCTAGAGGATAATAAGTGACGCTCAAGTGGGACCCATTGAGGTATGTCTTTTGACTTAGGCAAAAAGAAGGAAAGTTGTGAAAGATGAAGGGCAAGTGAGTAATGTTCAATAGAGGGAAGACCCAGGCCGCCGTGTAATTGGTGAGATTTTAATTTGGCCAAGGTGAGACGTGGTTTAGCAGTACCCCAAATAATTTTTTTTATTTTGGAGTCAATGGATCGAAGAAAAGGGAAGGGAATGTTTAAACGGAGCATACCTAGAATATAAAGAAATCGCGGTAGAGGGACCATCTTGACCGCCTGCACCCGCCCCCAAAGAGATAAGCCAAGAATATTCCATTTATCGAAATCTCTCTGCATCTGTGCAATCAACGGTGTTAAATTGTCCATAACTATATTATCCAATCCTCTGTTAATCAATACTCCTAAATATTTAAGGCGGGAAGGTTGCCAGTGAAATGGAAAACCAGAAATTGCAGCTTTTGTAGTACCAATGGACATGGGCAATGCTTCGATCTTATCCCAGTTAATCTTATAGCCGGAAAAAGAAGAGAAATTATTTATGATACGAAGGAGAGCAGGAAGAGAACGGGGAAGATCAGTGAGTGTGAGAAGAATATCGTCCGCATATAAATACATTTTTGAATGACCAAGTGGAAGAGGGACTCCAACCACTGCAGGTGATTGACGTATTGCAGCAGCCAGAGGTTCCATTGCCAAAAGGAAAAGAAGAGGGGAAAGAGGACAACCTTGACGGGTACCCCGTCTGATTGGAAAAGGAATAGAAAGGAAACCACCGCAGTTAACTTGAGCGGAAGGATTGTCATATAACAGACGGACTTTAGTTATAAATTGGTCGCCTAGACCAAATCTTTGCATTATGGTAAAAAGATACTCCCACTCAATACGGTCAAATGCTTTTTCGGCATCCAAAGAAAGGAGTAGGGCATCGTTATCCAGATTTTTAGCTGACCATAAAGCATGAGAAAGAGTACGTAAATGATTGCGAGATGAACGACCAGGAACAAAGCCTACCTGTGACTTGTGGATTAAAGATGGTAAAACCCTTCTAAGACGTGATGCGAGAATACTTGCAAGAATCTTAACATCAGAGTTTAAGAGAGATATGGGGCGATAACTACCACACAACAGAGGATCTTTACCAGGTTTTGGTAAAACAGCTATGATGGGTTTGTTGGATATAGAACCAAGAGGAGATTCCTCTGTTGCTTCCACAAATGCGGCATGCAGAGTATCAACCATACTCTGACCAGTCCACTTGAAAAATTCAGGGGGAAAACCATCATCACCTGGTGCTTTGTGGTGTGGTAAGGCAGTAATAGCTGAGGAAATTTCCTCCTTCGTAATAGCTCCGTCAAGTAGAGCTCTACCATCATCCGAGAGTTGTGGAAGATGTACTGTATCCAAAAAATTGGACATCGCTGACGTGTCAATATGAGTGCTTGGGGAATAAAGATTTTTGTAAAATGAGGCAAATTCATCAACGATATCTTGCGGTCTGGTAAAGATATCGCCAGAGCTTGATTTAATAGCCGGAATTGCCATAGCAGCCTCCCTCTGACGCAGTTGCGCAGCCAAAAGCCGGCCAGCCTTTTCACCCTGCTCATAGTGGCGCCCTTTCATCTTTTGTAAGGCATATTCGGCCTTGGAAGTAAAAAGACTGTTGAGGGACATGCGTGCCTGCTCCAACAATTTACGATTTTGAAGAGTTGGTTTCGAAACATATAATTGAGAAAGACGGCAAATGTCTTTTTCCAAATCAGCCTGCTTGGCAGCATTCGTCTTGTTATGTAAAGCAGCGTCACGCATAAGTTGGCCTCTAATAGTTGCCTTAGCAGCTGCCCATACCGTTCTTCTAGAGGAAATTGAGTCCTCATTATTCAAAAGGTAGTCCCGCAAGTGTGATTGTAGAAGAAGTTTACCTGTTGGTGTTTTATATTTATTAATGTTTAAACGCCAGGACTTGCGCCCCGGATTGGAAAGACCCAAATCAAGAGACAAGAGAACAGGGGAATGATCAGAAATGGCTGCTCCTAGAATTTTCGAGTCTGTAACTAGCCGGACTGTATGTTGCGAAAGAAGAAAGTAATCGAGACGGGAGAATGTACCGTGAGTAGACGAAAATAATGTGTATTCTTTATCTTGAGGGTGACTGAGCCTCCAATGATCAACAAGACCAGTATCAGTAAGAATGTCAGTCAAAACGGCTCTATCGGATGAATTAATGGTATCAAAGCAACCTGTCCTGTCAAGGGCATGATCTGGAGCCAAATTCCAATCACCTCCAATGAGAAATTGGGTAGCATTTATTTCTGTAAGGAGGCAATTAAGTCGAAGGAAAAATTGCTTTTTAGAACCTAATGGAGCGTAGACAGAACCAAGACAAATGAAAGAGTTTCCAAGTTTTAACTTAACAAATACATACCGACCATCCGGATCAGTCCATGTCTTGATAATCGTAAAAGGAAGTGACTTTCGAAAAAGGATGGGTACCCCACATTTACGAACAGGGTTGGGATTAGTGGGATCTGGTTTAGAGACACTGCTATGAATGACCTTACCAACCCAATCCCTGCTAAGTTTACTAGATTCAACATCATCCAAATGAGTTTCCTGTAGTAAGGCAACATCTGCATGTTTAGAATGTAAATAAGAAAGAACCTTCTTTCATTTAATATAATGGGTGAGGCCATGAACATTCCAGGAAATCACCGACAATGGGTGGGTAGAAGACATGAGAAGAGAATTGAACAAGAAGATGAGAAAGAAGAGAAAAAAAAAAAAGTAAATAGAGGTAAGAGAAGAAGTTTGTTACTCTGGGCAAGGAGGATAAAGAGAGAAGAAAAAGAAAAGGGAAAGTAGATTATAAAGGCAGAATGAAAAATGGAGCAGACAAAGCAAATATGAATATAAAGAGAAAAAGTATTAAAGATGCAAAGAAGAGGAAAAAAGGAGAAGAAAAAGAAAGAAGAAAGAAAGAATCCTAGACTGTTAACTACGTGTCGGGTGCACCTACAGCAGCACCGAGGGAGACCGGACCCCCTTCAAGCAAAGAAGAATGGGGAACCAGGAAACAACTGATAAAACTGATTATTGAAAAACGCATGTAGAATATGAATACAACAAGAAAAATATGAAAAACCTTATACCATCATTATGAAATAGAAGCAATAAAATGGACAAAGAAAAACATGATATAAGAATCATAGAAGAAGAGAAAAGCAGAAGGAGAAAAGATTAAAAGCAAGGGAAATGAAATAGAGGGGTGCGAAGATAGAGTGGAATAAATGGGAAAGTTAAATGAGAGGAATAGCGAAATCCATCACCATCATAAAGATGGGAAGAAAGGAAGGTAGAAAGTATAGATATTAGTGCATAAAAATAAAGACATAGGAAAATACCGGGACCTATTTTGAGAAATATATGACAGTATCCAAAAGAAATGCATTGGAAAAGGATCATCATAATAAAGGTAACAATTTGAAGCAAGACTACAGACAGAGGTGCACTCTGAGGGAGCCGAGTGCATAGTGTAAAACCATGAAAGAAGAGGGGCATAGAGAGCACATCACAAACAGAATAACAGCGTTAGAATAAAGTCTAGACGAGAATGGTAATACGAGAAAAACAAATAAGAGAAAAACGAAAAGGAGACAAACGTATAGTGGCACATAAAAAGAGGGAAAGAAAGAGCATGTAGTGACAAGGATGGAAAACCAGAAAAGCATGCCATAGAAGATGAACAAGAGAAAATGATCAGAAACAATCCAAATATAGAAAACAATGAAACAAATAGACATCATTCAAAAGCAAAATAGCAAATAAAGAAATCGTGAGTAAATACCTTAATAACAATAACATCATTATAGCAGGGGGAATGAATAGGAAGAAAGAAAGAAAAGCTACCTGCGGGGAGGTAAGAACCTTATAGCATATAATAAGGAAAACCTGAAAATGAATAAATAACTACAAGACTAAAAAAAACATTGTAATAGCAAATATAGAATAACAGTAAAGCAGAAGGTACTATACAGAACACTAAATATAAGGAACCATATTATGTTATGCATAAAGATCTCACTGAACTAAACAAGCAGTAAAAGCATTATGAACAACGAATACTGCTATAAATTTATAGAATTTCGAAAAAGAGAGAAAACATTAGAACATAAAAAGGAATTCAGTCAGCATCAGAAGGTGTTTTAAGAGGCGATCTAGACTTGTCTCTTAACTGCGAGTTAGTGAGAGAGGAGACAGAATGTAGAGCTGAATCCCTGTCCACCTGAGAGCGAGACATACGAGTGAGATCTCTGCCACGTTGTCTAGAGTCAGTAGAGGTGTATAAAGGAGATGTTGATAGGTTCAGTGAGGAGGACTTGGACTGAGGAGGCTGGGCAGAGGAAGAAGACTGAGTTTCCATATCACTGGATTTGATATCGTCTAGGAACTGTTGTAGAAGTGCAGGATCATAAAAGTCTTTGCATTCTCCATCCCTGGTGATACGAAAACGTGCAGGTTCAAATAATCCATATTTGATGTCCATTCGTCGTAGCTGGGGCCTCATAGAAAGAAACGCTTTCCGCCGTTCATTCGTTTCTTTAGAGAAGTCTGCAGCCATCTGGATGGTATGACCTTGAAACAGGAAGGAGCCATGAGTGCGAGCCAATGATAAAATCTGTCTGGTTTGCTCATGCCGAAGAAAACAAGCAATAATTGGTCTGGGTCTTGCCGAAGGATCAGAACGTGGTGGGCCCAGTCTATGAGCACGTTAGAGCTCAAGAGGAGGAGCAAAGGAAATTCCAGTCAAAGTGGGAAGGGCATTACAAAGAAAGGCCTTCATATCTATATTTTCTGGAAAACCAAAAAAGCGAATATTGTCTCTACGGCTGCGATCTTCTAAATCGATGATCTTACTGTGTAGAAAGAGTAGGTCCTGATCTGAACCCTGAGCCGCATTTAGTCTATCTTCAATGGCCACTATTTTAGAGTCAATGACGTCAATCCTTGTGTGGAAAGTATTGAGTTCAGCCCTGATAGATTTAGTTTCCGCAGTTAATGAAGTCATGGCAATGTCCAGACCCTCCAGTCGTCGATTAACTCCAGAGAGTTCTTGCAAAGTGTGTTGCATAGTGTCAGATAAGGATTTGTCGCTCTGAGGTGGTGTCGTTTGCGGTGAAGAGGTGACACAGATCCATTACCTTTAGCTGTGGAAATAGAGGATTGTTTAACCACATCAGTAAAGAGTGTCTGTTTAGGCCCACGACCACCGTTTCTATTATTAGACATTTCCGTACACTTTTGTAGCGGTGGTCTGCAGTAGCGAATAGAGGAAATATTGGAAAATGAGGCAATGATGGGATCAGAAATGTATCAAATAACAAGGAAATAGTAGCATGTGAATAGCGAGTAAATGACCAAAACGAACAGCATACACGTAATGCCAAAAATACCTCAGAAACCAAGCATGTAAATACAGTAAATACTACAGTAGATTAGCAGTGTAGTGACGATAAATTAATTGTACATAATACAAGTACAGTTGAATTTTGAAGGTAAAACAAATCTCAAATGGAAGGTAATATATAAGAGAATAGAAGTATCATACACTCAAGACTGCCACAAAGAAAACATGAAATTGTAATACTGGCATATAAAGTAACGACTGTTAATGAGAATCAAAAGTTACTTGAAGGCATACTTGGTAGTAAGGCAAAATGACAGGACGGACTGGGGATGAGGCTGATAATCCTGCCTGTGGAATTTACACAGCATAAGCTCAATAATAGTCCATGAGTTTGTAGCATTAATGCATTAATACCGTTAAAATACAGTTTTAATAGGTGCCAAGGGTATAAAATGTAGAGGGGCAAAGCAGAAAATCCAGTAGAAAGTACATTAAACAGGCTCCAGCCGGTAGAATTTGTCGTGTGAATTTTTTTTTTTCTGAAGGGATTCTTTTACTAAGCTTCAAAGAAATCCACTGGAAAGTCACTTTTAAAGTAAGGCGCCGTGTATTAGGAAGATACAGGATGTTATGCCGGCTACATTAGGAGCTCCGTAGGCGGAGAAACGTGGCCTCGTCGTTGAAGGGGGCGCGGCCTACAGTATGGAAGAGCCCGGCCCTAAATTAGCAGGAGACGCGGATTACCCTGAGGAGAGGCGCTGCATCGTCACCACGCAGCTCACGGCGCGCACCACAGGGCAGACGGCCTCTCCACACACATGTCGGCAGACAGGGAACACAGCGCCGCCGAGCTCCGCGAAGACACCGCTGGACCCAGGAAAGTCCCCGCTTGCTATGGGGCACCGGCTGCAGGAACCAAAACAAAAGGTGAGAGCGGAAAGCTCGTTAGGGGTCCGTCCCTCGGCGGAGCTTCACAGACAGGCGGCCATCTTCCTGCGCGGCCAGACCACGCCTGCCTTCTATTTCTAACTGGTGATGCCTTGGTTCCTTGTATTGTCCTGTCTGTTTTAGGTCATTGCTTTCCTGGCTAGTTAAGCCACAGTTTTGCTTCTTAAGGCTTTCTATATGATGAAACCGATCTAGTACAGGATGCAGGCCCTCAACGGAAAGGAAAAGCAGTTCTTTCAGTGTTAGGAATTTGAGGCACACTTAGCATCTAGGATGCATTTTAAAAGGGAGTCAAAAAATAGATGTTTAAAAAAAGACAATTATTAAACCAGGGTGAATTTAGCCATGTGTGCACACAAGGATAACATAAATGAGTATTTGGTTTTTTTCACCGTACTTTCAAATTTGCATGCCACCACATTCAAGGTTAACAAGTCCCAAGTGAAAATTAGCCTCATTTGTAATATTTGTAAACTTTTTTAAATAAGCTACTTTTTAGAGGTGCCTTTCATGTGCCTCATTAGTTCATTCTCTATAGACTTGTGGTGTGCGAAATTGTCGTAATTTACTTTTGCGGAATTATGTGAAACTTCTGCAAAATTATGCCTTACTACGCGAAATGCAATTCTATGATTAGCACCATATTATATATCAAAATGAAGGTTTAAAGATGATGTGAAAAACAAAACCACTGCGAACAACAGCTGCTCATGTTCTGTCTATTCTTGGCAATTTTTTTGACCGTGGATGGCATCTTCACTGTAAATTTTTTTAATGATTGGTGTGTAATTATGTACAGTGGGATTATGGCGTCATAGCAGGAATTTCACATGACAATCGTAACTTGAAATTCCTTAAATTATGCAAATTATTCCAGCGTAATTTTTGCTCATGCCGTACAAAAGGGGGTGGTGATGGACGGAGCATCTGAACCAATGAAACACTCACACCCAGTCAACAGATCTGAGTTTGATCCATCACCGTTCTTTAGCCCACTCTGCCACCCCAGTTCAGACATGGCCATATGCAAATCAGTCTGACAGAATGAGGAATTGATGTTAGTTGATCCAGATGTGAGAGGACCCACTCCTACTCTGTGATGCTTCTGAAAGGAATGATTTAACTTTTTTCAAAATGGAGATTCATCATCAAGCTGCCTTTGTTCTTCTAATGATGTGTTCTTTGAATTCGAGGCCTGTATCAAGGGTGAACCTGAATGACTTTGAAAAGCATGTGAACTTTCAAGGGAAGTCTCCTAAGTTTAAAGGAGACAATCACTGGCTGTCTTTCCTGAGTTGAGTTTTACAAAGACTGTTGATATTCATTTCTGGATTAGCTAGAGGCAGTTTTTGAGCTGCTGAACGTCAATGGATGAGGAGACTTTAAGATAGAGTTCAATGGCCTCACTTTCTTGATGTTCTTTTCTATGAGAAAGGATCTGAGTGTTTCAAACTAGTGATAAAAATGGTCCTTTCACCGATTGTTTTTCTTTTGTTTCTCCGTTAGAAAATGTTTTTGCAGGTGGAGGCATCTGAAAACAACCCACCCCATGAATTATGAACTTGCTTGGGGGTTTTTCACACACACAGGGGGATATGTACAAGGAAGTGGCGGAGAGCGGCGTTAACCTCCTTGGCTTAACGCCGTGCTCTGCCACTTCTGAAACGCAAGGCTGCACTATATTTACAAGAATGTGGTGCAGCCTTGCGTTTCCCCCCTGCGATGGCGCTAAGTTTAGCAACTTAGCGCCAACGCAGGCACCCTTGCACCATAGGGCAAGGGTGTCTGTGTGGAGGGGAGGTTTGTTTATGTGTAGGAAGGTGTCCCTTTCCGCACATAAACAATCCTAAAATGCCATTCTGTCACTTTCATGTGTGCTCCTTCCTGTACATAAACAAGCCATGGCATTTTGCTTTTCCATGTGCGCTGCACAAGGCAGCACACATGGAAAAAGTAAAAACGAGGAGAAATAATGCATTTACCTGGTCTTAATTTTGGCTCTGCTATGTTATGTATGCCACCCTTGTACATAGGGGGCAGAGTCAAAATGAATGACTGTTGCGGTAGAACCTCCTCCGTAGTGTAGTGGTGTGGCTCACTGGTTAGAGGCGGCAGACCCGGGAGCAGAAGTCGGCCGGGGCCAGGGTTCAATTCCCGACGCGGCAGGGTCGTGGACTTGGGTCAGCGGACTCGATAATTCTCACTTTGGTGCCTACTCTAATCAGGGGTCCCACTCGGCAACTCTGGGCATTAGCTTGCCTAATCTCCACAACGGCCCCATCAACGCCGGGGATGCCTGGCTCCACCTTGGGGACTCCCAGCAGGGACCATCCCACAGGGAAAGCCAGGACGGGTTCCCCAGCGTTATACAGCGCCAGGAAACCTACGGGTAGCAGTGCGCTTTACAAGCTCAAACATTAATTAATTAATTAACACCCACTGCCCACCCCTTTCACGCTAATCATAGCGTGAATGGGGCCTAATGTACAAGGTGTCGGTAGAGTGACGTTGTGGTGGCGATAGGGGCTTGTACATATGCCTCACACCTAACACCAGTTTTCTTTAGCATAAATTGTAGGTTGATAAAATGAGTGAATAACCATTGGAGAGGTTTGCAAACATTTTCACAACTAGAGTTAAGTGGGAGTTCTCCACTTTCCTTATAGTCCCACCTGCCCCTTCCTGGGAACATCCATGTTGCCATTCCCACTGCTACTCTGTGGAAAAAGTACCTTGTGAGGAGAATTTCTGACATTGAGGTGAGATTTGCTGATTTAAATTAATCAAATACTGATTCTGCAAATATGGCTTTGTTATCCGCATTCTTAATTTGTTGATTTTTGCTTTCATGTGCATGTGTGGTTGGTTTGATGTGACAGTGTAGTTCTGTGGCGGTGCACTTCTTGTGTGATTTATGGTATGTTATGTGTGTTTTGTTCTTGAGTGATGATGTCGTGCACTCATGTTGTGTTTGTGCTCCCATTGCCTTTCCACAGTTTGGCTGACAGGGTATGTCTGTTTCTGTTGGGGTTCGGTGTGTGTTCCTGTGGTGTTTGTGTGTTGTTTTTGGGCAGGCATCTGTTCATGCTTCCCTGTGTGTGGGTTGTTTGTTTGTGGCTACACCCAGGGTGTGTGTTTGTTTGTGTGTATATGTTCTGGGAAGTATTGGCAGCCTACAGTGTGTGAGGCACTGGTGTTGTGTGTTCCTTGTCAGCCACTCTTGCAGTGGCTGTCTCCCTAGTTGTTTGTTGTGTGGTGCAGGGTGTGTATTGTGCTTGCTTTTTGCTGTGCTTGTTACTTTGTTACTTCTTGGTGTGCATGGGGGTGCACAGGATGGGCACCTGGCCTGTGACTTGATGGGGTGTGTGGATGTGTGGTTGGGGGTGCTGTGTCCCTGAGGTCTTTGTGCCCTGCCCATGCCTTGGAGTGGCCCTGCCTTCTGCATTGTTCGCATGTGTTGACCGCAGTGGTGACGTGACCGGGAACAGGACGTTGCTGCTAGTTCGCGGTCGATGTGTGTCCCGGATGCAGAGGGGTGACTTGGTGGCAGGTGGGTCATGTGTGGGTGCCCTTGTGGATGTGTTGTAACCCCCAGCAGGGTGTCTGTTATGGTTTTGGACCCTGTGTCAGCCCATGTGTTGTGTGTTGTATTTGTGTATTTGCGTACCTGCGGCGTCATCCGCGGCGGGCCATTTGATGATAGTACTGTAGCAGGTACATCACCGGATGCATATGTAGGGCTGGGTCCATGGCATTCATGACCGGGTGGAGAGGACCGGGTCTCTGCTCTTGCACTCCGCTGTCGAGTTTCCGCCGTCTCTGGTTGGGCGGTGTCTCCGCTGCTGTGCATCTGCCTGTTTGGGCCATCCTAATTTGTGGAGCGGGCGGATGTCATTCCGCACGGCGGTGAGTCTCCATTGGCTCCCACCGCTGCGGTGGCGGGCGTACTTTGATGGTGGTGCGCGTCTCTCCGCGGCGGACGGGAAATGACCTATGTTTTGCTATACTAATATGGCGGACGTGAGTACCGCTGCTCGCGGGCGGGAAAAGGCGTTTTTCTGCCCCGCCAGCACCGTGGTGGTGCCACTGCCCGACATCCTAATGGACCCCATAATGTGACATTTCAATTAAATTAATCTTGTTTGTTTTAATTGATCATAATTATAAAGCAAATTTCAATAATTGTTTTATTTGTTTATTTTTTGTTAAAGTGGACACATATCATTTTTAAATTAAAAAATTTATATTTTTGGTTATTTAATAGAGTTCTTAAAATATGCTAATATTTAAAGTGAGCTTTGCTCTCAACTGTTGCACAGACTGGAGTGGGAATAGTAAATGTTACCCCCCTGCATTCAACGCTTTCCCTACTATTGCACAGACTGGAGTGGGAATAGTTGGAATTGTTTTATTTTTTTTGCAGTTTGTTTATGTGTATGGCACTATGCTAATTCAATGCTTAAAACGTTGCTAGAAAAACAATTATTTGAGGTGAGCAGATTCAGAGTGTCACTGGTGTTGCAGGGGGATCTATTTAGGAGCTGCTCTCTACCTACATTTGGGAACTACCCAGAGTTCCCTGCTTCCTATTTTGCATAATTTATTTGCCACTCTAAGCCTGAATGGGTATTGTTTTGACTTATACTGGGTGCTTCCTTGTGTCTGGACAAAGCTATGCCTCTCTGAAGAGTTGTAATGAGAGTGAAACACATGTCAGGGGTTGCTTTTATGCATTCCAGGTTGTCTTGTATGGTTTTTCACCAATCCAAAGCTGTAATACTGTGCCTGGAGTGGTAAAGGCTTGTTGCCATTTTACAGCTCAGTATTGATGGAAGTTTCCTAATCCTATATTTAAAGACTTTGATGTATAAATGGCAAAATGGTTTGTCCCATTCTAGCTTAGCATCGATGGCACTGTGCTAATTCTATGCTTAAAAACGCTGCTAAAAAAGAGGAAGCGGCACACCAATTCTGTCCACAAGTATTTTATTTAGTGCACTAAAGAAAATACTTGTAGATGGAATTGGTGTGCTGCTTCCTCGCATTCAGGATTGGATTTTCTTGGACATTTGTGGTTTTTGCCACCACTGCTGGCACTGACACTGAAAGGCAGGCATACAGCGTTGTGGCAGTCATGGTTGACTTTTATATATATATATATATATATATATATATATATATATATATATATATATATATATATATATATATTTATATTTAACTCTACCGTTCTCTGTAATTTCCCTTCCACTGAAACAGACGGAAACAAACCCATAGATAGATAGATAGATAGATAGATAGATAGATAGATAGATAGATAGATAGATAGATAGATAGATAGATAGATAGATAGATAGATAGATAGATAGATAGATAGATAGATAGATAGATAGATAGATAGATAGATAGATAGAGATATAGATTACCTACTGGCGGTCGCCAGTAGGTGGATATAGTTAGGACCTACTTTGCATAGGAAATCCGCAACATTCTATTGGGAATAACTTTGGCTCCGATCGACGAATACACGCGAAATTCTCCCAAAAAATGGCCTGCTCTGCTCCGCTCCTTCTCTGAAAATGTGGGGGTGATTCATCAAGTGGGGGCTGAGAAAATAGGGGGGTCCAAAAACATGTTTTCCCCATGCAATTTTCAATAGGGACCTTTAAGTGAGGCTACAGCCCAAACTGCTGAACGAAATTACACCAAATTTGGCAAAAAGGTAGAGTTCGGCTCTCAGATTACGCTTTTTGTTAAATCTGTTCAGTAGTTCCTTAGAAAATCCAAAAGTAAAATCATAGATATATCTATAGACGAAGTACCATTACGAGCACGAGCTGCATGCTAAATGGCTGAAAACTGTCTGTCAACACTCCCAACTAGGAAGTGTTGGCAGCCATCTTGGGGGTCCCACAAGGACCCCCAAGGCCCAAAACTATTTTTTTTTAAATTGCGGGATACGCATTGGGTATGTGTACCCTGCAGACCCCCCCCCCCCCAAAAAAAAGGCACCACTCTGCAAATGCACCCCCTGGCTCGTTTGCAGAGGGGGAAATAATTCCCCTTGAATACTGGGGGTCCCTGGGGGCCAAGTAGCCCACCAGGAACCTGCAGTATGCCCTAGGGGGCTGCCTTGCAGAGACGTGTAAAGAGGCCACGCCCCTTTTCACACCTCTCTGCAATGCAGCCCCCTGGCGCATACGGGAGGTTCCTGGTGGGCTAGTTGGCCTCCAGGGACCCCCAGTATTCAAGGGGACGTAGTTCCCCCTCTGCAAACGCACCAGGGGGCTGCGTTGCAGAGAGGTGTAATGAGGCCACGCCCCTTTTTACACCTCTCTGCAACGCATCCCCCTGGCGCCTACTAGAGGTGCCTGGTGGGCTATTTGGCCCCCAGGAACCCCCAGTATTCAAGGGGAATTAGTTCCCCCTCTGCAAACATGCCAGGGGGCTGCGTTACAGAGAGGTGTAGTGAGGCCACGCCCCTTTTTACACCTCTCTGCAAGGCAGCCCCCGGCGCATACTGGAGGTTCCTGGTGGGCTAGTTGGCCCCCAGGGACCCCCAGTATGCAAGGGGACTTAATCCCCTAACTAAGAATGTGCTAAGGGGCGTGTTTGCACTGTGGTGAAGGTAGGGGGCGGGGCTTGAGGTGATATGTGTGCAAACATGCCCTGTGGCACGTTTTAAGTTGGGGAATTAATTCCTCTTGAATCCAGAGGTCCCCTAAGGGCCACCTAGCCCACCAGGTACCTCCAGTAAGCGCCACGGAGCTGCGTTGCAGATTGTTGTAAAAAGGGACGTTGCCTCTGAACACCTCTCTGCAACGCAGCTCCCTGGCGCATACTGGAGGACCTGGTGGGTTAGTTGGCCCACATGGGACCTCAGGATTGAGGAGGAATGAATTCCCCAACTTAAAATGTGCCACAGGGTGTGTTTGCACACATGTCACCTAATTGCATTTAACTAGAAAAACACATTGAGGTCAAAGTTGCATTGTGTTTGAAATTGTGTTGCCCATTGCAACAACTGTAACTACTGTACTTAAAAGTCTATTGCCTATTTGCAAAGTATTTAAACTAAAGTAATTCATTCTGAGAAAGTATATTTTGTAATGTAATGTATAATGTAATTACAATGTAATTTAAAAAATAAAATATCTAAAAATAAGTGGTTTAAAAAATGTAGTAAATCAGTATAAAAAAATATTACAATTAATACATTTAAAAATTGTCATTTACAAAACCTTCGAAATTCACTGAAAAAACAAAAGGTTTCAGGCCTGATATAGTTAGGAATTAGCATTTAAAAAACCTTTGAAATTCACTGAAAAAACCATAGGTTTCAGGCCTGATATAGTTAGGAATTTGCATTTAAAAAACCTTAGAAATTCACAGAAAAACCGTAGGTTTTAGGGGTGTTATAGTTAGCTGGACATTTCACTCGTACAAAACCATTGAAATTCCTCCAATATAGTTAGTTGTACTAACTATATCTCGCGCGCCCGCAATCCACTGCTGATGATGTCACATATTACATCATTCATGACATGGTCAGTGACATCACTGATGACATCTCAAATGACATCACTGATGACATCATCCACGTGACGATACACCTCATCATACACTAGTATAACCTTTAATCACTCACTGTAAAATACAGAGTACCATATTTGAATCCATTGACACAACAATACAAGTTTCTAAAAACCCACTCAGTGATTCCTAGATCTATACACACATCTAATCACTTATCTACAGATTCACTCATACATGCAGTCAATGATCAATAGAACACTATCAAATATACTTATACACCTATATCGACATTACACACTAGCACACATCCTATTCACTTATGAAGTCATCCTATTTACTTATGCAAACAATGGATCATACTTACATTTACTTAGCTATACACTTATACAAACACCACTTTATCTATTCATATAAAGATCTGGTTATTTTTAGGTTGATAGCACCCTCGGAGGAAGACGAAAATTGGGATGTCCACAAAATTAAATGTCTCTCAGACCATCAAGATGACATCCGTTCATTGATCAATATTGATGGTTCCTTCGTACTTGCTGACACTGCTGGGAGCTGAGTTTGCCTACCTGTCTGCCGACCCCTTCGCCACATCACGCCTCGCGGCCCCCGCTTCGCGGGAGCCGCTCGCAGGCGCAGGACCTTGGTGGAGATTTGCAGTCCTTGTGCAGGCAACGTCCAAAGGAGTACAAACGCGGTCTGAACACCCGCTGAATCACCGATCCAGGCAAGAGGCGGGACTGCGAGGACCAGCCTGCTGAGCGGCGCTCATCGGCCGCAGCTGGTCCTCTTCCCGCCCCCTCCACTGGATAAAAGCAGAGTGGAGCGTCACTTCCCTGGGTTCCTTCGTACTTGCTGACACTGCTGGGAGCTGAGTTTGCCTACCTGTCTGCCGACCCCTTCGCCACATCACGCCTCGCGGCCCCCGCTTCGCGGGAGCCGCTCGCAGGCGCAGGACCTTGGTGGAGATTTGCAGTCCTTGTGCAGGCAACGTCCAAAGGAGTACAAACGCGGTCTGAACACCCGCTGAATCACCGATCCAGGCAAGAGGCGGGACTGCGAGGACCAGCCTGCTGAGCGGCGCTCATCGGCCGCAGCTGGTCCTCTTCCCGCCCCCTCCAATAGCCTTTCCCTGATAAACAGAGGCAGTAACGCGCACGCGGGACGCGCGCGGGGCGAATACCGGGGCTAAGACCGGGCAAAGAGCGGGCCGTTTGAGGCCGTTCGAGGACTGAGCGGACTGGACTGGCCCATCCTCTTTCGCCCGCTATTCTCTACCACAGAGGACCGCAAAGTTCGATCCACGCCCTCCTTTTTCTTATATATATTTTGTTGTTTGGCCTTGCCCCTTGCTTAAGATATGTGCACCAGAATAACCAGGAGTAAGGCCTCCAAAGGTGGTCACCCAATTAGTGGTCCAATGGATGACTTCATTACCCGCACTAACTTCGCCATTGACCAGGAAATATCCAAGCTTCAGACTCGGGTATCTCTCGAGTTGGCAGCGGCTAGAAGACTGTCTGAAGTCATTGCTACTTCCAAAAAATCCTCCTTGGGCTCTATAGCTGTGGCGGTCACTCCAGAGCGTCCTCCCATCCCCCACTGTATAATTTCTCAGGCTGAGGTACACCCGACTCCACCCCAACTCATCCCTCCCCCACACCACACCTCACAACCCAATCTACTGGAAGTGAGCGCGCCCGTCACCTCTTGCGCCCAGAATGCCATTACTACCCTTCCCCCCCCAGTGGTCTTTAATGCCCCTAGTGCCCCTAGTGCCACCCAATTAAACCGGAAGGCTCGCTCTCGTTCCGCCTATTCACGGAAGAAGGCGAAAATCGTGGTGCCACAACATTTGACACCGACGAATGGCCCAACACCCACCATCAAAGTTGTTCGGCCATTTGGGGAGCAGCCACCACTGGAGGGAGTTGGGGTGGGGACAACCATCGAGCAATTACCTGCTTCCACCCCAGTGACTGAAGGTCTACAGATAGATGGTTTGGGTAATAATGATAGGGAATTTATAGATCTGGTATGGGAATCCCTTAAAAAGCTTCTTTCCCCCTTAGATCTCAGACTTTCACGAATCGAAAATAATTTACTTGAGATGGAAAAGAGCATCATTGCTCTGGCCACTCTCGGTTTGAGAAGTCTTGAGAATCAGGGCCTCCCTGTAGCTGATGCTATTTCTCCAGCTCCCATAGCGCAAACACACCAAAGCCAGCCCACTATACCCACGATTGTACGCCCGGTTCCTAAACCGAGGACTGTGAAGGTGGATCGGATACCTACTGTTACAATCCCTAAGGCCCCGAAGCGGACCCCAACCCACCTACCTGTCAATTCTAAAGCTGGGCTAACTCCAAAACTCCAGCCTGACAAGGTAACTATACCGCCTACCCGGGACTTCCAGGTCAAGAACAACTTTAGAGGGGGCTATATTGACCTTCCCCCGGAAGCAAATGATTTTGTAGTTGTGTTGATGGGGGTTCCACAGATCAGCAATGGCCAATACGAGGATCATTGGTCCTTGAAAAATAAAATAATGCATTGGCTTAATGTCAATAGACCTATCCCCAATGGCCGTAGAAGTAAAGTGCTGATGGTGCGCAGAACTTCCTGGGTGGGCCCAACTAGGAAAACGAATGCGGGGGATTGTATAGTTGTAACTTTCGATGACCCGCACACAGCACAGCACATATGCTCGTGGCCCTGTAGTGAAGGGTCCTCTGTCACTCCGAAACCCTTGTCCTTTTTCTATCCCCCACGACCAATGCACAATCAGATGGACAATTGGTCATTAGTCCATCACCAACCAAGGAGAAACCATTTTAACCATCAAGTGGATCCCCTTTCACATTGGAATGGTTTCCCAATCTCAAACAGATTCGGAGGCCTGGAGGAAGTAGATTGACTCCCCAGGCACTCAGGTTCCCACACAGCGGGCAATGCACCATCTTTTCCAGCCCATGGGCGTCCCGGGTCCCTTTGTGCAGGCATCGAACCCTCAGCAACTGTACATCCTTTTGGCCTAGTTCGAACACCACATAGCTCTATTTTTGAGGGGGATTTGATAGCTAAGAGTAGTGCAGATCAAGCCGAGCTGACTGCATTGGGAGCCTTTAGTCCACAAGGTAGGGATGTCCAGTCGGAACCCTCGCATATCCTACCAAAGGCCCCTATACAGGCCACACCATCATCTGTAGGAATTCAGCCTGAGGGAATCATGGTCCTTACAACCTCCTACAAAATTCCCCAAGATGAGCCCCTTGACAGGTCACCCCTAGCGGCTGTGCCTGTTTCAACTGCATTTGCTTACTCCCCCAGCCAACCTATCACAGCTGTACCTCCGTTAAAGTTTGTAAGCTGGAATGTGGCAGGGCTAAATCGGAACTTTGATAATCCCGAATGGAATGTGTTCATAGAGCCATTTGACATTTGTATTCTGCAAGAAACCTGGACCTTGGACCCAAAACATAGAGTAGGATTTACCACCTATTTTGTCCCAGCTCTCCAACAAAAGGGTTCAAAGGGTCGTCCGTCTGGAGGCCTTTTAATATGGGTTAGAATTGCTTTGGGTTTAAAAGTGAGTCATAGGTCCACTCATTCTCCCGACTTGCAGAGGATCTCAATATATTGCGAGGGGGGCAAGATGTTAGAGGTCTTCAACCTATATCTGAGGGGCGCCAGGTGCGGGACATCAAGCCTACCTCAGACAGGTCTTAGCAACGACCTAGCTGCTTGCAAGATTGACTCTTATATTCTCCTTGCAGGCGACTTCAACTGTTGTTTCGAACCGTTGGCAAAGGAAGATATTTTGAATTCTTTTGAGGAAGATGCAAGAAGGGGTATCCCGACCTTGTCCCTGGACCCGATCCCCAAATGGACACAAAGTGCGATAGATATCAATGCACTCTGTTTGGAGCATAATTTGAGATCAGCGAATGGCCGCTCAAAATCGGACCTTTTGGGAGCTCACACTTACAATAGACCGGGTCACTCCTCCAGAATCGATTTTATCATCCTGAATTACAATCTCTGGCCATTCCACCTGGATATGGAGGTTGTAGCATCTTGCGATAGCGACCACAACCCCCTTTGCCTAACCCTCTCTCCAATTTGGCAAAACAAGAAGCACAAGCAAGCACCCATTTGGAAGTCATCCCATGAAATTGTTCCGTCCAATTGTGGTAGGCGTTTGAAGTGGGCAAAAGTTAAAGCTGATGAGGCAAGGTTGGCGCAAGCCGGGTCCATCTTGTCAGTGGTGGAGCCTCGGCTTGACGCTATAAGCCCAGCCGGTACAAAAGTCTTACCACTTTTTATAGAGACCATAGTATCACTGAGCAAATTGTTTATTATTCAATATACTAAACCCAGGGTGGGTTCCAAAAGAGATTCCAATGCTAGAGACAATTGGTACTCTCCTAAATGTCGTATTGCTAAGGGGGAGCTTATTGCTGCTGTAAAGAGTAGGGACAAGGTCGCCATTAGTTCCGCGAGGAAATCCTACAAAAAAATAGTGGCTGAGGCAAAGGAGGCTCATGATTACCATTTCTGGTGTGACCTAACTGAAGCTAGCACCTTGAAGGATTCCAAATGGTTTTGGGATCTCCTGAGAGCAAGGAACAAGCCCATTGACCAACAAATAACCTGCAATATTCCGGGTGATGCTTGGTTTGCCCACTTCTCCAAGCTTTATTCTGTTGCACTGGACTTGTCTCCTCCATGCCCGGGATCTTTGGCCATTACAACAGCTAATTCTCTTCCTATAGACTTCCCTTTCACTAGTCAGGAAGTTGAAGGGGCTATTAGGGGCATTGTCCCCAACAAGGCCCCAGGCCCTGATGGGATCCCAGGGGACCTACTTAAATCCTACCCGGTAGTATGGAGCAGATTAATCGCTTTACTCTTAAATGAGGCTCTGCTAGGGGGATCTTTTCCTGACTCCTGGAGGGGCGCAGAAGTTGTGCCTATTTTTAAGAAAGGCAGCAGGGACGACCCAGCAAACTACCGCCCCATAAGCTTGCTGGATTCAACCCAGAAGGTTGCGGGGAAAGTTGTTCTGGGTAGGATCCTGCAATGGGCCGACGAGGGAAAGATCCTGTCTGATTTTCAGGCAGGTTTTAGAACAGGGACAGGCACCATCGAGCAAACATTCCGCCTTCTGATGATATATTGGAAGGTGGTGGTGCTGGGAGGGGGTACGTTATATCTAGTCTTTATAGACTTGAGAACGGCCTTCGACCTAGTCCCACGGGAACTTCTATGGAATGTCCTCGATGGTCTAGGGTTACCCACCTACCTGTTGTTCTTGCTTAAAAAATTTCATGAAGGCAATTTCGCCCAGATCAGGTGGGGTGTCCAGGGAGAAAAAACATCTTGCATCCCAGTAGACAGGGGCGTCCGCCAGGGGTGTGTGCTTGCCCCCACTCTGTTTTCTCTATATGTCAACGGAGTGGTGGAGCATCTGCTGCAACACCCTGCGGATGCGCCTACCCTGGCGGGCAGAAAGATCCCAACGCTCCTGTTTGCGGATGACACCCTCCTGATCTCGAAATCTCCAGCAGGCATCCAGAAATTGCTTTCTAGCTTTAAATCCTTCTGTGAAAGCAGGGGTTTAGCTATAAATATAAGCAAGACCAAATTCCTTGTCCTTAATCCCCCCAAGAAATCCGTCGCCCCACCTGTTTTAGACTCCACCCCCCTGGAGAGAGTCAAAGAATTTGACTACTTGGGAATTCGCTTGTGTGACTCAATGAGTTGGAAGGCACATCATCAAAAGGTGTTTCTGACGCACAAAAGGGTCACGGGTGTCTTGCTCAAGGAACAACGAGCCTCCTCATTGAAACCAATCGGGGCAGTGCTAGATATCTACAGAGCAAGGGTTGTAAGCGCAGCTTTATATGGCGCCGAACTGTGGGGTACGCAGAGAGTCGATACGTTGGCAAAGATGGAAAACAACTTCCATAAAGATCTGATGAGGCTACCCCACAGCACTCCTACAATCCCCCTCTTGTTGGATGCAGGCACTCGCCCAATTTGTGAGCAAGCAAAACTGCGCCCCCTGCTACTTTGGTCCCGGGTATGGAATGTCCCAGAATTGTGTAGTTACGCTGACGCCCTGAAAGATCTGTTGTCTCTCCCAGGTTGTAATAAGATACCCTGGTTTAGGGAGGTAAAACGATTGCTCTATGAGCTGGGATTGGGAGATGCTTGGGCCAATAAAACAGCACCGCCCAAGCTGCTTCTAAAGAACGCCTACTGGCTTTGGGTAAAAAATAACAGAATGCGTAACCCCAATCTTTGCAAATCTGTTGCCCAGTTTTTACTAGTTAAAGATCTCCCCTTCAGGGAACCTTATCTGGACCTAATTCACAGCTCTGGAGACAGATCACTCTACTTTAAATTTAGGGTGGGTGTTCTCCCCTTAGGATTGTTTACTTCTTCTTGGAATCCTCCTTTTCAAACGGTCCCATTTTGTCCATTTTGTGACTTAAGGGTTGAGTCTGACGCCCACCTTCTGTTTGAGTGCAGTGTCTATGCAGCTCCTAGATTGAAATGGTTAAAGCCCTTTTGCAGAAGTCTGGGAACAAGATCACACTTAGAAGCCCTACGTATATTGCGCTCTGATGCCCGCCCATTCTTTGCATGCTGCATGGCAAAATTTCTTGGCTGGGCATGGCGTATAAGATCTGCAAGGAAGCTAATGATTCAATAATGTCCTCTTTTCTGTGACCTATTTTTAGATACTAGTGCAAACATTTGTAAGGATAGCTTAAATGTGTATTTTATGTATCAATGTCAATTATGATTCCCTACGGTATTTTATATTATGCATCTTTGTAATGATTTTACTTTTTGTACTGCTTTTATGATATGTACCGTATCGAAATAAAGCTATACTACTACTACTATTCATATAGATAGTAACTTATACTTAGTGTGTTATAAAATCACCGTTACAAGTATACAGTTATCCATACAGTCACTTATACAATCACTGAGTCTTATGTATACTTATTTATAAACAACAACTGAGACATACATTGCCTTTTATTGTTCTACTTTGTTGGACATGTACCATTAAGAGAGATATTTGCTCATCACCACACCCGTAAAGATATTCACTCACCCAAACAACTGTTATAACATGTAGTCTTAACGTCATATACCTACTAAATCAACTATTCACACATCTTTGGGCAGTCACACACCTCCCACCGAACCACACACAGATTCACTCTCCCATACAAATACTCAGTTAACAAATCAATAACTAATATAGACTTTCAAATAGCTAGTAACCAACTGGAGAAGTAGTTTTTACAACAAATGACAAAGTGATACAGATGTTCACACAGTTTAGTCACTATCCAATATATTTAGAGAGACACTTTAAATTAGTCAAATAAACAGTCAATCACATTGCTACTAAATCCTCCATCCAGATATTTATATTTAGAACTAGCTGAAACGCTGCTGTACTGAAACGCTGCTCGTTTTTAATATATTGTACATTTTAAAATTGATATTGTGCAACTTGCACTTTGCTATTAGTTGTTGATTTTGCTGCTCAAAACTGCTCTGATCCTCTTTGTCCGCATTCCTGCACTTTAATCGTGATAAACTCTACTCACCACTTTGGTGAGCCTCGCGCTGTGTCCGCCCCGACCGCCATCTTGGGTGTGGGACCAGGGCCTTGAGATGCTCCCAAGACGCCATCTTGGGTAGCGTGCTAGTGTTGCTGGGGTATTTAGCAAAATCTATTTAAGGGCTTGGGAGACAGGCGTGCTTCCAGAACTAGCTGAACTAGCTTAAACGCTGCTGTACTGAAACGCTGCTCGTTTTTAATATATTGTACATTTTAAAATTGAAATTGTGTAACTTGCACTTTGCTATTATTTGGTGATTTTGCTGCTCAAAACTGCTCTTATTCTCTTTGTCCGCATTCCTGCACTTTAATCGTGATAAACACTACTCACCACTTCGGTGAGCCTCGCGCTGTGTCCGCCAAGACCGCCATCTTGGGTGTGGGACCAGGGCCTTAAGACGCTCCCAAGACGCCATCTTGGGTAGCGTGCTAGTGTTGCTGGGGTACTTACCACACCCTATTTAAGCACTTCTGAATGCAGGCGCGCAGCGAATGCGCGCAGCGTGCGCGCCCATCGCCAGAGGTAAGCCCGTCTATGCCCGTCCACGCCAGGACGGGCCTAGGGGCTACCGATTCTGATCCGGTTTCAGTTGCTTCTGCTCACCACGGTATTGCTATCACTTATACTGGGGAAGAGTTAAAGCGGCTTGGACACCTTCCATCTGCACACTGCATAACCTGCACTTTGCTGATTCATAATTTCAAATGCACCCATTGTGGCTTCTTTACGGGTAGGATGTCTATGTGTAACCTAATGAAACAATCACATAAATGGGGTAAACCCAGGGGCAGAACAAGGGGCTTTAAATCTCCTCCTACCTGCTCCAGACTTCAGTACTGAAGTATAAATTGTAGGTCACTTCCTAAACATAAGAATAACATTTATGATTTTCTAGTCGATTAAAGACCTGATGCCACATTTCTTACGGAAACCTGGCTTCACGAGAGCTCGGGCCGGATATAGCCATGGCTATCCCCGATGACTATGTAATGATTAGGAAGAATAGAGATATTGGTAAAGGAGGCGGTATTGCGATAATTTTTAAATCCAATTATACCTGCACATTTGATGCCTTTCCTTTCCTCGGATGTGAAGCTGGACATTTTAAGTTAGCAATTAGCCCGCAATTCACTCTGTCAGGTCTCCTGATTTATCGCCCTCCTGGGAATTCTCATGCCTGGACGACGTCCTTTGCAGAAACCATTGCTCCACTATCCTTGAAGGCTGCCAATTTCACCATCCTTGACGATTTGAACCTTCATTTTGATGACGTTCAATGCAATGTTAGTAATCTGTTTTTATCTGAGTTGAAAGCTCTTAACATCTTGTTATGTAATTCAGGACCAACACATTCTGCAGGGCATTTATTGGACCCTGTCCTCTCTAACCTCCCGTATGAATGTTCACCCTCTGCCCGTCCCTTGGAATGGTCGGACCACTATGCTGTATATTTGTTTCTGTCCCGGACTAAAATCATGACTAGTGGTAATAGCAGTAAGGATGAGTACATAAGTCGGTGGAGTAAACTCGACATAACTAATTTTAACTTGCATCTGACGGATACCCTACCGAACGTTGATACGTCTGTATCTTTGCTGAACATCGCAGTATCCAAATAGTTGAGCACTGCTGTTGACAAATTCCTCCCCTTGACACTTAAGAACTCCTCGTTCCATCGTCCTCCTGCACCCTGGTTCTCCGACGATTTAAAGTGTATGAGATCCAACTGTAAGACCTTTGAAAGGAAATGGAGACGCTTCCCGTACAGTGGCTTACAAGGAAGCCCTCAGAGACTATCATAATCAATGCAAAATGGCCAGAGCTGCTTATGTTGCCAACACTGTCACGAACGCCCAAAACTGCCCCTGCACTCTTTTTTCTGTGGTGAAAGAACTAACAGGAGCAGATTTGGTACCTGCTCCTCCTGCCTTAGATGAGGCTAAATGCAATTCAGTTGCAGAATTTTTCATAGCAAAAGTGGAACGTATCTACGACTCATTGAGTCCCTCTAATCCTGATGATGTGTTATTGCCAGAGCCAGTACTGACCCTAGATAATCTGCCTTCTCTGACGGCCAAACTTACAGACTGGTCACCTTTTGACGATGTCTCTTTCTCCTCCTGCTTGAATAGCATTAAATCTGGCTCTCCACGCGACCCGGTACCGGTCATAATTTTAAAACAACTCGACCTTGGTTCACGTCGTGTGTTAATGCAACTTCTTAATTCCTCTTTAGCTAAGTCACATGTTCCACAGGAGTGGAAGCATGCTATGATTATCCCCTTATTGAAAAAGGCTGGAGCAGATGTTGCCAACCTATCTAACTTCAGGCCTATTTCATTGCTTCCTGCTCTTTCAAAGATCCTGGAAAGACATATTAATACGCAATTAGCCCACCTTGTTGAGAGCTCGGGATTTTTACACTCATCTCAGTCAGGCTTTAGAGCACATCATTCCACCAAAAACACACTTCTAGGAGTTACGGAGAGTCTGCGACACAGTGTCGATCACGGAGAAACATCTGCTCTCATTCTTCTTGATTTGAGCGCTGCGTTCGACACTGTGTCTCATTCCATCCTCCTCGTGACTCTTCGGTCCCTGGGAGTGGAGGGCTCTGCCCTAGCCTGGATAGCCTCTTTTCTAAGTGGCCGTACTTTTCAGGTCTTCTCTGCCTCTGCCTCCTCTATAGTTTGTCCGTCGGCGCACGGCGTCCCCCAGGGGTCTATACTTAGTCCTTTACTATTTAATATTTATGTGAGACCCCTGGCCACTTTTGTGGAGGAAGCCGGTCTCACTTTATATTCCTACGCTGACGACACTCAAATTATTTTTTCCCTTTCTAACAAGGAGTGCAATGAAATATCAGCTTTGAAAGTAGGTCTGACTCGAGTCTCCGAGTGGATGAAGAGCAATTTCCTGAAATTAAACGGTGACAAGACTGAGGTTGTGATACTGGGCAAGGGAAAGGATCTATGGGGCCCCCACCATTGGCCCAACGATATGGGACCTACCCCTCAGCCCGCTACTGTAGTACGCAATCTCGGGTTTCTCATTGATGATAAACTCACAATGAAACAGCATGCTGTGAAGGTGGCCTCTATTTGTTTTGCCACTTTGAGATGGCTTCAAAAAATCTTGTGGATGTTGGCCCCTTCCACACAGAGAACCGTAGTCCAGGCATTGGTTTTTTCACGCCTGGATTATGGCAATGTTCTCTATCTTGGAGCCGATTTGACAACGATAAAGAAACTTCAAGTAGTCCGGAATATGGCTGCCCGGCTCCTTCGCAATGTCCCTAGGAGAGCATCTGCCTCTCTTGTACTTCGTGACCTTCACTGGCTCAAAATTCCGAGCCGAATTAAATTCAAAGCCCTTTGTCACGTTTTTAAGATCAAACAAGGCTCAGCCCCCAAATATCTTCAGGGCCTAGTTCAAGCCTACAAGCTGAGTCGCAATTTGCGATCTTCAGGGAATGGTGACTTTTCCGTTCCCAGATTTAAGCTAGCAAAAATGGGAGGCCGCTCTTTTTCCCACCTGGGTCCTAAATTCTGGAACGCTCTACCTGTGACCTTGAAGACGGAAACCAATCTTTTTTGTTTTCGTAAGGGACTTAAAACTTGGCTTTTTCAGCAGTGATTAGAGGCTACTTACCAGTAAATTCAGTCTGTTAGTTCTTCTTCTTTAGTCTGTCCCTTGGCGCCGGGAAACCCACTGCGGGTAGCTGTGCGCATTATAAGTTTAAATAAATAAATAAATAAATATATCCACTCATTCTTCAATGCAAATTGCTATATATATAATACATATTTAAATAACGAAGCAAGCCACATTCACTGGATGATGTCATCAGTGATGTCATCAGTGATGTCATTTGAGATTTCATCAGTGATGTCACTGACCATGTCATGAATGATGTAATATGTGACATCATCAGCAGTGGATTGCAGGCGCGCGAGATATAGTTAGTACAACTAACTATATCGGAGGAATTTCAATGGTTTTGTACGAGTGAAATGTCCAGCTAACTATAACACCCCTAAAACCTACGTTTTTTTCAGTGAATTTCTAAGGTTTTTTTAATTTCTAATTCCTAACTATATCAGGCCTGAAACCTGTGGTTTTTTCAGTGAATTTCAAAGGTTTTTTAAATGCGAATTCCTAACTATATCAGGCCTGAAACCTATGTTTATTTTAGTGAAGATAGATATAGATAGATAGAGAGATAGATATACTTGTATTGGTAAAGTAAGATAAAATAGAAAATTATATTGTAAATTAAAATTTGTTATACATTATATGTGTGTATATAAACATACTCACATACATATATATGTGTATGTGTTTGTTTCAATTAGTACATATTTATATATGTGTATATATTTTATACTATTTAAACATATTTAATTTACATTAGATATATTTTAAAATATTTAAGATTTACTTATTTAAACTAGATGTATATTAAAAAACTATACTTTTGTATATATATTTTCAATATTAGTGTAAAACAATATTTTTTTCTCAGATTTTTGTACTTATTATATGTATAGAAAAAGAATATTTTTTTGAATGGTATTTCTGACACAATATTTTGGTGTCACGATATTTATGGCTTCGATATTCTATTCTGTCACTGAACCTACAAGGTAGTTAAGCACAGCATTTTGAAGTGGCAAACATGTGGCAACTGGGGATATAAAAAATAATTAGTTGCATTAACTAAAAGTTATAGGATGTAAAATAATAAACATCATTTTCCCATTAAAATGAATTACTTTCGTCTAAAGCTACATTATGTTTACCTCACAACATGACAGGAAAGTAAGCACTGTTTTTGGATACAGTGTAAAAAATAGAAAGGAAATAAAGTAGTAAAACATCGAGTATATTTTTTCTATAAAAGTCTTGTCACACCTCTTCTGCGCCTCCTCAAACTCTTCTAATCCCATTTGTTTCGCAGGTCCACTATAAAAATTAAAAAAGCAGCACAATTATGAAACGCTTGCAAAGTTCACAATGCATCTGTCTTGAATTTCCGCGCATAATAGCTGACTTCATGCTGCTCTGATTCATACACGCTTCCCATGTAACGTTATTTTCTGCACTTTTGTTGAGACAATTCTCTGGCAAGGACAGCGCTGTTTGTATTTCGTTTTCTCTCTGTGCTCCTTCATTTTTCATGCTTCCCATTACACTCGCATGCCTGGACAGATGAGATAAGATTATGGCTTTGAGCCTAATGTTTTATTTTTATTGAATGCATGGGTCATTGTCCTGTGTGCATAGTGCTGAGCTGGTCAAACGTGGTGCAACAGTTTCACCGGATAGACTGGCTCAGGATCCTCAGCCCAACCCCCCAGAAAGCAGTGCTCAGAGTGTGGCATATTGTTTTCACAGGCACAAACCAGAATTGATGCAGTGAAGCAAACGTACTCCTTTTTTTTCTGTACCTGACCTTGACTTATTAGAAAATTTCACAATCTGCTCAGTAGGAAAAATCGATAGTATTCGTGCAAATATATTTGTAAAATTGTGTTAACGAGTGAGAAGAAATATTTTAACTCTTAAAACAAAATCTAGGGTTGGAAACCTTCAAACTGTTCCCAAACTCCACTGAAGTAGGTCAGGCTTTCTCTCAGAGATTCAATGCACTATTACTGATTAAGTATTTTTAGGACCTTTTCTAAGGCACTTTACAAATTAAGAAAGAACACATTATACAGTACAACTTAAAAAGAATTATGTATGTACATATATACAATGTTACACACCATATGCTATGGTAGACTCCATCAATAGTTAATTGAAGACAGAATGAGTAGGAAGCAGAGCCGAGAGAAATCGGAGAGACATTTGAAGTTTATTTTAAAAAAAGCGGCAAGAAGTGTGAAGGAATGAAAGCATAAAAAGGCATAGGGGGTTTGAGAAACAGAAACAATTGGTAGCCGAAATCAAGGGACGAGTTGGGGTATACAGTAATATCAAAGAAGATAGGAATGGTGAAGCAAGTGAGTGCAGTATTAAAACATTGATCCCTTCAACTATTACTTTTTATGAATGTGTCTTTCAGTCATTGTCTTGAATCTTTAAAAGCTTTTGCCACAGCCCAGAGGAGTATTTTATATTCACCTGATTCTATTGGCTGTAATGGTGTACCTTTTCACCCCCAATACATAGGCTGCATTGAACTGCAAAAACTACTACTTTGCATCCTCTCTGTGCATGCCTGCTTTCTATTTCCTTACTTCAAGTGTGTCTTGCTCTTCACTCCTCTGCATGCTGCTGTTTGTGTTCCACATTCATAGTGCACCACCCTCTCTGTTTCCACTTATCTATCACGCTTTGCCCTGTGTGCTCCTCGTAGCCTTAGCCCGTCACTTCCTCTTATTAGTCCTGCCCACCCCTCCTTTGTTCCCCTAAGTCTCTGCTCTTCCTGCTTCCTGTGTGTACTCCTTGTTCTTGATGTCAACCACCCCCACTCATGCAATACACTTGCCCTTCTCTCCCAGCACATCTCATTATTCTTATTAGGAATTGATATGTTTCCTTTTTATGGTTCATACAAACAAATTGTGATCCATGCTTAAGGCTCTCTTGCCTTCAGTACGATCCTCTTTAGGTTTCTATGGCAAAGGAAGGTCAGAGGCCAAGGGAACCTTAATTAGAGTCCTTCTATTCTTTCAGTAAGTGGGATTGAATGGGAACAGAGAAGGAGGGAAATAGAATGTCAAAGAATGTGAAGGGTTCATTAAGATAGTATTTGGAGTGTAAATGGGGTCAACAAGAAAAGTGCTGGGGGAAGGTTTCAATAGAAGGGAAAGAAACCAGTGATCAGAACAATACAAAACAGGGAGAGAAGCAGAGCAATTATTCTGTGGAGGAGGACAATTTCCTTAATGATCTCTTGAATTCTAGAGCTCTTCCATACACAGCTAGAGCAGCTGTATCAAGTGGGTCTGGTTCTAAATCGAGACATGACATGGGAGCAGGAGGAGATGGCACTGCAGCACAATTTTCTACAGCTTAAGTTACCAGGCACTCTGACTGAGACAGCGATGAGAGTGATGTATTTTATCACTACGAATGTCCAATCTGTCACAGGGTCGCAAGTTGATTCCCCCGATAGAACAGAAGTGATCAAGTAGTGATCAAAGATCCTCCTAAAGCTATTAACACTGGAATTTGAGGAAATGTTACAGAGAAAAATGTATTTGACCAGTCTATTGACATACAGTACTGATGTCATGAGGTATTTGATTGAAGGAGCAGTCTGATGTGCAAATGGAGCACATGATAAGCTAGAGGAGTTTGCTGATGAATGTGTAGTGGCATTAGCATAATAAAAAATGCTAAACTCAATTATAAAATAGATCTGACTCATGATGAAATTAAAGAAATGGGTTTTAATCCCTCTAACAGCTCAAATAAAGGAGTTGATTGGAAAAACAAGGGAATTGAAGGACTTGAAGAAATGTAGGTAAAGATGGAAGAAAGGGACAGGGAGTAAAAAAAAAAGCACAGGGAGTGGAAGGTAGAGCGAGTGGTACAGCAAGTGACTCAGAAGTTGGGACAAGAATGATTTCAGAGTTTCCCTTGAGGGAAGTGCATCAAGCAATCTTTTATATGTGCCATGAACAAGGCTTGAGCTTTATTCTTTCGCTGCAAGTTTTCCTAACTGAAATAGGAACTGGAGAAGAGGTGCACTGGTTGGCAAACTTATTGGTCTAGATTGTGGTCTCTAGTGATTTGTGGGCAGAGTTTAAGGCAGTGGTTGCCCGACCAACTGAAGAACTAGTTAGGGTTGCTCCTAATACTGCTCCTTCTGGGAAAGTTCAGACTTCTTACTATTAAATGCTGCCTCAGAAGTTTCAAGAAACAAGGGTGGCAGTAGGTTACAAAGGGACCTGGGTTGAATATTGTTCTAAAGAGTGCAGAGGGTCCCTATGTGATCAAGAATGAAACTATAGTAACAATCATAGGTTTGAAATCAAGATAATAGGGCTGATTTTGATGGCGACAAGACCGCCACCGAAAGCCTGTCGGTGGTGGTCTCAAAGGTATCGGAACCACCTTCACCGCCCACCACATTAGGATGGCGGGCGGTGAGATAGCAGTCGGAAACATCGAGTGCCACGCATCTGACGGGCTCCTTGAGCTTGCCGGTACACGGAGGGCCTCACAATTTCTACAATAGTGGCAGCCCTACAGGCACCGCTGTAGGGATTACGATGTCCCTCCTCGCCAGCCTTTTCATGGTGGTTCACCCACAATGGAAAGGCTGGTGGAAAGGAACATTTAGTGGCTGTGGTGCCCACCTACGGGTCCCTGCACCATGTGGCAGGCACTGCATGGTGCCTGCCACATAGTATAGGAATATTTCAAGTGACCTCTTTTTTTTGTACTGGTGTGTACACTGCAGCCAGCAGCACCAGCGCAATACAAAAGATAGGCATTGCGACTGCCATGGTGGCGGTTGCATCATAATGTCTAATGTCTATGTTGGGACCGTCAACAGTCTGTCGGGCGGTCCCGATTTCCGATAGGGTGACAGGTGGACTTATGTCCACCTGCCATGATAATCAGCACCAATGTATTGACATCCAAAATTAGAAATACATTTTTGATTAACATCCAGAACAGTGGGCGGTGAGTCAAACGTGATGTGTGCTCAGGCAAACAAACTGATACAAATGGATCACTGTCATAATATCAACTACAAAAATACCCCTATACACAAATATCGACACAAAGAAATTGACATCCACAATATCGACATCCTATCTTTAACGCCTTAACCGCAGCAGCAATTCTGCCGCGGTGCAGGCGTTCTAAAGGGCGGGCAGTGCTGCGACGGCCGCCAGTTGTTCGCAGCACCGGGGAAGGAGCACGAAACTGGTTAAAATATAAAATACAAAAATATCGATTTTTTTTATTACAATTCTTTTTTAATAATAAATTAAATATTAAAATTAAATTTCAATTATTTTTTTAGATGCAATTTACATTTAAACAAATATAATAAATACATTTAATTTCAAAAATTTAAATATACATATATAAAATGTAATATATAAATGTAAATTTACTTTAAAACAATAAATAAACTATTACCTTTCATTTATTTAAAAATGTTATAAATATATAAAAATTAACAAATCAATATATATAAATATACATATACCTATAACACAAAATCTACTGACAAAAAAAATCTTATAAATTAAAATATTAATATATTTTTACAAAATGTACCTTACATTTTGCACTCCATTGAGTGTAACAGTAAAAGAAAAAGTGTTGGATAGCGGAGGGGTAAAACGTACTATTCCCACTCGAGTAAGTGCAACAGTAGGGAAAGTGTTGGATAGCGTAGGGGTAAAAATTACTATTCCCTCTCCAGTGAGTGCAACAGTAGGGAAAATGTTGCATAGCAGAGGGCAAAAAAATACTATTGCCACTCCAGTGAGTGCAACAGTAGGGAAAGTGTTGGATAGCGGAAGGGTAAAAATTACTATTCCCACTCCAGTGAGTGCAACTGTAGGGAAAGTGTTGGATAGCGCAACAGTAAAAATTACTATTCCCACTCCAGTGAGTGCAACAGTAGGGAAAGTGTTGGACAGCGGAGGGGTGAAAATTACTATTGCCACTCCAGTGAGTGCAACAGTAGTGAAAGTGTTGGATAGCAGAAGGGTAAAAATTCCTATTCCCACTCCAGTGAGTGCAACAATAGGGAAAGCGTTGGATAGCAGAGGGGTAAAAATTACTATTCCCACTCCAGTGAGTGCAACAGTAGGGAAAGTGTTTGGTAGCTGAGGGTTAAAATTAATATTCTCAAAAAAGTCAATAAAAAAATTAAAAATAAACAAATGTTCAACTACATTACAAAATTTGTTAATAACACAAAAATCAAAAATATATAAAAATACTAAAAATAAAAACATGTCATAATGTTAAAAAAAATCTAAAAATGACCAACAAACATTATTTATAAAAAATAAAAAAACAAATTTGTACAAATAACTACATTTATTATAAAGTAATTATAATCAAAAACATGAATTATTAACATATTTAATTCTCAAATAAACAAAAAAAGAATTAAAACGTATAAAAATTAATTTACTGACCAAACATTACCCCTATAAAACCAAAATCCTCACACAAAATAAAAGTAAACAATGACCATAAAAATGTATCAATTAAAGAAGGTATTCACAGAAGGCATTTAGGAGTCCTAAAGTTAGGAGTCCTAACTTTACTACTACTAAATTGAGAAAAATCGTAATTTTAAGACTTTCGGTATTCACAGAAGGCATTTAGGAGTCCTAAAGTTAGGAGTCTTAACTTCTGTGAATACCGAAACTAGTAAGTTCATTCTGTGAATACCAAAAGTAGTAAGTGCATTCTGTGAATGCCAAAAGTAGTAAGTTCATTCTGTGAATACCAAAAGTAGTAAGTGCAATCTGTGAATACCAAAACAGTAGTAAGTTTAGGATTGAGTCTTAAGTTCATTCTGTGAATCGGGCCCGCTGATATTTTTAAAAGCAATATTTCTTACCTTAATGTCGATATTCTGGACCACTATATTCTTGCTCTCAATATTCCTGTATGATGATATTTGAAACTCGATATTTTTGTATATCCATATTTGAAACTCGATGTTCTGTCTGTGCACCAGCGCAACCTATGCATTACAATCAAAGTAACTGTAATATAGCCCAACACATTGTCCATTGTTTAAATGCAGAGTAGGGTTTGTATTGAATGTCGACAACATTTCATTCCTTTGTAAATAGTGGGATCATCCTCTGGACAAACAGAAATGTGTGCCTGAGATGCTACAAAATGCCATGGCTTAGTGGGAAGTCTTAGTAAAATGTGAGCATCTAAACTGCAGTCAGTTCAGGAAGAGGAGAATCTCGACGGTGGTGAGTCCCGGGATATTCTGGAAGGAATCCAGTCAGGATACAAAATAACCCCCTAGGGGTCTAGAAATGCACAAACCGAGAATCATCACCATGTGTGCGGGGATTCTCAAGAAGTCTGGAAATATGATTTGTGGAAAAGTGTGGAAAGAAAAGGTGCAGTTTAAAGAAGAAAAGGCTTGAAGAGTATGAGATGGAGAACATCAAGGATAGTGTCTATAACCAACTGAAGGTGGCAGAGGAGAACTCCAGAAAGAAGAAGAAAGTGATGCTGACTGAATGATTTCCTGATAACAGGAAAGTTATGGGGTTTTAGAGATTACAGAGTAATTAGAGGGCTTAAAGTTAGAAATCGTTTCTAAAGTCTATATTTTATGCAAATAAGACAAATAATAATGACTATTAATGATTTTTATGTTGGATCCAATATGCAAATGATGAATGTTTTTTAACATTAATTAGTTATGCCACTTTTAGGTAAAAACTCCATTTTGGATATAATGGATGCTGTTTCTGTCACTCACGCTTGTATTCATCACCTTCCATAAGGTTCCCCTGTGCATTTTCCCTCACTATTGTCTATGCCAAAGAGAAGACAGCTGATGTAATGATTTTCTCACTGTTATGAATATAAGGCTGTTAGATCTTGCTTCTTTGCCATGGTTTTACCTGACTTTTTGCCTTCAGACCTCCTGTTTTTACTATTTTGCTGACTTTGTTTTTGCTAGCTTTAGAACTTTGGGCACTGTTCACCAGTGCAATAGTGCATTTGCTCTATACTTAAAACATGGTATTTTTGGCTTATCCACAATTGGCATAATTAGGTTACCTATAAGTCCTAGTAAAGTGCATTACATGTGCTCAGGGCCTGTGAATTAAATGCTACTGATTGTGCCACCTACTGGAGTAGCCCTTTAAAAGGTCTCAAGATTGCCACTGCAGAGTCTGAGTGTGCATGTTTTAAACCGCCATGTACACCTGGCAAGTTAACCTTCTTACCAGATCCAAATCTTCCTTTTTATTACATATAGGTCACCTCTAAGGTAAGCTCTGGACAGCCCATGGGTAGAGTGCAATGTATTAATAAAGTACAACATGTACTCATGAGGTGTGCCTGTCCTGGTAGTGAAATACTCTTAAATCAGTTTTTACTAACGCAAGGCCTATCTCTCCCATAGAATAACATTGGGTTTGCCTTAATATATTTTATAAGCGTAATTTCTAATTGGGAAGAGATAGAATCACTAAATTTGATGTCTCTGAAATCACAATTTAAAATCACAACTTATGGTGAAGTTGGATTTTAAACTGCAATTTTGAAACTGCCCCTTTTAGAATGTTGTCATTTTCTTACTGTAACCATTTGGTTCCTTCTACCTGTCTCTCAATACACATCAGAGGTGGGTGATAGATGGCTATGTACATTGACTCTAGAAGGCCACACACAAAGGGAGCTTAGATATGACTGATAAGCCATCCAGATCCTGATGGGCCATCCTGGGCAGTATGGGAGACAGGAGCTGACACTTTCACCTTGAAGGGCTTTGTCCTGTCCCAACACAAAGGGTTTCATACCCCCTGTAGTTTGTCTGGAGTCAGGGCAGGAAATAATGGGAGTTGTGCACTTCAAAGGCATCTCTTTGAGGTTTCCCCCTCTTCAAAACCCCAAATGGGTATACATACAGGACATCTGGTACCACCATCTCAGAACACTTCTGAAACTGAGGACATTCTACAAAAGACAGCCTGCTGTGCTGCTGGAGGGAATGCCACTTTGCTGATCTGCTTTGTTATGTTGGCCTGAAGCCATCTTCCCTGGGAGTGAGAAGGACTGGACTTGCATCTCTTTATCCCAGAACCTAAGTATCTCCTAGAGTTTGTTGCCTTTCCTCCTGTTTTCTGAAGTTTCAGGGATATCAAAGACTTCCTTCTTCAATCTGCAAACAGCATCTTCACTTTGGCTGCTGTAAGTCAGGTTATGCCAAGTGGTGCCAATCCAGCCCTTGGCCCTTGAAAGTGAACGTTAAGTGCTTTATCTTCCAGAACCCATGCATTGTCACCGTCACATTGATTGGAAGCAAAGCATCGACATCTTTGCAGTAACCAGATTGATGCATCGCACTTGGAACCTCCACATCACCTTCAGATCAACGCATTGCTTATACAGCGTGGAGACACCTGGTGCATCGCATTTGGGACTATCGCACCTCAGAACTGGTGCATCACTCAACGAAAAGACGCATCACTGTCGTTGCGTGGACTACTCCAGCGTATCTATAGTTTTTCCAAAAGAGGTCGCACACTGCTCGTCCCATCAGCGTGTGACCCTGGAGCATGATGGTCGATGTAGTAGGTATCAGTGGGTGTGCTTCTACTCGAGTCTTGAGTCTTGAGGGTGTTCACTGATGTACTTGCCATCCCTGGACACGTGTTTCGAGGTCATTACCTCTCATCAGCAGGGATTAGGCATGTGCACGGGGTTGCTGCGTGGGCTGCCGAAAATATTCATGGGTCCAGATAGGTCATCACCTCCACCGGCTCAAAAGAGCCTGTATAAATAGTATTTCCAAAAGAGGTCGCACACTGCTCGTCCCATCAGCGTGTGACCCCGGAGCATGATGGTCGATGTAGTAGGTATCAGCGGGTGCGCTTCTACCCAAGTCTTGACTCTTGAGGGTGTTCACTGATGTGCTTGCCATCCCTGGACACGTGTTTCGAGGTCATTACCTCTCATCAGCAAGGATTAGGCGTGTGCACGGGGTTGCTGCGTGGGCTGCCAAAAATATTCATAGGTCCAGATACCTCTTATGGCGCACAGGTGCGTTGTCTCGAGGTCGTCACCTCCACCGGCTCAAGGGAGCCTGTACACTCCAGCGCATCTCTCCAACTGTGTGAGGATCACCGGTGCATCTCGATGTTTGTGACCCATACTTTTGCTCAGTGGGCCCTGCGTGGTTCCTGTATCCAGCCCACGCTCTATCATGGTTGGCCTGAACTTTTGACTTTATCCTGGGTCAGCACAACTAACTAAAGCTGACTGCTTTTAGGCTCTGATTTCGTGTTTTATGCAGAACGCAGCATAGTAGAAAGAGGAAAGAATGAGGAGAAGTAGAGATATTTCTCCTTGTTGGGCCTCACTTCGAGAGGCATACGTATTTAACACTTTCCCAGGTTACAGCATCAAAATCCATGGGTGTTGCATGGGAAAACATACCCCAACACCTATGGAACGCCTCCCGGGCACAGAGTAAGGCGATGCAGGAATTTGTGCTGTGTTGCCTTACTCAAGATTCATGAGGCCACTCAAATCCATGAAGGGTGGCTTTTGGTGGCTTCACAAATTGAATTGAAAGTCCTGCATCATAGATGTACCACTTTACTAGGTGCAAAGGTGACGCATTGCTCTTATAAATAGGCCCTTAAGAGTAACACATTTAACAGCTTAATGTCACTCATAGGTACACTGAAACCATGGACATTTCATATATAAGCAATCTGAAAACTTGACAGCTATGGTTACTCGTTTTGATTCAAAGAATCAGCTGCACCGCCCGAACTGATTTAAAAAAAGATCATTCCCTGCATCATAGGTGTTTGAGGAGTGCCAACACATGATACAATTGTGATCACAGTGATATATGTGTTACTCTTAAAAGAAGATAAACCATGGCTCTGGTATTCGTTTACTGCTGCTTGTTACGCGGTGAAGGGGAGGGATGAGGAAGTGGATTTGACATAGAAAGCCCATAATATGTGAAAATGGTGTTAAGTTCCACGAATATTTCACTATGAAATAAACAAACAGCTGAAGTGTATCATTGACTACAGATGGTGCCAGGCTCAGCAAGCTCATTTTCCAATGGTGCTGGGCAAACGCAAAAGTCTTCGTAATACATGATTCCTTCCATTATTTTCTCAAGGGCTTCAAGTATGCGAAGTCCCGGGTAAATGCTCAACAGATGTTTGCAGGTGGAGATTAATAATAGGTCACAGCCTAATCATCTCCTATTGCACCCCAGACAGTTTCAAATCTACCCATCCAGCCTTCACAGTTAATTGATATTAATGGAGTTGCAAACAAACAGACAATATGGGTGAGATTTCTTTTCTACAACAGCTACAAGGTTTAAAAATGCAATATGATGTTTTAGTCTAATTCTTACCATCTGTTATACTGGCTATTACAAACCAGAAAATCCTACTGCTAGTCTATTTAACGGGTTTATTTTAGGTGCATTAGTGACGAGGCACCAAGTTTACATTAAATCCCCATGTTAAGCTCTTATGACAAACGGAAATGTGTAATGTAAGTGTTCACTCTCCTTTCCTGCATCTTTTCGTTTCTTACCTGGAGGTAGTATTCGACTTTATTTCACACAATGCTCAGTTTATTTGCAGAATTGTTTGGCATTTAATATCAAAGCCTCAGTGGTTAATCTATTTACCAATGTGTGCGTTTGGTTCGAAGGTAGCAAATAACATTTCCCCCAAAAATGAGTCAATCGGTCGATCATATTTTATATAGGCGACTGCCATGAAAAACATATATCCTACATCTACACAAAGAGATATTACTTTACAAAAAGATAAATGCTTTAAGTATACAACACCTCAGTTAGTTTTAAAAAATATCAAACGCTATTACCAAGTTCAAGTAAGGCCAAAATGCATTGCCTGGTAATCTGATGCAATGGTTATTTACTTTTTTTTGCTGCAAGTGTATGAAACAAAAAGGAAAAGAAAACATGTTGGAACCTAAACGAGGAGCAGCATAGATGCTGCCTAGCAAGCAAAGTCTCGTACACAGTAACAGAAACCAACTTTAGTTTTAATACACATCACAGGAAAACAATGTTTTTATTGGTGAAAAGAAAGGATGCGATTGGCTCTGAATAACAGTAACCTGAAGACATAGTTGAAAGACTCACAATATTAGCCCGACAAAATAAAAAGGTTAAACGAGGGAATGCATATGTACACTTAACATACAGTTGAGCAGATTTAATGTGGAACATTTTCAAAATAACTTCCTGGCCAAAGTGTTCTTCATGTTGGTTGATCATTAGCAAATCGACCTTTGACTTATTGACTTTTCTGTAAAATGGTGCACGTTGTTTTACCAGCAGGGTTAAACATCCATTTTGAGAATATCATACTATTCAGAAAGTGGTTCTAATATTCCATCTAAATCTTATGGGGTAAATTCTAAACTGAAATCATCCACAACCACCACAGTGACCACTGGATGGATGCAGATCAGATACAAAGATTTCCCTTGCCTTACTCAATGGAAGTTACTGAACGTAATAGTTAGCTAAGGTTATTTCATTCAATGTATTGCTGCCTGAATATAATTCTATCAATAAATAGCATTTTCACTTTCATGAACGTTTTGGTCACTTCTGAAGATATTAGAGTCAATACTACACCCGAATGATGATCCTCTTTATTACTAACAGTAGTTTTATCCACAGATATAAACTCCTCGTAGTCATGAAATAACAACATACTTCCTGTAACACGAAAACATGGCCCCCCACCAGGCCCTCCAAACCAGATTCATTGTACATATGAGACACGTCATATGTATTCCATATTTGAAAAACTCTTTCTGCAGCCCACGACCATGAAAGGATTGCACTTTCTTTTCTTTGCAAGTTAATTGGATTTGTTGCGGAAGCAACACTGCATGCTATTTCTATAGACAGGGATTATTACCGAAGAAACCCTTAACCACTGAGTCAGCTACTTTTCTAATTTCCTAAATCGTTCATTACTGCCCAGTATTCTTCATTCTGCTCATAGTGAAAGGGAAATACAAGGAGAGTTTGGAGCTTTTTTCGTCCTTTATCTTTAAAAAAAAAAACATTTGATATGATACATCGAAACTGCCTAAAAATGCTCATGACACTTGCTGCCTAATGTAGATTTTGATATCTTATGCCTTTTTCTCTAGGTGGTTAATGTCCGGATATAGTAACAGATTACTTTTCCCAATTGATAAGAAATATTCTTTAGATTTACCATTCACTTTAGAGCCATTGCAGTGAACCTAATCATTTTTATTTGTTTTAGTTTTAGGATCGTATTACAAGGGCCATGGATATGATGCACTTTTTAAATGGCAGATGGAATGTCTGTCACGTTTGTGATGGAGTAACCTGTCCATCAAACTCTAAATCAGTCCCTTAATCTGTTTCAACCCTCTCAACTTTCTAGTTGCGTCGGGGTGGTGGCAGCTCCCCGATACCTCGCTTAGCTTGTGGCCATTATTTCAGTGCAGGATTGTTTTTAACATTGTATGACCGATTTTAAACACAGGAAGATCGTTTTTTACTACTGTTCATTTTATTCTTTGCCTAACCCTTTTGTTGTGCAGGGTCATCATGCGGGTGTTCTAACTCACCCGATATCTCTTGTAAGCCTCTCTTGGCCCCTTTCACCGTGGCTGGTGCTCCGGTCGTGGCGAGGGAGGGCGGCCACCTTGTGTGTAGTCCTTCTCCCCAGCTGAACTGGTGGCAGCGTTCTAGCTGGGGGAGAGAGGACAGGGCACAAAATTAGCATGCCTTCGTCAGCGCGCAGCGGTCGCGCATGGCGGGCGCGCATGGCGGGCGCGCCTTAGGCGCGCCAAAGGTAAGCCAAAGGTCAGCCCGTCTGCGCCCATCCGCACCTCGGACGTGGCGAACACAGGACGGGCTACCTTGCAGACATGGTGCTCGATTAATACTGCGATTAGATACACTCGAACAAGTTTGATGGCGCTCCGTCCCTCGCTTGAGATGGGATCAACCTGTGTAAAGATAGATCCAGCTAGTCTTAACTCTTGCTCTGCTTGTGGTTTTTCATGCAGTACTAATGAGACTATCCCATCTGACTCCACATTAGGTTTAGCCTCTATTTCTGCGGCTTTAATTAATGCGCGCTCTATGTGCAAACATACAGCAGAAATGTTTTCTTTGTTGGAGGATGGGACATTGGACCTGCTGTTTATTACAGAAACATGGTTGAATAGCTCATGTGCTCCTGACATTGAACTAGCCATTCCCAGAGGATTCAAGATTCGAAGGAAAGACAGAGTCAGCGGTAGGGGTGGTGGTTTAGCCATTATTTTTAGAGATTCGTGGGCCCTTAATATTGAAAATACTGATGACATAGCGGAGGGTGAGATTATGAATTTTGCTTTGATTTTGTCCCCTCATTTTACTCTGGGTGGATCTCTTATTTACCGACCTCCAGGTCCTTCTGGTCCTTTTCTTAAAGCTCTTCTAGAGACTTTGGTTCCCCGAGCAGTGAGGTTTTCGTGTTTTTTACTGCTTGGTGATTTTAATATCCATGTTGATCGTCTTGAACTTCACGAAAGTAAGCTTCTAAATGATTCCTTTGATCTGGCCTCTCTAATTCAATGGGTTTCCTCCCCTACACATATAGGCGGGCACACTCTTGATGTCATATGTTCTAACTTTCATGTGAAGGTTGATGCCCCTCAAATTCTAACTTGGACTGATCATCGGCTGATTAGATTTACTTGGTCGACCAGGAAGGATATACCCAAGTCTTGCAAGAATACGTTCCCCCCAAGATTAATGTAGGTAATCTTAATACCTGGCTAGATCAGAATAGACCCACCCTGGTATGGGACTTGGATCCAGCACTTCAAGTTTTTGATGGTTGGCTGCGAGCAGGGATCTCCGCCTCATCGAAAGGGTCAAAATCAGGTAGAGATAGGATGACTCCCTCGCAACCGTGGTATTCGCCCCAATTACGCATTCTTAAACTTGCTTGTAAGAAATTGGAGCGAGCATGGAGGGTGGTCTATTGCCCACAAGCCAAGGTAGCTTACCGCTCGGCACAACGGGATTACTATGCTAGTATTAAACTGGCTAAATCTGAATACTTTGCCAGAAGAATTGAGAAAGCTAATAATAACAGTCGGGAAATTTTTTCCATAGTTAAGAGCTTTCTCTCCCCTTGTGCTGAACAAATAGCGGTGAAACCCTCTACTGAATGGTGTGAGAACCTCTCCTCTTTTTTTCTAACAAAAATTGCTAAAATACAGCAGAGTCTTAGAGCAGTCAGTGGGGAGAGCAGGCTTGCTGATAATGTTAGCTCTATTGTACCGCCTATTTACACTATGGAGAGATTTACCCCCCCCTCAGTAGAAGACACCTTGTCTGCAATTAAATCTTTGAGATCCGGTGCCCCCGGTGATATTTGCCCGGCCCGGGTGTTGGCTGAAGTGGCAGAATCAGTGGCATTAGAGGTCTCACAAATAATGGGTCTATCCTTTAAAACATCCAAGGTTCCCGAGGAATGGAAACATGCAAAGCTTCTTCCTTTGTTGAAGAAAATGGGCGCCGATCCTGCTGTGCCAGGCAACTATAGACCCATATCTCTGCTTCTAGCCATGGCGAAAATTGGAGAGAAACTTGCCTTTTGTCAGCTGAATGCCTTTGTGGAATCATCGGAGGCTCTCCACCCTGCTCAGTCCGGCTTTCGTGCAGCTCAGAGCACGGAGTCGGCCCTGGTGGAGATCACAGAGGCAATTAGAGAGTGTTTGGACAGTGGCGGCAGAGCGGCTCTAATTTTATTGGACCTCTCTGCCGCGTTCGACACTGTCCCGCACTCACTCCTCCTGTCTCGATTGGCTGAGATTGGTGTGCTGGGCTCAGCACTAGAATGGGTGAAATCTTTTTTGTCCGATCGGTCCCAGCAGGTTTGGATCCCACCTTTTTCTTCCTCGGTCAAACCTCTTACTACTGGGGTTCCCCAGGGGTCTACATTAAGTCCCTTGCTTTTTAATGTGTACCTTACTCCACTCATTGTGCTGGCCGAACAAATGGGGGCCAAAATTATAGTGTATGCAGACGATACGCAACTCTTATTTACATGGCCCGATGAAGCACTCAACACTGAGGTCATTTTTTCTTGTCTTTCTGCGGTTTTTAACTGGTTAGCTATGGCACAGCTGAAATGCAACGAAGACAAAACTGAAATTCTGTTGTATGGCCAATTTCCGCCCAATTTTAGAGAACTCTTATGGCCTTCTGATTTTCCTCAACCAAGTTCAGTTACCATCCCTGCAAAGAACTTGGGTGTATGGTTTGGGGAGGATCTGAGGTTTGAGGCACACATAAATAAACTCACAGGGCTGTGCTTCGGATCTCTCAAGGCTATGAGAAAGTTCTTTCCATATCTTCCATCTTCAGCAAGAGAGTCGGTTGCGAGAGCTTTAATATTATCTCGGCTCGATTATGCCAACTCTCTTCTTAGTGGAACGCCAGCCTTCCTAGTCGCAAGATTACAGAGCATCCAAAATGCGACGGCGAGACTTCTGTGCAATGTGCCTAGTAGAGAGAGTGCACGTATCTATTTGAAGGAACTTCATTGGCTGCCAGTGGCTCAAAGGATTACCTTTAAAATCCTAATACTAGCATTTAAAGCAGTCAATAATCTTGGGCCTTCCTATCTGAAAAAAAGATTCTGTCGCTACACCCCCACTCGTTCTTTACGGTCGGCTGACTGTAATTTTCTGAGTGTACCCCGTTTTCGACGAGTGCGCCTTGGAGGCCAGTCAATTGCCGTTCTCGCGGCTTCGACCTGGAACACTTTGCCTTTATCTTTGAGACTGATCAGAATTTTGTTCCTTTTAAGAAGGCACTGAAGACGCATCTTTTCAGATCTGCTTACTAGACTTTTTTAGATTCCTCTATTTCCTTCTGGCCACCTGCTGTTTTCCCTTTCTCGCGCAGGATACTCTGGTAGTAACAGAGCGCGTTATAAAACAGCTAAATAAACAGCTAAATAAATGAACCACAGCTTACAATATAAATCATTCTGACAGGTTGCCAAACAACTCTACCACAAGAAATATTGCTAAATGAAAAACGTGCTGTTTGTTAAAGTCAATTGTCCCTCAAGATACCATGCATGGCATACAGCCATGCAATAATGATTTTAATATTGTAAAGAAGCATCTCCTTGAAACAGCATTATCAACCAAACTGGCACTCATATCCACTGAGTGGTTCTCATGTATTTCTACTGGGCTAGGAATCACTAATTCTAAATTAGTTGATAAATCAATGCTTTTAGGCTCATATTCCATCACATTATCTGACTGACTAATCAGAACAGGAGATAATCACAAACAATCAACATTGACTATTTTAAAACTCACAGCACATTTAATCTGAAACTTTACTCATCCACAATCAACACTCGATCCACAATTTCGGAACCCTTTATTGAAGACAATTGTGGTATTCTAAACGTATGCAGTGTTTGTTGACAACATTTCGCAGCAGGGTGGAAAGGTAGGATTTCCCATAAATATTTGATTTACCGTCCTAATTTCTATGCAGGTAAGTACTTAATCAATAATAACTCAATCGGAAAGAAAGAGGCAGAGTCCGTGGTGTTAGAGTTCTTAGGGGTTTTATTCCTTAAAAAGGAATGGTTCTTGAACCGGATATCATGTTCCTACCACCACTGGGGTGTAGGAAGGGATAGAGCAATATTTTATTGACAATACATAGCTTATATACTTAAGTCACATTATAGAAACCAATACAGTAGGCGTAACAGCTGAGAGAAACAAGATAAAACACACACGTGGTAGTGGTACGTAATTAGAAGGCGTGAACTAGGCGTGAACATAGAGGTGTGTGCTAGAAACGTCACAGGTAGGTGTCACAAGTGGGTGGCAACAAAGCAGAGTCTTGTAATGTCAGCAGAAATCTGAGGCCTGGATGCGCGCGCAGCTGCATGACGTGTGATTGACGTGAAACCGGAGGGTGCAGGGGACTTGACATTTACACTGGCGGAAAGAGACAGAAGTCTGGCATGTCAGATCAACTCGTACCTCTATCATATCTGATATCTGATGTTTGGGAACCATATTATCTAGAAGGAAAAGGTCTCTGGGGCAGAAGCTATTCTATACTGACTGTGAGTGCGTGTATAAGCGTCTAAGTGTCTGCATGAGAGGCGAGGGGCATGGGCCTACCATGGTAACAGAGGCTATGAATTACTTGCACAGAGACAGTGAGGCCGGGCCCTTTGCTCTGCAGCTGGGGGAATGTTTACTTAAACTAGTAGGCAGGAATGCATTTTCGAGGAGCGGAACAGATAATTCGAAGGTTGAATTCAGTCTTGGCAGGCAGCAGGCTGAGCTAAGCGCCGTGAGCCGCACAGGGAGTAAGGCAGAGGTCACGGGTACAGAGACAGCCTGGGCTGAGGCTTTCAGAGTCAGAAGGCAGGAAAAGGCTCGATGGCAGAATTTCAGGGCCTACTTCGCCAGAGCTGAAAAACGTGTAAAGTACACCACAAAAAGACGTTGGCATAGCATACTTAGAAACGGAATATTCAACCCATTCAGGGTGGGTCTGAAAGAGGACATGTTAACGTTGGACGCAAATGTATTTGCGTCTTCATAGCTGGCACAGGAGGGAAGTTACATGCACTTTAAGCTGGTACATGGAGACGGTGGGGTACACGTTAGGGAACATTACTTGACCATAAAATTTATATTTCCTCATTCCCTCCTTGTTCCCTACGGACCCTTCATGATATATCGATCCTCATGAATCGATCAGTCTGTTCTTGTAACATCATTTGCTCTTCTTTCTTCCTCTCACGTTTTGAGAGAAAACTGGAATGTTCAATACATGATGTGGCACACAGTCCACATATCGCTGGCCCACACTGTAGGCACAGGCAGCAACTGAATACTATGACAAGGGCAATGCCTAGGAAGGATAGGATCTTCCATCCCCAAGCGGTCAACGTTGTCCAGAACCAACCGGACCAAGTCCAGGTGCCTGGATTCTGATGTATAAGACTTGCAATTTTATGAAGACGTGTAATAGCTTGGTATACCGTTGGCGCGTTTTCTGGAATGAAAACACAGCAACTTGACCCGATGACCTTACAAGCTCCGCCTCTATCTGCCAAGATGACGTCAATAACAAGACGATTCTGAAGAACAACAACCCGCATGGCGGACTGCTCCTCTGTTAAGTTACCTAGGGCGGAGGCCGTTTCATTCACTACTGCTTCGAGTGTTCTAGTTAATCTGCGTATTAGTTTACTATTTTGGACGGGGCCTGTGAAGAAAAAGAATCCTTTATTGAAATCTGTGTATTGCTCCCATGCCGTTTCAGTATAGTCGACAATCGGGAGATCTCTTCGGAGTCTATTCTTTACTAGATTTGTATTTCTGTGATAATCAGGAGGGGCTAGAAAAACAGGTGGCAGAAGGAATGCAATGTAACAGGTACCATCCCAATCTGGAGGTAAGCGTATGTATGCAGTATGGCCACAAACAAAGTAGGAATGACGGGTAGCTCTAAAGGAAGACTTGCCTTGATCACTGAATTCGACCACAGTAGTACATTTACTATGACCTAAGTGTACTGAACCCTTCTTACTGACACATAAATCACCAGTGACTGGTAGTACTGACATGGCCGGGAGAACTGGTGCAGCTTCGGATTCAACAGTAAGAATCATAAGGTTAATTGTATAATTACCTAATCCATATACTTCATTTTCTAGATCAGTTCCTATTCTAATGGGAAGTCCCTTCTTGTCAGGGTAACAGGCATTAAGCAGAACTAAGTTCAAGTTTCCCCAAACCCAGCTCCCTTTAAAAACAGCGACATCGGAATCTAAGGAATTAATTATTCTAAACCATGCACCACAGGAGCCATTGTGAGTGAACGGGTACGGAAAGAGGGGCAGAACTCCCTTGTATTTCTGATAGGGAGGGAGTCGGCCACATATCCAACAGTTTGTAGCATTGTTAGTCTGATGGGAGTGATGTAACATACTAATGAATGTGTTGTTGCGCAGCGCGAGTCTGTAAGATAGTTCGTGGGGAGGTAATTCACTAAAAGAATGTTCGGCAGTAACATTATAAGCAGATTGTTCACGCTTGAAGATAGGGTAATATATGGGAAGCAATATACTTGCTACAATAATCAGAAGACTTAGAAAAAACATAATCAATAAAGTCACTATACAGTGACTGCGGAGTGATTTACAATATGTACGTTTCTTGAGTTGTCTCTCTCTCTCTCTATCTCGATCTAGGGGATACATGTCAGAAACTATTTAACCGATTCACCTAGGGGAGGACTTAAACAATTAAACTGTCTGACTTGCTAGATCGAAGTTTCATTCGATACTCCTCTTGGGGAGTTTTCTCTTGTTTAGTAACGTTGAAGTCTTTAGTATCGAGGCAGTCCTTTGAGGGGGTGGACGAGTCGGTTTCTGGCAACAGTTCATTACATTTTTTAATATGACTCGTGTGGATCCACCCCTTTCGGCCTTCCACCTTGATAGCGGTCCGCGTTGTAAGAAGGACGGTCTTCGGCTCTTTCCAGCGGGGCTCCAGCGGACTTTTCCTGTCGAAGTTCCTAATTAACACTGTATCTCCGGGACGGACATCATGTGGCTTTACATCAGTGTTGTCAGGAAAGGCTGCGGCAACCTGTGAACGACATGATTGGAGTGCAGACATCAAGGAGGCAAGGTAATCTGTCAGCATGTTACAATCAACATCGGTAATTTTCTTAGGGATGGGCGTCCCCCACATATTCGGTGGTCTGCCAAAGACCACTTCATACGGGGATAGTCCTGATCTCGAATGGGCGACCATTCTCATATAGAATAATGCAACTGGCAGGGCGACTATCCAGTCGACCCCTTTCTCTTTACAGATTTTAGCAAGGCGGGTTTTTAGTGTCTGGTTATGCCTTTCTACAAGGCCAGCGGCTTCGGGATGTCGGACACAATGGAATCTCCACTGATATCCTAGCAGCAGGGAAACCTGTTTCATGAGTTCGGATGAGAATGGCTGTCCGTTATCTGAGTACACGACACGAGGCAAGCCGTACCGTGGGAAGAATTCTCGAACCAGCTGCCTGGCAGTGGTCGGAGCAGTGTAATCTGGGACTGGATATGCTTCGGTCCAACGGGAAAGTGCACAAACAATTACGAGGACATATTTGAATCCTCGACAACGGTCCATCTGGATATAATCCATCTGGAGGACTTCAAAAGGGTGATCGGGAGGATGAAATCCACCTTGCTCTACAGGGACGCTTTTACCTGGATTGAACTGACAACAGATCATGCAGGTACGCACTTTCTGTTTTGCTGCTGCTCGTAAGTGTTTGTTGTACCAGAGATTCTGTAAACTGTCTAACATCGCTTTCTCTCCTAGATGTGCTGGACTATGTACTGTATTTATTATGACTTGAACCATAGAGTCGGGGAGAAACCATGTAGATTTTCCCTTCGTCATCCGACCTTGATCTGTCTGGATCCCTCCTAGTTCAGTCCATTTCTTTATTTCATCTGCAGTAGCATGTGTCTGAATATCGATTACATCTAGTGTGGGATCCCTGACTGTCATACAATGTGTCGGTACTATTGTCTTTGTCACGTCAGTTGTCTGGGTGTGAGTCAATGCTGTATGTTTTGCTGTTTGGTCTGCCAGGTCGTTACCCTGGGAAACAGAATCTGTAACTTTAGTATGTGCTTTACACTTCATGATTGATATGCCTGAAGGCAGATGTATTGCTTCTAACAGTGCTTGAATGAGGGGACCGTGTTGGATCTTGGCACCGTGAGAGGTCAAAAAACCTCGTTCTTGCCATAACACTCCGAAGTCGTGTACGACTCCGAAAGCATAACGGGAATCAGTGTATATGTTAACATTTCTGTCCTTGGCTAGTATACAGGCTCGGGTCAGAGCAATGAGCTCTGCCGCTTGAGCGGACAGTGTATCAATACGATATGTTTCTTTAACTTCAGTTTCAGTGGTCACTGCATACGCGGCCACTAATTCTCCTGTACTTGTTCTCATACATGAACCGTCCACGTAAAGTGTCAGGTCTGGATTTGTCAATGGAACATCTGTTAAGTCTCGTCGGGGCTTTGTTACTGCATTAATGATCTCTATACAATCATGCGGGGCTGGATCTGTCATAATCGAAGGTAACAATGTTGCGGGATTTAGAATGCTGCAGCGTCTGATTTCTATGTGTGGCTGGAATAGCGTCAATTCATAACCTGTCAATCGTGCTATAGTCAAGTGTTGAGTCTGAGTTCTGTTTAAAAGAACCTCTACAGAATGTGGAACTTGTACTGTTAATGGATGTCCTAAAACAATTGAGTCGCTCTGTCTGATTGCTAGTGCTGTTGCTGCTACTGACTTCAAGCACGCAGGGAGTGCCTGGGCTACTGAATCCAATGTACTTGAAAAATAAGCGCAAGGCTTATGTGAACCTGCTTGGTCTTGAGTGAGGACAGACAACGCTGTACCATCACGTTCTGTAACAAAAAGTGTAAAAGGTTTGCTGTAACATGGTGTCGCTAAAACTGGTGCTTGGCATAAAGCTTTCTTTAATTCTTCAAAAGCCTGTGTATGTTCCTGAGTCCAAGGAAGGACAGTCGAAGTCGCTGCCTCCTGTGTTGTCAACTGAATGAGTGGTTTAGCTAGAAATGCATACTGAGGAATCCATTGTCTGCAGTACGAGGTGAGGCCTATAAAGGCCCGCACTTCCTTTTGTGTCTGGGGTTGTGGCATATTTACAATTAACTGGATACGGTCAGGAGTGAGCTGTCTCCCCACTTTGGACAGCAAGTGACCCAAGTACACAACTTGCTGAACACAGAATTGTAGCTTCGAAGGAGACACCTTGTGTCCCTTGTCGGCCAGAAAATGTAAAACTGTCAGTGATGCTTGTTCACATTCGGGTTCACTTCGTGCGGTGATCAGCAGATCATCGACGTATTGCAGTAAAGCGGTATTAACTGGCATTTGAATACAATCTAGTTGTCTTTTCAGTGCTTGACTATAGATGCTGGGGCTTTCTGTGAATCCTTGAGGTGCGCATGAAAATTTGAAACTTCGTCCATTTAAACTGAATCCGAAGAGATATTGGCTCTCTGGATCAATGGGCACACTGAAGAAGGCGTTCTTGAGGTCAATTACAGTAAAGAACGTTGCTTCTGAATCAATAGCAGTCAATAGGGATGAGATATCGGGAACCACAGGGTATTGTGGAACGATGCATTTATTCAGTTCTCGTAAATCAATCACCAGCCGATATACTGGCGGTGCATTGGGATCAGTACGTTTAAGAATCGGAATGATAGGGGAATTACAGATATTGGAGTCGGTCTCTACGACCACTCCTTGGGCAATGAGCTCTTCAATGATTTCCAGTAAAGCCACTACAGCATCGGGTGGTAACTTGTATTGTCTGATTCGGGGTAAAACAACACCTGGCTTCAGTGTAACACGGTATGGTGTAATGTGCATGCAGCCTACATCGGTTGGGCCTTGTGCCCACAAGTGATCCGGTACATTTTTCAATCTGACATCAAACTCTCGTAATACATAGTGACCCTTAAAATCTCGCAAGAAAAGTCTAACTCCTTCCGGAGAACAACATATCACTGCTCCTAGAGCCTTCAATGTTTTGATACCTAACAGATTTTCTGGACAGGATTTCGTAAGTAACAAGTCTGTAACACGTGATAATGGACCCACAGCCAGGGGAACGGGTTTCGATACCTCATTTACAATGGGTTGTCCTGAAAAACCAAGGGAAACATTCTGTGAGCCTGAGAGGGGTGCCCCTGGGACTTCATCATGGCTGATTGTTGTGCGACTTGCCCCTGTATCAATTAAAAACTTTCTGTCTTTTCCCAATACTTGACTGTGTACATAAGGACCCTCTTGATCTACAGGAATCTCAATAAGAGGCAAGTCACTTTCCCTCTCTAGGCTGTTTCATGTGTATCGTGGATAATCGGGGTAATCAGATTGGGCATACTGGTACATCTGCTGTGAGACTTGCTGAGTCGCGGCAATGGGCATTGGACATTGTTTATTTTAAATTGTAATTAGAAAGCTACTTTTAAAACTGCACTTACCCTGCCTGTCACACGATTGCTGTGTGCAGACACCCCTTCTTCCAGCAAAACGAGCACTGGAAAGGCTGAAAATCGCTGATCTCTCACTAAACCGCCATTACCCACGCCCTGACTGGACCACGCCCACTACGAGGCCACACCCCCCCTCTTCACATCCTCATAATAATGTGCATGTACCGGAAGCGCAGCGGACGAGCGCAGCGGGCGCGACGATTGCGCGCCGAAGGCGCACTTAAGGCAAGCTCGTCTGCGCTCGTCCGCGATCAGGACGCGACCGGGGCCGGCCTCTATCTCCGACCAACCAGCCATACCACCGCTACTTACACTCGAAATGAGCTGTTGGCTCTAAAAACCCCCCAATGCACGACCTGCCCTTCTCCCTCCTCTGACGCTCAGAGCAAAGCCTTTGTTTGCACTGCCTGCAACTTCTCCCTGCCCGTCCCAGGCCATACTATCAGGACGACCCATGCCCTGAACTCCGCCTCCTCGCGCGGAACCCAATCCCCCCTGACCCTCCTAGCCGCCTTAATCAACTGCAGATCTTTGAGTAAACATGCTATCGACATCTGGCAGTCCCTACGGGACAACGACTGGGACCTACTATTTTTAACCGAAACATGGTTGAATGACACCACAAATCCTGCAATCGCCCTCGCACTGCCGGAAGGTTATAACATCATCTGTGCAAACAGACCCAATGGTAAATCTGGGGGTGGTGTTGCGTTAATCCATAAATCCAAATGGACGGTTACCCTCCCCCCTTACGACCCAATCGACGGTATTGAAGGCCTCCCCTTCAGTGTTCAAATCTCCCCATCCTCCTCCTGTTCTGGAATCCTTATTTACCGTCCCCCACATTCCAATACCTCTCACTTACTCGCTCTGGCGGACTATCTCACTCAGCTTAGCACACGATACGCTAACTTTACTGCACTAGGAGACTTCAATCTCCACGTTAATAATGAATCTTGCTTGCACAGCAGCAACTTCATTTCAACGCTAGCAGTATGCAATTTAGTCCAAATAATTACCCTACCTACGCATAAAGCAGGTCACACGCTCGATCTGATCTGCTCCAACTTACCATCTATCCGGGCCACATCTCCTATCCCGGTTATATGGTCCGACCACTTCCTCATCCCTTTTGAAATCGACATTCCCTGTCATGTCAGACCCGCCATCACCCCTAAATCATCAGGCAGAAACTGGAGTCGTATCACCCCTGAATCGCTCCTGGGATATTTAAAAAACACTCTACCCCGTCCATCGTCCGATCCGGACTCACAGATTGACCATCTGGACGCATGGATTAGCCAGGCCATAGACGCCCTGGCTCCCATTAACCCCACTAAAACCTACAGGGCGGCACCCTCCGCACCATGGTACTCAGATGAGCTCCGGCAGAAAAAGGCCTCCTGTAAATCCCTCGAACGCCTCTGGAGACAAAACTACTCCTTGGACAGCAAAACCATTTATAAATCGGCCCTTAAAGAATACCGGAGAATGATCGAAAAACACAAACAAGATTTTCTAGCCTCCAGAATCAAACTTGCCAGCAATGGCGCTAGGGAAATTTTTAATATAGTAAGATCCTTTACAAACCCCAATGCGCTGACTCGTACTCAGCCCGCCTCTCTGTCGCTTTGCGACAAACTTTCACAATTTTTTGAGGATAAAATCGAAGCCATCTACTCTTCCTTCCCTATTCCTAACACAGAAGGGCGACAAAAGGAACTCGTGACTTCCCCGCTTCTGCAGCCTATCCTACTCGAATTTGCATCCATATCAGAAACAGATTCCATGGCTGAACTTATCAAATGCAAATCAGGCTCACCCAAAGACCCTTGGCCTGCCAAGCAATATAAAAATCTTGCATCCCTCCTCAACCCCCACCTCAACTCTATCTGGAATAACTCCCTCAGAACGGGCTGTTTCCCTGCCAAATGGAAACATGCCTCCTTAGTCCCCATCCTTAAAAAACCCAACTTGGATCCAGACAACCCCAGTAACTACAGGCCTATTTCTCTCCTGCCTGCTCCAGCCAAGATCCTGGAAAAACTGGTACACTCGCAGTTGTCGAATTACATCGAAACCAATGGGCTTCTCCATGACTCCCAGCACGGTTTCAGGTCGGGCCACAGCACCGAGTCGGCCCTAATTGAAATGGCTGACTCGGTGAGGTGGACGCTTGACCAAGGATCGAGGGCGGTGTTGGTGCTGCTGGATCTCTCGGCAGCATTCGACACCGTCTCTCATAAAATCCTGCTGGAAAGACTGGAGGACCTTGGGCTGGGTGGCGCTGTTCTGAAATGGCTCTCATCTTACCTTTCGGACCGCACACAGCAGGTCTTCACTCCTCCATTCACCTCTTCTGCCAGACCACTCAAATGGGGAGTCCCTCAGGGTTCTTCCCTAAGCCCGCTCCTTTTTAATGTGTATTTCACCCCCCTGGCCAAGCTGATTGCACAGACGGGGATTAAATCTACCTCCTACGCTGATGACATCCAGCTTCTTTTCACCTTTGACTCCCCCTCCGCCTCAGCTTTTGATCCACTTAAATCCTGCCTTAGGGACATTTCGAGCTGGATGGATGCTAATTCCCTCCGACTCAATGCTGGAAAAACAGAGATCCTCTTTTTCAACACACCATCCCCTCTGGACTCCAGTATATGGTGGCCAGAAGACCTGAGCCTAGCCCCCACCCCCAAAGATTCGGTGAGAAATCTCGGAGTTCGCTGGGACAATCAACTTAGCTTTAACAATCAGGTGCAAACAGTTGCATCCTCCTGCTTTGCTAAGATCCGCACCATAAAACGCCTCATTAACTTCTTGCCGGCGGACTGCCGTAAAACTGTGATCCAGGCATTGATCATATCACCCCTCGATTATGCCAATGCCCTCTACCTTGGTATCACAGCAGGCCTCTGCCATAAACTTCAGACGGTCCAAAATGCCGCCGCCCGGCTGGTGGAGAGCATTCCTGCTAGACACCATATCACTCCACACCTCCGCAAACTCCATTGGCTGCCCATAGCCAAAAGATGTGTGTTCAAGGCCATGACATTGGCCTACCGAGCATCAAAAGGCAGTGGATCGGCACACCTGAAAAACACTCTGCGACCCTATGCCAACTCCAGGACTTTACGATCCAATACCCTCCACTTCCTGGAAACTCCCCGATTTAAACGCTCTCGGGCAGGTGGAAAAACCTTTGAGGTCTGTACCTCTCAGCGCTGGAACAAGCTCCCACTAGCCTTACGCACTTGTCAGTCAGAATCAGCCTTCCGTAAATCCCTGAAAACACATCTATTCTCCTCTTAAACAGTGGAATTCTGACCCCTGACCTCTATTTTTCAGAGTTCTCAGCGCCGGGACGCCCCGTTGGGGTCGCTGCGCGCTTTACAAAATACTCAAATAAATAATAAATAATGGGCTGTGGCTGTGACTGTGGTACCGCTACTGTCTGTGCTGTATGTGGTGAAACATGCATAGGCTGTGTATTCTGCATGGACTGTATATTCTGTGAAGTCTGTTGCTGGACCTGGTCTTGTCTAGGCGGGCGCGGTCTTTCTTTAGTTTTACCTGTTGATATATTATGTTTCAGGACTGGGCATTCATGTACGTAGTGACCTGGCTGCTTGCAATAGTTGCATGTCCCCTTAACGGGAGCTGCTGAATTCTGGGTCTGGGTCGTACCCTTTCTCTGGCCGTCGGCTGGAACCGACTGGGCCACTAACATTTTCATTTTCGTGTCTTTCATGCATTTCTGTTCATGATCCTGTTCTTCTCTGATTCTGTTCTGATGGTACTGTAACATCTGTAACATCTGGGATGGCGTATTTGCTTGCCATGTACTCTCAACCTTGTATACACGTGTTTTAACTGCTGTCAGGGAATTCTCGACTAATTTTGATACAAAAAGATGCGGGTACGACTCGCTACTTGGTTTAAGGCCACTATTAATAATGAAACATTTCTCGAATCTTGAATAGAAGTCACTGGTATCTTCATCGTGTTTCTGTTTACAGGCCGAAATTGCGTCCCAGTCTTCCTTTCTAGTTGTCAGTAATCTTGGCAGAACCTGTACTATTAAACCTGGTAATGCTTTAGTTTTCTCCCCAAGGCCTAGCCCTGGGGTACGAAGTTTCTCCTCGTCTTCTATTTCTGTCCATATAATCTTTTTGTCTCCCACCTCCCATTCTCTTTCCTTGAGTTTCTCATAGATGCCGGTGGGCAGCAGTACCTTTAACATTTTCATGATATCTGTATATGTGTAATCTCCCATCAGTAACATGTCTTTAAGTTCTCTGTGAAAACCTGCAGGGTCTTTGTCGTGACAGGGTACTAGTTTTTTCACTTCCAATAGTTCTAACTTGGTCAGAGGTGTGTGTACATACACACGTTTCAAAGTATTATCGGCACCCATAACTGGATGTACTTCTCGTAAAGGGTTCTGTCTTTCAAGACGCTCCATATGATACATTTTTATTTCTGGGGGCGGAGCGGGAACATATTGTGAGCTTAAAAAAGTGTTATATCTGTGCCGTTGTTCTAGAATTATTTGTATTAACTGGGTACTTAGACCTCTCCATCTATCCATGAGTAGTGCTTCTAATGTATCGTGTAAGGGACCTGGATCAGAATGTTGATTTCTGTATAACCTGAGGAGGTGCTGAATCATATAGGTACCTGCTAATTTCTGCTCGTCTGGTGATAGGTTCAGGAATGTCTGCGCTACTGTGTCATCATTGTATATGTTAGGATTGTCAGCCCATAGTACTGCTGACCGGGCTAGTTCTTGTTCATCCATAGAATTGAGTACATGGTACCCCATTCGTTCTCGAAGCATTTTATCAGTGTCTTGGAACTGATGTTCAGGAGAATTCGGTTTTGATATGCCAGAGGGAAAAACTCTCTTGCTTTCTGGACGAATGCTTTTCCTAAGGTAAGTTCCCTTACCTACATACGCTATCGTATCTGTAGTCTTTTCTGGTTCTTCAGGTCCTTCCTCCTCCTCGGAGGAAGCTTTTTCCTTCTCTTTTTCGTGTATATCTATTACTGCTTTTCTTATTTTCTTGTACATACTGGCTATACAATTCACTTTATCATGTTTTCCTTCGGATATATTTTGACCCCACTTGTTTAGTGCTTCCATTTCATCCTGTTCTGTCTCAGGCCTGTCTCGTTCTCTTATTAAGCAATTTATGAAAAAACGTAATATATATGCTTGAGTGTCAACTTTCTGATGTGCCAGGGCCTCCTTAGTACTTTCAGGATTTTCCCCAGTCTGGACAAAATGATATATTTTATCTAGGTGATCTTTCATTCCTGAGAATAACATTAGGTAATCTGTAGCTTGTCGCAAACGTAGTGATGCTATCAACATTCTATCGTCTTTGCCGGGTACTGGATCGTATCTGCAAACTGGAAGCGGTTCTTTGAGTCTGTCGAGACGGGGTGACTGTAGTGTAGGGTGGTTCTGCATGTCCCTAAGGTGTAATCTGTGTGTTGCTGGCGGGGTCTGGTAACCCCCGGTCGCACCTCCTGAGGCGGAAGCTTGGGCATTATCCCTCTGTGGAGTCTGTATATGTACTTGAACTTGTCTCTTAGTAGGATCAGACAAAAACGGATTTGGTATATTAATTTTAGGTGTGGGAAGTGGTGGAGGTGGAGGAACGACAGGCTGTCGGACGGGGGAACCTTGTTGCGGTAATAGCGGGATATGGTCTAGAGGCGGGTTGCCATCTCCGTCACCGTCAGTAGGCGGGACGTGGGCACGGGGATTGGTGTAAGCGGGTGCTACATCGTTTAGATAGGAATTCAGAAATATGTCCTTAGTAGTCCTGTGATTTACTTTAGTTGGAACCAATGGTGGCGGCAGATCTTTCGGTATTTCTGAAGTGGCTTCAGGCGAACCCTCGGCCACAAGATACATGCCATTTACGAGATTGTTTCGCGCGCGGTCTACTTGCTCTGATTTTACTCGGATCCCTTCAGTAACTAATTCGTTTTCTCGAGCTTTATCTGACTCTTCTCTATGTCTGTCTTCTCTACGGAGTGCTTTTTCAGCACGTTTATGCGATTCTTTACGCCAAAATTCTATGGCATCTTTCTGCGATTGTCTGGCTTTCTTTTTCCACAGTGCTTCTTCTACCTTCATGATGCACTCGGCATCCCATGTTCCGGTAACAGGCCATCTGTGTCTCTCGTCTAGATGCTTAGTATAATCGGCCCATAAATCTAGATACAATATGGCATCTAAGCCATGCTTATGATACATGAAATTTCCAGGAGTGTCCCTAGGGGGGATAGGAATTTCTTCCTCTAGTATCCCTTTCCTAGTTCCTATCTGCTTTAACTTATTGAAAAACGGCATCTTGTTTACTTAGTACTGAATGCTCAATCCTTGCTACTTAACTCTGAACACAGCTAGTTACACAAGAACACAATAATGCACATTAAAAACAGTCACTCATACCACGACATTAATCACATGAAAGACTTTTTAGACATATATGACTACCCCCTTATACTGGATGTACTGCTAAACAGCACAGATACACTGCTAAAAACAGTGCAAGAACTGGAGTAACGGATATACTGCTAAACAGTACAGATACACTGTCTAAAACAGTGCAGACCGAATTTGTGTACCCAAACCCGTCTTTACCGGATACATAATAATGCACCCGTCTAGATACGTCCCAGCAATGGTACTCACCGGGAAGCACGGAATCGGAAGGCCTCGGAAAACTCGACTGGACTGGACCGGACTGGACTCGACTCGACACGTGGATACTTCGGAAACTGGTGGGCCTCTTGACACCTCGGACCTTGCTTCTTTCGGCTAGGCTCTGGTCGGGATCCTCCGCACTCCTCACCGCCTCGTCTGGGTGCTGATCGCAGTCTTCGTCACCTCCGTGGGCCAGAGGGAGATACAGGAAATCCTGCCAGTACGCGTAGTTCCGTCTAACTGATGGCAGGGGACAGAGCTTGCAACGCACCAACCGGCGCGTGGGGTGGGGAGGGGTCCCTGTTCGGGCGCCAAAATAATGTGGTAAATATTTGATTTACCGTCCTAATTTCTATGCAGGTAAGTACTTAATCAATAATAACTCAATCGGAAAGAAAGAGGCAGAGTCCGTGGTGTTAGAGTTCTTAGGGGTTTTATTCCTTAAAAAGGAATGGTTCTTGAACCGGATATCATGTTCCTACCACCACTGGGGTGTAGGAAGGGATAGAGCAATATTTTATTGACAATACATAGCTTATATACTTAAGTCACATTATAGAAACCAATACAGTAGGCGTAACAGCTGAGAGAAACAAGATAAAACACACACGTGGTAGTGGTACGTAATTAGAAGGCGTGAACTAGGCGTGAACATAGAGGTGTGTGCTAGAAACGTCACAGGTAGGTGTCACAAGTGGGTGGCAACAAAGCAGAATCTTGTAATGTCAGCAGAAATCTGAGGCCTGGATGCGCGCGCAGCTGCATGACGTGTGATTGACGTGAAACCGGAGGGTGCAGGGGACTTGACATTTACACTGGCGGAAAGAGACAGAAGTCTGGCATGTCAGATCAACTCGTACCTCTATCATATCTGATATCTGATGTTTGGGAACCATATTATCTAGAAGGAAAAGGTCTCTGGGGCAGAAGCTATTCTATACTGACTGTGAGTGCGTGTATAAGCGTCTAAGTGTCTGCATGAGAGGCGAGGGGCATGGGCCTACCATGGTAACAGAGGCTATGAATTACTTGCACGGAGACAGTGAGGCCGGGCCCTTTGCTCTGCAGCTGGGGGAATGTTTACTTAAACTAGTAGGCAGGAATGCATTTTCGAGGAGCGGAACAGATAATTCGAAGGTTGAATTCAGTCTTGGCAGGCAGCAGGCTGAGCTAAGCGCCGTGAGCCGCACAGGGAGTAAGGCAGAGGTCACGGGTACAGAGACAGCCTGGGCTGAGGCTTTCAGAGTCAGAAGGCAGGAAAAGGCTCGATGGCAGAATTTCAGGGCCTACTTCGCCAGAGCTGAAAAACGTGTAAAGTACACCACAAAAAGACGTTGGCATAGCATACTTAGAAACGGAATATTCAACCCATTCAGGGTGGGTCTGAAAGAGGACATGTTAACGTTGGACGCAAATGTATTTGCGTCTTCATAGCTGGCACAGGAGGGAAGTTACATGCACTTTAAGCTGGTACATGGAGACGGTGGGGTACACGTTAGGGAACATTACTTGACCATAAAATTTATATTTCCTCAGGTAGATACTTATGCTCTACCTATATTGGTTTGATTTTTTGCATATGTATTGAGTTGAAGTGATGAAAAGAAATTGGCAGCCTATCATCATGGTATACTCAATTTAAAACACTGGGGTGATGGTTAAAAGTATCTGGCCACTATTAAGTCCCCTTTCAGAGGACCATGGAGCAAGCCGGGGTTACTGGACCCAACCATTTGGGGTTGTAGTATTTTACTCTTATGGTTGCAGGGCCCAACCTACTATGGGTCCTGAGTAACTGGACCAAGTGCTCCTCCTTTCAGTACTTGACTCTCAGTGATAGCACGGGTTGAGCAGTCCAAGCATTTTAAAGGGAGCAGTAGATCTGAGTAAAACACAGGCCAAGTTTTAAAGTGTAAACAGCAAACACTATAAGCTGATTGTCTAGCCACTTACTTGCTTTTATTATAAAAAGTAGTCTTTTCATTTAAGCACACAAAGCTTAGATGCAGCACACTTAAAAGTATCCACAGTTTCTTCAACTCAGCACACTAGTGTCATCATGGGTGGTACCCCAGAGTCCCTCAGTCCCTTTTAGTGGTACTGGGTATTCTCCATTTAAAAATGAAAGGACTTTCAGATGTGGCCCACACTAGTCCCCACACAACAAAGTCGAAGTTTGGCCTTAAGAGTCAACTTCAGTAGTGCTACATGCTACGCACATGCAAGTCACAAGCAGGCCTGATGGCCTTGAACAGTCTTACCCAACCTGATGGCAGCCAGCAATTGTGGGAGAACAGGGGCATGGCTCTGTGGACTCCAGGCTCCCAATGCTGAGAGCTGGCGGCCTCTTGTGGTCTTTCCTCAATGACACATGTGATCTCCTCAGTCTCAGGATGGCCTTCATCAGTGTCAGATGTCATCTTCAAAGCTTCATTGGCAATTAATATGTGTTGTTCGCAGGTATGATGATCCAGAGTATCAGCGCTGCCTTCATGGTGGCCCTTCCAGGGATACGGGGTCACCAATTTAATTTGCATAAGGACAAAGGCCCTAGTTTTGCAGTGCCCTATTCCTGGTAAACTGGATTGCTGTCTTCGCAAAAACAGATGAGCAGCCCACACTCCGGTTGCGTTACTGACCATTAAAAAGAAAATAATACAAAAAAAATATATAACTAGATAAAATTTTCCTTAAGACATTTGGCAATCACATTTAACATTTTTACAAAAGCAACATTCATTGGTAGGTCATTCGGGCTTAAGCACGCCATTATTGCTTGTCTACAGGTTCTTATATCTCGTGCATTAAACAACCTCCTGAGGATTAGTCTCCTTTCTGAGTCTATGGCAGGGCACAGACATACCAAGTGCACAATGCCTTCTTTGCCCCCCTTGCAAAGTCTACATAATGTATGGCCCTCGTTTGACTTCCAGGGTGGAAGATGGCACAAACCTGGCCATAGACCAAAGCGTGCTCCTATAAATGTTCGCTTATTTTGGACTGACCATGCAGTATGAAGGTAAGCTTGGCTTTGTTTTTTTTTGTAGCCGTTTATGATTGGCCATGAGTGCTTTCGTTTTACTGACCAGGTCCGGGTGTCTCAGACTTACCTCACCAAGATCCACTCAGCTGAATCCTCACTGTGTCTCCTGGCACTGTGCTCCTCCTCCTCACAGGGTTCGCTGAACATAGCAGGTGGGGAGAAGACTGTGGTTCTGGGCTCTAGTGGTATTGACATCCGGTGTGATGCCTCCTCACCTAGCATGGATACTACTAGACCGTGGTCCTGAGTCCTTGTTCCAGAAGATAGACGTGTTGGTGATCTTCCATCCTGTTGAACAAATTCGGTTTCAGGCTCCCGCCTTTATAATCCAACTGTAGACGCTAATGCTGTTTAGTGTCTGGTCATTTAATATTTCTGTTGTGGGTGTCGACTTCTTTGAAATAACCTCTCACCTGTTCTGTTCTTTGTCAAAGGGACAGTCTGCCACTGCAGAAGTGGCTTTAATTTCGATTGACCCAAAACACTGGCCAGGGAAGTTACCGGCAATCACACCACTGAAATATGTCTCATAAAGGTTAATAGGCCTAAGCTGTCCTCTCTTCCTCTGGTGTGTGTGTGTTTCCACCCGAGCCCTCAGGAATGTCAGCAATCCACACTTCTTGTTTAGGAGTTGCAGTCCTCACATCCATTAGCCATTCCAGGCAAAGGGCTTCCAAAATGAAACCAACAGTTGAATTGGTAGGTACCACTCTAGTGAAATAGGTAAAGAGGCCTGTTCACATTACTGATTCTTTCTAAACACAAAACATGCATGCTGCCACCACCACGCTCATGTCAGTTACCTCCTGGCAAGGGCAGTAGCCCTCTACCAATGTGAAGGTAGCACTTGGTGCACTCCACCTGGTCTAAATGTCTACAATACCATGGGACAAGCCTAGGTCACGGTGCACATGCATAATACATGTTCACCCTGGACTAAAAATAAGTACCAGGGATCCAGATATCGATGCAGCTAGAGCACTCATGGCAGTGGGCATGTCCGTCACCTTACAGGGGACTTTTCCATCTCAACACTCACTCAGGCACTGCTTCTCCCATCTCTCGGAGTAAAATGAAGAGCACTCACCTTCTGTAAGTTTGCTTTAAAGTCAGTTCAAGCACAGTTTAAAAACATGTAGCAGCAGGCATCTATTGAACAATAATCACTTGCGTATTTGTTCCAAGCTATCAAAGTACTGGTATCAACTGGTACGGCTCTGATCCCTATGTAATGTCTCTGTCCAAACAGGAGCACCTTCCCCGCCTGTCACGTTCAAAATATTGCCCATCTGTAGCAAGTGGTTTGCTTTTAATTGTGATTCTCATATTAACATGACTAGAGAATCTGGATTAAATTAAAGACACGGAGGCTGACATTATGCATTTACCTTTAATGCAGACCCAAGCAGCCACATACATCACAATATAAACTTTCCAAATAGAACAAAGGCAACAGGTGATGTCCACAAGGCAACAACAGACAGCCTCTTTTAAATGAGTAGTAGATAAGTCCTAGATGAACTTGAGACGTAAAACCTGAAACATCGTAAAATAACTTGAAAAGTTCTTCAAAAATTGAATGGAAGAAGGAAGATGGAGGAGAAGAAATCAATGGAATAGGAACCAATGATGAAGTGGTGGTAAAGTCCGTAATCAAGGATTATCTGAAAAGATAAAGAAATTAGTCCAAGAACAAGAGTGAAAGTTCAAATATTCATAAACATGGGAATAGTAAAAAACATTGAATAGCCTACGAATCGGTTTTTTAGGTGTTCAGAAATTTTGGCGCTCAGCTCCTCACGGTAAAGTATTAGTTTGTCTTGGTGTCAAGGTAGGTGCTTCTTGGCCAGAGGAAAACCTTAACCTCTGTAAAGAAAAGGGGGGCAGAGACCTCCCTTTTATTCTGTTTGGGCAGGGATCCAGAGCACACTATATGTATCTATATAATATTTCCATGTTAAAGTATTCGTTCATTCGGGATAGATCAAACCAAACATAAATTTTCAAACGTTTTATTCATCAGCAGTGTTCACCACTTGGGAATCACTGTACCTGTCACTCAAGCCTACACGTGTTTCATCACAGCATGTGGCTGTGACTCTTCAGGGCTGATCTTAATGATCAAGGCGCGTGGTCGGGGAACCGGTGATAATTCCAACCCGGTCCTTATCGGGTGGTTTTTAGTTTCAAGATAGCGGCACCAGTTAGTCAGTCCGGTTGCCGGAAACAATGCGGGTTCCCGCACTTGGAGACCGACGCTCAACGAGGCGTAAATACAGGCTGAACATGGCCTTTGCTCTACTGAATTTGTCCGTGTAAATAAATACCCCGAACGAACGAACAAATTGTTTTCGGCAACCGGACTGATCCCTGCCCAATAGTAAAAAACATATCGAAAGACAAAAATATGCATTACAATAAAATGTATAATATAACATTGTAAATTGAAATGTCACGAGAGGTAGGATGGGGAAATAATGTCAGCCTCCGTGTCTTTAATGAAATCCAGATTCTCTAGCCATGTTAATATAGAATCGCAATCTCATTACAAGACCCAAGGCTACATTATGCATGTTGGTAACTCTCTAAAACAACATCAGACACCTGTTGAATAGGTTTACAATAGTGACGTGCATAGGTCCTGGCATTAGACCAGTCCGCGGCCTTCAGGATATCGTCTAACTTGCCTCCAGGCCAAAGGGATTTACTGGCCATAGCACCACTAAGGGAGTGAGCTTGAAATCTATTTAAATCTATACCCGCCAAACTCATAGGGTCTTGATCCATCTAGCGATAGAAGAAGAGCTAATTCCTTTATGAGGTTTAATAAAAGAAATAAGTAATTGATTTACACCAGGAGGGCGGAGATCAGACATTCTAAGATCATATTCTTTCATGCACTGCACAACACAGAGCTTTGGGCAAAGGTCAAAACGAGGATAAAATATTGATTCAGACATTGTGTTTGTTCTTTTATGAATATCAAATTTGACACCAAACATATTGTAAGAACGGTTAGGAACATCTAGAGCTCTGACATCGGAACTTCTTCTGCAAGAAACTAGCCATAAGAGAGTAGCTAATTTAATAGAGAGATTTTTCCCATTAAGGAGAGAATTGGGAAGCCAATTATTGAAGAGATTGAGAATCAAATTAACATCCCAAAGCGTTTCATATCTGGCTTTAGGAGGTCTTCTTAGATGTATACTTTTCGTAATTCTACAAATGATGACATTTTTACTAATAGTCTTCCCATTAACGAGAGAATGACCAGCAGGAATAGCAGATCTAATACAGTTGACCGATCTGTAGCTAAGTCCCCTTTTAAATTGTTCAACAAGGAAATTGGTTATGTCAACAATAGGGGCCTCCAAGGGATCCAGGTCCCTTTCCATGCACCAACATACCCAAACTTTCCAGATTCTATTGTATCTGTAGTGTGTGCCTGGTGCCCAAGATTCTCTGAGGAGAATAGAAGCCGATTCCGAAGGCCTGAGATTTCGTTAGATCTCCTGACACTCTCCAGGCAAGAAGGGATACACTCCTGTTCTGAATTAGAGGATGAAAATGTCCATCTATGTTCGTAAGTAGATTCCGTAGGGAAGGAATCAAGAAGGGAATGCTGCAAGTCATTTCTAGAGCGGTCGTAAACCAAGCCTGGGAAGGCCAGAAAGGGGTTATCAAAACGGGGGAATACTGTTCCAGTCTCACCTTCCGAAGGACCCTCTGAATCATTGTGAAAGGGGGAAAAGCATAACCCTGGATTTCCTTCCATGACTGAAGGAAAGCATTGACTGCTAGAGCACCCGGGTCGAGCATCCAGCTGAAATAATTCTGGATTTGAAAGGTCAATCTGCTCGCAAAGAGGTCTACTTCTAGAGGGCCCCAGATTTGGTTCAGAGTGTTGAAAACCAAAATGCCTAGTTTCCAATCGCTGAAGTCTATGAGGAAACGCGAGTTCCAATCTGCAGAGGTGTTCACTGCTCCCGGAAGGTAATCCGCTCTGATCGTGATTTTGTGTTCCAGACAAAACATCCAGAGCTTCTTGGCCAAGTCTGAGAGGTCCGCAGATTTTGTCCCTCCTAAGCAATTGATAAAAGCCACAGCTGACATATTGTCCATTTTCAGAAGGACAGATCTCCCTTGAAGGGAATGTCTGAAGCTCATGAGAGCGTAAAGACCGGCGGTCAACTCCAGGTAATTTATATGGTGGAGAGATTCTTCTCGCGACCAGAGGCCTCCAGTGTTTTGATCTAAAAGGCAAGCACCCCAGACATGAAGGCTGGCATCTGATTCCAAGATAAATTCCGGGGTTGAACCAAAGATAGCTTTCCCATTCCAAGCCTCTAGGTTGTCCAACCACCAAATCAGTTCCGAACAAGAATCTTGGTCTAGGGTGATATGATCCCCGTACCAAAGTCCGGATCTCAGAGCTCTCGCTTTCTTTCTCTGAAGAGCTCGATAATTGAGGGGACCCGGAAAAATTGCCTGGATGGAAGAGGAAAGAAGGCCCAGGAGTCTGGCCAAATCCCTGATTGATAGGTCTTGTCGTTTGAGAACATATTTTATTTGCTTTTTTATCTTTGATGTTTTCTTTGAGGTAAGGAGAAGGAGGCAACGAATTGTATCGACCGTGAAGCCCAGAATTCTAGAGATCTTGAGGGAATCAGGCATGATTTTTCCTTGTTTATGATGAAACCCAGACTTTCCAAAAGATCCACAGCAAATGTTAGATCTTTGCTTAGTTGTAAACGATCCTGGGCCATGATGAGGATATCGTTGAGGTAGATGATCAGATGAATACCCCTTGACCCTAAATAAGAAACCACAACTCTCATCACCTTGGTGAAACACCAAGGGGCGGAAGAAAGGCCAAAAGGAAGAGCATGAAACTGGTATAGATGACCCTTCCAGAGAAACTGAAGGAAATGTTGATGGATTTTCGCCATAGGAATGGTAAAATAGGCGTCTTTGAGTTCTAATTTGACCAGCCAATCCCCTTCGAGGAGTAAGTCCCTCAGAAGATGGAACCCTTCCATTTTGAAATGAGAATAGAAAAGAAACTTGTTCAGTTCTCTCAGGTTTATGACCGGTCTCCAACCTTTGTCTTTCTTTTCAACTAAGAAAAGGTTGCTTATAAAGCCTAGTTCCTCGATAGGGACTTCCAAGATTGCACCTTTCTGAATCATAGACGAGATTTCCAATTCTATGATTCTTTGTTGATCTGAAGAAACCTGTGTAGGTATACTTTTGAAATCTATTGTAAAGCCTCTTACAGTATTTAGAACCCAATGGTCCTGAGTAATCAGTATCCAGTTTTTTAGGAAATATTTTAGTCTTCTGCCCACCTTTGAAGGGAAAGAATGGAGAAGTGGAGGAGGAACACTCACCTGAGGGATTACTTTAATTGCTTGATCCGCGTGATCTGAATCCCCTGCTATTGGGCGAATTTTGCGAATTCGCGGTTCGCGAATTCGCAAAAAAATCCCAACTTCGCGGATTACCCCGCGAAATTGTGGATTTTTTTGGCAATTGCACTATACTCAACTGGAGTACTTTCTACTGGCTAATCAGTAAGTGCTACCTCATTGGGCAAATGTATTGTGCTTTTCCTACACATACACTACAGATGCGTAAAGGCCCAGAAGAGTAGTCCCCAGTGACCCCGTGTGTCTGTAACTTTGCCACCGCGCCCATAGGCGCAGAGGTCCCTCGAGTGAGCAGTCCATCACAGTGGGGGAAAGGGCGGGAAGAGGTTGCATAGCCTAGTGTGTGTGGGGCTGGGCTTCTGTGCGAGTTCACATGACTCTTGTTTATAAAGGGTCAGAGACCGATCAGAGCAGCAGATGAGGAGAAAGCAGTAAGTGCTACCTCGTTGGGTAAATGTTCGTGCTTTTCCTACACTACAGAGGTTTAAAACGGTGAGCAACCCAAACTACCCTTGAGGGCTTGGGTAAATATAAATGGAAAGGTAAAAGGTGCCTTCAAGGGAATTTATTCTAAAATTATATTTAGGTAAATCTGAAATAGTCAGGGAAACAAATTAATGGTAGGTTTGAGCAATCAATATCAGCATCTTTTTAAACACATAAATTACATACAGTATATATAAATGTCAAACAACAAACAAATACAAAGAACAAAACCGAAGCAAAATTGAAGAAAAGCTTAACGGGTGTATATGAAAATATTGGGCCCGATTCACAGAATGAACTTACTACTTTTGGCATTCACAGAATGCACTTACTACTTTTGGTATTCACAGAATGAACTTACTCATTTCGGTATTCACAGAAGTTAGGACTACTAACTTTAGGACTCCTAAATGCCTTCTGTGAATACCGAAAGTCTTAAAATTAGGATTTTTCTCAATTTAGTAGTAGTAAAGTTAGGACTACTAACTTTAGGACGCCTAAATGCCTTCTGTGAATACCGAAAGTCTTAAAATTACGATTTTTCTCAATTTAGTAGTAGTAAAGTTAGGACTACTAACTTTAGGACGCCTAAATGCCTTCTGTGAATACCGAAAGTCTTAAAATTAGGATTTTTCTCAATTTAGGAGTCCTAAAGTTAGGAGTCCTAACTTTACTACTACTAAATTGAGAAAAATCCAAATTTTAAGACTTTCGGTATTCACAGAAGGCATGTAGGCGTCCTAAAGTTAGTAGTCCTAACTTTACTACTACTAAATTGAGAAAAATCCTAATTTTAAGACTTTCGGTATTCACAGAAGGCATTTAGGAGTCCTAAAGTTAGTAGTCCTAACTTCTGTGAATACCGAAATGAGTAAGTTCATTCTGTGAATACCAAAAGTAGTAAGTGCATTCTGTGAATGCCAAAAGTAGTAAGTTCATTCTGTGAATCGGGCCCTTAGAGTTTATCATCAAGTAAGCAAGGCAAAAAGTATTTATATACAAATATACAACATGTCTCAAACCACAATTGAGACCGCAACCTGATTGCCTGTTCATATTGAATTTATAACAACGCTTTGTGCACATAACTGATTAAGACTGCTGTCCTCGCCGGCACGCCGTCTCTCTGTCATTTGATCCGCAGCGGCTATACGGGTCCTTACATATATCGCGCCTACTCTGAAACCATTCAGAATGCTATTGAATTTGAAATTAATCCCTCGCCTCGCTTGTATGCTGCTGTCTCAGCCTTCACGCCGCCTGTATGCCTTTTGACTGGCAGCGACCACGCGGATACTTACATAGACCGCGTTGTTTTAGATAATATCCAGGGCAGTACAAATATAAATTACACAGTCCTGAAGATGGTCTCACAGATGGACACATAAGAGACCGAAACGTCTACAATCGCCTTCTCCTACCGTTAATTGATCTATTAATTTGATTTTAAGGAAAGGTGTCAGCAGTACCTACAGTGTTATATATTAATTTACTACTGATATCCCTGTAGGCCTGTTTTCATTTTTGTATATAAATACTTTTTGCCTTGCTTACTTGATGATCAATGCAATATTTTCATATACACCTGTTCAGCTTTTCTTCATTTTTGCTTCTGTTTTGTTCTTTGTATTTGTTTGTTGTTTGACATTTATCTGCACTGTATGTAATGTTTGTGTTTCAAAAGATACTGGTATTGATTGCTCAAACCTTGGAACCATTAATTTGTTGACTGACTATTTCAGATTTACCTAAATATAATTTTAGAATAAATTCTCTTGAAGGCACCTTTTACCTTTCCATTTCCTACACTACAGCAGCGTAAAGGCCCGGAAGAGTTGTCTCCAGAGACCACGTGTGTCTGAACTTTGCCACCGCACCCATAGGCGCCGAGGTCCCTCGAGTGAGCTGCCCATCACTGTTTATTTATTTATAGGTTTGTAACGCGCTAGAATCGACTCTATACAGAGTATCTCTGCGCACAGAAAGAGAAGAGAGAGAGAGAAAGAAAGAGACCAGCAGCATCAGTTTAGCTTATAGTTCAGTTCAGTATGGACATAGGGTACATGGATTAGGTCTGAAATAAAAATGTTTTAAGTTTTTTTCTAAAATTAAGATGTTTTGGACATTGCCTAAGCTCGAGAGGGAGTTTATTCCACCAAGTTGGTTCGACAACCGACAAAGCTTTGCCACCTTGTCTGACCTTCTTTGTGGTTGGTACTCTCAATAAAAGTTGGCTGTTTGACCTGAGAGATCGTGTGGGATTATATGGGATGAATTTATCTTGGGTGAACACTCTCAACCCTTACCTCCACTTCACTATGTCTGCTTCACCCACGGAAATTGCCTTCCTTGACCTGACGATAAGACTGAAAGAGGGAGTACTTAGCAGTACAATGTATAGAAAGCCCACCGACCGGAACAGCCTGCTCCATTACACGAGCCACCACCCAAAAGCCTTATGGTCCAACCTCCCCTTTGGACAATTTCTTAGGGTCCGGCGCAATTGCAGTGATCTAACTGATTATAAGCCAGAATCTGCAATCCTGTCCAGGAATCTATTAGACAGAGGTTACCCCCAAGAGAGAAGTCACCAGAGCTCAAAAACGAGCCAGAAATATTCATCGTGAGGCCCTTCTTGAACCACGGGAGGCGGTACCGATTGAGAACCAACCCATAACCTGTGTAACAACCTTCACCCCCGGGTCCAGCAGCATCAAAAGTGTGATCAAGCGGCACTGGGACATTTTGAACACAGGCAACCTCAGCCTCGCAACACCAAGGTTTGCGTTCAAAAGATCCCAGAATGTAAAAGACATCTTGATAAGCACGATACCTAAAGTACCAAAGAAGGGGGCCCAACAGACTTTATGGAACTTACCTCCAGTTAAAGGTCATTATCCATGTGGATCCTGTGGAGTGTGTGCCTACACAGCCATACACAAGACAATCCAACTAAGTGATACCTTCAACTGGGAGATCAGGGGGCACACTAACTGCAATACCTCCCACTGTATTTACATGCTAACATGCCCGTGTGGACTACAATACATTGGGATGACGACTCGTCCAATTAAAACCTGCATTATAGAACACCGCAGCAATTTTCGCTGCAAGAAGACACACACCAAAATGTGTAAACACTTTGTTGAGGCTAATCACACTGTAGACTCACTCAAATGGCTAGTGTTAGAATCCAGCCCTAATTGTCCAAAACAAGCTTTGTTCTGGAAAGAACAAAGGTGGGTTCACCAATTAGCTTCTGACAGTAGAGGTCTTAATGAGGATATCCCCTGGCACTCTCTCTAATACAACCTGTCGCTACAATTATAACTGCGACACTATATACTGTTACTGAACACAAGGAATAGAAACCCACATTCCATGTGTGTTCCTACTCCCAGCATGCCCCCTTCATACAATTGTATTGTAATGTATAATCGGCCCGAGGTGATGCCACTCCACGTTCACAGTCGCTGTTCTGATATTATCTCCCGTGATTATTATTAGATCTCACAACACATGGTAAACCACATCTACATGCGGGGTCGTTTACATTGTAGTTACCTACACTCCATCTGGGTACATTCTATACTTAATACTCCACTCTGCAATGTCCGCCACCCTGTGAGGCGGCCCACCTGAACTATTCCCGACCTACCTTGTCCAGGCGACCCATACATCTAACACGCTATTAATCAAAACCCATAATTCGGTGGATTATCAATACAACTCTTCAGATTAGATCTTTACACTTTTCTGGCCATTTCGAAGCCGTTTATATTCTATTGGGTTGCACGATAACCTCAGTCTACCCATGTAAAGATGGCGGCTGTTACAACCAGACGTACCACCTGATCTAAACGTAGGGGCGGGGCCAGACGCCGTACCCAAGGGCGCTCACGAGTAGATATGGCGCCCGCCGCCGAGCTTCACCATCTATCCGAGCTCGGCGGCGATGGGTAGGTCATAATGCAGGAACACAGGAAGCTAGAGGTAAGGCGAGCTCTGGTTGCGTATCTAGGAATCCCACCTTTACTCCTGGTAAACATTTACCGATCTCGGCCCCACAATGTACAATGGGCTGTGATTTACCTGCTCCTTGCCTTTATTTTACAAATATACATGCCTCCTCTCCCCCCGCAGCCACACCTGAAGGTTCTTCCCTGATGTTTACAAACCGCCGAACACTCATGTAGTATATAATTCCTGACCCTGAGGTGAGACGGATGTGTTCCTGCTATGTCACTTTACATATCGAGTGAGCACTTTTAACAATAGATGTGCACCAAAGAAGAAGTATATTGTGTTTCTTATTAGACTGCTGCTTTAATCGTTTTTATTCCATAGTTTCTACAACACTGTTTTTAACATAGAGCACCTTTCCAAACACATATGGTTGGTGTGTTGTGTTTACTGCACGCTGCTAATATGCGGCCACGGTTCACTGAAGCTAGTTGATATTTCACCATCACTAGCATGACACACTGTGTGTATTTCTGGCCTTGATCATTCTTGTGTTTTGGCTAATACTCAATGTTATTAACCCTGTACCATTATTCTTATTCCCTAATGTAGGCATAGGACAATACTACAGAGGTAACCGAGACCAACAATGCTTGTATTTCACACATGACACTAGCATGCTGTTGAATGACTGCATTTTCTATAATCTCTACACTTGATAGGTCCTGATGAATCGCGGATAATTTCCTGATGCGAGAAACATGTTGACCAATTTCTTTTCCAACCTCATCTAGGGCCATCGTACCTAACTAGGTGGCTCCAAGTGAGTTGGATTCACATTTTTAATCGTAGCGGGAGACCCTCAGAATAAAGGAGTATTTTTGGTACTCCCTACTACATTTTAATCACTTTCTAGGCTATCTGCTCTATTTCCCACATACCCGCACTTCACCATAAGGCAGTTGGATTCAAAAGATCTCCGCTAAAGAGCCCCTCTTTGAGGTGAGCCCGTCGGGGATTGCACCGCCTCCCCGACGAGGAGCAACGCCAATGATGAAGCATGACACCCATTCGGGTGTGTGAGGCAAATACATCCAACAAAATGGATGCCCAAGGGTGTCATATTTACACCCCCGGTCACGCCAAATACACATAATTTCCTCACCCAGGAACGGTTCAGCAACCCACTTTGTTTCCCCATGAATTTATCCTTCCAATAGGAGGGCCCACATCCATGTAGGCTCTAGTGGATCAGGCAGCAAGTCTTAAAATTGATCCTCTTACGGACTGAGAGCAATGTAATTTATCCAGGAGGGGTTTTGATGGCGTTCTTGGAGGGGCATTCAATACTAGCCTCGCTGCAGTATTTTGTATCACCTGGAGTTTTGCTAGGACACCTTCATTGGCTGACAACAGGAGTCCATTGCAGTAATCCAGGCGACTCAATATTAATGCCTGTACCAGTGTTTTCCTGGTGGAGTCCGGTAATATTGTAGAAAATGTTCGTAAGAGTCCAATAACATGGAAACATTGGCCAACCACCCAGTTACCATGTTGTTTAAAAGAGAGCTCTCGATCGAGGCGTACCCCTAGGTTTTTTACAACCTGTTTAGGTTCTGGCACTTGGCCAAGCTCGCATGGCCACCAGTCCGGCGTCCACAAAGCTCTAGTCTCCCCGAAAAGCACGACTTCGGTCTTATTTACATTGCATTGGAGATAGTTCGATGTCATCCACTTTGCCACAGCTTTCATGCCTTTGGAAAAGGCCGTCCTCACTTCGTCCGTGAGACTTTTGAAAGGAAATAAGAGCTGGGTATCATCCGCGTAGGAGACAGGGATGAACCCAAACTCTCTCGGAATTCTGGCCAGGGGTGCCACATAGATGTTAAAAAGAGTCGGGCTCAAACAAGAGCCCTGTGGCACCCCCTTCGTGATGTTAGTCTCAGCCGACCGAAATGAGCCCATGCTGACAGCTTGGGTATGGTTAGATATAAAGCTCTTTAACCAGGCTAATGCTGTGCTCTCAATGCCAATCATGGTCAGGCGTTCGATTAAGATTTTATGGGATATCGTGTCGAACGCTGCCGACATATCTAAGAGTTCCAGGATAACAGAGTAGCCTCTATCCTGGTACATGTGAAGGTCATCAGTCACCGATAGCAGGGCAGATTCGGTGCTGTGTTTTGCTCTAAAGCCAAATTGAGAACAATCTAGCCTACCAGTCTGTTCTATATAGTTTGATACATGTTTATTAACATGTTTCTCTATAAGTTTCCCCAAAAAAGGAAGTAGGGATATAGGCCTAAGGTTAGACATATCAGTCCAGGGAGTGGAAGGGTTTTTCCTGATGGGCCTCACTAGTGCTTTCTTCCATTCCCCAGGAACTGGACCCTCCATCAGTGAGAGATTCACAAGACATTGAATCTGTGGGCTCAGAATCTTTCCTACTACCAGTACGATTTTGGCCGGGATGATGTCTGAGGGACTGCCGCTCTTAATCTGGCCTAGATAGCATTCAATCTCTACCAGGGAGATGGGGGAAAAGTGTCCAAGGTCATCGATCCTGGTTCTTTTCCTTCTTCCAGGAATAAGGGTGTAACTCCTGTAGTGGATGAATTGATTCTAGTGGTGTCATCATGTATCCTATTTATCTTGTTAGTGAAAAACTGAGCAACTTCGTTGCACAATTGTTGTGACGCTAGTTTAGGAGTTTCGCAAGCAGCTGGTTTCACAAACGGCTGGAGGGTTTGTTATAGAATCCTGGGGGCATTTCCTGTGGCTGAGAGTAGAGACTCAATATGTGTTTTTCGGGCGCATCGAATTTCTTTGTGATAAATGGTGAGGGCTGCCCAGTAATGATCCCTGTCAGTTTCACCATGGGTCGTTCTCCACACCCTTTCTAGCTTTCTAGCCGATTGTTTAAGTGATCTTAAATGCTCCAAAAACCATGCTTCCTGTTTGCGAGCTAAGCGTGGTTTAAACGTTTTCATGGGGGCAATGAGGTCGACCGTTTAAAGAATTGCATGATTATAATTGGCTAAAACCATATCAACATCCTCTAAAGAGCTAATGAAAGGCTCAACAAATTGCTCCTGGAAAGCTTCAGGGGTGACCTTATGCCATTGCCTGCGTCTAGTAGGAAAGGCTTGCAACTGAGGGGGGGCTTTACCTGAATGGGAGGTGTGGAATTCCATAACAAAATGATCTGTCCAGTTTACTTGTGTTGGAGGAACACATGTCATGATGTTAGATTTATTTTTAAAAAATAAGGTCCAAAGTATGGCCTGCTAGATGTGTAGGACCGGTATTCATTAGAGTTAGTCCAAACAAGGAAAGATCAGTCAGTAAGGACTGTGCATCTCCACTTTCCTTCAGATCGCTGTGTACATTGAAATCTCCTAAGAGTATGAATTCATTCTCAGTGTCAATGTGTCTGGCTAATATCTCCAGCAGTGAGATGTTAAAACAGGCGCAAGGGCCTGGGGGGCGATAAACTAATGCCCCTTTATAGCTGATTTTATTAGAGATGCAGACTTTAAAAACCAGAATTTCTAGATCTGGAGTGCTATTTTCTTCTAAAATGGTGATCGATAAGTTGTGTTTATATACGATCGCAATACCTCCCCCAATCTTAGTTGGACGATCTAACCTGACTATTTTGTAGCCTTCTGGGATCCCTAGGGTAATAGCTGGGACCGAGTGGGGTTTTAGCCATGTTTCAGTCAGATAGCAGAGTTCCGGTTGCACAGAGGAAATCAAGTAATCATGGCTGTTACACTCCTGCCGGTATTATGGTCTGACCATTGTCTCGTTCATTTTGAAATATCAGCCACTGTGAAACCAACGGTCAGTGCTACGAGACTACAGGGCAGCAGCCACAGGGCGTTCCATTGGGTGACACCAGATCTGTTAGCTCAGGCTCAGGTGGACCATCCTCTGTCCTACACGGGTGATCTGGATAAGGACCTAGAGAGTCTGCAATCCTGGCTCCTAGCTAGATTAAATGAGCTCGCCCCATTACAGCCACCTAGATCTGCTACCCAACGGATCTCGGCCCCTTGGTTTACGGAGGAATTGGCCCATTCCCGTAGACAATGTAAAGTCGCTGAACGGGCATGGAGAGCCCATTATGATGCTGAGGCTAAACAGATATATAAATCCATGATGAAATCCTATCATGATTTAATTCTTCAGGGCAAGAAATCATACTTTGCCAAAAGAATTGAGGAAGCGGCTAACGCCTGCAAGGAGATTTTCTCAATTGTTCGAGAATTTACCACCCCGCGTTCATCCTCAGCTCAGGACGCCCCGGCGAAGACCTGGGCCAACACCATTGCAAATTTTTTCACCACCAAAATTAGGCAAATACAGGACTCTTTTCCTCCTAGACCAATAGAGGACCCTTTGGCTCCGCCGATCGAGACAGTTCCTCTGTCAACTTCGGGCCCAGTCCTGCTAGACTTTCCGCCCCTTACGGTATCCGCATCCTTAGCTCTGATGAGGAACCTTAAATCGGGCTCACCACGCGATCCTTGTCCAGCAAAATTTCTAGCGAGAATGGCAGATGTTGTCAACTCCTTAGCCAATCCCATTCTTAACCTCTCCCTGAGTCAGGGAGTTTTGCCTCAATCTTGGCAACAGGCTATGGTTATTCCTCTCATTAAGAAGCCCAACCTGGACCCAGAAGTGCCATCCAATTACAGGCCGATCTCGCTCCTTCCAGCACTTACCAAAATCTTAGAGAAACACTTTCATAGCATGCTCTCCAACTTCCTGGAGTCGAACGAGCTACTCCATGAGTCCCAATCGGGCTTTCGTTCGAACCTAAGCACCGAGACGGCGCTCCTGGAAGTCTCTGAGATTGTGAAGGAGGTGCTGGACACCGGAGGCAGGGTGATGTTAGTTATGTTAGACCTGTCGGTGGCGTTCGACACCGTCCCCCATGAGGATCTCCTCATTAGGCTACATGACATCGGTCTAGGGGGGACGGTGCTCAACTGATTTCGTTCCTTCTTAGCCAACCGCCGACAGACAGTCTGGGTCCCATCTGGATCTGCCGAAATGCCGCCATTGGGAGTTGGAGTCCCTCAGGGCTCAGTATTGAGCCCTACTCTATTTAACATCCTCATGACCCCTCTGGCGACATTGGCGGAGTCCTATGGGGCCCGGATCGTCTCTTATGCTGACGACACCCAGCTTCTGTTCACCTGCCGCAAGAGCGAAGATTTCGATGGAGAAAGTATCCGGGAGTGCCTTGGGGCTGTTTTTAATTGGTTCCAACTTAACAGCCTCAAGTGCAACTCGGACAAATCCGAGATACTCTTTTTCGGATGCCCATCGGAACCAGATTGGCATGGCTGGTGGCCCGCTGACATGTTCCCCTCAGCTCAGTCATCTAAATGGGCTAAGAACCTGGGAGTCAAAATTGACAATGAGCTCTCGCTCAAATCCCAGGTGGCTACTCTTACTGGAACGTGTTTCGGGATCCTCAGGATGCTTCGAAAGTTCTTTCCTCTGCTTTCCGAGGAACATCGGAGGATAACTGTTCAGGCACTTATAGGATCCAGATTGGATTATGCAAATGCTCTGTATCTGGGTCTGCCAGAATATCTCTTACAGCGCATGCAGGTGACCCAGAACGCTGCAGCACGAGCGATTTTTGGCCTGCATCGCCGTACTAGTGCCTCAAACCTACTTCTATCCCTCCATTGGCTTCCTATACGGAAGAGGATAATGTTTAAGGCTATGACCTTAGCCCATAAAGCCCTGCATGCCAATGGTGCAAAATACCTCCAAAAGAGGCTGGACTTTTACCGGCCTGCACGATCCTTAAGATCGGAGTCATTGGCTCTGGCGGTGGTGCCACGTATAAAAAGGGCCCAACTGGGCGGTCGGTCCTTCAGATTCCTTGCCCCCCAGCTATGGAACTCCCTACCGCTGTCCCTGCGGGCCACATCTAATCTGCTTGCCTTTAGGAAGGGTCTAAAGACTTGGCTGTTCTCTGGTTAGTGCGCCTCTCCTTTTTTGGCTTCTGTCTTTTTTACTGTTATGTTTTCCAGTCTTTCTCAGGTCTGGAGCACAAAGCGCCGGGACACTCCTTTGGAGTAGCCGTTGCGCTATAAAAGTCCCATATAACATAACATAACATAACAAGTCCCATACTTCACTATAATGCTTAGACAGTGATCTGATATTACATAAAAGGTTTCTGCTTTTTAAAGGGCCCTGTGGGACTGCCTTTAGAACGGTGGCTTCATATAGGAGGAATGGCGATTTATCATATAGGGCTTGGAATTGACATTTGCGACAGGCGAAAGGTCCCTCTGGAGGTACTCCTCCTCCTCCTGAGCAACCCTGGTGTGGTGGCGTCCAGATACGTAATAGATCCAGTGATGAGTATCTTACCCGAGGTTTGGCCTGGTTAACGGAAAGGGCAGATGTAAGAGCCATAACCTCTAGCCCCTAGCCTCGTCCAGTCGCGGACGGGCACAGACGGGCTTCTCTTTGGCTTGTCTTAGGCGCGTTCTTAGGTGCACCCCTGCGCGCGACCGCTGCGCGTTCAGAGTGACGAGAGGGCTATCTAGTCCTCGCAGCTGGAAAAACTAGAGCGCTAACCGCTCGTGATGCGGAAGTAACTGGGTCTGCCTGTCCGCCCTCCGCTCAACGGTTTCAATCACCGAGTCGGACCGAGGCGTGCAGGCTGGCAATTGAGCCCAGACTTCCCTACCGGATCTGTGCGAGTGAGTGGAAACTATTAAATCAGTTTACAGTGCCGTTTTTAAAAAGGAATCGTAATTTTAAAATTTCATTAGAAATAAAGATTGTGCAGCGCTGACCCTTCCACTGAGTCTAGTTCGCTTCCTGCAGCGCTTGCTGGCATCTAAACGGATCAGGGAAGACTCTGCCACCGTCAACACCTTACCGCCCAGAGCCCGCCGTTCCTCGCTGCCTATGTAGTCCTCGCAGCTGGAAAAGCTAGAGCGCTAACCGCTCGTGATGCGGAAATAACTGGGTCTGCCTGTCCGCCCTCCGCTCAACGGTTGCAATCACCGAGTCCGACCGAGGCGTGCAGGCTGGCAATTGAGCCCAGACTTCCCTACCGGATCTGTGCGAGTGAGTGGAAACTATTAAATCAGTTTACAGTGCCGTTTTTAAAAATGAATCGTAATTTTAAAATTTCATTAGAAATAAAGATTGTGCAGCGCTGACCCTTCCACTGAGTCTAGTTCGCTTCCTGCAGCGCTTGCTGGCATCTAAACGGATCAGGGGAGACTCTGCCACCGTTCACACCTTACCGCCAAAGGCGAAAGGGAGGGAAGAGGTTGCATAGCCTAGTGCATGTGGGAAGGGACCAAAAGGGTGGTGCTTCGGTGCGAGTTCACATGCCTCTCGTTTATAAAGGATCAGAGACCAATCAGAGCAGCAAATGAGGAAAAAGCAGTGAGTGCTGGTCACTGGAAGTACAGAGGGATTGCGCCCGAGAAACTCGTGGATGCCTAGACCCCCATCACGGATTACAGCTAATTGTAGACGGTAGATCTAGGGAGAAAGCATACCTGCCTAGCATCAACCGTGCTCACTAGATTCTTGAGCTGATTATAATGCGTTACTGAATTTGAGCTTCAACTCTGGCACCTGCTTTATTTGTATCTGTAAGTGCTTCCTGCTGAGGTTTAATTTTTGTGACAGGAGCCTCGTTGCCTCATTGTAACTATTCTCTGACCCTGCTTTGAGGGTCAGAGCAGGGCCAGAGAATAGTTGCAAGTAGGCAACGAGGTGCCGCTCAGGAAGCACTTACAGGGTTACAGCAGGTGCCCAAGTTGAAGTTAATTTCTTTGTAACCATTTTGTAAATGGTTACAAAGAAATTAGCTTCAACTTGGGCACCTGCTGTAACCCTGTAAGTGCTTCCTGAGCAAAAGTCGTCCCGCTCGCGAATTCGTGGATTTTGCCGCAATTTCACGCGATTCGCGGATCACGAAATCACGGAAAATCCGCAAATTCCGCGAGCGGAACCAATTTTCCGCCCATACATCTACCGTTGTCCTCTACCTCTTTGGGGGTCGAATTATGGGTTGTGGTATTGTTGGAAGCCTCTGCCAAAACCATGACCTCTGAAGTTGGCCCTTTGGTTGTATCGGCCGGAAGGTAGGCCCCGTCTTCTGGTCCGTCCAAAAAGGTTATTGCCACTGGTAAATACTTTGTGCATGTTTTGCTGCGCCTTATCAAGGGCAGTGAATGTTGAAACATATTTCCCTATTGATTTTATCAGTTCCTCACCAAAAAGTAAACCTTTATGGTTTTTGGAGGGTTCCTTATCTGCAGGATCACTAAATTTTGTAAGGACAACTCTACGCCTTTCAACGGTGATGCTTGCATTTGCGTTTCCAAAAAGTATGATGGCCCTTTGGCTCCATCCCCTTATCAAATCCGTATTGAGATGGGTGCCCTGCACATGGCTCTCTTCAGCCGAATCGAGGACCCTTGTCAGAGGACCAAGGATGTCAAGGAGACGATCCTGACAGGTCTTAAAGGATTTTTCCATGCCTTTCCTGGGATTGCGCCCCATTTTAAAAAGGAACTTAATTAAGTCAGGGTTGAGGTTTGGCGTATAACAGGTCTTGTCCCCTACAGAGGGTCTAGAACACTCAGCCCTTGAAATGCTGCGTGTTTCTCTTTCTAAGGGCTTTCTAACCCATTTCCTTATAAACTTTTCAACAAGATCCTGAGGGCACCATTCAGAGCTGCGCGGATGTCTCAAATTCGGAGGTGAGAGCATTTCTTCACCCAAGGGATTATGGATAACGTCTTTCGAAGAGAATGGAGCTTCCTCAACTGGGTCTCCAAAATCCTGGTCCTCCTCGTTGAGGTCGAGGACATATTCATTAATTAATTCAGAGTTATCTGATTCGCCATCATAAGTGCCGAACTGAGCATTTCTTGCATGTGTATCTCCTTGGACACCTGTAGCATTTGTGTTCCCAAGGACACCCATACGATTTGAGGTGCGAAGACCTCCATCACTCCCAGAGTGGCTAGGACCTCCTCTATTCATCATGGTGCTGAGACCTCCCATGCTCAAATCATCATGCTTGGTCTTTTTCATTCTTTTACCTCCGGGCCCATATTGTAAAAACTTGGTTACTTCTTTGTCCTGAGAAGGACGTTTTGATATAAGATGAGGGAGGCTTTCCATCATACATGATTTTACCTCGGAATGAAGCATCTTTTTGAAAGAATCCTTATCCAGATTTGCAGTAGGGGCGGAGGCCTCATCAGAATCTGTGGTTGACATAATGAAGTAAAACAAATGAAGGTAAAGAGCAAGTGTAATCAAATGGAGCCAATAGCTTGTTATAATTATTTTTGATATATACTTTTTGCCAGCTATAAGAATTCATTAAAATATGTTTAAGGATATTCAGCACAGTTTCTCTGTGAAAAACTGAGTCAAAAACGCAGTTGAAGTAAAATCCAAACTGCCTCAAGGATGAAGAATCAATGTGCTCGAGCCTAGGAGCTTGAGCAGTTGCTATAGCATCCCTCGCCCGGCCTTAGATTATGTTAGCGAGGGCAGGAGGAGAAAGAGAAATGCGCTTAGCAGCGAGACACTGGCGTGTCGTGTTGCTAATGCCCATTCCTCTAAGCGTCCGACGCTAGAGAGGAGCGTGGACGCTAAGAAAAAGCCGATAATAAGAGCGATAAAACGCCAATTAAATAAACAATGTTTATCGCCAAAAGGATACTCAACTGAAGTAAGGTATGGGGAAATAATGCTCAAATAGCATTCGTTTGTAAAACCACGAGCGGGGGTGAGTGTCGAGGCAGAGCGGCGGAAATACTCGATTAAATGTGTCCGGTAAGACCTGGTAACTTGCAAAGTAGTTTAAAGGTGAAATAACATGCATAATTAGAAGCGCAAGAGAAGTATGAAGTATCAACAAGGGGCAACGTGCTAAAATAGTATTCATTTAAAAACAGAAGTATAACTAACAATCAGTTAATAGAGACGCACGTAGACAGGGTAAAGGGAAGTACATCTCCATAAATTGGAGATTAGTAGAGGGAAGGGGTGCGAAAGGATGGGAGGGAGAATCAACCCACATCATAAGCACCCTAGAATCAAAAATAAAGCGCAATAAGTACAATATAAGAAATGGATATGAGAAAGATAGACTTAACTTTCAATATAAGAATATAAGTACAATATAAGGAATAGATATAAGAAAGATAGAGTCAACATATCTGCTTGCGACACACATTTAAAAGAGGCTGTCTATTGTTCCCTTGTGGACTTTACCTGTTGCCTTTGTTGCCATTTGGAATGTTTATATTGTGATGTATGTGGCTGCTTGGGTTTGCATTAAAGGTAAATGCATAATGTAGCCTCCGGTCTTGTAATGAAATTTACATTTGCATCTGGGATTTCATAGCACACTAGAACTAGGACTGATGACCATACATAGGGCCTAAAAGAACCAATGTTCCTCCTGCCACAATTAATGTACAGAACAAAGCAAAAGAAGCAAGAGCTTCATCAACCCTGAAAGTCAGACCAGATGCTGACTACCACCACAATACACAAAACAGAGTGCTCAGCAATCCTCATTTACTACTCCTGGTTTCGCACAGTTTCCTAGCATTTTGTATTAAACAAACTTCAGAGATGAACCTCAGATCGTGTCCTGGAGTAGACCTGAGTAAGAAGTCACAAAGAACAAAGTTGTAAAGTTATACATAATAGTCAAAAAGTCAATAAATCGTTCTAAGTATCAATTGAGCAGCAAAATCAATAACGGTCGATGTATTTTTTTTCTTTTTTTTTTAGAGTTCTCTATAGCGATTAGCGTCCCTAGTAGAATGAAGGAAAGCTCAGAATCTTCTGGCTCACTCCCAGAAACAAGGGTTTCTTATAAACGTTTCTTGCATAGACAATTAGCTAAAGGCACAGATTCAGCATGATATGGGTAATACTGAAAAAATCAGAGGTTTCAACTCAAACAGATAATGCAAACACTAACCCATTTCTAAGTAAACTTCCAGCAAACTCAGTAGCACATCCTCATATAAAGTTCAATTAAAATTTTAGCAACATTTTTTGAACAATGGGCCAGACACTAGCACAAGCGTGCTAACCCAACAGTGGAATTAAAGTGAAAGAGCCCTTGGACAATAGTAACATTTAATAACAGCTTTTGAAAACCAGAAAGTTCATTCATATTACAGGCACATTTTGGAAAAACACTAGATGATATAATTCCCTTTTTGTTGAGCGAAGCCTGTGAGGACAGAAGAGACAAGTAGATAGCTAATGGGAGGTGTGAATGCAGGAGTGAAGAAAAAGAGAGAGAAACGGCATCGATTTAGACAATACGTCAGTGTTCACTAAAATGTGGCATAACTAAAACATGTTAATAAACACACTTCAAAGTCATATATATATAAAACTTGCTTCAACTGTAGACAGTTAAATTCATTTGTCTATGACCACAATTCACCATAAAAATCCTTAGTAGTCTTTATTATTTGCAATGTGGAAAATATAAACCCAAAAATAACTCCCACACATTCATAACACGAAATTCTGGAAATTATGCAAATTACGCTGTCATAATTTAAATTTAGCCCAGGCCCAGTAGAATAATAGTTGGGTGTGTATTTTTTGTGGAGGAAAAGACTGTAGTGATCATACGTAAAATCTTGATTTTGCCACAAGGCTTGTTACAGCGGTACCGCAGTTTGTGGAATTCAGGCCGGCAAATTGCTGTCTGTGTGACAAATGTTTTTTTTTTAACGTTTTTAGCGTTTTTCGTCAAACTAAGGTATTAGAGGAACCATTGCAGCTCATGTCTTTGAAGGAAAGGCCATGCTTAAAAAAGAGCTGAAAATGACTCTAATACCCTAAAAGAGTACTACACGAAATGTAAATGATTTTAAAAACGGTGAAAAATAGACATTTTCTGGCAATAATTTTCTTTCCATTTCTAAAGCAACCGGAATTTGCAGAAGGCCAGCAGAGAATACGGAGCCTCGGAATACAAATGAGGCAGAAGGTAAGGAGAAGAGCAGAACATGGGGGTGGTCAGTGCTTTGTCTGGAAATTACAAGTACCAGAGGCTACTGTTTTTCAAACAAGCATATAGTGACAGAACCTTAGTCGCAGTTGTAAATTTAAAAATGTGTTTTTTACCTTGGACTATCTAAAAATAGCAGAGACCCCTCCACCCAGTGAGGCGACACTCTGCTCCTTACAAGATGCTCTTTATATTGCAAGACAGGGTTTAAGATTTCGTAAACTAGTGCCTTAACTTGGTTGTCCAAGGCTCCTAGCCAGTGCCATTAAGTTTTTTTTTATTTCAAAAGATTTTATTAGAAGAGTTTTATAGGTACAGTACAGGTAAGTTGAAGGCAATATCGGTGTGGGTGTGCACCAGTGAGGTTACAATTGGCGTCTTACTGTCCTGCTTGTTCATGCAATTGACAGATATACATTGACATAGGCTCAGCGAGCTAGGACTTGGCCTTGTTGCATATTGCCCTCAAAGGGAGGAAGAGAAAAGTCAGAAAAGAGAGACAAAGAAGCGGACAGGGTGGTTGGTGCATCTGGCTTGGAGCCATCCTGTTGGGGTTCGTCGTGTGTGTGTTGGGCGAGTGCGTGCAGTCATCAGTCTTTGTATTTTGCCTAAGGTGGTTTGTGTGAGTTCAGATAGTTGTCCAGGGTGCTCCACATCTCTCTTTTCGTGGTAGAGTTAGGTGTGTGTTTTGATGTTATGTTGTCTGCCCGTCAGAGGAAGGTGATCCAGTTGAACCAGCTCTTGAAGGTTGCTTTCCCTGTGTCTTTCCAGTTTGCTAGTATTCTTTTGACTGCCGCTGTGAGTAGGATGTCTATTAGCTCGCTGTCTTCCTTAGATTGAGTTTTGTGAGTCATAAAGGCATTCACTACCCCTACAAAGTCTGTTTGCTGTTGGAACCCCATTATGCTACTTATGAAATCTCTTACTTTATTCCAGAATGTTTTGACTTTGGGGCAGTGAAAGATAAGGTGTGCTAGGTCTCCTTTTTCTTTGTTGCAGTTCCAGCATAGGTCGTTGTCACGGATCCCTACGGCTGCTAGTCTGGCCGGAGTCCAGTATGCTTTGTGGAGGAGCCAGTATTTCGTCTGTGCTAGGATTGGGGTGACTTTGTTTGTGCTTACTGAGTTCCACAGGCGGGTTTTTTCCCTGTCGTTGAAGCGCCTGTTTTGCTGGTCCTCCTAGTACTCTAATGTCTTAGTATTTAGTTTTGTTGAAGTTGGGCTTAGTAGTTTGTAGAGGTGCGAGTTTTGGTGGCCAACTTTACTTAGATTAGCCGAGTATTGCAGGATTGATGGGGATTCCCTGTTCACCAAGAACGCCCTTCTTAAAGTGGACAAAAGAATGGAGAATAGCATGAAAGGCACAAGATGGGACTCCATTTGGTTCAACACAAAAATAAAATACAAAGACAAGATACTAGACTTGGCCTCCTGGTACGAACAGGGCATCTCCACCCCCAACCAACTAGAAAAACTCAACACCCCACTCACATTCGACACCCTAAAACACCTCCACAACCTACCAGACATAGAATTCTATAACTTTCTAAAAATAAGAGCAGTGCCATTAAGTTTTAAACTAATAGCCTGAAAGTTGTCTTCATCTGCTTTTTATGAGCAACTCTCATGCCCCTGCACAGATGGATGTTGGACAAAGCACATGATTCTTAAAGATGCCTCTCTTCCCAACGCTGTGAACAAACATAGGGGCATATTTACAAGTAACTGTTGGAACACGGTGTTACAACATAATTGGCAATGCCACACTCTGACAGTTCAAAATGCATGGTTCACAAGAATGCAGCACACCCCTACGTTACCCCTGTGCTGGTTCTGGTTACCCCTGGTGGTGGTTAATAAAGTTGCATAGCACCAGCGCAGGCACCCAAGCTTCATTTTGGTAGGGTGCCTGCACCGCTAGGGCAGTTGCTTATGTGCAGGAATGGGCACCCTCCTGCACATAAACAATCTTTATAGCCGATTTTCTCTCTGTGTGCTGCAGAATGCAGCACACGAGGAAAGAGCAAAATATGAGGGGAAATAAAACATTTCTCTTCGTTTCACCTGCTTAAGACCAGATATTCCCTGGTGGTATTTTTGGTGCCGCCCCATACATTGTAAATATGGGGCTGCATCAAAAAGCAATGGGTGTTGCAGCAGAACGCACACTGCGACCCCATTGGAAGCTTGTAAATATACAAAGGAGTTAACGCAACCAGAATGTCAGGAAAAAGTGATGTTCTGGTGGCTTTAACTATTTGTAAATATGCCCCATAGTACTTTGGATATAGCGTTGCTTCACTTGCTGGTCTTGGAAGGAGAAAAAATTACACCAACTTTTCAAAAGAGAAGCTGTCCCCTAATCAGTATGACAAAAGGCAGAACCTAGTGGTATGAAGCCAGTGTAATCTCCTGTAAGTAACCTAGCCACGAAGCACATGAGCCTGGTTACCCAGTTGCCAGAGGGTGATGGACCGGCAGAGATATGAAAGGGCAGCAAATGCTGACAGTCTGTATTGCCCTGACCTACTTCATACCCTCATTGACATTATGGAAACCAGTGCCACTCATACTGCCAATCCAAGACTAATGTACCTTCTACTTCTCTGGTCACTCTAATCCAACCCCCCTATCGTTGTTTACATTAGATGCTCCAGGTCCCATGTGTGCCACCGCCCAAACATGTTGATGCGAACAGACATGCAGGAAAACTCACACCCCCAGTGTACCGCCAGGGAGTTCTAGGGTATCTTAGGATTCAATTCATTTTTAAAAACAGTATTCCATGTCATTGAAGTACTTTGGGGCAGATTTATGATAACTGGCGCATCCCCAGGGATGCGCCAGTTATTTTGCGCCGCTGCTCCGCCACCCATGGTGCGCCACATTTACAATGTGGCGCACCATGGGGCAAAAACGGCACAGATGCGTGACGCATCTGTGCCGTAAAGGTGGCGCATTGCTGGAGTTTCGTCGCAAGCGCGACGCAGCTCCAGCAAGGCTCGGGGGTACCCTATCTGTCCAATGCTGCGTCAAGCCTTACGCCTGCTTCAAGCAGGCGCAGGGTTTTGACGCAGCATTGGCCTGAAAGTGACTGAGTGAAATCTTATAGATTTCACTCAGCCACTTTTGCGACGCCCACCCTGCGCCGGAACGCCCACAAGTGGCGCAGGGCTTTACAACGTGACACATCTGCCTAGATGCGCGACGTTGTAAATGGGTCGTAGGGATGCGCCACGTTTACGCCGCAGTTGCATGACTCAAACGTGGCGCATTACCAACATAAATCTGCCCCTTTGACTTTAGGGAACCGTTGACTCTATAGAAGGTTTCCCCAGGTATTGTTTTCTCTGCCGTTGACTGCAGGAACATATTTGCCGTGTTAACGAGACACTTAAAGTTGGCTACGGAACAATCCAGGTGGACACTCTAAATCTATTTTTGCTGTTATGACATAAATGATGACAAGACTACTTATGACAGGGGCACAAGGTATAGTGACTTTAGGGCTCAAGGTATAGTTACTTGAGATAACTAGAACAGGTGAACTTCAATGGTTTTTTAGTTGAAAACATTACATTGTCACTAAAATTTTCACCTAACTACAACGTTAATTCCTACATTCTATAGCATCACTTTAACCATTCACGTTTTCAAGTGAATATTACCTACTGGCGGTCGCCAGTAGGTAGTTATAGTTAGGATTTTTTTCAATGTTAAATCTCAAAATTCTATTTGGAATAACTTTGGCGCCGGTTGACGAATCTGCCTGAAAATTTCCTCAAAATGGCCTCGCGGGGGCTCGCTCCTTCCCTGAAAGTTTGGGGGGATTCGTGAAGCGGGGGCCGAGATAAAAGGGGGGTCCCAAAACGTGTTTTCCCCATGTTAATTTCCATAGGGCGGTCAAACTCACTTTTAGCCCGAACGGCTGAATGGATTTGCACCAAACTTGGCAAAATTGTAGGGACTTGTAGCCCGATGTGCCTTTGCTATGTCTCAAGATATGCGCTTCAGTGGATTTTGAGTAATTTAGGTTCAAAAAAATATATATATCTATGGCAGCGCCCCGGTACGCGCCCTGGGGAGCGCTCCGGGCGCGCCACGCGACTTGCGCGCAGAAAGCTGATTGGTTCTTGGGTGTCTGTAAACATTTGAAACAGTCCGGAGCGGCCGCCATCTTGTGTCTCGGTAGGATCGAGACACAAGAGGTGGCCAAAACAAAGGGGGAAATGACCATAAGGGGGCAGGGTAGACCCACCTTGATCCCCAAGGTTTGATGTGGGGGCTATAAAAGGGCCTCGCGGGGGCCAAAAAAAAAATATTTTTTTTTTCGATTGTCGCGGAGGGAGCGCCCGGTACGCGCACCGGGGACGCACCGGGAAGCGCACAAAAGAGAAAAAAGAATGCCAGAGTTTAAAATTTTTGGCAATATTTTATAAATGGGAGGTAGTTCTGAAAAGAACATTTTTTATTCTTTTTGTTGCATGTGGCGGATCATGGTAAAATTACCAAAAGAATATTTTTTTGTGGGATTGCCCCTGGAGAGAACTTTGTCACAAATAAGACAGGTGACTTTGGGGGCGTTCACCTTTTTCTGGTCATCAGGAAAAGAAAAGAATTGCCAAATAAAGCGCAATTTAACGTGCCTTTGTCTTGGTTCTTCAGGGAGGAAGAGCCTTGGTTGTTGATCCTCCTCCTCTTCTTCCTCTTCTTCTTCGTGTCCTCCAAGAAACTGTGGGTGTGGACCTTCTTTTCTTGGTGGTGGGGGTGGTGGTGGGGGTGCACCAGCTGCAGCAACAAGTGATGCCATTGTTTGCTCAAAAATAGCTCTTGCTCTCTCAATGAAGAAAGTAAGAATGTGGAAAAAAGGAGGGGGCTTTCATTATTTGGAGAAAAAAAAAAGATGAGAACCAATGAAAAATGTTATTTTCAAGTCACATGACCCAATGCGCTTACGTTACGCGCTCCGGCGTGCTTACGTTATGCGCTCCGGGCCGCGCCGCTGAGCACTTCCAGGTGCGTTTACGCAGCGCGTCTTAAGACACATCGCGCGGCTACACGATACGTCATGCTTACGCGACGCGTCACAATGTTGTTTTCGATCTCGACATTGGCGCTAACAGGACGCTTCCCGGTTCGCGCACCGGGGCGCTTCAAAATACTACGCTTTCCGGGGCGCTCACCGGGGTGCGCACCGGGAGCGCTCCAGGGCAAAAACCCCCCAAAAAATACAACAAAAAACTATTGAAAAATTGTAAGGACTGGTCGCCCGATGTGCGTTTTCTATGTCTCAAGATATATGCTCCAGTTGTTTTTGAGAAAATTAACTTTTAAAAAATATATATTGGGCTACATTGGGCTATATATATGTTAGAGCCCAAATGTAGCCCAATGTAGCCCAATGTAGCCCAAAGATGGCCACCAGAGACAAAAAAATACAAATGTAGCCCAAATATCAGCCAGATGTAGCGCAACTATAGCCCAATGATAGTATGTACCAGAGTGTTCTAAAGAACAACTAGAGCGCTAACAGTCTTACTTATAAAGTGAGACTTTTAGTTAGGAATTAGCATTAAAAAAACCTTTGAAATTCACTGAAAAAACCATAGGTTTCACACCAGTTATAGTTAGCGGGAAATTTTACTGACATAAAACCAATGAAATTCCACATTATAGTTAGTTGGACTCACTATAACTTGCCCGCCTGCAATGCACTGCTGATGATGTCACACATTACATCACTCATGACATGGTCAGTGACATCACTCATGACATCACTGATGACACCATCCTTGTGACAAAGTGGCAGACCTCCTATTAGCATAAAATAACCTTTGACACACACATTCAAAAATAGAAACTAACATTTTCTTAAAAAAGGAGAAACCAATACAAATTACAACAACCTATTAGGTAATTCCAACATCTACATACACATCCACTCATTCACCAACAGTTCTATATAGTCATTCATATATATATTCACTCATCATATGTAGTGATAGACCTATACATCCTGTTACACACCGACAGTCATCCAAAAGTTACTCACACACATATTCACACGTGCAAAAAAAATATTGAACATCCATTTATTTGCATATACAGCTATACACACACTACCACTTTACTTCTAAGGAAACTTACACATACTTACTCTCTTAAACAATCACTTTTAGAAACACATACTTATTTAAACAGGAACTCTTACAATCTCTCACTCTCACATATACTCACTTATATATATCAAAACTCACATATACTAGATTAAAACATATGTCGTTACTGAAAAAGACAATAGTGAGACAGTCGTTTACTCACTAACACACACATATACACACTCATCCATCCATACAGTCCTGTACATATGCTGTCTTCAAAACACATACAAACAGTGAGTCAGTCACCAACCCATACAGCCACCTATACACAAAGTGAAACACTGATACATACATTTCAATATTTAAAAGTTACTTGCTAATATATGTATTCACTAAGATACACTTAATAAGGCAGTTAACCAATCAATTCTTTTAAAAACAAACATCCATTTACACACTTATTTAACCATTTATTCTTCCATCGTCCTTTACAAATACATATATAAAACATATTTATTTTTCAGAAAGACACACATTCACTGGCTGGTGTCATCAGTGATGTCATGAGTGATGTCACTGACCATGTCATGAGTGATGTAATATGTGACGTCATCAGCAGTGCATTGCAGGCGCGCAAGTTATAGTGAGTCCAACTAACTATAACGTGGAATATTTATATTTATATATATATTTTCACCTGTAAAAGAATAAAATACCTGTTTGTTAATCCGTTGGTGTGCGACTCCGTTTCCCGCGTTGGTGGGAGTTTGGTGCAAATATATATATATATACATATATATATATATATGAACAGAACAATCTTCAAGTAAACCACACTCCTGCTGTGGAAACGAAGACACGGACCCAATGGTTGCAGTTAAGGAGATCTTTAATGAAAACCTCGCTGGTTACGCGTTTCGAGCAACTAGTGTCCTTGGTCACACACCGCGCACCAGGTCAGCTACAAATTTAAACCATTTTTTTACCAGTGATGCTCCACCCATTAACGTGAGTCACAAGGTGTAGACATAGAAAAAACACGTATTCAATTGTAAACTACGTGCACACCTATATTTACAATCTAAAAAATACCAGTGGTGATGGCACTAAGAAAAATTATATCTGCATGAATGCATTTATACTGACATGTTACACAATAGCCATGTACAAAAATATTTACACATATCTATCCCATACGGAAGGTTTAAATAAATCTATATACACCTAGAAAAATATATATACTATCTATATACAATATCACAAAGTTGTAACAAAAATATATATATACACATATACATATATATCCATCTATATCTTACAAAAATACACACTCTATTTCTATATACAAGTCCACATCCATTACAAACCCAATTTAGAGCTTCCATAACATTTAGATAGACAAATGGACACATATCGATATATAATTCATACTAATAGTTTGAATAATTTACAGCTTCAATATGTACATGTACTTATAGCGTGCCAACACTGATATTAAACAACCCACTAGGGATAAGTCCTATTACGAATTATATTGAAATTATAGTGAAAGTGCAAAATTGTGAGCTAAAAACAGGTTATTGGTTGACATAAGATTTGTTAATCACCAATTTTTACTTAGAGTGGATAGAGAGATAATATTTACATGAAGGCAATGTACATCAAGATCTGTATGATCAAAGAATCCTTGCTGGACTCCCATACGGTGCCAAGTCGGCGCCATCTGGTATCAGTTGTTGATTTCAGAAAGACCTTGAGAAGAAAAATATGGAAAAAACCACATGTGAATATTGAGATGAATAAGACTACAACAGATGATGTAAGTCTTCAGTGGTGTTTAGCCCATTCGGGTATTTGCTGTCTAGTTCAATGATGTATTCGGTTTCCTTTTTTCGTAGCAGTCTTTCTCTGTCGTCTCCTCTAACGAGGGGCGCAACCACATCAATAACATAATATGATAAGTTGGATAAATCATTGTTATGTGTGGACTTGAAATGACGTGCTACCGGGTACGTACTGTCACTGTTAACAATGGCACGCAAGTGTTGCAAGATCCTGGCGTGCACCTGTAGCTTGGTGCTGCCCACATATCGTAGGCCACAGGTACACGTCAGGACATATATTGCAAACTCACTGTGGCAGTTAAAGTATCCCCGGATAGCTTTCCTCCTAGAACTGAAAGGTGTAAAGTAATGTGATGTGTTGACACCAAATTTACAAGCCCTACAGGAGGAACATTTAAAGAAACCTTTTTGTTTAAGCCATGCGCTACCATTACCTAGTTCTGGGCTATTTTTGACTAGACAGTTGTGCATACTAGGTGCTTTTTAGTACGTTATAGTGGGGGCACTGGGGATAATATCACCCAGGACACTGTCAGTTAGAAGGATAGACCAGTGCTTCCTCACAATGGACCTTATTTGTTTTTCTTGTTTGCTGAATGCCAGTATGAGTCGAGGGGCAGGGTTATCTGACTCCAGTTCAACACTTTCAGATGTCAGAAGAGATTCCCTAGGTTTCGCTCGGCATCGCCTAAGCGCGCTGTTTAAGACCTTGTCATTATATCCCCTGGCTCTCAGTCTGTTCATCGTGATCTGTGCCTCATGCTCAAAGGTTTCAGGAGTGCTGCTGATCCTCTTGACTCTTAGCAGCTCCCCATACGGAATATTGGTGATTACGTGTTGGGGATGCTTACTGCTGGCGTGTAATATACTGTTGCCAGCCGTCGGTTTACGATATAACGATGTGGCAACAGTATTGTTAGCAATGGTGACATGTACATCTAGGAAATCTGCTTGCTCTTTGCTGATGTGGGCCGTAAAGAACAGATTATCATTGTTCTGATTGAGAGCATCAACAAAAACTTTAGCGCTTTCCTCATCCCCCTCCCAAATACAAAACACATCATCAATAAACCGTTTCCAGTATTGAACCTTATGAAATCCGGGAGTGTTAGTGAGACCGCGCTCCTCCCACCAGCCCACATGCAAGCATGCGTAGCTGGGGGAGAAGCACGATCCCATCGCCACACCTCGCACTTGTCTCCAGACATTCTTAGCAAACATAAAGTAATTGTTGTACATATATATATTTATATATATATATATATATATATATATACATTACCTACTGGCGGTCGCCAGTAGGTAGTTATAGTTAGGATTTTTTTCAATGCAAAATCTCAAAATTCTATTTGGAATAACTTTGGCGCCGGTTGACGAATCTGCCTGGAAATTTCCTCAAATTTGCCTTGTGGAGCTCCGGTCCTTCCTTGAAAGTTTGGGGGGGATTCGTGAAGCGGGGGCCGAGATAAAAGGGGGGTCTCAAAATGTGTTTTCCCCATGTTAATTTCCATAGGGCGGTCGAACTCACTTTTAACCCGAACGGCTGAATGGACTTCCACCAAACGTGGCAAAATTGTAGGGACTGGTAGCCCAATGTGCCTTTGCTATGTCTCAAGATATGTGCTCCAGTGGTTTTTGAGTAATTTAGGTTCAAAAAAATATGTATATCTATGGCAGCGGCCCGGTACGCGCACCTGGGCGCATACCGGGCGCGCTACGCGACCTGCGTGCGGAAAGCTGATTGGCTCTCGGGTGTCTGTAAACATTCCAAACAGTCCAGAGCGGCCGCCATCTTGTGTCTCGGTAGGATCGAGACACAAGAGGTGGCTAAAACAAAGGGGGAATTGACCATAATGGGGCAGAGTAGACCCCGCCTTGACCCCCTAGGTTTGATGTGGGGGCCATAAAAGGGCCCCGCGGGGCAAAAAATAAAAAATGTTTTCTTTTCGCAGGGGGAGCGGCCGGTACGCGCACCGGGGATCGTACCGGGGAGCGTACCATGTGGAAAAAGAATGACAGCTTTTAAAAAAAGTAGCTGTTTTTAAAAAAAAATCTTTTTGTTGTTTTTTTAACATATATATACATACACATACATATATATAAATGCATATGCATATATATGCATATATGTGTATATGTGTGAGTGTAGAGAGAGGTAGAGAGGTAGAGGTGTAGAGGTAGAGAGGTAGAGGTAGAGAGGTAGCGGAAGAGAGGTAGAGACTAGTAGAGAGAGAAGTAGAGAGAGGTAGAGAGGTAGAGAGTAGAGAGTGAGTAATAGAGAGTAGAGAGTGAGTAGTAGTGAGTAGTAGAGAGTAGTAGAGAGCAGTAGAGAGAGTAGCAGAGTGAGTAGTAGAGAGTAGTAGAGTGAATAGTAGAGTGAGTAGTAGAGAGTAGTAGAGAGTGAGTAGTAGAGAGTAGTAGAGAGTAAGTAGTAGAGTGAGTAGTAGAGAGCAGTAGAGAGTGAGTACTAGAGAGTAGTAAAGAGTGAGTAGTAGAGAGTAGTAGAGAGTGAGTAGTAGAGAGTAGTAGAGAGTGAGTAGTAGAGTGAGTAGTAGAGACTAGTAGAGAGAGAGTAGTAGAGTGAGAAGTAGAGACTAGTAGAGAGAGAGTAGTAGAGAGTGAGTAGTAGAGAGTAGTAGAAAATGAGTAGTAGAGTGAGTAGTAGAGAGTGAGTAGTAGAGCGTGAGTAGTAGAGAGTAGTAGAGAGTGAGAAGTAGAGAGTGAGTAGTAGAGAGTAGTAGTGAGTAGTAGAGAGAGAGATTAGTAGAGAGTGAGTAGTAGAGAGTAGTACATAGTGAGTAGTAGGAAGTAGTGAGTAGCGAGTAGTAGGGAGTGAGTGGTAGAGAGAGAGTAGTAGAGAGTAGTAGAGTAGTAGAGAATGAGTAGTAGGGAGTGAGTATTTGAGAGTAGTGGAGTAGGAGAGAGTAAGTAGTAGAGAGTAGTGGAGAATATTCCAAAGTTTGGCACAGCACCACTTGCACAATGAATCCAATCAAATCATATCACTTAGAGTCCTTATTGAAGTTCTGAATCTTGGTGTATATTCAAATGCTTTTATTTTCCTTAAGTTTATGTACCACAGCCAGCCGAAACGTTTCGTTCTGTACAACAGAACTTCTTCAGGGCGTTCTGATTTCCTTAAAGTTATGTCGGTATCCTGTTGTCATATAACTAGATATTTCTTCCAAATGTTAGACGAGACGTAAGTACATTCTTATTCAAAGTGACTAGGTATCAATTTTATCCACACAATTCGGGCAGACTTGAGTAATTTATAGCATCCTCAAAGTCAGTCTTTCAAAAATTCCAAAGTATAGGACATGATAATCCAAATCCAAATGTTTCTCAAGAAAAGTCATTTTCAATTGTTCGGAATATCGGTGTTTGGGTAGATATGACCCAGGGACCCCCAGTATGCAAGGGGAATTAGTCCCCCCTCTGCAAACGCGGCAGTGGCCTGCATTGCAGAGAGGTGTAAAAAGGGTGTGGCCTCATTACACCTCTCTGCAATGCAGCCCCCTGGCGCATACTGGAGGCTCCTGGTGGGCTAGTTGGCCCCCAGGGACCCCCAGTATGCAAGGGGAATTAGTTCCCCCTCTGCAAACTGGGCAGGGGGCTGCGTTGCAGAGAGGTGTAACAAGGGGCATAGCCTCATTACACCTCTGCAACGCAGCCCCCTGGCACATACTGGAGGTTCCAGGTGGGCTAGTTGGCCCCCAGGGGCCCCCAGTATGCAAGGGGAATTAGTTCCCCCTCTTCAAACATGCACGGGGGCTGCGTTGCAGAGAGGTGTAAAAAGGGTCGTGGCTTCATTACACCTCTCTGCAATGCAGTCCCCTGGCGCATACTGGAGATTCCTGGTGGGCTTTCAGGTCTTATATAGTTAGGAATTAGCATTAAAAAACCTTTGAAATTCACTGAAAAAAACATAGGTTTCACACCAGTTATAGTTAGGAATTAGCATTTAAATAACCTATGAAATTCACTGAAAAAACCATAGGTTTCACACCAGTTATAGTTAGGAATTAGCATTTAAAAAACCTATTAAATTCACTGAAAAAAACATAGGTTTCACACCAGTTATAGTTAGCTGGAAATTTTACTGACATAAAACCATTCAAATTCCACGTTATAGTTAGTTGGACTCACTATAACTTGTGCGTGTAATGCACTGCTGATGACGTCACATATTACATCACTCATGACATGTTCAGTGACATGTTCAGTGGCTTCATTACACCTGTTCAGTGGCTTCATTACACCTCTCTGCAATGCAGTCCCCTGGCGCATACTGGAGATTCCTGGTGGGCTTTCAGGTCTTATATAGTTAGGAATTAGCATTAAAAAAACCTTTGAAATTCACTGAAAAAAACATAGGTTTCACACCAGTTATAGTTAGGAATTAGCATTTAAAAAACCTATTAAATTCACTGAAAAAAACATAGGTTTCACACCAGTTATAGTTAGCTGGAAATTTTACTGACATAAAACCATTCAAATTCCACGTTATAGTTAGTTGGACTCACTATAACTTGTGCGTGTAATGCACTGCTGATGACGTCACATATTACATCACTCATGACATGTTCAGTGACATGTTCAGTGGCTTCATTACACCTGTTCAGTGGCTTCATTACACCTCTCTGCAATGCAGTCCCCTGGCGCATACTGGAGATTCCTGGTGGGCTTTCAGGTCTTATATAGTTAGGAATTAGCATTAAAAAAACCTTTGAAATTCACTGAAAAAAACATAGGTTTCACACGAGTTATAGTTAGGAATTAGCATTTAAAAAACCTATGAAATTCACTGAAAAAACCATAGGTTTCACACCAGTTATAGTTAGGAATTAGCATTTAAAAAACCTATTAAATTCACTGAAAAAACCATAGGTTTCACACCAGTTATAGTTAGCTGGAAATTTTACTGACATAAAACCATTCAAATTCCACGTTATAGTTAGTTGGACTCACTATAACTTGCGCGTGTAATGCACTGCTGATGACGTCACATATTACATCACTCATGACATGTTCAGTGACATCACTCATGACATCACTGATGACACCATCCTTGTGACAGAGTGACAGACCTCCTTTCACTGTAACCCTTGAAACACATATTCAAAAATAGAAACTAAAATTTTCAAAAAAAAGGAGATACCCATACCAGTTACAACAACCAATTCAGTAATTCCACCATTTATATACACATCCACTAATTCACCAATAGTTCTATATAGTCAATCTTACATATACTCACTCATCATATGTAGTGATACACCTATACATCCTGTAACACATCGACAGTCTTCCAAAAGTTGCTCACACGCATACTCACACATGCAAATAAACTATTGAACATCCATTTATTTGCATATACAGCTATACACACACTACCACCTTACTTCTAAGGAAACTTACACATACTTACTCTCTTAAACAATCACTTATAGAAACACATACTTATTTAAACAGGAACTCTTACAATCTCTCACTCTCACATATACTCACTTATATACATCAATACTCACATATACTAGATTAAAACATATGTAGTTACTGATAAAGACACTAGTGAGACAGTCATTCACTCACTAACATACACATATACACACTCATCCATCCATACAGTCCTGCACATATGCCGTCTTCCAAACACATACAAACAGTGAGTCAGTCATTGATGCATCTATGTGCTAAGTAATACCCCCACCAAACCATACAGACACTTATACTGATACTTAAAAAACATCTAATAACCCATATACACACACATGTAGCTACTCACCAACCCATGCAGCCACTTAAACACAAAGTGAAACACTGATACAAACATTTAAATATTTAAACAATATTCGCTAATATATGTATTCACTAAAATACACTTAATAATCCAGTTAACCAATCAATTTTTTTAATAAAAAGAACATCCATTAAGACACTTATTTAAACATTTATTCTTCCATTGACCTTTACATGTACATATATAAAACATATTTATTTTTCAGAAAGGCACACATTCACTGGATGGTGTCATCAGTGATGTCACTGACCATGTCACGAGTGATGTATTATGTGACGTCATCAGCAGTGCATTACACGCGCAAGTTATAGTGAGTCCAACTAACTATAACGTGGAATTTCAATGGTTTTATGTCAGTATAATTTCCAGCTAACTATAACTGGTGTGAAACCTATGGTTTTTTCAGTGAATATATATATATATATATATATATATATATATATATATATATATATATATATATATATATATATATATATATATATATATATATATATATATATATATAATTCACATAGAAAACCAAAGCTAAAGTGACAATATACTTAAGTGTTGAAATGAGATACAATTAACGTTCAAAATCCTAAAAAACACTGAAATTCAACATTTATATGTTAGTGAGCTAACTATAATGTGTGCCCTACCCCATGCACTGCTTATGACATCACATGTAACATAATTCATGACATATTAAATGGTGTCATTGAGTTGCTTGGTTCCCATCTATTGGGCTGTAATAATTTTTTTAATTTTCGTGAATATGTTTCATTCTCTTTTGAATCAACATGCCTAATTTGGTTCGCTCGCCTCATGGTGACATTTGCTGAGGCTACTATTGTCCGGTTCCGTCCTCCCTTTCTTCCTGACTGCTTTTAAGCATTCTTTCCAGGTAGGTTCATGACGGCCCTTGGGCACCAATTTGTCTCCTGTGATCTGTTCTGTCACTTATTTTATAAGTCTGACTAGAAGGAATTATTTTCAAGTGACATTCGATCTGAATTTTTCTAACCAAGCCAAGGTACAAAAACATTTTTTTCAGGTGATAATAACTAGCTCCAATTGGGCTCTTTAGATTATCTCTCATTAATGTATCTTCAATTTTAATAAGTCTCTTTATTAGCTGATCGCCTTCTCTTTGTGAAATACCTTCTGGCCTTTACCTACTCTTTTATTGGTTCCCCCTCTCTATCTTCTACTATGGCTGATACCGGATTTGCTGTGCAGATGTTTGTGCTCCCCAATCTTTACCTCTTGTCTTCTACAAACTGACAAACTTATTTGCTCCTACATCTTTTGAGATCTTGCAGGCATATAGTTTGAGGGGAAGATTTACAATAAGTGGCGCATCCCTGCATATCAGCAGGGATGCGCCACTTATTGTGCGCCATGCCTCCGCCACCATTGATGCGCCGCATTTACAATGCGTCGCACCAATGGGCAAAAATGGCACAGATGCATGACGCATCTGTGCCGTAAAAGCGGCGCATTGCTGGAGTTGCGTCGCAAGCGCGACACAGCTCCAGCAAAGCTCTGGGGGCCCTATCTTGTTAATGCTGCGTCAATCCTTACGCCTGCTTCAAGCAGGCACAGGGTTTTGACGCAGCATGGGCCCCAAAGTGACTGAGTGAAATCTTGTAGATTTCACTCAGCCACTTTTAGGAGGCGTTCCTGCCCCCCCCCCCCCCAGGAACGCCTCCTTCTGGCGCAGGGCTTTACAACGTGACGCATCTCCCAGATGCGCCACGTTGTAAATATCCCGCACCATGGCGCTTCTTTTGCGCCGCCGCTGCATCACAAAAGTGACGCAATGGCGGCGTAAAAGGGGCGCAAGGGGCTTGTAAATCTGCACCTGAGTTTTTAAGTTGTTATCCACCAATACTGTTTCCATTGTTGGTTCTGAATATGATTTTGGTAAAAAGATTAGAATTTTTCACTCATGGATTACGCCTCTGTGCCTCCACCCGCATATTGCAATTCAAACATCTATAGTTCCGTTCAAACCATGTTAATTCTGTAGTGGCACAGAGAAATTTCTACTCTTGGAATCTAAATCATTCTCTGCTGGCACATGCTGCCACGGCTCATGACTTTCTTGCGACTGCTACGTAGTTCTACGTGTTAGCTGACATCATAAGCGTTGGAGGTAGGGGTTCTTCCACACCCTAAAATGAACCATTCTGAGGGCAGAAAGTGAATGAGCAGTAAAGAGGCCTTCACATTGTGTTTGTATCTTGTACCATTTATTGTGCGTTCAGAGCCAGAGTTCAAATGTCAGGCTTTGTCGAACAAATTGCTGCTTATTCTTTTAACATGGAAATCGGTTTTGGTTTTCTTTTCTGTCTCTGATTGCAAAGTGACTGGATTTTGTAAATAAACTATGTGGCAATATTGCTGGGGTAAACGGAGTGAGAAAGTAAAGGCTTCGGAGTGTCAATGTTATTCCAACACTCAACAACATTTATATTTCTGTAAATTAACTGTACAAATTTTGCAAAATACATCAACCTATCGGAAAGCACACAAAGCTAATTTTTCCAAAATCTGAATTGTGTTTGGAAAAATGTTAATAGGATCAAAACAAATCAAGACACTTTTCTTGATGATGCATAAATGCAAAATATTTGTTGAAACACAATTTTCACATATTATTGTATGTGCACTATTTGGTTGTACCAGTAAAACTGCATGTCCGTGCAAATTTGTGGCCATTAAAATGGCAAATGTGTTGTTTGTGAGAGAGCAAACTGACCTAAAAGTACACCACACTTACACGTAGTAAGCACAAGTCATGAAGAGAAATGCCATGAGTGCTGATAGTATCTACATCTATATTCTGAAATGTGTAGTTAATATAGAGATTTAAGTAGAAGTGGAACTAATGAAAAAATGTGTGAACTATATGACTTTAGTAGACGTGATTATTCCTGAATCCATGTTGTGTAGCTGCTAAATTGTAAAGATGGCATACGGTTAAACGTAGAACGAGGTAGGCCTCAGGGCCAGAGCTAGAAGGGAGGGGGAAGGTGGTTCATTTCACAACATGGATTGCACTAATGTTTTAGTAATAACGTTAATAGGCCATGATTTATAGATGTGTTTACCGAATAATAGAATAAGAGTACTAACATGCTATTAATTAAAGAAGAAGTTGAATGCTATAATCATTATGAGAAATGTTGTAGGCCTGAAATGTTTTAAACATTGATTTACACATACTGGTCTGGGCCGGGAAATGTTGCAAACTTTTGTTGGAAGTCTATGAGAATTGGGATCTTGGCTGCAGATGTCTGTCTGCAAGAGAAAAGGGGGTATCCAATTATAAATGAAATGAATAGAGGTTTGTTCGGGAGACGGCCCAGACATGGAGGAGGGTTCCGGAATGTTTTAAGGGGTATCAGCGGGCCGGAGAAGAGTCTGAGAAGCAAGGTCGACTCTAACCACGAGGCCTCATCATGGAAAAAGCCAGAAGCTACACCACGTGAGGGGCGTCTCACGAGGGGCGTCCCAAATGTTGTTGTGTTCTTTGTATTAGGGACAGCACCCCTGGGTGGAGTTAGAGCAGAAGCCTGAGGACCCTTTAGAGAGTGGATGGGTAGGCAGAGAGGGGTCATGACTGGAGAACTATAGGTTTTCACCAAGAGACTGAGAGTGGGTGACTTCCTTTGGGGGTCATTCACTGCTGACACCTTTGGTTAGGTTGAGACCTGGTTAAGTAGGGATACCATCTAGAGCAGGGTAGGGACAGCCTAACTTGTGTTTTCCCTCCAACTTAAATGACGGAGAGATCACAGTATGTGTCAATGCTGATAGCTTTATTATTCTTAGAACTTGTGCTTGTAGTTTCCGTTGCTCGTCTGAGGGCTTTCAGAGAGCACATGTATGTAGTTGGGCCTGTGTATTTTGTGAATCTCATCTTGAGATGCCTGTACCTACAACTTATCTTAACCTTATAATAAACCTTTGAAAGCTAGAAGTTGTTTGTGATCTTTTGGAGCGAAGTCCTTTATTGGGTGAACTAACTTGGTAAGAGATGCACTTTCTTCCCTCAATGACAGGCAATAAAGGTTCAGTCGACCAGATCGGGGTTTTAGATCAATAGTGATAAGGTATCGATCAAAATCTCGCCCTTCCAGTTGTAAATGATAATGTGCTATCACCAGGCATTAGTAATATATTTGGGACAGTGTGCTTCCGAGTGCACCACCGGCTACATGCTACACTCTTACTAAACTATGCTGAATCAACATTGCTCATTTACTACGCTTGGTCTTTGTACTTTGCTTGCATTTTTTACAATCCCCATAGGTGTTTTGAAGCAGAGATGCAGGGGTGTTTCAGAACCCCCAAAATATCAATGCTGGAGTTCAGAAAGTAAATGAGCAATGGAGAGCCCTTTAAAAAAATAAGTTTATCTTGTCACATTTGTTGTACCTTCTGAGACAGAGGTCAAATATCAGACTATGCAAACACAAGGAGATGATGAATGGAGCGCTGAAACTTTTCAGACTCTCACCCCCAGTCACAGATCTGGGTTGAATCCATCATCATTCTTTAGCTCACTTCGCCACCTCAATTCAGACCCAGCTATATGCAAATCAGTCTTGACCCTGTGCCTCATGGGAGCAGTCCAGCCCAAACTGACAAACCAGGTCTTCCCTGACCTAGAAACAAGCATCCTGGGACCGGTTTCGGGGTAACAACCTGTTGTATTCTCTGCACTTATATTTTGCTGTATCCCTTTAAGTCTTACATTCCATGTTCCTGATGTCATTCTCTACTGTGTTCTCTCTGGTCAGTTAGCTCCCTGCTTTCTGATGGGAACACCAGTTATTCTCTGTAGTGCATAATAAATGCCTTGTATTCCTTTATTGGTCTCTCAACTTCATTTACTACACATGGCGACGATGAGCAGAGCGAGCTAAACAACTACAGAGGGAGAAGAACTCCACTGGTGAGAGAAGAACCACGCAAAATTTGACTGGCGAAGAACTTGACAAAAGAGAAAAATGTCATGTTGAAAAGAAATTGAAAGAAAAGAAAATTACCAGAGGAAAATATCTCAAGGGAATTATTTCAAGTCACTTCGAGGAAAAGTGTATCAACTTCAAGGGGAAGTACCAGTGAAGAAAGAGACGTTTTTGGTAAACAAAAGAACTGTAACAGAGAAAAGGAAATCGACCTATGGTATTGACGCCTTGCTCAAACTAGTGGTGAGTTTGAGAGACTTTTTGACCTATTCTTTTTGAGTATTTCAAGTCCGGTCATGTCACTTAAGAGTAGCAGAGGATTGATACCTTTTTAAAGAACTGTACCTTTATTTGAAAACAAGGCGGACCACTGTCCTATCGATTGCTGGTTGGTTGGAAACAAGATGTACCACTACTGCCCTATTAATCGCTGATTTTAATTTTAATCGTCGAAAATAATTTGTTGTTCGAGTCTAGGAAAGAAGAATGTTTAAACAGTCTGCCGCATCTTTTAAATGTTCTGTATCTTTCAAAGTTCTGCGCGAGCAGAATAACATCAGCCTACCTGACCTCTCCTTGTGACACCGCCCGAACCAAGCCATTCGCGCTATAGACGTCACACAGGAAGAGAAAGCGTACCAGAGACCAGCGTCAGGCAACGTCAGGCGGTAATGACGCATCGACGCTACGTAGACGCCATTTTGTGTACCTAGTAACTAGGCAACGCGTTGTACGAGCGTTGTAGGAGCTGATCATAGATACATTGCGTGTCTAATTATTTTAAAAGACGAGCGACAGCAAACCACTGGAACGGTGAGCAAGAAAGGTGACTTAAACGGTGAGCAACATTCGGAAAAATCTAAAGCATACTTTAAAAGTTTAAAGGTGACTAGAATGTCAAGCAGTTTCTGGCGCAATCCACAATACTAGACCATGTATATTGTGACATTAAATTGAATTGTCTACTTGAAGCATCTTATTGAGACAGTACTTTAGTATAGTGAACTTACAGTATTGAAGCGCATTTTTTTTTGTGAAAGAGTGCTCACATCAAAGAAGATTGACCACCTGTGTGTAGAAAGGAGCAGCGCCTACACTATATTATAAGCGATATATTGGGAGTGTGTAAATTAGTAGAAGTTTCTTAAAAAATAAAAGAAAAGAAAAACCTTTTGAAATGGAAAACCTTAATGTTATTGTACCTCCTATGTTCCTACAAGCTACTGGAGATCCACCCATTGAGTGGGATGAATGGATAGACATTTTCGAAAACTATATAGAAGCACTTGATGGGAAGGATTTCAGCGCAACTAGGAAAAAAGCCCTTTTGTTAAGTGCTTTAGGGAAAGAAGGACAACGTTCTTTTAAATATCTTCCGGTAGGACTAAACCAAGATGGAAGGGCAATAACCAATGTTTACACAGAAGCAAAGGCACGAATGAAGAAACAGTATGCAAAGGAAGTAAATATCGTCATGGCGAGACATAAATTCTACACTCAACCTCAAAGGACTGAGGAATCAGTGGACCAATTTGTGGCTAGGTTACGCGAGCTGTCCATTAAATGTAATTTCGGAGAAATAAGAGACGAAATGATACGAGATCAGTTAATAGTACAATGCCGGAATAAAAAAATGCAGGAAAAACTGTGGGCTGCCAAAAATCCTACCTTGCAAATGGCTATTGACATAGCGAAAGTAGTTGAGGAATCGAATGCATGTATGAGAGAGATGGAAAGAAAGGATAATGTGAAGGAAAACGTGCAAGGGAATGGAGTTTCTTGTGTTGAACAAGATGAAGTTGCTGCTGTGAACAGGAAAAGTGTAGACTCGGGGGAGAGAGGTCCGAGGAGATTTAACAATGGGTTTTCAGGCAATGACAGGAATAGATTCCAAGGGAGGATGTGCAGTAGGTGTGGGAGTACTTTCCATACCTCTGATTTCAAGAGATGCTTTGCTATTGACAAAGTGTGTAGAAAGTGTGGGAGGAAAGGTCATTTCGCTAAGATGTGTAGGGGTGTAAATGCTGATAAAGTGGCTGTTGTGGAAAACAGGGAAGCGGTGAGAGACGCTGTTGGCGTTGAGGGTGCCAACAAAATATTGTGTTTGGGTGAGGATGGTGTGAGCGAAGGTGAGCCTGGTAGAAGACACAGGCCTAAAGCCCAATTCCTTATTGATCAAAAAGAGATCCAGTTGATGGTTGATCCGGGGTCATTGTGGACTATTATCCCCAAAGATATGTACTTGGAAAATTGGAAGGATGTGCAATTATTGGCAAGTGATATTAGTCCCTGTGGTTATCAGGGAGAGAGTATAGAACTGATCGGATATATGGTATGTGTAATATCATTTAAGGACTGTTCCGCAAAAGGAAAGGTGTATGTAGCCAAATCGGGTCCTGCGATTTTGGGGTGGGGGCAACAGTATGACCTCGGTATAGTCATCAATCCTAGGGCTGTACAACAGGTTATGGTTGTAGATAGTATAACCACGGAGTCAATTGTTGAAGGGATGAATGGTTTGTTTGATGAGCACATTGGGGAGTTGAGAGGTTATGTGCATAAGATTGTACTGCATGATGATGCTGTACCTATGCAACACAGGGTGAGGAAGGTTCCATTTATTGCATGTGAGGAAGTGAAGAAGATGTTGAAGGAGATGCTAGACCAGGGGGTGATAGAACAGATCGAAACGTCACCCTGGATTTCTCCCGTGGTTATCACGACCAAATCTGACGGAAAATTACGTTTTTGTGTGGACCTTCGCACTCTGAACCAAAACATTGTAGTAGACAACTTCCCATTACCGAATAACAATGAGTTGGTTTTGTCACTAAAAGGGGGAAAGTACTTCTCTAAGCTGGATCTCCGCAGCGCTTATCACCAAATAAAGCTACATCAAGACTCCAAGGCTTTGACAGCTTTTATAACAACTGAGGGAATATATCAATTCACACGTATGCCTTTCGGACTTGCCTCTGCAGCTGGAGTATTTCAACGAATGATGGGGGCTGTACTGAAGGGTGTGAACAACGTTGTGTATTTCCAGGATGATGTTTTGATATTTGGAGAGACTGTTGAAGAACACAATTTGATTTTGAAAACTGTTTTGGAGAGGATGGAACAAGCTGGGTTGACTCTAAAGAAAGAAAAATGTAAATTTGCGGTGGAGGAAGTTGAATACCTTGGATATACTCTGTCTGTTGACGGGGTTAAACCCAAGAGAGATTTATTAGAGTCTATCAGGAATGCACCAGCTCCGTTTGATAAAGATCAGTTGAGGTCTTTTCTCGGCCTCATTGAGTACTATGCTAAGTTTGTAAGAGATTTTGCAGAGAAAACTGAAAAGATTAAGGTGATGTTGAGGAAAGGATGCAAGTTTGTGTGGGGTGTGGAACAAGAAGAGTGTTTTAAAAAGATCAAAGCAGAAATTTGTGAAGCAGGTATCTAAACACCGTTTGATACCAACCGTAAGTCAGTTTTGACAGTGGATGCGAGTGCTGTGGGGGTTGGTGCGGTATTAGCTCAAGTACATGAGTGTGGACTCAAGACTGTAGCATTTGCTTCGAGGACGCTCACAACGGCAGAGAGGAATTACTCTATAATCGAGCGGGAGGCTCTAGCTGCAGCGTGGGGTTGTGAGTATTACAGAATGTATTTATGGGGGTTCAAGTTTACGTTGTTGACAGATCACAAACCCTTAGTTAAAATCCTATCACCTGGCAGGGCTGGCAAGGGTTCTGCGAGGTTAGCTAGGCTCGCTGCGAGAATTCAAGAGTATTTGTACACTGTTGAGTATATTCCGGGTTGGAGGAACTGCCAAGCTGATGGACTCTCTAGACTTCCACTACCTTGGGAGATGGTAGACAAGTTGGGGGTAGAAACACTCAATTCAAAAGGGTCTGTGGCTGCTGTGGATGAGGTAGTAGATATGTGTGCTGGAGCAATTAGTAAGAGTTGGTGGAATACCTCCATGGCTAAGGACGTGGTGTTGAAAGAAGTGAAAGACCTAATTGTGAAGGGTCCAAGGAGAGAGAGTTGCTTATCCCCTGCTCTTCGTCCATATCTGAAAGTTCTGGAACAGTTGTCTGTCTTGGACAAAGATGGTTTCATGATTTTAATGGAAGATAAATGTATTCCTCCACAGGAGGTGAGGTTTACTCTATTTAAGTTAGCTCACGAGGGTCACCTAGGACAGTCCCTCACTAAGAGGAGAGTTAGGGAGAATTTCTGGTGGCCCGGAATGGACTTGGAAATCTCTCAGTGGGTGGAAAAATGTACAGACTGTCTGGAGAGCGAGAAGAGGCTTAAAGTCGGTAGTCATGCTGGTTGTGGCACAATAGTAGACCCAGGGTGTCCTTGGCACACCATATGTCTTGATTTCATTGGCCCGTTTTACCAGTTGAGTCAAGACATGAGGTTTGGTTTAGTAGTAGTTGATGTTTCTTCGAAGTGGTTGGTAGTTAAATTTATGAAGGAGATCACTACGAGCAGCACTATTACCATGTTGAGTGACATTTTCAGAGAGGAAGGCTTTCCAACAAGGATTATCACTGATAATGGGACGCAATTGACTTCCCTGGAGATGGCTAATTTTTTGGGAAAATGCGGTATTGCACATTCAAGGACCTCACTTTACAACCCCCAGGGGAATGGAATAGTTGAGAGGGCGAACCGGATGGTTGAAGGTGCGATTCAGATGGCCATTTCTTCTAGGACGGATGTGAGAGGATTGGTTAATGACCTGGTTTGGGCCTATAGAACTACTGAAAATGGTGTGACTGGGAAGATTCCTTTCAGTGTCATGAGGGGGCGTTCAGCTGGTACCAAACTTGTCGCTGCATGGATGAAAGAGTATCTGAACGCTGACGTTCCTGTTGGCCCTGACAATGTGAATGAACCGGCCGGAAGGTGTAATTTTGCAGTGAATGATTGGGTGAAAGTCAAACCTGGTCGAGTTGGCGTTGGGTTGACGAAGTTCAGGGGACCATTTAAGGTCAAGTCTGTCCATAAAAGGTTTGTGACTTTATTTAACGGAGAGAGTTGGAATTTGAGGCGTGTGGCACTGTATAAGAAGGCTGAGTGTGGGGTTGATTTGTCTCCGTCTAACCGCAGGTTGGTGTCTAATAGTGAGATTGGTGCTGGTAGAGCTCAGAGAGTGAGAAGACCTCCGAGTTACTTACATGATTTTGTTTGCAAGTGAGGTTTCTCTATGTAATGGAGAGCATGTGCTTAGTATTTTGTTTTTTTTTATTTCTTTTTTTATATGCGAAGGGAAGAGGATATGTTGTATTCTCTGCACTTATATTTTGCTGTATCCCTTTAAGTCTTACATTCCATGTTCCTGATGTCATTCTCTACTGTGTTCTCTCTGGTCAGTTAGCTCCCTGCTTTCTGATGGGAACACCAGTTATTCTCTGTAGTGCATAATAAATGCCTTATATTCCTTTATTGGTCTCTCAACTTCATTTACTACACAACCCTAATCAGCCAGGCAAGCTTGAATCCAGTGGTAGATTGAGCAAGGGACGCCTGCCAACTTAGGGAGAACAAAGCAAACACAAGGAGATGATGGAGGGAGCGCCAAAACTTTTCAGACACTCACCCCTAGTCACAGATCTGGGTTCAATCCATCATCATTCTTTGGCTTGGCAGTTCGGGCTGGACTGTTTCCACGAGGAACAGGGTCAAGACTGATTTGCAAATGGTTGGGTCTGAACTGGGGTGGCGAAGTGAGCTACAGAACGATGATGGATTCAACGCAGATCTGTGACTGGGGGAAGTGTCTGAAAAGTTTCAGCACTCCCTCCATCATCTCCTCGTGTTTGCAAATATCAGACTAAGCCTGACAAACTGCTGCTTATCCTTTTAACATGGGGATTGATGTTATATTTTCTTTCTCTGACTGCAGAGCGAGAGGATGTTTTAAATGAACTATGTGAAAATCTCTCTGGGGTACAAGGAGTGTGAAATGAAAGCCTGTAAGATGTCAATTTTCTCATAACGCAAGAACATTTAAATATTGAAATGCATTGTACAAACATTTCAAAATATATCATCCATTAGGAAAGCACACATGAGGCACATTTATTGGTAATTCTGAATTTGGATGGAAACAATGATTTTAATATGAGGTAAGCTAATCAAAACATTTATCTTCGTGACACACATGAAAAATGTTTGCTGTAACCCAATTTCCACATCCACATCCAATTTCAGTGGAAAATGAGCTCTGTAAATTTTCAGTGCACTACAAGCTACATACAACACCCTTGCCACTCTCCTGATGAATCGACGTGGCTCCATTGCTGTTCTCTGTATGACGTCAGTGATGCAAAGTTGATGCGGCACCACCGCTCTGAAAATTCTTCCAGCATCATTGGCTGACGTTCTGGTATTCAATCGCCTTGTCTAGCAACACAATACCCGGTGTAATGCCAGATTCCTGAACCAGGTACAAGGCTAACGTGAACATGTAGTAATGAAATTGCAGTACATACTAAATGATACCAAATTATAGGCTTGTCGTCCAGAAGTAATTACACGTGTCCCACATCCATTTTGGCCTTTACTACGGTTTCTATATTTTTATTGAGGAAGAGAACCCACGAAGCGATATTCACTGTGCTTGTGTAAAAGTATAGCCAGCAATTGGACAATAATTGAGTCCTTGTTGGTGTGTGCTTCCTTGTGCTTTCGCTTTTTTTTTAGAAACAGGTAGGTGTATCATGGGTGGGATCGTTGTTGTTTTCGGGTTTTTCCTTCTGTTGTGACTGTTTCTATTAAAAGCACGTACTGCCTTTGCTTGCAATATTATGATCACTTTTTAGAGCCATTCAAATTGTGCAGTCATCCGTTCTCTTGTGTTTGTGATATAGATTATTTCCGGAGTCTGGTGTTCATTGTGAGTCAAACTGAATTTTCGGTTTCTTTAATTTTGTCTTGCGTGACCTATTGAAGTATGTCGACTGGATGAATCATATTGACAAATGTCAGCGAGTATAAACAATGTATTGGTGATGGGGCAAAGGTGGAATGTTTGGAATGTTAGCAATGCTATTTTTTCTGGTGTAGCTGGTGTCGTTTCACATTGCAAAGAATTATCGTGGGAATTTGACTTTAGCTTTTTCTTTGAAAAATGACTTTTGGGTAATTAAAAGGCGAGACGTGGCCCTTTCATTTTCTACGTTTTAGTTAACAAATACCAAATAAAGCAAGCTCACACGTTATTACAATGTGAAGCAATGTAGGGGCATATTATCAAGAACGGCGTTTAAAATTATCCCCAGTTTTAGGGGCAGAAAACTGCTGCTAAAGCGGCGGTAATAGGCTTGATAATATGCCCTGGAGAATTCCAATAGAAGTCCATGTTATGGTGTGAACATGGACTTCTATTGGAATTCTCAAGGGCATATTACCAAGCCCATTATCGCCGCTTTAGCTGCAGTTTTCTGCCGCTAAACCGGGGATGATTTTAACGCCGTTCTTGATAATATGCCCCATAGATCCTTGAGAATTAAACAAGTTAACATATGAACCTCAAAACCGGGGCGCAGAATGTCATAGTTTACACACACATATACACCAAAGACTGTTGTGCTCTCTTTTTTTTTACCTCTCCTTCTCTAGTTTGTTCTTACATTGCTATTGTTATGTTATGTTATTTAAAATTTATAAAGCGCACATACGCCCAGGAGCTTCTTGGCGCTGGAAAGAGATAAAAAACATAACAAAGGGTAAATCAACAAAAGTCTCTATTTCAAATATGCCTGTGTGAAAAGGTGAGTCTTAAATGCCTTTCTAAAGGCAAGGAGATCCTTGCTCTGTCTGAGGGCTAGCGGCAAAGAGTTCCACAGGGTGGCTGCTAAAAAATGAAAACTGCTGCCTCCCTGTCGTTTCTTCTTAAAGCGTGGTACCTCAAGTAGGTCTTTGTGGGCTGATCTCAAGCAAAGTGAGGGGACGTATCTTCCAATCAACTGCCTGATGAATAAGGGGCCCTTGCCTTGCAGTGCTTTAAAAATGATGCACCCGGCTTTGAATTCGGCCCTTTGGGCCACAGGTAGCCAATACAAGGTCTCTAAGCCTGGTTTGATCGATTCCCATTTGGGTACATTGCAGATCAGTCTAGCGGCTTGGTTCTGCAGGTACTGCAATCTTCTAAGTTGGCCTACAGGTAGGCCAAGATAGAGACTGTTTGAAAAATCGATATGAGAGAGGACTAGGGCCATGACCACCTGAATTAGGGCAGTGTGGGTGAGGAGGTGTGCAATTTTCCTAATTTTCCTCAGTTGAAAAAATCCAGAGGAAACCACGGTTCCAATCTGGGATTTTAAAGTAAGGTCCTCATTGATGGTTACTCCCAGACTTTTTACTGTTTGTAATTTCTTTGGGGGGAGGCCCATATCAGCAGGCCAGAAATTAGGGCTCCAACTGATTTCGCTCTTACCGGGCAAAATCAGCTCAGGTTTCCCCGGGTTTAATTTGAGGTGATTTGAAGACATCCAACTCTGGATTAGGGTCATGGTTGCCTGAAAATCCTCCGCAGCATTTGGGGAGTTGAGTGCAAAGACTAGCTGCAAGTCATCTGCATAATTATATACAGTGACTTTGTGCTTTCTTAAAGCAAAAAGAAGGGGCCGCATATACAAATTAAATAATAAGGGAGATAAAGAAGAGCCTTGGGGGACCCCGCAAAAGGAATTGATTTTAGGAGCTGAAAAGGATCCTAGGCAGACAGACTGGGTGCGTTCAGATATGAACGATTTTAGCCAAGCCAAGGCAGAGTCTCTGAGGCCTGCCTGTTCGACACGGTTGACCAGAATGGAGTAGTCAACCGTGTCGAATGCCGCAGACAGATCGAGAAGCACCAGGGCTTGGTGAAGATTTTTGTCAGCGTTGGACCTCAAGGTGTTCTGGACGGCCAGTATTACTGCCTCAGTAGAATGACCAGGCCGAAATCCTGCTTGGTTAGGTTGAAGATAGCCCGATTCCTCCACAAAGTTTGAGAGGCAGTTGGTAACATGAGCCTCCAACATTTTGGATGAAAAGGGCAGCAGGGATATGGGCCGATATTTCGTGAGGTCCAACGGGTCAATACCAGGTTTCTTAGTAAGGGGTATCAATAAGGCCTGCTTGAAGCTGCTGGGGACTGTCCCTGAAGTGAGAGAGTTATCAAGCAAGGGTATCATGCTGTTGGGAATGGCTCGACCAATTTCCCTCATAATTTGAGGGGGACAGACATCCATAGGGGAGCCTGATTTAACTCTCGACAGTAACTCTAAGAAGACTTTCAAATCAATGGGGGGAAAAGAGTGTAAGGTTGAAGGATTAAAAAAGATGTCGTCCACAGGGGCACAAGCTGGAAGTGTGGAGATGTTCTGTTTGATCAATAGAATCTTTTCACTGAAGAAGTCATTCAGGGAGTTGCATAGTGCTTGTGTGGGAACTACCGGAGGAGAGGTTCTGTCATCATTACATAAGTCGTTCACTATCCTGAAGATTTCTTTCGACTTGTTGGTAGATTTTAAGATTTTAGATGAAAAATAGGCAGTCTTATGGTTGTGTAGAATTTTTTGGTATGCCTTCCTGGCTAGGCAGTAAGTAGCCCTGGCTAGAGGGCAGTACTGAGAGCGCCATGCCCTTTCCTGTTGTCTCACTTCCAGTTTTAATTTTTTGAGCTCGGGTGTGAACCATTTGTGTGCGTCCGAGCTCTTAGAGCTGCAAAGACGCGTGGGAGGAGCATAGATATTGATCGCTGAGGTAAGCCATTCTTTAAACCGAAGATCGGCCTCCTCCACGTTAGTACTCTCTAGGGGAAGGGAAGTATTTAAAAAGTTTAAGAAAGCTGACATATCCATGGAAGTCCATTTCCTAATGGTCTTACTGGTTTGTAGCTTAAATTGGATGGTCTTGTCTAATTGGAAAGAGAAACTTATGCTGTAGTGATCAGACCAACAACAAGGTTTTATGTCTATCGAGGATATTGGTAAGTTCGAGGACCAGATTTGATCAAGACTATGACCTTTCTGATGGGTCTCAGTGTGAATGTATTGTGTCAAGTTGAGGTCATCAAGAAGTTCTTTCATCTCTGCAGCTTGAGGGTCTAGCAATATATTGTCAAACCAAAAATTTAAGTCCCCGACCAAAAGTAGTTTAGAATGGTTTGTGACCAGCGGGGCCAATAGCTCTGCTAGGGTAGATGGAAATGTGGCCATAGTTTGGGGTGGACGATACAGTAGCACCAGAGCAAGTGTTCCATTAGGAGTGTCTAATTTAGCGACTATGTTTTCTGTGTTGGGCAAAGGCAAGGATGTCAGTTGTCTGAGTTGGTGTTTTTTGTTTGTAATAATGGCCACTCCTCCCCCAGTTTTCCCTCCCGGACGTATTGCTGACAAAATGTAGTAGTCTGCTGGTAGGGCAGCTAAAATGTCCGGTAGTGAGTCCGGGGTGAGCCAGGTTTCGGTCAGTAGCAGCATATCAGGTTGTATGTCCGTTAATAACAGAAAGATGTCCGTCTGATGTTTAATTATGGAACGGGTTTTTAAATATATGCACCTAAACGTGCAGGTGGCGCTAGGAGTGGTAGTGAGCATCCCATACTTAGGAGCGGGGTCGACTGTAGGAATGGCGGGGTTACTTATGCCCAAGTGAGAGATTTGTTTAGCCGTGTTGTGAGGAACGGGTGGACACATCATTGTAGTTGGTCGTAGCGCTTGTAAATCAGCGAATGTGTATGTGTAGGAGCTGGCAGTATCCTTAGCCCCTAGTCCCGGACGCTCGCGGACGAGCACAGACGAGCTTGACTCTAGCGCGACTCCGGCGCGCCTCCGTCGCGCCCGCTGCGCTCGTCCGCTGCGCTCCCTCCAACACATCACGTTTTATGTGAAGGAGCCTTGAGCAACTGGACCGCTGCCTCAGGTCCCAGTGCTCTCGGCCTCCTCCCAATATGGCGCCCGCTCTCACCACCAGACCGGCACCAGGAGCCGCGGTAGATGAGCCGTCCTCCACTCAATCGGCAGGGGAGCCGCGGTGGACCGGGGCAGAGGGGCTGCTGTCTGAAGGTAAGAAAAAAGGTGGCGCTGATAATCAGCTGCGCTGCGAGCCTTAAACGATGCAGTTAAAATACTCCTTCAGCCTGTAAGAGAATCTGATGTTAAAAAGATTACCGTTTTGTTCACAGTAAATCAGTAAAGCATAAGAGTAGTGCAGATAAACACAAGTCAGGAATTAAAAATATTTACCCTCAGTTGCCCGTCTGTCTCCCTCCCTCTCTCTTTCGCTTGCTTTCAATCTTTCCAAGTCCAGCCATGCGTTCTCTGTCTTTGTAAATGTGTGTTTTTTGGTATTTTAGGCTCACACTGCAAAGTTGTTTTACTGGTATTTCTACTGTCACTCTGATAGGATTCCAAACAGAGGGGTAGAGAGCACCCAGAAAATGCCAAGACCAGGGGCGGCTCTAGGCTCACGGCGGCCCTGGGCAGGGAGCCTAGGTAGGGGGTCCAGGAGGAGGGGATCCGGGCAGGGTGGAGCGCGGAGGCCAGTGAAGAGGGGGGGGTCAGGGTGTGCAGAAGTGGAACAGAGCCGGAGGCCGCAAAATCCCTGCCAGGGGCCAACACGCAAATATGTATCTATCCTCAGAGGATTATTACATTAAGGATACATATTGGCGTGGTGGCCCCTGGGGTTTGGTGACCCTGTGCAGGTGCACAGCTTGCACATGCCTAAGGCCGCCCCTTCCAAGACCGACACATATTCAAGGTGGCCAAAGGTCTCGTTAAACATGATTCACGATGAGACTCCCAGGGCCAGATTGAGTGGATTTGCATTGCTTGGTAGATCTGGAGTTACACAAGGCAGTGCAAGGCAGTGCAAGGCTTGGCAAGGCAGCGCCAGTCTCTGCCTTGCCTCCTCGGCTCCGGGAAGGTGTTACATGGGTGGAACGTGGGTTGTGTCCTTGCATCCACCCGTGCTTTTGGCACATATCCTGATTTACCCAGACTGGTAAACCTGGCAATTCATCAACATCCTATGCCTTCCTGACAGAGGCACGACAGCAGTTTTTTCTTTTCGTTTCCTCTTTCCAAGTGAGCTGCATTCTGCATCTCACTTGGAAAGAGGAAATGCCTCTAAGGATTTTTTTTGTGCAGGACGATGTCCTTTCCTGAATGAAAACAATGCAGTCAGACATAGGAACTTCAGCTTCGCACAATGCTGGAGCTTGGATGTAAGAAGGCAGTCGCTTCTGGTGGTTGGCAGGAAGGTGTGGTGCAGTGGCTAATTTAATTTCATTTAAGGTCTTATATAGCACTTGAATCACACCAGAAGGGGTATCTCAGAGTTTACGGACGCATAGTGAGAAGGCTGTCACATAGGAGCGAGGGGCTAGAACAGAACTGTTTTCAGTGCTTTTCTTATCTACAGATGGTCTGAGCATTGCCTCAATGAAATGGGGAGCTGATTCCAATAAAGAGGTACCAAATATGAAAAGGCTTTTCCCCCCCGTCCTTGACTTCTTGATCTTCGGTATCTTAAGGGGGGATTTTGAACCAGAACGGATATCCCTATGGGGAATGTAACGGTTGAATTTCTCTGCTAAATACATAGGTCCTTTATCCCATGCTGCTTTGTGAGTAGTACAACAGACTTTAAATGTTATTTGTTTATGTACAGGCAGCCAGTGGAGCTTTTGAAGAAGGGGGATTGAGGCAGTTTGATAAGGGGCGTTCAGTTTTAGGCGGGCCGCAGTATTCTGTAACAGCTGTAGGCGATTCAGAGAAGACTCAATGGTTGCAATCAGCAAAGCGTTACAATAATCCAGTCTGCTCAGCACTAGTGCCTGGATAAGAGACTTCCTTATAGAATCAGGAAGGAAAGGGAAGACTTTTCTTAATAGGCTAAGCACATGAAAGCAGGATCCAATCATATGGGTCACATGCTCCTTCATGGTTAAGGTCTGCTCAATACGAACCCCTATGTTTTTTACCATTGTCTTTGGTACTGGTAGTCCCTAGCTCTCTAGACTATCACTCTGGAGTTCACAACAGTGGAGCCTCTCCAAACAGTATGACCTCAGTCTTTCAAGGTGTTTAGTTGTAAAAAGTTGTTACGTATCCATTGAGAGATTGCTAGCATGCCGGAGGAGAAGGTGGCTTGAGCCGTCTGGGCGCATTTTTTCAACGAAAAGTTGAGTTGGGTGTCATCTGGATATGATATTGGGATGAATCCATAGTTCCTTAGAAGAGCGGCCAAGGGAGCAATATAGATGTTGAATAAGGTAGGTCTGAAACAAGACCCCTGGGGCACTCCCTTGGTCAGTTCTTCGGACTTCGATCGATACGGTCCCAGGTTAACAGTCTGGGAGTGATTTGGGAGGTAACTCATCATCCATTGCAGTGCTCCACCACCAATACCAGATTCCTCCAGTCTCCTGAGCAAGATATGATTGTAGACCATATTGAATGCACCAGAGAGATCTAATAACACCAGGAGAGTGGAATGTCCCTTGTCAAGCGATAGCCTGATGTTATCTGTCACAGCCACCAAGGCTGTTTCGGTGTGATTGTGAGGGGTCAAGGCAGCCTGCCGCTTCAATATGGTCTGACAAATGTTTTTTAATGTGCTCTTCCAGCAGTTTGCTCACGAGATGAAAAAGAGCGATTGGACGTAGATTGGAGAGGTCTTCCATGGATGCTCTGGTGCTTTTCCGAATCGGGATAATCTGTGCCGCCTTCCATGCCAAAGGCAACTGTCCTTACTTCAGTGTTAGGTTAAGTAGGGAGAAAATTGGGGCTGACAACTGTTTGACCAGAGAGGAGGAGATTCTGGCAGGTGTGATATCAAGTGGCGAGCTTGATTTCACACTGCACATTAAGGTTTCCACCTCTTCCGGAGTTAGAGGGGGGAAACTCACCAATAAATTTACCTTCGAACAAGGTGGAGGTTCTATGGTAGTGTCCATCAGCTGTGAACTGCCAGCAGAAGAGATCTTATTATAGATGGTATCTATTTTCTGTACAAAATAGTCAGCTATTTTATCACAAAGGATTTGCGAGGTGGCTTCTTCAAGATAACAGGCTTTAGGATTTGTAAAAGAATTCAAAATCTGGTACAATACTTTGGGTGTATTCTCGGCCTGACTAAGCTGTTGGGTAACATAGGATTTTCGGGCCAGATTTATGTTTTTATGGTACTGGGTGAGGGCTGTCATATATTTTTCTTTGTCATCAGTGAGATGAGTGTGTCTCCATAGCCTCTCCAGGTTTTTACAACGCCTTTTTGCCATCATGAAGCTCGGGTGTAAACCAGGCTGCCTGTGCACGCCTGGATTTACTCATTTGAGTTTTCAATGGGGCGATCTGGTCAATGGCAGCCTTAGCCGCTTCATTGAAATGAGCTAGGCCCTCCCCACATTTCTGGGTTCAGTATCTCATAAAGAGCTGAAAACCACTGAGAAGGATTATGGGGTGACTTTTTGCCATTGCCTTTAAAGGAACTGATGGATCAGACTATGTGACTCCTGTCCTCTGGATCACTGTATCTGGATTTGGATGAGTGAATTATACGACCAGTTGAGTGGTCATGGGGCTTTACAAGAGAGTTGGGGTGAGTTAGAGAAGATGATGTCTAGAGTATGTCCTGCTTTATGGGTAGGACCGTCTTTAGTTTTAAGTAGGTCCAATGTGGCTAAGTCAGCCAAGAGCGACGCCTTCTCCACATTGTACTGGCACTCGCTGTGTACGTTGAAATCTCCCAACAGCATAAAATTATTGGAAGAGATCACATGAGGTGCAATCAGTTTCATTAATTGAAATGAGAATTCAGCAGTAGGACCTGGAGGCCGATAAACTAGTGCACCCCTCAACTATACTGTGGAAGAAGGTCCATCCAAAATATCATAATTTTAATTTTCTCGTTACAGCATTGCTCCAGTACAGTAATCTTCATCTGATCATTATGGAGTATAGCTAACCCATCACCCACTTTTGTCTGCCTGTCTAATCTCTGAATCCTGTGACCCTCTAGGATTGCTATGGTAATGGCCGGGGTGGAACTAGGTTCAGCCAAGTCTCTGTTAGGAAGCCTAAGTCAGGTTAGAGTTGAGAAAATCCCATATTTCAATTGCGTGTTTGGGAAGCGATCTAACGGAAGCCCTTCCAGCTCTGTGTCAAACTTGCAGGTTCTAATCCTGAGTCCTGTCTTATAGTTTTCACCACAGAGAGGTTACTCCTCTTGTGTGTCTCTTGATCGGCTCCCATACGCTGATACCTACAATATATTCATGAGAAAGGGCCTTCCAAATGATTGAGGTGCCTCACCCTCTTCGCTAGGTGTGGGTGGCACCAACATTGAGAATTTTCCACGAGGTGCAATAGCTCACTCCTTGAAAATTTTCGTCTGGGAACAATACCTTGTTCTGAATTAAACAGAGCAGGGGTCCTGGCGCCTAGCGACGGTAATGCGCGGACGGACGCAGGCGGGCTTGCTTTTGGTGCACCGGGTGTGTCCGATGCGCGCTCCGTTCTGCATCGGTTTTTATGGAGGAGAGTGGCGGACTAGACCACCACCATCAATCCACCGGAAGTTGCCTCCCTCCATGCAAACGGGACAGAGACCCGCGGTGGACCGGGGAGAACAACCTAACGCAATGGACACAGAAGTGCAATGAGGTATTTACTAATCAACTGTAACTTCCCACCTGATTTAATCACAAGAGTTAGGCACAAGTTTTAAAATCCAATAACACGATTAAAAGGGTGTTCAGTACAAAAAGTTTAGTTAAAACATTAAAACAGTAGTGGCAACATCGAGAAGCGTCTAGCAGCTAGCGCTGAGTAAAAGCATCTAACTCACGTGCGTCCGCTGTGCACTCCATTCTTCAACGGTTTATATGGAGGAGTGTGGCAAAATTGACTGCCAACCCTCAATCCACCGAAATTTGCCTCTCTCCACGCAAACGGGACAGACCGGGGAGAACAACCTAATGCGGTGGCCACAGAAATGCAATGAGGTATTTACCAATCAACTGTAACTTCCCATCTGATTTCATCACAAGAGTTAGGCACACGTTTTAAAATCCAACAACACAATTAAAAGGGTGTTCGGTGCAAAAAGTTTTGTTAAAACATTAAAGCAGTAATGGCAACATCGAGAAGTGTCTAGCAGCTAGCGCTGAGTAAAAGCATCTAACTCAGCTGCTCCCGGCTATGCTATCACTTTGGACTATGAAGGACTGAGAAGCAAAGATCCTGTGCTCAGCTTCCATGTTGGCACATGGATATTGATCAACAGAAACAGTCAGTGGTGGCCCGTGTAAGTAAGCGCGGTGGGCGGGGGTCTGGGTGGGTGAAAGTTACAAATGACGGGATAGTGAAAATAAAATTAATGAATTAAAAAAACCTAACTTGCTCTTGTTGCATCGCCAGGATAAAAGGGGGACCTGAGCACTTCACCAAGATACTTTGAAGCCTCCCCCCACGCCAAAGGTACGTTCGGGAATAAGTATTGGGTCTCTGACCCCCTAAAATCAGACACATCTGGATCTTGAAATAAATCTCTTTAAGAGGGACTGCTGTGCTGCTTAAATAACGCATTTTTGGTCTGCAGACTTAGGCGGCCTGCTTTTCTCTTGCTCTGCTGCCTTCTGCTGTCTGACTTCACTCCAAGTGATCTTCAAGGGCTTGTTGTCTTGCCTTTTATTGCTTGAGACTAAGGGAGAGCAATCTGTACCTTTGCTCCTGTGCCTGGCACACTGGAAGTGGTGGCCCAGATGCTTGCAATTTGGGTTTTGATGCATCTCCTGTCCGTGGGTAACAGATTCAAAACATCAACATGGTTGTGGAAGTGAAATAGGTGCATTGCATCAGAACCAGTGCTTTGTTTCCAAAGAGTGGCGCATCAGACAGTGTGTCACCTTCGCTGCAGCTTGGTGAGATCAATGCATCCCTCAACTCTGGCACCCGTCTTCAGAACTGATGCATCTCCTTCACTGCATGGAGAATATTGAGGCATCTAGCTGTTTGAGACCGGGAAAGGTACTTTGTTAACCAAGTCCTGCATGGGTCCTTTAGCCGGCTGGTGCTCCATCGCGGTCATACCTAACTTTGACTTTGCCCCGGTCTAGCATGCCCTAAAGTAACTATTTTAAAGGTACTTGCTTCTAAGCACTTTACTGCATTTATTCTTTTAAAATTCGATATCGCAACTTCTATACATTGGATTTTTGTTATTTTGGTCTTATTTTGTTTATAATGTAATAACTTATTTTTATAACCTGTGTGTTTTTTTGTGGTTTATTCATTATGTTACTGTATGTGTGTGTGTGTGTGTGTGTGTGTGTGTGCGTGTGTGTGTGTGTTGTACAAGTGCTTTACACATTATCTCTTTAGATAAGCCTGACTGCTCTGTGCCAATCTACCAGAGGGTGAGCACAGGCTATCTTTTACTGTATACTTTTCTTACCCTGACTAGGATTGTGGCTTCTGCTTCGACAGGGTGTTTACCTTTGCCTACCAGAAAGCCCAATTTCTAACATTGGTGATCAGTGCCGAGGATAGGACTTGTGTTCATGCAATGCCATATATTAACTCATTGTTCACTACAACTCTATACATAGACAATTTAGATTTTTTATCAATTCTCCCTGATTGGCCTTTAGATTTTCTGTAAAGTGATGTCTCGATCTGGAGGTGCTATGCCTGCAACTACACCTGCATCTACACCAAAGAAAGCTGTGTCAGGTGGCTTAGTGGACTAATGTGTCCTGTGAAGGGAATTGTGTTTACCTCACGGTCACAGGTTCAAATCCTATCGGGTCCACTCAGCCTTTCGTCCTCCTGAGGCCAATAAAATGAGTAGTGTTGGGTAACAGACATCTGTTATTCAGTACCAACATACTCTTGGATGAACATGAACTTTACAAATAGTTAAGTTATGCACCTGAGTTTTCGGAGTTTGTATGGCTAGGTTAGAGTCTTACATTGTGGCTCAGAAGAAAGATTTTCAGGTCTCTGTGAGAGGCTTCACCCAGAAGATGGAGCTGCAGAAAGCCTTGAGGGCTTGGGCAAAGTCCCAGGTTGCAGGGAATGACAATATAGATGAGGGGTAGGAAATCCCTGAACAGTAGGATGATCTGATTTTGGATTCACAAAAGGCTCTGGAACGGCTTGTGGAGGGGGTAAGCAACTTGCCAGGAGCAGTAGTGGTGACCAGAGCAGGGAATAGAGTCTCCTCAAATAACCTGTCCCCAGAGGAGCTGACAGACAGGAGGGAGGAAAGAAAATGTTATTCAGAGCTTACCATGTTGGAGCAGGCTCATGAAGAAAGGAGGCTAGCCATGCGGGAGAGGAAACGTACCCACAATCTCAACCTCAGATCATGAACCAGGATATCAGAGCCTTGCAAATAGGGTCTAGCCATAGCAAAGGTGGCAGCATACCTAGGGTGTCTTCACCTGGGTCAATGGTCAGAATCCCAAGAGATTTGGGGGCATATTTTCAAGAACAGGCGATAAAATGATCGGCTCTTTATCAGCAGGAAATTGCCACTAAGGCGGCGATAATGGGCTTGATAATAGGCCCTTGTGAATTCCCATAGCAGCCTAGGTTCTGGTGTTAACATGGGCTGCTATGGGAATTCACAAGGACATATTATCAAGCCCCTTATCGCCGCTTTAGCAGCAGTTTCCTGCCGAAAAAGCGGCAATAATTTTATCGCCTGTTCTTGATAATATGCCCCTTGGTGTCTAGCTATGTGGTTGGGGCGGTGACTTGGATAAGTGGTTTGCAGCCTATGAAGTGGCTCTAAATCTGCACAAGGTCCCAAAGGAGTTTAGGGGTGGTAGTCTATGTAGGTATATGCACACTGTGGGGAGGGACACTCTTCTGACACTAGAGTTGGGGGAACAGACATGCTACACTGCTGTGAAGAAAACCAAAAGGTACTTTTCTCGCGCACTAAACGGGTGCACTGCGTTGTGGGAAATAATCTGCTGTGAAGGTCATGTTCACAAGTAGGTTTGGACTGACACCTGAGAAATACCGACAGTGGTTCAGGAGCAGAGCTGGGTTGACTGTTTTCAGTGTCCGTGTAAGGCACTGAAGGGCTGGATGAGTGGCTCTACAACTTAATGTTAAATTAGCACATGCTTAATATTTGTTTTACAGAGCTGCGCCAACACCTAGTTGATAGAAAAGCTTACTGATCCTAGGAAGCTTGCTGAGGAAGCATAAATCTGGGTCAGCACTAGCATGTCAAAGAAAGCCTCTGGGGGACTCCCAAAAAGGTGATCGGGGTTCCCACCTTCCCACCAGTATAAGGAGGGAGGAGATAAAAAGGAATTCTCTCCAGGCACCCAAAACCAGTCAAAGGTAAAAGGGTCTGATTTTCATTCCCAATCTGGCCACCCAAAAAAAAAACTACCCTGAAAAAAGTCAGCAGCCCAAGCCTGTTAACGGCTGTGAGTGCTATGAGAATGGACAATACAAGGAACACCCCAAATGTCCAAAAAGAGCACAATCTCCCACTGGAGGAAATAATCCAGGGGTGGTAAGTGTAGTGCTGGGGGAGGTGAGGTTATCCTAGAGTCCCTGGGTGACAGTGAGATGGTTCCTAGGATCCACTGTACACTCTAATACTGCAAAATATAGGTAATGGTTCACTATCAATGGGCAAAGTTTGGGGGCTCTGAGGGACACAGGAGCCAGTATGACTATGGTGAGGAGTCAGTTGCTTTCCCCCTAGCAGGTAATTCCAAATGCATTCCACCAGGTTGTGGTTGCTGACAGCAGAGAGGCTCACTATCCTGTGCCCCTGATTCCATTTGAGGAGTGGGAGCATTCAGGTCTTCTGTAAGTTGCTGTGAGCCTTGCCATGCCTCTGGATTATTTGTTAGGTAATGAACTTTAGCACACTACCTGCAAGTAAGTGGAGCTCAAGGATATTTGGAGATGTTAGGATTACCTGAATGGATCTGTGCTACGACAAGGTCCATTGCTGCCCAAGATGTGCATGGGGCAACAAAGGCCCTGGTGGCCCCCTAGTGCTACAGTGGGACCACCAGGACCTACTGGAGCTGGCTCACAAAATTCCCCTGGCTAGACACCTGAGCCAAGACAAGACCTTTGCAGGGCTTGTCCCAAACTTCTATTGGCCCAGAATAAAGACTTTCATAGATACGCTGTAGGACTTGTGTGACCTGCCAGGCTAGTGAGAAGACAGGGTAGAGCCTTAAAGCCGCCCTTAACCCACTGACAGTCATTGCACACCCTTTGAGAGAGTAGACATCAACATTGTAGGGTCTATGGATCCCCAGTAATCTTTAGGCAACAGGTTCATCCTAATTCTGATGGATGATGCCACTAAGTATCCAGAGGCGAACCCCCTGAGAATTGTGACTGCATTGGCAAAGGCCCTGATGAGGATTTTCAACCGAGTGGGTTTCCCCAAGGAAGTTGTGTCTGACAGGGACACAAACCTCATGTCTGCATATATGCATTCAATGGGGAAGGAGTGTGGATTTACTTACAAGTTCTCCACCCCTTACCATCCACAAACCAATTGGCTTGTTGAGAGGTTCAACAAAGACCCTTAAAGGGATGATTAGAGGCCTGCATGAGGCCTTGAGGAAAAAGCATGATATCCTCTTGCCATGCCTATTGTTTGCCTACAGGGAGGTACCACAGAAGGGAGTGGGCTTTAGCCCATTTGAAGTTCTGTTCAGGCACCCTGTCAGAGGACCTCTGAGTTTGGTCTAGGAAGGCTGGGAGCAATCTCCCAGGAAATCTCCCCAGGATGTAGCGAGCAACATGCTAGCCTTCAGTTGCCAAATGACTTAGTGTGGAAGTTGGTTTCCAACAACGTAGAAGGCAGTCAAGCAGTCATGAAGAATTTGTGTAATACAAATTATACTACTCTGGATTTGCAGCCTGGACAGAAAGTGTGGGTGATGGAGCCAAGGGAGACAAACTCTCCTGGACTGCTGGACTGGCCCAAATCATGTGATTGCGACAAAGGGGTAGGCTACCTTCATTGTGGATCTCAAGACTCCTAGGCAACCCCAACAGGTGCTTCATGTCAATTGCCTCAAGTCCCACTTTGAAAGGTCAGAGGTCACCATGCTGCTGGTGACAGATAGCAAGGAGGAAGAGTAAGAGGAGAAAGAAATCTTTCTGATCTCTTAGCCTGCAAGAAGAAAGATGAGCCTGTGGAGGGAGTACTCCTTTCCCCCCTCTAACTCCTGAACAAAAGAGAGACTGCCACCAAGTGTTGGGGTAGTACTTCTCTCTGTTCTCCCTTATCCATTCTACTACCTACTGGCGTATCCATGATGTGGACACAGGGGACAACCTCCCAGTTAAGAATAAGTCTTACAGGATATCAGATAAGGTGAGTTTCCAGCATTAAGGCTGAAGTGTCCATATATAATGTATTATTCCTAAACAAACCAAGCTCAAACTATCCAAACATTAGAAATTGTAAAGTTATAGTTATACCTTAAATTTATAATTTACACACCACCTTCAAAGTAATATAAGTTCATGTATTCTTTCAATACAAACAAAGCTTAAACTATACAAACATTAGAAGTTATAGTTATACCCTTAATTTATCATTTATGAACCACTTTCAAATTACTATATCCTGTGAATCCCCATGCAGTATTGTCAACTCACTAGTCACACAACATTAAGTATAACTCGCTACTCCACAATACACAGTGTTCTCACACATTATCTTATTTGAGATGTTATAAGTGTTGTTATCAATGTTAGGAGTTTACATAGTATAAGTGATGTAATATTAATGGGTATAAGCAGTACATCAAAAAGGTGCAAGCTAAAGTTATGATGTTGTTAAGTTAAGACTAGTACATTTATACATTGGCTGGGCTTGGGTAATCAGAGCAAAATCCATGAGATGACTCAGTTTTTAATCAAATTTTTCTCTCTTTTAATTCTATAAAGCTGTTATTGTTTAATATGCTTCTTAACTTATTTATTGTAATATGAATGTTTTTACCGTAGCTAATCCCGCAAAATGCAAAGATCTATGAATTTGGTTTCTCTTCTTTTAATCCTTTGTATGCGCTTTTATGATATCATGTGTATATCGAAATAAAGCTTTGAACATTTATAATCAGCTACCTATACTTTCCTTCATGATATTGTAAGCATCAATATTTTGGTCCCAATATTTTGGTTAGGATAATATTTTCTCCTCAGTATTCAGTCATACAACCTTTCATTTGTTACCACCTCATCACATATGGATGCAGTGGACGCAGTGGACATTTTAGAATTAGGGATTCCATATTTCTTCACTCCATGTTGTAATGGCACTGCTGCAGCCATGTGTTTTATAATGCTCTATTCCTGTTTTTTCAGCAGTGATCAGCACTATAGCAGTAATAGGGGTGCTTTTTCTGAGGGACAAATCCCCACCATTATAGTTCATGTGGGACTGTGGCAACTGGTTTGGGTAGTACAGGGCCATCCGGGATTATTATGCATCAATGGTGACAATTAGGACCTTCTACCTATGTGTTCTAGTGCCACCTTACTGTTTGAACCAAACTGAGCACAAAGTACTTCCCTTCAGCACTTTAGACTCAGGTAGCACATTTGAGCAGTCTAAGGCTGACTTAGGGAGACGGTGTAGGTTAGAAACTTAGAAATCCATAAAGCAGACAATAACATTCAACCTGAGTTTTACTTTTAAAATGAAAGTACTTTCATACACCCTTAATTAAAATATAATTGCACACAATAGAAACTAGACCTCTCTAATGGCTATTTAACTGAGATCTGTGTAAGAAGGTCTCTCGCTGCAAAACAATGTAAAGCCCACCCTGTGCAATTTGCCATGGAATGCACAATGAAAAAAACCCTTCCAACTGTCTTTGTCATAGACTTCCCAAAGTAAAACTGCTTCATATATATTTGTCATAGAGGTCCCAATGTTAAACCTATTCATATGCTTTTTAAATAGTTCACGCTATATTCATCTTTCAGACTGTATTTCTAATATAGTTATATCTTGCAAGGGCCCTTCCTACCGTGTTATCAAAGTCTCTTGTCACTTTTGAGCAAGAGAACCCAACTGCTGTTCACTTATATGAAAGAAATCCAAGAGAGGTGCATGACTAATGCCACTCTCTTATATTGGTTTTTATTCGTTTTTTGTGATGACATGAGCTCTGGCATAAAGCTAAAGCTGTCAATAGTCAAACCTAAGAAGAAAATGCAAAATGTCGAGCAAATAGCTGTTAAATAAAGCTCATTCATCCATAATATAAAGAAATTAGTACTAACAAAGCGTTCATGCTTTATTGGCCTGTTTTTAATTGTCACTTGTCAGGTAGGAAAGACTCTTCTTACTAATTTTGTCCTAGAGGGTGTTTTATTCAATTGTAAAGGTGAGGTTCCTTTAAACATATTGGTCTTTTTTGTAGAGATTTTCAACGATAAATACAATGTTCAAGGAAGTCTTTCATGCAAACATGCTGTCCTAGAGCTGTATCATTATGTTTTCAAGCGTAATCTCTTCCATTATTTAGCTGTTACGTATTTCTATAAACCGCATCATTTTAACATTTTCCCACCTGTAATATTTTACATTAGGGTCCTGGAGATTTATTATGTTGCACACAACGCATAGCATATTTGAACTCCTTTGTCATCCACTAAATGTGCATGCAATCTTTTCTGTTTTTCTCAGCTGGAAACTAATAAGACCTTTACCCACAAGCACCTTCAGGCTTGGACAGCCCTAATATGAAGCTGTTGACATGTGTGCACTCCGTGATATTGTTGTTCTTCAAACAATGTCAAACAGAGACAAAGGTTTCGCTCAAAAGAAATATTTCATATGTAACAGCAGGGCCTCATGAATTACCCGTTATTGTTTTGTATAGCTTTCAAACACTGCCATTAAAGAAGCCAGTAGCATGAAGGACTGCCTAGACATGACGTTGCAGTTCCTGCAGCCCCCCTTCCACATTTCTCCTGGGTCTCCTAAGACCGATGGAAGTGGGTGAAATGCTGAATTCAGCGCAAAATTCACATTTTTCTGACTCGTTACAAATCCCAGCAAACTAGGGCAAATACCCCTCCTGTAGTACAGCCTCTCCCCCTACCAATGCGATCATTGAGAGACAAGGGCCAGTGGTGCCACCCAGGGCTTTAAGTGGGCCGGGTCTCCAGGGGTCTGAGCACCAGCAGTTTTTTAAAGGGGACCTCGAAACGGGTCTCTATCGGGCTCTGTTTTGAGCCCTGGCACAGGTGGTCAGTTTTTTTTTTCCGGACTGCAGTGACAGTAGTTTTCTGTCACTGTAGTCTGGAAAAAAGTTCCCGGGTGCAAAAGAGCCCGATAGAGACCCGTTTCGAGACAGCAAGCACATCGATGCTGCCTGCCCTCACTTCTCACTAGCTGAGAAGCTATGGCATGACGTCATGCCAGGTGAGCGTTTTGGGGGAAGGGAAATCCTTTAAAGAGTCATTTTCTTTATGGATTTCCCTTCTCTTTTTTGAAAGAGCAGCAACATTGTGGTAGGGTCACCAGGGCTTTAATTGGAAGCTTTTCCAATATTATATGTAACAAGCCATAGTTGCAGCTAATTTATCTTATGCAACTAATAACCATTGACAAAGCAAATAGTACTTACTTGTTGTAAGTATGATGTTACTTTTTTTTTTTTTCTTTTTTTAAATCCTTATTAGCCTTTACACCACCCAATGCTCGATTGTTTCCGCCCTGGGCTTTTATCTCATATGCTGGCTATAGACTCGGGCATATGCGGCTCTCCAGCCTGCACTGGGCCAAAACCCTCTATACCGCCCTGTAAAACAATGGCACAGCCACCTACTGCCACCACTGCCTGCCTACCTGGGGCTAAAGAGAAACTGCGGAACGGATATGTATACGTCAATGTTTGATAGCAACTCTGTCATGCTGTTTGGACTGCTAGCACAAGCATTGACTCCTCCCACTCTCTCACATGGCCAAAGAGGTGAAGCAAACCGATAATGGAAGGCAGAGCAGCAGGGATAAACTGAACGGAAGTTGCAAAGAGCATGTTAAATTTGTTGTATGGAAATATCATGCATCTTTCCATACAACAAAATTACCAGGCTCCTTGAAACTTCTTAAGGTTCTGGATTTCTGAAAATGTTCTCAGCTAATTCAAAATTCTTTGTTGTTGCTGTATGTAAGGGCAATAAAAGAGTTATGCATAATATTGGCCTCCGTGACTTGCCATAAAATTTGCTGTATGGAAAAATTCAACTCACCATTTAGAAAGTAAGTGGAGTATGGTTTCAGAAGCCACCAAGGTTGAAACAACCATTTGATGTGCATGACTCAATTGACAACTTTATTCTTGCACTCACCAAGACAGTGTGGAAGCAGGAATTCATTGGGCGTTATGTGGTAGTTTAAATCTTCATCCCACATCTCGTGCAAAGATTCAAGTTTTTGATTGGGTCACATATTCCACTGTGCATACATGCTTTTAATTTACTTCCAATGATGCTAAACTTTATGATGGGGATTCAAGATGTCCAATTGCTTCGTAAGTTCATGGTATTGATCAAAACTCCAGTAGAGATATGTGTAATCAGATTATCTAGCAAGGTTTCTCAATTGTGTTCTTATCTCAGAAAGAGTTCTTGACATAAAAAATGACATGAAAATACTCTTTTATCACTTTAATCCCTATTGCAAGTTTGTGAATAAACCTCTTGGCACTCAGCAAACATGCGGGTTAAATAGTCTAAACTAGTACTCAGTTTACACATTCAGAGGAAGGAAAGGCTGGTAGTGCACACCAAGGGATCGATTCCGATTCAGGAAAAACCGCTCCGAAAAGCCGTTCGGAGAGTTTTACCCGTACAAATCGTACCCTGCAACTTACCCCGTACGTACGAAGAAGTACGATTCGTACCAGGAGCTGGACTCCGTACAAATCGTACAGAGACCGTACGAATCAAATCCCTGTACGTATCTCCCTCGGAACCTGCTGTACGCAACATCTGTATGGTTCGCGGCTGGTTTATCCGACCCAGCAAGTACGATACGTGTCGGGTACGCACCGTACAACCCTTTTTCTATGGGAGCTGAAAACAGCCGTAAAAGCAGAGTTCGCCCCGAAACAGGTATGGAAGGCCCCCCCCTCCGGGTATGGTGCGTACACTCCATGATCGCAGGGGTACAGTGCGTACCCCTGCGATCATGGGGTGTACGCACCGTACCCCTGCAATCATGATGTGTACCGACCGTACCTCATGTTCGCTGGGTTAACGGTGCTTACACCCTGTGATCTCAGGGGTACGGTGCGTACACCCCATGATTGCAGGGGTACGCACCGTACCCCGTGATTATGGGGTGTACGGACCGTACGGTGTGTATGTAATTGTGTGCTTTTCCGTACGAATCGCCCTTACCTGACGTGGATCGTACGAATCGCGTCCTCATACCCCGGTCCGGATTGTACTCGTGGGGTCGTACGGCATGTTTACGATTCGTACGGAGAGGGCTCTGGATACAAATCGTACGGACAGTTTTTTTCCAGGATCGGAATCGACCCCCAAGTGTTGTTCACATTGCTTTAATGAGGTTTCACGTCTTCAAATGATGCACTATTCGGAGTGCCTGAGTATAATAAAGTAACAACATTTTCCATGAAGATCCAGAATGCTCATGAAGTTGGCAAATGGTATTGGCCATTTCAATGTTATCAGAATTCTGAATTGAAAACAGAGAATTATTATCATATTTGTGGAGACAAACTCTACTGTTAAAGTCCTGTTTCAGAGCTTTCCTTAAAGGCGTATGAACTCAAAATTATTTTGTAAATCTTATTGATCTAAATGAGGAATACCAAGGATTCGTAACACTTTAAAAAACTTTCACATTTTCAACACTGCAACTTATCTTTTCAGCACCACCACATCTCCGTTTTTGGCTGCTTCACATCACTGGTAGATCGAAATTAGAATATCTCACGCTAACAACTAGTGAGATATCTAAAACAGATACCAGTTTTCTACAAAATCCCAGATGATGATGCTCCACCATTGGGTGGGCTGATGGGTTCTTTTCTCCATTATTTACATATTACAGACACAAACTAGACATAGTGTATGCCACTGTGGTTTCAACTTTAGCCTCATGCTATCAGACCACTAGTATCCATGTTTGTTATTAATATGGCATTTATCAACCACCAGTGAGGATGGTTCTTGCCCCCTATCGGCTCTCCAGGGAGATTTGGCCATAGGTAGATTCCCATCTCCATCCTCTGAAAGCAGTATTCCTTCTGGGGAGTGTGAATGGGCCTGCAGACCAGCTGAGCAGGAGGTTCGCCTACTTGGTATTCCTTTGTTGTTCACGCACTCATCAGATTTGTTCCAGGTTCTGTCATCTATAGTTAGACCAGTTTGTGACAAGAGACAATGCACTCCGGCCTTGGTGCTCTTCTCTAGTTCTCACCAGGGGAGCCTGGGCGATAGATGCACTCTCAGTGAAGTGACCACAGGGTTTTCTTTTTGTTTCCCTCCTATTCCTCTGATTCCCAGAGTGTTCCAAAAAATTCAGAAAGACTAGGCCCAGATTTTCTTAGTTGCACCAAAGAGGGTTTGAGAACTTGGTCTCCAGTGTTGATGGCAATGGCTGTGGCTCCACCATACAGTCGACATTGGTAGAGTATTGCGAAATAGTGCCCAGGCAATGGAGTGCAGGCTTCTTTTTGCGATCCAGGTTAGATGGTTGACTTCCTGCTGGATGAATTCAGGTTGGGTTTGGTAATCTATCTTTGATTCTTGGGGTTCTCTGTCTCCCCCCATCTGAATGGTAGGAGTCAGTAGACCTCAAATGTTTGACCTACAATAAGGTGTTTTTGGTGGCTGGCTGTTTAGGACATCGGAAAGGGGTAATAAGTGCTTTCCTTTCAGTTTCCCCTTTCATGAATTTTTTTCTCAGACAAGGTGGTCCTGCGTCCCAGTCCTTTTTTTGTCTAAGGTCCCATCCTCCTTGCATTAATCTCTGGATATTTTTCTTCCTGTGTTTTTTCACAGTTCGCCTCGTCTGAGTAGGAGGTTCTTCATAACTTAGATTTGCATAAGGCCATTTCTAAATGTTTAGATATATGACCGTTCCTTCTCACAAAGTAAATGTATTATTTGTAGGGGTGGGCGGGACTCGAGTTTTACTCCACGGAATTCCACAGAGTTACATAAGAACTCTGCAAGACTCCATGGAGGTCTGTGAGCAGGTGGAATGTGTCACATCATACTGCTTGTGCTGATTTTTAATGCAGGGAACTTATTTCACACTATACTGCATGAACAGGACTATGCGGCGCATCAGACTGTGCTGTTTCTTTCTGCCGCTTGAGTAGATTTTCTACTCGAGCAGCTGCTTCCTCAGTGCTAATGGTCACAACCTGTTGCGATCACCTTCATTGAGAAGGTGCACAGTCAAAATATCGATTCCAAATTATCGACCAACATTAATATTGAGTTAAAAATATCGAAGGTCAAGAATATCGAGGTCAAGAATATCGTTGGACAGAATATTGACCCTAAGGTAAGTAATATCGATTTTTTTTATATCGATGTAAGTAATATCAAAGTTAGTAATATCGATATCAATTATATCGATGTTACTAATTTCGATGTTACTAATATTGATATTTGTTTGTTGTTATGTATTTTATATGTATGTGATAAATTTTTTTTGTTAAGTTTTTTATTTGTTTTAAATTATATGTGTACTATTTTTTATGTATAAAAAATGTTATATTTAATTCATTTTTGCGTTTAAGTTCTGTAGCAGGTTGTGGGTTTATAGGGGAATTGTTTATTTTTTATTGATATTGAAAAAAAAATGTTTTAAATAAATATTACTTGGTAATTCATTGTTTTAATTGCTAATTAATTTTTTTTATTGGTAACTAAGGTTTGTTATTGGTAATTACATTTTTTAATTGGCACTTACATTTTTTAATTGGTAATTACGGTTTGTTATTGGTAATTACATTTTTTAATTGCCAATTAATTTTTTTAATTGGTAATTAAGGTTTGTAATTGGTAATTTCATTTTTTAATTGATAATTACAATTTTTAATTGGTAATTAATTGTTTTAAATTGGTAATTGATATTTTTATTTATTAATTACTTTTTCTTAATTGGAAATTCATTTTAATAATTGGTAAATCATTTTTCATTAAAATATTTTTATTTTAAAAAAATGTGTTTGCCATTTTTTAATTGTTAATCAATTTTAAATTATTAATATTTTTTGTTTTGAAAAATATTTTAGTGTTCAATATTTACTATTTGGTAATTTATATTTCTTAAATAATATTTATTTGTATTTATTTTTAATTTATTGTTAATTAATTATTCAATTGTAATTATGTTTTTAGTAAATATTAATGGGTATTTGCAAATTATGTAGTTATTTAAAACTTAAATTTTTAATTATTTTATTTACAACAATTATTTGTAAGTATGTTATATTTAACTTCTATGCTATCCAATGCTTTCCCTACCGTTGCACTCTCTGGAGTTGGAATAGTAATTTTTACCCCTACGCTATCCAACGCTTTCTCTACTGTTGCACTCTCTGGAGTTGGAATAGTAATTTTTACCCCTACGCTATCCAACGTACGTTTTCCCTTCTGTTGCACTCTCTGGAGTGGGAGTAGTCATTTTTACCCCTACGCTATCCAGCGCCTTCCCTACTGTTGCACTCTCTGGACTTGGAATAGTAATTTTACCTCTACGATATCTAACGTTTTCCCTACTGTTGCACTCTCTGGAGTGGGAATAGTAATTTTTACCCCTACGCGATCCAATGCTTTCCCTACTGTTGCACTCTCTGGAGTTGGAATAGTAATTTTACCCCTACGCTATCCAACGTTTTCTCTACTGTTGCACTCTCTGGAGTGGGAATAGTATTTTTAACCCCTACGCTATTCAACGCTTTCCCTACTGTTGCACTCTCTGGAGTTGGAATAGTAATTTTTACCTCTACGCTATCCAATGTTTTCCCTACAGTTGCACTCACTGGAGTGGGAATAGTAATTTTTACCCAACCGCTATCCAACACTTTCCCTACTGTTGTACTCTCTGGAGTTGGAATAGTAATTTTTACTCCTACGCTATCCAATGTTTTATCTACTGTTGCACTCTCTGGAGTTGGAATAGTAAATTTTACCCCTACGCTATCCAACGTTTTCCCTACTGTTGCACTCTCTGGAGTGGGTATAGTAATTTTTACCCCTACGCTATTCAACGCTTTCCCTACTGTAGCACTCTCTGGAGTTGAAATAGTAATTTTTACCCCAACACTTTCCAATGTTTTCCGTACTGTTGAACTCTCTGGAGTTGGATTAGTAATTTTTACCCCTATGCTATCCAATGTTGTCCCTACTGTTGCACTCTCTGGAGTTGGAATAGTAATTTTTACCCAACCGCTATCCAACACTTTCCCTACTGTTGTTCTGTCTGGAGTTGGAATAGTAATTTTTATCCCTACGCTATCCAATGTTTTATCTACTGTTGCACTCTCTGGAGTTGGAATAGTAATTTTTACCCCTACGCTATCCAACGTTTTCCCTAATGTTGCACTCTCTGGAGTGGTAATAGTAATTTTTACCCCTACGCTATCCAACGCTTTCCCTACTGTAGCACTCTCTAGGGTTGGAATAATAATTTTTACCCCAACGCTATCCAATGTTTTCCCTACTGTTGAACTCTCTGGAATTGGATTAGTAATTTTTACCTCTATGCTATCCAATGTTGTCCCTAATGTTGCACTCTCTGGAGTTGGAATATTAATTTTTACCTCTACGCTTATACAACGGTTCTCTACTATTGTGCTATCTGGAGTGGCAATGGTAATTTTAAGTTCTATGCTATCCAACATTTTTATTAACGTCTTTTTTTTACTTATGGATTTTGAATAGTATTTTTATTTATTTAGTTATTTAAATTTTTTTGTATAAATTTAGATAATGTAGTATATAATTAATTTGAAAAATATTAAAGGTATATTTAATGTTTTTTAATTTATTAAACATAATTATTTACTTTTTATTCATGTTTATGTTTTATGTTTGTAAATGTATTTGTAATTTATAATATTTTTTATTAATTTATAAATTATTAAAATAGTTATTACAACTTATTGTTAAGTGCGTATATATTATATATTTTCTGTATATGTTTAATTAATGTATTATTATTATATATGTATTATTTATTAATTTTAAACATTATTAGATATTTTTAACTAAGTTTATTTTATTTATTAGCGTTATTTACTTTATTTTACATTCATATTTTTAGAGGGGAAAAACGATATTTTTAACGTCGATATTTTTAACATCTATATTTTTTTTCGATATTTTTGTACTTACCATGTTCTAGATAGGATTTCGATATTCTTGCCTTCGATATTTCTGCATCGATATTACTGTAGGTCGATATTTTCAACGTCGATATTTTGTCAGTGGTTCCATTGAGAAATCTTACTGGGAGGTGTTCTAGCACCTGAAAATGAGGCTAAGGGATGCAAATTCTTGCTCATGCTCACCAACGTTACGTTGGCGAGCCACGCATGAGAAAAACCTCTGCCTCCCTTCGCATGGCAGAGTTTTGCCAGAACTCTGCGATACTCGTGTAGTGTGGAGTGGGCAAAACGGTGCTAACTCTGCCACTGGAGCGGAGTTTATTGCCTATCCTAATTGTTTGTCACCTTTGGTTTGCCAAATAAAGTATCTCGTCCTTCCATTTTGATTCAGTCTAGATGGATTAAGTGTACCATTATTATGTGATATGAGCTGTCGAAGGATCCTCTTCCATTTGTCATTGAGGGTAGATTCACTAGCGGGTTATCGGCCTTCTGGGCTTCTTTCAAGGAGCCTCCTTGAGGGTCATTTGCTGTGCTGCTACATAGCAACCTCCTCACAATTTCGTTTCCCATTACTGGGTTCAGTTGGGAGAATGTTTTCCTACTTCTTTGGGGATTGTATCTTATCGGATGTATCAGATGTATGATTTTCACCAGGGATATAAAATATTCACCTTTATTAAAGTGTTGATCCTTGATACAGTCCTGTTTTTCCACACTCCCACTTGGGGGAGGAGGGGTCGAATATATAAGTATGTTGGTTTCTCTTGAAAATCTTGTACATGTACAGAATGTGATGCAATAGAGCCTCCCTTTTTCTACTGCCTGCTAGGAAGTGGCAACCATATTGGAAGGATTTTTTACGTCAGCTAGGGAACAGGTTCTTTAGGACGGAGATCGAATCTTGCAGGTAAGAACTGAACCAGTGAAAGACTTGGACTTGGAGTATTGAAGATTGCTGGTGAGTAAGTAGGACAATCCTCAGTCCCTGCATCTGCATTCTCAAATGCAAAGCAGCCCGTGTTGGTTAAAATGACAGGTGTTACTTTAAAAAAAGGTTTCCCATTTCAGAAGACATTGGGGAGCAGATAGTTGTTCTCTGGACACTGTCTGCTACCTCAGAGGCCACCCAAAATGATTTCCAAAGGTGAATCTGTTCTACAGAGACAGCTTACATATTGCAAATCACTTATCACTCCAACTTGGAGATAGTAACTGGTCAAAGGTGTGCAACCACATTTGCCGTCACATACCATTAGTGGAGTGCTCAGATTTCTCAATATGGAAAAGGTCACAAAGGTCCATTTTACAAGTAAGAAAGGCTTTTCTGACTCACAAAAGGTCTTTTATTGGCCAGCAGAGAGCAGCAGTGAGCAGTGAGCTGCACAAGCCGCAAGCCGCAAGCCACGGATACTACCCACGAGAGGAGGGGAAGCGGCAGCGGTCTGCTTCGGCGTCCTTGAAGTCCTTGAAGCCGTGAGCCGCAACCACAGCGGGTCTGTGTCGCCGGGCCGTGGCCGTCACCGCCACTGCCGGTGTGGTTTAGCTGTGAAGCTCGCGGAAGTTTGCCTGCGAGTCGGCTCCAGCTCCGGTCCCAGTTACAGCTCAGGTGTCGGGACCAAGCATTGCCCAACACCGGCGGCACCCCCCGGGGGGTGAGAGCAGCGAGAGCGGCGACCCTGACAAGCCGGTAAGCTGAGGACCCGGTGAAGGCTACGGGGGTGCACTTTAGCCCGAGTCAGTGGCTAAAGTGTTGGAAACTGTTGTTGACTTTTTCTGGAGTGCCTCCTCTGCGCCGTTTGCTGCAGCAGGCTCCGCTGGACAAGCCTGGAGTGACGCGACCGGGATCCAAAAGATACGGGGCTGCGACTGCCGAACCGCGCTGCTTGCGTGACCCTCGGCAGCAGCAGTCGGTGGTAGCGGTCCGGCAGGCAGCGGGAGTCTAACCTGAGCTGATCAGCCTGATCCTCCAAAGCTGCCTAACCAGCTGACCAGTGATTCCAGGTCAGCTGCCGCAGGAACCCACAGAGCGGAGCGGAGTAGCGCTTGGATTTACAGAGGTGGAGGAGTGGCGGCGAAGGCGGCATTGGTGGAAAGGTGAGCTGACCCAGGTACGTGGGTATACGACAAAGCTATCCCAGTAGGATGGTAATTCCTGCTCTCCACGAAACTGTTAAAGAACACTGCCAATCAACTGCTAATTAATTGCATGGAGCATATAAAGATTTAACTGCCCATTTTAACCTTTAATGATATAACAATTTTAAGTGGCCCACAGCTACTGTTATCCACCTATTAAATAAACTAAACAAACCTCCACTGGGAAATAGTCCTTACTCTCTTGGATTCACATGCAGTGGTGAAAAAGAGTTCAAGCCAAGACCTTTCTGGAACAATGAGATCCGGAAAAGAAAGAAAGTACACGGCACCCAAGCGAAGGAAGCCCAAGCAACCAGACGCAGCTGGGGTTCAGGGCTACGTCAAGCACACCCCAAAACCTCAGAAACTCAAGAGCCTAACCCTACGGGATTATTTTAGAAAGACCCCATCAAAAACTGCAGAACTAATACAGCTATCAGAGCAACACCCGCAAGCCTCGGAGGCAACCACCTTTACAACCTCTGACCACTCATGGTTTGACCTTAAAGCACCACTGCATAATTGGGTATTCAATACAATGCCAGCAAAAGAGCCGTCAGAGGTTTTTATTTTTGGTTCTACCTGTATCAACCAAAACAGGGAAAACACCCAAACAGTTCCTCTCAAACCGGAGAAGCCCTCCACCCCTCTGGCAGACGATAACGGGGTTGCCCCTCCATCGCAATCACAGCTGGAAGATATCATGTGTTCAATAGTGGCCTCCCCTTTGCTGCTACAACTCCCACATTTCCCGATTAAGCCACTCAAGGGCTCTTCACAGCAAACAACGACGGCCCAAATCCACGGGCAAGCCGGGCCAGTGCAATTCAATGGTAGTTGCCCACCTCCAAACTTGCTAACTTCACCAATAACAAAAACATTAACAGCATCAACGGACTCAAGTCCTTTACACAAGTTATCTCCCCCTCCTGGCCAAATAAGGACTCGATGTCAAAGCCAATCAGCACAGATGGTAGCAAACGACCAATCCATGTCGGATCTGTCCCTTTTCTTTAAGACCACCTCAAATCCCCCAAGCCTGAGTCTCACTCCGGTTGACAAACCTAACACAGAAGAGGACACCACGACCGGTGTTTGGCCTCAACTACTGCAGACCCTCCAACAAAGCGTGACCGCACTTAACTATCATTCAGTAAAACTAGAGGTGCAAGTTGATTTACTAAACACCCTGGCACTCTTTACGTCAGGGATCGACGGCAAATTAGACCAACTGAACTCGTTAATCCTAAGGGCGCAAGCATCTGCAAACTTTGCTCAACCAACGTGCTGCTGCTCTCCAATTATTGACTCCCTCTCCCTGCTCCCAGATTGCCTTTCCACAGTTATCAGGGAAGTAAAGCAGCTGAGGGGGGGATACGTGCCAGCCAAACTGCAACCCACTGAACATCAAGAACAGGACAAACCACCGGAGGTCTGTGGAAACAAAAATACAAAAACAAAGGAAGAAGAAGCGGAGATCACAGGATCAATTAACCGCCTTCCATCGATGAACGGTCACCCCCATAGTGCTCCAACAAAACCGACCCCGACGGTTGAAAACTGCTCTCTCCCATCATCAACCGGGCCTACAAACCAGCATGCCAAATCTGAGGACGGACGAACTAAAAATCTTGTTTCTTCGCCCGCTCCATCAGTCCCGGTCTCTCCTAGGCCTATTCCCCCTTGCAGCAAAAGAGAGCGTAAACGTCAACGCAAAGCGAGGAATAAACTCAGGGCTAATCCCAACTTGGCCCATCAGAATCTCTTCCTCATTTTTTCGATAGCAGAAAACAAAAAATCCACTATAGAGCCCAGCTCAGTGGAACCGACAACAAACCCAACAACAACCTCGAATGGACCAACTGTGGACTTACCCATTCAAGAACTGGAGAGGAGCCCTCAGAGTCTAAGAACATCAACAATTGCCTTGGCAACGAAAGCAGAGGGCAGTGATCCTGCAACAAGCACAAGGGTGAGTCCAGTTAGGTCAAGTAACACTGGGCAAGAGACAGCGGCAGGAAAATCTCGGCTTTTAATGGATCTCCCTCTTTCTGGGAACGAAAAAATAACATCAAAATTGAGTTTTACTAAAACCATTTGCAATGACATAGCTGCTCGGATCAGTCATACTCCACAATCAAAACAGGCTCCCCTCCAACCACCACAGAAGTTACATAAAAATAGATCTGATGCAGCAATCAAAAAACTGATTCTCAAACCCACAATTGCACCAGAGCCGGGAAGCGACAATCAATCGTGTCATCGGATTTTACTAGCCCCCGAGTACAAATCTAAGGGGCGGCACGATATTCTCAATAGATCAAATCTGCTGAAATTAGCGGAAGGCATACCGGGGCTAGTGGGTCTGGATACGAATAACATCGAATCCATTGAATTTCTTCCCCCACGAGGAAACCAACCCTCTGAGGTCACTGTTGTAACTTTCACACAGGCAGGCTGGGTAGGAGCCTTTCTCGAACACAAGGCTACACTGCGGAATTGGGGGATTAGATTGCATCCTTATTCAACGCCAGGGTATCCAATCACGCTGCTATCAGGAGCAACTACACCCAACAAGCCGGCCTTCACCAAAAATACAGAGCATGGGAGGCCGTTCTCTGTTCTAAAAAATGCCTCAGGCCGGATATAGAACTTAAATGCCCTGAAACGGCGGTGAGAAACAATGAACCAGACCATGCCTGGGGATAGCTGCCAGCAGTATTGGCCACAAAAAGCAGAGACTGACCATCTGCGACAGGTTCATCAGCAAAAACTTACAATTCATTAAAACCACTCCTTCTGTCAGGGGTACAACAGCACAGTGTGGTCAGCAGCAAGGGGGAGCCACTTTTTTCACTGTGCTCATGGAACATCAGCGGCCTACACCAAAAAATCTTAAATGAAGACACTATGTCTTTCCTGGGGGATAATGTGGCAATTGCCCTGCAGGAAACTTGGGAACTTGAGAGCTGCCCTATTGAAGGATTCATTGAATATCGGAAACAGGCACTGAGGGACAGCCGCTTCGGCCACCCTAAAGGCTGGCTCTCCACATACATATCCAATAATCTAAAAGGCGAATTCAGTCAACTTAACCTGAAAGAAGAATGGCTACTGGGGGTCAAAATTAATCTACGGAGCAGACAGCGATTGCTCTTACTTATAAATGTGTATATTAATCCTAACACCCGCACAAAAAAAGACCACCTGGCCAGATTCTGCGAAACAATGAACAATATAGCCATAGAATATCCAAATTCGGATCGCATCATCACAGGGGACTTTAACACAAACCTTTTCCAGGGGAACATAGCAGACTCAGAAGGACCCAACCTGACCAGCATTATTGAGGCTGTCCCCCAATCTAAACCCTCCATGCAAACTTCCAACACATTAGGCGAGGTCACCGTGTTGAGACTTTACAACGCAGAGTATCTGGTGGTGAATGGAAGATCAGCAAGCGATTCCCCCCCAAACTGGACCTGGTCAAATGGAAGAACAAAATCCTTCCTGGACTTCACTATTTGTAATTCGGAATTCCTGTCCAATCTGGCTAGCTTCTCCGTCCTGCCAAGGCTCGAAAGCGACCACAGGCCATTGGTCGTTTCCTTTGCCACAAATTCAGCTCTCCATAAAAAGGCACCATTTACATACAAAGTAATACATTCCGATAACTTAAAACGCCTGAAATGGAGTGAGTCTAACTGTCAGTGCATCCTAAAACAAGCAAGGATTTTATCATGTGTGCTCTAGACCAAATGGCTTCCCCAAACAGCAATATGGTCGCAGCTATGCGCACATTTGATCAGAATTTATCCAGCGACAAGGCAGGGCCCAAATCGTACACACCAGTAGGGGCAACAGCCCTCCCCATGATAAAAACATTAAAAAGAACGAGAAACAACGCACTGAGGTTGCTTTTAAAATTCCCAGAGAACAGCAGCTTCCTCGATACATACCATCATGCCCAAGAGGCATTTAGGAGGGCAGTTACCCAAGAGAAAAAGGACCAGGAATCTCAATTCTGGGTTAAACTGGTATGGGAAAGCAAGCAACAGAACTCAAAGACATTTTGGTCACTTGTCAACAACATCGATCGAAACACAACATCCTTTGGATCAGCGAACATCCAGGAAGCAGACTGGATCTCGTACTTAACAGAGCATTTCCAGGCACAAGAAAACCCTGACCGCCCTGGATCAACATGGGTCTCTGAAATTGGCACGGGCATAACATCGAACCTACCACCCGATCAAATGCAGGAGCCTCCCTCACTCGAGGAATTGTCTGAAGAAAGAGTAGCCAAAGCACTGACGAAAGGGAGACAAGACGGAGCACCAGGCCCGAATGGCCTGCCGCAGAGGCTATTCAAGTCCGATGTCCCCTTCTGGTCCAAGGTGCTATCAAATCTCTTTAACTACACCCTGAGCTACCAAACCATTGCGGATTCTTGGAGAGGTGCTATTATTCATCCCATCTATAAAGCGGGAGCACGAGGCAACCCGAACAACTACAGATTAATCGCCTTGTTGGATATAGAGGCAAAGCACTTTGCAGGCCTCATTCTGGAGGATCTCAGACATTGGGCAAAGGACAAAAATTTGATTCCTTTAAATCAGACAGGGTTTGTTGCCAAATCAGGAACAATGACAAACTTATTGGCAATCTCCACCATCATTGACAAAGTCCTTACAAATTCCAGATCGATTTTTTGCTGCTTTGTCGACTTCAAAGCAGCATTTGACAGGGTGCCCAGGGCTGCTCTGTGGCAAAAACTGAAGCAGTGGGGAATCCCAGATAATATCCTGAATCCCATCATCCTGCTGTATTCCAACACGTGGGTTCGAGTGAAGCTAGGGTCTGGCACGCATCTCTCCCGGAAAATATGGACCTTTCGTGGTGTCAAACAGGGATGCGTGCTGGCTCCCCTTCTCTTCAATCTATTCATTGCGGACCTATCAAGCTCTCTAGAGAAAGTAATTAGCCAACCACCAAAAGTAGGAGGCACGGCATTATGCAATCTCTTATATGCCGACGACTTGGCACTGTTCAGTCTCACCAGAGTGGGGCTACAGAGACTCCTGGACGCCTTAATGCAATACACGGTCAACAACCAGTTAGAAATTAACATGAAAAAAACTATGGTTGTTCCGTTTGGCAAAAAACGCTACAGCGGTGGAGGCTGGACAATAAACAAAGAAAGCATCTCAATCGGCCAATCGTACAAAAACTAAGAGGTCCATTTGGACTCCAGGGGCAGTTTCACCAAACAGAGCACTGTGATTGCAGCCAAAACCACAGCGTTAATGGTATCCTTGGCTAAGCTATCGAGGAGACTCTCAGGCCCCACGGTTCTGCCCTTACTGGAAGTGCTTAGAGCAAAGATCGGGCCCACACTTTCGTATGGCATAGAGATCTTTAAGGGAAAAATGAACAATTCCTTAAATAAACTGACAACTAAACTCTATAAGAAATTGCTTCACCTGCCGAGTTCCTCCTCGCCAGCACAGGTCAGACTAGAGTTGGGCTTAACTAATTATGAATCCTCTAATGTTGGCTCATATCTTAACCTGATCTACAAACTAAGACAGGCAGAAGCTGGTACCCTGGAACTCCTGGTCTGGAACGAAATCAGTGTGAGCAATCCGGGGGGAACATTCGATCGCCTCCTAAATGACTACATCCAACAAACGTCTGCTGCGGATCTTTGGGCCCTTAACACAAGCCAGACTGCCTTCAAAAACACAATTAAAAAAGTTATAAGATTGAAATCCCTGATCATTGACAAAGCCCTCCTTGCGAAACGTAGCCATGCTTGGGCAGTAGCTGTAAAAGGTGAGCCCATATTACTATCGATGCCCGGGCTGCTGGCGCAAGTCGCCTCTTAGTTCCCATTCTGAATAGTTACCAAATAAAGAGACGGGCGCTGGAAGCAGGAATCACAAGAACAAGATTTATTACTCATGAGGAGAGCCTGTCATTTCGGACACGAAACACAGTGTCTTTCGGGAGGTGCTCTAACAAGTTCTCTGAGACATCGCCTTTTATACTTTACAAAACATTCCTTATTACAATAACGACATTGTGAAACAAGGGAAAGACATCCCCATAATCCTCGTGTCAATCCCACCCCACATACATCCACAATAGAGGCCCTTAGCCTGCCGATAAGAGGAGGGGGCAATCACGCAGCTGAGTGTTCCGCCGATTCTTTGGATGTGTGCGCCTGATCGTACCCCAGGGGGTGGGGAGGCCAGGATCAATAGTGGGTCCTTTGAAGAGGAGTGACTCCATACAATAAGGGGCAGTAAACAGTATCTCCCGGCTTAGGCGATGGCCTCGGACCTGTGTGGACAGTCAATTGCGGAGGGAGGGTTTACCAACAGAGGGGTTATTCATGAAAGGAAAGGAGGTGTTGGTCAGGCGCGAGCGTGACTTCCAAGGACAGAGTCGCACAGAGTGAGATGTCTTATGACCCGTGCATGAGAGAGCGGGGGCAGTCAGGTACAGCTGGGGGGTTTGTCAGCTGAGGCGAAGGATGCTTCTTCAAGAGGAGATGGGGGGTGCGTGGGTCAAGCAGGAGGGTTACTTCTCAGAGCAGGGTCGCGTAGAGGGAGAGGGTTATTCGAGAGTGGGTGGGGGTGTTCAAATGCGTGCAGGAGGGAAGCCGGGGATTCCAAATGAGCGGGCAAAGAGGCCATGGTGCCTAAAACGGCTGTCAGGTACATACGGGCATGGGCCTTTGCTGGCAGAATGATGCGGTCAACGTCTCATGACATTCATGGTGCGCACAGGGAGGGGAATGGGAAAAGACAAATGAACGCCGCTTATGTACATCAATTTCGTGAGTTTCCACAGTCGCCGCTTTTTACATAACAAAGTTCATTTCCTAATTGATGGGTGTACATATAAACATGTGTGGTTGACGAAATAGCATTTGTCAATACTAACATATTGCATATAATCATGAACAGTTGATGTGATTGGCAGAATGCAGCACATAGGAAATTGCATTTGCAAACGTACTACATAGCATAGATGCTTCTGACTTTCTCAGAAAATGTGACCAATGAACATATTGACCAAGTAGTTGAGGGAGGAATTCAATCCGACAAGATCTCTTCATCACAGTGTCTTTTTAGTAGTGAGCCATCACTGGTAGGCTCTAGTCCGTGTCCTTTCGTTGGCGCTGTTGAGCACCGGCGGTGGAGCTATAGGTCCAGCTCGGATCCATCCGTACGCGTTGCAGGGTGTGGTCAGTCCTCTGCTGTTAGACCACAGTCCTGTTCCCTAACCAATCCTTTTAGTGGCGCCTTATGCTCGGCACCTATATTTCCGTGGCATAACCCTATTTCCACCTAAATGCTGTTCTTCCTTTCGGCAAAAAGTCACGTGGAAAAGAGGGTGTGTGGTTCAATAGTCGATGGGAGAGAGAGCGGAGTGGGGTCAGATTTCCTGGGACACACCAAAGGGACCAAGGGAGCAAAGGATAACAAGCAAGCAGGCCCATCAATCGGGCTCGAAAAAGGGGGACGGAGGCTTCAGGCACACGTGGGTTAGCGGACAGAGAGCTTCAGGACAGCCCTTCATCCTTTCGTCTACCGCGTTTGAGAGTGCTGCCTCGTCCCGTATCTTGTTGCGCTGCGGCTCCACCTTTGGTCGAGGTCGCATGTGTCTCATGATCTGCAGCCAGGCTGTGCGCCACGTCCGACCCTTCTCCTCCGATGATCGTATATCTTTGAATGGGTAAAAACAAGTTTTAGAGAACTGACAGGAGAAGAGATTTTTACATTTGAATTCCACCCGCAATCCTAGCACCTGGGGGTTATGCTCATTGGTCATAGTCAGAAGTCTATTACCATGAAGTAAGTATGTGGGTATTTCTACTGTGTTTGCACCAAGTCTAATCGGCGTTCATTCATGACACATATGGACAGAGGTCAGACTCCTATTACTTGAGTATTTCATCAAAGACTCCAAAATTGGCAACATTCAGGGGAGACTCGTCCTTCCAACCCGAACCTTAACAGTCCTACATTTCCCTTTAGAGCTGGCTAACTCTTTCAAGCAGAGCGGGGGTGCAATCATCGATGGACAGTGTTAACACATTTTTCTCGAGGGGCGACAGTTGGTCATGGTCATTAGTTATACATCGGGGACAGCAGTTGGGGTCAATCAGGTGGGGCGGGGACGCTTCGGGCATTGGGGATCAATCTGGACATTGGCGCTTGTCTCTAACGAACTGAAAAATAGGGTGCCATTGACACATAGTCCCCCTATAAAAGGCCAGATTAGGGGACCTTAGTCGTCTTACCTGTCCTTTCTTTCTTAGCCAATTCGTGTTCATTCATTTTGCAGAAAGGAGAGGTAGTAATATGGCAAGTCACAATCGTTTTGGTTTCTGTCAATTTCGCTGAACACCTTCGCGTTCAATAGGTATCCAATCAGACTGGTGCCAGCGGGGCACAATTTTACCACAAAAAGAAAGACGGAACAGGGGGACTCTCATAGAGAGTGAGAGTCGTCCGCAACCTAAATGAGCCATTCGGTACACGTATGACATGTAGGGAGAGAGAGCGAGAGAGATAGATAGAGAGGGAGAGAGAGAGAGAGAGAAAGAGAGACGTGTACGGGAATAGGTCATTTAGTGCGCTCACAAAACAGAACAGCAGGGGTCAGGTAACAAAGAGACGCGAACAGAGGGGAGACATAAACCCATATAGTACATGCACACAAACCCAGACGAAGGAAGACAGGACACGTATCACATATAATAAAAATATTCATAACAAAACATAAAACAGTTATTGGCCAAAAAAAAAAAAGGATCTTTCTGCATGCGGCGCATCTTTAGTATCCTATTTGTCTACGTGCTGAGCTCTTTTTACCTCTTCCTCTTCCTCCTTTTCCTTTCTTTTGCTATCTTTGCGAGCGTTCTCGATCGCTAATACTTACACCTCGGTCGGCCGGTCAGAAATTAACCTGGTCGGGCTATTGCCCACGGTTGGATCTTAAACCACTTTGAAGTTTCTCCTTTTGGTGAGAAGTTCTTCAGGCTGAGGCAACGGAGGGTATTGATCGGGAGAACAGTCGGACAGCTGGGCTATATCTATAAGAGTGCGAGATGGAGGTGGTACATTTGGAACATCAACAACATTCCTACTTTCCCAGACGGGTTGTGCCTAGGTAACCCTTACCCCGGAACTTTTCCTTGTCCTTTCCCTATCTAGTAAAACGTCATAGGTGCACTATCTGACGTGCTGGTTCGAGTCAAATTTCGTCATACGATACTAACCCGTCAAGTTTCTATGTCAGTCCATCCTCCCAGTCGCTATGTTCTAAGGAGGAACAGTCATATCTAAGTCTATGTCTTTCAAAACTCGTTAGCATAAGTACTATGCTCAGATCCCCTCCTTCCCTTTTCGTCGGTCGTTCGATCATCACTCCTCCATACTTCAGCCGATGTTCCGGCGCAACCTGCAGAAGGGAGGAGAAAGAAGGGGGTGGGGTGGCAGCATTCGGAACACATCAACGCGCATAAATCCGAAAATGTTTTTACCTACCACATACTCGACCTATCTCCACGGGGTGCATTCTCTATCATCTCGGCGTTTAAGCCCAGAGGGACCTGTAGTGTTTAGATAGATAATCGTTGATGGTCTGTGTATCTACATGAATCACTTGATCGTGGCCTTTTAGGTCATGTGCAAGGGTGGTGGTCAAGGGGCATTTCTCTGGTATCGCTTAAGGGCGTCTAAAACACTTTTCGGCTGCCTGCGATGCATAATGTAGCTGCTAAGTATCGGGCCCTTTTTAACCTTCAACCTTAATCATGCTGCATGTATTTTACTTATGTCGGTGACAGTAGCCATACATTTCGACAACATTCATCAATACAAACGCTACGATAATATTTGCGTGTTCAAAAACTTTAATGAAAATGTTGGCGCACAAATACGGGCCTACAACCCAGTGGGCCGGCTACGGAGCAGACTGGAACTGTGCATAAGAAGAACGAAGTCGGTGGCCATTCATTTCGTAAAGTGCAGCGGTGTAATAAAATCGTATCGAACTTTCTTTAAGGCGCGAGTATAATGCGTGTCAAGAATTCAAGCTTTCAATAATATCATCTCATTGTCCAACTATTTACTCAAGACCTAACGTTTATCAATTCATTGTCCAAATGCTCAATCAGTGTCTATTTCATACCAATTCATTGCTTCCAACACATAATTAGTACCCACCCTAAATCAGTTCACTGTCCCAGTACATAATCAATATCCATCTTATATCGCTTTCTTTTCCAAGCACATAATCAATATCCATCTTATCTACTTTCATTGTCCAAAAACTGCATACATATCTTGGAGCATCAAGGCTGAGCAATCAGGGTGCAACAAGGAGTTTGAAAGTCTCATTTTGTATCGGCGCCATTTTGGGCGAGGTCAGGCAAGTCCCAGTATAGTCAGAATGCTTCCACTGACTCGTGGTTGGACCAGAACCTCATTTGGCAGTTCAAAAAGTTTTTCGTAATGGGGTAACAGACTAGCAATACGGACCATCAGTCAAAAGTGGGGAGGGCGGCGACAATCTTTCCTACCGGGTCATTCTGGTGTTCCACCGGAACTGAACAAATCTGTATCCTTGCAGGATTTTAGTCATTTCCACACTGAGGCTGGCGCCGGCAGGAGTGCGCCGACGTCTTGTGGCTCCATCGGAGGACGGGGGCGGGGGGCGCCTCGTGGAGAGGTCGGCCCCCCCGGCTCTTTTAGAATCTTCAAGGTTGAGGAGCACAGGACGTGTGCCCGTCCCGGGCAAGAAAACCCGCTTTTTGATATGGACCCTCTTCAAGCAGGAGCGTTGGGGTGTCGCTGGAAGCCTCCACCTGGAGGGAGGTGGGGGAGGCTCGTTCGCGCCGCCTTCCCCTTCCAGCGACCCGCGCCGTTCTTCGGCTCCAGCGCTTTGGTATGGCCGTGCCAGGCGATGAAGATGGGGGGGGGGGTCGGAGGCAGCAAGACATCCCCCCCCTTCATGTGGCGGGACTACCTGCAACTCTCAAGGGTTGCCGCTGTGGCGGGACTACCTGCAACTCTCAAGGGTTGTCCAAGACATAATTGAAAAGAAAGAAGTGTTGTCGCAGCCATTATAGTGGAAAGAAGCGCTGCCGACCTCGCCTTGGCTTCGGTCTTCGATGATGGCTGGATCAGGCAAGAGAGGGGGGGGGTCGGAGGCAGAGGCAAGACATCCCCCCCCGTGGCCTGCAGGGCAGCAGAAGAGGGGAAAAGGAGAGACCATTACGATTTTTCGGGTCGTCCGCCCTACAGCCTCCCCTTCCGATGGCGGCCAGCCAGGCCCTGCTCTGCACGCGCTGAGGCCTCGCCTTCCGGATGGGCGTAACCGCGGACCTGTTGCACTTCGGGAGCTTCCGGAATGGGGGTAGGTGTTTATTGATTTGTATCTATTTCATGTTACCGTTATTTGGGCGTGGTGGGCAATGAGGTAGACATGTTTGGAGCAGGAATAGGCAGCGGAGCCTAACTACCTCGTGGCTGTCTTGTCGTCGAACTTTCGCCATTTTATATTTCTTATTACGAACTATTCCTAATGTTTCTTATTTTTAGTGAAGTCGAAAGCTCATCAGGGGGTTACTGACTTAGCCCGATTTCTTTTATTTTTCCTTCCTTTCCTTAGCGTGTTTCAAGCTAAAGTTTCTGTTAATAGGGTACGGTGATCACTTCATATTTTTATATGTCCTTTCATTAGGGGTACTCCTGGACGGACCAGATGAGTTACCTCCAATAAATGGTCCGGGTGGAACTAGATTATCAATCAGTGGGGAACACATGTCCCTTCATTAGGGTATCATCCTGGACGGACCAAATGATGTACCTCCAATTACTAGGGTAGCCTCCTGGACGGACCAGATGGCCTACCTCCAATAAATGGTCAATGAGTGGGGAGCATATGTCCCTACATTAGGGTAGCCTCCTGGGCGGACCAGGTGAGCTACCCCCAATAAATAGTCAATCAGTGGGGAGTGGGTAGGCCTGACGAATCATAAAGGGGCATAACCTACCCTTTACTACTTGCAAAGACTAGACAGAATATTTCTATTCCACGTTATTTGCAAACAGAAAATACCTCAAACGAACAATTCCTTGGACAACAATGTCCAGTCAATCAATAAATCAGTGGGGAGAAAAACAGGCATGACGGATTACAACGGGGACAAACGTCTGCATTACCTGCCCTTCGCTATCTGCAAAGGGAGACAGAATATTCCTATTCGTCTCTGTTTGTGGACAGGGAAGATCTCAAAGAGCAACAATCGATATTTAATCGATATCAAACAATCAGTGGGGAGAAAGGTAGGCATGACGAATCATAAAGGGGCATTACCTACCCTTCTCTATCTGCAAAGAGAGACGAACGTTCCTATTCGCCGCTGTTTGCAAACAGAGAATGTCTCGTTCTCAGGAAGAGAACCAATATTTCAAGTAGCAACCAAAGCTAAATGAACCAATAAACAAACAATATCAGTATTTAAATACCGATTCCAATACAATCAATCAAACAATCAGATGGATAAAACCATCCTACCAATCAGGCGTAAAACGCCCTACTTAATCTTACCCGGACCGGACCATGTGGACAGTTCTTTGTCTTCCTCCTCCAGTGCCCGATCGTTCTCTTACTCTATGCAGCATTCCTGTGGGATTCCAGTCAGGACAATAGCTCACTCGAGAGAGGTCCGTTCAGAATTGGTGAAGTTCATTCGATCGGCAGCCGGACGAGGGCCCTCTCAAGGCAGGTATACTCCAATCATTTAGATGTTCACCTCGTCGTCTGGATCTCTCTTACTGGACCTTATGTCACTGATGGGCCCCGCGTTGGGACGCCAATTGTAAAAGGTGAGCCCATATTACTATCGATGCCCGGGCTGCTGGCGCAAGTCGCCTCTTAGTTCCCATTCTGAATAGTTACCAAATAAAGAGACGGGCGCTGGAAGCAGGAATCACAAGAACAAGATTTATTACTCATGAGGAGAGCCTGTCATTTCGGACACGAAACACAGTGTCTTTCGGGAGGTGCTCTAACAAGTTCTCTGAGACATCGCCTTTTATACTTTACAAAACATTCCTTATTACAATAACGACATTGTGAAACAAGGGAAAGACATCCCCATAATCCTCGTGTCAATCCCACCCCACATACATCCACGATAGAGGCCCTTAGCCTGCCGATAAGAGGAGGGGGCAATCACGCAGCTGAGTGTTCCGCCGATTCTTTGGATGTGTGCGCCTGATCGTACCCCAGGGGGTGGGGAGGCCAGGATCAATAGTGGGTCCTTTGAAGAGGAGTGACTCCATACAATAAGGGGCAATAAACAGTATCTCCCGGCTTAGGCGATGGCCTCGGACCTGTGTGGACAGTCAATTGCGAAGGGAGGGTTTACCAACAGAGGGGTTATTCATGAAAGGAAAGGAGGTGTTGGTCAGGCGCGAGCGTGACTTCCAAGGACAGAGTCGCACAGAGTGAGATGTCTTATGACCCGTGCATGAGAGAGCGGGGACAGTCAGGTACAGCTGGGGGGTTTGTCAGCTGAGGCGAAGGATGCTTCTTCAAGAGGAGATGGGGGGTGCGTGGGTCAAGCAGGAGGGTTACTTCTCAGAGCAGGGTCGCGCAGAGGGAGAGGGTTATTCGAGAGTGGGTGGGGGTGTTCAAATGCGTGCAGGAGGGAAGCCGGGGATTCCATATGAGCGGGCAAAGAGGCCATGGTGCCTAAAACGGCTGTCAGGTACATACGGGCATGGGCCTTTGCTGGCAGAATGATGCGGTCAACGTCTCATGACATTCATGGTGCGCACAGGGAGGGGAATGGGAAAAGACAAATGAACGCCGCTTATGTACATCAATTTCGTGAGTTTCCACATAGCCAACTCTTATAAATGACTATCCCCGGCAAATTACCTTTCGATAACATTCTCCTATCATCTAAAGCGATGCCTGATCGCCCTAAGACTGGGAGACTGGCGCTTCCTTCAAAATCTCCCTGTAAGGCGACAAAAAAGGGTTGATCAAACAAGCAGAGGGTGCGGGTCAGCAAACGAAACTTTTTTGCACGTGCTTTGTATATGCCCTTTCTTTATTCTCCAACGCAGACGCCTACTCAGGCCGGAATGGAACAGGCTGGGAGTTCGGAGTTACAGACACGCCATTATTGCTGCTCTGTCCTCAGAGAACACTCTTTTAAATATAAAATTGGCCAAATTCGTTCAGCATGTTTATAGTCTTTTAGAAAAACTTGGACCACTGTGCAGAATAATATGTACTTAACTCCATCTGCATTGTCCGGGAGTGCTAATCTCTAACTTGACACGCTGCAGTAAGCACTGATAAGAAGGCCACATTTTATTCTGTTTTTATTTTCTTCTTTTTGCTGTAAGATTGTATTAATGTGCTGGTAGAATCTTTTGAAGATATGTTTTTATATATCTAAATAAAGTACAACATTCATACATTGTAAACAGCCTTTTTGCAGTCGCAAACCCTGCAAGTCTGTGAATGCAAAGATGATTGCATTAAAACGTTCTTGCTTTCTGTTTGAGAGCCTGGACAGTACTTAATTTAAATATACCAAGCTTTCCATTCTCTATAGGAAGTACTTTACTCTTTGATTAGGTATGAAAAGCTTGTTTGAGGGAGAAGAATAGACTTCACCTACCAGCTGTCATGTGGCATGAAGCCAGAGAGGAAATATTTACAAATGGGGTGGGGTCGCACACTACTCACACACCGGCGGTGTCGCCCCTAAGGACTCTGGTCAATGTAGTAATGTGTTCGCGATGCATCATCTTTCGATCTTCTGCTATCTTCGCTGTCTTCGCCATCCCTTGACACGTGTTTCGGGGTATCACCCCTCGTCAGCAGGGATAGGCAGTGTTCTGGGGTTGCCGATGGCTGCCAATATCTGTCAGGTATAGTACCACACAGGCGCGTAGGTGCGGGATCCCAGGCTCGTCAGCCCGCTGCTCAAGGAAGCTTTAAAGTTACAAATGGGGGTGGGGTCGCACACTACTCACACACCGGCGGTGTCGCCCCTTAGGACTCTGGTCAATGTAGTAACGTGTTCGCGATGCATCATCTTTCGATCTTCTGCTATCTCCGCTGTCTTCGCCATCCCTGGACACGTGTTTCGGGGTATCACCCCTCGTCAGCAGGGATAGGCAGTGTTCTGGGGTTGCCGATGGCTGCCAATATCTGCCAGGTATAGTACCACACAGGCGTGTAGGTGCGGGATCCCAGGCTTGTCAGCCCGCTGCTCAAGAGAGCTTTAAAGTTACAAATGGGGGTGGGGTTGCACACTACTCACACACCGGCGGTGTCGCCCCTAAGGAATCTGGTCACTGTAATAACGTGTTCGCGATGCATTATCTTTCGATCTTCTGCTATCTTCGCTGTCTTCGCCATCCTTGGACACGTGCTTCGGGGTATCACCCCTCGTCAGCAGGGATAGGCAGTGTTCTGGGGTTGCCAATATCTGCCAGGTATAGTACCACACAGGCGCGTAGGTGCGGGATCACAGGCTCGTCAGCCCGCTGCTCAAAGAAGCTTTAAAGTTACAAATGGGGGTGGGGTCGCACACTACTCACACACCGGCGGTGTCGCCCCTTAGGACTCTGGTCAATGTAGTAACATGTTCGCGATGCATCATCTTTCAATCTTCTGCTATCTTCGCTGTCTTCGCCATCCCTGGACACGTGTTTCGGAGTATCACCCCTCTTCAGCAGGGATAGGCAGCGTTCAGGGGTTGCCGATGGCTGCCAATATCTGTCAGGTATAGTAACACACAGGCGCGTAGGTGCGGGATCCCAGGCTCCTCAGCCCGCTGCTCAAGGGAGCTTTAAAGTTACAAATGGGGCTGGGGTCGCACACTACTCATACACCGGCGGTGTCGCCCCTAAGGACTCTGGTCAATGTAGTAACGTATTCGCAATGCATCATCTTTCGATCTTCTGCTATCTTCACTGTCTTCGCCATCCCTGGACACGTGTTTCAGGGTATCACCCCTTGTCAGCAGAGATAGGCAGTGTTCTGGGGTTGCCGATGGCTGCCAATATCTGCCAAGTATAGTACCACACAGGCGTGTAGGTGCGGGATCCCAGGCTCGTCAGCCCGCTGCTCAAGGGAGCTTTAAAGTTACAAATGGGGGTGGGGTCGCACACTACTCACACTCCGGCGGTGTCGCCCATAAGGACTCTGGTCAACGTAGTAACGTGTTCGCGATGCATCATCTTTCGATCTTCTGCTATCTTCGCTGTCTTCGCCATCCCTGGACACGTGTTTTGGGGTATCACCCCTCGTCAGCTGTGATAGGCAGTGTTCTGGGGTTGCCGATGGCTGCCAATATCTGTCAGGTATAGTACCACACAGGCGCATAGGTGCGGGATCCCAGGCTCGTCAGCCCGCCGCTCAAGGGAGCTTTAAAGTTACAAATGGGGGTGGGGTCGCACACTACTCACACACCGGCGGTGTCGCCTCTAAGGACTCTGGTCAATGTAGTAAAGTGTTCGCGATGCATCATCTTTCGATCTTCTGCTATCTTCGCTGTCTTTCACCATCCCTGGACACGTGTTTCGGGGTATCACCCCTCATCAGCAGGGATAGGCAGTGTTCTGGGGTTGCAGATGGCTGCCAATATCTGCCAGGTATAGTACCACACAGGCGCGTAGGTGCGGGATCACAGGCTCGTCAGCCCGCTGCTCAAGGAAGCTTTAAAGTTACAAATGGGGGTGGGGTCGCACACTACTCACACACCGGCGGTGTCGCCCCTTAGGACTCTGGTCAATGTAGTAACATGTTCGCGATGCATCATCTTTCAATCTTCTGCTATCTTCGCTGTCTTCGCCATCCCTGGACACGTGTTTCGGAGTATCACCCCTCTTCAGCAGGGATAGGCAGCGTTCAGGGGTTGCCGATGGCTGCCAATATCTGTCAGGTATAGTAACACACAGGCGCGTAGGTGCGGGATCCCAGGCTCCTCAGCCCGCTGCTCAAGGGAGCTTTAAAGTTACAAATGGGGCTGGGGTCGCACACTACTCATACACCGGCGGTGTCGCCCCTAAGGACTCTGGTCAATGTAGTAACGTATTCGCAATGCATCATCTTTCGATCTTCTGCTATCTTCGCTGTCTTCGCCATCCCTGGACACGTGTTTCAGGGTATCACCCCTTGTCAGCAGAGATAGGCAGTGTTCTGGGGTTGCCGATGGCTGCCAATATCTGCCAAGTATAGTACCACACAGGCGTGTAGGTGCGGGATCCCAGGCTCGTCAGCCCGCTGCTCAAGGGAGCTTTAAAGTTACAAATGGGGGTGGGGTCGCACACTACTCACACTCCGGCGGTGTCGCCCATAAGGACTCTGGTCAACGTAGTAACGTGTTCGCGATGCATCATCTTTCGATCTTCTGCTATCTTCGCTGTCTTCGCCATCCCTGGACACGTGTTTTGGGGTATCACCCCTCGTCAGCTGTGATAGGCAGTGTTCTGGGGTTGCCGATGGCTGCCAATATCTGTCAGGTATAGTACCACACAGGCGCATAGGTGCGGGATCCCAGGCTCGTCAGCCCGCTGCTCAAGGGAGCTTTAAAGTTACAAATGGGGGTGGGGTCGCACACTACTCACTCACCGGCGGTGTCGCCTCTAAGGACTCTGGTCAATGTAGTAAAGTGTTCGCGATGCATCATCTTTCGATCTTCTGCTATCTTCGCTGTCTTTCACCATCCCTGGACACGTGTTTCGGGGTATCACCCCTCATCAGCAGGGATAGGCAGTGTTCTGGGGTTGCAGATGGCTGCCAATATCTGCCAGGTATAGTACCACACAGGCGCCTAGTTACGGGATCCCAGGCTCATCAGCCCGCTGCTACAGGGAGCTTTAAAGTTACAAATGGGGTGGGGTCCCACACTACTCACACACCGGCGGTGTCGCCCCTAAGGACTCTGGTCAATGTAGTAACGTGTTCGCGATGCATCATCTTTCGATCTTCTGCTATCTTCTCTGTCTTCGCCATCCCTGGACACGTGTTTCGGGGTATCACCCCTCGTCAGCAGGGATAGGCAGTGTTCTGGGGTTGCCGATGGCTGCCAATATCTGCCAGGTATAGTACCACACAGGCGCGTAGGTGCGGGATCACAGGCTCGTCAGCCCGCTGCTCAAGAGAGCTTTAAAGTTACAAATGGGGGTGGGGTTGCACACTACTCACACACCGGCAGTGTCGCCCCTAAGGAATCTGGTCAATGTAATAACGTGTTCGTGGTGCATCATCTTTCGATCTTCTGCTATCTTCGCTGTCTTCGCCATCCTTGGACACGTGTTTCGGTGTATCACCCCTCGTCAGCAGGGATAGGCAGTGTTCTGGGGTTGCCGATGGCTGCCAATATCTGCCAGGTATAGTACCACACAGGCGCGTAGGTGCGGGATCACAGGCTCGTCAGCCCGCTGCTCAAGGAAGCTTTAAAGTTACAAATGGGGGTGGAGTCGCACACTACTCACACACCGGCGGTGTCGCCCCTTAGGACTCTGGTCAATGTAGTAACATGTTCGTGATGCATCATCTTTCAATTTTCTGCTATCTTCGCTCTCTTCGCCATCCCTGGACACGTGTTTCGGATTATCACCCCTCTTCAGCAGGGATAGGCAGTGTTCAGGGGTTGCCGATGGCTGCCAATATCTGTCAGGTATAGTAACACACAGGCGCGTAGGTGCGGGATCCCAGGCTCCTCAGCCCGCGGCTCAAGGGAGCTTTAAAGTTACAAATGGGGGTGGGGTCGCACACTACTCACACTCCGGCGGTGTCGCCCATAAGGGCTCTGGTCAACGTAGTAACGTGTTCGTGATGCATCATCTTTCGATCTTCTGCTATCTTCGCTGTCTTCGCCATCCCTGGACACGTGTTTTGGGGTATCACCCCTCGTCAGCTGTGATAGGCAGTGTTCTGGGGTTGCCGATGGCTGCCAATATCTGTCAGGTATAGTACCACACAGGCGCGTAGGTGCCGGATCCCAGGCTCGTCAGCCTGCTGCTCAAGGGAGCTTTAAAGTTACAAATGGGGGTGGGGTCGCACACTACTCACACACCGGCGGTGTCGCCTCTAAGGACTCTGGTCAATGTAGTAAAGTGTTCGCGATGCATCATCTTTCGATCTTCTGCTATCTTCGCTGTCTTTCACCATCCCTGGACACGTGTTTCGGGGTATCACCCCTCATCAGCAGGGATAGGCAGTGTTCTGGGGTTGCAGATGGCTGCCAATATCTGCCAGGTATAGTACCACACAGGCGCGTAGTTACGGGATCCCAGGCTCGTCAGCCCGCTGCTACAGGGAGCTTTAAAGTTACAAATGGGGTGGGGTCCCACACTACTCACACACCGGCGGTGTCGCCCCTAAGGACTCTGGTCAATGTAGTAACGTGTTCGCGATGCATCATCTTTCGATCTTCTGCTATCTTCTCTGTCTTCGCCATCCCTGGACACGTGTTTCGGGGTATCACCCCTCGTCAGCAGGGATAGGCAGTGTTCTGGGGTTGCCGATGGCTGCCAATATCTGCCAGGTATAGTACCACACAGGCGCGTAGGTGCGGGATCACAGGCTCGTCAGCCCGCTGCTCAAGAGAGCTTTAAAGTTACAAATGGGGGTGGGGTTGCACACTACTCACACACCGGCAGTGTCGCCCCTAAGGAATCTGGTCAATGTAATAACGTGTTCGTGGTGCATCATCTTTCGATCTTCTGCTATCTTCGCTGTCTTCGCCATCCTTGGACACGTGTTTCGGGGTATCACCCCTCGTCAGCAGGGATAGGCAGTGTTCTGGGGTTGCCGATGGCTGCCAATATCTGCCAGGTATAGTACCACACAGGCGCGTAGGTGCGGGATCACAGGCTCGTCAGCCCGCTGCTCAAGGAAGCTTTAAAGTTACAAATGGGGGTGGAGTCGCACACTACTCACACACCGGCGGTGTCGCCCCTTAGGACTCTGGTCAATGTAGTAACATGTTCGTGATGCATCATCTTTCAATTTTCTGCTATCTTCGCTCTCTTCGCCATCCCTGGACACGTGTTTCGGATTATCACCCCTCTTCAGCAGGGATAGGCAGTGTTCAGGGGTTGCCGATGGCTGCCAATATCTGTCAGGTATAGTAACACACAGGCGCGTAGGTGCGGGATCCCAGGCTCCTCAGCCCGCGGCTCAAGGGAGCTTTAAAGTTACAAATGGGGGTGGGGTCGCACACTACTCACACTCCGGCGGTGTCGCCCATAAGGGCTCTGGTCAACGTAGTAACGTGTTCGTGATGCATCATCTTTCGATCTTCTGCTATCTTCGCTGTCTTCGCCATCCCTGGACACGTGTTTTGGGGTATCACCCCTCGTCAGCTGTGATAGGCAGTGTTCTGGGGTTGCCGATGGCTGCCAATATCTGTCAGGTATAGTACCACACAGGCGCGTAGGTGCCGGATCCCAGGCTCGTCAGCCTGCTGCTCAAGGGAGCTTTAAAGTTACAAATGGGGGTGGGGTCGCACACTACTCACACACCGGCGGTGTCGCCTCTAAGGACTCTGGTCAATGTAGTAAAGTGTTCGCGATGCATCATCTTTCGATCTTCTGCTATCTTCGCTGTCTTTCACCATCCCTGGACACGTGTTTCGGGGTATCACCCCTCATCAGCAGGGATAGGCAGTGTTCTGGGGTTGCAGATGGCTGCCAATATCTGCCAGGTATAGTACCACACAGGCGCGTAGTTACGGGATCCCAGGCTCGTCAGCCCGCTGCTACAGGGAGCTTTAAAGTTACAAATGGGGTGGGGTCCCACACTACTCACACACCGGCGGTGTCGCCCCTAAGGACTCTGGTCAATGTAGTAACGTGTTCGCGATGCATCATCTTTCGATCTTCTGCTATCTTCTCTGTCTTCGCCATCCCTGGACACGTGTTTCGGGGTATCACCCCTCGTCAGCAGGGATAGGCAGTGTTCTGGGGTTGCCGATGGCTGCCAATATCTGTCAGGTATAGTACCACACAGGTGCGTAGGTGCGGGATCCCAGGCTCGTCAGCCTGCTGCTCAAGGGAGCTTTAAAGTTACAAATGGGGGTGGGGTCGCACACTACTCACACACCGGTGGTGTCGCCCCTAAGGACTCTGGTCAATGTAGTAACGTGTTCGCGATGCATCATTTTTCGATCTTCTGCTATCTTCGCTGTCTTCGCCATCCCTGGACACGTGTTTCGGGGTATCACCCCTCGTCAGCAGGGATAGGCAGTGTTCTGGAGTTGCCGATGGCTGCCAATATCTGCCAGGTATAGGACCACACAGGCGCGTAGGTGCGGGATCCCAGGCTTGTCAGCCCGCTGCTCAAGGGAGCTTTTAAGTTACAAATGGGGGTGGGGTTGCACACTACTCACACACGGGCGGTGTCGCCCCTAAGGACTCTGGTCAATGTAGTAACGTGTTCGCGATGCATCATCTTTCGACCTTCTGCTATCCTCGCTGTCTTCGCCATCCCTGGACATGTGTTTCGGGGTATCACCCCTCGTCAGCAGGGATAGGCATTGTTCTGGGGTTGCCCATGGCTGCCAATATCTGTCAGTTATAGTACCACACAGGCACGTAGGTGCGGGATCCCAGGCTCGTCAGCCCGTTGCTCAAAGGAGCTTTAAAAATACAAATGGGAGTGGGGTCGCACACTACTCACACACCGGTGGTGTCGTCCCTAAGGACTCTGGTCAATGTAGTAACGTGTTCGCCATGCATCATCTTTCAGTCTTCTGCTATCTTCGCTGTCTTCGCCATACCCCGAAACACGTGTCCAGGAATGGCGAAGACAGCGAAGATAGCAGAAGATCGAAAGTTGATGCATCGCGAACACTTTAAAGCTCCCTTGAGCAGCGGGCTGACGAGCCTGGGATCCCGTACCTACGCGCCTGTTTGGTACTAGTTTGGTAGATATTGGCAACCATCGGCAACCCCAGAACACTGCCTATCCCTGCTGACGAGGGGTGATACCCCGAAACACGTGTCCAGGGATGGCCAAGACAGCGAAGATAGCAGAAGATCGAAAGATGATGCATCGCGAACATGTTACTACATAGCCCAAAGTCCTTAGGGGCGACACCGCCGGTGTGTGAGGAGTGTTCGACCCCACCCCCATTTGTAACTTTAAAGCTCCCTTGAGCAACGGGCTGACGAGCCTGGGATCCCGCACCTACGCGCCTGTGTGGTACTATACCTGACAGATATTGGCAGCCATCAGCAACCCCAGAACACTGCCTATCCCTGCTGACGAGGGGTGATACCCCGAAACACGTGTCCAGGGATGGTGAAGACAGCGAAGATAGCAGAAGATCGAAAGATGATGCATCGCGAACACGTTACTACATTGACCAGAGTCCTTAGGGGCGACACCGCCGGTGTGTGAGTAGTGTGCGACCCCACCCCCATTTGTAACTTTAAAGCTCCCTTGAGCAACGGGCTGACGAGCCTGGGATCCCGCACCTACGCGCCTGTGTGGTACTATACCTGACAGATATTGGCAGCCATCGGCAACCCCAGAACACTGCCTATCCCTGCTGACGAGGGGTGATACCCCGAAACACGTGTCCAGGGATGGTGAAGACAGCGAAGATAGCAGAAGATCGAAAGATGATGCATCGCGAACACGTTACTACATTGACCAGAGTCCTTAGGGGCGACACCGCCGGTGTGTGAGTAGTGTGCGACCCCACCCCCATTTGTAACTTTAAAGCTCACTTGAGCAGCGGGCTGACGAGCCTGGGATCCCGCACCTACGCGCCTGTGTGGTACTATACCTGACAGATATTGGCAGCCATCGGCAACCCCAGAACACTGCCTATCCCTGCTGACGAGGGGTGATACCCCGAAACACGTGTCCAGGGATGGCGAAGACAGTGAAGATAGCAGAAGATCGAAAGATGATGCATCGCGAACACGTTGCTACATTGACCAGAGTCCTTAGGGGTGACACCGCCGGTGTGGGAGTAGTGTGCGACCCCACCCCCATTTGTAACTTTAAAGCTCCATTGAGTAGCGGGCTGACGAGCCTGGGATCCCGCACCTATGCGCCTGTGTGGTACTATACCTGGCAGATATTGGCAGCCATCGGCAACCCCAGAACACTGCCTATCCCTGCTGACGAGGGGTGATACCCCGAAACACGTGTCCAGGGATGGCGAAGACAGAGAAGATAGCAGAAGATCGAAAGATGATGCATCGCGAACGCGTTACTACATTGACCAGAGTCCTTAGGGGTGACACCGCCCGTGTGTGTGTAGTGTGCGACCCCACCCCCATTTGTAACTTTAAAGCTCCCTTGAGCAGCGGGCTGATGAGCCTGGGATCCTGCACCTATGCGCCTGTGTGGTACTAGACCTGACAGATATTGGCAGCCATCGGCAACCCCACAACACTGCCTATCCCTGCTGACGAGGGGTGATACCCCGAAACACGTGTCCAGGGATGGCGAAGACAGCGAAGATAGCAGAAGATCAAAAGATGATGCATTGCGAACACGTTACTACATTGACCAGAGTCCTTAGGGGTGACACCGCCGGTGTGTGAGTAGTGTGTGACCCCACCCCCATTTGTAACTTTAATGCTCCCTTGAGCAGCGGTCTGACGAGCCTGGGATCCCGCACCCACGCGCCTGTGTGGTACTATCCCTGGCAGATATTGTCAGCCATCGGCAACCCCAGAACACTGCCTATCCCTGCTGACGAGGGGTGATACCCCGAAACACGTGTCCAGGGATGGCGAAGACAGCGAAGATAGCAGAAGATCGAAAGATGATGCATCACGAACACGTTACTACATTGACCAGAGTCCTTAGGGGCGACACCGCCGTTGTGTGAGTAGTGTGCGACCCCATTCCCATTTGTTACTTTAAAGCTCCCTTGAGCAGCGGGCTGACGAGCCTGGGATCTCGCACCTACGCGCCTGTGTAGTACTATACCTGACAGATATTGGCAGCCATCGGCAACCCCAGAACACTGCCTATCCCTGCTTACGAGGGGTGATACCCAGAAACACGTGTCCAGGGATGGCGAAGACAGCAAAGATAGCAGAAGATCGAAAGATGATGCATAGTGAACACGTTACTACATTGACCAGAGTCCATAGGGGCGACACCGCCGGAGTGTGAGTAGTATGCGACCCCACCCCTATTTGTAACTTTAAAGCTCCCTTGAGCAGCGGGCTGACGAGCCTGGGATCCCGCACCTACGCGCCCGTGTGGTACTATACCTGGCAGATATTGGCAGCCATAGGCAACTCCAGAACACTGCCTAACCCTGCTGTCGAGGGGTGATACCCCGAAATACGTGTCCAGGGATGGCAAAAACAGCGAAGATAGCAGAAGATCTAAAGATGATGCATCGCGAACACGTTACTACATTGACCAGAGTCCTTAGGGGCGACACCGCCGGTGTGTGAGTAGTGTGTGACCCCACCCCCATTTGCAACTTTAAAGCTCCCTTGAGCAGCGGGCTGACGAGCCTGGGATCCCGCACCTACGCACCTGTGTGGTAGTATACCTGACAGATATTGGCAGCCATTGGCAACCCCAGAACACTGCCTATCCCTGCTGACGAGGGGTGATACCCCGAAACACGTGTCCACGGATGGCGAAGACAGCGAAGATAGCAGAAGATCAAAAGATGATGTATTGCGAACACGTTACTACATTGGCCAGAGTCCTTAGGGGCGACACCGCCGGTGTGTGAGTAGTGTGCGACCCCACCCCCATTTGTAACTTTAAAGCTCCCTTGAGCAGCGAGCTGACGAGCCTGGGATCCCGCACCTACGCGCCTGTGTGGTACTATACCTGGCAGATATTGGCAGCCATCGGCAACCCCAGAACACTGCCTATCCCTGCTGACGAGGGGTGATACCCCGAAACACGGGTCCAGGGATGGCGAAGACAGCGAAGATAGCAGAAGATCGAAAGATGATGCATCGCGAACACGTTACTACATTGACCAGAGTCCTTAGGGGCGACACCGCCGGTGTGTGAGTAGTGTGCGACCCCACCCCCATTTGTAACTTTAAAGCTCCCTTGAGCAGCGGGCTGACGAGCCTGGGATCCCGCACCTATGCGCCTGTGTGGTACTAGACCTGACAGATATTGGCAGCCATCGGCAACCCCACAACACTGACTATCCCTGCTGACGAGGGGTGATACCCCAAAACACGTGTCCATGGATGGCGAAGACAGCGAAGATAGCAGAAGATCGAAAGATGATGCATCGCAAACACGTTACTACATTGACCAGAGTCCTTAGGGGCGAAACCGCCGGTGTGTGAGTAGTGTGCGACCCCACCCCCATTTGTAACTTTAGAGCTCCCTTGAGCAGCGGGCTGACGAGCCTGGGATCCCGCACCTACGCGTCTGTGTGGTACTATACCTGGCAGATATTGGCAGCCATCGGCAACCCCAGAACACTGCCTATCCCTGCTGACGAGGGGTGATACCCCGAAACACGTGTCCAGGGATGGCGAAGACAGCGAAGATAGCAGAAGATCGAAAGATGATACATCGCGAACACGTTACTACATTGACCAGAGTCCTTAGGGGCGACACCGCCGGTGTGTGAGTAGTGTGCGACCCCACCCCCATTTGTAACTTTAAAGCTCCCTTGAGCAGCGGGCTGACGAGCCTGGGATCCCGCACCTATGCGCCTGTGTGGTACTAGACCTGACAGATATTGGCAGCCATCGGCAACCCCACAACACTGCCTATCCCTGCTGACGAGGGGTGATACCCCAAAACACGTGTCCATGGATGGCGAAGACAGCGAAGATAGCAGAAGATCGAAAGATGATGCATCGCAAACACGTTACTACATTGACCAGAGTCCTTAGGGGCGACACCGCCTGTGTGTGAGTAGTGTGCGACCCCACCCCCATTAGTAACTTTAAAGCTCCCTTGACCAGTGGGCTGACGAGCCTGGGATCCCGCACCTACGCGCCTGTGTGGTACTATACCTGACAGATATTGGCAGCCATCGGCAACCCCAGAACACTGCCTATCCCTGCTGACGAAGGGTGATACCCCAAAACACGTGTCCAGGGATGGCGATTACAGCGAAGATAGCAGAAGATCGAAAGATGATGCATCGCGAACACATTACTACATTGACCAGAGCCCTTAGGGACGACACTGCCGGTGTGTGAGTAGTGTGCGACCCCACCCCCATTTGTAACTTTAAAGCTCCCTTGAGCAGCGGGCTGACCAGCCTGGGATCCCGCACCCACGCACCTGTGTGGTACTATCCCTGGCAGATATTGGCAGCCATCGACAACCCCAGAACACTGCCTATCCCTGCTGACGAGGAGTGATACCCTGAAACACGTGTCCAGGGATGGCGAAGACAGCGAAGATAGCAGAAGATCGAAAGATGATGCATCACGAACACGTTACGACATTGACCAGAGTCCTTAGGGGAGACACCGCCGGTGTGTGAGTCGTGTGCGACCCCACCCCCATTTGTTACTTTAAAGCTCCCTTGAGCAGCGGGCTGACGAGCCTGGGATCCCGCACCTACGCGCCCGTGTGGTACTATACCTGGCAGATATTGGCAGCCATAGGCAACTCCAGAACACTGCCTATCCCTGCTGTCGAGGGGTGATACCCCGAAACACGTGTCCAGGGATGGCGAAAACAGCGAAGATAGCAGAAGATCTAAAGATGATGCATCGCGAACATGTTACTACATTGACCAGAGTCCTTAGGGGCGACACAGCCGGTGTGTGAGTAGTGTGCGACCCCTCCCCCATTTGTAACTTTAAAGCTCCCTTGAGCAGCGGGTTGACGAGCCTGGGATCCCGCACCTACGCACCTGTGTGGTAGTATACCTGACAGATATTGGCAGCCATTGGCAACCCCAGAACACTGCCTATCCCTGCTCACGAGGGGTGATACCCCGAAACACGTGTCCAGGGATGGCGAAGACAGCGAAGATAGCAGAATATCGAAAGATGATGCATTGCGAACACGTTACTACATTGACCATAGTCCTTAGGGGCGACACCGCCGGTGTGTGAGTAGTGTGCGACCCACCCCATTAGGAAATATTTACAGACCACCTGCCCTAAAAATGTGGGAGAGTCAGGTGGACTGGAACTGCAGGCAGTATCAGAAATAAAAGGCTAGGGCCTGACAATTGGCATGTTTATAGTAAACATGGTCCCAATGTGAGGAAGGAGTTTGATGATGCATGTTCCAAGCCAAACTGTCTCCTCCCAAGAGATGGGGGCATAGCTCTAGGAATTTCCTTAAAAACAAATGGAACAGGACTGCTAGGAGAGCCAGAGCATTAAACATTTTCTCAGGGGTTCTGCCTTCTTGAAAATCCCCAAAGCTGGGAATTATGAGATTGTTTGCATTTAGGGAAGAGGAGCTACAGCAAAATAATGCTGGTTTGACTTGAGAACTGTCTGGTCTAGTTGGACACGGGTGTGAGTGGTACTAGTTGGACACAGGGGTGAGTTGTTCCTGAATAGCTCACCTATCCCTCATGCATATGGGACAATGGTGGAGAACGCAGTTGGTGGCGAGAAGCGAAGGCGAAATTGCTGACAGTTTCAAGCAGCGAGAAGGAGCAGTTAAATCAAAGGAAAACAAAAGATACCGTGAAAGCAGGCTCCAAAGTGGCGGATTTCAGGGCGCGCGGAGGCTATACACAGCTGGGGAAAGTACTCTCACCTGAGCATTAAGACGTGAGCGTTCGAGGCAGAGTATGGCAGCCGGAGGCAGAGGCGAGGAAATGGAAATGGTCCGGCGGGAGCATAGGCTCTCTCGGTAGCTGGTGGATCGGTGAGCGGAGTCGCGGCAGCCTGTGGAGGATAGTTGGCACGAACTGTGGAGTTGTGACCACCAGGAGTTGAGAGTCGTGGCGCCGATTTGCCTGTGAGTGGCCGCGGGTCTTGCTATTAGGGGCTCATCAAGGACTGTTTTGTGGACTCAGCGGCTGGGTGGCAGGCAGCAACGTGTGGGTGCAGAGGAGGAGCTGCAGGCTGAGGAGAGTTGCTGTTGTTGGCGGACTCAGGGGTGGAAGGGTTGCAGGCAGTGAATCTACTCGGTAGGAGAAAGCCTGCTGGCTGATGTCTGTTGTCGATGAACTGTGGAACTGGGGAAAGTACAGGAGCAGCTGCTTTTCAATTTTTGTTTAATTCAATTAATGTTGCATCCTAACATGGTTGCTACAATAATTAATAATGCCGCCCATAACCGCCCTTTGTGGGAAAACAAGAGCGGTTGGTGAAACATTGGTGGGAACCAGAGCTGTGCTAGTGGGGGAGGGTCCTAAAGAATCTATAATAGTTGGGGAATGGGATAGTAGCGCACAAAGCAGGGAACAAAATCTCGAGGCTGGTAAGATCCCACAGATTTTTCAAGCGGCAGCCAGGAAAAAATCAATATTGCCTCAGAAGACCACCAGAATAATGGAGGAACAAGAATCAAAAAATGAGGAACAATAAATGAGTGCTAATAATGACAATGCTGCTCAAGAATCGTCCGCTATAGGAAAAGATATAACTTTGTGCATTCCCGGACTTGATCAGACAACTATGGATAGTGCCACTGGTGTGGGGGAAATGGTAGATATAAACAAAGATAAGGAGAGTTTAATATTTTCAGATGAAACTGCTGGAGTAAATGACAACAAGATTGAATTTACTCGCAAGAAAAGTGAGTCTGGCGACGAGTTTTTCTCCCTTTCTGAACCCTCGGATGCGTCGGATGAGGAGGATTATCAAGCATATAAGAATGGCTCTCTTCAAGGCTCGCTAACCAATATGGGCAACGATTCTGATAGTCATGCTCTGGAGATAGAAAATTTAGAACTACTCACAGTACGTAAGTTAACTAAAGGAGGAGGGCCTGGCATAGAAGGGATAAAGCTTCATCAATGGAACTCCTCAGGAGAAATGACGCTGGATGGAATGATCAGGCTGCGGGTAGTACGGCTGAAAAAGTATACAGAGAAATATTGTTGGAAATCAATTTATAGATGTCTGTCAGAACATAGATTGGAAACTCGGTCAGAGAATCTGAAATCTCCTACGGCATGCCGCAAGCTTCAAAACACAGTCAGAAGATTAGCCAAAACATGCAATGACCTCACAGAGAGAATGTCTGAAGCAGAGACACGAATATCAGCGCTTGAAGATCAGATGGAGACACAAAAAGGACTCACAGAAGCCATGAAAGCTAATGAAGATGATGTCCAAATTAAACTTGTGGATATGGAAAATCGGCTGCGCCAAAACAACCTTAGAATTCTGGGGGTACCGGAGGGCAGTGAGGGATTAGATGCCTGTAAATTTGTGGTGGAAATGTTTGAAGAGGATTTTCCAGAATTGAAAGAGTGGAATTTGACACTGGAAGTACAAAGGGTGCATGGATTCCCATTTAGGCAATGAGCAGCGAAAGCTGGAAAATCTGCACAGCGACCACGGGTGATCTGGATATCCCTGAACAATTTTTTAGCTCAAAAAGCGATATATGATCTGGCATGGCCTGACTGGAAGAGGACTGTGAAGGGTACACACTTTTTTGTCAGACCGCATTACTGTCATTACACAGTGGAGAAAAGGTGTCAGATGTGCCATTGGATCAATCCTTTTCAGGCCAAGGGGGCGAAAGTGTTTTTGTTAAATCCGGCCACACTTATGGTTGAAAATAAGGGGCAAACACAGTTCTTCACTTCGGAGACTGCAGCTAAGGAATATCTCCAGTGGTTGTGATTAAGATTGCTGATTATGTAACAATTTGATTTGATCTTATATCATTGTCTTATGCTGGTAATTGAAACTTGAGAGAGGAGGCTTAATTTATTTTTGGGGGTATTATGGGAGGGTAGTAAAGGTATCCTCTCAAGGGAGTAAAGATAGTAAGCCTGGGAGTAGGATTATGTTGAGGGATAGGTGATCACTAGGTGGGCTACTCACTGAACATCACAAGGGCGATTGGTCCTAAAGCCTCTATAGTAGGGGGAGGGCACGTGGGGGGCTAGGTTTGGGGGACTGGTGCTGAGTAAGAGTGGGGTGAACACTTAGGGGTAAGGGGTGGGGGAGATTGGGCAAAGGATAAAAGAAAAAAAACAATTCATAGCATATATAATAGGTTTAATTTGGTTTGCATAGTGATTTACAAGGTAATAATATGCAATTGGGAAACCTCCAGGACAAATGGCATCTATAGGAACTGATAGGGGGCTACAAATATGCTCATTTAATGCCTGTGGACTGAATAATGTGAACAAAAGGCAACGAGTAGCGGCTGGCTTAAGGTTGATAAATCCCGATATTTTGTGGGTACAGGAGACTAACCTGCCCTGGAGCAAATGTAAGGTATTGAATGAGCTTGGCTACACATTGATTACGGCAACTAGACAATCTACCATAAATATGGGTGTTGCGTTTTTAGCTCGACAAGGAATCTTTGGGACCGGTAAAAAGCTGGCTGATAATTTAGGGAGGTGGGCCATAGCAGAGTGCATTGTAGGGGACAGTAAGATAGTGATATGTACAGTATATGGATCAAATTTAGATGAGGCTGAAACATTGTAGCATCTAAATGTGGAATTAGCTTTATGGGACTCCCTGCTGATATTATGTGGGGATTTCAACATCCATAGGGAAGGCAAGATGTGGGATATGGAATACGAGAAATATACAGGGCGTAAACTAAAAGATTTTAGGGCGTTGCAACAAATCTTAAAGGGACATGGATTAGTCGATGTGTTGACAATTGTAAATCATAGAGACCCAGGCTATATGTTTTATTCATATCCCCGCAATAAATTAGTTAGGCTAGATTATATCTTTATGTCTAGGTTACTTACTACAGGGGCAAAAATGCAGGTATGGCTTAGGATCACCTCAGATCATGACCCTGTTGTACTTGATATCCTTAGTATAAGTCAAGAAAGGAATCATAGGTCATCTACTTTTAATAGGAAACTTCTTTGGGATAGTCAGTTTAACGACCATATCAAAATCTGGACCTCACAATTTTTAGAGAGCAATAGAAGGTCCACTACCCATGCGATATTCTGGGATGCATTGAAAGCGTGGCTTAGTGGAGAAACACTTAGATATGGGTTGGCTAAACGAAGGCAATAGAAGATTGTCATGCAGGGACTTTTGGAGAACTTAAAAACAGCTGAGCGGAGGCTTATAAAAGTGATAAGAAAGGGAGAGGATGTCAAGGAGATTTAAACTAAGATTGCTTGTTGTAAAGCTAAGATCAATAGGGTTTGGAGTCACGTGTGGTGTCCCCCAGGGCTCTTCCTTGTCTCCCCTATTATTCAATCTTTATATCTTTCCCCTCATTTTCGCTCTTCAGCAGCTGGAGGTCACCGTGTACAATTACGCGGATGACCTCCAGCTCATCTTTGACTTATCTTCCTCTCCCCTCTCTGTCTCTAGCTTCCAGTACACCATGACATTCATCAGGGACTGGATGAACCACAACCATCTCAAGTTGAACCCGGATAAAACCGAGTTGGTTCTTACCGGGGGTTCTTCCAGTCCCTGGAACTCTCTCTTCTGGCCCTCCTCCCTTGGTCCCGCCCCCACTCCTTCCACCACGGTCAAAACACTGGGGGTTAAAATGAATAATCAGCTCACCCTTCACTCTCAAATCAGCTCTGTAGTCTCCTCCTGCTTCCTCACCCTCCGAACTATCCGCACTGTCGCTCGTTTCTTCTCCCCCCAGGCACTCAAAATGATCATGGCCACTCTAGTGATATCACGGCTGGACTATGCCAACGCCCTCTACAATGGCATACCAGCATACAGTCTAAGGAGGCTCCAGATGGTCCAAAACCAAGCTGCCCGGTTGGTCTTTGGTCTCCCACGCTACCACCACTCCACACCCCTCCTCAGGGAGCTCCACTGGCTCCCTGTCAAGGAACGTTCCCTGTTTAAAACCGCCTGCATGGTTTTCCAGGCCCGTCAAGGCACTGCCCCCGCCTTTATTTCCTCATTAATAAAAGAATACGTTCCCCCCAGAGAGCTTCGTTCCTCCTCCAAGTCCCTCCTTCAAATCCCACGTTTCAGACGTAAAAAGTGGGGTGGGTCCAACTTTTCTACCTTAGCCCCCACTTTCTGGAACTCCCTCCCAGACCACCTTCGTGCGGCTACCCATTATGTATCCTTCCGTAAGGAACTAAAAACGTTTCTTTTTAAACAGGCCTTCCCTGTGTAACCTCCCTTCCCGGCTCTACCACTGGTTCCTACTTTGTCTCTGTAGCCAATTCCCTCCACTAGCGCCAAGAAACCGTTCGGTGCACGCTGCGCTTTATAAATGTTTTAAATTAGAAAATTAGAAATTAGAAATTTGGAGTCAGGAAATTGCAGGTCAATATAAAATGCATATAGAAGAAAGATATGAATATGGGGAAGCCACAGCTCGGTGTTTGGCTCAAAGACTTCGGGGTAGGCAATCCTCATAGAAAATAAGAAAATAGTGTTGTTGGATGATGATAAGGGGAATACATATGGAAGGATCACTGGAGGTATTTCATATTTTCTATAAAGAGTTCTATACACAAGATATAGTCAATGAGAAAGGAGGGGCGTGGCTAGGGGGAACATGGCGGCCAGCTAGAGGGACTGGTCGGGAGTGCCGGTCAGAGGCGGCGTGCAGGAGCGAGCGAAAGAAGAAAACGACAGCGAAAAGAAATGGATAGCGGCGATTGTTGAGGTCCGCTAACCCGTGAGAGCAAGGGCGTGCGAGGGTAAATTGATCTTAGGCGGTGTAGCGGTATAGCGGTGTTCTACCGCTCGACTGAGAATCCGACAGGCTCTGCCGGCATACAGGAAGCAGAGGCGGCAGCTTATGGAGAACGCAGACGAGGGCGTCGCAAGCTGCACTGCACTAGTGGCAGTGAAGGCAGCTGAAAAGGGAGCACCAGGAACTTTGTCGGAGGTGTCTTCGCCGGGAGGTTTTGAGCGTTGGAGTCGTGCTGCTTTGGAAAGAGGCAGAGGTAGGCGGGCGGCGGCGAGGTTTCAGTTTTCTGCAGGTGGGGCCGTGGGGAGAGGGTTAGCACAGGAGGGGAGTTTTTTTCAGGTAGCTGCTTTCTCCCCTCTTAAAAGCAGGGATCACCCCTGCTCTGAAACTCTTTTACAGGACCCAGCAGGGCGAGAGGCGCTAGCTAAGGGAAGGGCTTTGAAGAAGTTAAATAACTGCAAGGAGCTGGCTACCCGCCCGAAGGAGAAAGGAAAAAGCCCACAAAAATTCAATTCAGGCTACGCGCTGAGGAGTACAGGGAAGCCGGTAGGGGGGGGTGGAGTCCCCATAACTCACAGCAGAAGAGTAAAACTGCAAGCAAACCAAATCTAAATTTAAAAAAAACAACAAAGCAAACAAGCAGGTTAGGAATTCTCGGGAAGAAAATCTCTACCAACCCGTCTTTAAATTCTTTTTTCAAACCTGTTCCCAAGACATTGGTTCTCACCAGAGGTTGTAAGCAAGGAGAATTAACAAATGAGCTGAATAACCGCTGGGCAGATTGGGTGGAACACTTGAGCCCGAATCGATATAAAATTTTGGAGGTGGAGGAGGATCCAGAGGCAGAAGCGGGAGAGATGGAGGCTAAGGATGGCAGCTTGTCGGTAACTCCAACAGAAGGTGGCACATTTAAAAGTCCGATAGAGCCAGAAAAACTTCTCGGAGGGGGAGATGGTGAGAATGGGGATAAGACGGGAGGGATTGAAGAGGAGAGTGCCACTTTAGGAGATGGAGTGATGCATTCGGACAGGGTGGTAATAGACCTTCTAAGAAAATTAGATTTAGATGTTCACAGGGTGTTTGAGGAATCTAAAGTTAAGCAGGATGGCATCAGGGAGGCAGTGGGGTTATTGGAGGCTAAGTTTGACGAGTTAAATTCACGGACAGGAAAACTTGAGCAGGAGGTTAAGGAGATGCAGGCGGCTTTGGAAGACAACTGTAAGGAGTTAGAAGAGGTTAAATTTAGAAAGAGAGCATACGAGGATCGGTTAGAGAAGTTGGAAAACATGCAGCGAAGGAATAACCTGAAAGTGTTGAAGCTTCCAGAGGGAAAAGAGGGAGAAGATCTAAAAGGTTTTGTGGTTCATTTATTAAAATCTGAACTGCAGATAGAAGAGTCGGAAGAGGAGATTGCTGCTGATATACAGAGAGTTCATCGGGATCCCTTCAGATTGAATCCAAATCGGTCTAAACCTAGAAGGATTTTGATTAATTTTTTCACTTACAGCCTAAAAGAAAAGATCCTTGCCTTGGCATTGAAGAAAGGCTCCCTAATGGTGGGGGAAGCTAAAATTGAGATCAGATCAGATTTTTCGGTAGTTACCGCAAATAGGCAGCGGGAGCTGGGGAAGCGAATTGAGCCTCTAAGGAAATTGGGGGCGACGGTGCAGTTAAAATTCCCAGCTTTCTTAAAAGTTATGTGGAACAATAAAATGTATTCTTTTAGATTTGTGGAAGACGTGGATAGCTTCCTGGAGTACTGTCAGGGTGGTGGTGTATAGTTAATTGATGTAGGATGAAATCACAGGTTGCGTAATCTGCACAATTAGTATAAAAAAAAAAATGGGTTATTTACAGAAGTTTGGGTAGCACGCCCGCTGGTGACCGGCACTCACAGGGCCTAGGCTTTGGGCCTTAGGAATCTGGTAGGGTTCTCCCGGGGAGGGGGGGGGGTACGAAGGGGAGGGGGGGACAGTCAGGACACAGGGGTGGGCGGGGTGGGATAGGTAGAGGGGGGGGTGAAAAACAAAAATGTTCTCGTGTGCTATTGACCACCTTGAGGTTAAAAAGTTCTAAAGTAATATATGATGGTGGAGGGTAAGAGTATGAGGGGAAAAACACAGATGGTGAGATGGATGTCATAGAATGTTAATGGTCTAAGGGTAAAAGCGAGAAGGGACAGGATTTTGAAGTACTTAAGAGATACTTCAGCAAATGTAATGATTCTTCAAGAGACTCATTTAACAGAGGAAGAAAGCAAACAATTTATGGGTCGACTTCGGTGGATAAGGCACTTTTACAGTTCACCACAAACAAGGATTACTAGAGGAATACTAGTGATAATTAGAAATGGGCTAGATTGCCAGGTAGAGAGTAGCACTGCGGACGAGAAAGGCAGGTGGTTGATTGTGACTTTAAATATAGCGGGATCATTATATAATATTATTGGATATTATGGCCCTAATCAGGACGATGTCTCCTCGTTGGTAGAACTAACAAAAGAGATGACAGGGCTGTCAGGTTACGTTGTTCTTGCAGGGGACTTTAATACAGTACTAGATGCCAAGCTTGACAGATCTGCGAATAGTAGAGCACTGGGAAACTGCAAAATGGCGTCCAGTGTAAAAAATTTAATAGAGCAGTTTGGATTATGTGACATTTGGAGGAAGTTGGCCGGGACGCGGCTTGGATACACATATTACAATAAAAAATATAGTCAGAGATCCAGAATAGATTTGTTTCTATTAGATGCAAGAATAACGGATAAAGTGAAAGAGGTTGTACACGTAGGGGTTCACCTGTCCGATCACTCAGCGGTCTTCCTAGAACTGGAAGTTGGGAGATGTGATTTGGATTCAATTTGGAGATTAGATTGCACAGTTCTGTATGATCAGGAAGCAGGAGCTTGAGGTCTTTATTGAACAAAATATAGGATCAACCAGATTGGACATTGTATGGGAGGCTACTAAGGCTTTTCTCCGGGGGCGATTGGGAACTCTGGGGGCTAACAGAAGGAGAATATACTACCAGGAAGTACTGAGATTGGAACAGGAAATTCGAAAGTATGAAACCATTATTGTAAATTCGGGGGTAACCCCTAAGGAGGAGATTCTTCAAGAGTTGGAAGGGTTAAAGGAACAACTCACTACCGTGATTAATAAAAGGGTGAAGGAGAGATGGGAGGCTTCCAGACAGGATCACTTCGAATACGGGGAAAACACAGGCAAACTGCTAGCTTGGAAGGTTAGGAAAGATCGGGTCAGAAATATGATAAAAGAGATTAAGGTTGGTGTAGAAGAAAAAGTAGCCTCAAATAGAAATGAGATAGTGGCAGCATTTTATAATCATTTCGAGGAAGTGTATAGCGAGGACCTGCATCCGGATAGGCAGAGGATAGAGGAGTGGGTTAGAGTTCTAAAGCCCTCTACGGAAGAACACCGAAGAGCTTTGAATAGAGAGATCAGGAAGGAAGAGGTAGAGGAAGGTATTAGACAGGCAAAAAAAGGCAAAGCTCCTGGCCCCGATGGTCTTCCTGTAGAAGTATATTAGAGTCTAATGCAGGGGTTGGCACCATTACTAACTAAGGTGTTCAATCAGGTGTTTTCCGAAAGAATGGAGATTCCTGCATCATGGGACCAGGCAAACATAATTGTGATACCCAAACCTGGGAAGTCTCCAAAATATATGGATTCATACAGACCTATCTCACTTTTAAACTGTGATTATAAGCTGTTTGCTAAGATCTTGGCTGATAGGTTGGGTAAAGTGATTCCGTACTTTATTCACGAAGACCAAAAAGGGTTTGTAAAAGGCAGACACTTAAATGAACTAACGTTTTCCCTGATAGGTAGTATAGATGTTGCTATTGATCAGAAGCTCCCTCTGGCGGTGGTGGCTTTAGATGCTGCTAAAGCTTTTGATCGTGTAAATTGGGAGTTTTTGAAAATTTTAATAGGACATCTTCAGCTAGGGGAAAACTTTCTGCAAATCGTGTCACGACTATATCACACGCCGAATTCCAAGGTATTGGTTAATGGAGTTCTTACAAAATCTATCAGGATCATGCGAGGAACCAGGCAGGGATGCCCTCTTTCCCCGCTCTTATTCGACCTTTATATCGAACCATTGTCCTGCAAAATAAGAGACAGAGAATATCCCCGCTTTTACGTTTCAGGGCTGGTCAAGAAAGATAGGTTTATATGCGGATGATATTGTAATTTTAACATCGAACTTGACAAAATCACTGGTCGAAATAGAAAACATTACAAAGAAGTTTAGAGAAGTTTCAGGATATCGACTAAACTCCGACAAAACTGAAATTATGGCTTGGAATATGGCTGTGTTGCCTGGAATCTCCAAAAAACAGATTAGATACCTGGGGATACAAGTCACTCAAGATATTAAACAATTAGCAACGGTAAATCTGGCCAAAACAAGGAAAGATATTTCCGCAATTTTGAGAAATTGGAGTTTGATACAATTAACTATGATTGGCCGGGTAAATTTAGTTAAGATGATGGTGCTTCCTAAGTTGACCTTTTTATTTGACTCTATTCCCCTTATGTTTGAGAAAGAGGGATTAGTTAAGTTACAGAGTGAAATCGGTTCATTTATTTGGGGTTCCAAGGGGTCAAGAATATCTTGGAAAAAAATTCGGAGAAAATATGCCAAGGGAGGTCTAGCGGCTCCAGATTTTCAAATTTATTCTTGGGCTTTTTTGCTTAAAAATTGTAGAATGCTCCTCGGAAACCCCAATAATCTAGTGACAGGGTATCTCTTTTCTGCTATGTTGAAAGCTGAAAAGTGCCACTCGCGGGGTTTTTTGTATACGTTCGCAGACCCAAAGTACTTTAAAAAAGTAAGACTGAAGGTCTTAAGAGATTTAGCTACGGTGTGGTACCGTATTAGGCGAGTGACAAAAATCCCATACTTCAGTGCGGCTGCGCCAATCTGGGAGGCTCCGGGGGCTCCAAGCTGGACGGAGGATGCATTGGCAAGGGCATTAAAAACAGAAGGCCCACAGGTTTGGGGCGAGCTGTTCTGCGAAGGAGATTTGTTACCGTGGGCGGTCTGCGAGGAACTTTGGGGTCGTAACTTTGCAAAATTTAAGTATCTTCAGATACAAAGCTGGGTGGTAGGAAAAGAAAAGTTAATTGGACGTCACAACGAGTTTGAAGAGAAGCTGGTTTCAAACACACGGATAAAGAAAGAAGTGGCAACATGGTACTGGGCAATAGTCGAAATGGAGGATGGCCCTTTTCTACTACCGGAGGTCCTGTGGGGAGAGTGCTTGCCGAGGATCGCTACAGAAGAACAATGGCAAGTAGATATGTTGATTCTTTACAAAGTGGTAAAACCTGCAAATTTAAGGAGGAATCACTTGTTCACTCTCCACAGGGCATATTGGACCCCAAAGAGGCTCGCTAAATTTAAGGATGGGGGCACGGTGTTATGCCCTAAATGCAAAAGCCCAAATGAAGACGATATTCACATGTTTGTGACATGCCCGGAGATTCAAGAGTTTTGGGTAGCTGTAAGTATAAAGCTATCAAAAATGATGGAGCTAAATATCAAGGTAAGCCCCAAACAGATTATCTCGGGCAGATTGGACATACAAGGTAAGGGCCTTGACGATAAATCTAAGTTGTTTTTTTATGCCATCTTGATTGCTCGTAGAGAAATATGCAAATTATGGGTACCGCCAGAGCCTCCGACAGATTTAATGTGGATCAGAGCAATGAGAGGCATAGCTAAGCTGGACATGGCCGGCCAATATAAAAGGAAGCACCAGTTTTGGACCTTATTTCTAAATCACTTTGGGTGAGGGTAAGGGGAGCTCTAATAATATATGATATCAACGATGTGAGAAGAAAAATGGTCCAATGATTAAGTCACTTTTGAAGCTCTTGGAGGTCAATGTAGTCTATATGCTTTGCTGCACTAGGCAAGGCTGCGATACTTCCCATCTACCTCGCCTACAAGCCTGCAGTTTAAGCAGTAGGAAACAACCTCTCATAGTTGAGTTGAAAATCACCTAAGGGCGCTACAAGAAAAGAAGAGGTGGGAAGTGGCGTATGAGGACAAAAAAAAAAAAAAAAGATATAGTCAATGAGGTTAATATCGAAGTTTTTCTAAGACAGTTGGATTTAGTGGGTCTGGGACAGGAAGAACAGGAAGCCTTAGATGCTCAGATAACTATGGCAGAACTTGAGGAAGCAATTGGTTCACTGGCGATCGGTAAAGTCGCTGGGCCAGATAAAGTACCACTGGAGATCTATAGAATGCTTTTTCAAGTAATAAAGGATGACATGTTGGCTACACTTCAAGAAGCTCAAGTATGGAACCCGCCACCATCTTAGGACAAAGCCAATATAGTGTTTGTTTAAAAGAAAGATAAGCCGGCGGAACTGCCCGGATCGTACAGACTAATATCTTTGAGAAACGCGGATGGCAAAGTCTATTAAAAAATTCTGGCAACAAGGTAAGCTCAAGTAATTTCCCCATTGGTTTCTTTGCATCAGCATGGTTTTATACTGGCAGGAGCATAATCAATCATTTAAATAGAATAATCGCGATGATTGATTACGCAAATGTACAGCAGAGTAGGTTCGGATTAATTTTTCAGATGCTGAAAAAGCGTTTGACCGTGTGTCCTGGTAATTTGTGTGGGCCGTCATGCTTAAGACAGGGTTTGGCGCCCGATACATTATGGCTGTACAAGCTATGTTTAAATCTCCTTGGGCTAAAATTTGTGTAATGGGTAGAGAATCAGCCCCAATATATATCAGTAGGGGGACCAAGCACGGGTGTCCTTGCTTGCCCTCATTATTTGCTATACATATTAACCTGCTTTTAGTATTGTTAGAAACAACAAATAGCATAAAGTCTATTATTTGTGGGCAACATCATGAGGGCGTATTAGCCTATGCGGACGATATAGCGGTAGCGACATCTGATCCAGAGCAAGCATTGGTGGAGATAGAGAGCTTGACTCTGGCATTTGGGGAAGTGGCTGGATATAAGCTGAATTCATTCAAAACCCAGTATGTATGTTCTGAAGGAGCATGTCCAGGGAAGGGATGGGTTACGGAAGAAGCCATGTATTTGGGTATCAAAATTAGCATGTCATTGCAGGATTTAATAGAGGTGAATGGGGAGATATAGTCTCTGCAGCCAAACAACAATTGGATAAGGTTGAATGTTTACATCTATCGATGGTTGGGAGGTGTAATGTACTTAAAATGTGTATTCTTCCCAAGGCCATGTCTATTTTAGGGCAGTCCCATTGGAGTTGACTCGTCTACAATTACTTAAGCTACAATCTCTATATGACAGGTTTATATGGGGACAAAAGAAAGCTTGTTGAGCCTTTAAATACATCATGTTGCCAAGAGACCGGGGTGGATGGGCTGGACCGAATTTTACATTTTATTATTTTGTATGTTTACTACAAAATATGCAGTTTCTATTGACTGAAGAGGAAGTAGAGTTTGCAGAAACACCAACTATTTATCAAATGCTGATGGGGGCTGAAGTTAGAAAAACTTTATTCAAATTTTTGGAACCTAGTTATTTTAAGAGAACGCGGTTTAAGGTAATGATTTCAGCATACAAGCTTTGGAAAATAGTACGTAGGATGTTAGCTCTAACTTGGATATGTTATTATACACCTTTGAACTTGACAACTATATTTCTGGCTATTTTTTGGGATGTAAGGATGGAAAGTTGGCGAGCTAAGGGGACCAGACAATTAGAGGATATATATTGTGGCGGGGTACTTCGCTCTTTTTCTGATTTAATGGATCGGCACAAATTGTTAAAAAATCATTTTTTAAAATATTTACAAATACAAGATTTTCTGTGTAAACATTACAAATGATTAGAGATAGCTCCTAACTCTTTAGTGGAGGCAGTTAAAAAAAGAGCTAAGATAGGGATACCATATGGAGTGTTGATTGATACACAGCCGGATGACATAGAAAATCAGGATAGGAAATGGAGGGCATGGTTTGGGCTTGAAGGCATATATGTGCAACAATCAATTGAAACTGCTAGTAGAATTCTTGTGACATCAAGTTTGAGAACTCAAAACTATAAGACTTTATTTAATTTATATCACACACCTACAAAAATGTTGAAGTGGGGGTACATGATGGGAAATGTTTTAGATATACTATGGAAAGAGCTGATATTGTACATATCTTCTATGAATGTATAGGTCTTCAGTTTAGAATTCATATCAAGCAATTTTTATTAGAAATTATGAGGGGTGGATGTAAATATTTCTAAAGAAGTAATTTTACCAGGAGTTGGGGAGGCTACTAAAACAGGTCAAGTTTGTTATCCATTTAGATACTTGGGGCATCAGTAGGATGACGGGGGGACTTTGTCCTTCCGCCATCCCAATGTAAAAAGGGACCGCCCGCCATAAGTGCAGCGGTCCCGTGGGGTTGATTAGGATGCGCCCGCCACACTGACAGGCACAGCCTGCATTTTTAACATTGCGGCTGACGGTGCTTTCAGCACCGCCCGCTGCAATGCCAAAAATGCATGTTGTGCCTTTTCATGCACAATGTGGCAGGCACCGCGTGGTGCCTGCCATGTTGTGCATGCAAATGCAGGAGAGTACCATAGGTACCCCCCATGTGCACCCCCCAAAATTCCAGGGAGCCCGCTACGGGCCTCTAATGGCAAATCCCGCATGCATCGTGATATGGATTGCGGTGTCTAACAGACACCGCCACCTTTTTAAAACCTTTTCCGCTCGTTCGACTCATCGACCAGGCGGAAAACCGGCGGACAGTCTTTCCGTCTGCCGGGGTCCCCCCGCCATAGTAATATGGCATGGGAAATGGCATTCGGGCGGGAGAGAATGGCATGCAGATAACCACCGCCATGCGGGTGGTGGCAATTAAGCATGGGCGAATTTTGCGAATCTCGCGTTCGCGAATTTTGCGGATTTGCGAACTCGCAATCCGCGAAATCCGCGAATTCTCGCGAATTTGCGGATTTTTTTTTTTGTGTTCGCGCGGGTTTCTGCCAGTTCGCGAGGGTTTTGTACAATTTCGCAAAACGCGAACTTACCTGTCGGGTCGCAAGTTTTGCGAACTTGTTGTTTCTACGTGTCCAGCCTGTTTGGGACACTCTTCTTCATCACTGCCACTCTCTGTCACCACTGCCACTCTCTGACTACTCATGCCACCCTCTGGCCCACCCATGCCACCCTCTGTTTCATCACAGCACCCTCTGGTTGTCCAGTCAGTGTACATTATTGTGGCAACGCAAGCACACCTTCCCTGCCTCAAGTGACCTGAATTAATTTGGGGCTGATTAATGTGTCACAGAATATTTTTTTAGCTGGCACCTGCTTCCTTAGTGCTTCCTGATTAGTGATCTTTTGCACTTGCTAAGTGCTTTCATTGTTGCAAAATTAGTTACAACACCTGCCCTGCCCCAACTGACAATAATGAATTAGGGGCTGATTAATGGATTTGAACTTCCAGCCTGGCTCCTGCTTGTCTCCCTTAGCTGTAATTCAGGACCTTTGTGGCATATGTGTAACTATTCTGAGGTTCAGAGCAGGGTCACATAATAGTTGCAACTGGCAACTGAACTCTGGAGGGGCCCCTCAGGAAGCACTACAGGAAATGGCTACTAATGATGAGCCTGAACTTTTGAACCTGGTAAGTAGTTTCAGTTTTGCTAAGATCGTATTTCTGCAATTTTGCGCTTATTCGCGGGGCGCGAAGTTGTACTGGGAAGCCGCGAACTCACGCGAACAGTGCGAGCAAGCCATGAAATCCGCTGCTCGCGGATTTGCGGATTTTGCGGGAGATTCGCGAATCTCGCGGATTGCGAATTTACAGAAAATCCGCAAAATCCGCGAGCGAAACGGATTTTCCGCCCATGCTTAGTGGCAATCCACCCGACATTCTAATGGGCTCCTTAGTATTTATAGCAGTTGCAGTAGCACAATTATGTGTTGCTTCAGTATGGCTCCAACCTGATGCCCCATCGTTTGAGATGTGGCGAGCGAAGTTCTACAATATTTTTAATTTGGAATATAGGCTGTACTGTTTAAAATCATGAAAGAGGAAAAAATTGGGGATTCAGATTTGCGGTCCCATGCTCGATCATATGGAGATAACTGTTTTAATATAACTAATTTCTATATTGTGGAATTTAATTTTGAATTTGATTTTTTCAGTGATTTTATTGTTTACGTGATTGAATTTGATCTATATGCTATGAATTGAACAATACAAAATAAAAAAAGAGAACTGTCTTGGTATCGGGTTAGAAGTTATCACCCAGCGCTGACTAGTAACCATTCCACAATTACCCCCATTGAACTGCTGGACATGGAGGAAAACTAGAAGAGGACAAACCTATTGCTGTATCAATCAGGAAGCAGTCTGAGTTCTGGATCTGCTTTCCCTTATAACTCAGCTCTGTAAGGGTTATACAAAATGGATTGCTATAGCCTCATTAAGACAAAAGGCAGAAGAAAGTATAATCAGCAGACCAGTTAGGACTGGGATCCATGGTTGAAGCCCTGATTGAAGAAAATGGTTGAGTCTACTCTCCAATTCTTGATTTACATGAGACCCTACAAGCATTATACTATATCAATAGAAGGGAGGCAAGATAGTTGATCATTTGATCAACGGACACAATTTACCACTCAGAGTGGTGGAAGGTCCAGTAACAGCTTGTGTCCGTATCTAGCACTGGGAATACAAAAAGGGGGTTGCTGTACTGTTCCTATGGAGAGCTAGGGAAGATTTAACTGGCGTGACCAAAGGTGTTAGAGTAACACCCTGGGGCATCCATTTTGTTGGATGTAGTTGCCTCACACACCCAGAAGGGTGTCATGCTTCATCATAGGCGGTTGCTCCTCGTCGGGGAGGCGGTGCAATCCCCGACGGGCTCACCTCAACGAGGGGCTCTTTGGCGGAGATCTTTTTATCCAACAGCCTTATGGTGAGGTGGGGGTGTGTGGGCAGGACAAGGTGTAGTTGCGTGAGGGATATTAAAAATGTAGCAAGGGGTACCGGAATTCACTTTATTCTGGGGGTCCCCTGGCTGCAGTTAAAAAGTGGGGTTAGCTCGCTAGGTGTCAACAGGTTAGGTCGGGTGACCCTAGATGAGACTAAGAGTGAAGATGGTTGACATGTTTCTCACAGTGGGTATAGTCACCCGCGATTCATCAGGACCTTAACAAAGTGAAGGGAAACATGCTAGTGTCATGTGTGTGATTTAAGTTACCTCTGTGGGTTCTCCTATGCCTAATGGTCAAGGACTATGTGCCACATGAGGGGTCGGCGGGACAAAACATCAGGGATGAGCCTAGGGGTTTAGCTCTGATCTCCTGTGTCCGCGTAGTCAGACCTACCCTTCTCCGCCGAGCTCGGTGTTAAGACCATAGGAGTCTTTAATATTTTGAAAAAATGGCAGAAGAGGCTGTCCATCCAAATTCTTACCCGGTACTGGTTGTATTTGAAGAAAGACTACCAAACCTTAGCCAGTCCACCACAACTCCATGACATTTGACCTAATGTGCAACTGATTAGTTTCACACTGAATAATAGTAAAAATGACATAACCACAAGCCAGCCATCCTGACCAGGGTACAATAAATATGTCAAAAAATGTAATTCACACATTTGTTAGCACATCTGAGGCACTGATCATTACTTTCAGTGAATTAAGGTGTGTGAATTGTGCGCAATTTACATTTGTGTAATTACGCAAAATTTCAGTAAAATTATGCTGCTGGAAATTTGCCATTTCTGCAGGATCGGCATGAAATGGTTTTTGCCTTTTTGCTGTGTTTGTGCTCCTCCTGTCAACATGCTAAAATTGGTATACACCTGATGGGCATATTTAACTCACCTATAGGTCTATAGTAAATGGAACCAATATGTACCCTGGGCCTGTAGGTTAAATGCCATAAGTTGACTGCAACATCCATTGTGCCATTCATTACAGTTCTAAAAATGTGATATTGTATTGTCAACATTTAATGAACTGTATTCTTCAAAGTGTGTGCATTTTTCTCATTTACATTATACTCTTCATTAAGAAAGGCTTTTATGGCTTTTGTAGTTTAACTCTCTTGGAATTATGAGAAACTTTAAGATTGTCATTCGTCCTCCAGAATACAACATCTTTGTCACTATAACACTGTCAAATGAATGATGTGCTACAGTCACCACTTATTTATTTAGTGGAAATAGTTTTTGTATAAAAACTTGTTACAGGAATAAGAAGCTTTATAATGGTGAAACAAAGGAAAGACCATTGCAAGATCAGTAAACTAGCACATACATTTGAATATCTATAAATAACCATAAACCGGCACATACATTTAAATATTTATATATAACATTTAACCTACTAAATATCGTAGTGAAATGTGGCATCCTTGATTCTAATTTTCCATTGTGAGCTAGTCGTAAGAACTAAACAACAAAAGAGATTCTTGATGATTTGGTCAGGTGACATCACTATATTAGAGACTTTTTAAACTGGTTAAAGAACAGGTCCGGCGACATGCAATTAACAATGACATACAGCAGAGAAGAGATAATTTTTTAGATATTGTCATCAAGGTCATGGACAATGTGCAATACATAACGATCTATTACATAAAAGCTGAGAAAAATAATTCACTAGGATTCACCGGCCACCATACCTGGGGCATTAGGGACAATTTGCCCTACAATAAATTCTAACACATTTATAGAATCTATGCCCTTAGAGGGCATTACTTTATGGAATCAGACATCCTCATTGATAAATTACAGGATTGAGACTAACCTAAAGGATTACTCAGAGATCCCAGAAAGAGGGCTTGGTACTGCCAGAGAAAGGCATTATTGGAACCCAGGCACCGTGAGAATAACAGTACTAACAGATTAGTATGTGTCACAACATTCTGCACTAGCAGCAATTAAATTAAAAAGGTGATCAACAAACACTAGTAAGTAGTCCAAGATGAGCTAGGCACCAATGAGAATCCACCCTTTGCGTATAAGAGAGGGCAGAACGTCAGAGATAATGTGGTAAATTCCCTACTAACATCCCCTGAACAATCAGACCTGCATACACTCCTTAGCCTACCTCCAATCAATGGACATTATAATTGTGGGAGATATATAGCTTGTGACCTAAAGTATGATACCAAAGAGGTTCAGCACCAAGACCATAAGATCGCTCTAAATGTTTTCACTAACTGTAACAGAACAGTTGTGCTCTACATGTTGAAATGCCCTTGTGATCTAGAATGTGTAAACCAGGCTAGAAAAAAGTTAAAACCATGGATTTTCCAAATCTGCAGCCAGATAAGATGTGAGACTCTGGGAGCATCTCTAGTAGAACACTTCCAAGTATTAAAACACCAGGCAAATGAGACTAGATGGATGAATCTAGAAAAAGTCATGCACAACCCATGGGGAGATTTCAATGCCACCTTAAATCTGAGAGAATGCAGATGGCTAAACACGGTAAATAGTGGGTTGAACAAATATGAAGAATCAGCAGAGAAGTGGTCTGTTTTATCAATGGCTGAAATTTCTAATCGTTACAAGCCACACATTGTATTGTGTCCTTACAATTATAGATAATTGTTGGAAGTGATTTAATATGTCAGTAGAACATATAGTCGTTAGGAAATCATTTTGCGTGGCCTCTGAGGGAGCAGACAGTGTCCAGAGAACCATTGCCTGCTCCCCCAATGTCCTCTGAAAAGGGAATCATTTTTTATAGGCAACACCTGTCATTTTACCCAGCACGTGCAGCTCTGTATTTGAGAATGCACATGCAGGGACTGAGGATTGTTCCAGTTGTTCACCAGTAATCTTCGTTACTTTAAGTCCAATCTTCCGTGCTACAGTCCTTACCTGCAAAATTATATCGCCGTCCTGAAGTACCAGTTACCTATCTGACATCAAAAATCCTTCCAATATGGCTGCCACCACCCAAAGTTCACATTGTTTGCTGCCACACACTAGCAATATTCTCATTGCTTCCAAAACACTAGCACGTGAGAACCTCGTCCATCTTGGTAGATGATTATTCTTCCCAAGTCATATGCCTACTGTTGTCTCTAATCTAGTGGAAATTCCTGCTTGCACGCCACAATAGAAGCGGACGGAAACAGGAGAAGAGTTAAGTGTACCATCTGGTGGATTACTCTTTTCCCCAATAGGGCCCTTTTGTTTTAATTTGCACTGATTCATGCTTATTATTAATAGAAACCTGCTGATGGATGCGACATATTTAAAACAAACATGTTGACATCTTAAATGGTTATTGAGGCATATGCAGGATTTGCTTCCCCTAATCCTGTATATGATATTGTTTACTTGGCCTCTCCATACTTGACAGGTGAGTTCACTATCCCCAAGCGGATCAGTGTTATTTTTCAAAGGGGGGACAGCCATTACAACGCGATTTTTACCACGGATACCATTACATTGCATCCGCTTTTACAACGCATGCGATGTTATGGCTATCCATGTCCTTGTGGGGAAACTGAGGCGGTTTCCTCACAACGACGTGGACCTCTGACGACACAGGAAGCAGGAACCGGGAGCAGAGACGGCGAAGCTGGAACTATGAGGTAAGGCTGATTGTGCTTGGGGTGGGGGCAGTGGTTTAGGGTAGGGTAGTGTAGTGTAGGGGTGAGAGTAGTGTGGGTAGTGTAGTAGTGTTTTAGAGTTAGGAGTAGAGTAGGGGTGGGAGTAGTGTAGCGTTTTAAGGTTGTAATGTAGTAGTGTTTTAGGGTTTAGGGGTGGGAGTAGTGTGGGTAGTGTAGTACTGTTTTAGGGTAGGGTAGTGGTGGGAGTAGTGTGGGTAGTGTTGTAGTGTAGTAGTATTTTAGTGTTAGGGGTAGTGTATGGGTGGGAGTAGTGTGGGTAGTGAAGTAGTGTTTTAGGGTTTAGGGTAGTGTAGAGGTGGGATTAGGTTGGGTAGTGTAGTGTAGAAGTGTTTTAGGGTGTAGGGCAGTGTAGGGGTGGGAGTAGCGTGGGTAGTGTAGTAGAGATTTAGGGTTTAGAGTAGTATATTGTTGGGAGTAGTGTGGGTAGTGTTGTAGTGTAGTAGTGTTTTAGGGTTTAGGGGTGGGAGTAATATGGGTAGTGTAGAAGTGTTTTAGGGTTTAGGGTAGTGTAGGGGTGGGAGTAGTGTGGGTAGTGTTGTAGTGTGGTAGATATTTTAGGGTTTAGGGTAGTGTAGGGGTAGCAGTAGTGTGGGTAGTGTTATAGTGTAGTAGTGTTTTAGGGTTAGAGGTAGTGTAGGGGTGGAAGTAGTGTGGGTAGTGTTGTAGTGTAGTAGTGTTTTAGGGTTAGGGGTAGTGTAGGGGTGGGAGTAGTGTGGGTAGTATTGTAGTGTAGTAGTGTTTTATGGTTTAGGGTAGTGTAGGGGTGGGAGTAGTGTGGATAGTGTTGTAGTGTAGTAGTGTTTTAGGGTTTAGGGTAGTGTAGGGGTGGGAGTAGTGTGGGTAGTGTTGTAGTGCAGTAGTGTTTTAAGGTTTAGGGTAGTATAGTGGTGGGAGTAGTCTGGGTAGTGTTGTAGTGTAGTAGTATTTTCGGGTTAGGGGTGGGAGTAGTGTGTGTAGTGTTGTAGTGTAGTAGTGTTTTAGTGTTAGGGGTAGTGTATGGGTGGGAGTAGTGTAGGTAGTGTAGTAGTGTTTTAGGGTTTAGGGTAGGGTAGGGGTGGGAGTAGTGTGGGTAGTGTTGTAGTGTAGTAGTGCTTTAGGGTTAGGGGTAGTGTAGGGGTGGGAGTAGTATAGGTAGTGTAGTAGTGTTTTAGGTGTTTAGGGTAGTGTAGGGGTGGGAGTTGTGTGGGTAGTGTTGTAGTGTACTAGTGTTTTAGGGTTAGGGGTAGTGTAGGGGTGGGAGCAGTGTGGGTAGTGTAGTAGTGTTTTAGGGTTAGGGGTAGTGAAGAGGTGGGAGTAGTGTTTTGTGTAGGTGTAGGGGCAGGGTTGTCACTTACCTTGCATACTTTTACCACGAGTATAGCTTTACCACGCATGCCTTTGCGTTGTAATGGCATGCGTGGTAAAGGCAAACTCGTGGTAAAAGTATGCGATGTAATAGCATGCGTTGTCATTGACATCGCGTAGTAATACCCGCACTTACGACAATATTCTCCCTCAAAGGGTTTATGGGTTGGCTTCGAAACATTTTAAATGACGCTAGTTCATGTCCTTGATGGTAATTAAGGCACTGCTTGGTGCAAAAACCTTTTACCAGCATATTATAAAAGCAGATTTCTTGAAGTGGTAATGTGTGTAAAGAAATGTTTGTGCATATTTTCTGTGTGTCATTTCTTTGTAAGGGTGAGATATGTTTTTTTGAGTTGTAATTTAGTGGTGCATTTTTTTATTGTGCTTTATATACTGTGGTTGAGGTGTGTTCCCATTTTGCCTGTTTTGTTGTGATGTGCTTATTATGTTTTAATTGTGTTGTTATGTTATTCTTTGTATGTTACTGCGTTATGCTGGTGAAGTCAACAGATACTGCTACTGTTCCAGTCAGTTGCAGCTGATGCCTTTATAGGTCCTGTCAGAAGCACTGTCTATGGTGCAAGAGTAGCTCAACCCAAAACTATCGTAGACATCTGTCTTAAATTAACACTTTCGGTGCTCGCTTTAAGTTACACGGCCATCCATGTCAGAATGTCAAAATGCATGTTTGTCAGAATATGCCTACAATGGTGGTTTCATTTCCTCCGTCTAGTGCAAAGAAGCTATATTAATTTTGTTCATAAGTGAATTCAGTGTCTTGCCATCCTGCACTGGCATGCAATGAGCAAGTCAACCAGAGACATCTTCAATAAAGCCTTAGTAAAGCCAACAGGTTTCACCTATGCGAGATCTATAGGCTTTGTCAATGTGTTTTTATTTAGTCATGTGTTAAAGCAGCGGCTGCTGGGCAGCATAGCTGAAAGTAAAAATAAAGCTATGATGCATTCAATGCAGGCCCATCATAGCTTTTTTCTAAATTTCAATCATGCTGCACAGTGGCCATGATGCTGTACAACATTGATAAAAAAACACATTGGCAAAGCTAAATACCTCTTGTGTACGTGAGAGTTATTTAGATTTGTGAATGGATTTTTGTGTGGTAGGAGCGGTGCTGGTGGGAACAGTGGGTAGTCGGTCAGTGGGGGGGTGGTTGGTGTGAGGGACAAGTGGGACTGTTAAGCAACAACGGATGAGTGGGGGTAGTGATGTGTGTCATGAGCCAAGCCACAGCAGGGGGCAGGGAAGAAACAACAGGTAAGCAACAAAGGTAGAAGCAATGATGCAGTGGAGGAGGCATGGGGAAAGCATAAACATGGGGCAAGCAACAATGTTGAAAGGGGAAGTAGCAATGATGAACCAAGCAAGAACGCGTGAGGGGGCAAGCTACAAAATAAGGAGGGAGGTGGGGCAGTGGGGCAGTGGAACAAGCATCAACAACAGTGATGAGGGAAGAACAAAAAAAGCACTGGCAAAGCAAATAGGTCTTGGCAATGCCCAAGTTATTGGTCTTGTCAATGTGAATGTCTTTTAGTCATGTTGTCTAGCAGCTGAAAGTTACTGGAAGCCCAGAATCATAGGATGTTGAGCCGACGCCAAGTCTCTTAGCCTCCCCCATGTTGAGGTTTTGTCCTGCCCCTCCTAACACAAAAAAATGCTATGATGTAGCCTGCACTAGCGGCATCATAGCGCCTTTTTTCAGTGACTTTTAGCCACACTGAACAGCATATGTGCTGCTAGATAACATTCACAGTGACAAGGCCAATAGCTCAGACATTGTTGAGATCTATTGGCTTGCCAATACTTGTTCGGTGTTGAAGGGGTCTTAATAAACAAATGTGGAAGTGATAGTGAAAAACAGCTGAGGAACTGTGAAGTGAAGCAAAGTTGTGGCGTAATGGCTAGAGCTGCCTACAGGGGAAATGGGTAGCCAGGTTAAATCACGCGGCCAGCTGAACAATTTGTGATTCTGGGCAAAGCACTTACACTTTCCCCTGGCTATAACAGTTAATGTGTAATTTTGTAATGTAACTGGTGAACACTGAAAGTGCTTCAATACCATCCGCAGGTATTAGCACTATGGCAAAATGGAGGATGGAACAAGCGATCCAATACCCGTGGATCATGCCAAAAAAAAGAAAAAAGCACTAAAGGCACTGGTGACTGAGATACTCCCATTTTTACTCCTAGTAGTTTCTCTCTAATGCAGTTAACTCTAATTATTGTTGATGTTTCTAAGTGAAACACCAGCTAAGATCTCAGGAAAGGCCAATTTATCTAATATGGTCTGCATTCCATAAACTGTGTGATTTCCTTAAAAATAGTACATCTGGAGGTACTTTGCCTAGTAAATACTTTCATAGCATTCATTATAAATGTAAGAAACTGGATTATTATTTTGGGCGAGTGACTATACACCTCAAAAAATAATCACAACCCTTGTCAGATTGAAATCCATAAATCACTAAAATAACCTGAGCTCAACTCTCTGGTAGCTATGGCACAGAGCAGACAACTTAAGTCAATATGTAAACTGGTTATGCAGTACTAAAAGAGTAATACAGTCAAAATACAAAATAATAAAAATCCCAAACCAAAATATTAAAACAGGGTAACCTTTAATAAGCAAAATGGCACCAAAATGACAGGACTCCATTAAGAAAACCAGAGACATGAATGTAAATGCTTTAAGTTTAAATAGCACCAAGAAACACTAAGCATCAATGAAAGACTGTGGTTACAGTAGACGGAGACCCAGGCACATTTTCAGGCAAACTGCGATGGAGCGTGGGTCAGATGCACTAATCAGGTTCATCCCAGTCAAAGATTTTACTTTCTGACTTCAATCACAGGAGTACACATAAAACGGTCCCTCAGAATGTCAGGGGAAGCACTTAAAGACTCACAGAGTGTCACACAGATGTCTACACTAGAGACTGCTCCAATTCCAGTTGCCACTCATCAGTTAGGTTCTTTCAGGAAAAGGCCTCTTGTAGCTTGTTGACTCCCTGTAGCCAGTATCAATCCAGGAGTTCACCTACATCTAATAGTAATATAATGTTTGAGGCAGCCACAGTAACCACAATTAACCAAGAGTTGGAAATCAATTAGGAAAAAGAGTAGGAGCCTTCAACAGGCAGACAGTGGATACACAAAATATGTCTTTCCATCCTGTTCTCTACCTTTTAAGGGTTGTCTAAGTGCTATCTGTAAACCAAGACATAGACTTCTGGTAGGAAAGAAGGAGAGTCCTTCATCAAGCAGACAGTGGCCTACACAAAAAATACCATTGGCATTCCGTTCTCTCCATTTCAAGTATGCCCCAAGAGTTACATGTGGCTCAACAGACCTGTTAAGCAGAATTTGACACTCTGCTGTAAAAAGTTCATGGACGCCACCCTGCATATTCTGCTGAACTCGTCAAATTCATTTCTGCCCATTCAAGTTATGATATTGTTTGCTCCTGGGAGGCATTTCACACAAAACAGGTTCACATCCATTCAAGGCTAATACCTAGCTAACAGACGCTAGAGAGGCAATACAAATTAGCCTTCAAAAATTCAGGCAGGGAAAAGGTGACTTTCTAAAAGTCACTTTAACTTAATATTTATTAGAAATCAGATTTCACAGTCAAGTTAGATTTTTAATAACTATTAAAAATAGTTGTTCCATTATTCTTCTAGCTGGTTTGCTCCCGAGATGCAGTATTAGTATTTTGATCTGTAGTCTGGTTTTCTACATAGGACAACTAAGACTGCAACAGTGAAAATAACTTTTGGGTGCTAGTCCTCCTAAGGACACAATACCATTAGATTTCTACATGTCTTACTTTTAAATACCATGCACCCTGCATTCTGGGCTACAAGGCCTACTTGGGGTGACACAATAGTATTTCAAAGGGCGTTTTTTACCTGTCAAAAGGGTTTATTTTTACAGGTCACAGTGTTATGCACTGCTACAGTCAGGTTGTAGTGGTAAGCCAGAAGCCATGTTCATACTGCCACTATGTTGGATGGCACAGCGCCAAGACGCCTTTGGGTATTCGAGCGCTATATACATTTCACATTCTAAACACGATAAGTGCTGCAGTCAACTAGTTTACCAGGGTCTTGGGTGCATTTTGTACCACATACCCAGGATTTATAGGTAAGTAAAATATACCAATAATGAGTATATGAATTAGACCAGGTCTGAAGGGTGGGGCAAAGACATTGTATCCCTGCTTAGCAGGGTTAAAGTGCACATAGTAATAACACCAGCAAAATATAGAGTCCAGAAAAAAAGCAAACTTTCCAGGGTGACAGCACAAAAAAGGCTTTCATGTAAACAGCAGAGGGGGTAAATGTCATTAAAGGATTAGCCAATGGCTCATAAATATTAGGGGTGTACAGAATTGCGAAATTGTCCTTACAGAATATGCTTAAATCTTGCAAAATGTTACATGTATTATGCACAATACATTATGCTGCTGGACTGAAAGAAAAAAATCTCTCGAGACTAGTTCGAGCAAACAATGTCTTGCTGTCACAACACACATGAGCTTCACAATTCCTGCAAGATATATTCTACTCAAACAATCTTGTGGGGATAGAAATTAAACCAAAACGCATGATTTTAAAGGGGGAATATAATGCAAAATACATGAAAATCTGGAATTACATAACATTTTGCGTACATTTTTTTTAAAAAACACCCAGGCCTAAAATATCTGGGCCACATATACATGTTAAAAATATTAATCCTTGAGTATCCATCAGAAATAAAAACTTGTAAATTCACATTTTGTACATGGGAAAGGATGGAATGGATTCATAAAATAATCTAATTTAGAGCAGTTCATAAAGATTAACATTAGGAATTCAAATAACCTGGAGTTTCATGTACACAAATAAAACTACATTTGCTTGTTTCTGTGCTTTATGAACTATTCACATTGCCTTTTTAGGGAAGTGCTGGGGAGTTATTTACAGAAGCTAGGCCAGCCGGATTAGGGAACCAAAGGCAACCGATAAAAATGTTCAAACCAGCTTCCACTCTTCTCCTCTTAGCTGTATTTCTGTCTTACCATGTATACATGATTTCCATGTATACATGGAAAAAGGATGTGGCGTGACAACCAGCTGCCGACGTTGGAACTGGGGGACCGGGTTTGAGTCTCGGCATCGGTTCAACATTCTGGGAAAATCACTTAGGGCCATATGTATAAAGCCTTTTGCGATTCGTTAAGGTCAAAATTCGCAGAATTTCGGCCTTAGCGAATCGCAAACGGCCTTTTTACCGATTTTGAAATGTATGAAAGATTAGCAAAATAAGGAATCGCAAAAAATTGCGATTCCTTATTTTGCTTAAGCATTAAAGGAATCACAATTTTGCGATTCCTTAAATGCTATGTATGAAGCTTTTCAAAATTGCGAATTCAGGTTTAGAAATCGCAAATTACCACCAACTTGTAGTTGGTGGTAATTTGCGATTTCTTGTAAATATGCACTATTGTGCATTTGTGAGGGTGGCATATGACGTACATACATGCCCATTGGGCATGTATGTGCGCCATATGCACACACATGTAATTTTCAGGGGTGCAGCAGGGTGTCCTTGAGACACCCCTGCACCCTTGAAATAATTCTCAAATTGCGATTAGCAAATTGAGAATTCGCAAATTGAGAATTATTTCACAGTCATTTCTATGGGCCTCCTGGCCCGTAGAAATGAATGGGAAATGATTGCTTATTTGCGAATTCGCAAATTGCGCATTCGCAAATAAGGAATAATTGGAAATCGCTAAAAAATAGCGATTTTCTACATACATACCAATTTGCGATTTCTAAATAGCGATTCCTTAAAAATCACTATTTAGAAATCGCAAATGGTGATGATGATACATATGGCCCTTAATCTCCACGTGCATACAAAAAATTTAATATGTCCTTGTGTAATGTAACTGGTGCTCATGCAAAGCGCTCCAATACCTTCGGTCAAGATCGCGCTATATAAAACAGCAAATAAATACATTATCTATCGTTCTCTCTCCTCCTTTTTTTATACTTTGATTTCTTGCTCTCTCCATTCCTGCCTAGTTCGTCCCACTTTCTGTCTCTCACCCCTCCTCCGACCCGCCTTCTGAAACTAACCAGGTAAAGGAACAGGGGCACCAACAAGAGACCTGGGCTTTTAGAACAACCTCCAATGGCTTCAGCCCACCGGGAAAAGACTATGTGGAATGAAATGCAAGCCCTGAAGCCCGCCTTCCCCCCTACACTACCTGCACCATAGGTTCCTCTTGCTGTTAAGCTTCAAGTTCCTGCTTTTGTCTGTCAGAAGTTTGCAAACAGCAACAGCTGTTCTATTGCAATAACAGTTGGGAACAAAAAGTAGCAGGCTCATGCTGTTAAACAGATGGAAATCCGTCAACACCTTTAGAATCAAAAGACTCCTTAACTAATAACATGTGAACTGCAAATAGTCAAATATCCTCGATTGTCTGGCAATGCAGCGGTCCATTCTTTGCCCTCTACAAGCACGCCATGACAACTGCTAAGCTTAGCTATGACTAAACAATCAAGCTACGGTAGTGACGCACATGCATTAATTCAAGTATATAGTAGAAAAAGGTCAAAACAGCATGCAGACGTGCTGATTGTGAACATGCCCACACACACACCACGAAAAGACTATTTTCGTAGACCTCAATTGCAATGCAAGAATTTTCAGTGGTCATTAAAGACATTTTTCGTCCATGGCAGGATAATGATGCAAGGTGGAAAATGATTACAGCAGCCTGCTATCCTATGGAATAATAAGGGAGTGGAACTTAAAGACCATGAAGCCAGGCAGGCTATGAGGCTACTAGAACATTCCATCCCCGGAGGGTGGAATATCCTGATAAAATAAACTGATGGGCGCCACCCCACCTAAGGGGCATGGCGCGTTTAGTGGCAGCAAAAGGCCCCAATAAATTTAGGAATCCCTTCCGAGTCGGGAGACCAGGAAGTGGGTAGTCAGGCAGACCGGATGCGCGTCGTGTGATGACCTGGAAGGGAATTACTGGCGGGGGGGGGGTTAAAAGGCAAAGGGGCGGTAGCTGCGCCCTCTTTGTCCACTTTCCTGCATGAGGGTCGGAGGTCGCGTAGGAGTTACTGAGGGACCGTGTGCGGCATCGTCGGTCTGAAGTGGAGCGACCGCGTGACCCAAGTTGCAGGTGAGAGGGCCTCACAGTGTTGTGCATGTGCGTATGGGTCGAGGCATTTAGTGCGATTCGGGATTGCGCGAGTGAGACTCAGCGTGCGCGTGGGGTACGAGTTGTTGGGTTGAGTCTGTTGTGTGAGTACGAGTCGTTGTGTGGGTACGTCTCGTAGCATGCGAGTTGCCGTGTGCGCGTTGTTGGGAGCACGTCAAACCATGTGTGCAGTAGTGGCCAAGTCACAGCATACGCGCCACAGTGTGCGAGCCGTAGAGGTGGGAGTGCGAGTTGTTGATGCAATCCGGGGAGGTGTACGCTTCGTGTGCGGTAGTGGCCAAGTCACAGCGTACGCGCCGCAGTGTGCCAGCCGTAGAGGTGGGAGTGCGAGTCGTTGATACAATCCTTGGAGGTGTACGCTTCGTTTGTGGTTCTTGGGTGCGAGTCGGGGCGTAAGTGCGGCATTGTGTGAGACGAGTCGTAGGAGACAAGTAGAGTTGTGCGAGGCTGCTGTTGTGCGCGACTCTGGGGTGCAACTCGTTCGTGCGAGGCGGACGGATAGGCGCTATGGCTACAAAGACGATGCAGTGTCGGGGGCGCTCTATGGTCAAAAATGGTACGTGCAAGAGTACGCCTAATGGCGAGTAAAGGATGCGGTGCGCTGCGATGGATAGGCACTGGCAGTTATAATGCTGACCTTGCTGAGTAGGGAGCGCGAGAAGGAGAACGTGGCGAGGGGGACAGGCACAGTGGTGGGCACTACTGGAGTAGAAATGGAACACCAATGGGGGTTGAAGGTGTAAAGGCCTGAGATGGCGGAACACATTAACGGGTGAATGCCAGTATAAACTTTGAGACTTTCACCTGCTTCCTGGAATGAGCAGCCAAGCAAATGGTGGGTTCAGATGGATTTGTTCAGTAACTTGATGACTTTATGTATCTGGGTCCACCAGATTCCTCTCTCTGAAACCAGAATTTGCAGGGCTTCATAGCCATATCCAAGGCTCTGGGTGTTCCATTACCTTGAGGTAAAATGGAGGGCCCCAACACCAAAATTTCCTTTCTGGGAATTGAGACTGATTCCAGTCCTAGGAAGCTGGTTTCCGGTCCAGGGAAGGCATGGCTTGGCGGTTCGGGCTGGACTGTTCCCACGAAGCACAGGGTCAGACTGATTTGCATATGGCCATGTCTGAACTGGGGTGGCAGAGTGGGCTAAAGAACGGTGATGGATTAAACTCAGATCTGTTGACTGGGTGTGAGTGTTTGATTGGTTCAGATGCTCCGTCCATCACCACCTCCTTTTGTACCGCTTTGTTCGCCATAAGTTGGCAGGGTATGCTCAGACGTGAGTCCCTTGCTCACTTTACCACTGGATTCAAGCAAGCCTGGCTGAAGACGGCTGTAATGCCAGAAACCGGTACTAGGAAGCTTGTTTCCGGTCCAGGGAAGGCATGGCTTGGCGGTTCGGGCTGGACTGTTCCCATGAGGCTCAGGGTCAGACTGATTTGCATATGGCCATGTCTGAACTGGGGTGGCAGAGTGGGCTAAAGAACGGTGATGGATTAAACTCAGATCTGTTGACTAGGTGTGAGTGTTTGATTGGTTCAGATGCTCCGTCCATCACCACCCCCTTTGTACCGCTTTGTTCGCCATAAGTTGGCAGGGTATGCTCAGACGTGAGTCCCTTGCTCACTTTGCCACTGGATTCAAGCAAGCCTGGCTGAAGACGGCTGCAATGCCAGAGACCGGTCCTAGGAGGCTTGTTTCTGATCCAGGGCAGGCATGGGTTGGCGGTTCGGGCTGGACTGTTCCCATGAGGCACAGGGTCAGACTGATTTGCATGTTGCCATGTCTGAACTGGGGTGGCAGAGTGGGCTAAAGAACGGTGATGGATTAAACTCAGAATTGTTGACTGGGTGTGAATGTTTGATTGGTTCAGATTCTCCGTCCAACACCACCCCCTTTTGTACCGCTTTGTTCGCCGTAAATTGGCAGGGTATGCTCAGACGTGAGTCACTTGCTCACTTTGCCACTGGATTCAAGCAAGCCTAGCTGAAGACCTGCTGTAATGCCAGAAACCGGTCCTAGGAAGCTTGTTTCCGGTTCAGGGAAGGCAAGGCTTGGCGGTTCGGGCTGGACTGTTTCCATGAGGCACAGGGTCAGACTGATTTGCATGTGGCCATGTTTGAACTGGGGTGGCAGAGTGGGCTAAAGAACGGTGATGGATTAAACTCAGATCTGTTGACTGGAAGTGAGTGTTTGATTGGTTCAGATGGTCCGCCCATCACCACCCCCTTTTGTAGGACAATGTCACGTCAGATCATCACCACACAAGGCTGTCCAAAGAAGTTAGGGATAATTTGGGCCACTTTCTTGCAGAATTTCAGTGGAACACTCATCTGGCGCCAACCAGTCACTTCCAATGCCGACTTGGAGTATTACACAGATCCAGGTGATAGTGTGCCGTTTGGGGCAATATTTCACAATAAGTGATGTATGGAGTGGTGGCCACTGCACTTGTACGAAGTGGGCTTCACAAAGAATGTAACATTCTTGGAGTTGTTGCCCATAATAACAGCCATAAAGATTTGGGGGAAGGATTTTCAGGCCAGCAAATATTTTTGGGGTCTGAGATCATGTCAGCAGTGGATGCCATTAACAATCAAAGTGCGCAGTGCCTTTTCGTGCTAAGGTTGCTCAAGGAGGTAGTCTTCTCCTGCTTACATCACAATATTCACTTTATGACAAAGCATATTCCAGGGTTAGATAATATCCGTGCTGATGCCTTGTATCATTCCAGATTAGCAGAATTCATGGCTCCGCTGCTGGATGCATAGCAGAAGCAGACATTTTTCCCGGAGTCCCTATGGGGACAGGGTGCCATTTCTCCTGGAACTGTTCACAGCAGCAACCGCCCCAAGAACAAAGAAGGCTTGGGAGAAGGCGGTGCAGAAGTTCCTATCTAACACCTTTTGTTTCAAGAAATATCCTCAGATTCATTCAGGCTCAGAATGGATTGGGTAAATTGTCTGGGTAAGTCAAGAAGCAGTTAGCAGCTATCTCTTATGTCGCACAAGTAAGAGGAGAGCGGGATCCAACAAAATTATTTCTAGTGAGAAAGGCAATGCAGGGGTGGAGTAGGCTGTGTCTAGTGGCCTTAGTTTCAAGGCACCCTATAGTCACTGAAAGACTGGGGATTTTACTACATATGTTGCCCACTGTGTGCACTTCTCCTTATGAAACACCACAATTTGGTCTGGGATGATCTTTAACTTTCTTTGGGGCTTTTAGGTTTCGGAGTTAGCAGCTCGAGCACGCCGTGACAACCCCCAAGGGTAAAGTGGGCAGACAAAATCTTACAAGAACATAGCCTGTCCATCAAAATTCAGAGATCAAAGATGGACTTGATGGTGTTATGGTTTTATCTAGGACCCTAATTAAATATTTCATATTTAGTAATAGCCAATGCAAACCAAATGCGGCAAGTCTACTTCCTTAGACTCCTAGAAACCACAACGAGTTCTTACAACATACCAAACCTCCAGAAACCTGGGAGTTCCCCGTGCTTTTGTTTTGATTTGTCCTAGAACTCCTGCGAGCACTAAAAGAATGACCAGTTCTTAGTGACATCTTTTTATTGACGTCTTATGTCCAACCTTACGTCAAACACGGCACCTTCCAGGTATAAATATACCAGCGTTTGCCTTAAGCAACACACAGTGGTGTGGAGCAGAGCGGCTATCTACTTATCCGAAGCCCAGCTGATGCGAGTGCCGAAGGAAGCCGTCCCTTCCACTTGACGCACTGAGAAAGACGCTGTCTTTTTCTCCTGCCGAGAAAATCCAGCTCCGGTGTTTCCAGCCACCCTTGCGGGTTACTGGGAGATCGAGTCCTGAGAGCGAGATACAAGACCTCCTCCATTCTAAAACCAAGGTACGGAGCTGATTAGATCCCTAGAGAATTCTTGAGTCAAAATCTTGGCAAAAACTAGCTTAACTTAAACTGAAACTCATTTACTCCTTCCCACGAACTAGGCTTAGGTTAGGTACACCGGGGTAGGCGTATCTTAGAAGCACCAGTTGAGTACGTTTAGTCAAACTTTTATCATTGTATGTTACTGTATATATTTTATACCTTTTAAGTATCATATGGCTCAGAAACCATATCAATGCTTTTACAGTATTATTTCATAATACTCCTTTTACTGTACGCACTTTACTTCATAACAAGTATTGCAATTGTGGCAATTCATTTCTCTTGCATGAGAAAGAAGACTAGTCAATAAATAACACCTTTTATTGAAAACGCCCGTCTCTCTATTTCTCTGCACTCTGGTGAAACTAAGTATGCACAACTGACTGAGTGAAAAAGCTATCTTTTGTTTTCACACGACTCTGGAGATATACTCCTTATTCTGGGGGAGCAAAGTTGTCATGTTTATGCAGTTGTCAGAAGCTGAATCCCTTCTTGTCTAAACAGGGAAGTTCACTCCTCCCTGTTCATTCGAGAAAGTTTCTAGTGACCTCTTGGCTAGCTGGCAAACCTAAATTAAGTCTAACTTATTCAATAGAGACCTAGTCGGCCTCAGTCCTACGTCTAAACTATTGTTTATGTTATTCCAATGCGCAGAGCCTATTGGGAAAATAGGAACTACACTACAATGGGGGAAGGGACATTGGTCCATTTGGCGACTGTCCCTCGTTCCTAGGCTGCTCAGTGATGTTAGTGAGCGAATTCCTGCACTTGGGCGGGTGGCCTCTCACCCAAACCTACTGGTACATGAGGATGGATCTCTGTTGACCCAATTCCAATTTACTAGGATTTGTCAACTAGCCTTAGCCGATCCCATTCATTCAAGATTGGGGCCCTTACATCTGCAAAAGGGATGGGATTGTACTATGATCAAATTCACGCAGTGGGCACTGGAAGCCCAGATGTTTTGAGCACTATTTCAGCCCACATTTGGCTTAGTAAAGGGTAGCAAACACGGGGCAGCAGTGGAAATCCTTCCTTTATAATGGTTTCTCTGTTATATCCCCACAGAGGCATTAATAAAACCCATGCGCACTGGTAAGGGCATTCTTTCGTAAGCAGGGCAGCAGAACCATTTAGTGATCCAGCATGGAGCAGTTGGGCAGAAACAGCAGACCCGGAGCACAGTTGAATTGGCATAGAAGGTTTCAAGTTGGGTCAGATGCTTCCAGGTTTTCAGAAAGACTTAGGCTTCGGGGTACTTTGGGAACCTGATGTACTGGTCATCCATATAGGGGGATATTACCTGGTTTCTCTTTGGAGAGGAGGGGAAATCTGCAACAAACAACAATATTCTGATCAGAAATTATCCCACATGCTGAATGGGGCTACAATGTGTGTCCTAAAGCACTAAACCGCTATGCTAGGAAACTAAACAGATCAGTGAAGAAACTATTTAACCATCACCCTATATTCACAATTAGGAACATATTGTTGCAATCGGAGAGCAAAGATTTATTTGAGAACCATGGGGTCCATTGGTCGAAAAAGGGGACCAATCTTTTTATTCAGATTATTTTAGGGTCATTATTCATGTGAAAATACAATCAGGATGGGGGGACAGTGTTATTGCGGGTAACCTCAACACCCACTGGAGGAAGATCCCTAAGTAATATCTAGGCTGGACAAATTTATGCATGGGTCTAAAGCTGGGTCCTAATTACTATTGATGTGGGTTTGGGGCTGGCTGGAAGGTTTGGTGGACCTGAAGGCAGCCTGGCATTCTAACCCCAACCTGGGGTTGCTCACATCTGGATTTCATTTTTTAGCTGGAAGGGAGGTGGTTGGGTTTGGCCACGGGTGTTTTCCCTTCCCATGTTGATGGCTGTCACTGTATGGAATTTGTTGCTATGCCTGCCAAACAAATTAATTGTAGTGAAAAATCTACTCTGTATCCATATAATTGTGTGCGCAAATATATATCAACCTGACTGCCTTCTCTTTTGGTTTATGTATCTGCTGTTCAAAGAAGAACTGACTTGTCCTCCTTGTCATATTGCATTGTGGCATGATATTTGGAGTACTTTGACTTTAAAAATGTGAAATGATGACAACCTGTTTCTTTACTTTGTTCCATGAAAAGTTAAAAGAGCTATGGCCAACTGATAAACCAATTTAATTTTGTGACGGGAAGTATTGGATGGTGAACCTGCATGCATTTACCATTTATTTGGAAACCAAGGGAGACTCTGGGGCTGCAGATAATTCGACCAGCCCTCCCTCTGCATCTCCAGTGAACCACAAGAGGAGAGAGGTAGGGCAAAAGGCTCAGGGTTTTCTCTTTCCCAGTGCATCTACATCTGTCAAGCCTTTTTACAGCTCATATATTTGGAGGCGGTGCAGTGGCTAGAAACATGGTCAGAGGGCTTAGATTATTGCATTGTAAAATTGATAGCAGTTGGCCTCTGCAAGCCTTCATTGCCACTTCTGCTTCATTGTCTTCAATGTAGCTGTCAACGTTTTGATCTCATGTCAAGGAAGACTGCAGTTGAATGGAAAAGAATACATCATCTCCCAAGGGCTACTCTTGCTCACAAAGTATATCCAGTATTTGGAAAAAAAGCCAAGCATAAGTTACTCCTGGGAACGGCTGTCAAATGCGATAAATTTACTCCACAGAAAATACATTATGGCCCATGCATGTCTGAGGCGTAAAAAGACAGATTTCAATAAAACTCACATGCTTGTAGAAAGTAAATACATTACAGAATGATGAAACATATGAAAAACACCTACTCTCTTTCACTAAAAAGAATTTTCCTCACCAAAATACGCTCAAAAATAGTACTCAATATGATGACAATGTGAGTGCATACCAAAAGGCTTGTCAGAATATTGTATACACTATATACTGACATTTTGTGTTGTTGATCTCATACCGTACTGCATTGTTACAAATTGTAAAATGACAATAAAAAGATTTAAACAAATAAAGGCTTGTCTGAATAACGATCGTTCTAATTGCTAAAAATAGTGCTCCAGTGGGCGTCTCATACATACAGTGTATTATCCTGGTTTGAGCGGAGCACGCCTTTTAACCCCTCCCATGCTCATGACGGAGCCGCTCCGTCATGAGCATCGGCTGAGCTGTGCTCATGACGGAGCGGTTCCGTCATGGCCCTGCCGCCGCGCCTGCGCGGCGCTGATTTCGCACCTGCGCGGCGCGTTCTATTAAGCGGGCGGGGCCATGACGGAACCGCTCCGTCATGAGCACAGAGCAACCGCGGCTCGTGACGGAGCAGCTCCGTCACGAGCATGCGAGCGCCGCTCGGGGCCCCCCCCCTAGCTCTGCGGCGGAATTGCCGCCGCAGCGAAGGGGTTAAAAGGTGCACCTGACGCAAACCAGGAAAATGTTCCATTTTAGGATGAATGCGCTGCCCCCAGGGCAACCCGCCTGCACTTTTCAGGGGTTGCCTGGTGGGTCCATGGTACCCCGTTTCCCCCCTTCCGAGAGCTTCCATCCGGGTGCTCACTGACAGTGCGCCACCCATTGTCAGTGTGCCACCCTCTGTCATTGGTCCTCCCGACAGTCTTTGCTCCTGTGTCTGTAATACAGTGTGGGCGAAGAGGCAAAGGGATTCCCTCATTTACCTTGCCCCCATACAAATGATGGAACACTCTCTGATGATAGCAATGGCCCTTTACATGCGCCAGCGCTATCGGTATTACAGAAGGAGACACACAAGTGTCTGCAGCCCCTTCTGTAATACCAAAGTGCCCTGGGGTGCACAAAGCGGGTGAGGGACTTCTATAATACAGGCCCAAATCTGGAAATCATTGTTAAAATGTAAGAATGACCCCTGGTTGACACACAACTTATAATTTCAATGGTAATGTTATAGGTTTATTAGAGTCCAAGTTGGACACAACGCGGCAGGGGTAGAGGAGGCCCAGCCGTTGCAGCCATAGCTGCGGCCTGTCTCCAAAACCTTTGCTGGTCATACAGAAAGTAAAGGGAGTTTTTCCAGCAACAAGGGAGGAGCACTTTCAGAAAAATTGCAAAATTCTGACCAACCTGCCATACCATCACAGTATGGCAGACCAGTCAGCTGTTGTTCATTTGCAATTATAATTTCCTGGATTGTGGCTTATTTCTAAAAAATGAAAAAGCAATGTCCCTGATGTGCATGCCATTTTCTCTCTGTGCATGAGGCACATTGTTGTTTTTATCTGGTTTGGACATGTATGGCAAGAATGGCAGACGCCGGAGGAAACACAATGTGGGAAACTCGCTCTAATTGGGGAAGGCATTTCAGTGCAAATGGTCTGATGATTCTGCTGCAGCTGGCACGGCTCAAAGGTGTTTCAGACAGTAGAGGGAGGGACCTTTGTTTCTAACACCCTTATCCTTCAGGGGTATGTAACACCCTTATACTTCAGGATAAGGGTGTTATATACCCCAGATAACCCTTGCACACCCCCTTAGTAGAGTGGCTCGAGCAGTCAGGCCAATCTCAGAGGCAATATGTGAAGTATTTATACATAACACACACAGTAACACAGTGAAACCACTACAAATGGACTTCACAAATGTTAGAAAAATAAAGTATATTTATCTAAACCAAACAAGCCGAAAAATACAAAAATGGAACATACACAATTCAATATGTGGCTTTTTAGAGGTTTCAAGCAATATTGTCCATGAAACTCTATGGAAGTGATAATTTTACACTAAGTACCTCAAATGAGTCAAAACCCAAAAGGCAAAACAGCTGCAGAGGAAAGAATAATCGGAAAACACAGTGAAATGTTGATTCCTGAGTCCAGTGGAAGGCGATGTGTTGGTTTCATCTGCATGCAGGAGAACTATTGCATCAAATTCATACTGTGACGCGGCCCCCAGCAGCTCTTCTCTTATACTATCCTTGGACGTGCACTTTCCGAAGCCATGGGTCTGTTTTGTTTAATGATTGCCTTTTTGGTCCTGTTTGCCATGTAGATGTGATGCTCAAGATGTTGGCATTAGGTGATACAGATGTGATTCTACGTATTTTACTCTGGCTCCCAAGAGATGTGTTGTCATGGAAATGTACATTCTTTGCAAGGTCGTTTCCTTAAAACAGTGAATCTATACTATAGGGGGAAGTGATGTGTGGAAATCAAAGATGGTTCTGGTTTATGGGTGATGCGTTGCAAATACTTTCAACTGCCAAGCAGGGCCTGCGTTGGAAGGCAGTGCGGGGGCCTTGGATTTCAGAGACAGGGTGCACTGACCTCGGGCTGCAGCGGTTTCTTCAGCCCTTGGCAGGTGCTGCGCTGATTTCTTCAGCTGTTGCGTTGGCGGTGCATGGCAATTTCTCCCACACGGTGGTGATGTGTCGGAAAACAGGCGCTGTGTCGGAAAACATGCACCTGAAGGGCAAAGGGACGATTTTGGCGGATTCAAGCAAGTTTGTGCAGCAGGAACATCCTCCAAGGGCCCAGAACTGGATTTGGTACCACAAAGCAGGTCAGCAGTGGCAAGCTCAGGTAGTTCACCCAGGGGTGGCAATGCCCTACCCGTTTGGCTTGTGGGCCTCCTCCTCAGGTACCTCTTCAACCTTCACCCCGGGAACTTCTGAGACCGGTTTCATGCACCCACCTGCCCTTCTCCTTGACAGTTGTCTGGACCATTGTTCCAGGCTCCAGACTACCCTGACTCACTTCTAGGGCCTCAATGGCTCGGGTGGTCACACAGACCCACGCAGGCAATCATGTTATTTCCAAGTGAGACCAGAGCTCTTCCTCCCTCCAGAAAGTATGCTTCAAGTCATTGCCTAACAGCCGTTCTACAGCCTTGGAAGGTCTCACAGCTACTTTTAGAGAATCAGAGACCCCTCCCTCACTCAAAGCTAACCAGAGCCATCAGTAGATAGCCCTCATGATTCTCAGCAGTTATGACTTGGTGGAATGTGTTCGAAGGACCTGCTCTGCTAACAGCAAATGACACTTGACAGTTGTCATGCTGGCTCCTGTGTCGCGTTGCCCATTAATAGTGACCGACTGCCTATACTTTGAAGGAATGGAAGGCACTTGGGGCCATATGTAGGTAGCTTAATACCGGTCGGTAACGGCCAAAAATCTGTAACTTTGCCGTTACCGACCGGTATTTAGCTTTTTCTAATGTAGGTGGCTGGATTTAAGGATTCGGTAATTTACCGATTTGGTAATTTAAGGAATCGGTAAATTACTGAATCCTTAACCCCTTCGACGCGGATGACAAAGCCAGCTCGTCATGGGCGTTACCTGCGCTGCGCGGATGACGAGCTGGCTTTGTCACGTAACGCGCGATTTTAAAAAATGCCGCGCACAGCGGGAAAAGCCGCCGCGGCGAAGCGGTTAAAATACTGAATCAGTAAATTACCGAATCCTTAAATCCTATGTAGGGAGCACTCAAGTGAGTGCATTTTTTATTTAAGGATTCGTTATTTACCACCAACTACAAGTTGGTGGTAAATATCGAAAACTTTTAAAAAAAGCAATTTCGTGCTTTTTTAAAAGTGCCATGTGGCAGACATACATGCTCTTAGGGCATGTTTGTGTGCCACATGTGCACACATGCACGATTCAGGGGTGCAACAAGGTGTCAATGTGACACCCTGCCACCCTTGAATATGTTCCCCCTATTACCGATTCTGTAGTTACCGAATCGGTAATAGTGTATGGCTTCCCATTCATTCCTATGGGCCTCCAGGCCCATAGGAATGAATGGGAATTACCAAATCGGTAAATACCGAATCGGTAATACCGAATATTACCGATTCGGTAAAATTTACAGAATTTTTACCTACATACTATTTACTGATTTTTAAATACCGAATCGGTAAAATTCGGTATTTAAGATTTGGTAAATAGAGATCACCTACAAATGGCACTTGGCCTCTAGGCACCATTTCTCTATTGCCTAGGAAAACTAGTGTCATCTCTGCTTTTCCCCATTTTCTGGCAGAATAAAAAAACATAATTATGCTTTACATGAAAGAGAGCTTTTGGTCATGCAAGTGATGTGCACTAAATGGAGACATTATTTTGGTGGGCTCTAGAGAACAACTTGACATTCAAACTAATCATCAGAATTTACTCAGTTTGAGAATTTGTCAATGCAGGAGCAACCGTGAAGTATTATAGGCATTTTCTTTTGTGCACTATGATTTTGTCATCACTTATTCCTTGCTCAAGAAAGTGTTGGTGAATGCCTTATCCTCTCATTATCCATTGTCATTGCTCACGAGTTTGCTTAAAGGTGTCTTTGTGAAATTTCGTCTAACATATGTTACATATATGTAATTATTGATTAACACTCAAATGATGAGATTAATATACATTTTCTTATATATGTAATGATGACAAACAGAAAAAGATTATGAGTAGCCTATACCTACATGAATTAACTATGATCAGATTGAAATGGTTATTAATGTATCTGCCTTTGAAGATAATATGTCAGTCGAACTATTAATGTGTGATTCACAATTTAATATAATCTTGTCGTATATTAGCCATATTTCATATAGTCCTCATTTTTACTCTTCCTTACTAGTGAAGTCATAGACTGAATAGTTCGACGTGCATGGGAAAAATCACTAAACTTGCAAATTGTATTTCAAATGATAGCTGTTTCTTTTGACATCCTTTGAACTGAACAGTGTGATTGTAACAAATATTACAATATTTTAGAACAGGTGCTTGAGAAAATGCATTGCTGAACTTTATTGTATTCTTTCTAGAATGTCCCATTGTTTGACGTATCGTATGCCTACATGACTTAGGGAAGCTGCATAATCAATTTACCAACATGTTCCCAGATTGTATCTTCTTTCCTGCTAAATCACCCTCATCTTGCATTGGACTAAACAATGGAACTGAGCGGTCTGACATTTTTGGTGATGCCAGTGGGTGTCACCCCGGAAACTTATGGAGTACAAATGTTCAAATTTTGGGGATTCGCAGCAGCAGGATCATGGATTTCAGAGAAGAGGAGTATCTTGTGACGTAACACTGATTTGCTGCCGACCGGTGTTCTAGCGCAGATTGATCCTTTTCAGCTGAATGGTTCATGTCATGTTGCTGTGACCTTGTTGTTGCAGCTACAAACTGCGGCAGATTGCAGTCTTGATGAACTGGAACTGGCTACTCGAAACTTTGCTGAACTTTCCTGAGGGTCTGTATAATGCTCACCTGATTTCCTATCTCCAATCGATGTATATGCTGCATGAGTCCAAGTCTGCCTCGGCTGAGGAAGATTTCCCCTGATCCTTCTTTATATTCTCCTTGAATCTCAGAGGCTTAATATTATTTATTAAATCCTTTACTGGTGTGATATTAAGGCTGAAAGTTACTTTATTTAATGCTAATGTTCTTTACTTCTATATTAATAACTAAACTTTGAAATTTAAACTGAATTTTGATGTTTCTGTCTTATCATTCCTTGTGAGTAAATCATTTGGTTTTGAGTCATTTATGGTTACAAAGGAGTATTTCTGACTGTAAGAAGTTAGATTTAAAGATAACAGTTATCATACTCCTGGTCTTTATTGGATAATTGCCCATCCTCCAAATATTCTGTCCTTTTTAGCACAGAACAAGACCCATTGGAAGACCAAGTGAGAGTGATAGGTAGCAAGAGGATAAGTCAAAAATAGATGAAACATTAGTTCATAATAGGTTGGGCTCAGTTGATGCTACAGCAATAGTTAGAAGATCTCCATCGAAAGACCCTTGGTTTATCCATAATAGATGGAAAATCTCCATCTAAAGACCCTTGGTTGAATACATGAGTTGTATTTTAGCCAATAGGGGTTCTTTATGTTATACCCAGTGCTGCTATTTCAAAATAAGGAAGTGACTAGAATCGCTTGTATGATATGGTGGTCTGGATTTTTCAATGCCCATCCATCTATATCATCTTCATGGTGACTCAATTGTAAGAAATGTGATGTAACCTTAGCTATGAAGCTTCTGCATCAAATGTTGTTCTCATGTTCTATTATCCCAGTCTTGTTCTTTCTGTTAGTTATCCATACAGACCACATTTCATATGGGCAAGTGTTGCAGTTAGTGTACTAGCATAGTTCCCATGACGTGGTAAAAGCCAAATCAAGCTTGGGTTTGCATACTGTAAATTTACCTAGCCGACAGTTGACCACAGGGCTGACATCCCATTATTTAAGGCAGCTCTCACAAGGTTGTTTGGGAGTTAAAAGAGGTGTATCTTGGTTTGGTATAAGCTAGGAAGTCCATCAGATTGTAACCCCATTTGAACTCCATTTGAAAACAAAAAACAGTTTATACTGGGTTAGTCATCCTGCATTGCGAATATGCCTTTTTTTATGGATTGCTTTTTTTTAGGATCTAACTTCATCAATTGTTACTGGATACTTGTGCAATAAGAAATTATTCATTCCTATGTAGATTTAGTTATCCTTGTTCAGTAGCTTTTTTTATTCCAGGCTTTTTATATTTAAAATATAGTGAGTGCAGAGTTCCCCAATGACATTCTGTCTCTTGTTACTCTTGTCTTCCAATACCTCTGTTTCTAATGTCCAGTATGGGTCAGCATTTAGACATTTATCTAGGACCTGTCCACCATGTCAGGTCAGTGTCAAATCTGGAGGCCTGACCAAGCCCCTGTGGCACCCCTGCAAGTGGTCACTATACTGTTAGAAAAGTAGGGATCAAATTAGTTCCTTTGACCCCATCACCCACTTCAGGCAACAAGTCTAGCCTGGTTATGGTGGATCATGCCACCAGATAACCAAAGACCGTAAACCTGAGTAGTATGCCCTCCTAACTAGCAGCTAGAGGCCGCCTTAGGAATTTGGCAGGCTTGATATCACCAGGACTATGTAATCTGAACAAGGGACACATTTATTCACATATGTGGTGGCAATGTGAGAGCAATCTAGAGTAACATGCCACTTCTCTACCACCTACTACTCCCAAAGTAATGGATTAGTGGAACTCCTAACTCTAAAGACCATGATGAGGACTGTGTCTGAGGCCCTCAAGAGAAATGGGATCTATTTTTGCCAAGCCTATTATTCGCTTACAGGAACATTTAACTAAAGGGCATTGGAGTTAGTCCTTTTGAACTTAACCCTTTTAAATTTCCTTTTGGATATGCCACCCATGGTTCCCTGGTTCCTTTGCCGGTCCTAGTTCTGAATTTGATTTGTTCTTGGGCTTCAGAGGACACATGTATTAGCCCTCAGAAGGCTATCAAGAACATTACTGAGGTCAACTATGTAGTTGACAGAGCTGCCACTCAGGAACCTCACCAGGTGTTCTTTCATGGATTGCCTGAAAACATATATCCACAAAGATTACATGATGCCCTTCATGGAAACATCAAAGAAAGTTGAAGAGGAGAGTGAGTATCTCCCAGATTTGTTCAAAAGTGATGTAAACGATAGCTCAGTAAAGGGAATAAAGCACACTTCTGATTTAACTACTTATTTCATGCCATGTGTAAAGAACTGAGTGTAAAGTACTGAGATGATTTCCCCTTCTTTTTCACTCACTCAAGGGCTGACACTAGTTTGTGTCGACGACATTAATACTGACACTGGAGATACCTTGCTGGTCAAAACTAAGACCTATCAGATATTGGTTTGGTCTCAGGGATACTTCAAGGCTTGAAGTAGCCATGCTGCTCAACCTCCGAGTCATTAGCACTCCTGCAGTCCATAACTGTATTCCCAGTTCCTAAGTCAGGGTTGACGGGCCTAAGCATTTCAATTGACAATGAGAGATTCAATACTGTGCCCATCTCATCCCTTTTGCTGACACCTGGCTGGAAATGTTGGATGAAGCAATGTATCTCAACACAATCCATCTGACCAGTGGCTACAGGTGCATCACCCTGGAGTCTAGTATCAATTGAAGATGCTATTCTCAACTTTGAAGGACCTAAATTATTTCACAATCATGCTTTTTGGATTAAAGAATGCTCCTGCCATAGCATCTGGTCAACTATATGTTATTAGGCTTAGAGAAGCTATGTGTGGCTTGCCTGCATGTTGCTGCAGTCTTCAGCACTTCATGGGTGGACCATGTAAAGCAGCTGGAGCAGCTGTTGGGGACCAAATTGACCCGTGGCTAACAAGTACCAAATTGGCTAGTCCTGTGTAGTCTACTTTGGACATCAGGTTGGGAATGGGAAGACTTGCTCGTAACAGGCGAAGGCCTAGGCACAGTTGGAGCGAGAATTTCCTACTAACTAGTCATCTTAGACAGCACTAGGTATTGATGAAACTTTATAAGAGAAAACAAGACTAAAAAGTTGCCCCTGACATCCAAGAAACAGCCCTGAAATGAGAGCTGGACTGTGTAACATTAAAAGGTCTTTGATGCTCAGATGGCTTTACTTGGCAAAGCATCCATGATGAAGGATATGTTCAGCCCTTCATAGTGTAGATAGGACAGTCGTTCTTTTTTACTTTGATCCATTCAATATGACTCCTATCCCCTTCACAGAATCCCTCTAGTCAAAAATCTCTGTCACTAAAGCTAAACAGCTAGGACCCACTTCACAAAGATTTTTCTCTTAGTTTCTGTGAGTTTCTGCTGAATTAGCTTGCATATGTCACACTTTCTTATAAAATAGATGTGTATTATGTCAAGAAATTGACCATGTTAATAAAAAGCCACTTATCTCTTTGGCTCAACATTGTTTCCAAAATCAAATGGCTTTTCCTCTACTCCAGTTCAGCAATATTAACAGCTGTCAAGTGTATGTTATCCAATTCTCAGAAAAATGGCTGGCTGCACGACCCCTCAAGCAACAGGCACAGGCTGTGAAAGATAAAACAATTTAACAAGTGAAACTTCCAGCTTGAGTGATTGTGTGTGAGTTGACAGTGACAGTTTAACATAAACAACAAATGTGCTAGTTCTGACCCTATGTGTTTCTTTTCAAAAGATATTTTGCAAGTTTGTATCTGCTCATGCTTTTAAAGAAGGTGATGTCAATGAATCAGTGACCCAAACAAATTCCCAGAATAGAAATAGTAACGCAGTCGTTCATGCAAAGGAAATATATCACTGTACAAGGGTGAATATTAGGGAAAATGTTGCAGACATATGTTGTAAATTTACTTTCCTGGTAGCAGTCCAGGTGAGCCTCAAAGAAAATAAGCTGTTAATCCAGACTGCAAGGTTTTCTTCTTTCTGCTGGTATTACCTAACCTACATTTACTGTGCATTTGTCACTGTTTTCTTTGCCAAATAATATTAGGTCATTTGCCCTTGCGTCAAGGGTGCATCCTTTTTCTTGACGCAGCGATGGCGCAATGTGGTGTTCCATATATACAAGCCCACGTAAAGCCACCCTACTATTTTTTATTGCCGGCCTTCTAAATGTGACCCCTTTTCATGCCGCACTTTGTGTGAAAGGGGCGTGCCATAGATGTTGCTGTGGGTGTTCCTTAGCATCGTTCTGGGACACTGGTTAGTGCCCCAAACCACGGCATAGTAGCTGCTGCCTTTGCAATTGTTGTTGCTCTTTATCATCCGCTTTAAACCATATTAATCCTTTTTGCTCCATGTTTTAACCTTATCAAACATTTTTAATCCATATGCAAGGAAATGCCATTTCCTTTTTTTTTTTATTATATTTTACTTTTTTCCCATTATTCGCACACTTGGTACATTCTACAATTTACATTTTCATTTTCACATTACTTTGCTTAATATCACTTTATACATACATATGCAATACATATTTATAAATAATCCCGCATCCTCAATTATCATTCCATTGAAGACCTGAATTCATCTGTTCCTTTCCTCAATTATGATGTATCCCAAGACCCTCCTTCCATCTCTTTATGGGCTCCCAGATTCTCAGACCTAAGATCCTTCCTCTCCTACCTTTTCTAGAATAAATATTCTTCTCCATATTATATGCACCCAGCAGGTTAGCCAACCAAACTTGCATTACCGGTGGGTTCTTATCTAACCACGCCCTAGCTATGGTTAATGTGTACACTGCCATGGCAACAAACAAAAATTCCCGGTGCCCCCCAGTCTCGTCCGGTCCTACCCCTAGCAGAATACAAGATGGAGTGAGTGTTATTTGGAACCCAAGTGACCTCATAAAAAAACCCTCTATGTCTCTAACCAGTGTGTGCAGTTGAGGGCAGGTAGCAAATATATGGACATTGTCAGCCTCAAAAAAGTTACAGCGGGGACAGTTAATCCCTTCAGTGCCACCCCACTTTGCTATCCTGGCAGGGGTGAAATACAGCAAATATAATGTTTTATAATGCTGGGATTGCAAGGGGGATGAACACAGTATTGTACGCCCTAAATCCAGTGATTCTTGAAACCTCGCACTTTCCCCACCCAATTTCTCCACCCATCTGTTACTGTGTTTTTCCGAGTCATCAGATTTTTCCTTTAACAGACTAGCGTAAAAAGATCGGATTGTGCGATCCCCCACAAGCCTTATTTTCTCCAAGATCTCATTCTTACCAAAACCCACTGGTCCCCCCACTTTATTATTTAAAAAACTCCTAATCTGTAGATACTTAAAGAAACCTCTGTTATCTATACCATATGCCTTTCTTATGTCTTCAAACTGTAGAATTCCCTCATGGTTGAGCAGGTCGCCAATTTGTTGAATCCCCCTTGCAGCCCATACAGACATTGTTTGATCTGCAAATATTGCAACAGGAAATGATCTATTATTATACAGCCCAACATATCTGTTATATCTCCCCATTCTAGACGTTTTTAAGAAAGCCTTCCAAACTTTTACAGCAGCCTTAATTGTCTTAAACCTTGTTCTCTTGAAGTACCCAAAATCAATGCAGTTTAAAAAGCAGTTGCCGACCTCCACTCCACAAAGTACCTCATAGATCTCTGTAGAAAAATTGCTGACCCTTTGATCAAGGTTGGCCCCTCCTATCAGCCCCTGCATATATTGCAGAGCAGCTGCCATGTAGTAAAGTCTAAAATCTGGGGCTCCCCATCCACCCCTCTCTCGTGGAAGCGAGATAAACCTGTAAGCTCTGCGAGTCTTCCCCTGTGCCCAGATAAATCTATTGCACATTGCCTCTAATGCATTAAACCAGCTGGCTTCAAAAAACAGGGGAATGGCCCTAAATAAATAGAGAAACTTGGGGAGGATGACCATTTTAATAACATTAGTGGAACCCACCAGTGACAAATGTAAGTTACTCATCCTCTCCAAATCTGCCTTTACCCGTGATATCAAAGGGCTCATGTTGTTTTCTACCACCATGTCTAACCTGGCTGATACCGCAATTCCCAAGTATATTGCCGACTCCACAACTCTAGGGTCATTACAGATGGAATAGGCATTTTCCACTATTTGCGTCTTCGACTTATTCAGACTATACCCTGCAATCTGTCCAAAAGATTCAGCCTCTGCTTCCACCGCCCTGATCGCGACAGTGGGGTTAGGAGTCAAAATGGCCTCATCGTCAGCGTATGCTAGTGTTTTTATCATACAGCCGTTTATATACATAGCTGGAATCTCCAGATTTCCTTCTAGTCTGCGTAGATACGGGTCAAGATATAACGCAAATAGCAGGGGAGATGATGGACACCCCTGCCTGGTCCTCTGTAGATGTTAACCACTGCCGATAATCCCCTGTTTACCCTGATCTTAGCTGGCGGATTTTTATATAGGTTCTGTATGGCCTTTATAAAGCCCTCTCCTATGCCATTCCATCTCATAACCGACCATAGGTAACCCCAGGAGACCCTATCAAATGCTTTCTCTGCATCAAGAAACAGTGCTGCCATAGGGTCTCCCAGGGTACCCGCTGCGTCAAACATCGTAATCACTTGCCTGATATGCTGTGTCGTCCCTTTGCCTGGAATAAATCCATGTTGGGAGGGGCTGACCAGGGACTCAATCACCCGTGATAATCTTTTAGCCAGCATTTTCGAGTATACCTTTACATCAGCATTCATCAGCGTGGTCGGTCGGTATGAGCCCGGGCCGTTAAAGGTTTGCCTTTCTTTGGTATTACAATTATATCTGCCCCTTCCCAGGACTCCGGAATTGAATCCCCCTTTTGTGCCAGCAACATAATATTGAAAATATCCTCTATCAGTACTGATTGAAATACCTTGAAGAACTCCACTGGGATCTGATCCGGCCCAGCTGCCTTCCCTGACGGTAGGCTGCCCAGTGCCGTGACCAGTTCTTCTAACTGAAATTCCGCTTCCAACCCTGCCTTGTCCTCCACTAAGAGTTCTGGGGGCCTCAACTCCCTTAAATAGTTATCTATTTCTCTCTCATCACCAGGGTTATCATCCGAATAGAGAGCAGAGTAGAATTGTCGGAACACTTCCCTCACCTGACCTACTTCTGTAGTCAGACTACCCTTGGCATCAATCTCCTTGATATCAGACATCGCTCCGTTTTGCCTGGTCCGAATAGCTAAGATGTGACCCACACTTTCGCTAAGCTCATAAGCATTCTCCTTCTTAACCAAATATTTCTCAACTGCTTTTTTAGCTATACCTTCCAAGGCATCTGCTTTAAGTGTGACAACTCTAAGCATACACTGTTCAAGCAAGGAGTGGTGCCGAATAGCTTCAGCCAATTCTTCTTCTGCTTTCATAAGCTTTTTTCCGGATCTCTTCTACCCTAAGCTTCTCCTTCCTTTGAGTAAATAGTACAAAGCTCAGCGTCTCCCCTCTAACCCCAGCCTTGAAGGTGTCCCATACTACCCCTGGTGGAGCTGTCCCTCTATTTATATCCCAAAAGTCACTAATCCATTTCAACATGTAACCCCTGTGTTCCTGATCCTGCAATAGTGCTCTTTCAAAAGTCCACTGTGTACCTCCCCTCTGAGCCTTTCCCATTTTTAAGGTCAATATTAATGGACTATGGTCCGAAATAATGCGTGGCTGCTTTTCGATTCTTGACCTATGAAGCAAACTTCTTGAGATTAAAAAATAATCGAGTCTAACCAGCACCTGATGGGGGGCTGAAAAGAAGGTGCTTCCATCTAAGTTCGGATGCCACTTAACCCAAGGATCTTCCAGAGAATTATGTGTTGCCAAATTTAAAAGGGCTTTATAAGTTTTCTTTTACCTCCCTGTATACAATCTCCCTGAGAACAAAAAAGAGCTATCGGGATCTTGCAAGTTAAAATCACCGCAACAAATGATTGGTTCCGGCCATTGTGCTAATTCTGCATCTAAATACAGAAAAACATCCGGGTCGTCGTCTGTGGAACCATAAATTGAGGCTAGAGTAATAATCTCCCCTTTAAACATTTTTTCCAACAAGACCCATTTCCCCCATTGATCTTCTTTTTTCCTTCTTACCAGTGCATCCCTCTGCCTCCCGAGTACTGCCACCCCTCTGGTTTTAGTGCCCTGGTTAGACTTTGCTAGCACTTCAAACCCCATCTGCTCAATCAAGTATGATTTGTTACCTTCTATGTGTGTTTCCTGTAAGCAAACAAAATCCAGATTTAATGTATTAAGAAGCGCCGCCACTCTGAGTCTTTTATTTATCTCATTGAGCCCACAAACATTTATCGAGGCTATTCTACATGTCATGTAAATACATATTGCATCCGACCACTAATAATACTGCCAATTTGATTGACCCTTGTATCTTACTAAGTGTGAGCGGGAAATCCGTTACGCTCGCAGATTTTGCGGATTTTTGGGAAATCCGCAATCCGCGAATTTTGCGGATTTCCCGCAAAATCCGCAAAAAAAAATCTGCGAACGTAACGGGTTCAAAAGTTGAACCCCCACTCATGCAACTATTTTACAATGGCGCCAGCAAGCTGCCAGCGCCGTTGTAAAATAGTTACAAAGTTAGCTTGCACAAGAACCACTAGATAAAACGAAGCAGGTGCTGCTTTATTTTATCTAAGTGCTTCCTGTGCAAGCTAACTTTGTAACAATTTTACAACGGCGCTGGCAGCTTGCTGGCGCCATTGTAAAATAGTTGCATGGCTGGGCACAGGTCTGCAGCTCACTCAAGGGACCCCTGCGCCCTTCGGGGCGATTGCATAGTAACACACACATGGTCGCTCGAACTAGTTGATGCTCAAATTCAGTGACTCATTCATTAGCCCAAAAACAATCGTGAGCGTCGTCGAGGCTGGACAGGTGTGCCTTCTTCCCAAATCTACCGTGGAAAATCAGCTGTGATGCTGGATAGGCTTTGCATCCTTGACTTTCACGAGCGCAATACCCGTGCTGTTCCTGTGACCAGGAGCTTCTTTCTCTTCATCTGCTGAACTGATCTTTCTCTGACCTTTTATTCACACAAGAGGCACATACCCTACTGGGCACATTGTGTTCGCACGGGTTTCTGCAAGTTCGCACGCGTTTTGTACAACTTCGCAATTTGCGAAATTGTTCAAAACCCTCGCGAACTTGCAGAAACCCGTGCGAACATAAAAAAAAAAATCTGCAAATTCGCGAGAATTCGCGGATTTTGCGGATTGCGAGTTTGCAAATCCGCAAAATTCGCGAACGCGAGATTCGCAAAATTCGCCCATACTCATATCTTACCCTTTACCCTAGTGTGCTGTTCCTTCACCCAAACACCATATCCTTGTGTACCGTTTCCTCCCTCTCCCCCTCCTAGCTCCCCTCCTCCCCCCTCCCACACCCTCTTACAGGCAAATAGGTTGTGAGACTAGATAACCAAAGACTGTAAACCTGAGTAGTATGCCCTCCTAACTAGCAGCTAGAGGCCGCCTTAGGATTTTGGCAGGCTTGATTTCACCAGGACTATGTAATCTGAACAAGGGAAACATTTTTTCTCATATTTGGTGGCAGTGTGAGAGCAATCTAGAGTAACATGCCACTTCTCTACCACCTACTACCCCCAAAGTAATGGATTAGTGGAACTCCTAACTCTAAAGACCATGATGAGGACTGTGTTCCAGATTGCTTCTGACACACCAAATAAAATTAAACTTGCTGTGTGAACTGTGATGTTCCGCCTTGCACATGGAATGTAGCTTCCTTTACGAAAGTTCCTCTTAGTCCAGTTTAGTGTGGGTGCTAACCCGGAGGGGCCAGTTAATTGAAGACATTGTGTATAATTCAGAATGATTAAAATAGGAGGTATTCTGCAAAACTGGTGTGCAACCCACTTATGCACGCTGTGGGTGTTCCCACACAACACCCATGTATTCTCCCGTATTCCCAGTTTACAACATTTGAGTCAGAATTCTACGGCTCCCCAGAGGTGGCGTAAGGAGGCGCGGCGAGGAGAAATACTTATATTTCTCCTTGTTTTTTCCTTTTTCTATGCATGCTGCATTCTGCAGCATACATAGAAAAGGGAATACACCTCATGTGATTGTTTTTGTGCCGGATGGTGTCCTTTCCAGCACAAAAACAATCTAAAACGTGGACACCCTCGCACCATGGCGCAATGGTGCCTGCAGTGGTGCATGGCAGCCAATTGTGTGCCAGCACAGGAGAAACCACAAGAATGCAACATATTGTTGTAAATATAACGCATCCCTGTGTTTTGAAGGTGATGAAGCTCGGCACAGCCAAATGGCTTGTGGTGCCACGCTGCGTCACTTTCTTGTAAATAAGTCCCTTCGTTTTTATGATAATATTGCATGTGTTAAAGTTGTTGTTTAAAGCTGAATTTTCCTGTCCTCAATCACGAAATCCATATGGTTGGATTGCTTTCTTTCAACTGGAAGGGATCTCCAAAAGAAGTGTTTGCTGGCAAAAAGTGTTATGACTCATAACTCGCACTGAGTTAAATTCATCGCTCACAGCCTTACAGAGGATGTGACAGATGATAATACTAAAAACAACACTGATAAGGTTACGTTATGTTGATATCACTATGGATACAGTATCATTTCATCGCTGGTTAAGTGTTGCTATTTAATTGTATTTGGTTGATAATAACTGTTATTGGTATAAATATTGTGAGGTCATGAGTAGTGCCTTTGATGGGCAAGTTGTCGTTTTTATCAGAAATGCAAATTATTTCAGGCTTTCTTGGCTTTATTTCAATACAACAACTTTACTTTATCTGTGTTTTTTCAAGGAAATTCAGAGCCTTTTAGGTCTCGTTGAGTCAGTGCATGCGCTGCGAGACATTTAGCCAGTGGCTTTTGGAAATGCTTCCAAAGGCTGTTGCCGGCCAACAGCTTTCGGTTACATGCACAGGCGCGCGCGCCTCGCTCCGCCTCTGCAATCAACGCTGCTGCGCGTGCATCCCTCGCGTGCTGTTGCCATCATCGCGATCACTTTCGTTTTCATCGCGATGACTTTCACTTTCACAGTTACTTGGCTTGTTTTTTTTAAAACTTTTAGCACGAGGATCACTTTTGCCGACGCCGGGCGCGTGCTTTTTTTAACTTTCGCTTTCACCGTTACTTTGCTTGTTTATTTCTTTACTTTAAGCGCAAAGCTCACTTTTGCCGACACCGCACATGTTCTTTTTTTGTTTTGAACATGCGCGCACACAACTTGAGGCTTGTCAATCTGAGTGCTACTTCTGGCCCGTATTCTGTGCCGTGTTGGTGGGCCTCCAGGGTTTCCTCACCCTTCCGGCACTGTCCATTTCACTGAGTTGCACTATCCTGTCAGCACACTCACACTCCGTTGCCTCTCTGATGCACAGTTAGACACTTTTCGTGCACGCCGCCCCCGCCTGACTAGGAGCGCTAGAGCGGAGGGGGAGAGCCAGGTTCAGGTGGTACTCACAGTTCCCTGCCGGTCACTCTCCACACTCTCTCACCCCCGCCCCCCGTCCCCGAATGGTGATCTCGCGGTGTGCAGGTTCCTCAATGCTGGTCGCTACCGGGTACCTTCAGCCTCTAATCTCCTCTCGTGGCACTGTCCGGTGCACCTTTCGCATTTAGTCTACCCAGGTCCAACTTGACCCTTGACCTTCCCTGGTAGGTCACTCCCCCCCCTGCTGCAGCTCCACCTGCACCCCAGCTGTCGACTACTGCCGCTTTTGAAGTCGAGGCCCTCCACCACCCGCAGGCTTCCACCTGTGCCTCATCCCTGGTGCCCAGTGGTGGCCTTAGGTTCGTATCCGCTCTGTGCCTTTAACTCTTTCTGCCCGCTCCTCTACTGTGCCCCCCTGCCCCCGCTCGCCGTTGCTTCTGTGCCCCCTTTTATACTGTGCTCCTTGTGCTGACTCTGTGCCCCCTTTTATTCTGTGCCCCTTGTGCTGACTTCTATGCCCCCTTTTTTCTGTGCCCCTTGTGCTGACTTCCGTGCTCCCTTTTTTTTCTTTTTCTGTGCACCTTGTGCTGACTTCTGTGCCCTCTTTTATTCTGTGCCACTTGTGCTGACTTCTGTGCCCCTTTTATTCTGTGCCCCTTGTGCTGACTTCTGTACCCCCTTCTTGAGTTCGTGCCCCTCGCCTGTCTCCTTACCCCGTACCCGCCACTGCTTCCCCTGCAGCCCACCCCCTCCGCGGCAATTCGCTGCACCCGACACACGCCTCCCGCCTCCCAGCTGCTCCTCCCTCCCCTCCTCCCCATATATGGCAGCCGCTGCGCAGTGAGGAGAGCGACCCTTGACCTTCCCTGGTAGGTCGCTCCACCCCGCTGCAGCTCCGCCTGCACCCCCGCTGTCGACTACTGCTGCTGTTGAAGTCGAGGCCCTCCACCACCCACATTCTTCCACCTGCGCCTTATCCCTGGTGGCCAGTAGTGGCCTTGGGTTCGTATCCGCTCTGTGCCTTTAACTCTGTAGCCCGCTCCTCTTCTGTGCCCCCCTGCCCCCGCTCACCATTGCTTCCGTGCCCCCTTTCATACTGTGCCCCTTATGCTGACTCTGTGCCCCCTTTTATTCTGTGCCCCTTGTGCTGACTTCTGTGCCCCCTTTTTTCTGTGCCCCTTGTGCTGACTTCTGTGCCCCCCTTTTTTTTGTTGTTTTCTGTGCCTCTTGTGCTGACTTCTGTGCCCCCTTTTTTCTTTTTCTGTGTACCTTGTTCTGACTTCTGTGCCCCCTTTTATTCTGTGCCCCTTGTGTTGACTTCTGTGCCCCCTTCTTGAGTCCGTGCCCCTCGCCTGTCTCCTTCCCCCGTCCCCGCCACTGCTTCCCCTGCAGCCCCGCCCCTCCGTGCCCATTTGCTGCACCCGACACAGCCTCCCGCCTCCCAGCTGCTCCTCCCTCCCCTCCGCCCCATATATGGCGGCCGCGCAGCGGGCGCGCCAAAGGCGCGCCTAATGCAAGCCCGTCTGCACCCGTCCGTGCCTGGCCCACACCCAGCGCCAGAACCCCTGCCCCCTGCACCAGCCAGGAAGACCGCCTCCGCTACGACGCCAACACTCTTGTCGCTCTCAATCCAGGAAGAACGCACACCTGATGCAAGGCCGCCCTGAAGCCCAACCACGGTCCTTTCGCCTGCCAGAACTGCAGCTTCTCTTGCCTCGAAGGTGCTGAGACACCCACAAAGACGGATCCCAACCAGCTCAGATGCATCCTGATCAACCCCCGCAGCGCACGCAAACACGCAGTCGAGCTCTGGGACCTACTCGACACCGCATCCCTGGACGTCGCCTTCTTGACCGAGACCTGGATGAATGAAGCCTCCTCTCTGGACATCGTCATAGCCATCCCCGACGGGTACAAGATCACCCGCAGAGACCGCACCAACGGAGACGGAGGAGGAATCGCCATCGTCCACAAAAACACCTTCAGTGTCTCAAAAAAACAACAACACTCTCAGCACCGCCGAACACATGCACTTCCAGATCCACATGGACCCCAAGACCACCCTAAGAGGCACCCTCGTCTACAGACCGCCAGGACCCCAGCCACAATTCTGCGACTCCATTGCCGACCTCATCCGCACGCACGCGCTGACCTCCACAGACTACATCCTCCTCGGAGACCTGAACTATCATCTGGAGAACAACAACGACAACAACTCCTCCACCCTGATCGACAACCTCGCCAACCTCGGACTAAAACAGATTGTCACAACACCGACTCACATCGCCGGTCACACGCTTGATGCCATCTTCTCCTCAAGCCCCTACGTCGCCTTCAGCCACGCTTTCAGACAGACCACCACTGCATCCACTTCTCCTTCCGAAAACCCCTCATACACCACCCCACCCTACAGATCCCCGCCGCTGCTGGGGCAAAGTCACTGAAGAACAACTACAGACAAGCCTCGCACTCAACCCACCGACCAACCCCACCAACCCCGACGATGGTGCGCTCACCCTCGGACGCTGGATGAACGACTGCGCCAACACCTTAGCCCCGCTGAAAATGCCTGCCAACAGAGACACCAGCAAAAGAGCCAGCTGGTACACCCCGGAACCCCTTGCCTCAAAGCGCATCTGCCGGAAATTGGAGAACATATGGCACAGCAACAAGACGCCGGACAGCCGCACTGCCCACAAAGATGCCATCCGCAACCAACACCACCTCATCAGGAACGCCAAAAGGACCTCCTTCTCAGACCGCCTTGACAACAACCCACACAACAGCAAGGAGCTCTTCAACATCGTAAAGGAACTCTCCAACCCCAGCTCCAGCACCAACGACATTCTGCCATCGTCAGCCCTGTGCGACTCCCTCGCCACCTTCTTTCACCGCAAGATCACCAACATCCATGACAGTTTCAACCCCCGGACAATCCCTACAGACCTTGACACGCCGGACCCACCGCACCCCACCAACCACAACTCCCTGACAACCTGGGCCAACGTGAGCATCGAGGACACAATCAAGACCATGGGCACAATCCACTCCGGATCCCCGTCCGACCCTCTCCCACACCACATCTTCAACAAAGCCGGCAGGTCCATCACACCCCACCTGCGCAACATCATCAACCTCTCCTTCGAGACCGCTACCTTCCCTGAGAACTGGAAGCAAGCAGAGATCAACGCTCTACTGAAGTAACCGAAGGCGGATCCGAGCGACCTCAAGAACTTCCGGCCCATCTCCCTGCTTCCGTTTCCAGCAAAGGTCATCGAGAAGATAGTTAACATTCAGCTCTCCCATCACCTCAAAGACAACAGCATCCTGGATCCCTCCCAATCAGGATTCTGCAGCAACCCTGAGCACCGAGACCGCCCTATTCGCCGCCCTCATCGCCGCCACAGACGACATCAGGATCCAACTAGACAACGGCGAGACGGCGGCCCTCATCCTCCTGGATCTCTCTGCCGCCTTCGACACCGTCTGCCACCGCACACTACTCACGCGCCTCCACGATGCAGGGATCCGTGACAAGGCCCTGGACTGGACCACCCCCTTCCTCACCAGCAGAACTCAGAAAGTCCGCCTCCCCCTGTTCCGATCCGAAGCCTCCGAGATCATCTGCGGCGTCCCAAAAGGATCCTCCCTCAGCTCGATGCTCTTGAACGTCTACTTGGCACCACTAGCACGCATCGTCCGACAGCACGACCTCAACATAATCTCCAACGCCGACGACACGCAGCTGATCCTCTCCCTCACCAAGGATCCTCTCACCGCCAAATCCAACCTCCACCAGGGAATGAAGGCCGTCGCCGACAAGATGAAGGAAAGCCGTCTTAAGCTGAACTCAGACAAGACGGACATCCTCATCCTCGGGCCCAACCCCTCAGCGTGGGACGACTCCTGGTGACCTGCATCACTGGGGACACCCCCGGCCCCTACCAACCACGCACGCAACCTGGAAGTCATCCTCGACTCAAAACTCACCATGACCAAACAAGTCAATGCAGTCTCCTCCGCCTGCTTCAACACCCTCCGCATGCTTTGCAAGATCTACAGATGGATCCCGACAAACACGAGGAAAAGAGTCACCCAGGCCCTAGTCAGCAGCAGACTCAACTATGGAAACACCCTCTATGCCGGAGCCTTGTCCAAGCTCATCAACAGACTGCAAAGAATCCAGAACGCATCTGCACGCCTAATCCTTGACATCCCGCGCAGCGACCACATCACCCCCCACCTGAGGAACCTGCACTGGCTCCCCGTCGACAGAAGAATCTCCTTCAAGCTCCTGGTCCACGCACACAAGGCACTCTACAAAACCGGCCCAGCCTATCTCAACAGCCGACTCTCCTTCTACGTACCCAAAAGGAAACTCTGCTCCGCTGACCACGCCCTGGGGATGTATGACGTTACAACGCATACTTTTACCACGCATACCATTACAACGCGGTATTTACAACGAATACCGTTACAACGCATAGCGCTTAGAGGTGCTGGATAGTGGTAAGTATAATTTTATATTCCAACTCCAGTCCCCGTGGACACTAGGGAAGGTGTTGGATATAAAATTATACTTATTCCCTATCCTAGAGCGCCCCCCAGCGCAATGCGTTGTAATGGTATGCGTGGTAATGCCTGCGTTGTAATGGTAGTGCGTTGTAAAAACTTCGTTGTAACAGTTGTATACCCGCCCTGGCAACGATCCAGCGCATCCGCAGAACCACATCCGGAGGCAGGTCCTTCTCCCACCGTGCCGCCAAGACCTGGAACACCCTCCCCCTCAACCTACGACGAACCGAAGACCTGCTGACCTTCAGAAGACGACTCAAGACCTGGCTCTTCGACCAGTAGCAGCAGCAACCCCCCCACCCTCCGCCCCCCCCCTCAGCGCCTTGAAACCCTCACGGGTAAGTAGTACGCTTTACAAATGATTTGATTGATTGATTGATTGATTGATATCCCCCCTCTTGTGTAGCTCTGGGCGCTGTCGGCATTGTGGGGTGTCCTTCTCCTGGCCGTCTCTTGACACTCTCCCTGCTCCACAGCCACAGTCTTACTTGACAGGCCGAGTGGCTGACCCAGTACCGCTTCTCACTATTAGGCCCTCGGGGCCCTGTCAACATCTGTCCCGGGGGTGTCACCCTGATACCAATCTGGCTGCTGGAGGTGGGCAGGTGGAAAGCAGGCTCACCCGGTTCTCTGCTGCTGCTCGCCAGATGTTTCAGTTGAGCTCCGGCATCTCCTTTCGCTTTCAAGGCGTGATGTATGCAGCATGTACGCCTCTCACAGCCTTGCCGTTCTTACTTTCCCAGTACCCCATGTCCATTTACTCCTCCAATTCCGCCAAACTGCTATCCATTGTTTGTATGATTCCCCAGCACCTCCCACCCACCCTCCATTGGCCATTTGTCTCTCCGCGTGTTTCTGTACAGCATGGCTAAAAATCTTTACCAAATGGCTCTCATAGGAAAGGTCATTTGGCTTTGCCAATGCTTGTTCCGCCGGTGAGTTCTCCTAGTAACAACAGCTAGCCTCAAAACGCTTGTGACTCCTGAATATTCATGAATTTGTTCCAAATGTGGGAGTGAACCCAATGAACACTTTTATGTATTTATTTTCGTTGTTTTTATTCGCAAGCCTTTTGTAAATGAAAACCAGGTTTTCTTTTACGTCTTCACAAGAACAAGCCTGTTTTGTTTTTTATCTCACTAAGGATGAGATTACTTTTCTTTGCTGTTTCTGGAAGCTTCGTGAATGCTAGATTTGTGACTTGTGATGCATTGCCCATGCCCTTTGAAAATACAAAATTGCACTGCATTGTTTTTTGTTTTTTGGCCATGTTCAAAATATAACTGAAATTATGTTTATCATACTTGCTGACACATTTATTGTTAATGGAAGCTGTTTGTGTCCTTAACAAGTGAGGATGAAAAGCGCGCCCTCGCTACACGTGTTTACTTTTCTCTCTTTTCATTTGAAGCAGAGACCGAGTGTGGCAGGTTCCTGAGCACTGCTCAAACACGTCATCTCGGAGTTGTGACCTGACCAATGAACTCACAGATGCCTTGGGATCCTACTCAGCTCAGTGCAAGTGCAGTATCTGTCACCGATGGGAAATGACTCTCAGGTGGCAGTAGTTGAATTGATACCAGTCACAAGTTTAGATGTGATGGGATTTTGCATTTTTCTAGTGCTTCGTGGGACCTGCTGTGATGAGCTGCTGGAATGATAGCCATAGTCAGGTGAATTGTGCAGTACCATCAACCAATGCCTGCTGCCTTCATTTGCTTTGTATAACCCACAGTTCACAGTTTATCGTTTTCATTTGCAAAGAATAAACAATGTCTGAACAATTAATAATGTGCCTGGCCTGTATGGAGGAAACGCATCTGGCGCACAATTAGTTCCTCTTATTTTATACTGTATCTGATATAATCAGTTGCGCATGTCAGTAGTTACCTCATATGAAATCTGCTTGAAAGAAAGGTGATCCCGCCATCGATAATACACGCAAGGACAGTAATTGGTCTGAAGGATAGTCATGCCTATGTAAGAAAATGTCCCATATGAAACCTCTGGTTTTGCCTTTTTGGATTTCTCTGTTGGTGGAGGGTACTTCTTTCATTCACTTTGTGAATAGCGCTTCTCGTTCTTGGAATGCCCTGCCTCCTCATCTTACACATATAAACAATCTCTTGGCTTTCAGGAAAGTCTTACAAGCCTGGTAATTTAACTCCGCTTGACTTACATCTTACACTGCGGCCACTTGATTCTTGAGCCTAGATGAGGCTGCCATCCAGCTAGCGCCAAGACACCTCCGGGTAAGCGAGCGCTTTATAAGCTTATTTAACATAACATAACTTGCCATATTATTCAGAGCTGCAATATCCTAGTGTCCCTTTTGGATTTCCACTGTGTAACTAAACATCATTCAGTTAAAACATTTTCTTTAGTGAAAAATTGAGATGCCATTTGCTATTTATGTTTTTTTAAACATCTGATGAAGCACCCAGCCACAACCTAGAATGAGCTATTATTCCAGGGCCTTCCTCCATATATTTGACCTTCATGCACTTACTTTCATCAGTTACCTGTGTCACATGACCACCACAAAAGATTCTCAGAAATATTCCTCTCCTCAATCTGGTCTAATTCGGTGCATTTCTGAACATCAAGAATATTTGAAACGTACGGAATCCAATGAAACAATTGCAAAATATATGTTTAGTAGTAGCACACGTGCTGCGTCGTTATGATGACTACTCCCTCCAGTCATTATGTGCACAGTTTCCAGTGCTGGGTGTTTGTGTGACAGGCTAATGCATCCTTGTGGTGTTACTTTGCTTTAGTTGAACAAATTAGACTAACACATCTGAAATGAACGATGTGTAGGTGAAAAGTTCAGGACTGGAGGAAGTGCGTGGAAAGACTTGTAGGGAGCCAGGCGGCTCTGCTCTTTCTTACCCACCTTTCTGCCGGGCACTCAAATCATGCAGTTGTGGCAGAGGCAGTGACTCACCCATGTTCGCAACAGCCGGTCCATCAAATTTCCTAGTCCACTAATGTGGCAGACATTTTTCGCTCAAACCATACCCATCTACAAAGCAGGAGCCACTTCGGGTGGGAGCTGGAAGTTTGAGGGGATGGGAGAAAATGGGGCTGATTTGATAAGTCCACCACGTCTGATGGCATGTAGGACTTGTCTTCAGTTTATGCGAGTCCTGGAAATTGACTCCCACATCGGGAATTCATTTCAAGTATCAACATACCTCAAGTCTGTGACACCGAGAGTTTGCCCGTAGCACGTGGTGTACATTTAAAAAGTTTCTGTGTCCGGGAACATTATGGTTTCTGTAGCTTGTCTCCCAAAATTGGCATAGCCAATAGGTCTCACCTTGGGGACCTTATAAGTGCTTAGACATGCAACGGTTAATATTGTTGCACAAAGGATATTGTGCTGCATAACTAAATACGTATAAGGTCCCAAAAGCGAGACCTATTGGCTATGCCAATGCTTGTTTTAAATATATGGTAGTGTGCTATAAGCAGAAGAAACCATCCCTGCCTTTTAGCAAAGATTTTTTCTGTGTGTTTTGGGATAATTTTTATCATACAATACTTTCATCTTCTTCAAAGCGACCTCCAATTTGCACATCTTTTACCTGTGCATAGCTGGAGTTGGTCTTAGAGTCTGGCCTTCAGCAAGGCAATGCACCTATACATTAATTCCAGAACATTTTTCTCTGTGCAAATTATCCTATCTCACCCAATGGGGTTGGATTCAGGTGCTGCACAGTGTGTTGGTCATTAGACATGGGCCACCAGAAAGTGTATGCATCTAGCATCTTTATTCATCACTCATTGCACTAAGACCTTGATTATGTGACATGGTTTAAAAAATTACATGTGACAACATGGAAACCGTGATCTTTAGTGAAAAAGTTCTATTTTCTTTGCCTTGTTGTTGCTTGCCCCATTTTTGTTGTCTTGTCATTGTTTGCCCTGTCATTTCTTGCCCTGCTGTTGGTGCCCCATTGTTGTTGCTTGCTCTACAATTTCATGCCCTATTGTCGTTGTTGCACTATTGCTGTTGCCCCACCATTTTTGTTCCGTCATTGTATGGCCAGTTGTTTTCACCCTGCTGGTATTGGCCTCTCCCCTAACACATTCTTGGTTTTTCCACCTCCCCCTCTCTCCTGTGTTCTTGCTTGGCAGCCCTCACCCACTTTGTTGCTTGACCTGTACTCTCACACCAGGAAAAAAGGTATTGCAAGGCCAATAGGGCTCACCTATGCAAAATCTATTGGCTTTGTCAATGTTTTTTAGCCATGTTCTACATGGTTGAAAGAAAAAAAACAAATGAAAAACACTATCACGGGGTCAGTATTGACTCCATCATAGTGCTTTTTGTGTTTACTTCGAGTAGTGGTCCTGTACAGCATGGCTAAAAAAGACACATTGACAAAGCTAATAGATCTTGCATAGGCGAGACCAATTGGCTTTGCCAATGCTTGTTTGTATTTGTCCTCTTGCCCCTTCATGGACAATGTTGTGCCTCACAATCTATTGGCAGGAGAGGGTTATTGCCACAATAGAATAGTTCACAGATTTTCCCTAGCTTTGTTCTTGGTTGGAAAATTTTGCAAACACATTCACATAGATTTCTTTTTCTCTGGAAGAATGACTGAAATACTCACAGTCCCATGACTCCTTGCTTTCTTCTGTGTTTCCTTCAGAGTCTTCACATGAATTAGTACTGCAGCAGTCACAACTGCTGGTACTGAGGTCAGAGATGTTCCTCAGTAGTCTTCGCCTGGGTAACCACATTCCATCAATGAAAGTCACCATATCTGGTATGGTATATCTGGATGTTAACACACAAAGGCAGGACAATCTCTTTCTCAAACGGGAACTATTTCATTTAGAGGAAGAATATTCATGTATTTAACAAACAGATATTTTGTTTTGTGAACGTTTTTTTGAGCTAGTGAACATTGATGGATGTTTGCCAGAACGAGAAATGATATTTTCAGGATGTCCTCTTTTGAGCTTGCAGGCTCTTACACATTATATACTAGTCTACGTTTACCATCAAGGCATACTGTGGCGAACAATGTGACCCTAGGTATCAGCCAAAATGCCAAGTGTTACTAGTAATGCATATACTTTCATAACTGAACTATAAGTTCATACGACCAGAAGCATGTGAGGGAAAAGTAGTAGGTTCTACCTACGGCAGTGACGTTTAAAAAGCACGTCTTCATGTAAGAATCTTCTGGGCTTTCACATCCTGCTCGAGAGCTCAGAACTTCATTAAAAAATCTGTATTTATCATAAAGGCTTTTTCCGATCGACAATGTGGCCTCAGTCATCGGGTAAACATTAAAAGCAATTAGTAATGCATGTGTTTTTAGAACTCAAAATTTCATTTTCCATGAAGTAAGCTAAAGCTCAAAAGCTCTTGAAGTGGAAACCTACAAAACAGGATATCCCAACCATGCCGATTTCCCTTTAATGTAGCAGTGCGTCCTTTTCGGAGCTTACAACAACACTGTTTTGGACCAACGAACAAGGAGTTTTACAAGAAAAGATTCTGTTATCCAATAATCTTTCCATAAATGGGCACCGCCCGATGGGCACTCAGGCACTGGGCATACTTGTAGTGAGAACAACCGTATCTCACACTTAGCAGCTGTAGGCAGCAGTGAGAAGGACATTTGGCAGCTGGCGAATGGGTTTCTGAGGAGTGGTGTTGGCACTGTGCACAACAAAAGGGTCAGTCTTTGACCTGGCACAACCTGAAGGGAGCCAGTTTCAGACCAGGCAAATCTGGGAAGGGGTAGGGTGAGAGCAGGTACTCCTAGGAACCAGGCAGTTTATCTGCAGATACCCACAAAAGGTCAAATTGACAGGGGGCATTTTGGGTGGAATCTGACACAACTACTGGGACAATAGTGTACTGGGCATCGCCAGAGGCAAGAGGGCGTGTGGTCCTGGTGCAATTATGGGTTACTTTCCCTTTCGGGTGGAGATGGGCAGTGATTTCAAAGGGGTTTTGGCAGAATGGAGAATCTTGTTGGCTCAGGTTGATGGCAGATGAGCACAGGCAGATGTAGTTTGGCTGCATCACTGAGTGAGAGAGGGCCAGTGGGCACAGAGGAGTAGGTTTGGTGCTTGTTCTGGTACAGGAAGGCGGTAGTTTGATGCACATAGGGAGAAATTTAGCACTAGAACTTGGTTTTTATAATTTTTAAGGACCCCCAACTGTGATCCTCTTTTCTCTGACTCCCACTCGGTATCATTGTACACCCCACATACCTCCATCCTTGTGGCCACCGAGAACCTGGACCTTAATGATACCTAAGGCTCATGCAATGTCTAGTAGCTAGAGTCTCTGGGCACTATATCGACTCATTTTCGTTTAGTGTATCTGCCTAGATGCATATATACTGGATCAGATTAATTTTAATGCCTAAAGAGTGCAGCCTTTGCATGCTGTATTAGATTACTCGCGTCTAGACTTCCTGGATGATATCACACTGGTCCGCCTCTGTGCTCTCTCTAAGATAAAGGTAATTTCTGTGTCTCACAGCATCAGTCTCTGTGCGCTATATGATAACCTTCATTTCAGTGCCTCAAAGCTCTCATGTCTGCATGAGATATTAGATCACAATAATTTATTTGCTTGAAACTTCCGAAACATGTGCGCTGTATACGAGGACATTCATTTGAGTGCTTTGACAAATCAGCCTATGTACGCTGTATGCTAGCTATATCACATTCAGTCTATTTCACCAAAGTCCCAACTCACTGTATTTGGACCACATTATTTTCTACTCATAGAATCTATGTCTCTATTTAAGGTTACAATAATTTCGGTACCAGCAACAAAATCACCCCCATTTCCAGTAACTTCAGCCCACAACCAGACCCAACAGATCTCAGCAAATCTATTCCGATCTTTTCCAAAGAAACAGTGCTAACCACATAGCTTAACATCACCCTAGAAGAAACCCCACCACCATGGAGATATCCACTCAGGGGCCCCATCATGGCCACTCCAGAGGACTGCAACCAATCAGTGTCATGCTCACACTTATTCTTAATGTCGCCACCTTTACCGCGACCTTCCCAGAAGCTTGGAAACATGCAACTGTCCTGGCATTGTTGAAGAAAACCTCTGTGGACCTTTCAACACTCAACAACTACAGAATGACGTCTCTGTTATCATTCCAGACCAAGGTCTAAGGGAAAATCATCAACAGGCACCTCACCAAATACATCAATGACTACCAACACCTTGACACCACTCAATTTTTTCCAGAACCAACCACAGCACAGAAAATGCCCTAATCACTGCAGTGACTGCCATTTGCATGAATCTGGACAGAGGAGACATGGAGGCCCTCAAACTCCTGGACCTCTCCACATTTGACACAGTCTCCCACCCAACCCTCATTTATCACCTGCATGACTCAGAATCCAAGGGCAAGTACTCCAATGGATCAGCTCTGTTCTGACTGGAAGAACCCAGTCAGTCAGCCTGACCCTCTATACCTTGGACACCCACAATTGCAACTGAGGCCCTATCCTGCTCATACATGATACCTCTAACCAGTATCATCCAATCTCACAGTTTCAAAGTCCACTCCTATGCTGACACATGCTACTCAATCTCTCTTTCTCAGGCAAGATGCCCAGTACCCAGATCAAGTTCAATGCCCGTATGACTGAAATCGCCCACTGGATGATGACCAACTGTCTAAAGTTGAACACTGACAAGACCAAAATCATATTCTCCTGGGATACTCTGCGACCTGTCTCTACAGCAGCAGCTGAACCTTTCTGCCCTTTTTGCCAGCAACTCGCGGAACCCGCTCCGCGGGTCCCGCTTCGTGTGGGTCTGCGCTCTCAGCATTTTGCACGTCTTTTGTTTAGGAGGGACTTCAAGCAACGCCAGTGGTGGTGACTCTTGGCGTCTGTATCTGCAGGGCTGCGAGCGAGCACTGGCGCAGGACTACCAGTCCCAGGAGCGCCTGCTCGCCCTGATTGCAACCACCTGGGGCGCTCTCCCTGCAGGCTCCTCCCCTATTGGCAGACCTGAAAAGGTAGCGGTTCTGGATCTTCGCTGGGATACTCTGCGACCTGTCTCTACAGCAGCAGCTGAACCTTTCTGCCCTTTTTGCCAGCAACTCGCGGAACCCGCTCCGCGGGTCCCGCTTCGTGTGGGTCTGCGATCTCAGCATTTAGCACGTCTTTTGTTTAGGAGGGACTTCAAGCAACGCCAGTGGTGGTGACTCTTGGCGTCTGTATCTGCAGGGCTGCGAGCGAGCACTGGCGCAGGACTACCAGTCCCAGGAGCGCCTGCTCGCCCTGATTGCAACCACCTGGGCCGCTCTCCCTTCAGGCTCCTCCCCTTCACTGTTTGAACCTATAAACAATCCAGCCTAGTCCCGCTGTGCGGGAGCGCGCGGGAGCGACCGGGAGAAGCCCGGGACAAGGGCGGGACCGTCTGTGGCCGTCAGGGGCCGAAGGGGGCCAGGCTGGGCCAGGTCTCTGTCATTTATAATTTATTGTCTATTAATCCTATGTTGTTGCTGCTGTGCCCGCTTGGATTAGTAACCTGTGTTTTGTGTTTAGTTAGTGACATACAGACCAGCCGTTGATATGAATAGCTCCCTCCCTTCTGGAGTGGGTGTTTCCCTCCTTGGGCCACTTGATAAATTTTTTAAGAAAGCCAACAAGGAGGTTGATAAGGAACTCCTCCTTGCTGAGCGACGCGCTGAGCGTCGCCGCTCAATTGAGCTTCTAAAGAAATTACCACTGTTTACACAACCAGATCCATCTAACATGCAGGAAATTGCTGTTCAAGGGAAAACGGCTATTGAAGCAGACTTGTCTGATATAGACCAAATCCCGAGTATATTTAGGTTTCCTAACATTTCCCCAGCTCGTTCCAGAACCAATAGTGAGGGTCGTGCAAATAGCCCATCTTCAGACATTACTAGCCTTATTGATCTTAACACCCCTGTCGTTCAGTCTATGGCACCTAATCTACACTCAACACTGACTAATCTGTCTATAGACTGTGCTGATCCATGTGAGAATATTATGTTATCTAACTCTAGTGACGCTGGATCTAAGCCTATCACGGCCAATAAGGTTGTGTGTTCCCCTCTTAGGAAAAAAGGAGAAAGGGCGGGGTCAAAAGAAAAGGTTCCAGTCGACAATTTCCTCTTCCCTCCACAGCTAACCCCATTACTAAGCCCTTGGCACAGCCTGTGGTTGAGGCACCTATAGTTACTCCACAAAATCCAACCTCTCCTGAGGTTGTAGTTACTGGGTTTAATAAGGAGAATTATGACATCTTTGAGAAACTTATAAAATCATACATGCTGCCATTGTTGGAGCGTGTTAGGATATTGGGTGAAAAAATGGATCGCCTATTGACGTCTGTCGTTTTACCCCATCCTTCAAGCTCGGAGAGGGAGCCTGGCTTACCATCCAATCCCTGCGCTACAAACATTGTGCTTAGTGCTACAAATACTGACCCTAGTCACCAATCTAATAATAAAAATACTGAAGACACTACAAAAGGTAAGGCTCCGGTTTTGGCAGCCAATCCCCCCCGAGCAGCTAAGTCTGTCAAAACAAATCCTTTGGTGGTCTCTAACAAACCATCTATTGGGGGATTATTGCCACCAGCAAAGAATGGGGCGGTTAAATCTGACAACCCCAAACATAGACAACCTTTATTTCATAGGAATAATGTGGATCTGCCCCCCGACTCAGCCAACTTCGTGATCATTCTGACGGGTGTGCCTCCAATTTCTAATGAGAATCGGGAAAACAATGAAAATTTAAAAAACAAAGTCATCTTCTGGCTGAAAACTAATAGACCCCTTCCTGCTCATCTTAATGGGGACATTATTTCAGTCAGAAGATGCAAGTGGGTGGGTGTACGCCCCAAGGATATAGAGGGGGATATAGTGATTATTAATTTTAGGGACCACAGAGTCGTCACCCATCTCACGGATTGGTATGTGGGAAACAATGAGGGAGGGATTTCCATGCGGAATCTCAGTTATTTTTATCCCGAGACTCTGCTCAAACCACCTGGCCAACATCGCTCCAAAAGTGATCAACAATCCCTTAAATGGACTAATTTTACTCCCAACTTTTATGGTCCACAATTTAACGCAGAGGCTCTGTTTCGCTCTTACACACAATCAAGCTATAACAGCTCTTCACACACTCCGAGCTGGGTTAATTTCAAGCCCCAGCCCTCTGGTCCTCCAGCCACACCAGCTTTCCCATTCCCTAACAAGCCCCTGTTCCCTGTCCCCCCCCTATTCCAGTCTTTCCGCACTTTAAACAGCCCCAAAGTCTCTATCCCATCCACAACCAACAAAGTAAATACATTCAGCCCAATGAGTACTGGAACATCCCGTTGAGGAATCTCTATGACCCTCTATCAGGGCTGGCGTCTAATGATTGACCAGCCATTTCATCTTGGGTTACAGAGGGTAGTCCAGATTGTAAGGGTACTGTGGATGTCCGAGATAACACACTATGTCATGTTAAAACTTCTGAGGACCAAGCAGACCAACGTATTAAAGGGGGTTTTGTTTATTTGTGTGTGTCCGATGTCACGGACATGGTATCTGAAACAGTGTTATCTGTGGATCATATTGCTGAGTATGTTAAAAGGGTGCCAAGTACACAGGGTGGGTCCCCCTGTACCTACACTGACGATATGAATGGAGTTGCCCCTGTGCAAGAGGAAGTCGCTCCCTTGATTAATGAATCCCACCCCTCTGTTATAGTTACATCTAGCGACCGAGTACTTAGAAATGGTACCATCCTGGGTTGTTGGAATATAGCGGGTATTGAGTCACGTATTTGTATTCCTGATTGGATCAATTTTATACGCCAAGGTGACGTTTGGTCCTTCCAGGAAACCTGGGCACTCTTACCAATGTTCATCTCTGGTTACCTGAACTTTAGTAAACCAGCCACCAGAGGTCACAGAGGTCGAGCTATGGGTGGCCTGTCAGTTTGGGTTCGCCAATATGAGGGTGTGTCAGCTAAGGAAGTCTCCATTGACTGCCCAGACATATTGATAGTTAGTATTAAATCTACAAGTGGGATGAATATATTGCTGATTAATATATATGCTAGGGGCATTCAGGGAGGTAGGGTTTCATCTACCCTCCTACGTCTGGACGAATTTTTAAGTGATACCCCAGAAGTTGGTCATGTGGTTGTAATGGGTGATTTAAACACCTGCTTCGAACCATTGAGTTCGGATGATGGCCTTCTAACAGAGGCAGTGGATCTGGCTTGGGGGATTCCTCAACTTGACTTAGCCCCGATTAAAAAATGGTCTCAAGCGGCTATCTTCATTAAAGGGCTGTGCTTGGATCGGGGATTATGTGCCCTTAATGGACGAGTATGCTCTGATAGGTTGGGCAAACACACCTTTAGTAATGGCAGACATAGCAGTCGTATCGACTACATATTATTGTATGTAAAGTTGTGGCCTGTGGTAACGGACATGGAAGTAAAGTCACGTCCGGAAAGCGATCATGATCCTTTGATGGCGGAGTTAAAGGATTTTAGCTTTTCAGGGCCGGTTGAATGCCTGCCCAACGCAGTTCAGGAGGCTGTTGTACTCACTAATGATATGAGGAGGGTTCGTTGGCCAAAGATCTCTGTAGATGTTGATGCACGCAAAACGATTAGATCCCTGGTCTCCAACTCTTTGGCTGAAATTTCTAAATGTGATACTCAGGAGGTGATCAACACAATTATTACTGACATACATTCTAGTTTGTTTATGTCCCTAAAAATACTGTTTATTAAGTCTGTTTCTAAAAAGGGTATTAGGAAGTCTAAGAAATCCTCCAACTGGTTCAATGATGAGTGCCGACGGACCCATGTGGATCTGTTCAAAGCTCTAAAAAACTCAAGAACCCTGCCTTAATTAAATCATGTAGGAAGGCTTTTAATGTTGCTAAACGTTCTGCTAAGGCCGCTTGGGATGAAGAACGGTGGTCATCTTTAACCGATGCTTGTGGCTCTAGGAACTTGCAACAGTTTTGGCACCTACTCAAATGGGGTTTGTCCCAGGATGATCGCCCGAGCCCAGCCTCTGTTGACCAACAACAATGGGTGCGTTACTTTGAGGATCAATTTAGATGCCTCAGAGGTGAGAAGGATACCTTATGCTGGCCACTGTCGATAGACCCCCTAGTGTTCTCGGTTAGAGAAGTTAAATTAGTTTTGAAATCTATTCCAAGGGGAAAGGCACCTGGTCCTGACTGCATTCCTGCAGATTTATTCCAACAGGACCATGATCTTTGGGTACCATATTTAGTGCAGCTGGCAAATGCCCTGGCCACAGGTGCTAGGGTACCTGAATCCTGGGCAGGAGCAGAAATTTTGCCTATCTATAAGAAAGGTGATCGGTCGGTTCCATCCAACTACCGGCCGATCAGTCTCATCGACGCGGTGCAAAAAATCATAAGCCGTCTTGTTCTTGCCAGGATCCAGGAATGGATAGAAGAGTATAATATTCTTACCCCTCTTCAAGCTGGTTTTATATCTCATGTGAGCACTCTAGATCAGGCTTTCCGCTTCATGCTTCTTTATTGGAAGACGGTTTCTCTGGGCAAAGGCAACCTATACGCAGCCTTCGTGGACTTGAGGTCTGCATTTGACCTCGTCCCGAGGGCTGGGTTGTGGAAATGCCTATTAGATCTGGGCATGCCACCCCCCCTGGTACGCCTCTTGGTGAACTTACATGCACTTACCTATGCTCAAGTGCGCTGGGGCAAACCTGGGGAGGTGACGGAGAGATTTCCTGTGGCCAAAGGTGTCAGGCAAGGGTGTGTGTTGTCCCCTACCCTTTTTTCCTTATACATAAATAGAGTTACCAAGTATTTCGAAAACCATCCTACGGACGCTCCAAGTTTGGCTGGAATGAAAATTCCCTTGCTCATGTTCGCCGACGACACTCTTTTGATCTCTAAAACCAGACAGGGTCTTCAGAAAGCCCTGTCGAGGTTTGAGTGTTTCTGCAGCCAACATGAGCTTGAAGTGAATGTGTCTAAAACCAAATTTATGGTTTTAAGACGGCACAATCAAATCACTGCAAGGGTTACTATGGGGGGTACCCCTTTGGAACAAACCAAGTATTTTACTTACCTAGGTGTTACCTTTAGTGAGACCCTTAGTTGGTCCCATCAGGTCGAGCTTATGGCCTTAAAGCACCTGCAGATAGGTGGTGCATTGATAAAAGAGCATAAAGGCTCCTTTACCCGGCCAATTTCTCCGCTAATTAAGATATATGGCTCAAAGGTACTACCCTCAGTTTTATACGGGGCGGAACTATGGGGCACTAGTAAACTGGACCCCTTGAAACTTGCCCAAAATAAATTCTTAAGAATGGCAACGAGTCTGCCCCAGTCAACTCCGCGGATCCCGCTTTTATATGATCTTGGGTGCCAACCGGTAGAGGATCAAGCGAGATTTCGTCCACTGGCATTCTGGCGACGCCTATGGACAACGCTGGAACTCCATCTTTATGCTAAGGCCTGCTTGGAGGTTAAAGACTGTTCAGGTTCCTCAAAGATGGGCTGGTTTAGGGATTTAAGTTCTACCCTTACAGCCCTGGGGTATGGTGGCCTGTGGTCTAGTCCCGAAACTGCAACCTTTCCATCCAAAAAAGACCTAACATTGCACTATTGGGACTGGGTGGTTCATAATAGACATTTGAGAATGTGCTCTAGCAGTCTTACAGGTCTATTTATTGTTTTTAAGGACACAGCCAAGCTCGAAAAATATTGGGACACTATAACTAAGCCCCTGGATCGCAAACTATTCCACCAGTTTAGATGTGGCTCGCTGCCTCTAGGGGATTTTACTAAAAAGTGGGGAGCTGGTGGGACTGGGCATTGTCCTAAGTGTCCTGGTCAAGGTGAAAGCTTAAACCACTTTTTGTATGTGTGTCCTCTATACTCTGCCCCAAGAACCAAATGGTTAAGCCCAGTCTGCAGAAGCTTAGGCACCAGCTCGGCTGTTGAAGCAAGTAGAATCTTAAAAACTAACCTGACCCCTATAATTGTTGTAGGGGTAGCTACATTTTTGGGGTGGGCTTGCTTGCTTAGAATCAGGTTCATCAAAAGTAATCAGTTGGGGGCTTAATGATGTTGGCTGCTATCTGGTAAATGTCCAGTCTACTGTACTTGATGTTTGTAGGTAATTTCTGTGCTACTGTTAATTTTTGTATATATTCAATAAGAAGCCTGATTAAGTGATTTAATACTGGTTTTAGATGTTTTAAATTATGTATATATTGTATTTTATGTCTTTTATGATGAATTAATCGAATAAAGACTTCTTGAATTGACATAATCTCCTGGAAAAACAGATCACTGTGGGACTCCATCTGGGGGCCAACAGAGGTAGAACCGACACTCACCCCCACCACCCATGCCAAGAACCTCAGCATCATCATCAAGAGCAAGCTCCCCATGACAGCCAAACTCAATGCAATCACTGCTTCTATACCATGATGATGCTGATGAAGATTTTCAAATGGATCCCAATCCCAATCAGCACCCACAAAAGTGGCAGGCATGCCCAGGTGACAAGCAAGCTGGTCCCCATTCACAAACAGGCCCAATTCACACTCCTCACCCACACTTTCAAGGCACTACATAACACTGGCCCAGCATGCCTCAACAATCGCATCTGCTTTCACAAACCTTCCAGCCAATCCGTTCATTCGGACTCGAAACTTGCACGCATCCAACACATACGGAAAACCAGATTGGGCAGGCGGGTCCTCTCCCACTTCACTCATAAAGCCTGGAATGACCTGCTGCTACACAAAAGAGACTCCTCACTTCTTGAATTCTCCAAGAAGAGTAGTCCCACTAGGCCCCCGGGTGATTTGGGGCGCTCCACAAATCTGCCTAACATTACATATTACATAACATAACAGAATATAACATAACAGAAAGTCTTGGCTTTTTTGCACTTTAGTTAATCACATTCTTTTCATTCTTGGATACCATGTCTCTTTTTGCTTCATTATATCACAAGCATTTCAGTAAAATGAAACACAGACATACACATGCACTCAGTTTTTCTTATGAGGAAGATGTGCATCTAAGGATAGGTTTCCCACAACAACAAAATTCTCACTTCTTCTATACCCTCCAGGAGTAAGGTTTGACGGCTCACCCTCACTATGCACTGAAATCAAAGGCCAAAAAGGAGATTCTTCAAAATCAATAAGCTTGCAGCAGCATTTAGCTCCTGGTGCTCCCGTTGGCAGCAAAAGGCAACACTGATTACAAGGACTGCTCAGATGACCCTGCATTGTCTAGGCTTGGAAAACTTGCCTGACAAAAATTATACAGATGGAATCGCATGATCTTCATTCCAGTGGTGTGCTCTCTTTGTAGCACTAATGTATATAATGATGCACTTCACTCAATAGGAAAAGCCTTTTAATTGTTAAGCCATACAACCTGTGGATATGGAATTGTGATTGCAAATTCATTTATAAATGGATTTCATTTTATATTTCAATATTTCTTATGTGTTCACTTTCATTGTGTTTGCGATGCAGACTTTACATTGTTTACCTCTGAAGCGCTACTTTGCTGCCAGAGGGTGGACGGGATCACTGGTAGTTCAGGAGATTTTCCTGTAAGCTGGAGGCTGGTGAGTCTGCTCATGAGATGCGGAGACTCTGCACGTAAAAAGATAGGCCTAACCAAACCTTTTGTGTTCGTTGGTCTCTGCTCTCTCTGTGGAATCTCCTCAGTTGTAAAATTGCTAATAGAAAAATTAAACTTGTAGTTTGTGAATACTACCAAAAAAGTAAGCGTACACAAAAGTGTATGTTTACCTTTGTGAATCAGAGCTTTAGACTTTAGTCAGATTAGTAAAAACTCCAAATAAGAACCCAAACAACCTCCCTTAAAACCGAAGCTACGCAGTGCAGACAGAATTAACCCCAACTTAATGCTGTTTGCACATATCCCCTTACATGGGCATTCCATTTGACATACATCACTGCCCTCATTCCATGCAGCATACCAGGGCACTCGCCCTATCAGACAGCATGCTGTGCATTCAACATCTCTGTAGTCATGCCTGTTCCAGGATTCTCCATGTATTCCACCTCCCACAAAACTAGAGATACCATACACTTTGCTCACTCCTTTATAGGACAATCAACCCCATCCCCCATTCCACTAGTGGGACCATATTCTACACCCATCTCTATAATAGGGTAATCTCTGGAATTCAACCCTACTCAAGTAGTGGGACCACAGACTGCACTCATTCCTGTCTTACAGCATTATGTGAACTTTTAGTCCCACACCATTAGTGGGACCATACACTGGACTCACCTTGTTCTAGGGCACACCACACAACATACTTCAGTACACTGACCCTATTGTATGGAACCACTGCACCTACCCTGTCGTAGAATGCTCCATGCATTTACACTTTGGCACTCAACCTGTCCTATGGCAACGCAGGTATGAAATCACTTCTAGAAGAGGAAGAACTCTGATGCCCGCTCTGACGACCGCCCTTTACAGGCATCTTTACTGATGTCCTAGAACTATTGAGGTTGGAATTATGCAGTGCCACAAATAATCTTGTGAGAGTACGAATAAAACAATCTTATCATGCAAACAGTAGTTTCATAAAACAGAATTTAACTATGTTGCTCTGCACATCTGAATGAGTCAATTTCCATGGGCTGGTAACTCTACAATACATATTTGTTTCTCTTTCTTTCCTTTTCCGACAGACTGCCTGCTCACCAAACACACATCTGTGTTCCTCAGTCTTTAATTGTTCAACCCCCACAGAACAGAATGACTGAATAATTGCTGGGATAGTCCATGAAACAGCAAAATAACTTTTTAAATCTCACCTAGGCAGCGCATGCACTGTCTCTTTGAGAATATGCAAATGAAGAGCAACCTGTATGCACTCAAGTACGTAGAATGTTCAAAGTTGAAACCAATGAAACTCCTGTATCAAGGTTAAACCAATGCGTGCCACAAGGAAAAGGGGCCTGCGAAACCCTTTATCGATAAATGCAAGGGGATTCTAGACGTGTGTCAAAGTGGCCTTGTGCACAGCGTTATGCCCGAAATGCATTGGGACTTGTAATTTCATGGAATTTGAAGTGTGTTATTTCATGTCCTGGATCTTGTGAATTTCAACATTGTCCTTGGATATAAACTCTTTTCATCATGATTTGAATACAAATCGAACAATGAACTAAAACTTATGGTCCATCTGGTCAATTTCTTTTATTGCTACACTATGAACATTTCTTGCGTATAAATCATTGAACTAAATAAGACTTCAATAAGTTTTTTGATGTACACTCCTTTGAGTGATAATGCTGTGCACAAGGCCACTTTGACACACGTCTAGTATCCCCTTGCATCTTTGAGAATATGGGCATTCAACACGCCCATTGCTTCTGGTTGGTTAGTTGGCCTGCCTTTCTAAATTCCTTTACTCTCATTGGTTAATACTATCCATCTGTCCTGCCTTTGTGTGCGTGGTTCCCTCTCAGCATCCATCACCAATTGTTTTTTTTGGTTGTCCATCTCTGGCCATCATTGCCTCCTCACTCATGCCCCCTCCTTCCCGTCACTGCGGCATGCCCCACTCCTCTGGATGACACTGCATTGACTTTTGTGTCAATGGTGGCACACCACACTTTAGCTTTAAACATCTAAAGCTAAAGCGAAGTGTGCTGCCATTGCCACAAATGTCAATAAATGAAAAAAGCAAAGATGGGCAGATGCCGCATTTCTTATCCATTTATTTACTTTTATAGCAATGGCGTCACGCCTCGCTTTAGCTTCAAAGATCTAAAGCTAAAGTGCAGCATACCACGATTTCTACAATAGCAAATAAACAGAAAAGAAAGGCAGCTACACAGACCGCGCAACATGCCACCATTGCTACAAAACGCAATACATTTTTCAAAAGGCACGTGGGTGCCTCATTTCTTTTACAATTGCAAAGCAATAGCTCAACATTTAATTAAAGTGAGACCAATTGCATTGCAAATGCTTGTTAGAAGAGCATGCAGATCACCAACATGTATGGACAATCATCACAGAGCTTGTGCTCAATGTTTTTAACAAAAATTGAAGAGGGCTCTCTCAGAACAGCAACATTGCGCCTTGCTCACTCTTTTAACTTGGGATCACTGATGCCTTTCCAGTTATCTGCAGTTTACCTTTTTTACATACATAGATCCTAGCTCTGGCATTGGCACAAAAAGCCCTTTGTTATGCTATGGTACATTATCAGTGTTTTATACCAAGCTAATTACCCGAGAGGATATGGAGGAGGAGGCTCTCATGCGTTGCGGAAGGTATACAACGGTTACCACGCATTTTTTACAACGCGGTACCATTACCACGCTACTTTTACCACGCAAGTCGTTACAACGACATGCGCTGGGGGGCACTCCAGGATAGTAAATACTTTAATTTACTATCCAACTCCTTTCCCTAGATTCCACGGGGACTGGAGTTGGAATAGTAAATTAAATAATTTACTATCCAGCGCCCCTCCACGCATGTCGTTGTAACAACTTGCGTGGTAAAAGTAGCGTGGTAACGGTACGCGTTGTAAAAGTACGCGTGGTACCGTCATACATCCGTTGCGGAAGCATGTTCCTGGTTTTTGGGGCAGGTACGAGAAGGCATGGCCTCTTGTTCTGCATTTGTGTATTCTTGGGGTGTGTGGTGTGATTCGCGCTCGGCATGGGAGGCTGAGAACTAATCTGGCTGCTTCATTTCATCTGCAGTCTTCTCATGAGCTGGTTGGTAATCCGTGTGCAAACAAATTGCTGCCTAGCTCATATTTCTCATTGATGAACATTGAAGCACAGTTATTGTGCTGTGGATCCAGCCGGTACTGGCTCGCAAGGAATGTTCTTTCTTCTTCTTGTGGTTCTTCTTTTTTCCAGACACTGCAGCTGATGGCTCTGACATCTTGCAGCAAGCAAAATGCCAGTGCTCTACAACAGATTTATTTCATCTTTTTTAGTCTTGTTAACTCTCAATGTTGTATTTCCCTGTAGTTCAGAGACCAATTCCTATTTCTCTGGAGGCAGATGCTTGTTGATACTGATGGGGCATCCAGCATTTTCTTCCTTTTCTTTTTTGTCTTCTGCACGTTTTGTCCCTTTAAACTCATTGCCAGTGTAAAGATGTGCAAAGATGCCAGACTCCTGTTTCTGTGTAGGTAGCTCCTTTGTGAGTAGTAAAGTACAGAGGATGATAAGTATCTGGCCAGATGCCCCACCAAAGAGCTGTGTAGTTTCCGCCCAGCCTCCTCCTCCTCCAACACATTCACACATACACAGAAGGACATCCCTAACATTCCATATAAAACTATTATTCCAGCCTGCACAGCAGCAGACCATGAAAGGTAAAGAAGAAACAGATCCCAATACATGTCAAACACTGCATTCCCTAGAAAAACGCTCAATGGGTTATTACACCTACTTCTGAGTTTTGTGAGTAATATTGGTCATAGGTTCCAATAGAAATGTGATATATCAATTGGTCATTATAATTGCATCAGTATTCTGTGTGCAACCATATTTTACAAGTGCCAGTCCTGTTGAGACAGCGCGCCAAGGCTAAAAGTTTCTAATTTTGTCTGTCAGCACAGGTGTAGACATTTCACTCTCCTCCTAACTCGTCAAAGCAAACATTGACTATCTAGTTTGTTTACATATTAGACTAGAGTATTAGAATATTTCATTAATTCGCATTCAGAACTGGTTCAGTTATGTAATGTTTCGCACAATATATTTGATAAAAGATGCTGTCAAATTACATACCTGTTCCTGTTTTCCAGACTTTTTTGGGGAGTTATAATCCACCCAAAAACACTTCTGGAGAATGTCAAACACACAGCAACGCCCACTTTGTTTAATTTGGTGCTGGTATTAACTTTATTCCAAAAATATGTCACATTCTCAGTTCATCCCTGTTACACCTGGGGGTCTCTAGTTGGCAGAGGTAGGTACCAATGTCCAAATAGTGACCCTTATTTAGTCAGGGTAAAGGGGATACACTCTTTAGAAAACCCCTGCTCACCTTGATAGCTTGGCACAAGCAGACAGGTTTATCAAAGGAAATGTGTAAAGTATTTGTACCAACACTCACAGTAACACAGTGAAAACACCACAAATGGACTCCACACCAGTTTAGAAAAATAAAGTATTTTTATCTAAACTACACAAGACCAAAACAACAAAAATCCAACATACACAGTTCAAGAATATGATTTAAAAGAGTTCTAGGGTTTGCGTCAAAATAATCCACAGTTGCGTCACGTTTAGCCCAAAGTACTTGTAGATGCAACAAAAGTTCCAAATGGAAGCTGCAGCGTTGAAAAACAAGTGATGCATCACTCATGAGACCCTGGGGAGGCGATGGGACAGCCCCGCCGGACGCAGCGGACGTGTTGCGACAAATCTGGTCTATATGGGGAGGGATGCGATACCTTGTATGGATTCCGGTGCACAGGTTCAGTACGAAGCGTCTCGCACAGGCATGATGCGACGATCTTAGGGACGGCGTCGATCTCAGGTGTGATGGCGAGGCACAGCGTCGATCTTCTCCTCTTGCGGCCCCTCGATGCGATGACTCGGCAACGATGTTCGCAGCGACGTGACGCGGTCTCCAAGCAAGCAGTGCGGGGATCTCACCCAGCGAGGACAGGCTCTCCGACGTAAATCACAGTGACAGGAAACTTCCTGCACTGGGCGATGCGTTCCCTAAGCGTACGATGCGTCGGTTCTTGCAGCGGTAACAGGCGCTGCGACGATCTTGATCTGTGCGGCGGCGGGAATTTCCTCGCACTGTCGGGTATGCGCTCCGCAAGTGAGCAATGCGTGAAAATTGCACATTGTCTTCTTTTCTCCTTGTCCAACTTTCCAAACAGCAGGCACAACTTCCAGAGGCCCAACAATTGGATCAAGAATTCTAGGAAGGGCAGAATTCTCTCAGCAGAGTTCAGGGGGAAGCTGGGGGTGAAGTCCTTTTGTTCCTGGGACTTCTTAACCAGTAGCCAGCTCTTCTCAGGCCCTTGGCGATCTCTTCAAGCAAGGGAACAAAACAACAGCAACGTCCTTCCCCTCTCATCATTGGCAGCAAAGCAACTGCAGGTCAACCCACAAACACACAGCAGGACAGTCCTTCCTCTTCAGTCTACCAGCTTTCTCCTTGGCAGAGGTTCCTTCTTGATTCCAGAATGATCTAATCATCCCTTTTTATACCAGTCTTTCCTTGATTCTCTGGAGGCAGGGAGGACTTGGCTTGGTCAGAACCAGTTCTGGTCAGTCCTGGAGCACTTTGTTTTCCTGACTTCTTCTTTCCTTTCAGAGAGAGGGGCAGGGTCATCAGCCGCCCACCAGGAGATGGAGCCAGCATTGTGGAAGGCAGGCACAGCCCTATTCCAGCCCAGGTGCTATCCCCTCCCACCACTCAAGATGCAGATGCAGCTATTCAGCCTAGGGCTGACTCATCCAGCCTCCTGGTGGCTCCCCAGCCCCTGTCACTCACAAACCAGACAGTCAATTCACAAACAGACCAAGGCACACAGAAAGGTCAGACAAGAGAACAGCCACTTTCTAAAAGTGCTGTTCTCAAACACTGGATTTAAAAACCATCCCTCCTATAATATAGTTTATTAAATTCTGAGTTCAGGGATACCACACTTTAATTTTCTATCTTGCTCTTATGGGAAGATATGCAGGTAAACATTATACACAGCATTACCCAGCATAGCCTATGGGCAAGATAGCCCTCTCAATAGGGAAAATAGAAAATGGCAGTAATTCACTACCAGAGCATGTCACACACACTTGTACATGCTCTACCTTTCATATACACTGCACCCTGCCCAGGGGGGTACCTAGGGCCTTCTACAGGGGTGTCCAATATGTACAGAAAGGGAAGGGTTAGGCTTGGCCAGTATGGACACTGGCCAGGGCAACATGGCAGTTAGCAACTGCACCTAGGCACTGCGGTGGCAGGCCTGCGGCACCAATTTTAGGGCTACTCATGTGGGTGGCATAATCAGTGCTGCAGGCCCACTAGTAGCATTTGAATCACCAGCCCTGGCACACTCAGTGCACTTTACTAGGGATCTCCTGGTAACACAAATATGCCAATCATAGATAACCAATCACCATAATAATTTATACAGAGAGCATATGCACTTTAGCACTGATCAGCAGTGGTGAAGTGCCAAGCGTCCTATTGCCAACAACCACAGGTCAGGAAACGTAAAGGAGGAAGAAGCAAAAGGTTTGGGTATAATCCTGCAAAAAGGGCCATTCCCAACAATCCCTACTCGTATCAATCATATTGTTCGACTTTCTTCATGTTTTCAGAGGTCAATATATTATTGTTGCTCACAGTTGGAGTATATGTGTGCTGTCGGACTTGGGGCAATAAACAGGCTGTATGAGAAGCTGTGCAGTTCCCGTAGCATGTACAGTTTGAAGAGAATTTAGAGTATGCTATCTTGACCATAAAAAATATTCAATAAAAACCCAATTCAAATACTGCTTTTGATGTTTTTTCGTAAGTTACCACTACATTCACTATGCATACAGAAACATAGTTTATCCACAGCAGACTGCAATAATTTACACCAAAATAACATGAAATTAGACTGACTAATTATGGTCATGGCAAGGCAGCTACACAAACAAGTCTTTGAGCATCCAACCGACCAGTAACATTTCCTACATTCCCACTTCAAGCTTGTAATACAAAAGAACGCCCATCTTAAGCTGGAATTTCCTAAGGAAGAACAAGGGAGATATACTATAAGGAGGAATGTGCATATGCACAACATTACACAACCGTAATACAATAAAAGCAATAAACACTGTTTAGGTTCTGGATATACAATTCTTACAAAACGAATTAAAATACTAGTGCTAATACTATTACTAAAAGAACAGTGCTTGTTTTCCAATTGAGATAGATTCCTGCCTCAAACACTCAATTGAGATCTTGCTCCAAGGACTTCTTTGGAGCCTTAATAATTCTCCCATAAATCCCATTTTAATCTTATATAGTGGATCACCCGGACAATTTTTTGATATATTGATTATGAGGATTGATGAACCCATTGAATAATCTTGTGTAAGACTCTCAATTTCCACTTCACCACAAGTGTTGCCTGACTTTGTCATTCTGATACTCCCTTTACCACTTTTTTTCAATGCTATGTTTCTTAATGTTGCAATTTCCAACTCATACATCATATCAACATTTGGAGACCTTCCTTTCCATTGAAAGAAAAGATAGCTCTACCCTCATCACAAATCCACCAATACTGGGAATAATTATCCACCAGCTCACTAGTTTTGTCTTCACTTACGCAGTTCCTAGATAATGACATATAACTCATGTGCCATATATTTTGTCAATCATACTTAGAGTATATCTTATTACTTCACCATCTTTCCTGAGCTCAGAGAAGATATTTTCAAATGTTTATATTTTTAATCAAAATTTAAGACACACCCATTGACACTCTTAATCTTACAATGTCCTCAACAGGCAAGGAATCATAATGTGTTTGTATTTCTCTTGTGATTACTTTATACTATTCCCGATGTCTTTGGGCTCCTATTTCATTTGCTTTATCAATCCCATCCAAACAGGCTTACAATTCAAGGGTGATACATACCCTCTCATTATTCAAAAATGAATGAAAGCAATGGTTTCATTCAGTGTTGCCAGATGACTCCCAAAATTCCTTTCAATTCCCTTTTTACATTCTTCTTCCCCTCAAGTGCTAACTGTAACACACCTTTTACCACTTCGATGAATCATTCAACAGCACCATTCTTACTAAGGTGGTACAGAGCAGTAGCCGTGAGGTTGAATCCAGAATGCTTAAGAATTTCTTCAATTATTCATGGATTGAACTGTACGCCATTGTCTTTCAATACGCATGCAGGAAAGCACTCTCTCAAAATCTTCACACTTCTTATTTTCCTCATTATGCCCATGTCAAAAGATGAGGGCTATACAGTGTCCCTACTAAATTATGTCTTTAGCTTACAAAACAAGGTACTAGCATCAGGGAATTTGAAGCTAAGAATCTGTGGTGGCTTCATTGAAACCAGAAGAGTAGTTCAATAAATGTGTACAATTACGAACGTTCTACCAAAAGGATAAACTCAAGTATTAGTCTTATTATCTGCTAATGAATATTAACTAGAAGCTCAATGGCATGGTCTATGTGAAGTTTTAGAAGATCTCAGTCATTTTACATTTAGAATAGCCCAAACAGATAGAAAACCAGCAGTTCATAGTTATCATATTGTTCCTAAAAATTAGAAGAATCCTAACCTAAGCAAAACCTTTAAGGTATGCAGCTGGAGAGTCGGGTGATAATGATGACATGTTTCCAAAAAAAAAAAAAGGTTTTCTCATGGTACAAATTAATGCAAAAGGCTGAGGTCAGTGAATAAAAACACCAAAAGATTGAAGCATCCTAATGATGTCTTTGGAACAGGATTCTCCCTAATAACAGGGAAAAGTACTTTTATAGAGCATGGCACACATACAAAAGATGAAGGCAAAAGATCATGTAAGACCCTATTGCATTCCCAAATATAGACCTAAAGCTGTAAAAGACATATGCTGGCTCCTGGGAGTTTTAAGACATATTTCAGTCATTGGTCCTTACCCATCATGATGATATCTAAACAACATGGTTCTCTTAGATTTTCCATTTACTCTTGACAAGTCAACAGCAATTCAGAATTTGAAGCATACCTGTTACCAGGTTCGGTGACCTGATTGAACAGATGGAAGAGAACAAATATATTAGTGCAATTAATCTCACCAACGTATACTGACAGGTACTCTTGAGGAAAGCAGACATGCAGAAACTGCTTTTTCTACCAAAATAATATATGTTAGTTCTGTATACTTCCTATTTTATTTAAAAAGAGCTCCTGCAACCTTTCAGACATTGGTGGATATTCTTCTCAGTTCATACTGATGTCTATCAGGATAACATAATCATTCATAGTAAATCATTATAAGAGCACTTAAACACCTGAAAATCCTTGTGACTGCACTTAACAAGGATCAGATAATAGCCAATTCACCCACCTTAAAAGAAATGTCAAATATATATCCTATTGTTGGAAATGGACCAATCTGCAGAGTCTCCCCCAAACATTTTGCCTTCCTCCTCCCCTTTTAGCTGAATTTGTTTTGTTGGCTTTGGAACTCTGGGCACTTTACCATTGCTAACCAGCACAGATGTCTGTTAATCGAAAGGCATCTTTTGGACTTTCAGAAAGTTGACCTGGAAATGCAGCCTGCCGGTGGCTTGCTATTGGCTTTGTGGTTTGCAACTGATGTTTTGTGGCTTTCGATTTGCTGGATTTATTTGCTTTAGAGTGTGGAGCTTGAATTCGTACCTCGCCATGGTAAAGCTGTGTTTACAATATTCTTCCACACACTCATTTTCTGTAATAAACAGGCCTTTAAATCTTGTTCTTATATCATCACATTTGCTTGGTATTCAAAGACTAGGGCCAAATATAAAGCTGTGTTTTCGTGGAAGCCTGGTGTTTATTTTGCTTTTGGCTGCCTTCAAAAGAAGGGCGTTTAAAGAAAAAAGGAATGCAGAATACTTTCTTCATGGATCCTGCTTGTGCCCTTATTTTTAAATGTTATTTTATTTATAGCTATCTCAAATGGTATCTTGTTCTTCAGCTTCACAAAACATTGCTCGTTTTTTGCAAAATTCTTCTTTGGTGAGTCTATTTAATTTGTGAAACTCCCTTTTCAGGAACAAAATACAAAACCACATTTCAGTCTCAAAGTCAGGTGGTCTTGGACAGTTTACACTGTTTATGGCTCATTCTCTGTAAAGCACAGGATAAGATCTATTCACGGGAAAGAACCATCAAGATTGTAACACAACTTAACAATGCTTGGTTTTTACTGGGTTTGTAAAGCATATGGTTTATTAATGACATCTGTGGAAACTCGTTTTGGAGAGTTGAATACGTTTAAAGGCACTTTTTATTAAAGCTTTTGGTTTATGTTTAGCTACACAATAAATATGTACTCTGTCTGCAACTGTGCCTTTTTTGGAACACATTTATTATTGGATATAAATGATTTCCTCATTTGTCCTTGCAGGCACTAAGGTAATGATTTCAATAGTGCAGCAGGTGCAGTGGCACAGGGGCCAAAAGGTCTAAGAAATGCACTGAACACTGATTATTGCGATTTGTTTCTACTACGCAAGTAGTCGCAAGTGCAGTTACCTTGCAGGCACTAGGGTCATCAGTCATCAGTTCAATGGTGCAGCAGGTGCAGTAACACAGGTACAAAAAGATCTAGGGAACTCCCTGAACACCAATTATTGCTATTTATTTCTACTACTCAAGTAGTCACAAGTGCAGTTACCTTGCAGGCACAGGGGCCATTATTTGAATTGTGCTGCAGGTGCAGTGGCGCAGTTGCCAAAACATCTTTGAACGCCACTGAACACCAATTGTTGATATATTTTACTACTAAACAAGCAGGCACAGTGCAACTACTTTGCAGGCGCTAGGGGCATGATTTGAATGGTGCAGCTGGTGCAATGGCACGGGTGTCAAATGCTCCCGGAACCCTCCGAAGGTCGATTATTGCTATATTTTATTATTGAAAAAACAGCAACAAGTGCATTTACATTGCAGGGACTAGGGGCATGATTTTGAATGGTGCAGCAGGTGCAGTGGACCAGGAGTCAAAAGGTCTAGAAAACACAGCAAACACCAATTATTGCTATATTTTCCTACTAAACAAGCAATCACAAGTGCAGTTACCTTGCAGGCACTAGTGTCGTGATTTGAATGGTGCAGCAGGTGCAGTCTCTCCAAAGAAAGACAGAGGGGTCCTACTCTCCAAAGGGACAGGACATCAAAATGACACTAGGTCTGGAAAGAATCCCCTTTGGGAAACAACAATAGCATACTCAACTATTCACTCATCACCTATAAAGTCAATCACCTGGAGAATATAACAGTAGCCATAAAATCCAATATATGAATGTTCATTCAATAAATAAATGCAGTTGTTAAAAATAATTCACAAAGATTTAATCAACTCTGATATTAAAACCACAAATTCATCAGAAATGATTACACAATATAAAACAAAATGTAAGACAAAGTGCAAAACAACTGTGTAATTCCAGAACCAACAATGATGGTCAATCCAACATCTTAGTAATATTATTTTTATATTATGTTTTGAAGAACACCAATTGGTGTATATAAAATGTATTTATAAAGAAGACCAAGAAGCGACACATTTCGGTGGTATCAGCAGGGCCAACCACCTTCTTCAGCCTTTACATTAAAAAGTATCCCAGCACTTTATATATACATATATATATATATATATGTATATATATATATATATATATATATATATATATATTCAAGAGCAAAATGCCAGGCGCTTCAGGAGGGCTACCCACGGCACATCTAGACTATCCAGCCTTCTTTTGCCCCAATCAACCTAACAGTCTCAACTCCAAAAAGTTGAAAAGAAGTCCGACGCGTTTCGGGGCAGACACGCCCCTTCTTCATGGACATTAACAACGTGCCCAGCACACTCACCATTTCGATTTAAATGCAGTTTATTCAAATTGGGGCCGCCCTGAGTGGGCGAGGTGAGTATGAAAATGTTCCTTCAGTAGGTTGTGCATCATTGCATTTAATCAGTCATCTTGGTTGATTCGCCTAAAGTTGAAGGTGGGGGTAGGCTCTGGGATGATGATTACTTTCGTGATGCGTCGTGCTGAGCAAGCAAAGATAGGTATCCTAGCTCCAGTCCTCGTCATGTTTTTCACTCAACGCGTTGAACGAGGCGGAGCCCCTCTCACGGTCATGGCAGACCGGAAAACATGTTCAAGAGCAAAACGTCAGGCGCTTCAGGAGGGCTACCCACGGCACATCTAGACTATCCAGCCTTCTTTTGCCCCAATCAACCTCACAGCCTCCCTCCAAAAAGTTGAAAAGAAGCTCGACGCATTTCGGGGCAGACACGCCCCTTCTTCATGGACATTAACAAAGTGCACAGCGCACTCACCATTTCGATTTAAATGCAGTTTATTCAAATCGGGGCCGCCCTGAGTGGGCGTGGCTCATCATGCTGCGCTGCCAAGCATGCTGGTAGCTGTAGTCAGAATGGTGAGTATGAAAATGTTTCTTCAGTAGGTTGTGCATCATTGCATTTAATCAGTCATCTTGGTTGATTCGCCTAAAGTTGAATGTGGAGGGTAGGCTCTGGGATGATGCTTGGCAGCACAGCGTGATGAGCCACGCCCACTCAGGGCGGCCCCGATTTGAATAAACTGCATTTAAATCGAAATGGTGAGTGTGCTGTGCACTTTGTTAATGTCCATGAAGAAGGGGCGTGTCTGCCCCAAAACGCGTCGGACTTCTGTTCAACTTCTTGGAGGGAGGCTGTGAGGTTGATTGGGGCAAAAAAAGGCTGGATAGTCTAGATGTGCCGTGGGTAGCCCTCCTGAAGCGCCTGGCATTTTGCTCTTGAATATATATATATATATATATATATATATATATATATATATATAACCTACTGGCGGTCGCCAGTAGGTAGTTATAGTTAGGATTTTTTTCAATGTTAAATCTCAAAATTCTATTTGGAATAACATTGGCGCCGGTTGACGAATCTGCCTGAAAATTTCCTCAAAATGGCCTCGCGGAGCTCCGGTCCTTCCCTGAAAGTTTGGGGGGGATGCGTCAAGCGGGGCCCGAGATAAAAGGGGGGTCCCAAAACGCGTTTTCCCCATGTTAATTTCCATAGGGCGGTCGATTTCACTTTTAGCCCGAACGGCTGAATGGATTTCCACCTATATTGGCAAAATTGTAGGGACTGGTAGCCCGATGTGCCTTTGCTATGTCTCAGGATATGTGCTCCAGTGGATTTTGAGTAATTTAGGTTCAAAAAAATATATATATCTAGAGCCGCGCCCCGGTACGCGCACCGGGGAGCGCTCAAAGCGCGCCACGCGACTTGCGTACGGAAAGCTGATTGGCTCTCGGGTGTCTGTAAACATTCGAAACAGTCCGCAGCGGCCGCCATCTTGTACCTCGGTACGATTGAGGTGGTAAAAATCAAAGGGGGAAATGAGCAAAAGGGGGCAGGGTACACCCCCCTGACCCCCTAGGTTTGATGTGGGGGTCATAAAAGGGCCGTACAGGGCATAAAAAAAAAAAATTTTGATTTGCGCCGGGGGAGCGCCCGGTACGCGCACTGGGGAGCGTACGAATGAGAAAAAGAATGACACGTTATTAAAAAAAAATAGAATTTTTTTATAAATTGCAGGTAGTTCTGAAAAGAACTTTTTTTTGTTTTTGTTGTTTTATATTTTTTTATACTTTTTGAAACGATTTTATATTTTTTGGGGATTTTTTACAGGGGAAAAACAAAAACAGGGATTCAAAAAATGCTCAACAGGAGCAAAAAAATGAGAAAATTTAGGGACGGGGAGAGCATCGGTTTTCCTGTTTCTTTATTGCAATGAGTTCAACGCTCTGCTCCCCATAACAGAGTAGTTCGTCACAGTCCTTGCATAAAAATGTTATGCCTGCAAAAACCGGCTGGACGTTAGGGACCATTCTTGCACATGTTGAACCTGAAGGTGTTGCTCCACCAGTGGAGGTACTGCTGCCATCTCTTCGTGCCTTCTCTGCCAGCTCCCTGACACTCTCCCTGGAATAATTTTTTGGGTGTCTTCTTTTGACATGCCTAATTAAATTGGCATTTCCAAAGCTGTATTTTTTTAGAGGATTGCCTCTGGATAAAATACTTCCACATATTTTACAAGTTACTTTACTTGCATTAACTTTTTTTGTCCTTCAGGGATGTCATAAAATTTCCAGATGAAGTGGTTCTTTGTTTTCTGGTGAGGAGGGTCCTCTTGCACAAATCCATCTGAATCACTGCTGGATGACTCCCTTGCAGCCATTGCTGTAGATCAGGAAAGTAATGAGTTGAAAATTCACAAAACACCTCTTGCTCTCTTCAAGTGAAAATCAATAGTGAGAGAAATGGGTGGGTTTCTCTAAATTTAGAAAAAAATAATTATTGAACCAATGAAAAGTGTTATTTACAGGTCACATGACCATGGGCTTCATCATTATGAAACCAAAACTGTTATGAACCAATGAAAAGTGTTATTTTCTGGTCACATGACCCGACGCGCTTACGCGACGCGCCGCGGGGCGCGGCCTGGGGCGCGCCGCGTAAGCGTGTCAGACGCCTACGTTGCGTGATCGTATTCGCCCGAGTGGTTCCGGGTGCGCTTACGCTGTGCGTATCACGCGGACGCGGCTACGCTATACGTCACGATCATGTTTTCGTTCGCGATATTGGCGCTCTCCGGACGCTCCACGAAGCGCGCCCCGGGACACTTTATAGAAGTACGCTTTTCGGGGCGCTCCTCGAGGCGCGCACCGGGAGCGCCCCCCCCCCAAAAAAAGGGGAAAATTGTAGGGACAGGTAGCCCTATTCTGAAGTGCTTTTTACGAAAATTGACTTTGGAAAAATATGTATTGTGCTACATTGGGCTTTATATATGTTAGAGCAAAAATGTAGCCCAAATGTAGCCCAATGTAGCCCAAAGATGGCCACCAGAGACAAAAAAAATATAGCTCAAAAATAGCCCAACTGTAGCCCAATGACAGAATGTATCAGAGTGTTCTAAACAACTAGAGCGCTAACAGTCTTACTTATAAAGTGAGACTTATAGTTAGGAATTAGCATTAAAAAAACCTATGAAATTCACTGAAAAAACCATAGGTTTCAGACCAGTTATAGTTAGGAATTAGCATTTAAAAAACCTATTAAATTCACTAAAAAAAACATAGGTTTCACATCAGTTATAGTTAGCTGGAAATTTTACTGACATAAAACCATTGAAATTCAACGTTATAGTTAGTTGGACTCACTATAACTTGCGCGTGTAATGCCCTGCTGATGACGTCACATATTACATCACTCATGACATGGTCAGTGACATCACTCATGACATCACTGATGACATCATCCTTGTGACAGAGTGACAGACCTCCTTTCACTGTAATGTAACCCATGAAACACATATTGAAAAATATAAATTAATTTTTTTTTAAAAATGGAGATACCCATGCCAGTTACAACAACCAATTCAATAATTCCACCATCTATATACACTACACATTCACTCATTCACCAACAGTTCTATATAGTCACTCATACATATATACACTCATCATATGTAGTGATACACCTATACATCCTGTTACACACCGACAGTCATCCAAACGTTACTCACACACATACTCACACATGCAAATAAACTATTGAACATCCATTTATTTGCATATACAGCTAAACACACACTACCACCTTACTTCTAAGGAAACTTACATATACTTACTCTCTTAAACAATCACTTATAGAAAAACATAATTATTTAAACATGAACTCTTTCAATCTCTCACTCTCACATATACTCACTCATATACATCAATACTCACATACACTAGATTAAAACATATGTACTTACTGATAAAGACACTAATGAGACAGTCATTCACTCACTAACACACGCATATACACACTCATCCACCCATACAGTCCTGCACATATGCCGTCTTCAAAAAACATACAAACAGTGAGTCAGTCATTGATGCATCTATGTGCTAAGTAACACTCCCACCAAACTATACAGACACCCATACTGATACTAAAAAAACATCTAATAATCTATATACACACATATGTAGCTACTCACCAACCCATGCAGCCATTTATACACAAAGTGAAACACTGATACATATATTTAAATATTTAAACATTAATCGTTAATATATGTATTCACTAAGATACACTTAATAAGCCAGTTAATCAATCATTTTTTTAAAAAAACATCCATTTACACACTTATTTAAACATTTATTGTTCCATCGACCTTTACATATACATATATAAAATATATTTATTTTTCAGAAAGCCACACATGTCACTGACCATGTCATGAGTGATGTAATATGTGACGTCATCAGCAGTGCATTACACGCGCAAGTTATAGTGAGTCCAACTAACTATAACGTTGAATTTCAATGGTTTTATGTCAGTAAAATTTCCAGCTAACTATAACTGATGTGAAACCTATGGTTTTTTTTGTGAATATATATATATATATATATATATATATATATATATATATATATATATATATATATATATATATATATATAATTTTGTTTTTTCTCCCAACCCTGACGGCGGCAAACAGTCAGGCACAGACTCCGTGAAAAGCTGGCAAAAAGTATTTAATAATCCAAGCAAAAGCAAGACGCGTTTCGACGGCGAACCGCCTTGGTCACTATGTCTTGAGCACCACTGTTTTACAAAATAAATACACTCTGCTCGGGGAAAGGTTGTCATGGTTACCACACGGACATCACCATGGACATAGTAGTTTCCTAATGAAAACACAGACATGACAGTGCATTTCATTAAGGTCAAAACAAATAGTAAAACACTTTTCATCAGTGAATATGACACATGTCCAAAAATAACGTAGACTGTTGTGAAAATATATGGCATACTGTCAAATCACAAAAGTACATATATTTATGAAATAAACAGTCTGGGAGAATAAAAGGTCAAGAAGCACCGGTGTGACATCATAGAATCAGCTGAGAATTAGTAAAGATGGAAGAAAGTAAGGGCGCGCCAAAGATTTTTGCCATTCTTTCGGTAAGTGCTCTATCCGGTATACAGAGTGGTGTGTAGGGCTTGTGTACTGCTGTCTAAGGTCTGACGATAGATAGAAGTGCGTTCGGGTGGCTGCTACATGTAAATACCACCCGGCATATAACTGAGTGAAGAGCACAGAAGACATGTAATAGTGTATCACAGCATGGTTAGTGGATCACTGCGCTAGTGCGCGTTGTGTATGTCAGATGCGGCAAGAAGTGCTAAGACTCGGTAAGTGAAGTCACTGCCAAATGAGCCCGTCTGAAATTACCAAAAGTGTAATGAGATCATGCCCAAGTGGGCCCAGCAGCAAGATGCGAAGCATCACAGAAAGTAGTGGGTAGAGAGTAACGAAGCTGCGCTCAGAAGTGGCGGCAGTCCGGTGGGTGCCGGATAGAAAGGGCAAGCGCTGTGAATCAAATCATAAAAGTGAAGGCGGAACACAGGATGTCACACGGTGGTAAAAGAACATGAGCAGACAGAAGATAACAAGTGTGAATAAAAACAGTAGTGTGTCCAAGCATTGCAGAATCTGGAAAGAGAAGCGGGTTCAGACAGCAGAAGAAACATTATAGTTGTACATTAAGTGCTTCGTCTGCATTCATCCCATTCGGGATTTTGGAGTTGTATGAGATGATGTATCGCGACTCTAGTCTTCTAAGCTCAAGCAGCCTGTTACCCCCTCTAGGGTTTTTGGCGATGGTATCCACCACATAAAACGTCAGGTCCTGAGCCCTCCCGTTGTGTGATGTGTTGATGTGACGTGCCACAGGGTACGATGGGTCGTTATTTGCAACTGCGCTTAAATGTTGCAAAATATGTACATGGACTTGGTGGATGGTGCTACCCACATAGTTTTTACCACAGGTACAGGTCAGTACATATACTGCGTAGTCAGTTTTACATGTATAATGCCCTCTGATGATATAGGGAGACTGTCTGAAGGGTAACCTGACCTCCTTGGTATTGATACCGTGTCTACAGGCTTTACACTTAGAGCATTTGAAGAAGCCTTTGGGAGATTTCAACCATGTGTTCCTGGGTTTGGTTATACAGGGGACATTGTTCACTATTTCCTGTCTCATAGATTTGTCCCTTCTGAATGTGATTTGGGGATTCTTTTTTGTAATGGTGCCAATGACTGGGTCATTTCTAACAGAGTTCAGTGTCTGTACACTATTTTGCTGATTTGGGCATGGTAGGCATTAAAACCTGTTATTAGTCTAGGGGTCTGGATGTCCTTAACTCCCTCAGTGGTGCCACCTTCTTTAGTTTTGGGTTCCAATTTCAACAGTTCTCTACGTGAGGTGTTGGCTGCTTTTTTTCTAGCCTTAGCGAGTGTTACTTCACTGTAGCCTCTGCATGACAGTCTGTCACAAAGCTCCCCTGTTGCCTGTTCTAGGGTATGTGTTGTGCTGCAATTGTGCTTCATCCGAAGGCATTCAGCATAAGGTATGCTTTCTTTGAGGGATGTCGGGTGAAAGCTGTGCGCTTGCAAGATTGCATTGCCAGCAGTTGGTTTTCTGAAGGTTTTGGACTGTAGTTTACCCCTTTCCACGTATAACTCCAGATCTAGAAAGTGTATACAGTTCTCACTAGTGTTACAGGTAAAACTAAGGTTAAGTGAATTGTCATTGATTTCAGTGGCAAAGGTTCTCGCGCTTTCCTCTGACCCTTTCCATAGTATGAATATATCATCAATATAGCGGACATACATTTTGAGGTTTTCTGCGAAAATAACAGTGTGTCCTGCCATGAGCACTTGCTCCTCCCACCAGCCCATATGCAGATTCGCATAGCTGGGGGCGAAGCAAGTACCCATGGCAGTGCCCTACAATTGTTTGTAAGTCAGATTGTTAAAAACAAACACATTATTGTCCAAGCAAAATTCAGTCATTTGCACAATCATCTGAGAATGCTGGAACATGGGTATAGGTCTCTTCCCTAGGAAGTGGTGTAGTGCCTTTAGACCATCAGAGTGTCTGATGCTCGTGTAGAGCGCATTAACATCGAGAGTCATAAGTAGAAAGTCTGTTTACCAGTTAACATCATAGATTTTAGTGAGGAAATCCCCTGTATCCTTGATAAATGCTGGGAGTGTCTGCACGAATGGCTGGAGAAAGTGGTCTATGTATTTAGACGTGTTCTCCATCAACCCACCAATAGCTGCAATGATAGGTCTTCCCGGTGGGCACACAGGGTCTTTATGGATTTTGGGGATCAAGTATAACTGGGGTAGGACAGGGTAATCACATTTGATGAACTCAAATTCTGGTTTAGTGAGTAGTCCTGCGCTACTCCAGTCGTTGAGAGCCTTGTGGAATCTTTCCTTGATTCCTACAATGATGTTAGGGCTGACTCAGCTGTAACATTCTTTGTCAGAAAGTTGTTCATGGTCTCCGTGTTATATTGATCCAGCGGCCAGAGGACCACGTTTCCTCCTTTGCCCGACCAGCAAACTACTACTCCCTGTTTTGTTTGATTTTTTTCATAAGTTCGCTGTACTTAGTCATTTTGTTCTGGTTATTATTCACAAAGTCCCGGCTACTCTTGTACGCCAATTCTTTAAATTGCTTTGTTACATTATCCGCAAAGATGTCCAAACCGTCTTTAGGCATCATAGGCATGAAGGTAGACCTGGGTTTGAACGGTGTTGTGGTGGTGCTAGCAGTGTCAAAATCAGAACTGACAGCAAACTCATTTATTGTGTCAGGATTGATGGTGTCTTCCATATTTGCAAGGTCATGAAGAAAGGCCATGTTGTTCACTGTGAGACAGTCAGGGTCAGGTTCCAATTCACCATTACCATAGTTGCTTTCGGCCGTGTAAAAGAAATGTTTTTGGAGTTTGAGCTTTCTCACGAAAAGGAAAAGATCTACTCTAGCCTGGGCATAGTCAAAATTGTTTTTGGTGCAAAAAGTGAGCCCTAGTGAGAGGATGCGTTCTTCTTCATATATATATTGCGAAAACACCAGTTCTGGTTTGTTGGAGCTGTCAGATGGGCGGTCTGGTTCGGGTTACCGGATAACCCAAAATATTTCAAAAGAACTCCCTCCTCGTGAAAGAAGGAAATCAGACTCTCAGAGTGCTGCAAAAATGTCCAATTTTAATGGCAATCAACGACGCGTTTCGGATTTCTCCTTCATCACGGTCATAAACTCAATTCTCAACGTGCCCTTTTAAAAAACTTTACATCACAACAGAGAAAGGACTCTGCTTGTCACTGGTGTAGCCACAGAACCTGATGGTGGCGGCCATCTTAATGTTTTGTGCATGACCTAAGCAAAGCATATGTCGGAATGCACAAATGCTGCATTTATCAATGTATTCACATACATACGATGTTGTTTTATGAAAGAAATATTTCAAATAACATAAACAGTAAATTACTGACTATTTCATTTTCATTTTCGAATGCAGTTTGTCAAAATAAAACAAGCATAACAACAATAGATACGGAAATCTTATGTTCATGATATTCCGTAATTCGTGCACATGTGGGATTGATGCCCCCATATTTAAACTCTCCACCAGAATGACATATCTTTACAAGTGTGTTCGTAGGTTATTGCTTTAAACAATCAATGTCACTAAAGCACATACAAAATTCCTGCCCAAGTGGGCTAGTGCGTTCTCTAATACACACGCAAAGGATTTAAGCTCTATCCCAAGTGGGCATATCAAAATGAAATATCAAGGCCCAAACAAAACCAAAAGTCCAGCCCAAGTGGGCATGAGTCCATATTTTCCTAATAAATAAGGGCAATAGTACTCACTAATCAATCAAAACAGCCCCTGCACCTGTAAAAAACGGTTAAAAGAACTTGTTATTAAAAAGAATTACTAGGTGAAAGAAAACTGCTCAACTGCATAAACTACATATGGCACAATTATGTAAACAGGTGGATAGATAATTCTTCACTAGAATTGAGGCCAAATGGCCCCATGGTTGAAAAATCTATTACAGGTCTAGATTCCAATTTGCGCAGGGTTAACTCACAATTTCCATCTCCATTCTTCAAGGTTACTGAGTCTATAACCATCATGCGTAACAATTTTTCATTTTGGAAATGACTCTCAAAGAAGTGGCGTGCCACAGGACAATGCCTATCGTGATGTCTGATGGCCCTTACATGTTCCAACACACGTTTCTTGGCACGATGGATTGTGCTTCCTATATACATTTTGTCACATGGACATATGAGGACATAAATGCTATGGGTAGTGTTACAGTTCAGATGTTTCTGGATGTTAAATGTTCTCTTTGAGTTAGGTATCTGGAATGAGGCACAGTCAGTACAGTTACTACACGCTTTAAAATTTCTACAACAGTAAAAGCCCTTGCAGCCTGTTCCTCTGGGTATCTCTACATCTGTTATCATGTTGTTACTAAGATCATCCCATAGAGATTTGCATTTTTTGAAGGTTATTTGGGGATTACCATTAAGATGTTTAGCTAATGTATCATCAGTCCTCAGCACGTGCCAGTGTTTCTAAAATATTTTCCTAACATCCTGCTCTTGTGCGGAAAACTGAGTGATAAATCTCACATTATTGTCATCCTCCTTTGATTTCTGCTGGTGTAATAGCTCTGTTCTAGTTTTCAGTTTGACTCTCTCCTTGGCTTGTAAGATGATTTTTTCACTGTACCCTCTTTCTGTAAAACGTTCACACATGATATTTTCTTCCAGTGTGTAAGCACCCTCTGTACTACAATTTCTTTTCGCCTGTATATATATATATATGAGAACAGAAACATTTGAAAATTATTCACATTTATGTACTTTAAAACATTTATTCTTTATTTTTAACAAAACATTCTAATTAAACACTTAAAGAAAAACATCCAGATTGAACCATTGGCTCTGTCAAATAATTCTCTCCTCCATCACAACCCATACACATACATTCTTCATGAACGGAAACTGACAAAAGATATTCTGCTCATACACACTCATTCATCTGACAAGGGCTTATCTCTCATTCATCATCAGGCTATATAAATAGCTCTGATCAAATAGTTAAATGTGATGCAAAAAATATACGCATGAGTTTTATGATAGTTTGAATAAATTCTTAAAGAAACATTGCACTTTTAAAATCAAATCTCCGCATAGATTTTTAAGTCCTGGTAAGCGCGCTAACGCGATTAAGCTTATAAGAATATGTAGCGCTTGTTACCTAGGGCCATATGTATCAAGCAAATTCGCATTCGCAAAGGCCGAAATTCGCAGAATTTTGGCCTTTGCGAATGCGAATTTGCTAAATGGTATGTATTATACAAAATCTGGTGCAAAAAAAGGAATTGCAAAATTAGCGATTCCTTATCTTGCAATTGCATTTAAGGAATCACAAATTTTGCGATTCCTTAAATGCAATGTATGAAGTGAAAAAAAATTGCAAATTGTCCTCAAGGAATCGCAAATTACCACCAACTTTTAGTTCGTGGTAAGTTGCGAATTCCTTGAAAAATGCACATTTTTGCATTTTTCAAAGTGCCATGTGACGCATAATACATGCCCTTAGGGCATGTATGTGTGCCACATGTGCACCCATGCATATTTCAGGGGTGCAACAGGGTGTTCTTTGGACACCCCTGCACCCTTGAAATTATTCTCAATTTGCGAATAGCAAATTGCGAATCGCAAATTGAGAATAACTACCCATTCATTCCTATGGGCCTCCTGGCCCATAGAAATGAATGGGAAAGTATTCCTTAATTGCGATTCGCAATTTGCTAATCGCAATAAAGGAATTTTAAGAAACCGCAAAAAAATTCGATTTTGCACATACATACCTATTTGCGATTCTCAAATAGCGATTTCTTAAAAATCGCTATTTGAGAATCGCAAATCAGGTTGATGATAGTCATTAGTCATTTGTAATACGCGCGAGATTCGATTTTAAAACCTAGATGATTAAGATTTCTTGGGTATTAAATACTTTGAGCAGAGGGGACTCCCTATGTTCATATAATACTGTTGAATAACTCATTTTAGATAATGCTTCTGAATCTGGACACATTAACACCATGGCAAGGGCATTCTCCGTTCTATATCCTTAGCACTTTAGCCATTGTAAACACAAATACTTAAAACTTACCATATGGCATTCCATACTAAGCAGCGGCAAAGCCAATACGTCCCGCCTATGAGCTTAAACTAATTGGCTTAGCCACATTATACAGTAGTGCTAGTTTCAGTGCAGAATAACTGAAAATTAGAAAAAAGTGCTATAATGCAGACAATGCTGGCTGTGTCATACAGCTTTTCTACATTACTCTCAGCCATTTGCAACATAGCTAAAAAAAACATTCGCAAAATCGTTAAAACTCACATGGGCAAGACCTATTGGCTTTGCCAGTGCTTTTTTTCTTTGGAATACGACCAGAAACACCGAGACCATAAGGGCATGGAGAGTGCAAAAGTATTTCTTGTCCTCCAGAGTCAACCAATTATACACAATAGTTTAAATGTAATTAATAAAGTATTCCTTTCACTCCTGCCATCTCAAAGTAGCTTCACCAGGTGCTGATGTGAATTCTTGAGGTAGTACCAAATAAAACGATTGAGGCACACATTGTAACTGTAAGTGGTAAAATAAACAGTAAATTCATTTAATCATCTTTAACATTCCAGGTCTTGATTAAAAGTGAAGTACAGACCTTAAAATACAAGATGCAATGGAATTGTAAATATTCAATTTCTGAGACCTGCTAAACCAAGGTATGTTCACTTTACGACATGCTTCTCTTTGGATGATTACAATGCTGTCCTTCTATGTAAGACAGTGTGGAGTAAAACACTTGTCATTTAATGCAACACAATCCTTGCCAGCTTTTTCTACCTGCACCTAAGGTGATCAAAGTACGACAGTGGGCTTATTGAAACTCAATTTGGAGACCCTTGCTAATATAAGCACATTGAATGTTGATGCCTTTCCATTTTCGTTTTGATTTCTGTTTTTTCTTCCCTTGGTACGTTAATATATGCTGATCATCAGGGTAGCCAACATTCTTTTCTTGACAAGGATCAAGACTACACACCTGAAGCCATAATTGCAACTCTTGCCAGGGTGAACACTCCAACTCACTAAATTAAGCTGAGCTCAACCCACGAGTTGCTACAGAAAAGAGCAGACAGGTTTAAGGTAGGGCAAAGTGTAAAGTATGCATGCATTGCCAAAACAGTACTAATATCCAAACGTTTTACAAACAACTTGCAATGAGGTCCTAAGAATTTCATGAGCAGTACTTTGCCAAATTATTGCATACATATAAACGAGGAGGATCAATATATTTTGCAAGCCCATCCCCCTCCAATGCCCTCTTCCTGCCACTAACCCTAAAGTTACCATCATTTTGGATGTTCTGCCATTCTAAGGTACTTTTAAAATTCCACTCATACAGACCAGGGAATTTCGAAGAACAAATGGCCACTTTTATGCACTTAAGTGTATTTGGTACAACAAATCTCCGGGGCATATTATCAAGGGGGTTTATCTACGCTTTTTTGGCTTTAAAAGCCAAGAAAGCGGAGATAAAATTATCTCCCTATTACCTAACTGTCGCTTACACCAGTTAGCGACAGCTAGTAGGAGATAGCGACCATCTTGGGCCCCACTTTGCATGTCAGTGATATTTATCACTAATGACATGCAAAGTGGGCGTGCCAAGATGTTAGCGACTGGAAACAGTCGCTAACATCGCTATCTCCTATTAGTAACTTTTGGAGATATTCGCGCTAAGCGCGAATATCTCCAAAAGCTAACACCTGCCCTGAGCAGTTCTTAGCCATGTTATCCAATGGGAGGTGGATAACATGGCTAAGAGCATTAGCTCGGTAATGCATGAATATCGCTGACTTTTCAGCGATATTCATGCATTGCGGCCGATTTTTATCGCATTTGCGATAAACCTTGGTAATACTAAGGTTTATCTGCGATAAAAAAAATCGCCGCAGCTCAGCGGTAAATTTTTGTCTCTAACCAAGCAATGGCGATAATTATCGCTATTGCTGGGTAATATGCCCCTTCGTTCTTACTCGGGCTCGTAGTTTGTTAACTCTGCTGGTAGTGAAAAGTGCTAGCCATAGCTTCAACATATGGTGTATACGTCTCATTTGATTTTACAGTTGTTCTAAATAGAATGTGTTAAATATCTCCGGAGCATACTTGCTAAAGTAAGAGGCACCCAGGGACTGGGAAAGTTAGATAGTTGCCAGGTATCTCATCATGCTTTTCCTTCGCTTAAAGTGTCAAAGCTAACAAACAGAGGCAATGATGGTTCACTGCTAACTGAAATCCACCTGCCCAGACCACAGAATCCACATAGCCAGTGCCAATACAAACCTGCAGTTCACGTTTTCCTTCTATAAATTCTGCAGACAGGATGTATAAAATGAATTAATACGAGCGAATTCATGCTTAGGAGTTTGCAATACTACCACGTGGAATGTTGTCAATAAGTCTTTGTTCATTCTGGCTAAAATCTCATGAAAGAAAATGCCACACATTGTTTTAAAAACACATTACTTACCTATACACCGCACTCTTGCTTGTGCATATACATACACACATTCTGTTCACATTGAAGTGCAAAATTGCTCACTTTAGCATTATATTAAAGACCAAGAGCCTGATTCACGATGGTAAATTACACTTTTGTGTAAATTTACAATTTGGAGTTAAGTTTACTACTTTCGGCATTCACAAACTCCAAATGTAAACCTACTTCAAAAGTGTAAGTTACATGTTTCCACTCCCAGAGTAGAGCACTTGACCTACTCTTGTGGGAGTGGGTGAAATCTCTTCCTGTTCCTCCCTAAATGCCTCTAACACCTCCCTAATCCCATCCTGTTTAGGAGTAAATCTGCCCCTTTTTCTGTCCAATCCCATGTGTCTTTCCCACCTTTACCACTAATACCTCTACTTACATGTGAGGACTCTACAGTTGGAGTGGAGAACTCTGTACACATAAGTATAGGTAAAAGAATTTTGTAGTATGTTTCGTAGTAGTGCATAACGTACTACAAAGAGCAGTTTGTAAATCAGGCACCCAATATACACTACCGGTCCTTAATAAACACCCAAAAAGTATTTTCTGAAATTCTCTGAACTCACCAATTCCGCTAAAAAGTGATCACACAATTTTTCTGCAGGCTTTTCACAAATATTCACGAGTAGTTTGATTCTTTATTATTGAAATACTATGGCACCTTAAAATAACAATAAAATGTAAAAATCGCTCCACAGCTGTTTCCGGGGCAAGATAGTGGCACAATGCTGGTCGCGTCTCTGTCACATGGGCCTTAGGGAGCAGCGGGCCCCTGAAATGTCTGAGAAACAGCTGTATGTTATGAAGACCTCTATTGGAATCTCAGAGGAGGCCCTGCTAACACTTAGGGCCACATCCATCAACCTATTTAGGAAGTGCAAACGGTGCGAAACGCAAAATTCGGCCGTTTGCGATTCCTAAATAGGTTTTTGGGATGCATCAAGCATTTTTGGTAAAATCGCTATTTTTAGCGAATTCCAAAAATGCGATTGCTTTTAAGGAATCGCAAATTTGCGATTCCTCAAAAGCAATGCATGATTACTTTTAAAATTGCGAATTCGCAATTAGGGGGTGCAAATTACCACGAGGTTGAACCTCGTGGTTATTTGCGAAAATGTGTCAAAATGCTCAAAATTGCATTTTAAAACACTGTCATGTTACAGACACACATGTCCTTAGGACATGTGTGTGTGAAACATGCAATTCAAAATACATTTCAGGGTGCAGGAAGGGGGGTCCGTTGGACCCCCCTGCACCCATGGAATGCATTAACATTTTGCGAATTCTAATTTGCGATTTCGCAATTCCCATAGATTCCTATGGGCCTTTGGCCCATAGGAATCAATAGGAATTGCAAAATCGCAAATTGGAATTCGCATAATATTTGCGATTCGGTAAAAATTGCGATTTTTACCGAATCGCAAATGTTATGCTATTTAAATCATGCATCCCGTTTTGCGATTCCTTATTTGCGATTCCCTAAAAATCGCAAATAAGGAATCGCAAAACCGGACTTTGATGCATGTGGCCCATAGAGAGCACCCGGACCTCACACTATCATACGGCTCCCAACTCTGATAATTTTCTTACTAGTTGCACTTAGTAACAGCTCGCTGAATACCTGGAACAAAACTACCTACTCAGCGCCTCACAATCAGGATTCCATACCAACCACAGCACTGAGACTGCTGTGATTGCTGCCACAGATAACATCAGAACAGTCTTCGACCACAGAGAAACTGTGGACCTGACCTTTCTCGACCTCTCTGCTGCATTCTACACCGTCTCCCACCACACCCTCACCGACAGACTCTACAACACCAGCATACATCAAAACGCCCTCAAGTAGATCGCCTCCTTCCATTCAGGATGCCCTCAGAACATCCGACTACCTCACTTCACCTCTGCACCCAAGAACATCATATCCTGCGTACCCCAAAGGAAAAACGTTCAACCCCGCCCTGTTCATCAACTACGTGACACCACTCGCAAACGTCGTCAGATCCCACAGACTCAACAAAATCTCCTATACAGACGACACTCCACTAATCCCCTTGCTCAGTGATGACCCCTACAACACCACAATAGTGACCAGCATAGCCAAATGGATGAAAGACAACTGCTTCAAACTCAAACCCGACAAAACAGACCTACTGATCTCCGGGAAGAACACCTCCTTATGGCACCACTGCTGGTAGCCACAAGAACTTGAACCAACAACCACACCAAAAGAGCACAATGCAACCTTGGCATCATCCTCAACAGCCAATAAATGACTGTGCTTGCTCTTTATCGTTCATTCAGCAGAATAAATTAGTTGTATCCATGCATGATAGAATTGTCTGACAATTATTTCATCTAAATGCTTCCTTTAAGATTGCAGATGTTTTAGAACTTACTTCTAGTATGGGTGTTCTCTTTCTTTGGTGATAATGATTAAAATGTTGATGACAATCACTAAGTATTTATTGTGAATAAAAAATCCCCTACCCCCGTTTTGAATTACCTCTTCTCCTGACTGCTGCCCTAATGCCTTGATTAATCTCTGTTGTTTGTCCCATAGCAGCTAATATCAGAATCATTCATCATACTAATAAAGAAAATAAATTACAAACTCGAATATAGAATAGGGAACTGAAAGGATATGTAAATATGTTCCACACCAATGAAAATAATGCAGTAATAAGGACAAGGGTAAAAGTAAATTTAGCTGACATATCTCATAAGCTGCACTTGCATTTTTAAATCCATGGCAATAAGAAGGGAGTGCTCTATAATAAAAGTAAGATTAGAAAAATAAAAGCATGTGATCTAAATCTGTAAGCAGCAAGAACAACATTTCTAGTAGTTTTAGTAGGTTAAATGTGAACTGAAGGAAAATCCTACCCCAAGAAACGTGTTCTGATTAATCTTTTTCTCTAAGCAATGTAACAGTGTAAGCTAGAATAGCTTTCATGAGTTTGATGGAAACATACTGGTGATTTTTTTTTTTTTGCACGTTTTTTTCTACCATATTTTTAAAGATTGCTCTCCTACTTAATCCCTCAACCCTCCTCACATTCATATTTTCTTTTTTAAGTCTATTTTTAAAGGGCTGTGCATCCTCAACTCTTACACTTGCATTTAAACATTCTCAAACCCCTCCACCTTCTATTCCCCTAGAAGGGGACTATGATATATTTTTTAAAGCGCTCCAAGCAAACTCCATGCCCCATCCAAACCACGCCATCCTGAATTCTCACCCCCTTTTCCTTCGCACCTTCACCCTGCTCTACTCTTCTTTCCTGTCTGAGTCATCATCCTCTTCATCTTCACTAAGGGGTCAGGGTAGACATAAAAAAGGAAAGACTACCACAACCATTTTTAAAATAAATATTCATTCTTACAACTCAGGTTGTAATAGAAATTGTAAGTCTTTTTTATCTGAAACCTTATTCAATCCCTGGCTGGAATACCTTTTCCATAGAATCAACCAATTTTCATGGAAAATGCATTTTGTTATCATGGGTTTTCTCCAAATTGATGTTTCATTAGGTCAGCATTCTGCAATCTGGAATTTCACTATAAGGATTGAATGCTATTTTAGTAATGCCATAATTTTCACTTCCAGAGATAAAAGGTGATGGCTGGAAATACTTGGAATAATTATGATCACTAGGGATTCCTTTGGGTAGATTCACAGTCAATCGTCATACTTTAAGTGAAATAGACCGCTCAAATGTAAAACTTGCTCCAAAAGAAGCCCAGGCCAAATTGCTTTGTCACCACATCATTGAAAGGGAACAGAGTCAATAATAGCCCTCTTGACTTGGAACACAGGAACCCTGGCTTCTTCTGCACCTTGAAACCATAAAAGCAGTCCCAGATCTGTTTCAACTCCTCTTAGTGGACTCACATGTAACCCCAGAAATCAACAACCACAAATGCCAAGGCGCCCCCATCCAGGGTGCGCCGCGCCCATACCAGGAAACTGGTGCCTAGTTCTGTGGCTGGGGCGGCAGTGTGGGATTCTGCTGGCTCCAGCCTCCAAGCAGCGTAGGCATTGGTTGCTAGGCGAGGCAACTCAGAAGCAGTTAAATGCTTCCGGATCACCTTTGAACTGGTTAGCGCCAGACCGTTCCTTTAAAAGGGATTGCAGAGCAGTGGAGTGGTCTCTTTCACCGCTCGCAGCTCCAGGACACTGCCGGCTGCCCCACAGAGCATACTTTTTTGTGTTGTCTTCTTTTTGTCTCCTTTTTCCGACGGGCAGGCCTACTGCACTCTGCAATTCCCAGCAATTGCTTCAGCTGACTGGGCATCGGGCCAGCTGGGAGCCGCACAGGCTTCAGTTTTCACTCTCATGACCTGCATTGCTTAGCATGTGCTAGCAGCTCTGGCGCAAAGCCCCAGGTGAGGGGTTGCAGGGGTGTTATAAGAATAGGTGGTGTTATTGGGGCATAGTGCAATTGTTTTTGGCCATAATTGGTCTATAATTTCTTAGTGGGGTTGGAGGCAACTTCGTCTGCTGTTGACTGGGTATTGTCCGGTTTTGGTTTAGTTAGAGGCTTACCTTGGTTTGTTTTGTGCAGGAGGTATAACTCATCGGGGCAGTCGTGTGCCTGGGGATTGATGGATCCATTTATTTATAGACATTCAAGTGTGTGCAAGTGTTAGATTAGGCCAGTTGGTGCTCATGCAATGCCTTGTTGCAGTTAGCATTCACTACAACATTTACTTTTCAGATTTAATTTTGTATTCTGATCAAAACTAATCCTACTTAGTTAGGGAAAATACCCTTCGCTAAGTTTTGTTTCTGCAATAAAGATTGTTAGTGCCAGCTCATAGCTTTCCCACTCGATAACAGTCCTCTTCCACCTGTCTGATAGCTTGATCACAGCCCAGGGTGAAACGGCCTTGGATTGTGCTAAGTTGTCAAGATACGAGAACAGAAACCTTTTTTTTGTATTTTACTGTTCAGCTACATCTGTCTGGAAAATCTATTGTGGGCGTGTTCGTAGCTAACCATGAAATGTGCATAATGTATCTCTATGGTTGCTGTTCTTCAGTTCCCTCTGTAGCACTCTCTTGAGACTGTGCAGAAGGGGCCCCACTCTGAGCGTATATGAATAAATAGTTATTGGTGTTAATTTATTCTCCACTGTCTCTTCGACTCTCATTTGGTACAGAAGGCTGAGAGGTGGTCAGTGGTGACCCGGGTGGCCCTAAGCGGGAGACTTCCTTCAATTGGCAACCACACAGGACTCCTTAGGGTTATGACTTATCCATTTTTCAAAAACAGAGGGGAGGACAAGGACATCATCAGGTCGGACTGATGGCTCAGGGATCCCTGCATGAAGAGCTTTGTTTCTCACAGCTGCTGCCTCTGTCCCGCCGGAGGGTGCTTCGCCCAGTGGTCATCCTAACTGGGGTCCTGAACGGCAAATCCCTTGATCTGACTGTTTGGTCCAAATAGTCTGCAGTGGAGAACCGGTTTATCTGTATCTCTGATGTCAGGTGAGTCTGTTTTATTTCTATGTGGATGTGGTACCACTGTGATTTGGTTTTGTTTCAGTCTAAGGGCTGTTTTTATGAAAAGTATTTGCAAATACTTTGCCAGGTAAAATAACGATTTTGTTTCTTTTCCTTTGCAATGCCTGGATTTAGTAAGATTCAGAGTTTGTTTTGTGGCTGTTGTTCTACTGATGCATGGTTGGCAGAATCCCAACCTTCACCTCTTGGGGGCAGTCAGTCAGTCAGTCAGTCAGAATACTTTATTTCGATAAATTAATATCATAAAAAGACAATAGTACTAAACAGAATTAACATGAAATACAGTTATAATGATTGTACAGACTAAAAACAGAATTAATTTATACAAAGTTAATTTTACACAATTGTTCTGACCGGGTTTTTTTGTTCTATTTTTGAGTGATGGTGACTTTAGCCTACTATCATTCTAATAGAGGGATTAGAGCCTTAGATTTGGCCTATTTACAAGATGAATCCATTGATCTTGACATAATTCCCTATTCTTTTCTCTATTTTAGGGCCTATAAGCTTATGTTAGGGGATAGATTCCTTAGTATTGGTATTATTTCGTCCTTTTGTAAGGTTATTAGTATATTTCTGATAGAGTTATTCATCTTTCTGCTTATTTCGGGCCTTGTAGGCCTCGAACGGGAGAGACTCCATCTTTCTTTCTGCCTCGGCTGCTTGAGATGTTTGTAGGTCAAATGTGATGTTTTAGTTATAAGGTGTTGGAGAGAACCGGCTCGAGCTGGCCCTTATCGAATGACTGTATTTTTCTTTGTGTCGAAGACGCAACATCAGGCCGGCCGGCTGAGAATGTGTCCTTGGCACGGGGTGGTACAAGAATTTGGTGGACCGCAGGTTACTGGCTGGAAATTTCCATGCATGAGAGGGTTCGATATTAGCGAAAGTACAGAGAGGAGGGGAGGTCATTCAGTCAGTTAGTAGACGACAGCTAGTCGTTAGCATTTTGCAGTTAATCAACTTGGAGCAGACAGTCGCCATTTTGAAGTCTGAAAAGACCGAAGGCTGATAATCTCTCAGAAAGATTGAAGTTACTTTAATTGGAGCAGTTGGTGAGCTTTGATACTGAGATCAGAGCATGCAGAGTGAAGAAGTTAGTGGAGCGGACGAATACTAGAGCGGCAGAAACTGAATTATAAGATCGAAGTTGGAAGGTGAAGATAGTCCGTGACAGAGAGGAGAGAGGAGTAGTGCAGAACGACGAGAGTGAAACAGACGAAACAGAGAACAAGAGAGAGGTTCCAGTGACTTGGAGGGGAGCAGAGGAGACAGAGCATAGCGGTGCAGACGTGTGTCCATGATTGCAGGGGTGATCCTAAGATGAGCCAAGGCACATACGAGAAGGGAACCCACATGACAACTGAGTCCAGACTTCGTACTCATAAGGTGACTTCAACCCTTTTTTATTAGCGTACACATGCATATCTTAATTCTTTCCTTTGCTTTTCAGGCTATATGTTATATTGCAGTGTTATATCGTTATTATAATTTGCTATTGTGTAATAAAGGGACCCCAGTTCTAAGTGAACCACTGTGCAGGTGTTGTTTTTTATGATGAGACTAACCTTTCTTCTAGCCAGATGCTGTTATGTGGACGGATGTGTTTCCCGTCTGGGTAAGTGGTAACTGATCAAGGGAGTAAGGAGCGCCTAAATCAGAGAATAACCTTTGCATGTTGTAATTGGCCATTCTTGTGTATGAGGATTGAACTGCCTATCTGCCACATAAAGTATAATATTGTGTATGAGACATTTCCAGTAGATATTAGATATATAGAGAAACTTCCTAACAGAGAGAGAGAGAGAGTTGAAGGTATCAATAGGACAGTGATCGCCGTTGTGTAGCTGCGTTAGTGAGAGCACCGGAGGGATACGGTGTGTATCGTCACACGATTGTGGCGGCGGAGCGAGCACCGGGAGGATACGGTGTTTAGCGCCACCTAATTGTGGCAGTAGTGAGAGCATCGGGAGGAAACGATGTGTATACCCGCATGGATTGCGGCTTGCGTGAGCACTGATTGAGGTCGGTGTGTAATGGTAAGTGATCAGAACTGCCCCCTTCACTATGAGGAGGAGGGTAGCATAGTCTGGGCCTGAGTTGCCGCAAGACTATAAGGTATGAGTGTGAGGTAGAATATGGAATTCCGTAGCCATTAGTGATTGTTTCTAGTAATCCCTACGGATTTAGGGTTGTTGTTAATTGTATATGCTTGTATATTGCTAATTCCCCATCCCCAGAGAAGGTATCTAGGTACCGAGGTAAGTAGGTCCTGAGGAGGGGGGTGGTTACGTTTCGGCCGGGTTGGTGGTGTCTTGGTGAGCTGATTCTATCTGGTCTGAAAATCCGGTCGTTACATCTGGCGTCACGAATCGCTTACGTAATCCTGGTAGCGCGATTTTGTTTTTATCTGGTTGGTTTGCGCTCGGCGCGTGCGGAGTACATTTTGTATATTATTTGTTTATAGTTGTGTATATCTTTTTATTTTTGGCACGATGTTTTTGAGAATGTCAAAATCTACTTTTAAATTGCCTGTTGAAGTTCCCGGTTGGGAATCAACGCCGTACGAGGCATTGGCTCATGAGTGGGCTGATTGTACTGGTTTGAGTGAGAATTGGAGTTCTTGTTTGGAAGCGGCGGATCCGGCTCATGTGATTACTTGATTGCAGAAAGCGCCGATTGTGAAGGGCGAGGAGCTTCCTATCTTAGGACACAGAAGTTGGATTGTATTGTATGCGTACAGGATTGTACATGAGAAATTTGTCAAATTGCAGGGACAATGAACTGATCTTGAAGAAAAGTTTGTTGAAGTGCAAAATGCTCACACTCTTTTGAGATGTCAAAACAAATTGCTTGCCGACAAACTTGAAACTTATCAAACTAGTGCTGAAAGAGCTGCTGTTCGTATTGCTAAATACAAATATGAGAATCATCGTGGTCGAGTTAGCAAACGGAAAGTGCGTCTGGTCGTGGCTAAAGCCGGACTGGACTGGAATCCTGATGAGTGGAACGGTAATATCTGGGACTCAAATGATTCTAGCTCCTCTGCTGAGGAGTCTGACAGATGCGAGTGTTCTCGCACTGGACGTGACCGTAAAACTAATACTTCTGACAAACGTGATGATTCCGGCGAGCGTGGTCGGTATTGTAAATCTGACGACCTTTATCGATCTTACTGTATCTCTAAATCTGTTGATCAGGTTCCTTGTGATCCTCGTACTGAGGTTTCTGTGCATCTGGTTTTTCAATGAAAGTTACAGCAGGCTCCTGGTAATCCTAATGGTATTCCTTTGGATAGCTTAGAAGACTCTACGCAACAAGAAGTTAGTGATATTTTGGAACGAATTCGACAACGGCCCGGTGAGGCTTTGCTTACGTGGATGGTGCGTCTCTTTGAATTGGGTGCTGCTGGCATCATGTTGGATATGGGAGATGCTTTGAAGTTTTGTTCTTTGAGTTCTGATTCTACTGTACAGGATCATTTTCGAAATTATAATGGCAATGGTCAAATTAGTTTGCTTCAATTAGCGACTGATGGCTGTAATCACAAGTACCCTACTGAATCTGACTGGCCTCTGAATGACAAGCCATGGTATACTTTGCGAGATGCGGCGCAAAGACTGAAGGAGGAGGTGATGAAGACTGCGATTTTTCTGAGTACATCTGACAGATTATTGGATGGTTTGTTGACATCTTCTGTGCGGAACTGCATTATCCGTTCTTCCCCTGTTGCATATAAACAAGTTATAATGACATTGTTGATCAATCAGACTGGTAACCCTTTGTCTTTAGTGCTTGAATCTGTACCGAAGCTTGGTGAATTAGGCGAATGGCTTAAACCTGAAAGACAATCCAGACCTGGGGGTCGTACTGGAGGAAATAATCAGTTTTCTAGACGTGATATGTTTCTTGCCCTGTTGGATGATGGTATGAAGAGAGAAGAGATTGATGGTAAACCCAATAATCGTTTGTGGGCTATGTTTTGCAAACGTGGTTTGGACAGGAAGGAGGGTGCTAGACATGTACGAAAGAATGATTGTGATCGTGAATATTCTGATGACAGTGGGGATGACAGACGTCGTGACGATTCAGATTGGCGTGATAAACAACGGAATGAGAGAGATGTGTCCCCTCGTCGAGAGAGAGAGAGAGGGAGAGAGAGAGAGGGGGAGAGATGAGCGTGTTGAAAACAGATACAGGGATGAAGGGGATCAGTCCCCTGAAATAAGGAGAAGAGAGGAACGACACAGGTTTTCTGAACGTAATTCACAATACAATGTAGATGGCAAGAACCCGTTTCGTGACGGGAAAGAGTACGAACAAGAAGTTACATTGTCTAAAAAATTTGAGAGTCTTTACCCTGATCTGTCTTAGTTGTCAGAACGCAATAAAAATGACTAGGAAATAGGTCAAGCTCCAGTACGCAGTTGGGCTCACAAACACAATAGACCCTATGTAGATATTGACATTTTTTGGAGACATCGTAACATACAGAGGGCCCGAGCATTGGTAGATACAGGAGCGGAGGCCACTTTAATTTATGGAAAACCAAAGAAATTCAAAGGACAATTTTTCACAATTACTGGTTTAGATGGAAAGGAAACCCCCGCAGTACAAACAAATGTTGAAATGAAAATAGGTAGAATTCCCCGAAAAGAATACTCTGTTTTGGTTGTACCACTCTTAGAATACATAATTGGAATTGATATCTTAAAAGGTATGACTTTATATTTAGATGATGGATGTTATCAATTTGGAAATAGAAGTTATATATCATCCAAACCTGTACGAGTTGGCCGTTTGAGAATGCCTCCTATAAAAATTCCCCAGGCAACAAAAGTTCTTTCCCAAAAACAGTATTGTATTCCAGGTGGGCATGAAGAAATTAGTGCTACTATGCAAGACCTAGTGAATGCAGGAGTTATAACTCCGGTTACTTCTGCTTGGAATAATCCGGTTTGGCCGGTACGTAAAAGTGATAATTCTTAGCGCATGACTGTTGATTACCGCGAATTGAATAAACATACACCCCCTTTGACTGTTGCAGTACCGGACATTATTACCTTAATTGAAAGAATTCAAAAACACCCGGGAATGTGGTATGCTTCTATTGACATTGCCAATGCTTTCTTTTCAATTCCAATTGCCCCTGAGTGTCAGGAACAGTTCAGTTTTACATGAAATGGACGTCAAATGACGTTCAGAAGTCTTCCTCAAGGCTATGTACACAGTCCTACAATCTGTCACCGGCTGGTGGCGGAACATTTAGCTGAAATACCCATAAACCCACAGATACAGATGTGCCATTATATTGATGACATTTTGATTCAAGGTGAAACACAGGATCGAGTTTAGACTCAGTTAGACCAGGTTATCAATCATTTGCGAGATAAAGGTTGGGAAATTAATCCCGACAAATTACAAGGTCCAGCACAAAGTGTAAAATTTTTAGGCATTAATTGGCATAAAGGAAACAGAGAAGTAATTCCACAAGCAAAACAGAAAATTATCGATTTTGCAGTTCCCCGGAACAGAAAAGAAGCCCAGAGATTCATTGGTTTATTTGGTTTTTGGCGTCAACATATTCCACATTTGAGTCAGATATTAGCCCCTTTGTTCAGAGTCACTCGTAAAAAGAATGCGTTTGAATGGAATAAACCGCAGCAAGATGCATTTGATTTGGCGAAAGAAGCGATCCAGTATGCTTTGGATCTGTGGCCTGTACGTGATGGTGATGTGGATCTGAATGTGTCTGTGCAAGGTCCTTATGCGAATTGGAGTTTGTGGCAAAAACAAGGCAGAAATAAAGTACCGCTAGGTTTCTGGACTAAAAAGTTACCCGATGCTGGTGAGCGTTGCACACCCTTTGAAAAACAGTTACTTGCATGTTATTGGGCTCTAGTGGATACCGAGCAATTGACTTTGGGACATGATGTGATGTCGAGACCTGAAATTCCGATTATGCAATGGGTTCTAAGTTCGCCGAAAACTCATCGAATTGGACATGCTCAAGAGGCGAGTGTGATTAAGTGGAAATGGTACATACAAGACAGAGCACGTGTGGGACCGAAAGGTGTTGCGACGTTACATGAGCAAGTGGCGCTGGCGCCATCGAAAGAGACCGAGAGTGATTGCTCCGTACCTATAGTACAGGAATCCCCTGTTAAGTGGGGTAAGCCATTTGATGATTTGTCCGCGGAGGACAGAAACCATGTGTGGGTTACGGATGGTTCAGCGAGGTACATTGGAGAGAAGAGGCATTGGAAGGCAGTGTCCTATATTCCTGTCACACAAAAATTGCTGAGTACAACTGGTAAAGGAAAAAGTAGTCAATTTTCTGAATTGTATGCTGTTTACCAAGTTTTAAAACAGGAACTGCCTGGTACGTGTCATATTTTTACTGACTCCTGGTCCACTGCTAATGGATTGGCGGTCTGGTTACCCACATGGTATGCTCGCAATTGGGAATTACATTCTAAAGAACTTTGGGGTAAAGTATTATGGCAAGAAATTTGGGAATTGCTTCCGCAAAGTACAGTTACCATCTTTCATGTGGATGCCCATACACCAATAGACTCCCTTGACAAATTCTTTCACAATATTGCAGATGAGAAATCTAAAATTGCTGAGGCAGTGGTGGACATGCAGAATTCTGATTTGGCGGGATTGGCGAAATGGGCCCATCAGAAAGCAGGACATTTTGGAGAAAGAGCCACGAGCAGGTGGGCTGCTGACCGAGGAATTTATATTCCTCTAAATTTAATTAAATATACTATAATGCATTGTCCTGTCTGTCAACATTCTAGACAACGAAAAGTACCCCAAATTGTTAGAGGACAATTACATTGAGGTAAATTACCCGCTCAAATTTGGCAAATTGATTATATCGGTCCACTTCCCATGAGTAAAAATTGTCAATACATATGCACCATTGTAGACACTTATAGTGGTCTTTTAGTAGCCTTTCCCTGTAAACGAGCTACTCAAGTAAATACCATCAAAACATTGGAATTAATTATGCTGTATTATGGTGTCCCCATTTCAAATACAATCTGACAATGCATCCCATTTCAAAGGAAGATTGGTACAGGAATTTTGTGTGGAAAACAACATTGAATGGGTGTTTCACATACCGTACTACCCACAGGCAGCAGGCCTTGTGGAGAGAATGAATGGTTTGCTAAAAGACCAATTGCGTAAATTATCTGATGAAAAATATAAGAATTGGAGAGATCATTTGTTTCATGCACTGTTGATTTTGAATAATCGCCCCTATTTAAATGCTGACTCCCCATTAATGTGTTTATTTCCTCCAGCTGTTGATGCTAGACCAAACACAGTTAAGAACACTGTAATGTATTGGGAAATTTCCCCTGGAGCCCTAGCTCCATGCAGAGCAACCCCAGGTTCTGCAGGCTTAGACCTGCATACTATGAATGACATTACTTTAAAAGGAAGAGATCAAGCTGTCATTGAAACTGGCATTTTGTGTCAGAATACCAACAGGAAGTTTTGGATTAATTGCCCCGAGATCGGGCCTGGCCTTAAAAGGCATCCAAGTGCTTGGAGGTGTAATCGACAGTGATTATCAGGGAGAGATCAAGGTACTCCTGCTGAATAGCAGTGATGTTGATTTACCAATACACAAGACAGACCGAGTTGCTCAATTGCTAATCATGCCTGTTTTCAGTGGCGAGATTCAGAAAGGCACTGCCCCAACTCTATTAACTGTTCGAGGACAAAAAGGTTTTGGCTCCAGCGATAATCCGGGAGCGAGAGTATGGGTGCAGTCGCCTAAAAATCCCCCTGAGCAAGCTGAAATTATTGCAACCGGTCATGATAATACGGTACTTTTCATGAGACCAGGGAAAGATAGCTGGGAAGCAATCCCAGCTGATAAATGTTACTTACGAGAATGGATAATGCCTGTATTTGATTTTATTTCCAGATCATTCTCTGGACTGCTGTTGTAGGATGTGCCGGCGCTGGACTCCTTTTGGCCTGCTACCCTGGGAGAGGAAAGATCCCCCAGACTTTGGTTGATTCACTAACCAGGAGACATCGTTCATTAGCTGCGTGGGATTCATCATCTAACTTTTGGACAACCCTAGCACGGAGAGTGACAAACTCCCCACATTTCTGTTTGACACCGATGCGTTCGGTAACGGACATATTAGCGACCTGTTTGGTTGCCGTTCCAGCTTCTTTGGAGACCCTTGCCCATATTTTCAATGTATCAAATGCCCGTCCTAACATTATTCTAGGTGACTTTGCAACCCATGAGTACTATCCTTAATGTACGGTGCTGTCTGATCCAGTACCACCAATTCATTCCCAGATAACTACAAATAATATCACACAGGGTGATCTATGTTTCTTCCTCACATGTGATCCAAGTGCCATAACTGAATGTGTTTGTTTAAAATTGAAAGGTGCCACTTTATTTACAGATCACGAAAAAACTTTCAGGCAGATGCATCAAAGAAAATACCGGGAGCAAACGGGCAGATTCTCAGAATCTGCCCGTTTGCTCCCGGTATTTTTGCATTTGGGATGCATCATCCCAAATGCAGAAATCGCAATTTAAGGAATCTCTAAATAGAGATTCCTTAAATTGCTCTTGCATTTAAGGAATCCCAAAATGAGATTCCTTAAATGCAATGCATGAAACCCAAAAAAATAGCGATTTCGCTAATAGGGGGAGCAAATTACCATGAAGTTGAACTTCGTGGTAATTTGCTAAAACTTTGAAAAATGCACTTTTGTGCATTTTTCAAAGTTACATGTTGCGCGCACACATGCCCTTAGGGCATGTGTGTGTGTAACATTTGTGCACAGGTCCATTTCAGGGGTGCAACAGGGTGTCCTTTGGACACCCTGGCACCCTTGAAAAAGCGGAACATTAGCGATTCGGTAATAGCTAATCGCTAATAAGGAATGGCTTTCCCATTCATTCCTATGGGCCTTTAGGCCCATAGAAATGAATGGGGAAGCCATTCCTTATTAGCGATTAGCTATTACCGAATCGCTAATAAGGAATCTTAAGGAATCGCTAATAACATTGCGATTCCTACATGCATCCCGTTTTGCGAGTCTTTAATAGCGATTCCTTAAAATTCGCTATTAAGGACTCGCAAAACATTACTTTGATGCATCTGCCAGTTTATGTTCTCAAGGACTACCCAAATCCTGTACTTCAGTCAAGAACAATATGACCTGTAAAAGTCTTGTAGTCACCCCTAGCCACTATCGTACAATGTTATTACCTTCTGGATGGCTTTTCTCTTGTGGAAATACATCTTGGCCCTATATTCCTGCAAATATTACCGGAGGACCCTGTGCTATTACTAGATTAAGCATGCTAATGTTTTCTTCACATCCTAATGCGAATTCCCGTATTGCCCGTGAAGCTGTAATATTGAACGACAATTGTGACTCTTCACTACATTTATTTTCTGAATCTGAATATCTTAGTTTGGCTTTCTCTATTTTAGGTGTTCCTGCCTTGTCAGTATATTATGCTAAATCTATTGGAAAAATGGCCTGCTGGATGGTTAAATCCATCAATCACACTTCCATGGTTCTATCTGACTTGCTATTAGATGCCCAAGGTGAGCGTAGGGCAATTCTACAAAATAGAGCTGCTATAGATTACCTTTTACTAAAACATGGTCATGACTGTTCTGACTTTGAGGGCCTTTGCTGATTCAATCTATCAGACCACACTAGGTCGATTCAAGTTCATATTGACAAACTCGACGATTTGACCCAAGAAGTTAGAAAATACATAGACCAGGGTTGGTTTGACTGGCTTTTTAGTTGGTTACAAGATTTACATTCTTTACGTCAAATATTAGGGGGTACCCTGCTTGCTATTTGTATCTTAGTTGCTCTTTGTTGTTGCATTCAGTGTATTCCTTCTTTAATTCAAACCTGCAGATGGCAAAATAGATCCAGATCTGTCAACTTTGTTTCATATTATTCTTCAACAGACGTTACTTCCAATTAGCGAATATTAGTAGCCTAAAGTCAAGAGTGAAATGTTCTGACCGGGTTTTTTTGTTCTATTATTGAGTGATGGTGACTTTAGCCTACTATCATTCTAATAGAGGGATTAGAGCCTTAGATTTGGCCTATTTACAAGATGAATCCATTGATCTTGACATAATTCCCTATTCTTTTCTCGATTTTAGGGCCTAAAAGCTTATGTTAGGGGATAGATTCCTTAGTAATTTTTCACAATGTCCAGCACTCTTTAACAAATGTAAGAATGATCTATTTCTGTACAGTATGATAGCAAAAAACTTCTCTTTTTGATACACAATATAGAATCACAATATTTCATTTAGTCAGTCCTGATAAAATATGAGTAATATGAGTCTTCAGTGGATGAATGATACGTTCTTTATTTGATTCCAAAAGCATAGATTCAGTCTTCATAAAAACAATGTTGTAGCCGGTGCACCGGCTACAACATTGTTTTTATGAAGACTGAATCTATGCTTTTGGAATCAAATAAAGAACTTATCATTCATCCACTGAAGACTGATATTACTCATATTTTATCAGGACTGACTAAATGAAATATTGTGATTCTATATTGTGTATCAAAAAGAGAAGTTTTTTGCTATCATACTGTACAGAAATAGATCATTCTTACATTTGTTAAAGAGTGCTGAGAGTGAAACAGACGAAACAGAGAATAAGAGAGAGGTTCCAGTGGCTTGGAGGGGAGCAGAGGAGACAGAGCATAGCGGTGCAGACGTGTGTCCGTGATTGCAGGGGTGATCCTAAGATGAGCCAAGGCACATACGAGAAGGGAACCCAGATGACAACTGAGTCCAGACTTCGTACTCATAAGGTGACGTCGACCCTTTCTTATTAGCGCGCACATACATATCTTAATTATTTTCTTTGCTTTTCGGGCTATATGTTATATTGCAGTGTTATATCGTTATTATAATTTGCTATTGTGTAATAAAGGGACCCCAGTTCTTAGTGAACCACTGTGCAGGTGTTGTTTTTTATGATGAGACTAACCTTTCTTTCTTCTAGCCAGGTGCTGTTATGTGGACGGATGTGTTTCCCGTCCGGGTAAGTGGTAACTGATCAAGGGAGTAAGGAGCGCCTAAATCAGAGAATAACCTTTGCATGTTGTAATTTGGCCATTCTTGTGTGAGAGGATTGAACTGCCTATCTGCCACATAAAGTATAATATTGTGTATGAGACATTTCCAGTACATATTAGATATATAGAGAAACTTCCCAACAGAGAGAGAGAGAGAGTTGAAGGTATCAATAGGACAGTGATCGCCGTTGTATAGTGGCGTTAGTGAGAGCACCGAAGGGATACGGTGTGTATCGTCACACGATTGTGGCGGCAGCGCGAGCACCGGGAGGATACGGTGTTTAGCGCCACCTGATTGTGGCAGTAGTGAGAGCATCGGGAGGAAACGATGTGTATACCCACAGGATTGCGGCTTGCGTGAGCACTGATTGAGGTCGGTGTGTAATAGTAAATGATCAGAACTGCCCCCTTCACTATGAGGAGGAGGGTAGCATAGTCTGGGCCTGAGTTGCCGCGAGACTATAAGGTATGAGTGTGGTGTAGAATATGGAATTCCGTAGCCATTAGTGATTGTTTCTAGTAATCCCTACGGATTTAGGGGTGTTGTTAATAGTATATGCTTGTATATTGCTAATTCCCCATCCCCAGAGAAGGTATCTAGGTACCGAGGTAAGTAGGTCCTGAGGAGGGAGGTGGTTACGTTTCGGCCGGGTGGGTGGTGTCTTGCTGAGCTGATTCTATCTGGTCCGAAAATCTGGTCGTTACAACAATGAAAGTATCAAATCATTTATCAGAACGTTTAAAAACTCCTTAAAATTCATAAAAAGTTTTACAAAATTTAAAAGGATCTTTCATCATAATTAACTGCTATTTCATATTGCAAGTAGTAATCCCATATTTCAACACAGATCATTTCCAATAATTTACGGGTTCTCATTCATGTTCTTGTTTCTAATCCTAACTGCCCCCACTAAAAAACTAGCAACATGGAAGATAATCCTTGGGGTCTGTAATAATTGCAGATACATAAGGGCAGGCTTAACCTGCAGAAACCCAGCCTCCTTTAAAATAGGGACCAAAAATTTTAACCTTAATTCCGTATAATGACCACAGAACATCAGGAAATGCATTGTGTTCTGGGTAGAAAAAAAATTATCACAGGAACACAGAGTTGCATTTTCTGGGGTACTCCAGTTAGGGAAATATCCAAGGTTCAAGTGAATCATGTTAAAACGGAATCGGGTTAAAAGAAACCTATGATATGAGCGGTTCGCTATTTTAAGATAGAATTCAGGTCCTGGTTGACTGGAAATAATAAGATTAGCCCTCACCGTAGGTTTTTTCAGCTCCAGTTCTTCCCTTTCCAAACTTAACATGTGTCCCATTGCACCCTTGATTAGTGCAATGTCCTTTGTTGTTGTTTTCTCTGGAGAGAAAAAGAGCTCTGGTCTCCCTAGCTTGACAAAACTGTTTTAATGTATGTCAACCACTGAATCCTATCTTTCATAATAATATGATTCAGTGGGATCTCCTGATTTAACCAGGTCTTCACCAGGATATTAGAGGGGCCATTTTTATCCTACCTGAAATAAAGCCTTCCCCAAGTTCGGAGTGGATAGTATATTAGGGAGTAGACTGAGGGACTGAGAGGACAGATCTTAAAAATTTATTTTCTGTAATTTGCAGACAGTCCGGGGAACGATATCCCCAGATTGAGCTGCCATAAGTGGCCACTGCAAGGCATTTAGCTTAGTACATTTTCATTAAAGCTTCTATAGGCCTTGCCCCCAAACGCTTGGAAAAACCCTGGAGAGCAGAGGTAGTTCTTGCGAGGGAGATGTTTCTATTTTTTAACTGCGGTCCCCAGTAAGCCTGGGCGGATTTCGCGGATTCACGATCCTTGAATTTGCGGATTTGTGGATTCGCGGATCCGCAAAATCCGCGAATTTGCGGATTCGCGGATTTTGCGGATTTTTTTTAAATGGGGGGGTCTTCTGTGCGAGTTCAAGTGCCTCTTGTGTGTATAAATGGTCAGAGACTGATCAGAGCAGCAGAAGAAGAGAAAGAAGCTCCTGGTCACAGGAACAGCACGAGGATTGCGCTCGTGAAAGTCAAGGATGCAAAGGCCTCTATCCAGCATCACAGCTGATTTTCAACGGTAGATTTGGGAAGAAAGCACACCTGCCCAGCCTCGACGACGCTCACGATTGTTTTTGGGCTGATGAATGAGTCACTGAATTTGAGCTTCAACTAGTTCCAGCGGCCATGTGTGTGTTACTATGCAACGCTCACGATTGTTTTTGGGCTGATGAATGAGTCACTGAATTTGAGCTTCAACTAGTTCCTGCGGCCATGTGTGTGTTACTATGCAACGCTCACGATTGTTTTTGGGCTGATGAATGAGTCACTGAATTTGAGCTTCAACTAGTTCCAGCGGCCATGTGTGTGTTACTATGCAATCGCACCGATGTGCGCAGGGGTCCCTTGAGTGAGCTGTCCATCCATCATCCTGTAACTATTTTAGGATGGCGCCGGCAAGCTGCCAGCGCCATCCTAAAATAGTTACTAAATTAGCTTCATTAGGAAGCACTAATAGATAAAATAAAGCAGGTGCTCGAGCACCTGCTTTATTTTATCTATTAGTGCTTCCTGTTGAAGCTAACTTAGTAACTATTTTAGGATAGCGCTGGCAGCTTGCCGGCGCCATCCTAAAATAGTTACAACAACTTCAAGCTTGAAGGCTTGAACTTTTTCCCCCGGATCCGCCGCTCGCGGATTCGCGGATTTTCGGTAAATTTGCGGGAGATTGCGGATTTACCGAAAATCCGCGAAACCCGCTAGCGGAACGGATTTTGCGCTCATACTTAGTCCCCAGTTCCCTATTTCATCAAACGTTATCCCCAAATAGGGGAATGTAGTAACTCAGCAGAGTTCTTCTTTTCCACAGGTGAATATTTTGGAATACTTCTTCCTAGAACACTTTCCCATGATCATGATCTGGGACTTCTTAGCATTGATTTTAAGATCCAAGGAACCCATAAAATTCTCAAAAACATCCAACAGGCATTGTAATCCAACCCCGGTCCGCGAAAGAAGGACCGCAACATCCGCGTAGAGGAGAACTGGTATTCCAAGTTCTCCTACACGGGGGATGTCAAGGGTGGCCTCCTTTAGTACGGGTTCTAAAGAGTTTATATATATCGTAAAAAGAAGGGGAGCCAGGATGCACCCTTGCCTGACCCCCCTTTCTGAGTTAAAATGAGTGGTACATCGGCCCTCCGTGGTGACCCTGACGGAGGCTAACAATCCAGAATGTAAGTCAGTCAGAAGGTTAACCAGGGCCCTATCAAGACCAATATTAAGTAAAAGTTCCCACAGCTTTGACCGATTTACGAGGTCAAAAGCTGACGAGAGGTCCATGAACCCCAGGTACATGGATCCCTCCTTAGCCATGGTGTATTTACTCAGGAGCAGGTGTAAATTAAGACATTGGTCAAGGGTACTCCTTTTTGGTCTAAACCCATATTGCACATTTGACAGAACCCCTTTTTCATTTACCCATTCATTCAATTTAAACAAAATGACCCGCCCCAGAATTTTTACCGAGGAGTCGGTTAGTGAAATGGGTCTATAGCAAGAGGGGTCCTGCCTATTTCCCTTCTTGAAGACGGGGATAATGATCAATTTTTTCCATGAGGCCGGTATGTTGTCCCGGTTTAAAACATTAAAAACATTACACAAAATCTTTGACCAAAATTTTGGTGCGCATTTAAATACATCTGCAGGGACCCCGTCGGGGCCAGGAGCCTTATTTTTTAGGGTCTGGTCTATCGCTTTTTCCACTTCCGAGACCTCGAAGGTTACAGTTGAACCCTCCATTCTAAGAGGGATGTCACCCCTTTGTGTATCATTACTAGGGTCAGAGTATATTTTTCCAAAATATTTTATCCATCCCTCATCTGGAATGTTAGCCTCAAGCGGGGAATTCTCCTCACCCGAGAATAACGGTTGGTTTACTATTTTCCAGACCAGGCCGCTATTTTTTAAGGTATCTGGGGCAAGTAGTTGATCCCATGCTTCATCTTTTACCTCTTTTTATCTGTCTGAGATAGCTTTCTTATACGCAGATCTTAGGCTAGCTATTTGAGATCGATCTTTCGGTATTGCCTTCAGGGCCCTAAGTAGGTCCCTGTGTGCCTTAGAGCATGTTTTATTAAACCATCTCTTGCCATAATGCGACTTCTGTCTTCAGCCTATAAGTAAACTTTTATTTATTTCCCTGCAGATATTGTCAAAAGCAAAAACCACATCTTGATTTTGCGTCTCGTTTGCTAGACATACAGCCACCTTGTCCTCAACTTTATCCAGTACCTCTACTAGGAAGGTTTCAGGGACTATGTTTGACCATTTAAGCCGGCGTCCTTGGTCTTTTGCAGTCACATTTGGTCCACCCTTGTGTGACACCGTTTTCATTGAAAATAAGTCCGTAGACATTATCTCCATGAACACCGGGTTATGATCACTGAAGACCGAGACCTCCGTTTTATATATTAAAACTGTGCACAACAAAAAAGAAGACATGAAAATATAATCAATAATAGTACCATCATCCATTCCCATAAATGTAGGAGACCTGCACCCCCCATCCCCGCAACCCAACTCTTATAAGTTCCATCTGGCTAGAAAGTTTTCAATGGCCTCCCCCGTTTAGAATTTTCTAGGTGCATAGGTAAAGAAAAAGGTGGGCCTTCGTCTTCTAGACTTGCACATGGTAGGTTGCAGGGATATATGTTAAAATCCCGGAGGAATATTATTTTAAAAGTATTCACGTTTACACTGTAGACTGACAAGAATTTTTCCAATACATTCAAATTATAACTGGTGCACTCATTTGCACTTGAATTATAAAAGTTGATAAATAAAATCTTACTCTTTTCGGGGATGGATAATTTCACAATTAGACAGTTCTCGCAGCCTGAAATACATTGAGATAGCGTGCCCTTTGTATCAAGTTTGAATAAGCTTAGTAAGCCCCCCTTGGCTCTTCCTGCGTCACTACTAATTGCTGGGATGCAAAAGTGTCTATAACCATCCAGTAAAAAACTGTTTGTCTGGTCCCATGTCTCTTGAAGAGCAATAATATCAAATGTTTTTAAAATGTTAACCCACGTGTCATTCCCTGCTTTAGCCTTAATACCAGCAATGTTCCAAGTTGCAATTCTGAAGCTAGAGAGTGGTGGCTGGGTTTTAGTCCTCAGTTCATTTGGCAGTCAATCGTTATCTTCCAAAGAAGATAGGGGGGTGTAACGATTTGCCAGGGGAAAGACTTGGTCAAAATCAAATTGATTGCACGGCCTAGCCAACCGATAACAATATGGGTCAAGTCTATTTGGTGGTTGATATACATTTTGCGGAGGACAAACAAAACCCGGCCTAGGTCGAACAGCTGGAAACGTGGGCTGATCAGGCTGAGAGAGCGCAGGGTTACTAAGATGATTATAGAAGAAACCAAGGGACCGTGCACATACGATGTTATCCCCAACTGGTAAGGAAGCTGCTCTAAGTAAAACTGTGGCCACGTGTTGTGGATGCTAAAAATTTACAATAATGCAGTCCCCCCTAGTATTCTTTCTGGAGTTTCCTATCCAACTGACTCTTGGAGTAGAAATTATATCATTAGAAAAGGCGAGTGGAAAACCGCAATTCCGGCTTAACCACGATACCGATTTGTTTTTCAAAGCCTCATGTGTTTCTAACCTAGAGTCAGTGAGGTAAGAATCCACCTCAGGAACATTAGTTAGCACAACAGTGTATGGTACACATTCTGGGGGAAGATTAACAGGAGCTTTCCTCTTAGCCACACTCCTCCATTCTTTGTTCTCCCCACGTACAGATGTCAGGTTACTAGAAGTTGTAGGGAGTGGTTGAGTTACTGGTACTGGGGTGGTTGGGTGTTTGGTACCACTGGGGGTTGGGTGGCTAGTACCGTTTGTGTGTTTGTTGTGACCCTGTTCCCCCCGTTGCCGCGACTGCTTGCATCCTTATTATCAGTATTTGCATTATTTCCAACCTTGAGAGACTTCTGTGTTTTAATCAAGGTTAGGTGTGAGTTCAAAAGACCACACAATCTAGATACCTCTTGTGTTACCTGATCTAGTTTTTCCACAAGAGGTTTTAGCAAAAGTTCGAATTTTGCTTCAATTAGGCTTGCCAGCAGGTCAATATTGGCAGGAAGCAGGTTATTCATCTCCCCATTATTTATGGTCTCAGCTATACTCCCCTGACCGGTTGATTGGGTTCCAGCCTTTTTAGATTTCCTATTCCCCCCCCCCGCTTAGCTGCTACCTTTCTACAGGCCCTTAATACTCTTCGTGCAGGCGAGGGTGAGGGTGCAGGTGAGGGTGTGGGTGAAGGCCTCGGGGAAGGTAACGGGGAGGAGAATGATGATGTTTCCAAGGATTTACCCCTCTCATCCTGCCTATGTTCTGGAGATATATTATTGGTACTAATAATGATCGAGTCATCATTACAACTGCGATCCAGAGCCGGTGAGACCAAAGGGGCGTGCAATCTTGTTGGGGAGACCGGAGGGCTTACCCGGTTTAGAGAAAGTCGCCTTTCTTTATTAATTTTACTGACTACCTTTACCAGGTAATTATCCATAGTGCTAGTCACTAGTGGTGTTTTGGATGATCTAAGCTTCGACATGTTGGAATACCACGGTTATGGTTGTAGATCAAAGCACTTTAGTTTGGCAACATGGGTATTATTACTTGCAAAACAATTGCCTTAACTTCAAGAGCATCAACAGGGGCCACAGTACAAGTACAAAATAGATTGATAGTCTCACAGTTTTGAAGTGTTCCAGGGGAAAAGCAAAAGAACCAAGAGCCAAGGTCCGTGGCCCAGCCAGCCTAGTCTGCCACGGACGGCCACAGATGGCCCGCCCTCTGCCCGGGCACTTCGGCTGAAATGCGGTTTTCCACTGTGGCTAAAGTTTTGACAGCGGTGCAAATGGCGATTCTGAAGGAACATGAACAGTCGCAGGGAAAAACGCATGTTGGTTGTTACCCCGTATCCTGCTCTAGAGGCAGTGACGAAAGCCAGTGTACCTAATTCTAAAGCTTTGCACCCACGGTGCATAAAATGGGCATCATCATTGACGTCTCCGGATGTCACGTTCATTTTTGACGCCTCCTTACAGTCGCAGGAGTTTTTGCAGTATGAGTTTGTTCATCCTGCTCCGTTGACTATGCGGCCTTTGGAGGATTTCCATTGTATTATTTACACTGATGGTTCAGCGCAAGTTGCGCATGGGTCTAAGCACGCATACGTCTCGGCTTGCGCCATTGTGGTTGGTACCATGGTGAATGATTAATTTAAGTCCGATGTCGTACATACGCAGATATTAGGGGACTGTACCGCCCAATTGGCAGAGCTCCGTGAAAAAATAAAATGTAATGATGATACTTGTAAAGCGCACTGTTACCCCATCTCGGGGTGTCCTGGCGCTGAAGACCGCTGGGGAACCCGTCCTGGCTTTCCCTGTGAGATAGTCCCTTCAGGGTATCTCCAAGGTGAAACCAGGCATCCCCGGCGCGTCTGTGGGGGGCCGTTGTAGAGATGAGGCAAGCTTAATGCCCAGAGTTGCCGAGTGTGATCCCTGGTTAGAGTAGGCACCGAGGCGAGAATTATCGAGTCCGTTGACCCTGGTCCACAACCCTGCCGCGTCGGGAATTGAACCCTGGTCCCGGGCCGTTCTCTGCTTCCGGGTCTGCCGCCTCTAACCAGTGAGCCACACCACTCCACGTGCTCTGATTCTTGCATTGGAGTACGCTGATTCTGGTGTGACTACTCTCATTGTGAGTGACTCTTACTACTGTGTCCAGTTTCACAATGAAAACCTGTTCTTTTGGACTCAGAATGATTTTCGAGATTCCAAGGGTAGCACAATAAAAGATGAAATTATATGGGTTTGAGTGGCTGAACTTAAAGAGCAGCTACCACTCGTGTATATAATTCATACTCTTGGTAATCAACGTGTGGGAGTTCACGCTGTTGGCAATAGTTAGGCCGCTGAGGCCACGAAGACAGCAGCAGTTTTTACATATTTGGTTGCAGCAGTTACACGTTCCAAAAGTAAGATTGATGATGACATCTTGGCAGCAATTGCTGCTACTGAGAAGGGAAGCAAATATCCTACTGGATTTACTTCAAAGTATTATTATCATTTAAGTCCTGATAAAGTTCCTTATGTGAAAATATCGGACGTTGGAGACAGATTGATTCCCAGCGCAGACCGCAGGTCCACACTGATTACAGCTTCCCACCGACGGTATTGCATCTGCGCATGCAGGCATTTTCGGATACTGTACCTCAGTTACAACAACGTTTCTGGTGGCGGGGACTGTACAAACAGACGCGTGATTATGTCCTTCAATGTGACATTTGTCAGCAGATAAAGCCTTCGACTGCTGCGCATCCGCCCCAGACACAGTTGTACATTTCTAATAGACCACTTGGTTGTGTTTATTTAGATCACTGCGGTCCTTTTTCCTCTGATACTGCGTATAAGTACATCTCAGTTGCAGTTGATTCTTGCATACGCTTTATTTGGGTCTGTCCGCACCGCAGCGCTGATTCGTGAACTGTCATAAGAGACTTGCGTGTCTTTGTGGGAATTTTTGCCTGTGGCACCTTCCATTCGGGTCATGGTCCAGCATTTGCCTCCAAGGCGTACAAGGATGCCATGAGTTCATTGGGGGTCCAAGTGAAGTTTTGGTCTCCATACCGGCCTGAGGGCAACAGTGTTGTGGAGCGAATGAACCGTGATTTAAAGCAGTATTTGACAGCCAGAGTTATAGGTACTGGCAGGACCTGGCTAGCCCATCTCAATAGCGTACAGCATGCACTTAATAATCTCCCTAGAGGGTCTCTGGGTGGGCGAACCCCATACGAAATGCTCTTTGGTATCAAAATGTTCGTCCCAGACCTTGAAGGTCTAGACCAGGCGGCGGCGGCTGCTGCCCCCTTGGACGTAGATGAACATTGTCATGTTTTACAGAATCTACAAGAGACGAGAGACAGTCTTGCAAAGAAACACTTGCCCTTCACATCAGATGCTGCGTTGCAGATTCCGGTAGTTGCCTGGCTACCCCAAGTTTTTTTGTAAACATTACTGCTTGGCCCATCTTAGATGGGATTGTATGGTATGCTGTTCGATTTCAGATCCATGGTCCCACAGAGGTTATAAATATCACAAATGTCCTAAGAGTTAAACGTAATATACGCTCTGATGATTGGGATGTTCAAACCGTAGAGGCTTTGTTTTCAGATTTGAAATATTATGCTGCTTTTGATGCTGATGATTTATATTTAGATTCGGCGAATTATGGTGATTTCTTTTTTTATCAACACTTTGGCAATCATTACCTGCATAAGGCAAACACCAAGAGGAATATGGTAAATTGTACACAATGGGAACATTGCCCCGCTCCTGTTCAAGGCAGTTCCAGTACTCTTTTAAAGAGGTTCACCTATTTTACTGATTTTAATCGCCAAATCCCAATGCATTTTATTTTAAGATGACCGAAAAGTCCACTTCCAAAGTTAGACTTACCCAGACAAAATTGTTATATTCCAAGTCCTTTCTGGACCAATTGGCTATTGGGGGCTATGAACTGTGGAAAGATACTATTGATCTTAAATCTGTTTGAGGTTCTAAAAGTTGGCAAGTGCAAGGCAAAGAGGCTTTGCATCATGCATTTCTCATCCCAAACCATATGCTGTTTTTGAATTCTACTATTTCACAAACCACCTGCTTTGGATTGGCTACCACAAAAAAAATTAAATGCTCCTTCTTTTCCAGAATTGTAAGAATACCCCGGTTGGGACTATAATACCAGTTTTTCAATCAGAGAATTACAGACCCTATTGCTGAATTCTACTTTTAACATATCCAGTTTGGATCCTAATGGTTGGTTGTTGTGGCACAAAAGTAAAGATTCTTGCCAACATCGTTTTCTGGGTTTAGCCCAAGGGTACACACAGGTTAGGGTGACCATTCAGTGACTACCTATTCAATTGGCAAGTTATGTCAGAATTGGCTCAAACACTCCACTTTGGCGTCAGTTAAGCTTCATTTGTCTACATTGACTGATGATGTTTATCTAATAATTTTGTCAAGGGCCCTACTTCCGGCAGATCGAAAAGGTGGATATATGCTGTTTACAACAAAGTTTGGAAACTGTCCCAGATTGAGGCGGCTTCCCGCTTAAGAGCAATAGATCAAGCAAATTTAGAAAAGGTGCTGGCAGTTGTAGATAACAGCATTAACACGCTTTCTTCCCGCATTTACATTTTAGATAATATTGTTTCATCTGTTGTTGATATCGTGCAAGATGATGCCTCTGTTTTGTACCATGGTCAAAATCAATTGCATTCTATTATGCAATTCGCATGGACTTTGCAAACGTTAAAGGCAGGAAAAGTGCCTTGGCACTACATGAACACATCATCCTTGTTTGCCCCTTTTAATTTGACTGACAAGCAACGTTTTATGTCTATGAAGGATGCAACTTTTTCTTTGTTACATATTGAAAAGTTAGAACCTTTGCCATTTTCTGTGGCCGAAACAAATTCTGCTATGTGGCTCGTCCATGGGTTAATAACATTACCTTTTCCTTTGTACAAATTTGAAGCTTGCATGAAGTACTACGCAATTGGCAGATATTAACCTCTGGGCACCGCTTATCTCCATGAAGCTTGGTCACTTCCTTTTACTTATAGGTACCTGAGGAGGGAAAAGAGGTTTATTTGAATGGTGAGGATTGCACAACAACACCGGATCACTCATTAATGTGTAGGAATATCCAATTGCATGACTCATGCAACCAGGATGCACCTAATTTAGCCTGTGTTTTGAAAGGTACACCTACGCCTGCTATCATACCCACATTCACATTACTAGCAAACTGTAGTTATTTACTTTTAAATAATGCAGATTGTTGTGGGGTGTTAGCTTTAATTCCTTACATCGTTACGGTCTCTGAACGTGTGGCTTGTTGTAAAAACGTAATGTTTCCTCCTCTACATGGGAAGCTGGATGTTTCCATCTGGCCGTGGATTCAGACCTAGAAAGCACAGTTCAACAAGATGAGTCGCATAAGAGCTCTTTTGTCTCAAAAAGAGGTCGCCCTCACATCTGCTCGTGAAACATTTGTCTTTCACGTGGCAAACACCCGCACAGAGGTGCATGCTTTATTAAATACAGATTTGCCCTTGCATTTCAGAGAATTAATTCACACTATTTTTTACGCTTCCTCCACCACGGGGCTGGTTCACTTTTTTAAGGTTTTTAGTAGTGGCCTTGTTACTTCTTTTCAAACTATATTTGGTGTGTTCCCGGCATTTTTTCATTCGATTTTTTACAGCCTATTTGGTAGATTTCCCTTGATGCTCGCTCTGGTTGCATGAGTGCCTCTGTTGCTTTGTTTATTTCAAAATGGATGCACGTCCTGTGTTACATTACGATCTGCCACGGCTGTTGCTGCTCCGCTACCGAATGCTTGATTATTATGGAGAGCTGCCTCTTGCTACATTGAGTGCAGTTTATGGATTATCGTTTCTATTTTCCTTTTTCACATGCGTCCAGCCTGTCTTTCATTGCCTGAGTTGCGATTTCGACTGGGCCCTGGATTTGAGTCTCTGCAATACGGTGTCTCCCAACGTGGATTATGATTAAGGCTCCCGGTTTTCCGTTTAAACGGATTTTTATATATAAATACAGACGGAAACCTTTTTGGTTTTTGTCTGTATTTATATATAGAAACGGAAAAATACTTACAAAATAATCCTGCCGCCTCTGTGCTCCACTATGAAATCCGATGCCGAGGTGCACAGGGGCTGCCAAAAGAGATTCGAAACTGCAGTGCAGCTGAGAGCGCCGGGTCTGCAGAGACCCTCCAGCACCCCTCACAGCAGGGTTTTAATTGTTCGAGCAGTGCAAGCAGAGATGCCCATTAAGAGGTGTGAAAACACCTCAGGACATCGCTGCAGGCCCAGCAATCTTTTGTTTTGTTTTAGGAGGAAGAAGGAGGTTATGTGGCAGGGCAGGGGGTGGGGTCCGTGGTAGGGTGGAGCGACGCACTTGAACTGCGGCGTTCAGAACAGAGGGCTAACTTTCTGTGCCAAGAGCTAGGTCCATATCGGGAGTAAAAATATATATAAAATACAGTAGTTTTTAAAAAGAATAATTTAGCGGCCCAATGCATTCTGAAAAAAACTCCGAGCTAATTGTGTACTAAGAAATCCAGGCATGGCTGGGATGACTCTGCGTCCTCGACTTCTCCCCTTCCCCTGCCAGAATCAATGTGAAAACCGTTCGAACCCCCCAGAGAAGTGATAGCATTTTTACAGCGTGAAATATTAAACGATGTGAACACGTCCATTGTGCTGAAGCTGCCAATCAGCTGAGCGGAGATGCAACACTGCCGCGGCTGATGGCAGCAGAAACTGATGAGTGATGAGGCATGCAGGTCAGGAGCAAGCAAACTAGTGAAAAGCCTGGACTGAGACACAAAAGCCTCCATCGCCAGACGCAAACATTAACAGATTGTGGAACTACTCATTCATGACACAGATGAAAAAACGATCTGATCTGTGAAAGGGAAACTCGGAGCCAGAGAACCATGGAGGTGAAGTCACAAAGCAAAAGCTCCATGGGACCTGGTGAAAGCGAAGCAAATTGGTCCCTCCCATCCACTGGCAGAACAGTAAAATACAGAGCTCCATAAAAGGAGGAGGTTTGCTCACACCTGTTTGTAGCCTGGTTTCCACAGACAGATATCATATATATAAATTAGTTTTCTCCCATTTGGGTAAGCAGCTAAACTTCGAATATCCCTCCTGTAGTGATTGGTGCTGAACCCCTTCCCAGCACTCTCAAAAATATTTAAATACTGGTCCTTCAAGCCAATATTTGGACGCTTCTCATGGTTCGAGTTCCTGCATGGCTTCTGTGCCAGTACACTTTGGACAGTGAGAGACATGCTATGCTTTCCCCTAGGCTGAGACCAATCCTGAATAAGAATCGGTCTTAAAAAAAATACCATATTCCTGGAGGTCTATGTGGAAGCCCCAAAGATCAATACAATTATGCCAGTTGCTGGTAATGGAGATAAATCAAGTATTATTCAGTTTCGATACCAAGTTGGGACTTCATTACTATCTCACAGAAAACAAGCATTTGCAATGCAATAGGTCTCGCATTTGCGAGAGTTTAAGCTATTGCCATTGTAAATGGCAATGCCTTTTATTTATGTTTTAAAAACCAACAAATAAATAAAAGGCATTGGCGTTTACAGCAGAGAGATTTTTTGCATGCTTCTTTGTGGTAATAGTAGGTTGTTGCATATGATCTCCGGATCTTGTTCGGCCTTATACTACCACTTGCTCTTGTCTCCAAAGGCCCTAGGCGCTAGAAAGGTTTCACTTCTCTGGTTAGTGATGGGGAGGGACTCCCCTCGCCGTTCAGCCACAAGGCAGTAGAACATGCTTTCTTTCCCTCAGTAGGGGCGGAACGATCTACATGCCTCCTCAGGGTAGGAAAGATCTGGCCTGCACTCCCAAAGGAAGGCAGGGTCGCTCCCAATATGTAAAGTGCGCTTAGCGTAGGCTCCAATTGGAAAAAAAACAGCTAAACAACCTAGTGCATGTGTGCATGTCAATTTAAATAAATGAGGAAAAATACTAGCTGGAGTGTCTTTTTTTTCTTGCTACAAAAATAAATGTGGATAAATACAGATAAAATTACCCAAAAATAAATATGGATAAATACAGACGGAAATGTTAAAAAAATAAATACCATAAAACCGGGAGCCCTAATTATGATCAACTGATGAGCCCCTTAGTTGCTCATGAATTGCTTTGTTCTGGCAACGGGATTATGGCCTTTGCAGCGATGCATGGAGTCCTGGGACGTTGGAATGTTTCTACAGTGGCGCACGACTTCTTGGCACGCAGTTATATTGAAGAGAACCCGAGTTGTCCTCTGATGGTACTAGAGGCTCCTGTTATTGAGGAACATGTATGTTCCTTCCCATTACTGAATTGGATGGCTGAAATGTTTTCAGATGAGAACAATGACTTCCTGTTGGAGGGTGTTGCAACGTACTGTGCATATACACTGTTGGAATGAGATGCGTTTCCTCTTCTCCCCATTTTGTGGCCGACGTCACATGTCGGATTTTTTTTATTATTATTTTTTCCATTCTCAATTTTTTTCTCCCCGCAGGCCCATTGACTTCAATGTGCCCATTAAATCGATTCTTGATTTGAAGTGTTTTCAAAATTTGGAGTTTGCTCCCGGTTTTTCCACTGTGGCAATTTGAACTTGAATCTGACTCTTGAACTTGAACTCTGCGTTCCAGATTTGCCCCCTTCTTATCCGTACTCAGATCAAGAGAGGGTGTCGCGGGGCTGAGCCTCGCATTCACACAGTGTTAGGTTGACATGAGCTTATTAGAAGTTTAAACGCCATTTTTCCTTTCTGTTGCCTTTTGCACACAGCACACACTTTATTAATTGTTTAAAGTTTAGCAGAGTGTTTTGCTTCACACGAGAATAACATGTTTTTCTACATTAGTAGCCTTGCTTGGTAAGCTTAGTCTGAACAGTGAGTGCCGAGACCTTCAAGGTTATTTCAACACTGTGGTTATTGTTCGGACTGATCAGCGCACGTTCTAGACATAACACATATGCAGCTGCGGCACCTCTGATTTTTGGGCGTTTAATAATGCACTGCGTAGGCATGATCACACACACTTGGAGAACATTTGTATGCTGAGAGCTTGTGCAGAATTTGATGTGATCGACTTCTGCTAGTACTAGAGGTATGGGGCCGCCTAAGTAATCCCAAGAGACCTTCTGTAGTTATAAAATACCCTACTAGCAAGGGAGGGTGAAATATAGGTATATTTTAAACCAGTTTCCATTTAGCATTATAACATGCTTTCTCCCTTTGTATTTTCTGGAATAGTAACTATGCTGACAGTCTTGTTTCTGATAATATGTCTGCTTGTATTGGCTAAGATGCTGCGCATGAGAACACTTTGTTAGAAATAAATATTTTAAACTTGCATGTGTCTCTTTTTACTCCCTGTTTTGGACTAGTATGAGAGTATAACGAAAGAGTGTTCATGTTTTCCACATTGCCTGAGGTAACCTAAGTCGCATGTTCTGGGATGACTAATCATAGGTATTTTGGAAGAGCCAATGTGACACTGATGCTAGTCTGGTAGGGGATTTTGGGTACTAAGGTGAGTTTTGGCACACCCTAATTCACTGAGGTCCCAAGTCTCTGTGCACAGTTCTGTGTAGGAGCAGAATCCCTGCAACAATGTACATAATGTACTATATGCTTGCTGCTCTTCAGTTCCCTCTGTAGCACTCTCTTGAGACTGTGAAGACGGGGGCCCGCTCTGAGAATATAGAAATAATAGTTATTAGTATATATATTCTTCACTGTCTCTTTGACTCTTCATTTGGTACCAACGTCTGAGAGGTAGTCAGTGGTGACCCAAGTGGCACTAAGTGGGTCACTTCCTTCACAGGGCTGCCAGAGAGACCACAGAAGGGTGCAAAGCGCATGCACATGGAGGAGCTCATGGAAGCTATGATGCACAGGATGGATACCATGGGCCAGTCCCTGGGTGAGTTGAAGGACCGCCCTCATGCAGAAGGGCAGGGAGAGGCGGGAAGGCAGGGGAAAGGCCCAGACAGGCAGGAGTGGCCCCTAAAGCAGCAGTCCTAAGAGAGCTAAGAAGCAGTCCAATAGAAATGGAAGGAAATGGCTCCCAATACCAGACCTGAAAAAGAGGTGCTAAGTCCCTCTGGGCTAGGCGAAGGGGTGCAGGTAGCGGGGGCCCCGCGAAGGCACCCGCTAAGGCAGGTTTCTCTGGTTCGGTTTTGGCGCATGGCCGTTTGTCTGCTGTGATGGTGCCTGCAGCAGAGGGGAGTTGTGCAGAGTGGAAATGGCTGTTTTTTTGTCTGGGTGTCTCCGCCGGGAGCACCCTACCAGCCTGATTTAGTAGCCAATCTGGCCAGCGTTCTGCCATAGCTTTCCAAATTTGGCATGTTATCCGCTCCTGTTTGGGGTGTGACCCTGGGAACAGAGGGTGATGATTTGGATTTGGTTGGGAGTTTAATGGTGCACTTTGAGAGGTTTGGGCCACATAGGGTTCATACAGGGTCTGCCGTGAGGACAGGTGTAGCAGGTCACAGGGGCAGATTGGGCTGTGGCCCAGGGGACTTCAGTGGTGAGCAAGACCCTCTTTGATCCAGCGCAAGGCGGGGGTGGCCCCCAAGGCTCAAGATTCTGTGAATACATGTATGATAGCTCTGCTGCCAAGTCTAGATTTGAGGGAGGTGCAATCAGGACAGGGCCAGTTGGGAGGCATAGTGCAGATGAAGTGAAAGAAAAGATTTAGAAGGGGCCTACATTGATATCATTGATGTGCTTATGGACAGGCCTGATAGGAGGAATCAAAAAGGTGTAAAGAGTGTGTGCAATCCAGGAACTGTGGCCACTGACCTTACAAGAGGAGGGTGGTGGAAAGTTTAGTCAATTGGTTAAGGGGTTGGTTTTCCATTTATAATTGAAATCTTAAATGAGCTTTTCAATACAACCACCACCAATACCACCACCACCACCACCACCAATACCACCACCACCACTTCCTGGGTTCACTTGGCTCGCCGGAGTGCAGTAATGTGTTGCAGGGTTTCTGCACATTAATGAGAGAGTTTGGGGTTCACCTAGCGCGAGGAAAGACTGTGGGGCCCTCAACGGTCATCGAGTTCCTGCGTATTGAGTTGGACTCAGATGCTTGTGTGTCAAGGAAAGGAATCTGCCTTCGCCCAGGCTTTACAGGATTGCTTCAGAAAAGAAAAAGCCATGTTGCATCAATCAATCAATCAGAGTACTTGTAAAGCGCGCTACTTACCCGTGAGGGTCTCAAGGCACTATGGGGAGGTGGGGTGCTGCTACTGCTCGAAGAGCCTGGTCTTGAGGAGTCTTCTGAAGGAGAGTAGGTCTTGGGTCTGCCGTATGTGGGTAGGGAGGGTGTTCCAGGTCTTGGCGGCGAGGTAGGAGAAGGATCTGCACCGGAGGTCGTTCGTTGGGGGGGACAGCGGCGAGGGTGAGGCTGGCGGAGCGGAGCTGGCGGGTGGGGGTGTAGAAGCTGAGTCTGCTGGTCAGGTAGGCTGGTCTGGCGTTGTGGAGTGCTTTGTGTGCATGGGTGAGGAGCTTGAAGGTGATCCTCTTGTTGACGGGGGGCCAGTGTAGGTCTCTCAGGTGGGGGGTGATGTGGCTGAGGCGGGGGACGTTGACGATCAGTTGGGCGGAGGCGTTTTGGATGCGTTGTAGTCATTGAAGGTGTTTGGCTGGGATTCCTGCGTAGAGTGCGTTGCCATAGTCCAGTCTTGTGCTGACGAGGGCCTGTGTCACCGTTCTTCTTGTTTCGGTCTGGATCCACTTGTAGATCCTGCGGAGCATGCGGAAGGTGTTGTAGCAGGAGGAGGAGACGGCATTGACCTGCTTAGACATGGAGAGGGAGGATTCGAGGATGAATCCTAGGTTGCGTGCATGGTCAGTGGGTGTTGGTGCTGTTCCCAGTGTGGTCGGCCACCAGGAGTCATCCCAGGCGGAGGGGATGGGTCTGAGGATGAGGACCTCCGTCTTATCCGAGTTCAGCTTCAGACGGCTGCTCCTCATCCAGTCGGCGACGTCCTTCATTCCCTCGTGGAGGTTGGTTTTGGCGGTGTGTGGGTCCTTGGTGAGAGAGAGGATAAGCTGGGTGTTGTCTGAATTGGAGATGATGTTGAGGTTTTGATAGCGGGTCACTTGTGCGAGGGGGGCCATGTAGATGTTGAACAGTGTCGGGCTGAGAGATGAGCCCTGGGGGACACCGCAGATGATGTTGGTGTCTTCAGATCGGAAAGGTGGGAGGCGGACCCTCTGGGCTCTGCCGGAGAGGAAGGATGTGGTCCAGTCAAGGGCCTTCTCTTGGATTCCGGATTCTAGGAGGCATGTCTTTAGAGTGCGATGGCAGACCGTGTCGAAGGCGGCTGACAGGTCCAGGAGGATGAGGGCTGATGTTTCGCCGTTGTCTAATTGGCATCTGATGTCATATGTGGCAGCGATGAGGGCTGTCTCAGTGCTGTGGTTTCGTCTGAACTGGGACAGGTCCAAGATGTTGTTGTCTTCCAGGTGGCGGGCCAATTGCATGTTGACAATTTTCTCGGTAACCTTTGCCTGGAACGGGAGAAGGGAGATGGGCCGGAGGTTCTTGAGATCCTTGGGGTTCACCTTGGGCTTCTTGAGGAGGGCGTTGATTTCGGCATGCTTCCAGCTTTCCGGGAATGTCGCTCTTTCGAAGGAGATGTTGATGACCTTCCATAGTTGGGGTGCGATGGCTGCGTCTGCTTTGTTGAATACGTGGTGTGGGCACAGGTCTGATGGAGATCCTGAGTGGATGGAGTTCATGACCTTGCGTGTCTCATTGACGTTGGACCAGGAGGTCAGGCGGTTGGCGCTGGTAGTGTTCGCTGGGGAGGTGGAGTCTGGCATAGTCGGGGTAGTCGTGGTGTTGAAGATGTCGTGGATGTCAGCGATCTTGCGGTGGAAGAAGATGGATAGTGAGTCGCACAGTTCTTGTGAGGGCAGGATGTCGTTGGCATTGGAGCTGGGGTTGGAGAGTTCCTTTACGATGCTGAAGAGCTCCTTGCTGTGGTGTGCATTGTTATCCAAGCAGTCTTTGCAGGAGGATCTCTTGGCTAATCTGATGAGGTGGTGATGTCTGCGGGTGGCGTCCTTGTGGGCTGCGTGGTTGTGCGGGGTTCGTGGAGCCTTATCTTCTCCAGTTTCCGAAATGCGCGTTTGGAGGTCTGGAGCTTGTCGGTGAACCAGGTGGCTCTCCTGCTGGTGTGACTGTTGGAGGGTTTCTTGAGCGGGGCGAGGGTGTTTACTCAGTCGTCGATCCACTGTCTGAGGTTGCAGGCTGCGGCATCTGGGTTGGTGGGGTCGGCGGGTGGGTCGTCGTTGTTGTTCTCGAGGTGGAAGTTCAGATCCCCGAGGAGGATGTAGTCCGTGGAGGCGAGTGCGTGGGTGCTGGCGAGGTCGGCGATGGAGTCGCTGAAATGAGCCGGGGTCCGGGGGGTCTGTAGATGAGTGTTCCTCTGAGGGTGGTGTTGGGGTCGGTGTGGATCCGGAAGTGGAGGTGTTCGGCGGTGTTCAGGGTGTCGTCTGTGTGGGTGGCGACCTTGAGAGTGGACTTGTGGACGATGGCTATTCCTCCTCCGATTCCGCTGGCGCGATCCCTGCGGGTGATCTTGTAGTCGTCCGGGATGGCTATGACGATGTCGGGCGCCGAGGAGTCGTTCCACCAGGTCTCAGTCAGGAAGGCCACATCTGGGGCGGAGATGTTGAGCAGATCCCAGAGCTCAACTGTGTGTTTGCGTGCGGAGCGGGTGTTGAGGAGTATTCAGCGGAGGTGGTTGGGTCCAGTCCTTGGAGGTTTGGTGGCTCTGTCGCAGTGAAGCTGCATGTGCGGCCGGAGAAGGGTCGGTTTTGTCCGTTTCGGGGCGGCCTTCTCTTGGATTCCGGATTCTAGGAGGCATGTCTTTAGAGTGCGATGGCAGACCGTGTCGAAGGCGGCTGACAGGTCCAGAAGGATGAGGGCTGATGTTTCGCCGTTGTCTAATTGGCATCTGATGTCGTATGTGGCAGCGATGAGGGCTGTCTCGGTGCTGTGGTTTCGTCTGAACTGGGACGGGTCCAAGATGTTGTTGTCTTCCAGGTGGCGGGCCAATTGCATGTTGACAATTTTCTCGGTGACCTTTGCCTGGAACGGGAGAAGGGATATGGGCCAGAAGTTCTTGAGGTCCTTGGGGTTCGCCTTGGGCTTCTTGAGGAGGGTGTTGATTTCGGCATGCTTCCAGCTTTCCGGGAATGTCGCTCTTTCGAAGGAGATGTTGATGACCTTCCATAGTTGGGGTGCGATGGCTGCGTCTGCTTTGTTGAATACGTGGTGTGGGCACAGGTCTGACGGAGATCCTGAGTGGATGGAGTTCATGACCTTGCGTGTCTCGTTGACGTTGGACCAGGAGGTCAGGCGGTTGGCGCTGGTAGTGTTCGCTGGGGAGGTGGAGTCTGGCATAGTCGGGGTGGTCGTGGTGTTGAAGATGTCGTGGATGTCAGCGATCTTGCGGTGGAAGAAGATGGCTAGTGAGTCGCACAGTTCTTGTGAGGGCAGGATGTCGTTGGCGTTGGCGCTGGGGTTGGAGAGTTCCTTTACGATGCTGAAGAGCTCCTTGCTGTCGTGTGCATTGTTATCCAAGCAGTCTTTGCAGGAGGATCTCTTGGCTAATCTGATGAGGTGGTGATGTCTGCGGGTGGCGTCCTTGTGGGCTGCGTGGTTGTGCGGTGTTCGTGGAGCCATATCTTCTCCAGTTTCCGAAATGCGCGTTTGGAGGTCTGGAGCTCGACGGTGAACCAGGTGGCTCTCCTGCTGGTGTGGCTGTTGGAGGGTTTCTTGAGCGGGGCGAGGGTGTTGGCTCAGTCGTCGATCCACTGTCTGAGGTTGCAGGCTGCGGCGTCTGGGTTGGTGGGGTCGGCGGGCGGGTCGTCGTTGTTGTTCTCGAGGTGGAAGTTCAGATCCCCGAGGAGGATGTAGTCCGTGGAGGCGAGTGCGTGGGTGCTGGCGAGGTCGGCGATGGAGTCGCTGAAATGAGCCGGGGTCCGGGGGGTCTGTAGATGAGTGTTCCTCTGAGGGTGGTGTTGGGGTCGGTGTGGATCCGGAAGTGGAGGTGTTCGGCGGTGTTCAGGGTGTCGTCTGCGTGGGTGGCGACCTTGAGAGTGGACTTGTGGACGATGGCTATTCCTCCTCCGATTCCGCTGGCGCGATCCCTGCGGGTGATCTTGTAGTCGTCCGGGATGGCTATGACGATGTCGGGCGCCGAGGAGTCGTTCCACCAGGTCTCAGTCAGGAAGGCCACATCTGGGGCGGAGATGTTGAGCAGATCCCAGAGCTCAACTGTGTGTTTGCGTGCGGAGCGGGTGTTGAGGAGTATTCAGCGGAGGTGGTTGGGTCCAGTCCTTGGAGGTTTGGTGGCTCTGTCGCAGTGAAGCTGCATGTGCGGCCGGAGAAGGGTCGGTTTTGTCCGTTTCGGGGCGGCCTTCTCTTGGATTCCGGATTCTAGGAGGCATGTCTTTAGAGTGCGATGGCAGACCGTGTCGAAGGCGGCTGACAGGTCCAGAAGGATGAGGGCTGATGTTTCGCCGTTGTCTAATTGGCATCTGATGTCGTATGTGGCAGCGATGAGGGCTGTCTCGGTGCTGTGGTTTCGTCTGAACTGGGACGGGTCCAAGATGTTGTTGTCTTCCAGGTGGCGGGCCAATTGCATGTTGACAATTTTCTCGGTGACCTTTGCCTGGAACGGGAGAAGGGATATGGGCCAGAAGTTCTTGAGGTCCTTGGGGTTCGCCTTGGGCTTCTTGAGGAGGGTGTTGATTTCGGCATGCTTCCAGCTTTCCGGGAATGTCGCTCTTTCGAAGGAGATGTTGATGACCTTCCATAGTTGGGGTGCGATGGCTGCGTCTGCTTTGTTGAATACGTGGTGTGGGCACAGGTCTGACGGAGATCCTGAGTGGATGGAGTTCATGACCTTGCGTGTCTCGTTGACGTTGGACCAGGAGGTCAGGCGGTTGGCGCTGGTAGTGTTCGCTGGGGAGGTGGAGTCTGGCATAGTCGGGGTGGTCGTGGTGTTGAAGATGTCGTGGATGTCAGCGATCTTGCGGTGGAAGAAGATGGCTAGTGAGTCGCACAGTTCTTGTGAGGGCAGGATGTCGTTGGCGTTGGCGCTGGGGTTGGAGAGTTCCTTTACGATGCTGAAGAGCTCCTTGCTGTCGTGTGCATTGTTATCCAAGCAGTCTTTGCAGGAGGATCTCTTGGCTAATCTGATGAGGTGGTGATGTCTGCGGGTGGCGTCCTTGTGGGCTGCGTGGTTGTGCGGTGTTCGTGGAGCCATATCTTCTCCAGTTTCCGAAATGCGCGTTTGGAGGTCTGGAGCTCGACGGTGAACCAGGTGGCTCTCCTGCTGGTGTGGCTGTTGGAGGGTTTCTTGAGCGGGGCGAGGGTGTTGGCTCAGTCGTCGATCCACTGTCTGAGGTTGCAGGCTGCGGCGTCTGGGTTGGTGGGGTCGGCGGGCGGGTCGTCGTTGTTGTTCTCGAGGTGGAAGTTCAGATCCCCGAGGAGGATGTAGTCCGTGGAGGCGAGTGCGTGGGTGCTGGCGAGGTCGGCGATGGAGTCTCTGAACTGAGCCGCGGTCCGGGGGGTCTGTAGATGAGTGTTCCTCTGAGGGTGGTGTTGGGGTCGGTTTGGATCTGGAAGTGGAGGTGTTCGGCGGTGTTCAGGGTGTCGTCTGCGTGGGTGGCGACCTTGAGAGTGGACTTGTGGACGATGGCTATTCCTCCTCCGATTCCGTTGGCGCGATCCCTGCGGGTGATCTTGTAGCCGTCAGGGATGGCTATGGCGATGTCGGGCGCCGAGGAGTCGTTCCACCAGGTCTCAGTCAGGAAGGCCACATCTGGGGCGGAGGTGTTGAGCAGATCCCAGAGCTCAACTGTGTGTTTGCGTGCGGAGCGGGTGTTGAGGAGTTATTCAGCGGAGGTGGTTGGGTCCAGTCCTTGGACGTTTGGTGGCTCTGTCGCAGGTGAAGCTGCAGGTGCGGCAGGAGAAGGGTCCGTTTTGGCCGTTTTGGGGCGGCCTGGAAGCAGGTGTGGTTTCGGCCAGCGTTGAGTGCGTGGAGGGTGCTGGCGTCGCAGTGGAGTCTTGTGTATGGCGTTCACGGGGTCCAGGGGTTCTGGCGCGGGGCGCAGACGGGCACAGACGGTCTTGCCTTAGGCGCGCCGTCGGCGGCACGCCCGCTGCACGGCAGTGCAGCGTCCGGCATATATGGGGAGGTGGGAGGGAGAAGCAGCTGGAAGGCGGGAGCAGCGAGTGGGCGGGGGGCGGGCCGCATGGGGCACAGCGGCGGGGTAACAGTGGTACAGAAAGCAAAATGGGGCACAAAACGAGTGGCACAGAGCAGAAAACGAGGCACAAAGAGGGAGAAACAGTGGTACAGAAGGCAAAATGGGGCACAACGTGGGGGAATAAATGGCACAGAACAGAAAACGAGGCACAAGAGGGGGAGACAGTGGCACAGAAGCAAAAAGGACAGAGGACCCTTACCAGCGGATTTGGCAGCGGCAGCAGGATCACACAGTCGGAGCTGCGTGGAGGGGGAGTGACCTACCAGGAGGGTCATGGGTCGCTCACCTCACCGCCCAGCGTCCGGCATATATGGGGAGGTGGGAAGGAGGAGTAGCTGGGAGGCGGGAGCAGCGATTGGGCAGTGGGCAGTCAGGGGGGCAGGGCTGTAGGGGGCACAACGGAGGGGGAAACGAGTGCAAAAGAAGACAAGAGGGGCACAAAAAACGAGGTAAACACGAGTGGCACAGAGGGCAGAAAGGCACAAAAAACGAGTGGAACAGTGGGCAGAAAAGCACAAAAAACAAGGGAAAAACAGGTGGAACAGAGGGCAGAAAGGTACAAAAACAAGGGAAAAATGGGTGGAACAGAGGGCAGAAAGGCACAAAAAATGAAGAAAAAACGGGTGGAACAGAGGGCAGAAAGGCACAAAAAACTAAGGAAAAACAGATGGAACAGAGGGGCAGACAGGCACAAAAAAAGAGGTAAAACGGGTGGAACAGAGGGCAGAAAGCACAAAAAAACTAGGGAAAAACTGGTGGAACAGAAGGCAGAAAGGCACAAAAAACGAAGGAAAAACAGATGGAACAGAGGGCAGAAAGGCACAAAAAACGAGGGAAAAACGGATAGAACAGAGGGCAGAAAACAAGGCACAAGAGGGGAAGACAGTGTCACAGAAGCAAAAAGGACAGAGGCCACTTACCAGCGGCAGTAGGAGCAAACAGTCCTCATGCATCAGGTGCAGAAGACTGTTAGGCAGCTCAACTTCACTTTAAAAATCATTTCAATTGGCCACTCATTTTCACAATCCTTTGTGCAGGCAATGTCGGGTCTAAGGAAGAAGCTCCACCACACCAGGTTGGCAAGTGAGATCTGACAGGACATGCATATTTGGCTGGCATGCCTGCAAGATTCTAATGGCACAGTATGTTGCCCAGCCTTGCCAGGACCAGTGAGGAACTGGGCATTCTTACGGATGTGGTGAGCAGTGAGGGTTTTGGTGCCATCCTGGCCCTGGCATGGTGTGTGCAGCGCTGGCCTGCTGCCTGGATGGAGTCAGGCCTGGTTATTAACATAGGTTTCCTAGAGCTCTTTCCCATCCAGGTGGCTGATATCCCTGGCTAAGCTATCGAGGAGACTCTCAGGCCCCACGGTTTTGCCCTTACTGGAAGTGCTTAGAGCAAAGATCGGGCCAACTCTTTCGTATGGTATAGAGATCTTCAAGGGGAAAATGAACAATTCCCTAAACAAACTGACAATCAAACTCTATAAGAAATTGCTTCACCTGCCAAGGTCCTCCTCGCCAGCACAGGTCAGACTAGAGCTGGGCCTAACAAACTATGAATCCTCTAATGTTGGGTGTACAACTGTTACCACGGATTTTTTACAACGGATTCCATGACCACGGATTTTTTACAACGCAGGTCATGTTACAACGGATCCTTTTACAACGCTATTCACAACAACGCAGGTACTATTACAACGCAATACCATTACATCATAAGTATAATTATAGGATAGTTTATCTTTTTGGGGGTTTTTGGGTACAGGGGTATTTTTAGGTTTTAGGGCTGGGTTTGGGTTTTGGGGTACAGGGGTATTTTTAGGTTTTAGGGCTGGGTTTGCGTTTTGGGGTAAAGGGGTATTTTTAGGTTTTAGGGCTAGGTTTGTGTTTTGGGGTACAGGGGTATTTTTAGGTTTTAGGGCTGGGTTTGAGTTTTGGGGTACAGGGGTATTTTTAGGTTTTAGGGCTGGGTTTGGGTTTTGGGGTACAGGGGTATTTTTAGGTTTTAGGGCTGGGTTTGCGTTTTGGGGTACAGGGGTATTTTTAGGTTTTAGGGCTGGGTTTGGGTTTTGGGGTACAGGGGTATTTTTAGGTTTTAGGGCTGGGTTTGGGTTTTGGGGTACAGGGGTATTTTTAGGTTTTAGGACTGGGTTTGCGTTTTGGGGTACAGGGGTATTTTTAGGTTTTAGGGCTGGGTTTGGGTTTTGGGGTACAGGGGTATTTTTAGGTTTTAGGGCTGGGTTTGGGTTTTGGGGTACAGGGGTATTTTTAGGTTTTAGGGCTGGGTTTGCGTTTTGGGGTACAGGGGTATTCTTAGGTTTTAGGGCTGGGTTTGGGTTTTGGGGTACAGGGGTATTTTTAGGTTTTAGGGTTGGGTTTGGGTTTTGGGGTACAGGGGTATTTTTAGGTTTTAGGGCTGGGTTTGGGTTTTGGGGTACAGGGGTATTTTTAGGTTTTAGGGCTGGGTTTGCGTTTTGGGGTACAGGGGTATTTTTAGGTTTTAGGGCTGGGTTTGCGTTTTGGGGTACAGGGGTATTTTTAGGTTTTGGGGCTGGGTTTGGGTTTTGCGGGACAGGGGTATTTTTAGGTTTTAGGGCTGGGTTTGGGTTTTGGGGTACAGGGGTATTTTTAGGTTTTAGGGCTGGGTTTGGGTTTTGGGGTACAGGGGTATTTTTAGGTTTTAGGGCTGGGTTTGGGTTTTGGGGTACAGGGGTATTTTTAGGTTTTAGGGCTGGGGTTGGGTTTTGGGGAACAGGGTTATTTTTAATATATATTTACAATTTTAAAAATTAAAATTAATTGTATTAATATATGTTTTATTTTTTTAATAAGAAATAATTTAAATTAATAATACATTAATAATTATTTACTTTAAATATTAATTTTATTTACTTACCTGTAATTATACTTACGATGTAATGGTATTGCGTTGTAATAGTACCTGCGTTGTTGTGAATTGCGTTGTAATGGGATCCGTTGTAACATGACCTGCGTTGTAATGGATCCGTGGTCATGGTATGCGTTGTAAAAGGACGCGTTGTAACATCATATATCCCTAATGTTGGCTCATATCTTAATCTGATCCACAAACTAAGAAGGCAGAAGCTGGTACCTTGGAACTCCTGGTCTGGAATGAAATCAGTGTGAGCAATCCGGGAGGAACTTATGGTCGCCTTCTAAACGACTATATCCAACAAACGTCTGCTGCAGATCTCTGGGCTCTCAACCCAAGCCAGACTGTCTTCAAAAATACAATTAAAAAAGTTACAAAACTGAAATCCTTGATCATGGATAAAGCTCTCCTTGCGAAACGCAGCCATGCTTGGGCAGTAGTCAACTCCTATAAACGACTTCATCCGGCAAATTATCTGTCAATAACATTCTCCTATCATTTAAAGCGATGCCTGATCGCCCTAAGATTGGGAGACTGGCGCTTCCTACAAAATCTCCCTGCATGGCGTCAAAAAAAGGCTGATAAAACGTGCAGAAGGTGTGGGTCAGCAAACGAAACTTTTTTGCACGTGCTTTGTATATGTCCCTTCTTCAATTTCCAACGCAGACGCCTACTCAGGCCGGAATGGAACAGGCTGGGAGTTCGGACTTGCAGACACGCCATCACTGCTGCTGTGTCATTAGAGAACACTGACTTAAACATAAAACTGGCCAAATTTGTTCAGTATGCCTACAGACTCTTAGAAAATTTGGACCACTGTGCAGAATAATGTGCATCTAACCCCACTTGCATTGTCCGGGAGTGCTAATTTCTAAATTGCCGTAGCAGCAAGCACTGATAGGAAAACCACATTGCACTCTGTTTTTATTTCTATTTTTTTCATTTTTTAATTTCTTTTAAGTTGTAAGATTGTATTAATGTGCTGGAAGAATCTTTTAAAGATATGTTTTTATATATCTAAATAAAGAAGTCATTCTCTGTTCCCCATCCAGGTGGCATTGTTCATTATACCAGACCAGCTCCGCAACTAGACGGACAAATTTTATTCTGATAACATGACAGTGGTTGAGTGCATTAACTAGCAGGCTGCCAATTGTAAGATGATACTTAGGTTGTTGAAAAAGATTGTGCTCCAATGCTTGAAACTTAATGTATTGTTTAAGGCCTGCATTGTCCCAAAGGTGTTTATTAATGCTACTGATGCTCTATCTCGTTTCAAGATGCAGGTTTTCGGGTCCCACAACCCAGAAGCAGTGGAAGCCCCAACACCTTTTCTGGACTGTCTGTGGCAGCTTGGTGCCCAATCCTACCGGACCTCATAGCAGCCAGTTTAGCACCCAGGAAGAGGCGGTCTTATGAGAGGTCTTTCAGCACGCACTGTAGTTTCCTAGGGACCAGGTCGTAGAGAGGGTGTGGGCCGAATATTCTTCTGTCCTTTCATTTTTGAGAGCCCTGAGGAATTGGGGGCACTCTGCAGCTTGCGCGTGATGCCACATGGCAGCAATTTCTTGGCCACCAGGACACAGCCAGATCATTCATAGTGCAGAGGGCTTTACGGGGATGGAAGTGTTTGCAGGGGACAAAGTCAGAAACAAGCTGCCCCATTGGTATTGGCAAGTTGGCGGCAGTCCTGAGTGTCCTCTGTAACGACTGTAGGTCCACAGAGGAAGATCGCCTTCTCAGGACAGCATTCATGTTGGCTTTCTATGGAGCTTTCAGAGCAAGTGAATTAGTGGCCAAGAACAAGAAAGTTATGCACTGAGGGGTGCAGCTGGTTCCTGTGCAAATTTCTGAGGGCTCGTTGAGTATTGCAGTGCCGCACTCCAAGACAAATCAGGGTGGCAGAAGGGACCACATCATCTTGCACAAGGCACCAGTTAACATCTGTTGACCCATGAGCAACCTCGAATTATTCTTGGCACACAGGCCGAGGGGGCCCGGAGACCCCTTTTAGTGCATTCCCATGGGTCTCATATAATGGGATTACAGTTCTCCAGGGTGCTTAGATTGGCGCTCAGGGTGGCAGGATTTGACTCCCCTGAGTTCAGTTCTCATTCATTCAGAATTGGGCGGTCATAGAGGCAATAGCGAAGGGACTCTCGGGTCAGGCGGTGCAGAGGATTGGCAGATGGTCCTCGGAATACTACAAGTGCTATGTTAGGTTGCACAAGCTATAGGTGCTATTAGATTGCTAATAACTGATTTCATGTAGTTTCCTCACAGTATTCCTGTCCTGTAACGCAGGAAGGAAGTCTGCAGTGTTGTGTTGATTGCCGGATTCCTCTGCAGCCTCAGTGCACACCACGGCACCAAAGTAGACGGAAGTGCGGGTAAAAGGCCATTCTTATGTGCAACTGATTTAACATGTTTTTTCTGCAGGTAGTTTTGACAACTGGGCCCATCGGGCTGGCTTCCGTGGGTCTTTTCACAGGCAGGGGGGGTCCATCTGGTACAGTTGAGGAACACTGTTTAGTCATGGCTCTCAAAGGGGGATACGCCTCTGGGGATAGTGGTGATGCATCTGGGTGGCAAAGATTTGGTACACCTTGGCAGGAGGGGTTTATTTAAAGCATTGAATACTGAAATGGGATGGTTGGCAAATAAATTTCTGCAGTCAGTCATAGCATGGTCCCACATCATCCTGTGGTTGCAATGGTGAGGAGTGGAGTTGGTCTGGTCCCTCAATCACTCTGTGAAATGGAAAAATAAGTAGGTAGTCAAGTTCTTTAGGTCATCGAAGCTGCAGACTATCCAGCATGGACGCATACAGGGGGGGTGCTTTTCTAACCAGGATGGGGTCCACCTCTCCAAAATGGATAACGAGATTTTTCTGGGGAATATGCTGGTATGATTGATTCATGCTGTGGCACCAAAGCTAGAAGCACAGGCCCTTGGGGGGATATTGAGGGTGCAGGGGGTGCCCGAGATAATGATATTGATAAGTTTTTATATGTGATGTTTTCATTATGTAATAAATATGGTCTCGGTTTTACAACCTTTAGCCCAAAAGTTTCCAAAAAAGAAAGTGTTGTGTGCTGTCTGTACAAAGCAGGTGATGGGGGGTAGTCACTCTGAGATACCTGGCCATATGAGTTTTTTCCTTCTCTGGCTTTACCACTGAGGTGCAACTCAACTGTTGAGCGTCATAAATGAATTATAATTTGACTTTTGAATGTTAAGCATGATTGTTTAGGTACAGCTTAATTGTTGCACTACATCAGTGCAAAACAGTGTTTTGGTTACATGTAGAAGATCATCAGTGAGGCATTTTTAAATAATATGCTTCATCAGTGAGGTGCGCTCACCCGGGCATACAACTCCTATTTAGTGAGGTGGCTCCCTTACAAATAAAATGTGAAAGACTGGAATGCAGTTGACCAACAAGAGGGAAGTCTTCATGCAACATAGGAGAGAGAGATGAGAAATCGGTAATGAAAGATTGAAATAGGTGGCAACTTCCCTGATCGAGGTTCTCATACTTTGCGCCTGCCCGAGGCCACGCAGTGGCCATCAAGAGGGCGGGCACCTAGTCAAGGAGGGCGGTCCCGCCCCCACTGGTATGTCCGGCACCTCCGCCTCACCGGTTGGAGGAGGCGGCCGGCCGAGAATCTCGTCCGGGCGGCGGGGAGGGGCTTCTGGGGTACTTATGCTGCGGTGCCCTTCTCCTAAGCCTCTTTGCCGCCCGGACGCCGTCGCGACCTCGCTGGACACTCTTTTCGTTTCTTTCGTCGTCTCAAGGTGAGCGTGGCCTCGGGCCTTCCGCATCCCCCCCCCCCCCTTTTCCTGCGTTGCCGCCTGCTCCCTCTAGGCGAGGTGCGAGCCTGGCGAGGCGGCCCGTTAGAGCGGGCTGCTGTGGGGGGGGGGGACGTCCGGGGCCGTTGCGGTCCTTGTCCCCTGGCCAGTGCGGGTTCGGCCTGTACTTGTCGGGCCCCGCTGTGATTCCCAGGTCGGCTGACCTTCGTTTTCCTGGTTTTGGGGCCGGTGTAATTTGTGCGGCCTAGTGGGATGGGGTGAGGGTGCAGCCGCCGCAAGATGGGGCCTGTATTCCCCGGGGGGCACATTACCTCCGCTCTCCTTCCCGCCCCTCCTTACTCCCGTCGGGGTGGCCATTTTGTGCTCTGATCGGCGTGCTGTTTGTTCAGGGGGGGCTGCTCGCGTGGGTTAAGGTAAAATGTTTGGTTTGTTCGCGTGTGCTGTCCCCCATTGCCTGCCAGTCGCTCATGGGATGTTTGCCGCTCAATGTTTTATTTAAGCGTCTTTTCCTTTCAAAGTTGCAGATCATCCATGTTCGTAATTTCGATTCATTTTAGGTTTTGTGCATCTGTTGTCCTATGTTTACGCAAAATGCCGTATCCATGTAATACTGCAGTTCTCTTCCTATGATTGATGCCTTGTGTTACATTTCCTGATGGCGCGGGGTATGTTTTCGGGGGGATGCGGGGAACCAGCTAACAGTCTGCAGGCTCATTCATGTTCGTATCATAGCCATTGTATGATTGTGCTTACTTCGATCCATGTGTTAGCACTGCCGTATGCATGCTGGTACTGTAGTATTTCGCTATGCTGGATGGCTTGTTTTGCTTTTTAGATGGCGCGGCGGATGTTTTCGTAAGGATGCCTTACAACTGTTTTCAATGTATGTAGCGTGGTGGGGGGGAGGAGCGCTGAGCTTGGCGGTGTCCGGCCTTGTGGGCGCGTGAGCCGGCGAGTTAATGTGGCGGTGCCCCCCCCTCGCGGCCGCACGCCTGCTGGTATTTTACTTAATGCGGTTTTTCGCCAGGGTTTTCAGAGTGTTGGAGGGATGGCCCCTACGAAGTGTTCCACGCTGGTTATGTTATGGTACATCTTTTGGCCTAATGTTTCTTTGTACCGATAGGCCCCCGTGCTCCCGAGGCCTCTATCATCGATATGGCCAGGGTATTGAGCAAGGTGGGGGGACCCGGTGGGCGCGCAGCGAGTCCGCTATTTCGAAAGCCCCTTCCCGAGGTCGCGGAGTGATCGCGCTGCCGGTAGTTTGCCTTCTTGGAGGGGGAGGAAGGTGGGGCCTGCGTTGCTAGGGTCCCGGGCCTGCTGGGGTGTTGTTGCCTGGCGCCGGACTTTTCTCCCATGCGTAATGTTCTAATCTTGTGGTCTTCTTTGCAGGAGGTGTGTTGGAGGCTGATCATGGGCTTTCTTGCTGTGTGGGCGCGCGCACCGGCTTTGCGGCCTCGGCGGGGCCCCGTTATTTACATGCCTTTTTCCTTTTTCTTACAGATTCCGGCCGTTGCGTGCAGTCGCTTCCGCACCTAGGCCTTCCGAGGTTGCCAGGCATCGGTGCATCCTGCCGCGCCTTCCCCCCCCCCCCCTCCCTCCGCTCGCCCATATTGCGCACACGCTTACGCGGAGACAGTGCAAGGTATGTTTACATGCGCGTGCGATTTGGTGTTCTCGTAGAGATTTTCTCACGCGTCCTGCATTCTTGGGCACGCTTCTCCCGGGGCGTTTACCGGCGGTTTAGGATCAGGGGTGCTCATTGTGTCCCGGTAAGGGCATTTTATGTTAGAATTCAGGTGTCTCACAGCCCATTTTATTGTTTCAGGTATTTTACTCGTTTGAGGAACTGCATCGGTGCGTTACTTTCAAAGTCGCGAGGATTCGCAGAGGTATGTTAATGCAACGAGTGGGCCTTCCCTAGGTGGAGCTTGCCCGAGGGACAAGTGTTTTCGCCCCCCTGGTCTAGTGTCTTGGGGTGCTTTGGGCGAGAGCTTACAGGGGGTGGACGGTGTCTGCTGGCTTAACAAAGTCGCGTGAATACGTCCTCACGGTCATCTCTTTTGCAGGATACTTTCGACTGCGGCATGGAGAGTCAGGGGTCCCCCGCTCTTTTCTCACAGACATCACAGGTTGAGGATTCTGGGCTAGGACCGTCGCAGGACCCCCAGATGAAAGCCCTTTTGGATGCGATAAAGGCTAATGGGGTGGCGTGGGCGAGTGGACTTTTACTAGCCAACCCCCCAAGAGCACCAGGGCCGGCCCCTGCCCCACTAATAACTGAAATAGAGGTGGCAGAGGACACAGCCACAGTGAGGTCCAAACGCACGAGGAAGCCAACAGTCAAGGACTTCCCACCGGAGCCCCCCGCAAAGTCCAGGGCGGCTGACCCGATCAGAAACGTGATAGTGCATGCCCCGGCATCCCCCCCGGCGGTGGTCCGGGTGTGCCCCCCCTCTCCTCCTCGTTTGGCGGCCTCTAGTGCGGAATTCGCTACCCGGGCGGACCTGGGTAAGATTACTGACTCGCTGGCGTCATTTATGTCTGAAATAAGAGCCAGTTTGTGCCCTGCCCAGTCACGATCATCTGTTTCTGTGCAATCTGTGATTTTGCCACCTTTAGCAGTGGCCCCTTTGTCTTCTGCCGGGGAGGCAGATGTTGTTCAGGTGTGGGGTGGTACTCCTGCACAAGGGGGGATTGATGCGGGTCCCATCAGTTTGCCTATTGTCCCGACGGTCAGCTCTCAAGACAGTCTGGTGCCGGGAGCTATTCTTCCACAGGTTCTGCCGCCGGTGCAGAGTGTGCCCCAGGTGGCCCTCTTGCCGGCGGTTGTCGCTGCCCAGCCACTTGTGGGGGCATCTGCCGCTCCTACACCCTTGCCGACTATCAGTGCTGTGGCTCCACCGACAGCTTTGGTGCCCATCCCTGCGCCCACAGCCCTCATGACCATGGCGCCCCTTCTGTCAGGCAAATGCTCCCTGGCCTGGCAGGTTCCTCAGGCGGCGAAGGAAGGCATTTGGAGGAGGGAGTTCATAGACATTTTCTCGCTCCTCATGCTGGGGGCGGATGGGGTAGATGTGCGAAGGATGGGGTCCAAAGATGAGGAAAAGAAAGCTCGCTTCCAATCCTGGCCTGAGAAGTCAATTAAAAACTGGCGTCAGGCCTTCGCCATCCTGGCAGCAGACATAACTGAGCGTTTCCCGGATCAAGCACAGGGTCTTTTCCAATACAATAGCGTCATAATTAATGAAGCGGAAGCAACATCTGGGATGGGGTGGTATTCATATGACTGCGAGTTCCGTAAAAAGATGTCTGTCTGCCCCGAGCTGGAGTGGGACCAGGTTGAGGTCAGACTGTGGATTGCTCATATGGGCAAAAGTAAAGTAGAAAGTGGTAACAGTGTTGTCCAGGCCAGGAAGACAGATAATGAGAAACAGTTCTCTCAGAAGAAGAGTAATTTTCGCCAGTCCTTTCGTGGGGGGCGTGGGGGGGGCGGTTTTAACAAACAATTCGCCAAGAAGTATGCCCCTTCCTCCTGCAGGATGTTCAATGCGGGAAACTGCACCTGGGGGAAAGCCTGCAAGTTCTCCCATGCGTGCAGCAGGTGCGGTGGTTCCCACCCTGAGTCTTCATGTGAGAAGAGATCCCCCGCCCCCAATGCTGCCAGCAAAGACAAGTAGTATCTCCAGGGACTCCCCCCCCCCTTCCCCTGTTTCTGAGGTGCCCCAGCAGCCCGACTTTCTCATCCCTCCCCCTTGTCCACCTGTGTTGCCCGTCAGGGACCCCCCCCATCTTGGGTCCAAAGGCCCATCCCCAATCATTTTGCCTAGGTTGCTTGCCCTCCTTCATAAATACCCCAATGTGAAAGATAGGGATACCCTGTCCCATGGTTTCCTCGAGGGCTTCCAGATCCCCTATCAGGGTCCTAGAGTCAGCAGAGATGCTGAAAACCAAAAATCAGTGAGGGAGCTCCCGGGGGTTGTCGACATAAAAATCACCAAGGAGGTAGCTTTGGGGAGGGTGGCTGGGCCTTTCCTGTCCCCCCCCCTCCAGGACTTTGTTGTGTCCCCTTTGGGTGTGGTCCCTAAAAAAGAACCCGGGGCCTTCAGGTTGATACACAACTTGTCCTTCCCAGAGGGGAACTCTGACAATTCTTGGTTGCCTGAAGAGGCTTGTTCGGTCTCCTACTGTTCCCTGGACATGGCCATAGATTTGGTGAGGAGGGCAGGAGTAGGAGCCTGGCTGGCCAAGGCAGATATAGAGGCGGCTTTCCGCTTGCTACCGGTCCATCCTGACAGTCAGCATCTCTTGGGCTTCAAATGGAAAGGGGGGTACTACTTCGACAAATGTATGCCCATGGGGTGCGCTGTCTCGTGTGCCTTCTTTGAAGCATTCAGCACCTTTCTGCAGTGGGCCCTCACAGAGGAATACAATGTGGCTGCGGTGTCTCACTACCTGGATGATTTCCTTTTCATTGGGAGGGAGGGCACGCAGGAGTGCCAAGAGGGCTTGGACTGTTTTGTGGAGCTGGCTGGTCGCTTGGGGGTGCCCTTAGCGCCGGGTAAGACCGAAGGCCCTGCTCAGGTGCTGACTTTCCTGGGGATTGAGCTTGACACTGTACAGGGAGTGTCCCGTCTGCCAGCAGAAAAGGTGGGGGCCTTGAGGGGTGACATTCAGGCCTTGCTGGGCAGAGACAAAGCGCCTCTGGGGGTCATTCAGAGCCTTCTAGGTAAGCTAAACTTTGCTGCGAGAGTGATTCCTGTTGGGCGCGTCTTTGCTAGGCGCCTGGCCAAAGCCACTGCTAAGATTAACAAACAGTACCATTTTGTCAGGTTGACCTCCGGTCTCAAGAAGGATTTGAGGATGTGGGATGTTTTCTTGGCAGAATTTAATGGGACCGTGAAGTGGAGGTCCCCGTGGGTGGAGAGTCCAGAGTTAAACATGTACACTGACGCCTCGGGCCGCGAGGGCTTTGGGGCCATTTTGGGAGATCAGTGGTGCGCGCAGGGTTGGCCCAATTCTTGGCGCAAGCGGGGCATTACTTCCAACATTGCTGTCCTGGAACTCTTCCCGATTGTCATTTCCTTACACCTGTGGCCTGAGGTCCTGTCCCACAGAAAAGTCTTGTTCTGGTCAGATAACATGGCAGTGGTGCAGGCGATCAATGGGTTGTCTGCCAGCTGCCCCTTGGTGCTGTCTCTACTCCGGGAACTGGCTAGCAGGTGCCTGTTTTGCAATGTCGAATTTAGAGCCAGACACATTGTGGGGGTCACCAATGTCGCAGCTGACGCTCTCTCTCGTTTTCAGCTGGACCGTTTCCGGGCAGCTTGCCCTCAGGCGAGAGAGGAGATGACCCCCTTTGCGCCAAGGCTTTGGCACATCTTGGAGTGGAGCAGCACATGAGGGAACTGGGCGAAAAATCATTAGCGTTGAGTACACGTAAGCGCTACTCAAGCCACCGTGCTACGTTGACTAAAGTTATCTCTGACCTGGGTTTGCAAACGTTGCCATTAGAGAAGAAAGTTCATGCCTTTATAGTGTGGGCTAAAAAGCAGTTGAAATCGCATTCTTGGGTTTGCGGCCACCTAGCGGCCATTGGTCACGAGGCTAGACTGTGTGGGGGGCAAGACCCCACTTCTTCATTTGCAATTAGGGCAGCCTTGAAGGGTTGGGCGCGGGAGGATCTTAGGGCCCCAGATGACAGGTCTCCTATTGATTTCCCTTCTCTCCAGGCCATGTTGCAGATGTTGCAAGCTGTTGTGCACTCCGGGTACGAGGAGGCCCTTTTCGCTGCTGCTTTTGTCCTAGCTTTCTTTGGTGCGTTCAGGAGTAGTGAGCTGGTGGCTCGCTCTAAGTCAGATACCTCTATGGATGCCCTGGGTGTGGCGGATATTAATTTCGAGGGTGGGTTGTCTATTAAGCTGAGAAGATCCAAAACTGACCAGTCTGGTAAGGGGTCTCTGATTAGACTCTCCCCCCTTGGGGATTCCCGTTACTGCCCCGTGGCATTGCTGCAAGCCTTCCTAGCATTACGCCCGTCGGGGCCTGGTTACCTCTTAGTGCATGCCGATTTCAGCCCTTTAACAAAATATCAAATGGACAAGATCATGTTGGCTTGCCTTGACAGGGCTGGCTTGTTGGTTTTAGGGAAGAAGTTCTCGAGTCACTCATTCCGCATAGGGGCGGCCACTTCAGCCTTCCGCGCTGGGATGTCCCCTGGGCAGGTGCAGTCGGTGGGGCGTTGGGAATCTGCCTGTTATAGGCGTTATGTTAGGCCTTGATCTCCCCCCCCCCTTTTTTTCAGTTTTGTTGATTTTGTTTGCTGTGCTTCGTATTTGTATAACATGTGTATTGAATAAACACCCTTGAACATATCGCGTCTTTCTTTGACAGGTACTCGCGTGTGGGTCTTGGGGCATTCTATGGTCAGCAGATTGGCACGCTGGGCTGCCATCAGACAGTGGACTGGTACCTTCTCAGAGATAGAGTGCGTGTGGTTGGGGTACCCTGGTATGCGCTGGCATAGCCTACTCTTTCGACTGAAGGAGATCCTTGCCCGGGGGGGGCCTCTTCCTCAGCATTTAATAATCCACTTGGGTGGCAACGACATTACCTCTGTGGGGAAGTCCGCTCTGCTTCTCAGGATGAAAACAGACCTGGGTATCATTGGCAGCATGTTGCGCGAATGCGAGGTCTGGTGGTCTGAATTAGTGCCCAGGAGACACTGGCGGGGTGCTAAGTCCAGTGAGGCAATCGAGAGAACTAGAAGGCGCATAAATGCGGCCATGAAAAAGTTTACGCAGCGCAGAGGGCTGGGTTTCATTAAACATGACTTGATTCAGCAAAAGGTCAAGGGGTACTTCGAGGAGGATGGTGTTCACCTCACGCCTGTTGGCTTAGACCTCTTTCTGCTGGACTTAAAAGAGGCACTCATGAGCAGAGGATGCAGGTAGAATAGGTGACATTGGTGGGGGGCCTGTGCGGCAGCGGTGACCACCGCACAGGCTGTGGCGGAGTTACGGGGCGATCCGGAAGAAGAGAGGTGCAAATGATGTACTTCAGCGGGCACATAGGGGTGCCAGAGCCTAACCTGTAACCTCATGGGAGGTGCAGGAATCCGTGTCGGCACCCCAGTAGTCCTTCGGGCGGTTGTGGGCCTGTGCAGCCGGGGGTTTGCCTAGTCACGCCCAGCAAATGGGTGTGTCAGTATTTAATTCTATTATACAGCAGTTGGGTGGTTCGCCACTGTGCTGTTTGGCTCAATCAGGCGGACAGGTGGCGAGAATGCGGCCTGTCCTGGCTCGCCCGTAAGCTAACCCACCATCTTTACATATGTTGTATGTAAATAAATCCTGCAGCAATTTTTTACCCAAACTTATAATTGTCTGTGTTTCCTTTGCGGGTTTGGGTATGTGGGGCGGGGGAATGTTATGTCGCCCTGAGTTGACTATGCGCCTGCCCGAGGCCACGCAGTGGCCATCAAGAGGGCGGGCACCTAGTCAAGGAGGGCGGTCCCGCCCCCACTGGTATGCCCGGCACCTCCGCCTCACGGGTTGGAGGAGGCGGCCGGCCGAGAATCTCGTCCGGGCGGCGGGGAGGGGCTTCTGGGGTACTTATGCTGCGGTGCCCTTCTCCTAAGCCTCTTTGCCGCCCGGACGCCGTCGCGACCTCGCTGGACACTCTTTTCCCTCCCTTCCTCTTACCCAGAGTGTCAATAGTAGGGGTTGGGGGGTTTTTGTAATATGTTTGTTTCTCGTTGCAGGCGGAGTTACGGGGCGATCCGGAAGAAGAGAGGTGCAAATGATGTACTTCAGCGGGCACATAGGGGTGCCAGAGCCTAACCTGTAACCTCATGGGAGGTGCAGGAATCCGTGTCGGCACCCCAGTAGTCCTTCGGGCGGTTGTGGGCCTGTGCAGCCGGGGGTTTGCCTAGTCACGCCCAGCAAATGGGTGTGTCAGTATTTAATTCTATTATACAGCAGTTGGGTGGTTCGCCACTGTGCTGTTTGGCTCAATCAGGCGGACAGGTGGCGAGAATGCGGCCTGTCCTGGATCGCCCGTAAGCTAACCCACCATCTTTACATATGTTGTATGTAAATAAATCCTGCAGCAATTTTTTACCCAAACTTATAATTGTCTGTGTTTCCTTTGCGGGTTTGGGTATGTGGGGCGGGGGAATGTTATGTCGCCCTGAGTTGACTATGTCTTTCATGGAATTCCATTCCTGTACTATGTGAAAAAGTAAGTGTTCCCAAACATCAGCAGGTTCCTGCTGGTGCAGACTGGGGATTCCCTGCAAAACCAAGCGTGTGCTCAGCCTACGAAAGGGAAGTCAGCAGGGAGGACTGTGTCTTTTCATCCACGACAAGGGCTGCCACGTGCTGTAGAGGGCCAACAGCTGTAGCGTCTAATATTATTTCTGCATGACTGAACAGAAAATGTGTGAAAACTATGCGGCGCAACCCATGTAGGCCAACTATTTATGCGCGAGAGGAGAAAGTCTCATTGTTGGACAGACATATGGGAACCACACTCCTGCCAAGGAGGAAGTGCATTTTGCCAAACTTCTCAACGTGGAGATGCGCTGTTTTCAGAGCCAGAAACAAATAAATTCGAACGGCGTGTGCATGTCACGAGAATGGTTCGAATACAGACAAGATAACAGGAGTAGTCAACTTTCAAGTGAATTTGAGAACCGGGCGGAGTTTCAAAGGGATTTCGGGGAAAAGATAAAATACATTGATAGAAACTCCTGCAGATTTAGAGGTGGGTGACGTGAGAACAATAACGCGATGAGAAAAAGGAAGGCTGAAAGGGAAGGATAATCTTTTTTGTCGTGGAAATGTGATGATGAGTTGATGGTGCTAATGTGATAATGTTATCCCAGAACCTCTCGCTCCAATAATTTTATTTGCAGAGCCAGGAGCCCTCAACAGAGCGCGTCACCTTAAAGCAGCCGCAGAACCTCCGCCACGTCTGCACTGTATTTATTATGACCTCTCCTATTGAATCCGTGATACCGGCCACCCCAACCCCTTGGGTCACAGCGAGTGTTGTGTTTTCTGTTGTGGTGCAATGTGTCACAATTGGAGATGAATTAGTCAGCCAGGGAGAGAAAGACAATAGCGGGGATGGTCCGTCATTCGGTGAAGCCGGTCACCTCCTCTGTGGAGTGGAGGAGGCTTAAAAGTCACTGATCCTGCAGTCACTGAGAGAGAAGCCAGGAGATTTGGAAACAAAAGAGAGGGGGCTCGTGCAGGGCTGGCGTGGCGCCTTACCCCTCCCTCGACTGACAGCGCAAGAGCGGCGGAAGGTGAAGTCCTTAGAGGACTTTCCCAAGAAGTTCTGATTTCTTCGACGGCCCCCTCTCCCTTCTCCCCCCAGAGGGTTTGCTCGCTCATAAAATCTTCCCCAGTCACTGCTGGCAATGAACGGGGGCCTCGGGAGGATGTGTCTTGAGAGGAAATTAAACGGCGGCGAGGTGAACAGAGGAGCCCCGGGGAGTGACTGACCGCACACTCCCTCTAGCTCCGTTTCGATTACCTTTTGGGGGCGGGCCGAGAGTGAGCAACAGCTGGAGGGACGCGTCACTGGAGATGCTCTTGGCCAGTGAGGCGGAATGTGAGTGAGCACCCCTGATGGAGGGAGAAATGCAGCAGGGTCCCAGGGCAGCGCACGGGAGGAGCAGGGATGAGCGCCTGCAGAATAAATAACACCGACGAAAAGACGCGCTCAGTGTGAGATCTTCGCGACAGATCATATGCACCGGCAGAAGCATTTTCAGGAATCTCACTGTAAACAGAAGAAAAGTTTCCGACAGAGTCGACGCGAGTTGAAAATCTCCTGACACAGGCTGACGAGGGAGAATTTGAAGTAAAAAGGGAAAATGTTCTTTGCAAGTTAGCTGACTGATATTTTAGGAAGAGATAAGCTAAATGTGAAATATATACACTTTGGTTAAAACGTCGAGCGCACGGTGTATTTATATAGAGGCTGCTTTTCCTTCTCGCCCTCAACACCCACCCATCACATTGAGGACTGCTCAGCCAAAGTGCCTCACTAGCGTCCGTAAAACAGAAAGTGCACATCTCAAATCTATGCCCACTTTAAAGTAGTGCATCAGCCATTCGAAGCTACCTACCGCCACGACCCACCCTGGAGTGAAGCCTAACTCACGAGCCGGTTCCGGACAGCACCGGGCATCGAGCAGCTGTGAGTGCACCCACCCCGCCCCTACACGTGCCCTGGAGCGTCTGCACGGGTCGCCAGTGGAGCGAGAGGGCACGCTCGGACAGTAGCCGATCCATCGCCTGTCACTCAGTGGCATCTACATTTTTCCCTCTTCTTCGGTTTCGGGTCTCTGCAATGCTTCTCCCCGAGGACGCCGGCCTCTCCCTCGCTGTTCCTCTCACACTGAGCATCTCCCGCGCAGCATCGCCACTGCCCTAGCCAGAGGGAACTCTGCCCGCCGGCTGGAGGAGGATGCGCGGGCTGGGGGTGCTGTCCGCCTTCTCCGTGGTCAGCCTGCTCACCTACACCCACCTGGCGTGGGGGGCGGCGGGGGTCGGCAGGAGCGCCCCTCGTGCCGGGGCCAGGTCGGACCGGAGGCACCCGGTGCGTCCCCGGCAGCAGAAGCCCACCTCGCCGCCCGCCTCCCCCTCTTCCCAGCCTCACATCATCTTTATCCTGGCGGATGACCAAGGCTACAGGGACGTGGGCTACCACGGGTCCGAGATCAAGACCCCCACGCTGGACCGGCTCGCGGCTCAGGGGGTGAAGCTGGAGAACTACTACGTGCAGCCCATCTGCTCCCCGTCCAGAAGCCAGTTCATGACTGGGAAGTAAGTTCTTGGAGGGCTGTGAGTGGGACTCAGAAGGGGGGTCTCTAAAAGGCGCATGGCTTGTGTTATTTGGGCCATGGCTCAAACTGCTAAATTGCATTTCTGTCATGTCTGTACTGTACCACCCGACTGGTATTTTGAATTATGGCTGAGATTTCAGTTTTTGAAACCAGATATATATGCAGCAAGTACCAATGGATTGTGAACCAGACAGAACTATTGGCTTTGTTAGATGTTTAGGATAAATGAGTAGCAATGATTTTTTTGTGAATGATATTGAATGTATTTGAATTCTGACACTGTGAGACTGAATAACATTACTCAGTGGTAGTGGTAGGGGTAGTGTACTTCAGAGTGTCTCATTCATTCCCATTGTGCCCATTCTTCTTAGGAGACCTTCGCTCTTTTCTCTTCTCAAATCGCCCATCTGCATATCTGACACCTCATGTCTTTCATCCCCAGCACCCTCTTTTCACGGAATCCTGAGTGTATGTCCTCACATCTCCTACAAGTCACCACCCCCAAACACACTACGCACCTGTAAGCACTGTATTTTCTATTACTTTTGCCTTCTCAATAATTTGACAACTGTGTACGTCCTTCACACACAGCTGCACAGAATCACAATTGCGTCTGGAATACGTGGCCATTGCTCAGGTTGTTCAGCAGAGAGGCCAAGCATTGGATGACCAAGGCTTCAATTACCAAAGAGCCTCACACTCGTGGCAGAGGCTCCTCAGTCGTGAGGGGATCTACGCACCTGTAGCAGGATCTCTACAATGGGAAACTGGGGGGCGGAGATCTTGCCACAAGTGTGGGGATCCCACCGCGACTGAGAAGCCGACACTGCGAGTGCGGAAGCTCTCTGTGAATCAGGCCCAAGTATTCTGAACACCTTTTTGACCCACTGACACTCAGTTCAAAGAATGCACTATACAAGAGAAACATGCTACACTAAAAAATACAGATACAACATCCTGGAAATAGTGAGCACTCTTAAGGAATGCAAGATTAAGGAAAACATATGAAATATCTGCAAGAGTGCGTTACGGGACAAAGGGAGAGCTTACTGCGTCATTCAAGGTAGAGCGAGGTGTCAGGCAGGGGTGTGTCCTAGCCCCCTTCCTCTTCTCCCTGTATACAAACGGGCTGGAAGAGAGGATGTTGAGAGGGGGGCAGGACCTCCCAAAACTAAAACAACGCATGATCCCGGCACTGCTCTACGCGGATGACGCGGTAATCTTGGCTCGCACTCCCATAGAACTTCAGAAATCTTTAAATAAATACGCTGACTTCATGGGTACACTAGACCTGCACATAAACGTGAAAAAAACGTTCGTAATGGTGGCTGGTGGAGGGAGAAAACGAATAAAGAACATTACTCTAAATAACCAAAATCTTGAGAGAACCCCACAGTATCCATACCTGGGCATAATGATTGATGAGAAACTAAACTGGAAAGCAGCTATTGAGTCGAGGAGACATCTGTTTAGGAGAGCCAATACTGCCCTGATTAGCTTCTCACAAAGACTTGGAAGGAGATCACCAGTGGAGATGTTACAAATCTACTCTGCAAAATGCCTAGCCATTGCCCTATATGGGGCTGGCGTTTGGGGACACGTTGACGCTGGATCTCTTCAAACAGCTGAGAACTTGTTCACCAGATTCCTTTTATCTGCCCCCAAGTGCTCATCTACATATGCATGCCATATGGAATTGGGAATCCCCTACATAGAGGATCTAATAAAAGTCCAGCCACTGCTACTCTGGAGGCGCATATGGTTATCTGATAAGAACATGCTGACCAAGGCCATTCTGGAGGACTCAATGGCCCTGGATAATGCGCACAGAATAGCCTGGCTTACCTATGTCAAACGATTCTTCACGGATATGGGTCTAGAAAGATTTTACCTCAGTCCACTATCTCTGACTGAGATAAGCAAGAAAGAGCTGAAACAGAAAGCAATGAGTCACCTAGAGTCACTCAGAATTACCCTGCTTTCAAATAAACAATCTGTACAACACGCAAACATGGTACAGCTAACGCCACAAATCCAGCCTTATCTTGCATTGGAAATTAACTCATGCGAAAGAATGCTTTTGACCAGACTTAGACTTAATCTGTTTCACAGACTAGTCGCTTTCCCGCAAATGAACACTTGGGAATCAAAATTGACTTTGTGCCCCTGTGATGAGACTTCCGCGCAAACATGTATGCACACGATACTGTTTTGCAAATACTATCTCCCTCACAGGAAAATCTGGCTATTTCCATTACTAAAAGCCTGGGGTCTTAGACAATGTCGTCCGGCCATGATTCTTTTACAGATGTTAGACTCTGAGCGCACCTGTTACCATACACTGAACTTTTTAAAATGTATTATTAGGCACCGAAGGAATCTTTAAAAATCTTTTCTGTGTGATTTATTTTTTATGCTGTAAATTTCATACTGTTGCTTTTATGGTTTTTATAATGACAAAAACCGAATAAAGAAATTTATATAACATGCTACACTAAAAAATACAGATACAACATCCTGGAAATAGTGAGCACTCTTAAGGAATGCAAGATTAAGGAAAACATATGAAATATAAACAGGAACTAAATCTCTGACGTAGAATACCTTAACTGATCAGTGTTATTTGCCAGTATAGTTAAGGACAAGAATACAGGGCCTGACAGGGACCCATTTTAATGTCTGTGTTTAATTACTACCGGGTCTGAGACCAGGAGGGACCCGGCCCATTTGAAGCCCTAACTTAACTTACACTTTTTCTGTACTACTAACCAGTGCTTGAAATGGAAAAATAGAAGTGCAGGTACTCCGTACCAGAGTACCTGCTTGTCTCTGAAAAGTGCCGGGACTCTCCAAGTAAAAGTATTACGTCATTCTTGAGAAGTGCCTCTCAAAATAAAAAAGTGCTGGTACACCGTACCAGACAGTACTGGCCCATTTAAAGCACTGCTACTAACCACACAGACTGCTATAGGAAAGTATCTCGCATCACTTTTTATGTCCCAAACTTGCATTTAATGCCAAGAAAATTGCACAAAAGGATGGATGAACGTGTAGGCCGAAATGCTTGTCTTGGTGCGTAAATGATAGCTAAATAGACTGAATATTAGATTAATGGATGATAGATGAAGGGTGGTTGGATGAGTGGGTTGAGGGTAGATCGATGGTTCGATGGGCGGGCTTTTTGTGGTTTGATTTAATGGGTTGTGTATGAGTGGAATGGTGGATGCATGCATGCAGGGATGCATGTATGTGTCTATGTATGGCTGGATGGATGACTGGTAATGTGGATGGTTGGGTGGGTGAGTGAGTGGATGGATGTGTTTGTGGAGGGTGGATGGGTAGATGGATGAATGGGCAAATAGGTTGATGAGCTGATGGGTGAACAAATGGATGTGTGGGTTATAGATGGATGGGTGGTTGGATGAGGTTGTAGGACAAATGGATGGATGCAGGAAGGAAGCGGTGTGGGTGGAAAGGGGTGTGTGGCTGGACGGTGGAACAGATGATGAGAATGGATGGATAACTTGGTGAGTGGAAAGATGACATGTGGATTGATGACTGGATGGACGGTCAAGCTGATAGTTTTAGTGGCTGGATAGGATGATGGAAGTGGTGAATTCATGGATAGATCCATAATGGAAGGGTGGATAGATTCTTGATGGCAGGTTGAATGGATGGATATGTGTATGCTAGGAAAGGTGCACAAAGCACTTTTGTAGCACAGTGACAACAGCATTGGACAGAGTTTGTTAAAGCTTGAAGCATATATCTACCTATAATTGTCATTAAATTGATTAGATGTTGACAGTTATATTTGCATATTGCATTTTGCGATGTAAAAGTTATTTACCTGCCAACCGCCTCCTCTCCTTCGTCCGACGCAGGAAACACGAAGCATACATGCTCGCAGACTCCCCTAAGCCAATCATGATACTGCTGTCACCAGCATGACAGCAGCGTTGTGATTGGTCTGAGCGCCATGGTTCGGCGCTCAGACAAGGACTGGAAGCCTGTGCATGTTCTCCACCCAGGATGTGCAATACCGCCGTGTGGATAACATGCTAAGTGTGCATGACTGTCCGGCCCAAGACGGTTGCCAAACCATCATGCGTACTTGGAAAGTGCCCACCACTCCTCCCTCTGCTCTGTGGGTAGCCCTGTCCTGACTGCCTGCACCTAAACAGAGCCAGTTTGGAAAAATAAAATGATAATAACACGGTGTTATTATCATTTTATTTTTACTGCTGGCTATTGAGAATTAAGACTTCTCTACCACAAAACTGCAAATTTTGCATGGTAAATTGAAATCTGCACCTGCAGTTTCCGGACACAGAAACTGAAAGTTTTTTATTTGGCTAAACAGGGACAGAACGTAATATTTTCCCTTGATGTTACTAACAGGTGATGCATTATACTGGTACTTAGAGGTACGGATAGGACACACATATTTGAGACTTATGGGGCTGTTATGGCCATTCGAGTCTCTGTGTAGAGACCAGAGGAATGTTGTGCATAGTTAAGTAGCATCTGACTCTTACTGGAACCTGTTATGCGCCTCATATGTACTCTGTGGTTTAGATACTTCCCAGGCAGACACGTCATATGTTTGTTAATAAATATTGCCTCCTTTGACTCCAGCTGCAAATTTAAAGCCCATGGGCCAGATTTACACAGGTCCGCTTCAAGCAGTAACATTCGTTGCATGCCAGGGTGGCAGGTGAACAAAGAGCAGGCCCCCCTGCCATGGGTAAGGCCTGGCAGAGACGGCTGGCCAGAGTTCAGGAAGGACACTCCTGTGTACCACACTCGGCCGCATGAGATCTCAGGGGGAAGGAATGCAAGGTGAAAGGGCCGAGCCACCTCATTTCACCCCACTGTGGAATGTAGAGATTAAACAACAACGTGAGTCAAGTGAGTCAGCAAAGAGAGAGTTCACATGCACTTCCAGAGTGACAGTATACACCCTTTTAAGACTGAGTTGATGGCTCGTGCCTGCCCTTCGAGGTCATCAGTGGTAGGCAGAGCCACTAGAATTATATGGTTTTGCAGCCGCAGCATTTTCATCATAATTATGGATTTTGCACCATAATCCAGCATCTGCTGCATAATCTGCAGATTTCAACAACAACAAAATAGATTGTAGCTAGAACGGATCGACAGTTACTAAAAATGCAACAACACCTGAAAAGCCCTTCACAAAGGTTGACTGGCCATCTTTTCTATTGCTTAATGCTGTACTTGGGTGACAGACTTGTACTAAAGAGGGGAACCCTTGGCCTAGAGAGTGTTAACCTGTTAAAAGGACAGAATAACGAGCTAATAATCCCATGCTGCATAGTTTGCCTTTTCTTGCCACATAATTTAGTAAACCCTACTGGATAATTTGGCCACCCCTCTAGCAAAATTCCAGTGACCCTGGTGGGAAGGGCACAGTATAATGAACAAGCATATTGGTCTGCATTTTGTGCCATACATTGATGCATCGGGGCATGTGGGCAAAATAGCACAATTTGCACTGTACTCTCACCAGCTCAGCTGGTTTTGCGAATGCACATGTGTTTCAAATGCCTGGCCTTGCTCCAAAGCCGCACTTCTCTTATGTACTGTGTATAGATCATATTCTGCCAGTAGTCCAGATTCTCACAGGAAATCTTGTTATACATGCGTAGATCCACAGACCCTCACAGCGAATTATCCTCCTCGACTTTCCCCTCTAAGCACAATAGGGAGACCTACTCATTCCTCAAATTGTTTAAATTCTTTAGGCCAGCAAAATAGCAATTTACGAACAATAAAATGCTCTGGGTCTAATTTAAGAACAAGGAAACACTGTCCTGTTCTATTGCTAGCTGTTATGGGGCTTCTATTCGGGCTACTTAGTTGAAGTATTCATATTTAGAAGAGGTTATTCTCAAAAAAAGGTATCTGGTCTCTTGCCCACACAGGATGGCATGGTTTATCCTGGAGTCTGCTCTTCGTTGTGGAATAATGCCTCAGAAAGGCTCAACAAGGGTGCTTGGTGCTTGATTTTTGTTTATGGTGAGAGCAACTGAACATCATATTCCAATATCTGAGGAGCAGAGAGGTATCACCAAGTGGTGACATTATTCACCTGCAAAGGAGGGTGCCATCAACAATTAAAAATGTGTTTTAGTAGGTTAAGACATATAGGGCCCGATGACGATGGCGGAGAGATCAACCACCACGCATCCAACGGGCCCCTTGAGCCCGCTGGTGTAGCGGCGGGGCTCGTAGTCCCTACAATGGTGGCTGTGTCTACGAGGCACTGCTGTTGGGATTATAATGTCCCTTTCCACCCACTTGTTCATGACTGTTTACCCGTCATGAACAGACAGGTGGAAAGGGACGGGCCCACGTCCCTCCTGGCTCTAAGCTATGAGCCCTACATATCCTTGTGCCATAGTGCTACGTAGTGCAAGGATATATAAAGTGTCCCATTTTTGCATTGCGGCGAGTGCTGCAACCAGCTGCAGCCGCTGCAATGCAAAATATAGGCACTGCGACTGCCGTGGTGGCGTTTGCATTGTAATACCAAGTGCGGGACCACCGTCAGCCTGTCGGGCGGTCCTGTCTACGATAGGGTGTTGCCTGCCATCCTAATCAGGCCCATAGTTATTACAACCACCATATCACAAGGTTGAAAAGCAGACCCTCAATGTCCAATGTGATGTGAACATGTTTCAACCATAAATCGAGGGCCTAACAAGATCTAGGACTTTTGTCAAAACGTGACCCTCAATGTTGTCGCAGTAATATAATCCCTACTAAATGTCCAGATATGGGAATAATTTAAAGAAGATTAGTGTATAACCTTACAGTAATCTATTCGAGTTGCTGCATTGTGCAAAGTGAAATAATCTGTTGAAAATCACATTAGTAAAAAAAGGCAAGAAGGAGAATGATAAATCCAGCCTTTAGATTATCCCTATGCAAGCAGCACTAAATTTGTTGGTCAAAAGGTTGGAGGTAAATGCTGCCAAATATGTTACCTTCAAATAACACTAACAACCACCATTACACATACCCATGAAAAAACAGAAATAATGTGGTATAAGTAATCAATTGTTATTCGCTTCTTTTGTATATTCACCCAGGAAGAGTAATATCTAAGGTACCATAGACCCAGGGATACAGGGAATCCCTTGGTAGCTATATTGGGCGATATACTGAGCAAAAAGCGTTAATGCACTCAAAGCATGGGCCCGGGAGCTGTCTGTGGGGAGTCAGTACCATTCTATATTAAGTGTTCGGTACCTCATTATAGCATAGTCATTCTTGTGACAGGAAGTGTGTCAGTATGGTGAGAGGGCGATATTTAAACAACGCCCCAGTATCAGGGCTTCGGCTTCGCAGTGGAGGCTTAGCCCAGCATGAAGAGTGAAATGTCAGGTCATGTCATTCTGTGTTTGAACTCGGTTGAGCTGTTTCTAGTAAAACTTTGTTTACAAAAATGTGGAACTGGAAGAATGGCAGCCCTCCATTCCCCCACGTTTTTATGGGGTCGGGATCCTTTTAAAGCCTATCTTAAACCACCCCACCATGGTTTCCAAGGTTTTATACTTCTCTGAAGTGCATGTTGTTCCTAGGTGACCTTGACAACGTCTTTCAACTATTAATAAAATAAGTGAAAATTAAGGTTCTTGGAAGCCGTGGAAACCTTGGCTTTGGCTGGGTTATCGGACGCTCTGGCTGTAATTCTAGTTTCCCTCCTTTCTTTATCACGTTTTTCTCCAGAGTATGTTTGAATCCAGCTGGCTACATTTTTTGGCAACCTGTTCTTGTAACGAGAGGAGGGGACCAGGGAAGTGGGGCTGGGAGCGGCATTGTGATGGGAGATGAGAGACAGGCTGGCGGCCTTTAGTGTAAGAGAACCTGCTAGGAGCACAGGTCACAGAGATGAGTGAGAAAACATGGATACAAAAAAGCAGGCTGCCCTGGTGCAGCCGCCAGAAGTGCTCGACAGATTGTAACAGAAGGAATGTCAGTAGCTTTCAAAACTTTCCATTTCATGAAAATGGATTGCAACACTTACTGTCACAATTAAAAGTCTCAAGAGTGTTCAGAGGGCTTCATATCCCATCAGACTCAGAGCTTGAGACGTGACACCAGGAATGCATCTGGCAGTGATAATGTGACAAGCAGGCTTGGCGGTTCATCAGAATGAATTTGAGCAACTGCTGACACTTTTGGCTGTATTGTGTGTGTTTAGGTTCAGATTTTGAGAGGAGCCTTCGGAAACGCATCTGGCATGCCGCTGACACTGTCAGTACCATAGGAATGAAGACACACGCTTTTCTGCATGTTTGTGGGCCTAGAGAGGGTTCGCGTCTTTTCAGCTTGAGATAAGAAAACCATGTGTGTGCCGGCTGTTTTGGTTCAGGGGGTCAAGGGTCGTGCATCTTGAAGCATCTTATGACGCACACTGTCGCTAAGCGCTAAAACAGACACCCTGCATCTTCGTCACTTTTGGTGTCTGTGCTGGTGTGCTTTCACGACCCCAGTGCAAAATAATGACGACGCATACAAAACTGGGGCCACTCGGCCGCACCCCACTTCAGAATGTAGGAGTGGATCATTGCGACAGTGGAACCCTGGAGTCACACAGTGAGGGTCCCATGGCACAAATTAAAGAAGGGCAAAAAAGCACGAAAAGCATTAAAAAGCATTGGGAAAGCCAATAGGTCGTGCCTATGCCAAAGCTATTGGCTTTGACAATGTGTTTTAGCTTACCGTAGCATGGCTGATGTGTACATTGATTAAATGTTAGTGGTGTGGCGTAGAGCAGCATAGAATAAAGGGACACAGTGGAGAGTGGAGTGGCGTAGAGCGGCTTAGATTAGAGCGGAGTGGCAAAGAGTGGAGAGGTGTACAGTAGAGTGGTGTAGAGTGATTTGGCGTACAGTGGAGTGGCATAGAGTGAAATAGAGTAGAGTGACATAGAGTATAGTGGAGCGGAGAGCCAATGGCTGTGGGCTGCTGGGAGGGTGGCTGCCCATGGGGATTTGAGCACGGAGCTTGACAACTGGCCAGGACCTGCAGCCAACATCCTTTCGTGCACAGTCCAATGCTGTACTCATTGGGGGAGTTTGGTGAATACGATTAAAAATAGCCAGAAATTCATTGAAAAAACAAAAGGTTACAATGACTGTATCGTTAGGTCTGGTAACAAGATCTTATTTTACATTAAAAAAAATAGAAATTCACCAGACAAAAGGTTAAAGTTCTATATACTCAGGTGTTGAAATAAGGTAAATGCTAACATTTCAAAACCAATACACCACTGAAATTCACCAGTTATTGTTTGCGAGCTAACTATAACTTGTTCCCCTGCATTGCCCTGATTATCATCTCACATATTACATCATCCATGACATGTTAAATGACATCATTGATAACATCACTGATGACATCAAACAGTCATTGGGAGACTGTCCCATGGGGTTTGTTATCTTGAAGTAGTTCAACACACTACAGCTGTGGACCATTTTCCATTAAACTTAATAGGCTCACCCACTTAAAGATTTCACATAAATCTCAATTTTAAGTTGATAGTTTGACAGGTATGCATTTGTCATTGAAATACCCCCTCTGTGTGACCCTATGCAGTTTAGTAAAATCCACTATACATGCTCCTGAGATGGGCACAGTGGAATACAACCTAAGAGCCATGCTTACAACACCAGGGAGAGATAAACCACCTCCAAGTGGAATACCCATAAATTCTACATTTTTTGTAATTCCCAATGCTTCAAAATCTTCAGTGAACTTCTGTAAATAAACATTTACACCTTATAAAAGCCCTCACCAATTTCTCTAAAGCATTGTATTACAACAATTTAATATGGGCACATGCCCAGATAGCAACTGGTGGATAATTTATTATCAATAGAACGTTTGGCCTTTCTCACAGAGTTCTTTCTATTAGGCTTTGGCTTTAACTGTCTACTTACTTTCCCACATAACTCTGGAAACCACACTAGGTGTGCTCAGCCTTTACTTTGTTTAACATGGAGTAATATGTGCAGCCCAAACTTTAGTGATTTGTAAACAGTGCACACCATAAAAAATATGCACATTAATGCTTGCGTCTAGGGTATATGCTATTTGCATGCTATGGACCTATACATCTGCACTCAGTAGCTTTATGCTGTACAGGACTATGATGTTATCAGTGATGTAATTAATTATGTAATTTGAGACATAATAAGTGATATCATCAATGTTGTCATTTAACATATCATGAGTGATATAATATGTGAGATCATATGCACTGCATGGCAGGGGCGAAAGTTATAATTTGCTCGCTAAACTGGTGAATTTAATTTTTGTTTGATTTTTAAACTTTAGTTTTCAAAATGTTACCTTATTTCAACACCTAACTATAGAGTCAGTTTCCACCTCAACTCCTAACTAGAAAGTCAAGAGGGGCAGTGTAAAAGGGGGGTCCCAAAACATTGGCGAAGTGCCTGAGCAGATTTACACCACATTTGGCAGAAATCTATATCTTGGTCCAGAAAGAGTGCTTTTTGTGATTTGGTGTAAATCCATTTGGACGTTTTTGAACAAATAATGCTAAAACTATTGTATATTTCTTGCCATGGAGGATCTGCGGGGTTGACAGATCTCATGGAGAGATATGATTAGCTACCACCACATCCAAAACAATACAGCGGTAGTCATCTTAGGACTCGGGACTCAATCAGACTCTCCCCGCAGCCTTCAACTTACTGTTTGGTGGGTGCCCTGGGTGAAAACCATGGAACCCACCCACAAGCACCAAGGGCTAGGGTCTCTAGGGCCACTATAGGCTCAGGGAGGGTGGCTGTGCCCCCCTCCACTTTATACAAAAAGAAGGCCTTAGGGAATGGGGTCCCCATCCGTCAGGGCCCGGCATTTCTATTTAACAGTAAAAACAAAGATATATATTTTTAATCAAAGGAAAGGGGGCTGGGTGGACCCCTTCCCTGGTCCAATTTTTGCTCAAGGGCCTCACCCCCCTGGGCTTGCCCTTTATAAATGAATTTAAAAAAAAATAAAACTAGGTGGACGACAGCAGGCCCCCATCTCAGGCGGATTTTAGCCCCAGGGACACAATCCCCCAGGGCCTGCTCCTTTTAAAAAATGTTATTAAAGAAAACAGGAGGGGGCTGATTTCGACCCCGGGGACCCCATCTTTTTTCTATTATAAAGAGAGGGGGCTATTTCAGCCCTGGGGTTCCCAGCCCCGGGGCCTGCAACTTTTTTATATATATATATATTTTTTTTTTTTAAAGGGAGGGGGTGCGCAGCCCACCTCTCAGGCTGATTTCAGCCCCATGGACCCCATCCCCTGGGACCTAACTTCTATTCCGGGTGCCCTGGTCCCATCCAGGGCACCCATAGGGATCATGGGGGAACCTGAAGGACCCCACGTTTGTGCAAGCTCTGCGCATCCTGCGGGAGCTAGCATTTGCTTTTGGACAGAGGGAGCTGCTGACTTGGAGCTCCCTCTGTCCAAAAACACATCTGCTTCACTTTCAGCAAACATGAGCATTAATTCCTGCTCTTGCTTGCTGAAAGTGCAATTGTGTTTGCTAAGGCTTGGCGGGAGCCATAGCAAACTGCAATGTCCCAGGGGTGGGCACCCCGGGGCATAGCAGTAGCCAGCCCTGGAGGTGGAGGTCTCCAGGGCCATCTACAGCTTCACGAGGGGGGCCACAGGGTCCCCCTGTTTCAAGTATTTACCTCCCCTTAATTATTCAGTTTGTACCCCGGGAGGTGGCTGTCCCTGGGGCTTCGGGGGAAGCCGTAAGGCCCAAGCATTATAGTTAATAAAATGTTTATGTGCCTTAGGGAGGTTGCTGTCCCCAGCCACAGGGCTCCCTGCATATTATTACTGCCCCAGGGAGGTGGCAGTCCCTGGGGCTGCAGGGGAGGCAAAAGGGCCTTCCCGCATTGTTGTTTTAAAATTAAATAATGTATGTGCTCCAGGAAAGTGGCAGTCCCCAGGGCAGCAGGGGGCAGAGTGCCCCTGCATTTATAGTGTTCAGTGCCCCGGGAGGGGGCAGTCCCTGGTGCTTTAGAAAAGCCTAAGAATGGGACTCCATGAGCCCCCCTACTTGATTACCCTCATGCCCCCAGGATTTGGCCCACCCGGGGGCTTTAGAAAAAAGACGCATTGGGAGCCAGTGCATCTTTTAAAAAAACAATTTGCCACAGATTAGTGGATCCACCTAAGAGTCCACCACAACATTTAAAAAAATGCTTTTTAACCCCAGTAGGGTCCTTGAGAGACCACGCCCCCCGCACCGTATCTGTGGTGGTGAGGGTATTCCTACCCCACCCTCTTTTCTTTATTTTTTACTTTATTTGTGGAACTCTGCTTCAAGCCAAGTCCCAAGATGGCTGCCAACATTTCCATGTTGAAGTATTGCCAATCAATCAAATTTTAGTTGGATCACCGAGCCCACTGCAAGGACTTGCCTCCCAGATATCTGTATTATTTTAAGTTAGATATCTCAATAACTACTGAACGTATTTACACCAAATTACAAAAAGCACCCTTTCTGGACCAAGATCTAGTTGTCTGCCAAATTTGGTATAAGTTGGCCCGATTCACAGAACTAACTTAAGACAAAATCTTAAACTTACTACCATTTTGTTATTCACAGAAGGCACTTACTCATTTTGTTATTCACAGAAGACACTTACTCATTTTGGTATTCACAGAAGTTAGGAGTCCTTACTTTAGGACTTCTAAAGGCCTTCTGTGAATAACGAAAGCCTTAAAGTTAGGATTTTTCTCAGTTTAGAAGTAGTAAAGTTAGGAGTCCTAACGTTAGGACTCCTAAATGCCCTCTGTGAATACCGAAAGTCTTAAAGTTAGGAATTTTATCAGTTTAGGAGTAGTAAAGTTAGGACTCTTAACTTTAGGACTCCTAAACTGAGAAAAGAAAGCATTTAGGAGAAGGTATTTAGGAGTCCTAAAGTTAGGAGTCCTAGCTTTACTACTCCAAAACTGAGAAAAATCCTAACTTTAAGACTTTCGGTATTCACAGAAGGTATTTAGGAGTCCTAAAGTTAGGATTCCTAACTTCTGTGAATACTGAAATGAGTAAGTACCTTCTGTGAATACCGAAATGAGTAAGTGCATTCTGTGAATACTAAAATGGTAGTAAGTTTAGGATTTTGTCTTAAGTTAGTTCTGTGAATCGGGCCCCCTCTGTTCAGCGGTTCAGGTTGAAATCTTTTTCAAAATATGAAAAATACCCATTGACATACCATGGGGATAACGTATTTTGGCCACCCCCTTTTTAGGTTTTGCCTAGCCAATGCGTACGAAGTACGCATGCGCTAGGAAAAACTTAATGACATCTGTGTGTGGGGACTGGAACGTCCCCAGTCTCCCATTGTCTAGCTCTATAAATGGAGGCTAGCCATTGGGAGACGGCTCTGTCCGTCAATCCCGGACCAGATTCGGGGGCGTTCCCGAGAATTTTTGGCTTTTGGCTACGTCAGCCGAAAGCCTGTTCTCGGGAACGTCCCCGAATCTGGGCCAGCCTTGACGGCACCCGTGGTCTCCTCTTCGCCTCTCCTCCCCCTTGACCCTGTGATAGGCACAGTGAGGAACTTGCACTGGCTTCGACCTCAACTCCAGAGCGCTCAATCATGGCCAGTCCTAAACACCGGGAGCCAACTCAGTTCAAAGTAGCAGTAAGCAAGAGTAATATAGTAATATGTTACATGAAAAAATACAGAAACTCAGCATCCCCGAGCTAACACACTTAGTGAATGCAAGGGTAGGTGAAACGTGCAATAGAAACGGCGCTGACATGGATTACCTTAAAGTTTTAAATTCAGCATTCGATCGTGTTTTTTGCCATTGCAGTTCAAGACTTGAATATAGGGCCCGAAAGCGACCCGTTTCAATGTCCATTTTTAAGTGCGACGGGACTGAGACCAGGGGACCCGGTCCACTTGAGACCCGAACGGAACCGGTCCACTTAAATCCCTGGATAAAAGTCTGAGGCATGTTGATCACACTTTAGGCACGCGACCTGCAGATTAAAAACAGATTCTCGCAGTGTGCGCTCAACCTACTAAGAGCTTTAATGGGCTACATCTGAAGCATGTTAATCGTTTTTGGGGGACAAGAGCAAGTCCCGTACAAGAAATTTCAATGCAGGGAAAGCAGCGGGCACGTAGTCAGTGCCTCGCTGGCTACTGCTCGCTGGGAGGGGGTGGGTCGTTGGTCGTTCTTTCGGGGCACCGCTTTCTGTACTGTTAAGCGGAAACATCCTTCCTTTCAACAAGATGCGCACGTTCTTTAAACAACACTCACACGAGGCCCTGCTTTGCACTCTATTTAAATCACTCATCCTAATCCAGCAGGCAAATGGGCTGCCGCCTGTGAGACCCCGTGACTGACACCAGCAGGGCCCCGTGCGCCCCATCACCCTCCCACGGATGTTCCAGATTCAGAGTGCAGAGTGCAGATTCAGAGTGCAGAGGCAGATTCAGAGTGCAGAGGCAGATTCAGAGAGCAGATGCAGATTCAGAGTGCAGATTCAGAGTGCAGAGGCAGATTCAGAGTGCAGATTCAGATTCAGAGTGCAGATTCAGATTCAGAGTGCAGATTAAGAGTGCAGATTCAGATTCAGAGTGCAGATTCAGAGTGCAGATTCAGATTCAGAGTGCAGATTCAGAGTGCAGATTCAGATTCAGGGTGCAGATTCAGATTCAGAGTGCAGATTCAGATTCAGAGTGCAGAGGCAGATTCAGAGTGCAGAGGCAGATTCAGAGTGCAGATTCAGAGTGCAGAGGCAGATTCAGAGTGCAGATTCAGAGTGCAGATTCAGAGTGCAGATTCAGAGTGCAGATTCAGATTCAGAGTGCAGAGGCAGATTCAGAGTGCAGATTCAGAGTGCAGATTCAGAGTGCAGATTCAGAGTGCAGATTCAGATTCAGAGTGCAGATTCAGAGTGCATATTCAGAGTGCAGAGGCAGATTCAGATTCAGAGTGCAGATTCAGAGTGCAGATTCAGAGTGCAGAGTGCAGAGTGCAGAGGCAGAGTGCAGATTCAGAGTGCAGATTCAGAGTGCAGATTCAGAGTGCAGATTCAGAGTGCAGAGGCAGATTCAGAGTGCAGATTCAGAGTGCAGATTCAGAGTGCAGAGGCAGATTCAGAGTGCAGATTCAGATTCAGAGTGCAGATTCAGAGTGCAGATTCAGAGTGCAGATTCAGAGTGCAGATTCAGATTCAGAGTGCAGATTCAGATTCAGAGTGCAGATTCAGATTCAGAGTGCAGATTCAGATTCAGAGTGCAGAGGCAGATTCAGAGTGCAGATTCAGAGTGCAGAGGCAGATTCAGAGTGCAGATTCAGAGTGCAGAGGCAGATTCAGAGTGCAGATTCAGAGTGCAGATTCAGATTCAGAGTGCAGAGGCAGATTCAGAGTGCAGAGGCAGATTCAGAGTGCAGATTCAGAGTGCAGATTCAGAGTGCAGATTCAGAGTGCAGATTCGGAGTGCAGACTCAGAGTGCAGAGGCCAGATTCAGAGTGTAGATTCAGAGTGCAGATTCAGAGTGCAGACTCAGAGTGCAGAGGCAGATTCAGAGTGCAGATTCAGAGTGCAGAGGCAGATTCAGAGTGCAGATTCAGAGTGCAGAGGCAGATTCAGAGTGCAGATTCAGATTCAGAGTGCAGATTCAGAGTGCAGATTCAGAGTGCAGAGGCAGATTCAGATTCAGAGTGCAGATTCAGAGTGCAGATTCAGAGTGCAGAGGCAGATTCAGAGTGCAGATTCAGAGTGCAGATTCAGAGTGCAGAGGCAGATTCAGAGTGCAGAGTGCAGATTCAGAGTGCAGAGTGCAGATTCAGAGTGCAGTGTGCAGATTCAGAGTGCAGAGTGCAGATTCAGAGTGCAGATTCAGAGTGCAGATTCAGAGTGCAGAGGCAGATTCAGAGTGCAGAGTGCAGATTCAAAGTGCAGATTCAGAGTGCAGAGGCAGATTCAGAGTGCAGATTCAGATTCAGAGTGCAGATTCATAGTGCAGATTCAGAGTGCAGATTCAGAGTGCAGATTCAGAGTGCAGAGTGCAGAATGCAGATTCAGAGTGCAGATTCAGAGTGCAGATTCAGAGTGCAGATTCAGAGTGCAGAGTGCAGATTCAGAGTGCAGAGTGCAGATTCAGAGTGCAGATTCAGAGTGCAGAGTGCAGATTCAGAGTGCAGATTCAGAGTGCAGAGTGCAGAGTGCATTCAGAGTGCAGATTCCATTCAGAGTGCAGATTCAGAGTGCAGAGTGCAGATTCAGAGGGCAGAGTGCAGATTCAGATTGCAGATTCAGAGTGCAGAGTGCAGATTCAGAGTGCAGAGTGCAGAATCAGAGTGCAGAGTGCAGATTCAGAGTGCAGATTCAGAGTGCAGAGTGCAGATTCAGAGTGCAGAGTGCAGATTCAGAGTGCAGATTCAGAGTGCAGATTCAGAGTGCAGAGTGTAGATTCAGAGTGCAGAGTGCAGAATGCAGATTCAGAGTGCAGATTCAGAGTGCAGATTCAGAGTGCAGAGTGTAGATTCAGAGTGCAGAGTGCAGAATGCAGATTCAGAGTGCAGATTCAGAGTGCAGATTCAGAGTGCAGATTCAGAGTGCAGATTCAGAGTGCAGAGTGCAGATTCAGAGTGCAGATTCAGAGTGCAGAGTGCAGATTCAGAGTGAAGAGTGCAGATTCAGAGTGCAGATTTCAGATTCAGAGTGAAGAGTGCAGATGCAGATGCAGATTCAGAGTGCAGATGCAGATTCAGAGTGCAGATGCAGAGTGCAGATGCAGATTCAGAGTGCAGATGCAGATTCAGAGTGCAGATTCAGAGTGCAGATTCAGAGTGCAGATTCAGAGTGCAGATGCAGAGTGCAGATGCAGAGTGCAGATTCCATTCAGATTCAGAGTGCAGATTCAGAGTGCAGATTCAGAGTGCAGAGTGCAGATGCAGAGTGCAGATTCAGAGTGCAGAGTGCAGATGCAGAGTGCAGATTCCATTCAGATGCAGAGTGCAGATTCAGAGTGCAGAGTGCAGATTCAGAATGCAGATTCAGAGTGCAGAGTGCAGAGTGCAGAGTGCAGAGTGCAGAGTGCAGATTCCATTCAGAGTGCAGATTCAGAGTGCAGAGTGCAGATTCAGAGTGCAGAGTGCAGAGTGCAGAGTGCAGAAGCAGAGTGCAGATTGCAGATTCAGAGTGCAGAGTGCAGAGTGCAGATTCCATTCAGAGTGCAGATTCCATTCAGAGTGCAGAGTGCAGAGTGCAGAGTGCAGATTCAGAGTGCAGATTCAGAGTGCAGAGTGTAGATTCAGAGTGCAGAGTGCAGAATGCAGATTCAGAGTGCAGATTCAGAGTGCAGAGTGTAGATTCAGAGTGCAGAGTGTAGATTCAGAGTGCAGATTGTGTGGGTGACTCTATGTGTGTGTGGGTGGCTTTGCGTGTGTGGCTCTGTGTGAGTGTAAAATGCAATAGGTCATGCATTTGCGAGCGATTAAGCTATTGGCATTGTAAATGACAATGCCATTTATTTATGATTTTTTAAAAAAAACACCCCCCAAAAAATGTCATGAGCAATGCCAATAGCTCTACCTTTAATATTGCCGAGACCATTGCATTGTAAATGCTTGTTTACACTGTCACCCTGCCTCGGAGACACACATTTCTCAGTCAGTCCCTTCAACGCTCAGTTGGAAGTTGCCAAAACCCATTTTTTAACTTTAGACACGCAAATATCCGGTTGTATATTATTAGATATGTTGAGTAGCCCATCGAGTCTGTTTGTGTTTTTCCTTTTGCTTTTCATGTTAAAAATGCGAACTCGAGCAGCGGAAAACCCAGAAAAAACGTGAGCAGGCGGACTACTCGCTTGTAAAAAGCTTTCTGAACTTCCTAGTCAACTGCTATTAAACGCGTAAAGTGTATACATGTTGTATGTGGTCGTTTTTAGGGTGTGCAGGCAAAAATGGGGGTAAAATTGGGGTCTGCATTGCTACACGGTGAGCTCTCCTAGATATCAAGTGTGTATGTTACTGTTTTAAACACATTTTTGGTCTGGCAATAATTGTCAGTATGGAACTAATTAAGTTCTATTAAGCCCTGTGTGTGGTGAGGAGGGCCCCTCAGTGTTACACATGCTTTTACGGAGGTTTAGGGACCTTGTTGCTTCACTGCTGATTGGGCTCTGAGACGACCATCCTGCCTAGTTGCCTGTTGTGAATGGGTATAAACAATAAACGTCCGATTATGGCGCTGGTTGGACCTATCCCCCCTCAAGAACACAAATAACCTACTGACATTTTCTACCTGAAATAGACCATCTAATTTGGAAAGACCACCCTGTGTCCTTCCTGATTTTATTTTCACCCAGTCACAAATCTCAAACTTATACTTCTTTCTCTCCATGCTCACATTTGTCCCCTTGCCTCCTACACCATTTCAACCTTTCAGCCATGCAGGGACCAATTTAGTACCAGGTAAGCATCACACATCTATTGAAATGGGGGTCGCAGTGTGTGGGGGGGCTCGCAGTGTGTAGGGCTTGCAGTGTGTGGGGGGGGGTCGCAGTGTGTGGGGGGACTCTGTGTGGGTGTGTGTGGAGGGCTCTGTGTGGGGGGGCTTTGTGTGGCTGTGTGTGTGGGGGTATCTGTGTGGGTGTGCGTGTGGGGGGCTCTGTGTGTGTGTGTGTGGGGGGGGCTCTGTGTGTGTGTGGGGGGGGCTCTCTGTGGGTGTTTGTGGGTGTCATTTGCAAGAGATAAAGCTAGTTGCATTGTAAATGACAATGTCATTTATTTATGTTTAAAAAAAAAAAACAAATAAAAATAATGTCAGGAGCAATGCCAATAGCTCTAACTTTAACAAAGGCAAAACCATTGCATTGTAAATGCTTGTTTCTCATTCCTCTACCTTAACGGATCAACCCGAAACTTTCAACACAGCAGCCGAACCAAAAAGGGGAAGCTTTATGAAAAGTTTCTGTACTGCTGAGTGATATTATTTCTAACATACGTCATCTGAGTGACTGTTTGTACAAGTGTGTGAGTAGGCATCTGAGTGGCTGTATTGGTGTGTAAGTTGGTGTGTGAGTGGTTTATGGATCTGTCAGAGGGTGTGTCATTGACTGTACAGGTCTGTCAGTGGTTGTGTAAGTGGCTGTATGGGTATGTGAATGGGTTTGTGAGTGGTTTTCTGTGTATGTAAGAGGCTGTGTGTGAGGTTGTATGGGTGTGGTCGTGTGAGTGGGTATGTGAGTGGCTGTAGGGGTGGGTCAATGGTTGAATGGGTGTGTGAGTAGGTGTCTGAGTAGCTTTGTGGGTGTGTGAGTGGTTGTGTGGATGTGTGAGTGGCTGTATGGGTGTGTACGTGGGCGTATGATTGGTTGTATGAGTCTGGGAGTGGGTGTGAGTTGTTGTGTGGGCGTGTGAGTCATTCTGTGGATGATGTAATCAGTGATGTCATTTGATATTTCATCAGGGATGTCATTGAGCATGTCATGAATGGTGTAATATGTGAGGTCATAAGCAGTGTATTGTGGGGGTGTAAGTTATAGTTAGCTCAGGTAACTGTAACTGCTGAATTTATATGCTATTGTGCATGTGAAATCTGAACCTAACTATAACTTCAATCAACCTTTGGATTTTTTAGTGACTTTTTAAAAAAAAATTCAATTCTCTTTCATAAATCTAGCATTCTTGTAACCTCTGGGTTTTTTCAGTTCATTTCTATGTTTAAAAAAAAACATTATTTACTAACTACAACATCCCTGAAACTTTGTTTTATTAATGAAATTGTAAAGTTTTTTAAATGTTATTTCCTAACTGTAACCTTTCAGAGTGGGTGTGTGAGTGGCTGTATTGCTCAGTGAGTGGGTGTGTGAGTGGCTGTATGGGGCTGTGAGTGGGTTGTGTGAGTAGCTGTATGGGTCAGTAACTGGTCGTGTGAGCGGCTGTATGGGCCTGTGAGTGCATGTGTTAGTAGCTGTGTGGGTGTATGAGTTGGTTTGTGAGTGAGTGTATGGGTCTGTGAGTGGCTGTATGGGTCTGTGAGTTAGTGTGCGAATGGCTGTATGGGTCAGTGACTGGGTGTGTGAGTGGCTGTATGGGTATGAGAGTGGGTGTGTGAATGTCTGTATGGGTGTATGAGTGGATGTGTGAGTAGTTTTGAGTGTGTGAGTGGATACATGAGTAGTATTTTGGGTTGGTGAGTGGGTGTGTGAGTGGGTATATAGATATATGAGTGGGTATGTAAGTGTCCGTGTGGGTCTGTTAATGGGTGTGTGAGTGGGCTTCTCAGTGTGTGAATGGGTGTGTGAGGGGTTTTGTGGGTGTGTGAGTGGGTATATGAGTGGCTGTATGGGTCTGTGAGTTGGTGTGTGAGTGGTTTTCTGGGTGTGTGAGTGGGTGTGTGGGTCTGTGAGTGGATGTAAGAGTGGCTGAATGGGTTTGTGAGTTGGTGTCTGCGTGGCTTTGTGGGTGTGTCAGTAGCTATGTGAGTGGCTGGCCAGAACTGAACCTCACCTGCCCCTTTATCCAACAAGAGTCCACAGTTTTGCACAACATGTCTACCCAACTGGAGTACTTTCAACTGGTTAATTAGTAAGTGCTAACTCATTGGGTAAATGTCCAGTCCATATTGTACACTACAGCTGCTTAATGGACCAGGAAGATATGTCTCCAGTGCCGTTTTGTGTGTTTAATTTTGGCAATATAATAGTTTTTCAAGTTTCTTCTTTCAAAAATCTGTGATAACTTGAATTCTCCTATAGAGATGATGAAAAGACGACAAACTGGGGTACTTCCTTTTAACTATATAAAGCAAGTGCTTCTTGGTTTGGTGGAGATGTCATCATATTCTTCGACATCAAGAACGCATTCCAAAATCAGCTGGAAACACACCTGGGTGCCGTTTGATAAGCTGTCCATCAGCCTGGCAAAAGGCTGGAAGACATTTGCATGCTAAGGTGTATGGGGCAGGGCCAAGCGGGTGAGGCTTCCAGTTGATTTTGCACATTTGCATACTGGTAGTAATTTAAGGTGAGAACCATGGACTCTGCTCTCACCAGGAGACAGCAAGAAAGAACCCACTCATCACAGTCCCTACAGATTGCGCTCCGATAGAGCAACAATGCACTCACCTCCAGAAAGGATTTCAGATTGTTGTTCAATGTGGAATTGCTGGGAAAACACACTTGCGTTTCCTTTGCCTAGCCCAAGAAGTTAGGATTGTTTGTACTTTACAGAAGCGGAGGGGGGAACCTGGGCCACTCCCATCCCGGAGCCTGAACACTTGATGTTGGGTGTCCTGGTCCCACTCAGGGCACCCAGTGTGCACTTCTCAATGCCCCCGCAATCAGTGCTGGCTCCCTGTCTCCACCAGGATCCGGCATTGCCCACACATGCACGAAGCAGCAAAAAATGCTGCTCCCTGCTTGTGGGAGCAATGTTTTTATTTGTTTTCCTGCCTGCTAGACTGTCCGCTGGGAGCAGACTTACTGTTTGCTCTTGCTTGGTGGGAGCTGTCAAAGATCCCGCCAAGTGACAGCAAACAACTATTTCCTGAGGGTGGGCACCTCGGGACATAGGGAGCAGGCCCTGGGAGTGGCGGTCCCCAGGTCCATTATTTCCTCCAGGAGGAGAGCCATGCAGCACCCTCCTTTGTTGTTCTAGGGCCTGTCCTGGGGAGGTAGAAGTCTCCAGGCCCAAAACTGCTGATATTGGTCCCACAGAAGTGGTGGTCTCCTGGGGCCCTAATGAGCACAAGAGGGAAGTCCGTGCTCATTAGTGCCTCTTCTATATTGGCAAGGCCCCAGGGAGATGGTGGTCCCCGGGCCATAATCGGCCTTGGGAGGGGTGCTGCATGGGCCCCCTCCACCTCAATTTTATTTGGTCTGCCTCTGGGAGGTGGCAGCCCCCAAAGCCGAGATCGGCTGTTGGGAGGGGCGGCCACGTGTGCTCACCTCCGCAACATTAATAGTAGTTTTTGCCCCCGGGACTTCTCCCACCAAGGGACTGATGTTTAAACAAGCTTGGGATACCTTTGTGAATGTTCCCCCCAAAAAATTTAAGAGCAGGAAGTGGTCCCATGGACTTCTGCCTGCTCTTAAAAAATGAAAAGAAAACTTTTCATTTTTCTTTTTTGAATGCAACCCATTTTCCTTTAAGGAAAACCGGCTACATTTAGAAAAAAAACATTATTGCTTTAATTAAAAGCAATCACAGACATGGTGGTCTGCTGACCCCAGCAGGCCACCATCCTTGTGATTTTAGCGATTCCTAATGGGTAGCAAATTGCAACCTGCCTAAATAATATTAATGTAGTAGGTTGATTTGTGGCCCATTAGGAAATGCTAAATGAAACTCATGGAGATTCATATGTTTAAATAGCAGGTACCTAATTGCAATTCAGAGAGAATCGCTATTAGATAATCACTATTACAAAGAATCACTCATGGGGCCCTGGGTACTAACTATAACTACCTACTGGTGGCCACCAGTAGATAATATATATATATATATATATATATATATATATATATATATATATATATATATATATATATATATATATATATATATATATATATATATATATATATATATATATATATATATATATTTATATATTTATATATATATATGAACAAGGTTTTTTACCTTATATTAAATTTATAATCCTGTTTAGGTCGTATTATTTTTGAAGAACAATATTTTTCTCTCAAGAGTTTGACATACAACTAACCCATTTCTTTCTCCTCAATGAAGTTTCCTAATAAACGCAGTGGTCTGAATTTCACATGCCCCCGGTTTTTAATAGGACTATTTTCCTTAGGCTACAGCTCCCAGCTGTCAACACAAAGGTGTATCAGGCAACAGGTGCTAACAGATATGTGGAACAGGACCAAGCTGTGAACAGAAAAGCTTTTTCAGATACCAGATATAAGCAGAATAAATCACAGGCTACATGAGTTAATAGAACTGTCTGGAAGGATCGATTGCATCGTGAGTTTTAGAGAAGAATTAAAAACTAAAAGTATAGAGGGAAAGCATTCAAAGTTTAGGAGTTAAAAAAGCAAAAGACCATCCCCCTAAGTGACTTTGCGTTACCTTTGGGGACATATATAGCAGATTTTTATTTGCCAGAGCTATGGAGACTAGGCAGGTGACTTTAAACAAGCATCTTTAATGAATTGGAAGCCTCTATAGTTCTTTAAAATGTTTGAAAAAAGGATGCTGGAAAACAAGGGTTGATAATCAGGGGGACTGCTGAGTATTGTACTCCCTGCAATTTAGCTATGAGGACCTAGTGAAGTGTGGCTCACTGGTTAGAGCAGGCAGACCCTGAAGCAGAGGTCAGACCCGGGACCAGGGTTCAATTCCCAACGCGGCAGGGTCTTGAGCTCAAATGTCCATGGACTCGATAATTCTTGCTTTGGTGCCTGACCTAATCATGGGTTCACACTCTGCAACTCTGGGCATTAAGCTTGCTTAATCTCCACAACGCCCCCCCCCCCCCCCCCCCCCCCCCCCCCCGGCGGTGGGATGCCTGGCTTTCACCTTGGGGATGCCCTGTAGGGGCTATCTCACAGGGAAAAACCAGGACGGGTTCCCAAGGCAAGCGCGGAGATACCCCTTCGGGGGTCGATTCTGGCGCTATATAAGAAATATAATAATATATAGAATGAATTACTATTGTCCAGCCTCAAGGTGACGAGGGCATGTACCAATGGTTTCCTGGTTGAAAGGCATGATAAGAAGAGCCCTCCTAAGGGTTTTTAGCAAAGGGAAGTAGGTGCCTGCCAACACAGTGTTTGGTCCTCAAAGGAAAGATGTTGACAAAAACAAACACCTAAACACCTAAAAACCAGGCAGAAGAGTAGGGTTGAGGGGGCTGACCAAACCCAGCTTGCCATCATAGCTGTGACTGACAAGAAGTCTGTTTTCCATACAAAAGAATCTCTGTGTTATCACTATTCACTTTGAGGCAATTATGTGTTGTCCATTTAGCCACAGAAGAAAGACAAGCACAGACATTGTCTTGTGTGAGAGTAATGTTATCTGGGAACACTACAATGAGCTGAGTATCATCTGCATATGATATGAAAGTAAAGCCATTGGCCCATTAGTGGAGTCATATATCCATTTAAAAAGGGTGGCACTCAGTGATAATCCCTGTGTGATGCCTTGTTTAGTGGGAAAAATTGTGGAGGTGAAAGGAGGCAGTGAGATCACATGTGAACTATCAGATAGAAAGGATTTTAACCATCTCAGAACCACTGTGTAAGGGCCCGATTCACAGAATGAACTTAAGACTCAGTCCTAAACTTACTACTATTTTGGTATTCACAGAATGCACTTACTACTTTTGGCATTCACAGAATGAACTTACTCATTTCGGTATTCACAGTAGTAGTCCTAACTTTAGGACTCCTAAATGCCTTCTGTGAATACCGAAAGTCTTAAAATTAGGATTTTTCTCAGTTTAGGAGTCCTAAAGTTAGGAGTCTTAACTTTACTACTACTAAATTGAGAAAAATCCTAATTTTAAGACTTTCGGTATTCACAGAAGGCATTTAGGAGTCCTAAAGTTAGGAGTCCTAACTTTACTACTACTAACTTGAGAAAAATCCTAATTTTAAGACTTTTGGTATTCACAGAAGGCATTTAGGAGTCCTAAAGTTAGGACTCCTAACTTCTGTGAATACCGAAATGAGTAAGTTCTTTCTGTGAATGCCAAAAGTAGTAAGTGCATTCTGTGAATACCAAAATAGTAGTAAGTTTAGGATTGAGTCTTAAGTTAATTCTGTGAATCGGGCCCTAAATGCCTAAGTTGTGGAGATGGTGCGCCATAGTGACATGGGAAACTGTGTTGACCACTGCCTATACATCTAGTCAAATAAGGCTGTTGTATTTCCTTAGTTGAGGGTATATTTGAGATCCTCCATAATAGCCTACAGTACCATTGTGTTACCTAAACTGAAATCTAAAACATGAATGGGTGCTATCAAGTAGATTGTTAGTTTTAAAATAGTCTGAGGATTGAATGTTGACATATTTTTTAATTATTTTATCCTATAGAGATAGAAGCACAGCGGGGCAACTGTTACTGGGAGAATTGGGGTTAGTCTTTGGCTTTGTTAAAGAGAGGACCATGGTATATTTCCACACCACTGACAGTGGTGCTAATATAATAGCTGCATTTAGCAGGGTTGTAAGGGCAGGGCTTATGACTTTGGTACCCAGTGAAAACATTTGAGGGGGCAAAGATCAGTCAAAGAATCTGCCTTACTGGATTTCTGGGCCACTTGCGTTTCAGACAAGAAAACTCATCTAGCGGTGTTCCATAATTGGACTGAAGAGTGTTCATGTAATTTTGTTGTTGTGCAGCAAATATGCTTTGCCCTTGCATAGTTTGGTGGAGGGAGTTACCTTTTGACCTAGCCAAATGCCTGCTCGTCCCTAGTCTATGCACAGTTCTTTTCTTGTTCAAGTAGATAAGGATTATCACATGTAGCGGCCTCACATGTAGCCATCCAAGTTGTCCTGCTTAGTAAACTGGTATGTTATTTCTCTCAGTTGTAATATTTATTAACTCCTATTTCCCATCTTAAAGAAAGGAAGGGAGATCAATGATTAACACTGCCAGTGGGTGTGCATCAGTTGGTTAGAATTAGGAAGTGTATGATTACCACAGCCAGTTGTACACCAGTTGGTTAGATTTGGGAAGATTTATGATTAGTACAGCCTGATGGTGCACATCAGTTGCTTAGAATGACATGTTTTAAATTTTCTGGATTCACATGAACAGTTTACTGCCTTTTGTGTGTTTCCCAATTTGTATATCATAGGAATTTAAATGTAGGTAAGATAATTATGAGACTTGTGGGAATCTTCATGCTAGTGGCTGATCTTCAGACTTGTACTGGGGTCTGACTTTATTTTGGGTTCTTCCTTGTAATAATAAGTGGAACTTTGTGTTGAGGAGATCTAATCAGACTATGCCAGTCTTCATGCTTTGAAGTTTATTGGACACTATATCCAACAATAAAGAGTATGGCAGCGAAGAAGGTGGTTATTAAAGCTTCATCCCTCATCATGAGGTCATCCTGGGCATATATAGAAACAGCATTAAAGAGAAGTTGTTGCCGACTGAGAAGTATTGTTTGGCACCAGAATCATTTCTAGGTTGAGACTAGTTAAAGATTTAGCAGCTTCAGTTCCAAATTTAGCAAAGCAAAAAATGGCTGCCTAAAAGAGGAATTATTGCCTTACCACCCTCGTTATCAAATATTACAACAATCATGGTTCGCATTTTAAGCAGCTTTTGTTATCCTAGATTTTTAAGTTGGCAAGATCTTCAGATTTGCTGTCAGCAGCTTTAATTAGCCTTGGAACCTTTTAGTGGCTTTCTTCCTTAAGGCCACAAAGCTGAGCTGCCATTTATGGTCATTGCGAAGGTACCCATCCATGCATATTGCCTGCTTTACACTTTTCTTCTCTATATGCACTGTTCAGAGGGTTTGTATCCCAAAGCAGTACATCACCTTCAAATCAGGAACCCCAAACCTCTGACACAGCTTCACCCCATTTCTGTCAGGAGGAAGCACAGCTGCAGTAGCGAAGAGATGAACCCACAAGAACAATCTAAGAGGGCTGTTGTGGGCATCAGCGGCTGGCGTTCCCCGTTGTTTGTATGCATGTGATGCACCACCTCACTATCCTTGGCTCAATGGTGTACAATTACTCACTTTTATTTAATTCATAGTTCTTGCTGAATGTACGTCCACTGTAGGCCTTTCCTTTTCCACTCAGGATCTGGTGAATCCTTTGTCACAGCGACAGCCATGGTTGACTGATTAACTGTTGAACTGGATTCTCTGCTGGTACACTGGTACTGCAGGTTAAATCTCACCATATTCATTAGTGAGTTACTACCATTATGTTTATTTTGAAACTACGGACCTACTGTCCTTGCACACACCTTTGTTGTTTACGCCATAATTTGTTTTACATGATATTTTGATCATGTTCTTTTGATGTACTTGTTAAAAGCCCTGTGCAGTGCCTGACCGAATTGCTGTCAAGAGCCAAGGGTCCTCCACTGGCAGCCAGAATAATACAGGGCAAGATAGGCATAGGAGAGCCAAATTGAAGTAGCTATACCTACTTTATTGATCAGATCTTTGTATACACTAGTTATTAAACAGTATAACAAAAAAGGAATGCAGTGGTGTTGGGCTTGATTGTACCCTTAAGTCCCAGGTATTTATTTCCTATGCCTCTTAATACTTATTGTATTGAAAGGTAAAACTTATGAAAAGGCTTTGGATCTCCCACGACTATCACATAACACCTGGGTGCCCCTATTTAATCAGTGCGAGTGTACTGAACTCTTTCTATAGTCTTCATTTGTGTGTCTTGTTTATACCGTCAAAGAAGGATGTTCTTCTGTGATCTACTGCCACTATGGCTTTCACTGTTCCTCTTTACCCTCTTATGCACCTCTTTATAAGCATTGGGCAGCCCTCAATAACTCCATCATCAACAAATTTGCATTTACTGTGCTCCTTAGGGCTCCCCAACACCACTTCAATACTTGTTGTAGTCTGTGGTCCATCCTGTGGGTGCCTGGGTCATGGCATGTTGTAATCAGAGTTTTACTTGGGTTGACACAGCTGTTGGTTGTTCACTGCCATGTCCAGAGCATCTCATTCCTTCTCCTGGTCTCTTTTTCGTTTGGTCTGACCTTCTTCCTAATCATAGATCTTGCTGTTGGAGTCTTGAACCTCCTTCATTCATGTGGGTTTGTGCTTCTCATTTCCTCTCGCTAGCGTATCAGGGTCCTACTTTGTGTATTTCCTTTCCTCCTGAATCTGCCTCTTAAAATACTTCTGGATTTCATAGGAAGTGATTCAGTCAGAGTGGATGCTTGCCTTCTGGCTTTCTGTGTCTGACATCCCAGCTTATTCAAACCAGCCTTCCCACTAATTCCATGGTCAATTGATGCCACTAAGTGGAGATTTAAGCTCTATATATTTGACGGCCCTGGTGGTGGTTGGCCTGCCCTGCCCCACTGCTCCCTACCCTCAAGGTCACCTCCTTAGATCCCTTTCCTCCATCCTCTCCTTAAGTGCCTTTATGTAGGCATGGCTGATCTCTGCTCCTCATGCTACTCTAGGCTGCTGGTCCATAATTAGAAGCAAGAAATGTTACTGCCTCCTACGACATCTGTCGTGTGACCAGTATGTTGCTTTAGAAGGATGAAACTGGTGGAACTGCCACATTGCTAGAGAATAAAGATGGATCAGGGCAAAGCATCAGGTAAGCAGTAATATGCACATTTTCCGGGCCCGTTAACGAGGAGATCAAAGGGCCTGGCGGCCGTGTGTAATAGCAGAGGGTCTACTGCACTGAGGTGAGACAAGCCCAGCTCTTGTAATCTTCCTGTAATACAGGTGTGAAAAGGGCAGAGCTGGCTGCCCCCTATGGGGTCACCCAGGAGAGCAAAGGAGTACTGTATGAGGAGGGTTTATGATAGTGATCCTTCCTGTGCCTGGGGGTGGGGGACCAGAGTCTGTCTTTCCATAGTGCTTTGAAAGTTAATACAATTAAATATGTAATGAAAAATGTGTTGTAAAATGCACCGTTTTGCCCTTCATTTCTCCAAACGTTTCTTAGGGGGAAGAACCACCCCCAAATCCTCCTAGTAGTTGTCAGGCACGCTCCTTACAGGGGCTGGCCTGACAAAATTTGCCAGGGTTGCATTGGGTTCCCAGTGCGGCCCTGCTCACATTTCCTGCTATTTATCACACTCCTATATGAGATCAGACATATGCTTCCTATTGGTGTGAGGAAGAGCGAGGTGACAACTTTGTATTCATTAGTACACTAGTGAGGAATTCTTGTGCACTTACATAGTAATAATAGACGTCAGGTTGTGCTTGACAGCGAGGAAGCAATTACAGTACTTTGTTGCGATTGTAGGTGACATGGTACTTTCATGGGATAAGCTTAAGTGGAGAATCACTATAAAAAAAATCATGGTATGGAGAGAGTAGTTGCAGCACAGCACAGATCTAGGTGCAAAAGAGATAACTGGTGCAAGTCAAGTACTAGTAAAATTCACGGTTAAAACACACATTTAGATGCAAACTAAGATTCCAATTATAAATCTGGCAGCAAAATGAGCTTTAATCAGATTAAAAGGTATACATCTCGGGCTAATATTTTCCCAATTGCTATGTGCAAGGCCAAACTAAATGAATACAACACATGGGAAATTAGATCAACAATATGAGGAGTCGTTTTTAGTAGGCTTGCAACCTTCCTAGTTTTTGGTGTTAACTTGAAATCACCATAATGCCTGCCTTCACTTCAGTGACTAGCATTGGCAAATTCCTTTTCTCGCATAATTTATGGGTGCACTTCTGGCAAGCCTTTCTTGGTCCATCTAATGGCAGTCATTTCAAAGTTGTTTTAAGTGTGTCATTCCCAGTGTTTGTCTTTATTAGTCCTCAGGCGTCCTGCATGTGATTTATTTACTGATGAATGTTGATTATCTCACGCTCTGAAGGATCCAGGTGTTAAGCAATCATATCCAGCTGGGTATCATTCGCTGCCCTTTCATTTCAAGAGTGTGTTTCAATGCTTCATTTTGCCCAATGGGGTTTGGATCTGACATCCATCTGTCTTCTCTCCTACATCTTAATCTGACAACAACTCCCCTGATTTGAAAATTTCAGTATGTCTCAGGTCACTTCATACTTAGGCTTGAGGCCTCTTACCTGAATCACTTAAGCTGTCAAAATCTGACCAGTATGGGTGGTCTCAGGAGAGGAGGGGGTGATGTAAGCATTTGCTTCAGAAAGAGATATGGAATACGAGTAAAGATGCCCTCTGGCCTTGGGGCCTCAATTGCTCATGCTTTCTCAATTGTTAAATAGAACTACAATTTCCTCAGAAAACAGAGTATAACCATGTTAGTGGAAAGGCTACTCAAAGGTTTATATTTGAGTTCCAAGGTAGAAATTATGGTAAAAAAGAAAACAATCTTAATTTTGAATGAACAATCCTCAAACAGCTCTGACACTGCTGTAATTCCTTGCTCACTTACCTATGCAGGGAAGGGGTGTGCTATTCTATACATACAATTGACAGTATAAGAGTGGCTATCAGTAAAGATTCGTTTACAAACACTTTGCCAAACCCTTTTCCATTATAGTCAGTCTATTTGGCCATTTTCATTTTCTGTACTGGACTTGCCCCCCATACTTAAACCTATAACATAGTGTAGATCAGGTTTGTTACTAGGCTCCATCTCCACTCCAGGACTGCTTGCTACAGCTTAGTTGTACATTTTTAATTCTTCTCATATCACAGAGTCGGTACCCCGTCCTTTTAAACCGGGTACGGTCAGGCAACCTTACCTCAGTCCATTACATTTTGCACACAACGCTGCTTTTGGCTGCAGCAAAAAATGCTTGATACCCACATGACCGAACAGCTGTGCTGCTTCTTAGAACGACATGGAACGCTGAACAACCACCAGCCTGGCTTCTAGCCACATCGCAGCACCAAGTTAAAGGTGCTAGTGGTGATGTTGGGCACATGAATGACTCAGAGTACGAGTGACTGCAAGAGCGGTTGAGTGAGCATGAATGAGCAAGAATGAGTATGAGGGAGTGTTACAGAGCGTGAGTGAAAATACATGAGAGTGAGCAACAGTGAAAAAGTGCAATTGTGAGGGAGAATGAGTGAGTCAAAGAGAGTAAAAATAAATGAGAATGAGTCAGAGTGGTTATAAGTGAGTGTGAGTAAGTGAGAAAGTATTACTGAGAGAGCATAATGGTAAATGTGAATGTATGTGAATGAGTGAGTCAGAGTGAGAGCAATAAGTGTGAGTGTAAAAACATGAGTGAGTAATAATGAATCTGCGTGCAAAAGAGCAAGAATGACTGTGAGAGAGTAAGAGTGAATTCAGGTGAGTGAGTCAGAATGAATGAGCACAAGTGAGTGCAAATAAATGAGAGTGAATGAGAATGTGTTTGAGTGATTGTGAGTGTGAATAAATGTGGTGTTGTTCATTCAAGTCTTTCATACTGGAGGCCATACTTGATTTATACAGGCACCCACGGCAAAATACTGGACGTGGCATACTGGAGTAAATTCTTAGCATGACAGGCACATACTGGAAGTAATTCTTGGCATAATGATCACCCACAGTAAAATACTGGTACTGGCATACTAGAGGTGATTCTTGTCAGAAGGCAGGACAGTTGTGGCATATTGAAGGGGGCAACCATGGCGCCTTAACTCACAAGAGGTCGCTTTTGATATAAGGGTGACTCATGGCATATGGATGACATTAGTGGCAACATTCTGGCATGGACATTCTGTATTGAATTCTTGGCAGAAGAGGCACCCATGGCATATGAGGGGCGCCCATCATGAGATGCTGGCTTTGGCACAATGGAGGTATTTTTTGACATATGGGTACCCTGAATATATTTTGAAATAATGGCATCAATTCCTGGGGAGTCCCAGGTTTCATTGGCTTGGTTTGCCATAAAACTATTGAATATATATTGAGTGCATTTTGAGAGCCTGTTGCTTTTTGGCAAATTAAAGTGAACATTCTGCTTTGAAATACACTATATGGCGCCATTTATCAAATTTTTCTTGGAGGGATACCTCCACTGGCCACTCAAAAAAGGGGCGCAGCTTACTATTTATCCACTACTTTCAAAGATGATGTCAGTACCCTAGCATAGGTGGTACTTAAAAAAGAGATGTATCTGTGTTGTGTTGATACATGGATCATGCTTTTATTATGGAACTTCAGCAAAATCAATAGTTGTGATGCCATCTGGGTTAAGGGTATGTCACATCACTTTCTAGTAAGATTCATTTTCATAGGTTATGCTGTCATTATGGCCAATGGGTTTGTTTCCTCACTACCAGTACCCTTCACATTTTGGTAAATTGACATAGATTGATGTATGATCTTTACCAGGCAGCTGATAAAGATGTACCTAGTGCCCTAAACATTTGTAATCCATTGGCAGCTTTTGATACAATTGACCATGAGTTACTTTTACATTAACTTCATGTTACATAACTAACAAAGTTCTTTATTGGTCCACTTGTTTTCTAAGCAGCAGATCACAACAGTTGATCCTGGGCCAATAACAGTCTGGGGTTGCTCGTGTTCCCTCCTGAAGGGGACCTGCCCAGGCAGTTTGGACTGGAATGTTCCTATTGTAGCAGGGCTACACTAATTTGCAGAAGGGGGGTCTTTGTAGAATGGCAGAGTGGGCAAAAGAATGGTATGGAATGCGCCCGAGTGATTGACAGTGACTTGGAGTAATTCATGCATTCTTTCATCACCTTGTGTTTTTACTACAAGGTCAACAGCAGGTCTTTAGGAACTAGTGGACCAATAACACATATCCAGCCTCCACATCCCAAGCAAAATACAGGATGGAGAGGTGGTGTGACACCACAAGAGAAACCCTGAATTAAGAATACGTACTTCATGATGTCCGTCGTTGCTGAATGAACCTTCAATAGAGGCTAACACCATGTCATCTTTCAAACAGGGCACATGCAGTGCTTAATTTGAACAGGAGCTTTCAGGTGCTCAGCACCTGTACTTCTTTCACAGGGCCGGGGCTACAATGTCTGACCCTGCAGGTGGTGGTCTCAATATTAATTGTTTAAATTCAAAATAAAAAAAATACCATACATTGCATGGTTTCTGGCTGGTAAATGTTCATAGACAGGCCAGCATACGTCTGTCCAGGAAGGCATGATTGTGTATCACCAAGTTAGTGATGACGTCATCTCGCCGATCACAAATCCAAGAAGTCATCGGCAAACTATGTCTTGCATTCTATTCCCAGAGTCTGCTGCACCATGCCACTGCCTGAGCCTAAGCCTCCCATTGGATAATTGTAGTTGGGGGCTGGCTCAAGACGGAGTTGAGGCAAGAAAGCTGCGAGAGCGCATTTGGAACTTGGGAGTGAGGGCTCTTGAGGAAGAATAAACTAAAGTAAGTGTGGACTTTCCACTTGCTGTGTAGCCAGAGTAGCATATCCTGCAGCCCTGCATTGCTGCTATCCTCAACGTGCTTGATGCGGCTGTGGCCCAACACAACTTTTGTGTGTCATGGCGTCACCTGTAGAATCTGTGCGCTGCACCCCAACATTGTAATTGCTGAGCCTGCATGAGTCCAGTAGGCACCACAGCCATACTTACCAGCATTGGCAGCATTACGGCTGGGGACAATGCCTGTGCTGTACCAGGCAGGGTCACAGCAAGCTGAGCAGTGGATGCCAATGTCTTCGCCTTCCCTGGACCTACTTATTACAGGCAACACTAGTAGTGACATCACCTGCTGTGCTCGAGCAGCTACGTGTTCTGCAAATAACTCAGTTATACTGCACTGATTAATATATCCCAAAAAAGAATTTTCATTTGGTGTACATTTTGTTTTTGCACTCGGTGTATGTAAGAAAGTAAAACACATGTCATCTTCCTCTTCTTTAGGAAAGACAACAGGAAAACGCAGAGTTAAAAAAGCAGGGACATTTACAGGCTGACGACAGGGGTCACAGGCAGCAGCAGTATTATAGATGAGAGAGAGGAGAAAGAAACAACGGGAGAGGAGAGAGATAAGACGGAGCTAAGTAGAAGAAAAGGAGAGCAAATCAGATACAAAGAGAAACAGCCATGATGTGAAGAAGAGAGCATTAAGAAGAGAGAAGATAGATTGAAAGGATGTAGAGGACAGCACAGATGAAACAAAGCATACAAATGGTAAAACGGAGACACAGCTAATCACTGCTAGAAGAGTGATCATAAAAAGCCAAGATCGAGGGGAGAGAGAGCAGAGCATGGATAAAAGTGAAAAGGAAAAAAGGCAGGGGTAGAATGAATAGAGGGCAAATAAGAAATGCATGGAATAAGGTAACACACCAGGTGTGACAAAGATGATAGAAAACAATTAGAGAGGTTAAAAGATAGACTCTTAGAGTGAAGACGTAGGGGACAGACAACAGATCAAGGTTAGATGACAGAGACTGAGTCAGTGAGAGTGTTGAAAGTGGGGCTCACCGGAGGAAGATGTGAGCTGTGGCCTCCTTGGCAACATTTTCAGCACCTGCACTTCTATTTTTTTTACAAATTAAGCACTGGGCACATGTAGCATTCAAAGACACTTGAAAGGGAGAGAGAAGCTAGGGTTACCCGAGATAGTGTCCTCCCATTGGTAAGATAAACAATCAGAACATATCTGGATTACTAGCAGAACCAAAGGAGAGTATCCTAGTGTGGGGTGTCTGTGGTTCAAAATGTGAGTCTATTGAGATTCCTTTAAGCACTTCCTGTCACCACAGCCTGTATGCCTCACCCTAACAACCAGTTGGGTGGACGTGACAACCCAATCATGAAGCACGTTGCCTAGTTTGGTGGGTGAGCATTAGAAGTTGGGTTGTTAGTTGACAGGGATATGAGCCCTGATCAAGCAGCAACCACAATCATTGTCAGGGTAATGCACAAGCAAACACAAAATTAACTTGTCCTCCTCCTCTGGTAGCTTGGCACAGAGCAGTCAAGCTTAACTTGAAGGCACTGTGTAAAGTATTTGTCCAGCACTTCAAATAGTAACACAGCTAAAATACCACACAAAAAGATCTCACACCAGGTTTAGAAAAGCAAAGCTTAGTTTAATAAATACAGCATGACTAATCAGTAAACCAGAGACATTGAATTTTAAGTATTTAAGTGGAAAATTGCACCACAAAGTGCTATTGGGGATATCTGGTCGTGCCATACTGGGACCACGATGGAGCACGGGCCAACTGAATGGACCCAATTAGGCCAGCAAAAAAAGTACCTTAAATCCTGGTTGTAGAGCATTGTGTAGATCCGGGTCGAAAAGAGCAGCCAAGGAGATGCATCAGTTCGGAGATGTGGTGAGGTTGCAGTGCAAAGTTGTTAGAAATTGGATTCCTGGTTGGCTGAGGTATGCATCCAGGCCAGGCAGGAGCTGCCACTCTAGTCAGAGCAAGCTAGATAGACACTAAAAGATAACCTGTGCTCACCCTCTGGTGGCTTGGCACAGAGCAGTCAGGCTTATCTAAAGAGGCAATGTGTAACATTTGTGCAACACATATACACAGTAACACAATGAATACACACAACAAAAGACTCAACATTGGTTTGGCAAAATAGGAAATATTTATCTGAGTAAAACATAAGCAAAAATCCAATCAGTAGAATGGAAATTTTAAAGATTAAATGCGAAAACAGTGTTCAGAAGTCAACTGCCCTAAAAGTTTACTTGAGGTCGCATTAGACCAGGGTAAATAAATCCAATCTTCAGGCCGACCATGATGGAGGGCAGGCCAGCTACAGGATCCATGCAGGGCCCGCTGAGAAAGTACCTTGGATGGAGCAAAGGTTTGATACTAAGGGCACAATGTGTTCATCTATTCTACGCAGTTGGGTTGCTGCGTCATCGCTGAGCCATGCAGAGCATCATTGTAGAGCCACGCAGGCTGTAGAACCGTTGTCATTGAACAGTGTCTCAGTCGGCGTCAATGGGCAATGCGTTGGTTTCGATTGGCGCAAAGGTGATGATGTGTTGGGTTTGTAGAAAAGCATCTGTAGAACCCACTTCTGAGACTCAGCACTGAAGAGGGCACCTCAGGCAAGGGTAGGACTCACAGATGGCAAAGTTCAGCAGCACCAGCAGAATTGCATAAAGTTTTTGGTGTCCCTGAGACTCAGAAAGTAGGAGGTAAGCCAGCAAGCCCTTGGAGATAACTTGGAGGGAAGGAAGATTCCAGTTCTTGTTTAGCAGGGTCAGAAAGACAGGGTAGTCCAGTTGAGTCTTTAAGCAGCCGAGCAGTCCTTCTGACAGAGGTTCATTTCTAGTTCCAGAAGTGTCTGATTTTAGGGGGTCAGCGACCCAGTACTTTTACCCAAAAGTGTCTTTGATGTAGGGGGTGACTTCAAAACAGCTCTATGAAGTGCACAAGGATCTCATTCAACCCATTCCTGTCTGCCAGGCTATCAGTGGGGGGTAAATCTGCGCTTTGTGTGCGGACAGGACACCACCTATTGAAGCGTGTCAGCTCCTCCCATTCCTCCCTGCCCAGCAACACCCATCAAAATGCAAATGAATGCAGATAAGTGCTCAGAATGCAGATGACCCTCACCTTCCTTTGTTTATGGCTGTCTAGAGGGAATGCACAAAGTGTAGTTTTCGCCCACCCAATCGTGTATTGGAGACAAGCTTTCAGGCAGATAGAGCAGTAAGTGCAGAGAAATGTCTACTTTCTAAAAATGGCATTTCTAAAACAATAATGTTAAATCCAACTTCCCCAGCATGGAGGATTTATCATAACCATTCCAAAGATATGAAACGTGAAAAATCTACTACTCTCTGATCAGGAATTATACCTAAAAAGTGTATCAAGAAATCCCAATGTTGGTGTATGAAAGGGGGAGGCTTCAAAGTTTAAAAAACTAAATAGGCTGTTTGTAACTACGAAGACATGCAAAACATAAAGGTACATGTCCTACTTTTTATTTACATAGCACCCTGCCCTTAGGGGCACTTAGGGCCTACCTTAGGGGTGACTTACATATAATAAAAGAGTTAAAGGTTTGGCAAGTAGTTTTGTAGTGTAGTTCCTATATTCCGAATAGGCTCTGCACATTGGAATAATATATACTATAGTTTAGACGTAGGACTGAGGGTGGACTAGGTCTCTTTCGAATATATTAAACTTAATTGTGAGTGCCAGCTAGCTCAGAGGTCACTAGAAAATTTCTCGAACTCACAAGAAGGGATTAGTTTCTGACAACCGCATAAACATTACAACTTTGTTTCCCAAGAATAAGAAATCAATCTCTAGAGCCGCGGAAACAAAAGATAACTATTTTACTCAGTCAATCGTGCATTCTTCGTTTCACCAGAGGTGCTGAGAAAATAGAGAGACGGGGGTTTTCAATAAAAAGTATTTATTGAACAGTCTTCTTTCTCAAGCATAAGAAATGTACTGCTACAATCGTAATACTGGTTATGAAGTACAAAGCATATAATATGACGAGTATTATAAAATAGTACTGTAAGACCATGATATGGTTTCTAAGCCATAAAATGCCTAAAACATATAAAATATATACAGTGATAAAATAATGACTAAAAGTACTCAACTGGTGCTTCTAAAATACGCCTACCCCGGTGTACCTAACCTAAGTCTAGTACGAGGGAAGAAGTAAGGGAGGTGTAGCTTAAGTTTAGTATTCTTTGCCAAGAATCTATTCTAAGAATTCTGTAAGGGTCTAATCAGCTCCGTACCTTGGTTTAGAATGAAGGAGGTCTTGTATCTCTCTCTCAGAACTCGATTTCCCAGCAACCCGCAAGGGTAGCCTGGAAACACTGGAGCTGGATTTCTCAGCAGGAGAAAAGACAGAGTCTCTCAGTGCGTCTGCTGGAGGGTCGGCTTCCTTCGGCACTTGCCAGAAGATCTTCGGTGCAGTGGCTGAATATCTTCTGGAAAAATTTGATGTTGAATGATATGGAAAAGAAAAAAATAATAATCATCATACAACATTAAAAGAATGGAGTTACTATAAAGGAAGCTTGCATTGGATTTGAATTGTTCATGGACTCAATAATTGCTTGTTAATAATGTGGTGATTTGAACGCTCCTTCCCCTTGATGGTTTATATTGTTGTGCACAGTGGCTTTAATGGTGGGCCATAGGGAGTTGAGCGTAGGAAGGTTATAAGCATTGGAATAATTTAATAACTCACAGTGCGCACTAGTTGTCCCTCCATCGTTAGCAGTAGTATAAAGTTATCAAAAATATTCAGGTTTGCTAGGTCAATTCTGAGTGGAAAAATGTGATGTGTCCATGCTGCATTTTGGCCATTTCCCTTCGCACTAGGCCTACCCACAAAAGTGAGGTAGCAATTTTTATTGAGAGACTTTGTGGAATGCTAGGTGGAAGGATGTTTGCAGCTCCTGCCAGATTACAGACGTGAGGATAATTTGTTTTTTTGTCAGTTTGAAGTTTGCAAGGACTTCTGGGTAAAGAAATATGATGACAGGCACTCAAGTCACCCCACACCTAGAATTTCCCTAGTTTTCTAGTTTTCAAAAATGTAGAGGTTTGCTAGAACGTCCTAGATACCACCTGAACTATGGTCCAAAATCTACAGCTACCTACATTGGGAAAAAAGTGAATTTTGAATGGAAGCATGTGATTATTCCATGTTTCATTTTGGCCTGTGTCTTGTCTTAGGCACTAGACCAACCCTCCCAAATGAGATCCATTTGTATCGAAACATGTGTGGGAACATAGAATGGCAGAACATTTATTACTGTTAGAGAAGGAATTTAATATGAAGAAGTTGAGCTACCGCAGACATAAGTAGAGAGTGTAACAGATTTCTACATGTTGAAAGAGTAGTGTAGGTCTAAAATCCAAAATGATGTGAGATAGGTGAAGAGTTCATTTGAAAATAGAGTGCATGATAAGAAAGGTCTTAGTTAAAGCAATACCAGTATTTGCAAGCCGAAAGGAATTTATGGTTGCACCCAGTAAGCAAGTATTCTGTTTTCTCAGTGATTGAAAAGGTGACTTGAAGAATAAAGGCAAGAGGTAGAACAATAAAACACACATGCACACACGTGCAAACGAAAGAAGCAAATAAATGGTTTGTTAAGCATTGTTAGACTTACAATATGGAATGTGAAAAGGTCAGGAGAAACGACTATCGTATTATTTGCCCTTTTTTGTAAGACACATTGTTTGTGTGACGATTTAAGTGGCAGCCTGTGAGCAGCCCTTTGAGACCAGATGTTTACCTGTATGGAGATAGCTACTGTCCCTGCCACAACAGTAAATATTCTTTTGCCTTTCCAGAAGGAGTCATGTCATTTTTTTATTGCTGTTTGCTCACAACATTACCTTTTGGACTTTGGTGCATTCAAGCATTCCAAATATAAGTGAGTGTGTAACAAAGAAGACATTTTGAAAAATGCCCTCTGAATCACATGCTGGTATGGATACCCACTAATTCAGAGATGTACACATTATCACTGCTCCTAAACTCTATACCTTATGCCCATTTCAGAAGTATATGGGTTTCCTTGATCCCCATTTTTCACTCTACATATTTCACCATATGAATTGTTTTTTACTCAGTACAAAATGAAAAACCATTATATGATGCATGCAGCTCAATTGTTGGCTCTGGGTACCTCGGGTTTATAGAGAACCTACAACCCCATTATATCCCAGCAACTTGCAGCATCTAGCAGTCATAATGGTATATTGCTTTTGTAAATAGCCATCGGGACAAGAAGTTGCAGGTGAAAACATATCACACATGAATCAATTTCAAAATGATGCATTATCTGCAGAGCATCAATAGTCAAAAATCGTAAAACCTGCAGAAGTTAAACCCAAACATACATCTCTCATCACAAAAACATTTGAGAAATGCTAGGTAACTCAATGAAGTTAAGATCCATTGTAACAAGCCGTGGCAAAGCCAATAGGTATTATCTTTTAATTGCAATACTTGACAAATTGACTTTGCCAATAAGTTTTTGCCAACATGAAACAGCATTGGGCTAAAATAAAAACAAAAACAAAAAAGGCATGCATGAATATGAGTCATGGTACTATGGCAGTCCCACCATCACCAGGCATGTGTGGTTCATGCACGCTCGCGCATGGAGCATGGCATGGTGGTCATGCTGTGTTTTGATTTAATTTACAATTCCATGGTCCTGGATACCTATACAGGAGAAGTAAATCCCAAAAATTTTAAAAGGGTGCCAAAGAAATAGATCAGTTGTAGGTTGGAAGGGGAAGCAACACATAGATTTCAGAGTCAGGGATTTCAGTGGAGAAGCAGCACATGAGAGAGCAGATAGCACAACTCGCATGGAGTGCTGCAGGGAAGAAACAAGTAATGTAAGCAGTTGAAGAATACAAGTCATCAAATCAAAAGTATGGTGAAGGAGTTGTGCTCCAATTAAGGGTTAAACACAAGAAGTAAAGTCATACAATAGTTAAGAAGCAAGCAAGTTTGGTGAAAAAGCCAACCAACTCTAAGCAGTGGGCTGACCATAAGGCCTCTGTAATTATTGGTATTGTCCAAAATATTTCTTTGACTTCATACAATTAAAAGATGTCTGTAGACAAGAACTAAAAATACTGAAGAGAAAGAAGCAAAGTACCAGGGACTAAAGTCTGAAATATATTGAAGGCTTAACCGAGAACTGTGAACAAATTTAGTTTGTTTAAGAATGCCCCCAAGGCTCATCTAGTGAAGGCGGCATTCATACTCTCTCCCAACTCTCCCCACCCAGCAGGAGGGCACAGCAATTTACAGAGACTATAATCCATATAAACTGCACTAGACAAAACAAGGCAGATTAATCTCCACAAAGATGAGCACGTTCAAGGGTTTTGCACGTACAGGCTCTCAGGAGATACGAAGTGCTGAAAGGTAGAGCTGGGGTGGTAAAAAATAAATTAAGTTAATGCACATTTGAGCCATGGGCTGTGCTATGGTAGGGAGGAACAAGAGCCTCTCTTTCTTGAAGATGAAAATCCTCTGTGTATTTTTCACGTTGTTAATTTTTTATTTGTCAGAATACTGACACCAAGTCTGTTTCCATCGGACCATTAACCTCTTGGCTGCTAGGCGTTTTCCCGCTGTGTGCTGGAAAATGCCATTTTAGTGGCACCATGACGAGCTCAGCTCGTCATCAGCACACGACACCCGTGGGTGATGACGAGCTGAGCTCGTCATCAGCATCGAAAGGGTTAAAGAATACTGGGGCATATTATCAAGAAACGGCGTTAACATTATCGCCGCTTTAGCGGCAGAAAACTGCAGCTAAAGAGGCGATAATGGGCTTGATAATACGCCCTTGTGAATACCCATAGAAGCCCATGTTCTGGTTTCAACCTGGGCTTCTATAGGAATTCTCTATGGCGTATTATCAACAGCCGCAGCCCGTAGAGGGAGTTCCGTGGGGCTGGCAGGCGGGGCGGGCGGGGAGGGGCAGGATGGGGGGGTAAACGCCGGAATATGGATGATTGCAGGTAAGTAAACAATTACATTTAAAAAACGGATTTAGTTGCGCGCCCTGCATCGTATTTTGCGATGCAGGGCGCACAACGAAATTCGTTTTATTAATTTAAATGTGTACTTACCTGCAATCATCCATATTCCGGTGTTTACCACCCCCCACCCTGCCCCTCCCCCGCCCCACCTGCTTGCCCCACGGAACTCCCTCCACGGGCCGCGGCTGATTATCAAGTCCATTATCGCCGCTTTAGCTGCAGTTTTCTGCCGCTAAAGCGGCGAAAATGTTAACGCCGTGCTTGATAATATGCCCCACTATTTTTTAGGCTTACTCATAATTTATAAAAGTCGAGGCAGCTGCAAAGTTTTTCATGAATTCCTATTTGCACATGTGATGCTACAGCACAGGGCTGTATCTGTGAAATAGAATTATTTTTGCTTCACAGATGCACATGTTCTACAGTGCTAACAAACACATGAACTAACGGCACAGTGCTAAAGATGAGGTGGAAATCAGTTGCTTTTTTTAATGTTAACTTATTTGCGAGCCAGAAAACTAAAATGTGTACATTTATAATTACATTTTAATTCACATAAAATAATCTAGCATTACGCAGCTCAGGTGCAGCTATGACTGCTTGAATGGTACACTTTTCCAGCCCCACAGTGTTGCTGAGTTTGCCTCAAAGCCTTATCTCCGGTTCAACCTTTCCACCAGAGGAAACCTTTCCTTTCCTTTTTCCCTTGACCCAGACTGCGACAAAACTACAATTGCTCACCAGTTCCAGTATTACAATTTTACAGGAACTTCCCACAGTTAGTCAATCAGCCAAAGTAACGTTTATTTAGACCACTGGTCTTTACACAGCATAAAAACATGACATTTGTGTAAGTAGTCTAAAATCATCACAGTATTAACAACTGGTACCGTTAGGATAAGTATCCTGTAAGAAAATAAAGAGAATAGCACAAATGTTCATACATTAAATTACATAATTACACAGTTACTTGATATATACATTATGGTCACACCCGTATATAAAATAACTAAGTACTCCCACCTGGACAACTCCTTCCCTAGGGATCTTAGTTCACTGTAAGCGGCTTCGGCTTGTAATGTATGCAGACATATTTTCACCTTCAGGCTCCCACCTACGGAATACAGTTTCTTTCTTGTCTCTTTGGCCCATTTTATATCACTATTCAGTATCTAATTTTTGCACCATTGTGAGACCTTCTGGTCCATTCCAGATTCCAATCTTTTCCAAAACGTTAGCAAGGCCACTTTGAGCCTGTGGATTTCATGATGTCATCCTTAACTCAAATCTAATTGCCTGGATCAATGATGAGCCTGACAGTGACATTAGGGATTTGAGATACTTCCCTTCCTCCAGATCCCATCCGCTTTTACCACTTAGATAGAGCTCTTCCGCTCCATAAAGTAGTTGAGGGGGTATCATCACACTGTAGGCCTTTATCAGCGTTCTATGCGACATATCTCCATAGACCCTATCCAATGTATTCAGCCCATATACTGATGTGAGGGCCTTTGCTTTTAGCGCCTCTAAGTCTGTATGTCACTGTTAGGGTCCTTTCGAACCATATCCCAAGGTATTTGTACTCATTCACGATTTCTAATTTTAAAGGGCCCAAATACCAATTGCATTTAGGATTTTTTTTCCCAAAGCATAGGATTTTGGTCTTATCCAAATATGGTTTAATCCAACTTCCCACAATCGTTCTCGAAGCCTGCAAAATTCCATTAATGAACAGTATGTTGCAACACAAGAGGCAAATTAGGTGTGTTGCTACCTCAAATATGTATGCTTTTTTTGATTATTGTTATGTTGCATTATTGCAAGCTGGTGATAACTCTTTCCTCTATAGCATAAAAGATGCAAACACAATAAGAGCAGTAGGCTATTCTTCTAACACATACTGTGAACTGAACTACCTTCAGGTACAGAGATCTTTACGCATTTTATCAGGTGAGTGAATGAGAATACAAGTGCCTAAGTCCTTTATGGTTGTGCAGTTTACATCACATTGTCAATTTAGTGCATGATAATTGCATTTATATAGCGCTTACAATCCCTGAATGGCATTAAAGAACCTTAAGGTATGTAGCACAATGCTTGAATATTATTTTTTATTGGTAGTGGTCGTCTTCTTTCCAGGAAATTACTTCATGCGTGTTTTCGTTTTTCTATGAGGCATATGGAGTTTACAGAAGTTAGGTGTGATCATTAGTATGAGTTCAAGCAAAGGATTGGTGAGATGTGTAGATAGGCTAAAGGAGGTTTGTTATTATTGGATTGCAGGGATGTGATTTTGAAAAAGGAGAGGTTGTGCTTTATGGGGTGAGCTGTGGGCATTTTGCAGCACTGCAATAATAAAGAGTAAGGATTACAGACATGCATCAGAGTAGGTTGCACCCAGAGTTGGCACTGAAAGCATAGAAGATGGATAAGGAAGTGGTTATTCAGTCGAATGGAGCAGAATGAATGAGCAATATTTGTAAGCCAGATCAATTTCTCATGCGGGGTAGTTTGGAAAATAGCGGGAGGAGACTTTTTGGAATAGCATGCTTTCTGAGGATGGAAAAGCTGTAGGGGAAGGATTGATGGTTGCATCAGTTGGGCAGTTCTATAAGTTGTAGCATCTTTGGTGTTCCTTTTCTCTGTCAATAGTGTTGAAACCCTTTGATAGATAATACAAACAGCAAAGATTATTCTCATTCTTTTTGATATCATACTCAGGCTCTTTCTAATGTGAGCTAACATGTAATGTGGTAAGTGAGGATAGATTGATATTTGGGTTGACATATTTTGAAGGGGTAAATCATCTCAGCAATTTGTAGTGATCATTTCACTATGTACTGTTTTTCACCTGATTGTAGTAAGAGGATTGTGCTGGTTTGATTTTGGATGGCACAGCAGGGGTATCTAATTGTAGCTCAAGAGGCCAGAATTTGCGTGGGCCATTATCTCTGAGAGCAAGATTATTTAGATTCTCTGAAGGATCACGTAGTCGATACCACTGTCTTGATCATTGTTCTTGACTCTCACGGATTCTCAGTGGCTCTAATCTTTGCAGGTAGCGAATGCCATGATTTGGTAGCTAGAATAGAGAAAGGAGTACCCTCAGTGGTTTTATTCCTGTAAAATGAAATTAGTAGACGTGGTGCCAGCCTGGAACACAGGTTCCTTATTTGAATCTATTTGTTGATTCTAGATTGAAGGAATTTTGACTATTTGCCATTGATCACTCTGTAAGTGATACATTATAGCTAGAAAGAACATCTCCTTGTTATTAGGAGCCAGGGGAGAGCCTTTATGACAATAGCGATAGGAATTTGCATTCTTGCATTTAGAAGCAGGCTAGTTGCTGAATTCTGAGTTTTCTTCCACCTTATGATTGTTTGAAGAGTAATTGTGTGGCATAGTCTGTTAATACTATCCAGTTTAGAGAAGTTGAGTGATGTTGTTTCTTGTGTATTTGAAGAAATGCAAGATATACGGACGTGGCTGTGCTGAGGACAATGCTGATGTTGCAAAACACTACTCTGTAGGCCACTGAAGGAGGCAGGGCATCTCTGTTTCAAATAAAGACAGGGATCCAGACTATCACAAGCCTGTTCAATTGGCTAATTGTAGTGGAAACCCCTGCCTCCCTTCCAGTACAGGCAAATAGTGTAATAGAGTGAACCCACTGCAGAACAGGTGCTGCCAATGCCAGTAGGGCTGCATTTGTTTTAATAACTGAACATGCTTCGTCACCGAATGGCAGATTTGCATCTGTAGTTGTGTGAATGGGTCAATGTGTGAATGTTAATTAAGTCATTGAGTGGCTGAATGGGTTGAATGATGAGTGCACCAAGAGAAGAAGTGGTGTGTAAATGGATACATAGTGAGTGTCTCTATGGACAAATAGATTATTGAATTTGTGCAAAGATTAAGGAATGGCTGAGTGTATGAATGTGTGAATAGGTGAGTGAGCGCAAGGGTGGATAGATAAATGGTGAATGAGTGAGTGTCAGGATGGTTAGTATTGAGTTACATGGTATTAGAGTATGTGGATGGATTATTGGGTAAACAATTGGATAGGAGTGTGGATAGACGTTTGACTAACTAAATAAGTGAATGGGTAAATTAGTGAGTGCGAAATGTTGTCCTGCATTGTTGAAGCATTTCACACTCATATTCATCAACCTTACTTACTGGACTGCAGCAAGGGCACTGACATCTATTCTATTATATGTCTTTTTCTCCATGGAGCATACTTCACAGAGACCTCATTTATTACACAGTAACCCACACCCTAGTCACATCTTGCCCACAATCTGATATGCTGCTGCCTGGCAACAAGCAGTTCATAGTGGGTGTGAATTTACTGCTATTGTCAGCTGAACAAATGCCCCACACTTAGTCACATGGTACAAGGTTCTTATCTGAATTCCATTTTTAACCTTAGTCCCATGGTGCTTGGGCTGAGGAGTGCTCATCAGCTTGAGATAGAGCCACCTTCCTGAGTCTCAGCCTACTTTCCGTGCCCAGCTGAGTTTGCTGTCTACACAAAATCACCAATAGATCCTCTTCCTGCAAGCCTTGGCTGCCAGCAAACAGGTTTGGCTAACAGGAAATAAGCTTTGCGAACGCTCTAAACAAGCAATTCTGCGTGTTCGCAGAACATTTGCGTGCTCGTGAAGATTTTTTACCGTTTCGCTGAGCTTTGCGTAGCACGACTACGCAAATTCCGCCCACCCCTAGAAATGGTTTTTAGTATTTACATTTGTTGATAGAGAAAGCTCTAAATCCGCCTTCAAGAGGAAAATGGATCTGCTATTCTGGAAAGGTAGAAAATCCAAAGGGGTGGGAACCAGCCACTTTAGATACTCTTCTCTTTAAATTGCTTTGTAATTTCATTTTATAGTGCTTCCTACCACTAGCAAGGCATGCTTTGCAAACATAAACAGATACAAATCCTCATGCCACTTCATGAGCAGATTTATGTATTCAATGCACCTGCGAAGTACCCGGTTCAGAAGAATACTACATATGCCATGAATGGCATTAGCACAGTTATTGGCTGATGAATGTTGGTTAATCTAAATGTGAATGATGTTTATTACAACTGATGAGCAACAGTTGCCTAAAGTTAAACTCTGAGAAGACAGAGGTACTCATCCTCGGACCATCCCCCACTGCCTGGGACAATACTTGGTGGCCCTCCGCCCTCGGGAACCCACCCCCCTGAAGGCCACGCGCAGAGCATTGGCATCATTCTAGACTCCTCCCTCACCATGACTCACCAGATCAACGGCATCGCCTCCACTACTTCAACTCCCTCCGCATCCTCCGCAAGGCAGTGGACCCCCCCCAAAGTCAGAAAGACGGTCACCCATGCACTCATAAACAGCAGACTGGACTACAGGAACACCCTCTACACTGGAGTCAACAAATCCCTGCTAGACAAACTCCAGACAATCCAGAACACTGTAGCCAGATGCGTCCTCGGAAACCCCACAACATTGAGCACATGACCCAGCCCCTGCAAGGCCTCCACTGGCTCCCCGTCGAGAAGAGAGTGACTTTCAAGCTACTCAACCTCGCGTACAAATCCCTCCACAACATCGGACCCAAATACCTCAATGAAAGAGTTTCTCTCTACGTACCCAAAAGAAATCTCTGCTCAGCCGACCTCGCCCTAGCAGAGACGCTGCGCATCCACATAACCAGAGCAGGTGAAAGAGCACCTTCCTACGTCGCGGTCAAGTCCTGGAATGAGCTACCAGTCAACATCAGATGCTCCCCCACCCACCTTCAGGAAGAGCCTCATGACCTGGCTTTTCAGATGATTCGGAGCTGGACCCCCGCGCCTTCAGACCCTCACCCGCCTTGAAAGCCTGTGATTGATTGATTGATTCATTGATGGTTGGGTGTGGCTGAATTTATGTGTTTTTTCCCTGTTTATGAATCACATGAGTAGTTAAAGCTGTTTATAGCAAGACTTAAAAAGTCACAACAAATCGCTAAAACGTCTGCTCTAAACGTGGAATCTGCTTGTAAACGTAGATCAATGAAATACTAAGGAACACAGGAATCTAAATGGAGGGAGACTGAGAAAAAAACACGGAATAAGAATGAAAAATATACTATTGTATGAAAGTGAGCGGGTTTTATTTTTATGTATATAGCACTCATCGCAGTTTGCTACTGAGTTGGATTATTGGGTGAAGAATCAAATTACACATTTATTTTGTAATTTGTTATACAAAGGCTAATAAAAATAATTATTTGGACTGCTAAAAGCTAGGCTAGGTGGAGGGAGAGCCATTATTTCAATGTAAAACTTTGCTATTAACAAGAGGAGAGTAACACATATAGCTCGTATAAGAATGCCTTTGTTTTTAAACACAAAGGGGCATATTACCAAGGGCCTCATCGCCGCTTTAGCTGCACTTTTTGCTGCTAAAGCGGCAATTTTTTTATCGCCCTATCAGCAAGCTGTCGCTAACAGCAGTTAGCGACAGCTTTCTGACAAAGCGACCGGTTTGGGTGCCGCTTTGCATGTCAGCGATATTTATCACTAGTGGCATGCAAAGTAGGCGTTCTCAACCAACAGACCTGAGAAACAGCCGCTAACAGGCCTAACGCCTATTAGCAAGGAGGCCCTGGCCCCGGTTAGCAAAGTAAAAAGTTGCGCTAACCGGGGTCATCGCCAGTTTCCTAACGCCTGCTATTTTCATGACTTAGCAATACCTAACATGGGGGGGTTGATTATGCTGATGCTGATACAATCACAGGGTTGTATCAGCAAGGTTTTCCCCCTTCCCCAAGCAACATCGCTGGTTTTGTCGCGATGTTGGCCCTTCCTTCCCGCTATCGCTGGAATATATATCACCATAGCGCTAATTGTTGCTAAAACAGCGTTAGCGTGGCGATATATTCTAGCGATAGCTGGCGATGGAAATATTCGCGCTAAGCACGCTCTGCGATATTTTTAGCAGTTTCTTGCTAATATGGCCCGAAATGTCTCTGCATTGAATCTTGATTTTTAAGGAGTTCCATATAATTTTAATAATGGTTTGACTACCAATATTTCTGATAGAGAAGCAACAAATTAAGAACACATTTATAGTGGATATATAAATTAAAAAAGTGTAAGGGACGTTTGAAGTAGTGACAATCCTTTATGATGTCACCTACTTTTTTGGCCAATGTATGAATCAATTTGAGATAATGGCCTTTTGTCTGCACACCTTAGTAGTCAATTTAAACAATGTATTTTTTTTTCCAACACAGCCTTAAATCTCCTGACAGCGGATATAGGCTATGTTAATCGAGAAACGTAGAATTTTGGTGCGAGATATATCAGAAAAATACACTTTGCAGAAAAAGTTCCCTCCTTATGGCGGAAAACTAATCTCCCTGGCAAAGAGGTATATATTACACAAACTCTGCAAATTTGAAAAGTGCAAAATGTGCGTGCTTTGCACAACTTCATTAGTGAAGTAATTATTATTTCACAGACCCCAACGTACATGGATGTATTGCCTGTCCTTCTTGCCTTGTAGTCAAGGTGCTTGGTAAGGGTAAAGAGTTTTTTTTCTTTAAGGAAGCCAGCAGAGTACTCAGAGGGGCATATTCTCAAGGACTTACCACCGAGTTACCGGCACTTTATGGCAGCCAAAGTGGTGATACATTTATCGCCCTATTCACAAGCTAGTGCTAACAGCCGATATCACCAGTTTTCCTGTGATAGCAGCCGCAAAAAACATCGCCACAGATGACACTGGCAACTAACGCTAATGATATGCAGAGTAGGCGTTCCCGTGCAAAAAGCCGTGACACCACTTCACAACATTCTCAAAGACCAGCCATTTCGGCGATAAGATCCCAAACCATGCGATAAGGCGCAGTAGCAGCAGGGGTTTAACACCTGCTCTTACCTGGTGTTAAGTCGGACGACAACCTGCACCATAAAAGGGAGCCCAGACCAGAGCCACACCTGAGGAACAACAGATGCCATGGAGCTACTGATCATGCAGCTCGAAGCCCCAAGAGGACCACAACACACACCTTCACCACCCCCAGGCCCGCCACCCCCCTTTACCTCCCACTGAGGCAGCGCAAAGACAGATAAAAACAGCGGACCTTCAGAAAACGCACCAGCCACACAGACTTAACACCAGAGGATGTCATTGTCCACTACAGGCTCAAAAGGACAACCATCCTCCGCATCCTGATCATCATTGCCCACAGGCTGATGATACCAACACAGCAGACAACCAACATCCCTCCGCAGACAAAGCTGCTGGCTGTGCTGCACCTGTTGGTCTCTGGTACCTTCAAACCAACAACCGCCAGAGTCGGAGGAGTCTCACAGCCAGCCCTATCAATGTTCCTCACAAATGTCTTGGATTCCATCATCAGCTTGGTACCCTAGCACCTTCACTTCCCCCACACTGCTCAGGAATAGCTGGAGACCAAGAAAGGCTTCTACGACATAGCTGGTTTCCCACACGTGTTGGGGCAATCGACTGCACACAAGTACTCCTCATACCCCCTGCCGCCACTGCACACAATTACCGCAACGGGAAGCACACGCATTCCATTAATGTACAGGCAATAGTTGACCACCTGGGATTCTTCACCAATGTTGTCGCCAACTACCCAGGCAGTGTGCATGATTCCTTCATCTTCCGACAGTCCATCATCAACCAGCCCTTTGAGGCTGGCACCTATGGGAATGCATTGCTCGTTGGTAAGTACCAAATGAACACACTACACACCTCAACTCCACAATCATGCAAAACACAACTCTGGGAATGCACATGTTACAAACTCACATACAACATGCCAAACAACATGCCAACATACCAGACACAACAACATAACTTTACTGTGATAACCCGGGCTAGCCATGTACACAAGCCATCAATGGTATGGCACCTCAGACACACAATAGCAGAATGTGGGGAGAGGTGGGAACCAGGTATGTGCGAAGGAGGCAAGTGACCCATGAATGAAAATGTACACAATGCCAAGTGTGGCGTGGATGTGCTGGCCAGACTGCAGTATGCAGACCACAGACATGTCCATGTCGACATACACTGTTGCTGTTTGAAGTGTACTGAACAATGGACGTGAACCATGTCACCTTAGGTAGTGGGGTAGACCTGGCACATGTAGCTTGGACTGGCATACGACAGTCCAGCGTAGGGGTGTGGTTAATCAACCCGGGGCTCTGGGCGTGGTTAAGTTTTGGCCTTGCCAAGGAAGTAACTAATGCGTATGTATCTGTTGTAGTGTCGGCACCACCCATCCCGCAATGGACAATGTTGCAATGTAGCATGCCCCCGGAGTGCAGGCTCGGCTGAAGGGGTAAATGAGGGAACGCAAGCCCACTCTGGGTGCGGTATCATACTGTTGTGTGTGTCACTATTACCGCAGCATTAGCCGAAGGTCTACCCTCAACCACATCGCAAGTTCAGTCAGTAATGAACTCTACATCTGTGTCCGCCCTATCCTCACCATAAACCTACACACACGTGGCTGCCCACCTTCAATGACCAACATCACAGTGTTGTCGTCAGACTTGTGGACATGCACAGACAGGTATGACAATGGTGTGCCGTAGGAGTGCAAGTGAAGTAACCGTGCTGTGCAAACTAGTAAATAGGCTTGGGGAGGGAGCAGTAGCAGTGAGGCAACGTAATACACATTAATTCCGCTCATTTGCAACAATCAGTACATGTCAAACAGGAATCACTAAGTCACACATATCACACACCAATGAACCAGTGAGCCTGCCAACACATCATGCAGAACCAACTATTTACTCATGTTTCCCTGCACTGTCACAGGTGACCAAGTATATGCACTCTGCCCTTGGATGATGACACCCCTCTGAGCCCCGAACACACAGGCCCAGCGGCAGTACATGGAACGCACATTTGGCGTGTTGAAGTCACGTTTCAGGTCAGGTCATGTTGAGCAGTGTGCGGATCCCCAACTCCTGGCACCGTATCCCGACTGATGACTGTGGCCACCATTTTCTCCATGTCATCCAGCTCCTGGTGTGCTGCTGGACCCCCACCTCTAATCAGCGTTGCTGATTTCATATTGGCATCAAGTTTCTTCTTGGTTTTGCCCTTCACATCATTCCAGCACCTCTGGATCTCTTCCATTGTCCTCCTCAACGCTGCAACTGCATTCACATGGTCCAAGATAGTCTGCCATATTTGTGTCTTTGTTGCCAATGACACGGAGGTGACAAAAAGTTGTTGGTAGGGTTCTATCACCTCAGTAACGATGATCCTGTTTTCCTGCGGACTGAACCGCGTCTTCCTCTTCTCCTTGTACTTCCCCGAACCCGAGGTTCCTTGCTGGTCGTCTGTGGGGCTTGTGTGGTTTGCGTTGTCCTCTGCACTCGGTCCGAGTGCATCCATTGTGCTACGCAGTTTATTTATTTTTGCCTTTTTTTTTGTTCTGCTTTTGTAGTACATTTTCCCGCATGACACGTGGGAATTGCAGGCCTGTCGCTGGTTATCTCAGATTTTTGTATCGCGATTTGGGGCATCGCAACTTTTTTCGAGTTCATGTTTCTCATTTTTTCGAAATCGCATGAATTTTAACGCAGTGATTTGGCGCGTTATCGTGAGACTATTGCATGGTGCCGTCGGGTTGAAAATACAACATTAACACAGTGTTATTTTCCCGCGATAGACTGCGATGGGCAAAGTTGGGTTAAGCTAATTTTGCGATTATTATCACACATTCTTGGGAATATGCCCCAGAGTCTTCTGCGTGTAGTGCTGTGGACTATTTACAAAACGATTAAGTCCTCTGGGACTCTGTCCTTTTGCACTGTGTAGAGCGACAAAGGTCGTGCCACATGCTTCCTGCATCTGTTTCAAATCTTCCAAAATAACATTAACAAAAGAAAACAAACGGCATTATAAAAGTGTGAACTGTTAGATATTCTATAAGCCCGTGGGACAGAGGAGACAGTTAGATGACGGGTGATTTGTGCTGTTCTTGCACGGGGTACACTGCGACCTTCCCTTCACATAGTTTACATTCGCCTCATGATTTACGAAAGACTCACTGCAGACATTCCAAGAAAGGGGAACATTCCTGTTCGGCATATGGTGAGAATCACCAACATCCTGTGGGATGCCTCCATTGAGTAAACTCCTTGGCAGCCAAATGTGTGTCTCCCTCTACTTCTCACTTGTTTATTTTATAAACAATGGTGAGTCAGATGTCAGATTTTCTGTTCCCAATATGCAATTAAATCTAACAAAAAAAATGGACCGACATGAATAATTCTAAGTGTGTCCTCAATGGCAGACATCATTTTGTTGTCCATCTATTCAACACATTCCAGCTGTACATGGCCGCTTCCTAACAAAAATTTGCTTCCAAAAAACCTGATCTGAGCAGATGTGAGCAGCGTGAATGAATTTAGATACTGCACAGAGTTTACTGTCCAAGGATTGCCTGGTGACTCTGCTAGTGAAATAATGCGCTGTTAATGGCTGGAACAGGGAAGTCGTGTGTGTTAACATTCCACTAGCAGATGGGAGGACCTACCTATATTTCCTGTATTTTATTTGTATTGAGTGCAATAATGGCAAGTAACACCATGTTATGAAAAACAAATTACAAGTGAATTCTGAAAGTTAAGACAATATTGCAACCAATAAACACCAATATCACAGCTTAATTTAATAAAACCGACGTATAAGTAAAATGCTAAAATGTAAAATCTTACCCAGTACCGGATTTTGAACCAAATATCTTCAATGCAGTCAAATAAAGTTTGGGATTAGACTGAAGGTTTCTATTATGGTTATTCCTCATTCAACATGCAGCCCAAATATATTTGCCACAGTGTATTGCTGTACTGTATATATAAGAGGTCTGTACACATAACACCAAGGCTTCAGCATAGGAAATCACATTAAAAAGAAACAACAAAGATTTTGATCACTTTGCCCTCCAACAAAGGTAAAGAGGACTTACTGACCCCCTTTCAGAGACCCACGGGGGCAAGCAGGAGTTACTGGACCAAATCCTGGGGTTGAGTCCTTTTACTCCTGATGTCCCCGGGCCCTGTTTACAATGAGTGATGATTCGCTTGGCCAAGTACAACCCCTTCAGCACTTTAATCTCAGTGATAGCACAACTCGAGCACTCCAAGGCTTCTCGAGGGGATGGAGGTGCAAGGTTTGCACAAGTACAAGACTCAAAATATGCCCTACAACCTCAATAAATGAATGGCCAGCAAAATACTCGCTTTTATGAAAAAAGTAGCATTAATACATAAACACAATGTGAAATACAGCATACAACAAATAAAATATGCAGTTTTCTTAACTTAAGCTTAAGGCCAGCTCTCTAGCACTGAGAGGACAAGATACTAAATCCAACTGCCCAGATTATTAACTTTAGGTAATCCCCAATCACGTGAGGCAGCATTCAGGCTAGGCCCCGCTAGCAAGTGCAAGCTTTAGAAGTTTCCCAATGGCTTTCATAGTCAAAGTGTGAGGGCACTATAACACTATTGTTAAAGCAAGTTCCCTCAGGGGATCTGCTGCCAGGAGATCAGTCTTGCTCCCTCCCGCTGGTGTTGCGATGCACAATGTTCAGGAGTGCATCAGGGCCTGGACCCATCCACTGATTCATCTTGATGGCTGACTAACAGGGTCGGACTGGGACCCACACCCGGCTCCGGCAAAGTGCTCGACCGCCCCCCCCCCCCTCCTCACTAGGGGGGCGTTGGAGGAGCCGCCGAGCTCTTTGCCGGGGATGGTTTTCAGCCGATTTTGGCACAGGACCGATTTTGCACAAAAACGCCCCCCAGGGGTCCAAAACCGTCCCCCACCCGTGCGGTGCACCGGGGGATTGCCCGGTGCCCGCTATGGCCAGTCTGGCCCTGCTGGCTAAACATATGCCAGACAATGAGTGGTAGTCTTATCGCTACAGCCAAGCAGCTGGACATCCACAATACTGCTCTGTTTGGTCGGTAATAACTCCTGATCCCGGCTGTATGTGTCTGCAGCTTTTGGTCACTGATGACAAAGTAGATGTTCCCATTACTTGGGTCACAACCCATTACGCTTCACTTACACACACCATGCAAGGGCAAAAGTCCTTTTTCTTCTCCACGGTCCCCACCTAGCATTTCGTTTCATGAATAGGGACTCACAGGGCAACAACCCTCTCAGGTCACAGCGCTGGACAGAGCAATATAGTCTGTTTCTAGACACAGATGTGATTTAGTTTCTCAGGCTTTGAAATTCATGCTATGAGTGTTGCCTCCTATGAAGGGCCCACTCATCTGCCCTGCTCTTTGCCAGGAATGAGTCTTTCAGTGCAGGAGAGACTTCAACCTTGATAGCCCCATAACACAGGTCATGGGAGTGACTTGTGGCTCACACCTGAATGTCAGTCAGGCTCACTGACAAATGCCTGACAAAAGGGTTCAAAGTCCCCAGCTTTGCTCCTAATGATCCTCTGTCTCTGCGGTGTTCCCTTATCAGCCCTGTCATCTCTCTGATAATGTGCCTAGGCCCACTGACCAGTGACTTTTCCTTAATATAAGGGTTCTTATGAAGAGCCTCCCTTCCTCTGGTGTGTGTCTGACTCAGCTGTCAGGAACGCATACCATGCAGAAATTAGGCTCCTCTACTCCAGGTACTTTTCCAAGGCCTTTGTTTTTCCAACACAGAACTCACAGGCCTCCATGTACTGTACCACACACAGGCACATATACAAACGCATGCTGCACAGCGTTACGTACTAACATGATGAAAAACAAGGGCAAATTAATAATACAGCAGTCAAATTCCAGTGACACAGGTAAAAAGGCCTGTCCATACTACTATTTACTATTACAAAAAAGCTATGCTGCTACCACTGCATTCATGCTACTTATCTCCTGGTAAGAGCAGAAGGTCCTCACCACTACAAGAGTAACACTTTCTTTGCCGTACCTGGTCTAACAAGACTGCAATCCACGTGACAGGCCTAGGTCATGGTGCTCACACATGATTAGTGTTCGCCCATGACCAAACATTGGCACCAAGGATCCAGATATCATTGCAGCTGGGGCAGGGGCGTAACACAGGTCCCCGCATACCCCGCAGTGCAGTGTGCCCCGAGCTGCAGGGGGCCCCCCTCAGCACTGTACTCACGCCGGAGAGCTCGGGATTAAATCAGGAGTGGACCCCTCTGTGTACCTTGCAGGGGGCCCCTTCAACTTTTGTCACGCCACTGAGCTGGGGAATTCAGGGCTAGGGTGCATGTATTTCAAAGTGCAGGGAACTTTGCCATTCCAGCAAGTGCCCCTCCAACATCAGACTACCCCAAACAAACTTCTAACATAGAGAGTGCCAAAACTAGCAGGAAACTCTATCTACTTTCCTGTGGCTCAATCTGGCGCTGTGCTTCACTACAAAATCTAAGAACTAGACGAGGTCAACAACTCGGAATTCTCTCCCTTCATAGCCCATCAACCACTCCAATGGCTTATGACCAGTTTGCACTAAAACACTTGGTGCCAAACTTTGCACCGTTTGTCCCACGACCACTCATGTATACATGTTTTTGTCGGTTACATCCACATTTATTATAAACAGTGCTGATACTGTCGCTTGCTTATAATTTGTCCTTAACACAGATTGTTCCTTGCATCACTTACCTACCCTGGAGTCACTCTTTTCTTTCTTTGGAACTTCATGTGCATGTTTTATTGAACGGTCTTCTAAACATTACCTGTTGAGACATTGTTTTTTGTTATACACTATTACCACCCAAGTCTCAACTGGGTATTCGGGTGATCTCCCGTTCGTTGATTCCAGCCTAGTATCAGTGCACAGAAAGCTTTTGGAGAAGTGACCCTTCAAGGATTAGTTGTGACCTGGTTTAAGACTTAAAATGTGAGTGGGCATTCATAGTGTAAATCTGTAGTGCTTCACTAAAATGGGTGGGTGCTTTACTGTATTGCACATTATGGGTGAAGCCTACAGCAGAGCTCAGTTTTGCGTTAGCTAGGTATTGAGACTCAGATGATGCACCAGCCATATGTTAAACATGGATATGGATTGCAGATTCAATATCACTTTTGTTGTATCTGAAGTCCTTCTGGCACATGAGGATTTATTGTATTTCTTTGACTCAGCTCTTAATTACATTCATGGTTCCTCCCCTCCCCTACCTGGAATAAGTTCATTTTAAAGGAACAAAGGCCATTCCTCGCTTATGGCCATATCCCAGATATCGTGCCTTTTCCTGGTAGACAAAAGAGTGGGGATGGAATCTGCATGTTCTAATTACTTTTTACAATGCACCAAGCAAGGGAGGTCTCATTCCTTAGAAATCAAAAGGGGAATGCCAGACTTCAGCATACTGTCACAGAAGGGACTCCCCTTTAAGGTGTTGTAGGGAAGGGGCCAGACAGCAGTGGTAGTTAGGGGCAAGCTTTCATGGTCTCAGAGGTGTCTTTCAGCATGCCACTTCAAATCTCCATCTTGTGATGTTTCAAAATGCTGTGCAGGAGGGTTGGGACTGGGTGGATTGATACTGTATTATCCTCAGATTAGGCATTTGTGCCTATCTTCTGTAACATTCATCCTCGATTTAAAAACCTTTGCACAGGAGAGAGAGAGGAAGAGAGATAGGGAAGAAGGATTACTCTGGACCCTCAAAAAGACCAGACTTAGACTGGATATGACTCTCTGTATTCACCACTTCAGGGCCAGTGGTGCTGGCATCTTCACTCCCACTAAGTGACAGTAGAGGAATTGATCTCCTGTGGAACCTTGGAGGAGAAGGGTTTTCTTGGAACTCATGAAGTCTGATGAGGGTTACTATCATAAAAGAACCAACCCCTTACTGCTGCATTTGGCCAAAGAAGGCCATGGGACCAGAATAGTGTAGGCATGGAGGGTAATATACCATGAGGGCTATGGGATCCTACTGAGACAACTACAGGCTTCAGAGAACACCAGCCTCTTGACAGAAGGCAGGATCATGGGCCAAAACCTAAGCGATATGAGGACAGGCACTGAGCCTTCCCTCAGTAGAAAGGTGTCAAAGAGGATATATAACTCCTAGAACCCCTTAAATGGTAGAAGCCGGAAAAGGTTACAGGTCACCACCAGGATCAAAACAAGTGCAAGTCCACCTAAGTTGGCTAGAGAAAACAAAATATGAAGTGCGGCCCTCAAAGGGGAATCGAGTTCAGCTGGAGTGCAAATAGCATCTCTGAGCAGAATTATCAAGAACTCCATCTTGGAGGACCCAGGCCCTGGGGGGCGGTGGAAACTCTGGCACAAATAGAATTCAGTGCTGGGAAGGGGGTGTGTGGAGCCCTCTCTCCCCTGGTGGTTTGTTCCCAGGAGTCCCCAGGTTCCAGGGACTGACCTAAAAAACTAAATGACCACCTCCAAGCTTCCCAGGTGTATTTATCCCCAAGGCCCCCATCCCCTGGAGATGTAGAAGGCAGCCGAAAGAACTGAGCCCCTCTGCACTCCAGGCAGTAGCTGGACCCTAGGGCGACACAGGCCCTGGGACAACAAGCGAGGAGTTGGACGTTGCCTCAGTGCCCATGTCTGTGGGGGGGTCACACCCAGCAGGAACGAGGGTCCTGCCATGTGACTCTCATGCAGCACTATAGATTTTGTTAGATGAGGACATAGGGCCTATTGGCTTGGCCATTTGGGCTTGGGCTCTCCCTGGCCCCACAAAGAAGAGGACAAGTACCCCATAGGAGGGGCAGAAACACCTGAAAAAAAATAAAAAGGCAAAGATAGCAATTGGTTGTGGCGAAAGGCTGCCTAATAAAAAGCAAACCGCCCTGGACAGAGGATCATCCCATAAACCTGTTCTAGGCCTACTAGCAGGGGCACAGGAGCACCCCATAAGCCCCCGCAAGGGCTTTAGGAAATGTGCATAACTCTTCTTTTCTTCCCCAGAAAGGGCAGGAATACCACCAATGATTTACCAAGTGTTTTGGGGCCTGCCAGAAGTGCAGCATCGCCATAGGGGAGTCCCCAGAAATGTTAGGAATATTGCCCTATGTCTCTCAGGTGGTCGAATTGGTGACCTTTGGAGTCGTGTCACCATGATTCAGGCCCTTATTGAAATGGGACTATAAATGTAAAGGCTCTAGGGTCCAGTAATGTCTGTTTGTGGTTTCTAAGGCTGCTTTGCAATATGTGTCAAAGTAGGAAAAAACTCATGCATGCTATTTGTTGAAAATGGAAATGTTTTAATGACAATTACAAAGTTAACAGAGAACCTGCAATTGTATCTATAAAGGTCGTTGAAAAGCTAGATTGAGTATATCAAAGTTAACTGTGAATGGCATTCTTCAAGATTTTAGTGGTGTTGCGGTTTTTTGTGGCAGATCTCCACTTTTATTGAGGCGGTGACTCTGAGGCAAAGCTAGTAATCCCTACTCTTGATAATTTATATTCCATTATATTGTATCTAGCATTTGTTGGCTGTGGGGGCAAGTGTGGTATTTTAGTTTTAGGGTTCAGGCTCGCTAGAAATATGATTTATTAAGAGGGAAGCACCATAGGTATTTTCTCCTATTTCATGTATAGTTTTGTAAATGCACAGTATTGCTTAGTGTGTGCGTAATAAAATACTTTTCCTTTGTATAAGTAAAATCACTGACTGGACAATGATTTACTGAGCGTTGTCTGTTTTGTGATTAAAGATGGAGGTGCTAGCCCACACCACATCTGCTGAGTAAGCCTTGGATTGATCTGCCTCACTACCCTCAAAGGGTCAAGTGCTACAACCGGGTACTTTGTTTGTAGTAGATGGAAGTTTGAGGACTTATTACTTGAGAAGGACTCACATCCTGCCCAACTAACAGCCCACTTTCTTACAGGTAGTATATTGCCAGCAGTTGAATACTACTTAGTCCATAATTACCACAGCTAATGTTTCCTAAATATGAATTTTTACCCTCCAAGGATGTGCAAATGTAAATAGCATATACAGTTTCTAGTAGTGTTAGATGGTGGCTGGGAGCTACCTAGCTATTAGCAACAGTTCATAAGTGCAGACATTGTTAATGTGAGATAGGAAATCAACAAAACAATACATTTCCATCCAACCAGAGGAGCTGGGCTCACCTGGAACAAAATGACCAGTCTGGTTTCAGAACATGCTGCAGCACAGAGAAAGCTACTCTTCAAGTAATATATGATGCTCTACTTTACCAATGACAGAAACAATCCCTGCCTCCTGATCCAGTGACCTTTCCACAGCCTTTGACACAATCAACTATTCCCCACCCCAACACCATTCCCCAGGAGTACACATGGGTTTCTCCAACACATTTGTGCATTGTTTTATCTCCTATCTCGTGAGAGGCCAACAGTTTGCTCAGACCGGAATCCAAAATAACTAAAACTAGCCATCCACTATGGAGTACTACCTCCGTCCTCCCTTTTTTTAAATCAACTTCAGTCTCTACAAGGAACTCATCAGAGCCTTAATAAAAATACGTCAGTATCTAGCAACATGCCAGCCCTAATCAACTCTACCTTATAAAGCCTCTTCCACCAACAACAATTAACAACTCAAAACTTGCCTTGCGCTACTCCCGAATGGATGTCAAGTATTTTACCTAAAACTCAACGCAACAAATATGGAGTTCTTCCTATTCAGTAACAGCTCCATAGGCCCAGGTCCGACTATGTGGCATACACTTAAAGGTGTCACCCTTCAGGTGATACATACATTGAAATCACTTGGATCCACCTTGACAAAGACTCATAAAGAGTTTGAATACAATTCATCATTTGATAACTTTATTGCGGTCATAGACCATAAAAGCACAGATAAAATATGTACATACGTGGAATAAAATACATAAATAATTAAAAATACATGGTTAAAAAGTTGTTAAACAGTAAGTTATCAAAGTAATGGTATCAAAACATCCCAGTTAATCACAGATTGTCGCAATTCATTAAAGTGAGCCTTCTGTGCCACATACCATATAAAAAACGGGCTACCGCAAACTCAATAGAGGGGGAGGTGTCATATCTTAAAATTCTGACAGCTTGTGCACATTGTCTTAAACCAAGGCTTCTACATAGCGGTGCCAACCAGCATCTCCTTATTATACTATAGGCTGGGCAGAGGAATAAGACGTGAACAATATCCTCTTTGGTGTTATTACAAACTGGGCAAATTCCCTCTTCTTGTCCATTCCATTTTCAGGTAAATGCCCCAATAGGTAGACAACCATGTCTTAATTGTGTGTAAAGTTTTCTTGCAAGGGGAGGCTGTATTAAGTTCAAGAACTCCACCCTCTTAGACACGAGTTTTACCTGCAAAAAGTCTGCAGACAGACTGCCCAGCGTTGTCGAGCTATGCAGAAGGCTTAGGTTGTAATGTCTCAGGGAGGCCAGGAGCTCCATTCTCTTCACTCTCGGGCAGCTCACCTCCGGGATCTCCCATAATTGGGGCATACCAATTTGATGTACAAGGGCCTTGATATGGGCTAGCCAGGGGATATTCTTGGTCTTTAGGTACCCCCAGACTGCAGCAAATTCAACTCTATAATCCTCGAGCTCAGGCACTGTCCAGAGCCTTCTCCAATACAGGAGAGGTCGGGTGGCTAGCAGTTCTGAGATGGACTCTAGGCCTAGATCTAGTCTCAAGGGTGTGAGCGGGGTGCTCTGGGGAAGGCCTATCAGGTTCCGCATAAATGCCTGTTCCACCTTGAGGAGGCTTGGTGTACTCTTATGGCCCCGGAGTTCTGCACCATACATCACAGCTAGTCTAGCTGGCGCCCCATAGATCTCAAGGGCTGGGGCAACTGGCTTAAACAGGGTTGTTCTGTGGAACTTGCCAATGCCCCCTCCGATCTGCACCAACCTCAGAGCAGATTTGGATACCTGTAGGCCCAACTGAAATCTTCAGTCAGGGTAACCCCCAAGTATACAAAGGTTCTCACCCTTTCGAGCGGGACGCCATTTAATACCGGGTCAGGGCGAGTTCGCTTTGGGGGATGAAAGATCATAAACTTCATCTTTGCTAAGTTTATCTCCAATCCCCTCAGAGCGCAAAAGGATACAAAACCATTCAGGACCCTCTGGATACCTGATGATGTTTGAGACAACAACAGGGTGTTGTGTGCGAACTTCAGAGCAGGTACCCGGCCAGTGGCCAACCAAGGAGCATCACTGTCCCTAACCCTTTCCAGTTCACCCACCAGGCCATTTATATAAAGACTAAAGAGCGTTGGAGCCAGGGCACAGCCCTGGCGTACGCCTCTGGTCACGGGGAAGAGGGCTGATAATTCCCCGTTCTTCCCGCATCTCACCTTGGCATAGTTCCCTGCATGGAAGCGCATCAGGACATCTAGCAGATAGGGCGGGAGGTCTAGTTCTTTCAGTACCCTCCATAGGCTTTCCCTGGGACAAGGTCGAAGGCAGCCTGCAGGTCTACGAAGACAAGGTACAGGCTGCCACCCTCTACTCTTGCTGTCTTCCAAAAAAGGACCTGCAACCTAAAAATTTGGTCCAGGTTCGAGATTCCAGCTCTGAAGCCAGCCTGTAGGGTAGTCAATATTTTTTTCTCCCCCATCCACCCCAGCAATCTGTCCAGAAGGACTCGGCCCATTAGCTTCTGTGAAGTATCCAGGAGACTAATTGGCCGGTAATTTGATGGCACTAAAGGACAGCCCTTCTTGAAGATTGGCACAATCTCGGCTCCTGCCCAGGTGTCCGGTAACTTGGCTCCCCAAAGGACAGCATTGAATAGAACAGCCAAGTACATTGCCCAGATTTTTGGCTGGGAGCGGAAAAGGTCTCCTGGTAGTCTGTCTAGGCCTGGGGCTTTGTTAGGTAGTTGCCTGATGATCGCCGATTCCACCTCTTTAACTGAGATGCTCTCGGTGTCTCCAGGGCCCTCCCTTGCCTTGGCGTCCCGCTGACCTAACGGATAGCCCAAGTCCGAGGCCCCAGCAGTCGATATACTCGTGCGGGGGGTCTGGGGCTCAGGACATCCGGAGGGCATCATCTGTCACCGCTATCTTTGCCCCATTTAGGTGTTCACTAGTATCAGTCTCAGGGCTGGTGTAAAGCGCAGCAAAGTGCGCCTCCCAGACTGACGGAGCGATGTTTGGTTGAAGAGACTCCCCTCCCTCTTTTACACCAAAGTTAGCTAATGCCCAGAATAATTTGGCGTCTTTTGCTAGTAAGGCCCCTCTTAGATCTTCCCACCTGGCTTCTTCCCACTCCCTCTTGCCCCTAGCTGGCTCCTCTTTATATAACAGTCTGGTTGCCCTAATGTTCACTCTGTCATTAGATTTGATTGCCGCAAGTAGCTCCTTTTTTAATTTTTTGCAAGCATCATCAAACCAAGGGTGAGTTTTCGGGGCTCGCCTTTTAGTTCAATTTACAGGGTAGAACACGTCCCCCAATACCGTAACTAGCTGCCTGTGTGTCTCCACTACCTGATGCCTACAGGATAGATCACCCATCTGGGTGATAAGTGGGATTGCAAGTTGGTAAATTTTTGCTAGCCTGGATGGTGAATTTACTAGGTGGGGCCATTTAACCCTTCTTCTATTATTAGCCAACATGAGGGGAGTCAACATCGCCTCGGGTTCGGGTACAGGATTAGTTAAACCAAAGGACCCCGGCTTGAGAGTTAAAACCAGGGCATTGTGGTCGCTATCTTGTCTTTGTACGACCCTAAATTCCTTTAGCTTATCCCAATTTTTGGCGTCTACCATGAGGTAGTCAATGATGGATGTTTGCCCTACTCGGTTAAACGTAGCTATAGCTGGGGAGTCAGGATCCAATCTCCCATTGCATGCCCGCAAGGATGTTTCAAGGGAGAAGGATTTTATTTGGAGAGCTAAAGGAGTCTATGCCCTAACCAGGGTGATATTGGGCTCAGGAATATGCCAGAGTCCGTCAACCTCGTCTTGCTCACCCAGCTCCAGACTTCCCAGTGGTTCGAATTGACAATTAAAGTCTCCCCCAAGAATTATTGACATAGAGGGGTCTAACCTCTGGATGAAAGATAGGTGTTTTATATGCTCCAGCATGTCTCATAAAGGGTTTGAATACAATTCAACCATATCACCCTGAAGATGAAGGAACTATATTGGTTCATCCTTCAGGCACATATTATTTTCAAGACCACTTTCATCACGTTCAGTACCACCAGAAATTGTACACTTCACATATATGCCAAACACTAGCTACCTGAACTGGCCAGAACCACACCAGCAGCCAAGAAATCACCAAATGAAATGTGCAAGAAAAGAAGATAGAAGAAAAGCCTAGGCTACAACTCCATGATTTTGATTGGACAGGCCTAGGCTACAACTCCAGGATTTGGATCGGACACCACTCTTACTGATATCAGCATTGCTCTAAACCTTTTGGATTACACAAAAATCTCAAAACGCATCTCATCAAGGATTACTATGCCAGCTCACAAAATGATATTATCAAGAACAGTGGTCCTTAGAACAACAAACCAATACACGAAAGAATAAATATAAACCAAGTGGTAATATATTCTGGGGAAGTGTCCAGCAGGACAGTTTAATTCCCTGATACAAAAGTACTATAACAAATGTAACACTGGGTGTGATAGAAACGGGGCACCGTCCGGTGTCCGACTAACACACTGGAAGAACATACAACATACAAAATAACAGGCAATAGCAAGACATCTGATTAGAGTAAGACATACACCAGACAATCTAAAATATACACATATGCAAGAAAAAATTGTATCTGCATTCGTTGCATTTAGTGTAATATGTCGACGACGTTTCGAACCATACTTAATAGAGGTTCATCCTCAGGACAGAGGGTAATTGCCTTAAAGTTACACATTTGCGAATGTATCACTGGTAGTGGGATAAATACCATGTAAAACGAATGCAGATACAATTTTTTCTTGCATATGTGTATATTTTAGATTGTCTGGTGTACCTACCCATGGTCCTTAGCTTACTGCGCCTTGGGTCCCCTTGTTCCCCTGAAATAATAGCTCACAAAATGAATCACTTATTACCTGACTCTCTGAAAAATCATTAAGTAAGCACTAGTAGCTAATAAACGAAAAAAAGAAAAACACACTAACATACAAATGATGCAAGAACTCTCTAATCTTGAAACTCATCATGCTTTGGAAATAAATCAGGCTCAAAGAGGGCTAGTAGATCTTACCTCAGATCCTGGGAAAACCTTAAACAAAATAATGATTCTTAAAAATGAGATTAATAGTACGCTTATTCAAAAAGCTGCCGAAACTTATCAGGCTAATAAGACTAGACTGTATGAATCAGGAGAAAATGTGGGGAGGCAATTAGCACTACGCACCCGACAAAAACAATCATTGGGTAGTATTAAGAAGATAGAATATGAGGGTAAAGAGTATATAACTCCTAAAGAGATTATTAAAGTATTTCAAAAATACTATCAAAAACTTTATAGCAGTGAAGTTTCACATTCTGATAACATAATTACAGCATTTTTAAATAATTGGCTCCCAGATCAGGCTTCATATAAACCTGTTGATGATGAGACCAAAGCTAATTTAGATAGAGAAATTACGCTCACCGAAGTGGAGATTGCTCTAGCCGGTTTGGCGAATGGGAAAGCGGCTGGTCCGGATAAGATCCCACTAGACCTATATAAAATTCTGGGTGATCAAATAACCCCTTTCCTGCTCGATTTGTTTCTTGGAGTGCAATACAATACAAACCCTCCAGAATCATGGAAGCAAACAAATATAGTCATCTTTCATAAAAAGGGCAAACCTTCTCACCTTCCTTCTTCATACAGGCCCATATCCCTGATTAATTCAGACTCAAAACTATATGCTAAGATACTTGCAAATCGACTGAGTGGGGTCATCGAACACCTTGTGTCTCCGTGGCAACATGGCTTTATCCCTGGCAAGAGCACCACAGACCACACTCGGAGAGCCATAACCCTATTTGACATCATGGGCGCCACGGGGGCGAGATGTCGATGATCCTCCTCGACGCTGAAAAAGCATTCGACCGAGTATCATGGCAATTTCTTTGGAACATCTTGGTAAATAAAAATTTTGGAAATAATTTTATTAAAGCTATTAAAGCCATTTACATTAACCCCATGGCCAAAATCTGTATAGCTGGTGATGAGTCGGAATCTATTAGGGTTCAAAGAGGTACAAGACAGGGCTGCCCTTGCTCTCCAGGATTATTCGCCCTATATATTGATCCCCTTATTCAGAAATTATTAAGCTCACGTGTAATTCAACCAGTCATTACTGGGCTTTTCTCCACTAAAGTCATGGCATATGCTGACGATGTTGCCGTAATAACAACCAATCCGTCTGAAGCAATCTCTGAAATAGAGACAATCACGCAAGCATTTGGGATGTATTCAGGATACTCTTTGAATAGAGATAAAACAATGGTATTAGCCACTAATAATACTCATTATGAAAGCATACTTAGGGTCAAACAGGCCACATACTTAGGAGTATGTCTATCGGTGGAGGTAGATAAGATTACCGATCTAAATTATTCCCCCCTTATTAACAAAATCAAAAGCGACCTTAGAAGGATAGACACCCTGCACTTGTCAATTATAGGAAGGTCTAATTATGTTAAAATGAGTATATTTCCACGAGTTCTATATTTCTTTAGAGCAATCCCCTTACTACCAGGAGAACATTTTATTAAGGCTATAGATTCCCATATCTCAAGGTTCATGTGGAGTTATGGTAAAATAAGACGGGCTCTTCCTCTGCTGGCGCTCCCCCAAAATAGAGGTGGCTTGGCTCTACCGAACCTAAAACTATATTTTTGGGCAACATTAGTACAGTATATGGACCCTCTCCTAACTGCCAAGTCTGGAGCTTTAATCTCTATAGATCCATACATTCCATCAATATACAAACTAAGCTTAGGTGAGAAATATATGGGACTGTTTTTAAGGCAAGTAGAACCATCATACTACAAAAAAATCAAATTAAAGACAGTCTTAGACGCACGTGCGGTATGGAAAGCTATTTGTAAACATCTGGACATACCTGCATTTACGAAATATACACCACTACGGCAATGTAAAATTCTCTCTCTCTTTGTTAATGATATTGGATTACAGAGGTGGGAGCTCTTAGGCATTAGAACAATAGGCGACTTTTTGGGCAATAGTATTCCATCATCTTTTGAATCATTCCAACTAAGATATAACATTCCCGCTCGTGACTTTCTAAAATTCTATCAAATTTCAGCTAGCATCTGTAATATTAGACCAAAAATTCTATTAGATAACGTACCATTATTGGATATTATAGGGAAAAAGTCTACAAGAATTGGGGTTTTATATCAGATGTTTATGGCGAATGCCCCTGACGATATTGAGCGTACGGAACAATCCTGGGCTATAAAATTAGCCAATTCCAACGTAGATATAGATCTTTCACTAGTTCTATCGGCAAAATACTTTATAGCTTCTAACCTAAAGGCCCAATATTACAGAACCATTTTTAATCTATACTATACGCCAGCTAAATTGTTTACCTGGGGGCTTAGGACAGATGATAATTGCCCTAGATGTAATCAGCCACTAGCAAACCTCCTACACATGTTTTCTGAATGCCCGGCATTGGCAACAATTAAGGCTATGATACTGGAATACTGGGCCCAGGTCTTTGGGCATCAAATTAGAGACTCTATAACCTTGCTCCTATTAGGTCATGACGATTCTTTGGATCACAACAGTGAAGAACAGGCGGTAATCTTTTTAGGATATGCCGTGCTTCGAATAATTTTGGCAGCTAGATGGAAAGATGTAGAGCCCCCCACCTTTCATATGTGGCTTAGTCGGTTTATTGCCATCTATAAACAAGAAACTGCAATCTATCTCACAAGAGGTAGAAAAATGAGGGCAATAGGGACACAGCTGTGGGAGCCCATTACTAGATGGTATAGTATCGAAAGGGGAAATTAAATTTTGTAAATATTTAATTATCTATTTTTGTTATAATATTGTCTTCGATGTATTATATTCCTCTTTCTCTATTAACCAATTTGATTTTTCTATGTGTTTGATTTTGCATCACAGTTTAGTTCTGGTTATAAATATAGGATATGGGCTGAGTTTATTTTTTTAAAATCATTTAATTCATGAATGCTCTATACTCTTTAGATACTATGTTAACTATCCATTTCAATATATAACGTGCTATTTTGTATCTCATGCTTATCGCATTTATATACATTATTGGTTGTATTATTGATTTCTTTTGAGCATTTGTTTTGATTTTTTGAATTTACCAATGAATAAATAAAATATAAAAAAAAAAAAAGAAAAGAAGATAGAAGAAAAGCCTAGGCTACAACTCCATGATTTTGATTGGACAGGCCTAGGCTACAACTCCAGGATTTGGATCGGACACCACTCTTACTGATATCAGCATTGCTCTAAACCTTTTGGATTACACAAAAATCTCAAAACGCATCTCATCAAGGATTACTATGCCAGCTCACAAAATGATATTATCAAGAACAGTGGTCCTTAGAACAACAAACCAATACACGAAAGAATAAATATAAACCAAGTGGTAATATATTCTGGGGAAGTGTCCAGCAGGACAGTTTAATTCCCTGATACAAAAGTACTATAACAAATGTAACACTGGGTGTGATAGAAACGGGGCACCGTCCGGTGTCCGACTAACACACTGGAAGAACATACAACATACAAAATAACAGGCAATAGCAAGACATCTGATTAGAGTAAGACATACACCAGACAATCTAAAATATACACATATGCAAGAAAAAATTGTATCTGCATTCGTTGCATTTAGTGTAATATGTCGACGACGTTTCGAACCATACTTAATAGAGGTTCATCCTCAGGACAGAGGGTAATTGCCTTAAAGTTACACATTTGCGAATGCATCACTGGTAGTGGGATAAATACCATGTAAAACGAATGCAGATACAATTTTTTCTTGCATATGTGTATATTTTAGATTGTCTGGTGTATGTCTTACTCTTAATCTTGGGGGTTTACACAATAGAGTCATCCTTCTAGCTGATTTGATTTGATTTGATTTACAACTTGTAAAGCGCAACGTATGCCCAAGGGAGTCTTGGCGCTAGGACTACCTAAAAGCTAAAATTCTACTGATTCAATTTTATCTGAACCTATCAGTTTTTGAACAGCCAAGTTTTCAGCAAACTTCTGAATGACATCAGGGCATTACTATTTTTTATCGCCAAGAGAAGGGAATTCCATACCTTCGCAGTTCCAACAATAAAACTCCTCCTCCCCAGCGTAACTGCTTGTACCTCGGGACTAGCAGTAAATGTGCTGACCTTAAATTTCTAGACGGAATGTATTTCCTGAGTTGTGTTCTCAAATACAGAGGCCCTTTCCCCTGTAGTGCCTTATATTCCAGACACTGTGCCTTAAATATAATCCTCTTTCCCACTGGCAACCAGTGGAGGTCCCTCAATCGATTAGTTACTGATTCATGTTTAAGAATGTCCAGGATCATTCTTGCAGCTGCATTCTGCATCCGTTGGAGTCCTGTGAGAGCTGTGCCTGGAGTCCCACATATAGGGCATTTCCGTAGTCCAATCGTGATATGGCCAATGCAGTGACCACAGTTTTTAAAGTATCCATGGGATAAACGGATGGATCTTCCTAATAATGTTTTTAATGCCCCAGAAGGTGGAAGCAAGCTTATTGATTTGACCTTCAGTTTTTGGTCAAATATTACCCCTAGGTTCCTAACCTTTGTGACTGGCAGGGCAATGAAATTGCAACCAGAAATACCACCTTGAGTGACAGCCACTTAAGGTCTACCACGGACAAAGGTTCAAGGGGATGTATTGCGTGGCTTTAACTAACAAAACAGGATCCCAAGGAGGAAAGAAAGGACACACCACTATCCTAGAGTAAGATAAATGTTTTAGCATTCTACAGATGAACGCTACTTCTCCTTGAAAATTCTTTGTTGTTTCTCGTCCAATTCATGTCCACATAGCTTGACACCCTCAAAAGACAGTCCAAGGGAATCATTATTTTGTGAATAGTCTGTATGCCAGTCTCTGTGGAAAACCTTCCTCTGAGCAGCAATTACTTCCCTTTCAGACAAGACTGTGGCTTTTATCACATCAAATGAGATGTCAGAAATAAATCCAGTTTGTTTCTACAGATTCTGAATGAGAACTAAGCATTCTTCTCTCTCCTGACTGCCTTAAATAGCTAATTGAAGTCAGTTTGCATAAACTGGCTGACATAATACCTGTATATCCGTGCATGGATTGCCAAATTAAGATCTGCAGGTTTTTTCTTTAAAGCTGAGTCCTTTTTTTAAATGAAGTATTATTAATCGCCTTTAATTTCACCACAGATGAGCAAAACACCAGACTGGCAACCAAGGAACACATTAATACTGATTTTAGACATTACTGAAGGTCTTCCATGGGGTACAGCCTGGACTTGAAACAAGGCATCCTAATTGTATCTGGGTCTCTCCATTCTATTAGAACTGCATCAGAGACAAGTTGGTGAATAGGCAAAGCTGGTGCATGAAACTTCACAAACTCTCTTAAGACAGGTTTCAAAGAAGTAAAAGGTAAACTCAGCAGAAGGAAACCCCATATACATCCGAACTCTAGAGAGTATTTCTATCAAAATGTCTCCCTTTCAGGTCGGCTGTTTGTACACATTCTTCCTCTCCTCATCCTCACTGCCTGATGAAGTAGGATCAAGAGTCTTCTTATCAGGCTTTTTAGGGGCATCCTGAATCTGTACCAAGGAATCCAAGAGACTATTTTGACCTCTTTCCTCAAAAGAGTCTTCCTGAATCTCTTGATTTCCTAAATCACTTTTTGGGATGAGATTGGGATCTGAAATATGAGTCACTTGAAACAGAAGAGTCTAGATGACTAGACTTTCTATGTTGCTTCCCTATATTGCAAGAACTTCCAAATCAAAAAATGTATAGAATTTGCTGGCAATCAAGTAATGGGCACAAAGCGTAACCACTACTGAGTCAACTGACACCTACATGCTTCCTTCTCTCCCTTATTTACCCAGAAACAAAGGAACCCTGGAAAATGAAAGCAGAAACATGAGCGTTAAGCCAACCAAACCTTGCATGTTCAGCTTGAAGTCACCACTTTTAACGTGCATGTGAGCCTAAACTCTATTTAACAAAGACTATAAAAGACTGCTAGAAAAAGAGTGAGCGGTAGTATGCATATTCCTTGCTAAGAGGCGCGGGCCCCTGACTCTGATGTAAGCATGAGAGAGAGAATGGCTGTCTGCAAAGAGCCTAGTTCCCACTATACCCTTCTTCTGAGAAATAGACTCCATGGAGCCTCCTGACTCCCCAAAGGATCCCAGCCTACATTTCTTATGAAGTTGATTCTCCTGAGATGGAGAGACCCCCAAACTGAAGCCCAGCAAGGTGTGGTCTCAGTCTATCTGCGATGAAGATCTTTGCCTGGCAGGGATCCACTCCTAACGTCCAGGTCTCAGTCTTGAGACAGGAATAAAATCAAGAAGAGTTGTGGATCTGTCCATGTATTTACCATTCCTTAGGGGTGGAACTAGATCATGTCCACTCCTCCTTCCTGGTTTTGGTCCTGTGGAGGAGGTGGAATCACTTCAGACATTAATGAGTGGGATGAGGACGTTAGGACGTGGGGGCAATGTTTGTTGTATTTCCTTAACTATCCTGCTTGACTGTGACATCACTCAAGGCTGTATAATAACCACAGACACTCGTTCTGGAGTTCTGGCCTCTGTACTGTAGCAGGTTATCTCTGGGTATTAATGATGAATGCTTACTTTTTCTGTCCTTGTAGTACAAATGATTGAATTGTGGCTAGCTGTTAGTTGTGTAGCCTCCTCATATCAGTATATAGTAAAGAAACAATAGCAAACTTTCAATTAGATATGGAGTTAAAACATTCTAGGCCTCATACCGTAAAGTGTAACCACACAGAAAGCCATTAATACCAACTGACTGAACAATCAATGATTATTTATTATAAAAATATATTTTTATTTTATTATTAAATTTTTTTATATATGTTTTTATATATGTATAATCTAAATCAATTACATAAATATGCATATTCACCAAAATCATAAACAGATATATTATATACATAAAAGAAAGAAATCATTCCAATTGATGTATTCAATAATTGTTTCTTTCTGGACAAAATTGATGAAGGCTAGCGGTAGATGACAACTACGTGCGTTTCGGCACTTCTGCCTTCGTCAGGAAACCGTCTATAGCGAAAACAATTTCGACATTAAATGAAAATAAGCAACTGGGATGGAAGCCTAAAACTGCAAAGTTGGCTTAACATGGGAGCAATGAAGGCTCATAATGATCGATGTATTAGAGAGGATCCGTGTTGCCGCTACCAGTAGTTTAATGCTTGAGTTTTGGTGTCCAAAATTAGACTATGACCAATTAGTCAAGAAGGATCACAGCCTCAAATCTTGGGGACCTCCATGCTGCAGTACTCTACCCAGAGTCATTGTGTCTCTCCGGGTTTTCATACAATTGTGCCATCTATGGTCTAATTCATTGCCCTGCAAGACCTTTGCGATAATATTATCAAAAGCGCGTCACGCTTACATAATATTTTGTTATCACTATGAGCCTTCATTGCTCCCATATGAAGCCACCTTTGCAGTTTTAGGCTTCCATCCCAGTTGCTCATTTTCATTTAATGTTGGAATTTTTTTCGCTATAGACGGTTTCCTGACGAAGGCAGAAGTGCAAAAATGTGTGTAGTTGTCATCTACCGCTAGCCTTCATCAATTTTGTCAAGAAACAAACAATTATTGAATGCATAATTGGAATGATTTCTTTCTTGTACGTATATACTAGCAGCCCGTCCCGACGTTGTCCGGGTATGATTTCCTGCCGTAGTAGTATATTGTTTTGTAGGATTTTGTTTTGATAATATTTCTTATCTGTGACAGGCCTGTGAAACGCTCCGATTCACACTGCACTGCTGATGCACTTAAGAGTGCGCGTTCAGTAGTGTGTGAACTCGAGTTTCCCTACTTTATTTTTCCTTGCAATATTATAAGCGCGAACTCGACAACATGGCATGAGCACAATTTACATTACAGAAGAACACATTCATTTGTGGTAGGCACGGGGAGACAAAGCAATTTGCCTGGAAAACAGGATGTTGAGCTAATGCCGAGATTCGAATTTAGCTGCCCAGCTCAAAAGTTCGCAATTCTAGAAATTGTGGCGGGAGGTGTGTCTAAAAGTGTATGTCGGTGCTGTCCATCAATGAGAGAGACCTGTGGTGGTGAAAAAATATGAGTATGTTGCTGAAGATGTGGGCCGCCGTGCCACCAATGTACTTACCGGGGGAGGGTAAAAACCCATTATTCCGCAACTTTCTTTCCGCATACCATCACTCAGCATACTTTCATTACGAAAGTACCAGGACTCCGCAATGCCATTATAACGCATGGCATTACAATTTAAATGCTTTTACAACGCATACATTTACAACAAAATTCTTTGTAAATGCATTAATGGTAAAATCATGTTTTTTTAAATGTTTGGATAGGTAAGTATGGGTATAGGGGTATATGTTTTGGGGTACTGAGGTAAATGTTTTGGGGTGTTTGGGTATTTTAAGGGTTCAGATATAGTTTTGGGCTATGGGGTACATGGGTAGTTTTAGGGTTTAGTGATAGGTGTGGGTTTTGGGGTACATGGGGTATTTTTAGGGTTCAGGGCTAGGTTTGGGTTTTGGGGAACAGGGGTAATTTTAGGGTTCAGGGATAGGTTTGGGTTTTGGGGAACAGGGGTATTTCAAGGGTTCAGGGCTAAGTTTGGGTTTTGGGGTTCAGGGCTAGGTTTGGGTTTTGGGGTACAGGGGTATTTTAGGGTTCAGGGCTAGGTTTGAGTTTAGGGTTACAGGGGTATTTTTAGGGTTCAGGGCTAGGTTTGGGTTTTGGGGTACAGGGGTATTTTAGGGTTCAGGGCTAGGTTTGGGTTTTGGGGTACAGTGGTATTTTTAGGGTTCAGGCCTTGGTTTGGGTTTTGGGGTACAGGGGTATTTTTAGGGTTCAGGGGTAGGTTTGGGTTTTGGGGTACAGGGGTATTCTAGGGTTCAGGGGTAGGTTTGGGTTTTGGGGTACAGTGGTATTTTTAGGGTTCAGGGCTAGGTTTGGGTTTTGGGGTACAGGGGTATTTTTAGGGTTCAGGGGTAGGTTTGGGTTTTGAGGTACAGGGGTATTTATAGGGTTCAGGGCTAGGTTTGGGTTTTGGGGTACAGGGGTATTTTTAGGATTTAGGGATAGGTTTGGGTTTTGGGGTACAGAGTATATTTACAGGGTTAAGATGGGTTAGTGTTTAAGGGTTTTGAGGTATTTTAAGGAGTAATGGTGGGTTATGATTATGGGGTGCAGGGGTATTTAAAGGGAGCAGGGTGGGATTAGCACACAATATGAGACATGGCATGAAGGACGGAACGTACCACACGCCCCAGCGTTTGTCACGCCCCCATCACACGCCCATAGCACAACGCAGACACGCCCACAAGGGACTACTTTGCTGGCATGGTTCTTTTACCTTTTAAATGTATATGGTGGGCGTCTGCATAGCCTATGTCCTTCAGCTGCAACTGCCCTTTCCAACGCTGTATTGGGTGTTGTGATTGGTGCTGTGGTTCCTGAGATTACCCGCCTCAAAGGTTTGGGCTCTCTCTTTATTATATTAGTATAGATTACATCTGTTTATGATTTTGGTGAATATGCATAATTATGCATTTGATAAGATTATACATATATAAAAAACGTATCGCCAAAAAACAAAAAAAAAGGTTTAATAATAATATAAAAATATATTTTTATAATAAAAAATCTGTTATTGTTTCAGTTAGTTGTTATTAATGGCTTGCTGTGTAGTTACACTTTACGGTATGAGGCCTAGAATGTTTTAACTCCATATCTAATTGAAAGCTTGCTATTGTTTCTTTACTATATATTTTCCTCCCTGTGATTACCAAGCATATTGTATTTGTAGGGTCCCCCTTATTCCAAAAATATATGCCTCCTCATATCAGAACATTTCAGATGGTACCTGATAGTGTAGTTGAGTACCTGATGACGACTTTGAGCAGCCGGGATAGTAGCTTGTTATTTGCAAGTATTCGCTCCGACAAGTCGAATTCATGCATACAGCATGATTTGGAAGTAGACATTACTTACATTGTTATGGTAATCTATAGGGGACAGCATTGTGATTTTGATGGAGTTAGACACATCTGAAGAAGGAACTAAAGTGTCCTGCATGGATATTCTTCTCAGCAGGGCCGGCACTAAATTGGATAGACCAGGACAGTGCTTTGAGCAGAACGAAAATTTGGTATTTGATGTGGGTGCGGGAGTCGTTGAGGTGTGATGGCAGGAGGTGTGAGGAAAATGGGAGGAGGGCAGGGGTTGATGGGTGCTAACAATTATGCTGAGGGACATTAAGGGCTGATTACGAAGTCATTAACAGGACCCAATAGAGACCAAGTGGGATGGACGAGATGCTGTTTCCATAACATTAAGTCAGGCAGCTACATGTTGGAATATTGGCGCCCGGGGCCATGGCCCAGCTCGCCAATGCCCAAGGCTGGTCCAGCTTGACAGTAGGGAACATAATGCGCTACATAATTCTGCCTTTCTAGATTGATCGCTCGCATGAATGAGCTGTAGGGGGCTGCTGTTGCCAGAAATGATGAGCTCATTAGAAAACTGTAGCAGTTCCGTAATATGAAAAAGATGTGTTTATTTTGTAGTGGCAAGTTTGCACCGGTGTATTAAAACATCATGCTGCTGTTATGGGATTACTTCATTTTCCTGGTCTACTGGCAAACATGAATATCCGCTTTTCACATCTGATGTAGGACTATAGCGAGGGCAGAAATGAAGTCTGTATATGTGAAGTGAAGCTGTTTTGATTGGCTTTGTTTGAAAGCGTGCAGTGATGTAATGTGCACCCCTCCATCACGTTAAACCGTGTAGAGAAGCCAGTATTTGCTACAGTACTCTCAAGACTTTTTCCAAGGATTAACGGCTTAAAGGCCCGGTTCGGTGGCCGTCGCTTTTCGGTCAATACGGGGAAAAAATGGAACACACTCCCCCTGAGCCTCAGAACAGAACCAAACCTTCTAAGGTTTAGGAAGGCACTCAAAACCCTACTTTTTCCCTGAGCCATCCCTCCCACTCCCGACTATCTTCCACTGGTGGTAATAGGTTCAGCGCTGGGATACCCTCTGGGTGACTACGCGCTTTAGAAATCTTTAAATAAATTAAATAAACGTTAATTTATGTTTATTTGGTGGAGTATGTTTAGTCATTCATTCAATTATTTTCAGTTTCTGTAGCACCAACTAGATCCCATAGGGTAATGAACATTTTGCATAGCATTATGCAACAGTACAAACAGAAACAATTGTATAGAATCAATGCAAGAGCAAGTCAGGGTGGGGGAACAAAGATTGGGGGAAGAGAGGTATGCTAGGGTAGTCAAGTTTAGAATCAATACTGTAGAAGCATATAGGATTAGAAGAGTTTATAAGCCATTGTGTACATTCGCAACATTTAGTTTGTGTTTGGACTCGTCTCTGACTGATGTGTGGCCAGTCGTATCTGGTAGGGATGGTGAAAGAATAGTTCCTTTCTGGTGCTGTCATAGGAGGGATTGAGCCTAACTGATGCAGGAATGTCGTTCTATATCACTGAGAATGACTGTTTTAAGATCCCTTATGTTTTGAAAGAACATGTTTCTAGGAAGGTGAATTCAGAACTTTGGAGTGAGTGAGAACCACCTGAAATAGCTATTTTGTGGTTGAGATAGCTTGTGACTTTGTTTATAGGGCCCAGTAGAAATAACAGGATTCTGTCGGCAATAGGAAGTCTTTAAGGGGATTAGGATGGGAGTTATATGGTAAAATGTTTGGGCACCAGTTATTAGTTGGGCTGCCTCTTTTATGGCAGCTTTCAAAGGGCCAGGAGGACTTTAGGAATTCAAGAGCCTGTACAAACAATTTGAAGTCTTTTGCCATGATGAAAGTTTTTATTTCCCGAGTAGGCTAATATGGTATTGGGATCATTTAGCTATAGCACTAATGTGGATGTGCACATTCAGGTTTTTGTCAATGGTTAATCCCAATGATTCTGCATTTTCCACAATGGATGAATTTCAATCTAGGATGTTTATTGCACCCATCCAGTCATGCACTAGGTGGTGAATTGTGTAGGGGGAATGGTAAGAATACTGGGGCATATTAACAAGGCAGGCGATTTGAAATTATCGCCGCTTTTGCGGCCGTTTTCAGCCGAAAAGGGGCGATAATTTCTTCGCCCTATCAGCAAAGACACGCTATCGCGTGTTTTGCTGATTTTGCGCCCTTGTCAATAACGCCCAGCTTTGCATCTCTAATGAGATGCAAAGTTGGCGGTCCAGGGCAAAATAATAGGAGAAATGTTGCTAAGCGACATTTCTCCTATTATCAAGCTGCTCGCTAATAAGCAGAGCGTTAGGAAAAGTAAAGCTAACCACAGTTAACGCTACTTTCCTAACGCCTGCTTGTGACCTGTACCTAGCCATGTAATCCAATGGGAGGTGGATTACATGGCTAAGATTGTCCTGCCCTATCAGCAAGGTTATCGCCATTTTCAATGGAATATCGCTGGAAAACCAGCGATATTCCATTGAAAACGGTGAAAATCCCCGCTATCGCTGGGATTTTTATCTCCATGGCGTTAAGCGTTGTTAATACAACGCTACCATGAAGATTATCGCCAGCAATAGCAGGCAATAGATTTCCTCACGCTAGCAGCGGTCAGCAATAATTATCGCTGCCGCTTGCTAATATGCCCCACTGTTTTTTAAGGGTTAGGTTTGAGATGGTGATGTGATATCCATGCCTCAAGATCATCTAGATATCATCTTTGGTAGAGTCTTTATGTCATCTGAGGAAGAGACCTTTAGGTACGTTTGGGTGTTGTCAGCATAAAGATGGAAGGAGGCATTGGATGGATGAATCCTTGAGGCACACCTTATAGAAGTAGTGAAGGACTGGGTACAAATTTCACCAGTCTGATCTGTTGTGGTTTGCTAAAGCGTGAACTAGGCCTCATTGGCTAACTGAGTGCTTAACATAAGATTATGGAAGAATACAAAAAGAAAATATTGTACAGGAGCATTGGTAGAACAAGTCAGGGTAAGTGGACAAAATAATAAGTGTGAGTCATGTCTGTTGTGAACCTTAAACAGGGCTAGTCCAAAAGTAATGTATTCAAAAATCTTACAGTCACTTCAGTTGAAGGTCCATATCTCATGATAAAGTCACCAGACAGCCAGGTCCCCGTAAAACCTAGGGACTAGCACTAGATCACCATGCACAAATACTGGGGGTTCCACCCACACCCTATGTCCTCCACCTCTTTACATTCTGATTTTAGGTTTCCAAGGAGCATGATTATCTCACACTAGTCTAACAATTTACAGTATACCCTGAAACCTAGCGATCACCACTGTAGACAGGACAGTCTGTTGTGTCAGGAAGGCTCCAAAACATGGATATAGCTAGCTGCCTGATAACAGACCCATATGAGGAAACATCTGGAAATGGGGACAGGGGACAGAGCACATGTCTTGTTATCCCCTGAAATTCCCTTTCACAAATAGATTTCTGAACACATTTAATTAAATTGTCACTAGTGACCTAGGTGCAGTTTCTTATGCAAAGATACAACAGTACTGGGGAAACATAGTTGCATTTGAGCTCTTATGAATTTATCTTTCTTTTTGGGTAATTTGTAATGTAGTAAAAAGTAAGTTAATTATCTTGATTGACATTATGCATCCTTTAGAATAAGGGAAAAACGTTCAATGAGTTGTTAGCGGCGTGTTTAAAGATGTTTTACCGGACTATAAGCACATTAGTTATGCCTTTGCAGTTACATCTTTAAATTCTCCTTAAAAGATGTTAAAGTAAATGCATGCACGCAAAGCAAACCTTATGTTTAAATATTATTAGGAGAAACAGGCATATTGCGACTGTTAATTATCTGGATGCCCTTTTCATAAATCAAATCAAACACTGGGGTATTATATAAAAATATGCCACATCCAAGGTAAATGGTATGTAACTAGAGCAATCTTAGAATTGAGTGCAATCGAGCCATGTCAGATCGGAATAACACAGTTACATTTCGTAACCACGAATAATAAGGAGCCCATAAAACAAAAAAAATAAAATATGACATCAAATTAGAATGCAAGCCTCAAAACCAACCAGTGTGTTGTCCTTTCACACTCATTTGAAGTTACTGTACTACCACACATAAAGTGCTGCTGTAACAGAAAGTCTACAAAACATTTACAGTACAAATGTATTGTTTCCAGTAAAATACACATTGTGTCCATATTTCCTAGGAGTCTAACTTCGTAAAGGATTCCTTTAGAACACAGCCATTGCCACTCCATTTCTCATTTTATCTGAGACTTCTAAATGTACTGCTTCCTTCCTAATTTTTCCCAGCTATATGGTATTTGTTTATATTCTAACACTTTGAGGAAGGTCCTTTAGAGTTTGCAGGACAGTAAAATGGAAGGCAAATACGCCTGTCTCCTTCCCACCAAACTCGAGGTCATCATTTGGAATTGGAGGACTTGAAGAGTGGCCACTGATGGGGCCTCCAGTGGTTGGCCAATGACAGCAGACTGTCCTTCACAGGAACACCACCTACGAAGCATCAGGCGGTCCACCCTGTGTATGATACTCTACAATATGCCTATGAATTCCATTCAGAAAACATATTACCGAATATTGATGGAATATCGCTTTGGTTCTGTGGTACATATTCTGATAGTATAATGCAGAAGCAGTTCAACATTTTCAGGGATGTACCTGCTACTTCTATGACCAAGCAAAACTGCAGTCCTAAAGAAATTGTTAAAATATGGTGTATTACCTAGAATAGTGTGCAGAACACCTAAACAGAGCAATGCTGTGCCAGTCCCCACAAAGAAATATCCCTGCTCCCCCAAACTTTACTCAGGCAAAAATGGGGCAATGTGAGTATAGAAACAAAATAGTGTCACTAACAGCCGGTGTACCACATGAGGGATGGATTTCAATAGTCCCCGGATATTGCTTGGCTGTGAAATCTAGCCCTTGTGATCACAGAATTAAACAGAGTTTGCAATTAGTAGGAAGTCTATATTACGAGGAGAAGAAGGTCCTTTTCAGGAGGAAGGGAATGTACCACATCTTCTGCATCGCCCAAAATAAAAATGCAAAGAAACATACTTATTATATTTTAGCCAATGAGAAATAGGCATAAAGTCTTCAAGGCCTAATTCACAAAGGGACTCACCAATCGTGGCAGAGGCCACAAGTCCTTGGGTAATCACCACTCTCTGGGTAGAATCTCCGCAGGGAGAATTTTCATTGTGGAGATTGTGCCCTGGGTGTGGAGACTCCCCTCTTATATTTTGCAGAAAATTAATAATCAAACAGATACAGTTCCCCAAACTGTAGATGACAACCCGTTTGTGAGTTGTGAGCTAATTTTTAGCATGGCGCCAAAGTCCACGAAACAAATAAAGATTCCTTGAAATGCTCTATTGATCTTGCCACATCTGCTGTGCTTCAAAGACAGAAGTCAAATGTCAGGCTATGTCTTCTGACAAATTACTGATTATCTTTTAGCACAGGGACTGGTGTTTACAAACTCCTCTCACTTTGCAGCCATAGAAAAAAAGAAAGTGAATTATGTGACAATTTTATTGCGTATAAAGAGTGTGAAATGAAAGTCAAATACCTGTTAATGAACTGCACGCATTCGCCAGTTAGGAAAGCAAAAATGAAGCATATTTTTTCAGGCTCTGCTGTAGACAGCGCATGCGCTGCCTCAAAGAAACATGCTGCGTCTACTTTGTGGGCTTCAGCCAGCCCATAGGTTTCCCATTTGCTGGCTGCATTGTCACTCCATTATTCGTTCTCCCCATTTGTCCATTGCATGCATGCATCATGCCGGTAGTCAGACAAAATATCGAAATTAAAATATCGATATACAATAATATCGATGTTTTAATATCGATGGTATAGTATATCGATGTGACATAAAATCGATAGACAGAATATCGATATTAAGGTATGTATGTTAGTAATATCGAAATTTTGTTGTTTAGTGTTATGTATTTTATTATGTTGTTTATATGTTTGCTAAATATGTTTAGAAATGTATGTTTGAAAATTATTAATTATGTTTACATTTTGCGTTTTAGTATTAGAGCAGGTTGTGGGTTTATAGGGGAATAGGGTGGGAAGTAATTTAATAATAATTAATTAATAATATATATGTCTAAATATATTTAATTAATAATTAATTGGTAATTAATTAAGACTAATTAGTTAATTACATTAACTAGATGTAATGTGCTAATATATTTAATTTAGTGTTATTGTTAATTAATAATTAATTGGCAATTAATTAATATTAATTAGTTAATTAAATTAATTAGATTTATTGTGCTATTATATTTAATTTAGTGTTATTGTTAATTAATAATTAATTGGTAATTAATAATTATTAAGTGATTAAATTATGTGATTTATTTATGTGTAGTGGGTTGTGTGTTTATAAGGGAATAGGGTGTTATATAATTACATGTAATCAATTAAAGAGATTGTATTTATTTATTGGTATTTATTGTTAATTAATTGGTAATTATTAAGTGTTAATTAGTTCATTTATACTTACATCAATTTTATAATATTTATTGTTATTAATTGATTAATTGAAACTTTTATTAATTATGTTTTTTTTTAATGTTTAGTGTGTTGTGTGTTACGGGGGAGTAGTGTGGGAAGTAATTGAAACTCTACGCAATCCAACGCTTTCCCTACTGTTGCACCCTCTGGAGTGGGAATAGTAATTTTTACCCCTACGCCATCCAACGCTTTCCCTACTGTTGCACCCTCTGGAGTGGGAATAGTAAATTTTACCCCTACGCTATCCAACGCTTTCCCTACTGTCGCACCCTCTGGAGTGGGAATAGTAATTTTTACCCCTACGCTATCCAACGCTTTCTCTACTGTTGCACCCTCTGGAGTGGGAATAGTAATTTTAACCCCTACGCTATCCAACACTTTCCCTACTGTTGCACTCTCTGGAGTGGGAATAGTAATTTTTACCCCTACGCTATCCAACGCTTTACCTACTGTTGCACCCTCTGGAGTGGGAATAGTAATTTTTACCCCTACGCTATCCAACGCTTTCCCTACTGTTGCACCCTCTGGAGTGGGAATAGTAATTTTTACCCCTACGCTATCCAACGCTTTCCCTACTGTTGCACCCTCTGGAGTGGGAATAGTAATTTTTACCCCTACGCTATCCAACGCTTTCCCTACTGTTGCACCTTCTGGAGTGGGAATAGTAATTGAAACCCCTACGCTATCCAACGTTTTTCCTACTGTTGCACCCTCTGGAGTGGGAATAGTAATTTAAACCCCTACGCTATCCAACGCTTTCCCTACTGTTGCACTCTCTGAGTGGGAATAGTAATTTATACCCCTACGCTATCCAACACTTTCCCTACAGTTGCACCCTCTGGAGTGGGAATAGTAATTTTTACCCCTACGCTATCAAACGCTTTCCGTACTGTTGCACCCTCTGGAGTGGGAATAGTAATTTAAACCCCTACGCTATCCAACGCTTTCCCTACTGTTGCACTCTCTGGAGTGGGAATAGTAATTTAAACCCCTACGCTATCCAATGCTTTCCCTACTGTTGCACCCTCTGGAGTGGGAATGGTCATTTTTACCCCTATGCTATCCAACGCTTGCCCTACTGTTGCACTGTCTGGAGTGGGAATAGTAATTTAAAGCCCTACGCTATCCAACGCTTTCCCTACTGTTGCACTCTCTGGAGTGGGAATAGTAATTTAAACCCCTACGCTATCCAACGCTTTTTCTACTGTTGTAATATGGGGAGTAAGTATATTTATAAATGTATATGTAGAATTTTACATTTATTTTAAATGTATATGTATTAGTTATAATTTTTTTAATATGTTTTAATGTTTTTATTTAATATTTGTACAATTATATGTATTTTTAAATACATTTTAAATTATTAATAATACATTTAAAAAAACGATATTTTTAATTTCGATATTTTTGTACAACGATATTATTTTTTCGATATTTTTGTACTTACCATTATCTAGATATAACTTCGATATTTTTGATTTCGATATTTTTGTGTCGATATTTTTGTACGGAGATATTCTGTCTGTCGATATTATGTCATAGTTCCATCATGCCGCTTCGGAGGTTTAACCTACCCTGAGAGCATAGACCAACTACTCCTAAACATATGCAGCAGCCATTTTAAGGCATTGTTTCGGACATCTATTTTATTTCTTTCTTTTAGCGCGCTTTCCACAAGCACTCCTGTTTTTACTCGCACTGTTCTTTGTTTCCCGCTTGTGGAACTTGCAAGGCCATGAGTTTCACCAGCAATTGTCTGTGTGCACAGCAGATCTTGCAGTTTTTGATGGTAGGTTTAGCATGACTCTAGGTGTAGATAGGATGCATGTATTTGTCCGTCAGTGCCGCAGTTTCAGGATATGTACTATTACTCGTGATTATTTGTCCGTAGGTGTATTAGAACTTGCTTTTATTTGCACATAGTGGAGACACAGATATTTACCAATTCATGTAACAAAGGTTGTGTGAATTTGTCGCTATGTGCAATGGAGCAATATGTATTCCTGTGCTTGCAGTTATTTGTCAGTTTGCTGCAGCTGAGCTTGGCGATTGTATGTCTAATATATATTGTTTGCATATGTCTATGTAGCAGAGTTTGCAGTTACTTCGCAATATGTGTAGCGGAGCTGCTTGTATTTGTCCATCTGTGCTGCAGTTTCTGGGCACCTGGCAGTGTATATAGATGAGCTTGTGCGTATTTTGCTGTGTGCTGCAGAGCGGCACACATTTGGTCGCCTATTTGCCCCACACCAGAGAGATGATCTTGTGACACACATCTGAAGTGAGCAGTCCAGACCTGGCTCCTCTCTCTCTCTACAGCAGCCTCTGCTCTGTCTCCTTCTTGATATAAAATGTTACCGTGTGAGAGATGTGCGTGTACAGCTTCAAATTACCAACTGCAATCGATTCTCTGCTACAGCTTGCAGACTACAAAACCTCCCACGTGTTTGCTCACACTGCTCCTCCATCACTCTGCCTCACCCTTCTCCTTCACTCCCTCTCATCCGCTACCTTCCCCAGCCATCAAGTCCTTCGAATCATTATCCTCGTCTCTGCAACCTCGATGATGCGAGGCTGAGTCTACTTTACAAGAGCCACAAAGCTCTGGCCCAGAGGAACTGACAGCTAATGGAGATTTTCTGTGGCATTCTCTGTGTCTTAGCGGCCCTGCTGCAAAAAACAATTACTCTGTGCACACTTCCAGACAGATTAAGTTGGTGTAGAAGTAGCTGCCAGGATTCTCAGGCAACAGAAAGTGCCACCAGTAAACAACCAACATCCATGAGGTTGAAGCGCACATAGTGCTTTGAATTGCAGTGTGGGATGACTTTTAGGTATGGGTAAATTATTGTATGATTTCAAAACAGTTTACAAAGCGGTGCAACACTAAAATATTAAATGTGAATTCCACTGTACAGTGCTTCAGACAAATTGGGAATGTGCGCTGACCGCAGTACTGATCGACTCCTTTAAGGACTCTTGGTGGCTTCTTTTCTGGGCTTGTACATTCACTTCACCAATCCCAGAATAAATACACATTCATGGGCACATCACACATGCATTTGTAAATGCACACAAGACACACATGCAACTCAATCACGCTCTAGCACTCTCATATCATAAACCACATTTGTGTGCAAACATGCAGACATAACACACAGGCACAGTGTAAAAAATAATAACACAACATTTGAACACAGGCACACATGGCACATCTGCAACCTCACAATCACAAGGGTAAAAACATTCACATTTTCAACTCAAGATTCTCAGAACTCGGCCATTGCCGAGACATATTGGCTTTGCCAATGCTTTTTTGTAATTCTGAAGTGTGATGGAAACAAAGATTTTAAAAGGATCAAAACAAATCAAGACACTTTACTTGGTGACAAAAACATGATAAATATGCACTGAAACATGATTTCCACAAATTATCCTTTGTGTACAATATAGTCTTAGCCGTAAAACTGTGTGTCTGTGCAATTTAGTGGTCATGTCAATGAAAATGGGCTGCCTGAGAATGAGAGTGTGCTACCACACAATGCTTTTGGTTACATTAAAAATACGCCCTCCTTATGCCCATTGGAACTAGGCTCGCAACAAATGTTTGTTGTGATTTTTTTTTATATATATTTGCTAAATTTATGGGGGGTTGCAAATTAGATATGTCTGCAAAAATAAATAAATGCATAAAATAAAACACTGATTCACATTTGCAAAGGCCAGAACTATTGGTTTTCCTGAAGCTTTTTTTTGCTGTTACCATCGAGAGTACATTGCACGGCAAACATATCTTTATGTTAAGTTACAGCATCATTCAGATTGCAGAGCTTTATTTCATATGACTTAAAAGGACCTTTCGCATAATATTTTTCTAATGATAGTATGTTTCAGATGCAATGATTTTTGCTTATACCTTTCAGTGTCACAGATTACTCTACTGCTTGTGTTGAATTGTCTAATTATATGCATGCACTCAGGGAAGCATGACTTTTTGCATCTACAACTGCCAATCTGGCGAGGTTTTACATAAAAGCAATAATACCAGAGTGTTTACATGGGCCATAATTAATTAAGAATATGTATAACATTCAGGACCCGTTGGGAACAGAAGTATGCTGCACATTTTTTTCATTACCCAAACTAAGGTTGCATTCTGAATATCGGGGGTATGTGTATGAGAGAGAGAAGCGAGAAACAGACGGGCATAAACAGCAAAGAAAGAGATAGATTAATAAACTAAGCCTAACTCAGAGAAATGTATTTGTTTCATTACCTCTTCGCGGTCGCCGGTAGGTAGATATAGTTAGGGTCTAGTTTCCTTAAGAAATCAGCAAAATTCTATTTGGAATAACTTTGGTGCCGGTCGACGAAACTTCGTGAAATTCTCCAAGACAATAGCCTGCTCCGCCCCGCTCCTTCCCTGAAAGTTGGGGGTGATTTGTGAAGCGGGGGCTGAGATAAAAAGGGGGGTCCCAAAACATGTTTTCCCCATGCAATTTTCCATAAGACCTTTAGTCAGGGCTACAGACCGAACGGCTGAACGAAATTACACCAAATTTGGCAAAAAGGTAGAGTTCGGTTTGCAGATTACCCTTTTTCTTAAATGGTGTAAATCCTTTCAGGAGTTCCTGAGAAAATCAAAAGTAAAATCATAGACATATCTATAGATGAAGCACCGTACTCTGTACTGTACTCTGTAGTGTACTCCGTACCTTCCCGAGCATGAGCTTTAGGCTAATTGGCTGTCAACACTTCAAACCAGGAAGTGTTGGCAGCCATCTTGTGCCTCGGTAGAACCGAGGCACAAGAAAGAAGTGAAACAAACGTGCAAAACACGCAAAGGGGGCCGGGTAGAAACACCCTGACCTCCTAGGCCTGCTCTACGCGTACCCCGGGAAAAAAAACAGTCTGCTTTTTTTCAAATTAGCCCCCAGGGGGACCGAATCCCCGGGGCATATTGAAAAAAGTGTGGAGGGGCCCAATCCCCCACACACTGCCCCGGGGACCGCCACCCCCCGGGCCAAAGTCATTATAATAGCGGGGGCACACGGGTCTCCCCGCAGCCCCGGGGACTGCCACCCCCGGGGCTTGTATATGTATGATGGGGGGCCTCTAAGGCCTCCCGAGCCCCAGGTACCGCCATCCCCCGGGGCTTCATTATATAGTCTGCGGGGGGCTCACGGCCCCCCGCAGCCCCAGGGATCGCCCCCCCCCCGGGGCTTCATTTTTTAAAATAAAATAAAAAACCTGTGTGGGGGGGGCTCAAGCCCCCCACGCACCCCGGGGACTGCCATCTCCCCGGGGCCCTAACATGTAAAATAGTGACGGACCCCCCAGCCCCGGAACCCACCACCCCCCGGGGCTTTTAACAGGTGGGAGGGGCCCCCTCCTGGAGCCCTCGATTGCCCTGGGGACAGCCACCCTCCAGGGCCGGCTCCTGCAGTGTCCCGGGGTTGCCTACCCCCAGGACACTGCTGTTTGCTATGGTAGGGCGGGAGCCTCGCGGCTCTCACCCAACCACAGCAATCTGCTTTGATTTTTGACAGAGAGAGAAGGAAACCTCCTATCTCTTTCCAAAATCAAAGCATATTGCTTTTCTGCATGTGGAGCATGAAAAGCAATGCCGGCTCCCCAGGATGTGGGGAACCGGCAGGGACCGTGGGGGGCCCCCCTCCACCATTAAAATAAAAAAAAGGCAGGCCCCGGGGGATGGGGTCCCCGGGGCCTTAAGGGGTATAGGAGCGGGGCTGCAGCCCCCGCCACAAAAAACAAAGATAGGAAAGTTGGCCATACCCCGGGGGATGGGGTCCCCAGGGCCAAAAAAAAAGAAAAAGAAGGGGGGCTGCACAGCCCCCCTTCTTAAAAGTAGTTTTAAAAAAACGGGATCGGGAGGAGGCCACTTCCCCTCCCTGCACCTCTCTGCAAACACGCCCCCTGGCAAGTTTGCAGAGGTGGAACTAATTCCACTTGCATACTGGGGGTCCCTGGGGTCCAACTAGCCCACCAGTATGGCCCAGGGGGCTCCCTTGCAGTGAGGTGTAATAAGGCCATGCCCCTTTTTACACCTCTCTGCAAGGCAGTCCACTGGTGCATACTGGAGGTTGCTGGTGGGCTAGTTGCCCACCAGGGACCCCCAGTATGCAAGGGGAATTAGTTCTCCCTCTGAAAAAAGCACCAGGGGGCTGCGTTACAGAGAGGTGTAAAAAGAGGCATGGCCTAATTACACCTCTCTGCAACGCAGCCCCCTGGTGCATACTGGAGGTTCCTGGTGGGCTAGTTGGCCCCCAGGGATCCCCAGTATGCAAGGGGACTTAAGCCCCCAACTTTAGAATGCGTTATGGAACATGTTTGCTCAGTGGTGAAGGTAGGGGGCGGGGCTTGAGGTGACATGTGTGCAAACACGCCCATAGGCTAACATTGACTGGTTTCACTTGGAAATTTTTCTAAGTGTGGAGTTTTGGAAGTTTAAAAAATTCCTCAAAAATCAGCCGAACTACGAATTCCGATATACTCACCTGTTATCAGGAGAGACCTCAGTGCTGCATCTTTTCGCCCACTACCGATCCTAAAAAGTAATTCTAATCGTAGTTACAGTAACATGAATTTCCTTCCATAGGCTAACATTGACTGGTTTCATTTGGAAATTTTTCTAAGTGTGGAGTTTTGGAAGTTTAAAAAATTCCTCTAAAATCAGCCGAACTATGAAATCCGATTTACTCACCTGTTATCACGAGAGACGTCTAATATAAAGATGAACACACAGTAAAGTGTGATAAAAGGTTTATTCACACCCAACAGGGAGGCAAGTTGTTCAATCCAAGACCAAGTAACAACTGATCCCAACTCCCCGCATCACATTCCAATCCAATGACATAGGTACATTCTTGGCAAGGAATGTACACTATTAAAGGAGAAGATACAACACATCTCCCTTATTATAATAACAAAAACAAAAGGAATAAAAACAAGAAAAAACAAAAAGAACAAAGCAAAGAAAAAACAGAAAAACACAAGAACAATTCACTTAGAGCAGTAATCTTGAAGATACAAAGGAGGTCTTCTAACTCTTGTGTTTGTGCTGCGAAAAGAAACATTCTGAGGTAAGTGATTGGAAGAAACATTCGGAGGTAAGTGATTGGAACGTTTCTGAGGTAAGTGATTGGAACTTTTTTGACCCACAAAACCGTCAGAACCAGGTTTCACAACACCATCCCCCTCCGCACACCTTGATAAGCGAGACATACTCCAAACATCTCCACCAGCAAGCATAACCACATTTTTCATGACCTTAACAATGCGCCTAGGCCCAAAATACTTTGACTCACCCTTGGGTGACCAAACCGCTTTTTTAATGTAAACAAAATCACTCACCTTCCAAGAAACACTCTTCACACCTTTTAAGGAATCAAACCTTTGTTTGTACTTCTCCTGATAGTTCTCCAACCTCTCATCTTTGACCACACAACCTCTGTCCTTAACCGAAAGCCACAAAGGATTAAGCTTAGAACCAGCAACTCTACCTTTCAGTTTCTTGAAGGGTGATAAACCAGTCACGCTATTAGGAGTGTTTCTGTGCGCCCAAAGTTTTTCCCTGAGAATAGGTTTCAGTGGGAGCCTTCTCTCCAAAGCAGTCTGGGCACACGCTCTAATTAACCTATTCATGCTCTCCACCAGGCCATTTGCCTGCGGGGAATAAAGAGCAGTCCTATGGTGGGTGATAGATAAATCTCTCAAAAAGTCAGACATTTCCTGGGAGGTGAACTGAACACCGTTATCCGAAACCAAAATGTTGGGAACCCTTTCGCAAGTAAAGGCATCTTTTAAAAATTCAATAACATTCCTACTCAAAACAGAACCCATGCACGAAGCAGATAACCACTTCAAAGTATAGTCAACCAGGACAACAACAAACCTCTCTGAGGGAGCCAGGTTCTCAAAAGGTCCAATAATGTCCACAGCTACTTTGGACCAAGGACGCTCAGGTATAGCAACAGGGGAAAGAGGGGCGGTGCTCACTTTCCTTGACTTATCGTTACCAGCACAAATACTGCAGTCCTTCACAACAGTCTCAACCTCACGGTCTAACTCAGGCCACCAATAGGTTTCCTTGACTCTAGCCTTGGTGAGACTACGACCAAGATGTCCTTCATGTGCCAAATTCATAATCTTCTCCCTCATCCCAAACGGGGGAATCAACCTGTCGCCCCTGAACAATTCACCATGGACAATGTTTAATTCATCCCTCACATTCCAGTATCCCTTGGCAGGATCAGGAACTTCTTTCAAAATAGGCCATCCATTGACCGTGGATTCCAGAACAAAATCCCTGGCCTGATCACTCGAAAAACTATCCTTCCATTCCACTTCATTCAGTGCTGATTCCCTCACCCAAGAAACAACAGGTGGCTCAGAATCACACATAACCAACCTATCTATGGGTGATCTAGAAAGGAAATCAGCAGGGATGTTTTTGAGTCCAGGTAAATACTCTACACAAAAATTGTATTCCATGAGTCCTTCGACCTACCTCTTGATCCTTGGAGTGGTACACTCTACGTTCCTACAGGAAAATAACTGCACCAGAGGTTTGTGGTCAGACCTGACAACAAAAGGTAAACCCCATAAGTAGAACCTGAAGTGCTTGATAGCCCAAAAACAAGCAAGGGCTTCACGCTCTATAACTGAATAGCGCTCCTCGGCACCCTTCAGAGAACGTGAGGCGAAACCAATGACCTTCTCCGAACCATCCACCAACTGAGAAAGAACAGCCCCCAAACCACGTAACTCGCGTCAGTGGACAAAATTGTTTTCCTGTGCACATCAAAATGCCCCAAAGTAGGCATTTTTGCGATCTGAGACTTAACAGTTTCAAAAGCTACCGAGCATTCCTTGTCCCAATTGAAAACCGCGCCCTTTTTTAAAAGCAGTCTAATAGGCTGCATAACGCTATCAAAGTTAGGAATAAATTTAGAGTAATATTCAGACAACCCATTAAAAGATTTCACTTGATCTTTGTTAGAAGGGGGTTGAGCTTGAAGAATAGCCTCCGCCAGATCAATCTTGGGGCTGATACCCTCCCCAGATATATTGTGCCCCAAATAAGACACTGAATTGACTCTGAACTTGCATTTCTCACGTTTCAAAGTCAAGCCAGATTCCTTGAGCCTAGCTAATACTCCAAAAAGAATGTCATCATGCCTGTCAATATCACTTCCGTACACAAGAATGTCGTCCTGAAAGAACAAGACAGAATCAATTCCAGATAAAACATTCTTCATGATCCTCTGAAAACATGCAGCTGCACTAGCCAGCCCAAAAGGCATCCTGATACATCTGTAAGCACCAATAGGAGTCACAAACGACGTTAGATGCCTTGATTCCTCATCCAACAAAACTTGGTGGTATATTCACACTCAACAGGGAGGCAAGTTGTTCAATCCAAGACCAAGTAACAACTGATCCCAACTCCCCACATCACATTCCAATCCAATGCCATAGGTACATTCTTGGCAAGGAATGTACACTATTAAAGGAGAAGATACAACAACGTCACTGCTGCATCTTTGAGCCCAGGACAGACCCTGAAAAGTAAATGTAACCATACTTACAGTAACTTGAATTTCCTTCCATAGGCTAACATTGACTGGTTTCACTTGAATTTTTTTTTTAAGTGTGGAGTTTTGGAACTTTAAAAGATTCCTCAAAAATCAGCCGAACTACGAATTCTGATTTACACACCTGTTATCAGGAGAGACCTCAGTGCTGCATCTTTCAGCCCACTACTGATCCTGAAAAGTAATTCTAATCGTAGTTACAGTAACTTAAATTTCCTTCCATAGGATACCATTGCCTGCGATATAAAATATATATAAATTAAAAAATATATAAAATAAAAAAATATATATGACAATTTCATTATTTTAAAAAAATATTCAATTTATATTAAAAATATGTAATCTAATTTAAAAAATAAAATGTCTAAAAATAAATAGATTGAAAAATGTAGTTAATCAGTATAAAAAAATAACAATTAATACATTTAAAATTGTCATTTACAAAACCTTCGAAATTCACTGAAAAAAACATAGGTTTCAGGCCTGATATAGTTAGGAATTAGATTTTAAAAAACCTTTGAAATTCACTGAAAAAACCATAGGTTTCAGGCCTGATATAGATAGGAATTAGCATTTAAAAAAACTTTGAAATTCACTGAAAAAAAATAAGTTTCAGGCCTGAGATAGTTAGGAATTAGCATTTAAAAAACCTTAGAAATTCACTGAAAAAACGATAGGTTTTAGGGGTGTTATAGTTAGCTGGACATTTCACTCATACAAAACCATTGAAATTCCTCTGATATAGTTAGTTGTACTAACTATATCTCGCGCACCCGCAATCCACTGCTGATGATGACATCTCAAATGACATCACTGATAACATCACTGATGACATCGTCCAGTGAATGTGGTTTAAAACCTTTCTTACTAGTTTCCTATCCTGCCCAGATAAAAGCCTTGATAGCCTTACTAAGAATGACCTAGACAACGAAATCACCATCTCAGAGCTGGAACTTGCTTTGTCGGAACTGGCGTCCGGGAAAGCAGCTGGCCCCGACAAAATCCCCCTGGAACTATATAAAGTCCTAGGCAAAATAATACTCCCACTTTTATTAGACCTCTTCCTGGGGATACAATGGAGTGGAAGAACACCAGAATTCTGGAAGGATGCCAGTATTATTATTTTTGCTAAAAAAGGCAAGCCTGCCGACTCCACTACTTCATATCGTCCAATTTCGTCCAATTTCATTATTTAACTCTGATTCTAAACTTTACTCAAAGATCCTGGCCAACCGGCTGAGTAGAGTCATTGCACAACTGGTCAGCCCATGGCAACACAGCTTTATCCCTACGAAGGGCACTACCGATCATACCCGCAGAGCAATTACGATCTTTGACATCATGTTTGCAACAGGGGGCCAAGCTTCAATGATCAATCGATCGAGTGTCCTGGGAGTACTTGTGGGCCATTCTGAAACATTATAACTTTGGGGCTTTATTTATAAGAGCAATTAAAGCTATGCATTGTAATCCAACAGCAAAATTACATTTAATGGGGCAGGAATCAGGCTTGATAAATATCACAAGAGGAACAAGACAGGGGTGCCCATGCTCGCCAATTCTCTTTGCTTTGTATATTAATCCCCTGATTCTGAAAATCCTCGCTAATTCTAGAATTTACCCTGTGGTAACAGGCACTTTTGAAACTAAAGTCCTTGCCTACACGGACGATGTTGCCATTTTAACACCCGACCCGGAGACAGCCCTAGCAGAGATAGAGGCAACTGCATTCTTATTTGGGTCTTACTCAGGATACTCCTTAAATAGAAGTAAGACAGTAATTTTATGTACACAAAACACGCTTTGTTCTGACCCTAGGCGGGCCTATAAGGCTAGGTATCTCGGAGTGCATATTACTGTCGAAACTCAAAACATCGTCAAACTCAACTATGAACCTCTCATCGACACAATAAGACAGGATCTTGCCAGGGTAAATAGTCTTCATCTCACCATCATAGGTAGGGGGAACTATATTAAAATGACTATTTTCCCTAAAATCCTATATTTATTCCGTACCATTCCCCTATTAGTAGATGATAAATTTATCAAAATTCTCAACTCTCAAATCTCCAAATTCGTCTGGCAGTATGGCAAGATCAGAAGATCACTAAAATACTTGTCCCTGCCTTACAATCGTGGTGGTCTGGCTATCCCTCAGCTGTTCCTATACTATTGGGCTGTTTATAAACAGCAATTTGCTCCCATGGTTAGTCCTATACAGGATGAAGCAGGGGCGGATATTCCATCAATATACCAGCTGGCCCTTGGTTCTAAAGCCAGAGGACTTCTACTCAGACACTATGACCCTGGATATTATAAAAAAGTCAAATTCAAGATTGTTTAGGGGCTTGGAAAGCTTGGACTAAAATAACAAAATGTTTGCAAATTCCTAAATATACCCAATACTCCCCACTTTGGCAATCGTCCTCTTCTCGCAAAACATTAATGATGGGACTTTTGCCAATTGGGAGAGCTATGGAATTACATCTCTTTTTGATCTTCTAGGTCCCGAGAAAAAGCTTAATTTTAGTCTCCTCCAGACTCACTATTGCATACCTAGCAGCGACTATCTCAAATTTCTTCAGGTTAGATCAAGCATTAATCATTTGCTTCCTAACATAAACTGGAACAGAATACCCCTGATAGAAGATATCCAGAAATCCTCCTCTAGAATAGGTACATTCTATAATGCTTTACTCGCCAATGCACCAGATGATACTGAACATACAGAAGCAACCTGGGCTAGTAAATTAGGCAATCCAGATGTGGATTTAGACAAGGTATTGACAATGGCCTCCCAATTTCTACTTTCCACCAATCTTAGGGCTCAGCTGTATAAAACAGTTTATAATCTTTATTATACACCGGCCAAATTGCATGCTTGGGGGGAAAACTGACAGCGACCGCTGCCCTAGGTGCAAAAGTGGACCTGCGACTCTTGTGCATATGTTCTACGAATGTGACAGCTTAGGGCTTTTTAAGAAAATGATTTGGGAGTTTTGGAGGGAGGTGTTTGGACGAGATCTGCCGGAATCACCTACAATTTTTAAGCTGGGATATTATTGCACTTTGAGACTGCACCACAGTGAGGTAGTAATGCTATTTATTGGTTCTGCTGTATACCGCATCATTTTGGCTACTCGCTGGAAAGAGGAAGATTCTCCGTGCTTCCAAAACTGGCTCGCTAGATTCCTGGCAGTCTATAACTATGAGTCAGCGATTTATGCTACTAGGGGGCTTAAGTCCAGGATGCGGGGGGGAAAAGATTTGGTCTCCCATCATGGCCTGGTCCGCTCTGTCCCCGTTTAATTGATATGTATTGTTTCCTAATGTGTTCTCCCTCTTTTTTTTTTGTCTTCACAGGAACCGTGAGTCAGTGTGTTTGATCGACTTATGTAGTGTTAACATTAGTGATCAGTATCTTTTCGCTTCCTGTATGTAATTTATTCCTATCCGTTCTTCTAGTTTTTTGTCACCCTCTTTGCTAGCTGAACTATACAATGTGTTTTCTTTTTTATCTAAAATATATGGATAAATTGTAATGGAATTGTTTTCTAAAAAATAGTTTAAAAAAAAAGAAATTCACTGAAAAAACGATAGGTTTTAGGGGTGTTATAGTTAGCTGGACATTTCACTCATACAAAACCATTGAAATTCCTCTGATATAGTTAGTTGTACTAACTATATCTCGCGCACCCGCAATCCACTGCTGATGATGTCACATATTACATCATTCATGACATGGTCAGTGACATCATTGATGACATCTCAAATGACATCACTGATGACATCACTGATGACATCATCCAGTGAATGTGGTTTGCTTTGTTATTTAAATATGTATCATATATATAGCAATTTGCATTGAAGAATGAGGGGATATATAAATATAAATATTTGGATGGAGGATTTAGTAGCAGTGTAATTGACTGTTTACTTGACTAATTTATAGTGTATCACTAAATATAGTGGATAGTGACTAAACTGTGTGAATATCTGTATCACTTTGTCAGTTGTTGTATAAACTGGTTCTCCAGCTGGTTACCAGCTATGTGAAAGTCTATATTAGTTATTGATTAGTTAACTGAGTATTTGTATGGGAGAGTGAATGTGTGTGTGTTTCGGTGGGGGGTGTGTGACTGCCCAAAGATGTGTGAATAGTTTTTTTTTTAGTTTTATTTATTTATAAAAGACCTTTATATAACTCATCCGCAAGAACATAGCATCTGGCCTACAACCCTAAGAGGGCTGGCCGCAAAGATTTCAAGCGCATGGCAAATCTATCACAATAACACAGCCCTTCTGCCGACAACCAAAGGTCCGGCGGCGTAGCTTGCATAAATTATATATCCATATCTTGCAGGGTGGCAGAAAAATGTTTCAATCAGCAGCTCTCCATTTTCATTGAGACTAATAACCTACTCCACAGGACGCAGTCTGGTTTCCGCTCTTCCTAAAGTACGGAGTCTGCTCTAATACTTGGGTCAGAATCCATCCATCAAGTTTTGGTCAGTGGTGAATCAGCAGCACTGGTAATGTTAGATCATAGTGTGGCTTTCGACATCATGTCCCACAACCTCTTGATTGAGCGTTTGTGAAACTGTGGTGCTGATTACAAAGCCCTGCAACAGATTTCTTCTTTTCTACAAGTTTGTACCTTTTAGGTGTTTCAAAAACCCTTTCATTCCCAGATCTTTCTACTGCAGCAGGAAGTGCCTCAGGGCTCATCGTTGCGTCCAATATTATTCAACTTATAAATGCGCCCCCTGACAGATTACACTCAGCTCATTATCACCCTGTCAAATAACTCTGTCAACACAGCCTCCACATTGAGATCTTGCCTCGCTGAGGTCGCCCAGTGATGGACCTCAACTATCTTAATGCAGTGAAAAATAGGTTTCTTGTCCTGGGCAAACACTCCTCCATTTAAACCAGCGCATGGTGACTTAATTCTTTGGGCCCTTTACCTACGCCCAAGTCCAGTGTTAAAAACCTGGGCTTTTGGACTATTGAGAACCCAAATTTTAACTGCTGAATCGCAGATTTGGCAGGGAAATAGTTTGGCGTCTAAAAGACACTGCACATTTCTTTTGCTTCTTGCCCAAGTATTCAAATAAATCAATAGTCCAGGCACTGGTCACGTCCAGGATGGACTATTGGACGCCTGTACTTGGGTGTGGCAAAAATCTGTCTGAAAAGGCTGCACTCTCCAAGCAGCACTAGCTGCTTCTGATTGAAATAGTTTCCTTTAAAGCCCTGTGCATTTGCATAAGGACTTTTTCAAATAAGGGTCCACGCTATCTATACCTCACTGCCAGGAATCTCATATCTTCTGGGGCGCTGATTGCTAGCATACCCACAGTAAATAGAGTGCATTTTAGGGCCTCCTCTTTTCGCTACCTAGCACCAAAATTGTGGAACTCCCCGCCCTGCCAGTTTTGGCAGGCCCAGTCTGAATCTCTTTTCCAAAAGAAATTAAAAACCTGGCGATTTAGCTTGTGCTGATTTTATAATACATTGGAAATGCTTGTGGACTATCGAGAGTTGGACTTTCAGTGCTGGGACACTTTGTCTGAAGTAACCATGCACTATATAAGTTGCAATATTATTATTATTAATACGGCACTGACTGAATTCCGTAGGTTGAATGGATGCCCTTTCAGAGTGTTTTACCATTCCCCAAATTTGGTGATAATGAGGGAAAGAAAAAAAATACAGTATTCCATACTCCGAGGCCAAAAAACAAAGTGTCCGAACCAGCCACCCTTACAAAAGTTAATTAAGGGGGTCGATAGCAGATACTGAACAATATTCTCTTGTGGTGTGCATTGAATGTACTAGCATGTTTGGCTGTGTGTTGAGCAAGAGGAATGCAGAAGGTAACTTTATTATCTAAGCACTGATTTCTTGCCCTAATAGCAACCAATGTAGCTTGCAGAGGTCTGGACAGGATAGGTTCTAACAGATACCTGTATTTAATTCCCCTAAAATTGCAGATCCAAGACCAAGTTTGCAAGAAACTACATTTAGACTCTTTCTAGCTTGATGGTCACACCATATATAGTGACTTTTATCATGATTGTCATCTCTTTGGCAGATGTACGTACCTTTGTCCAAATAGGGACCTTGCTTCTAGTCAGGGTAAGGGGGATACACTTCTAAAATAGCCCCTGCTCACCCCCTTGGTAGCTTGGCATGAGCAGACAGGCCTATCTCAGAGGCAGTTTGTAAAGAATTTGTGAACCCATACAGTAATACAGTGAAAACACTACAATGGGCACCAAACCAGTTTAGAAAATAAAATAGCAAATCTTTATTTAAACCAACAAGACCAAATACGCTCAAAATCCAACATACAATACTTTTGAAAAATAGTACTTGCGCAAAATAACCTTTAAATTACAGGAAAATCAATAAAACACAGTTCTTCCAACTCGGTAGCTCCTCCTGGGACTACCGCGATACTGAATACGACAGAGTCTAACAATTCCAGCTGACAACATGAATACGGGCCAACTACAGCTTCGACAGACACTGTACCTTTTTTGTTGTGACCAACACGTCAGTGCAAGTCAGTCGGGGCAAATGTCGCGGTCCCGCTGTGAAGAGGAGCGTGGTGGCAGGCGGTGTCTTCATGATGCGGTGCTGGCAGTGGCTCGTTGACAGAGTCAGTTAGACCAGGGCTTAGGTTGAAGGGTGAGACGGTGCTCTCTGTGGTGCTGGCAGGTCATGGTGCGACGACAGAGCCGGTCCATGTTCGGGTCAGGCAGCAACGGAGTTGGTGATGTCCTTGAAGCATGCATCGAAGAGTTGCAGAGTGCGGTGCCCACAGAACGCGGTGCAAGCAGCGGCTCGTTGACAGAGTCAGTGAGACCAGCGTTACATTGCAAAGCGAGGCATTGCTCTCTGAGGTGCTTTCAGGACACAGAGGCCTTCAACTTACTCGATGACAGAGTCTGTTACCCTTTTCTTCTGCGGAGACGATCAGAGATGGTGCCCAAAGACTCAGTGAGGTCTTTGCTGTTCCTGAGACTTCTAGAACAGGGGGCAAGCTCAGTTCAAGTCCTTGGAGATCTTCTCTTCATGCAGGGGGACAAAGCAAGCAGCAAAGTCCTTTCTCCTTTCCTTAGCAGCAAATAGCCACTGCAGGCTTACCCCAGACAGCAACCAGCACAGGGGCCGTATTCCTCCTCAGCTTCTCTGGCTCTTCTCTTTGGCAAAGGTTTCTCTTGATTTCCCAGAAGTGATCTGAAGTTCAGGGGTCTGAGCCCCACTTTTTATATCACACAATCCTTTGTTTCAATGAAGGCACTAGAGCGTCTGTACCCAGCCAAAACCAGTTCTGTCCTCACTGCTGCAGCTTTCCGTCAGGCGGTAGAGACAGCATTGTTGAAGGCAGACCAGGCCTACTCAGGTGAAAGGAAATCTCCTCCCCTACTCTAAATGCAACCCAGGTCTATTCAGCCCAGCCCTTACTCATCGGCCTCTCTGGACTCACTGCCCCTCTCCAGCCCCAGTCATCCACAAGCTGAACATGCATTACACAAACCTAGCACTAAAAGATGCATTTTAACATTCTGAGTTCAGGCATACTAAACTTTATTTTCCTTCCATGTTCACAGGGCCAGTTATGTTTATAAGATGTTATAAACAAACTCCCCCATTATTTCCTATGGGAGCAGGTAGCCCTGCAATAGTGAAAAACGAAATTGCCAGTAATTTACTATCAGGTCATGCCACAGACACCAGGGCATGTCCTACCTTTCACATACCCTGCCCCCTGCCCACAGGGGTACCCTGGGCCTATCTTAGGGGTGACTAATATGTAGAAAAGGCTTAAGGACTAGCAAGTGTGTGCACCTGTCAAGTCGACTTGGCAGTCCCAGACTCCACACAGGCTCTGTAACGGCAGGCCAGAATTACATTTTACCGCTGTTCTCTGTGGGTGGCACAACCGGTGCTGCAGCCCACTAGAAAGATTTGATTTACAGGCTCTGGGCACACACAGTGCACTGTACTAGGGTCCGACTAGTAAATCAAATATGCCAATCAAGGAATCCCTAATCCATAACAACAATTTACAAAGGGAGCACTTGCACTTTGGCACTGAACACAAGTAGCAAAGTGCCCCAAGATTCTAGACCAGCAAAACGGAGTCCAACACATAGCAAAAACACAGGAGGAAAAAGCAAAAAATGCAGGGGAGACCCACGCCAATGGTGTCAGGTCTAACAATGATCTTTATATAATTATAGGTTAGCTTTATCATTTAGTCTCATCTATTAAATATATATGTAATAAACCCGGATTAAGATTGTTGGATAGGATTTTGGATTTTTATGTAGAGCACTGGCCTCACCAGCTTGAAAGCATGCAGTTCCAGCGCACCAACTAGTATTCTTCATGTCTCACAATAGTAGCTCACCAAACAGTTAAAAGATTACACACAGCACAACATCCGCCAGGGGTGTTGGTGGTGTTCTGCTGGCTCCTTTCGAGTTCTAGTAGTTCCTCTGTTTGAACTGTGAATCAGCACACAAGTAAGAAAACTAACTGGGATTCTCTTGGAATTGCCGTTGCCGAATACTGCATTTTAGAACCCTTGGTTTCAGACCAGATGTTTGTCTTCCCGAGTCATTATTTTCAATGAGTACAGATCCAGGTTCACTTTTGGATGCCAGGTATTTTAGGTGTTAAAATTATTTTTCTGCTTTGTGACATTTCTTGCAGACTTGCAAAAAATAATATTTAACTTTGTTGGGATTAATTAGCAATATTGAATAGACTCACAGATTTCGAAATTGGATAATAAATAGCCTATAGTAACATAAAATAAATATGCCTCTGATGGGTGTTTTATTAATTTTTAAAAATGTTTTCCCAACATGTTGTAAAGCAGTATTAGAAAAGCAGAGTTAATTACAATTCTTGTTAATAATTACATTTTTGAAGTAGAAGCATTCTTTATCAATAAAAGACTGATTACAGGAACCTATCATTTACGTGTCCTAGTCAGATTCTCAGACCTGATTGTATCATTTTCTAGGCACCTGTTTCAGGAAGGGTTTACTGAAAGGTCAATTGACATCAGTACTAACGAAACTAAGCTGTCAAAGAAACTGAGACGGTAATTATTCAACCTTTATACGGATAGAATATCCATAAAAGCGCAATTCAATCACAGCCAAACAGGAAAAACAACTGTTAAATAAAAAGTCTCATTTTGATTCACAACTAAATTATTATATGAATCCGCGGTGATTGTGACTAATAAGAAACACATAGGTTTGATAAAAAGAATTTCCATGGTAAACAATGTATAAAAAAGCACAGTGAAAATGAGCACTGTCATATTAAAAGTTGGTAAATAAATAAACCAATAAGATAACATTTAAAAGACAGTTGGACGGGTATTCAAAAACAACATCATATTACAATAAAGTGCAATGAGTGTAAACAGTATTAAATTCAAAAAGAGGGGGGAGGTAGAGAAGAAAGCAGCTAGGTTCGCCCTCCACAACTTAATGTACGCAAAAAAATCTGAAGGATTCAGATCAAGAAAACCTAGCTGACAGATAAGACATTTCCAAATTTGGGTATGTCTTAAGGGAAACAAAATGGGCAAGGGGAAAAAAACTTTTTTTCTTTAGCCCCCTCACTCACCGGAGTTTCCTCACGGTGACATGCTTCATCATAGGGGCTTCACTACACTAAACTACAGTCTCCGCATGGATAATGTCCTGTAGGTACTGTGCTGATTGTTCTTTGTTTTGGGTTCCTGTTTTCCACTTTCGGACGGGTATGGACGAGGTAGTCTTTCAGATTTTTTCCTCTTTTATGACTAAACATGGGTTTAGGAATATCTAGAGTCCCACAGTTCAGGGTGCGCCAATGTTTTTTGATGATTTTGGTTACTTTGTTGGAGGCAATGCTGTAGGTGGTAATACATATAGGTCTCTTCTCAGAGGAATGATTTGCAGAAAAAATAGTATGTACAATTTCATATTAAAATAGGCATACCTTTCACTTTCTTGGAGTGGCACTCACAGGGCGGGACCCTGTGAAGTCCTGAAGAAGAGCTGAGGGGTACAGCTCGAAACTAGTTGACCTTTTACTAGGGTGCTGTTTTTCATAATAGAACCCGCCCACCTAGTAAACCACCCCACTTTTAATATATCCGCTAGGCGCATGAATAAAGTTTGTTTAGCTCACTAGTAGGATATTTTTAACCTTCACCACTCCACTCACTTCCCCCTTTTTCACATGACACGACACATAGTCCACACAAAAAAGTGCTCCTACGCAACATCGTTAGTCGCAGCACGCCTCAACCCGCAGCGGGTTGGGAAGCCCCTATGATGAAGCATGTCACCGTGAGGAAACTCCGGTGAGTGAGGGGACTAAAGAAAAAAAGTTTTTTCCCCTTGCCCATTTTGTTTCCCTTAAGACATACCCAAATTTGGAAATGTCTTATCTGTCAGCTAGGTTTTCTTGATCTGAATCCTTCAGATTTGTTTGCGTACTGTAAACAGTATTAGCCATATAGTGCACATATAGTTGAATATAAGTACCAGCAGCGGCATCATATTAAGGTAAAGTGCAATTTGGTTAAACAATGTCCGCAACATAGTGCAGGATAATTAATTTTGCTTGCTCTTCCACGCCTAAAACGTGACACCTTGGTAAATGTTCGAGTAGAGAGATGATAATAGCTATTTACACCTGGACATTATTAAGTGCTTTTATCACATTATAAGTCACCCATGGCGGCTCGTGAGCATACTGCCGCTTCTAAGAACGAGCTTACTCGGAAGGTCAAATCATCACATTTGAGTTGTAAGATTTCAAGGTACGCTGTTTTGTAGTCAATAATGGTTGCTGCCTTGAAGTACGGGATCAGGTATTGCTTTGTATATTTACCGTAGTAGTTACAGAACAATAGAAAGTGTACCACCATTTGGTTACTACCGCTGCCTCCCGGACAAGGCATGTGCTTAAGATTATTATTGAATCCCAAAGGGAAACAAAGTGAGTATTTTATTGAAACATCTCTGAGGCGAAAGAGTAGGCTCCTCTTTCAGCGCCCAGCGCTATTCAAAAAATATTTAGGTGGCTTACGGTTTTGGGGGCCAGATGCCTCCCGGAGGGGCATGTACCTGACTACTGATGGTTTGAGGCATTCAGTGGCATGTCTTTCATTGTTATATAATTCATATAATGCCCCCATGAGTGATCTTTTGTTCATACCCTCAATTGCAATTGGATGTAGAATGTCCCAACTGGTGGGGGAATTCTCAAAATGTCCAATACATCGTCATTTAAACCAGTGAGCCCTGCACTGGAGATTTACAAAACCCAGGCGAGGTCAGCGGCTCTCTATGGGGGGAGCTCTGAGAGCACTCCTGCAGGCCCTAAATTTCCAATACGGAAAATAAATTCATGCGGCAGCTACTGGCGCTTCCCCAAAGTACACCGCTTCTCCCGTTAAGGTTAGATTTTGGATTGAGTTTTTTCCAGGACGAGCTAGCACTAAAACCCCTTACGTTCTGGCGCAGGCTCTGGATAATGCCAGAACTGTTGAACTACAGGCTAGAACTGAAGGAAATACTAAATTGTAATAGCGCAGCAAAAATTCCCTGGCTCGTTTTCGTTAAACGGGAATTTGGTCAAATGGGTATGCCCGCACTGTGGCACGATCCTGAAAGGGCATGCCGGGAGGTTTCAGGCAAGTCCCTTACGAGGTCGTTTATGGATAACAAACTTAATACTATACTGCATGGTTATCATGCTGGCACCCTGACTCAAATGTTTTTAACATTTAAAATGTCATACTGTTTTGAGGATTTCATGGACGTTATCTATCCCATTGGATCAAGGAAGCTCTATATACAATGGAGATATGGTACATTACCCTTAAGGGCATTTACAAGTAAATGGTCTGCCTCTACGAACAAATCTTGTCCTGGGTGTAGCTGTAGCTTAGAGGATGAACTCCACATACTTTTTTTCTGCCCAGTCTACAGTAAAGCCAGGAAGTATTGGCTAGTACCGTTATGTAAAAATATGGGTTTCGTCCGATGTTTGCATGCTTTGAGAATCCTTAAGACAGATACCTCTGGAAAAACTGTATTTGCACTTTCGAAGTACCTGTCAGCAATGTGGTCCAAGCAACGATTTTTTATTGTTAATGAATGCCAGGGGTGGTTTAATTATCTTTTACCACTGTATTAACTGGACTATTTTATACGTGTTACGGAAATAAATGTTTTATCTGTACTCTTTTATGGCAAACAATGCCGAAATAAAGATTTGATGAATGAATGAATGGATGTAGAAAGACATGTTCCAGGTTCACGCTGGGTAAACTTTTTCTGACAGCGGAGAGCCAGGGTTTGGAACCACCCTTGTCGCACTTAAGGCAGTCGGTGATGATCTCTCTTGTTAGGGATGCTGTTTTCTTCCCTTTTTCACCCTGCTGCAGTTTGTGAATCCCCAAACTTCCGCGCCATATGTGGCTGTCGAGATACACTGCGATTTATATATCTTCATTAAAGGTGATACCACCTCTGCCTGTTTCGGCTGCCGAAGGCACAGGATGGAATTGATCGATTTTGAAAGTTTGCTTCTACTGTGGGCTGCATGAGCTTACCAGGATCCTGTCTCTGAAAACACTAGGCCCAGATAAGGAAAAGTGCAAGTGCGTAATAGGGATTCGGTACCAGATGTTATAGAATTGATACAGTGTTTTTTAGGGCCATAGCTCATTATATATGATTTTTTTAAATTGGTACAGAGCTCCAAATCCGCCAAAAAGGACACAAAGCCCTTGACTAAAGTGCGGAGTGCATTGGGGGTGCGGCCCATGATGACCGCATCATCTGCGTATAGAAGCGCAGGGAGTATATTGCCATTAATTTTTGGGACGTCGTTAGTCAGTTTTGACAGGGTGTTGTGTAGATCGTTTATATAAAGAATAAAAAGTAGAGGGGCGAGTACACATCCCTGTCTGACCCCTCTACCAATAACAATCTCCCCTTAGACCTCCCCATTGTTACTAATCCTAACCCGCGCCTTCAAATCCCTGTGCAAATGTGCCAAGAAATTGACCAGGGACTCGTCCAACCCATAATTTAAAAGGACCGACCATAAGCGTGACCTATTAACAAAATCAAATGCTGATGTGAGGTCCATAAAATCCAAATAAATAGGTGACTTTTGTGCAATCGTGTATTTACCAAGGATTAGATTTAAATTCGGACACTGTTCAACGGTACCCAATTTGCTCCTAAAACACAGCTGACATTGATTTAAAATTTGGTCCTTCTCCGCCCAAGTCCTAATTTTGTTGAAAACGACCCTTCCTAAGATTTTCAGAGTGTTGTATATCAAAGAAATAGGTCGGTAACAACTACGGTTGGATCGGTCACCTTTTTTAAAAATGGGCACAATATTATTACAAATGGATAAATGGTCCGCTAGTTCCACTCCTCTTTTACATGTAGGCTCCATGGCCGAGGGAATGGCAGATGAGCCAGTGTCACTTGAAAGTCTTGCTTTCAAATCACTGCCTAAACAAATTCCGACCACTTTATCGTACATATTATTATTTTGTAAATTGACGATAAACTCGAACAGATTAATAAAATTCCTGTTTGGTAGGGTTGTAAAATCGTTATTATAAAAATTAATTAAAAAAAATTGAGGCCCCCGCGTGTAGATCGTTGTTTGAAAATTATCGTTGTTTGTTGCAAGGGTTTTTATACTCCCCCCCTGCTGAAATAATTATCCAGGTTGAAAGACTACCGGATGGGCGACCTACCTTAGGACTAGGTACAATACTATTATTGCACACAAAAGCTTCTAAAAATAATTCCTCTGTACACCATGTTTCTTGAAACAATAAAATGTCATATTTTTAATTAGCATTTGATATTTAACAATCTAGGCAACCATAGGAGACAATCAAAGAAGTTTTAATAAATGGAAGGGAATTAAGCTACAAAATGTTTGTAAAGAAAACAATTTATTAAGAGTTAAAAAGAACAATATCACATTCACAGATTTAATATATACGTTAAAAAAGTGTAGTTTAAACAAACTAGACTTAAAACAACAATCTATAAATCACATGGCATGAATCACAATGCAAATGAGAACATATATGAGGTTAAAAAACACTGGAAGTGGCAGATTGGTACTCTACGGGCGTTTCGGCGGCCAGCGCCTTCTTCTGGAGTAGCCACAAAAAGTTTAAAAAGTTGTTGTAATGATGTAAGGAAAATACTTTTCTTTCTTAGTTTCTTTAGAGAGCGGTTCTAGTTGTCTGGTAACAAGAGTATGATATGTAGATATAGCGTGTAAAGCTCAATGGCGACGTCTAGTCAAGATAGGACATTAGTATTTTATTTCCTCGATGGACGGATTCCAAACAAGAAAATATCACGCTGTATGAAAAAAAAGTGGTTAATAACTGATCCCGCCGACCGGAACCTCTTATTCATTCAAGGGAAGGATATACTTGGTAATTTAAAATAGCGAGATCCTCCTGATGTGGAGATATTTGGTAGAGCAAAACCCCTCTAATAAGGTGGTTCTTCTTCCAATTGAGATGATTAGTTAAAGGTTAAAATAACTCCCTGTCCAAAATGATTCAACAGGGCTCTCTACTTCCGGCGGCGGGACTCGAGGTTTGTGCAAGTGTGCACAAGCAGCACTGCTTACCTTTCCTTACATCATTACAACAACTTTTTAAACTTTTTGTGGCTACTCCAGAAGAAGGCGCTGGCCGCCGAAACGCGCGTAGAGTACCAATCTGCCACTTCCAGTGTTTTTTAACTTTATATATGTTCTCATTTGCATTGTGATTCATGCCATGTGATTTATAGATTGTTGTTTTAAGTCTAGTTTGTTTAAACTACACTCTTTTAACGTACATATTAAATCTGTGAATGTGATATTGTTCTTTTTAACTCTTAATAAATTGTTTTCTTTACAAACATTTTGTAGCTTAATTCCCTTCCATTTATTAAAACTTCTTTGATTGTCTCTTATGGTTGCCTAGATTGTTAAATATCAAATGGTTATTTTTCCCTGGTCTAGGAATCTATTTTCTATGAACTCAGGGGGTCCTTGTTAAATATACGCTAATATTTTTAATTAGGTCAACCCACTCCGTAAAATGTAGTTTAGAGGCTAAACCAGCAACGTTCCAACTAAGCACGTCCAAATTTAAATTGGACAGTTCGGGGCCTGCGACAATGGAAGGGTCTGATAAAAGTCCATTGTCCTCAGGTACTACAGGTGATGGACAGAGTGATGGTCAATCTAGGCTCTCTAAACTAGACAGCGCAGAAAACCGGTTACGCAAGTTGCATGTGGGAATAGTGAAATTATGTAATTCCTGAGGTGGTTTATAGAAAAAACCCAAGGGCAATGACCAAATGAGGGTTGGAGAGTTATTATTGAGTACCTGTGCTGACAATAATGATTTTACCGGCTGTGGGCATCTACAATTGACAGTGATGCAATCTCCTTTGATATTATTTTGGGAGGAGCCGACCCAACCCACCCTGCACACCATTAGTATCTCACTGACATTTGCCATCCTTAGACCTTTATGTTTGGCCAGCCAGTCGGCGCTCTTATTCCGAAGTTGCTCCCAGGACTCAGTTTGGTCTTTCTTTAGGGGAGGGACGCCCGCTAAAACTAAAACATAAGGACACGCTTCAGGAGGTAATTTAAGAACAACGGTGGATGGCATAATGTCCTGATTAGCTATCTAAGTTATGATTCGTTCTAGCGGTGTTTGGGATATTTAATGGTATGGGGTCTGAGTTTATAAGGTTACCTGACACAGAATTGCAAGGCAGGCTGTTACTTGTGTTGTTATTACTGTTATAACTAGGCACTATACATGTTGAAAGGATCTCGCTATAGGTTGGCTTGGGAAGTGAGCTAGTTTTTTGATTGCCACACATTACGCACGCGGTATTACAAAGAGGGGGCGTAGGGTCAACGGTCTGCTGAGACGTGTTTGAGTTGACTATTCTCGGTGACTTTGTAAGCAGACCCCCCCCCCCCCCCCCTCAGTTTTGCCAATAACACCAGGTAGGCCTCTTTGTGTGTCAGATTTCTTAATCTAATTCTCCAGACGGTCTAAGCGTTTCGTTTCGAGAGGGCATTAAAATGCTTGTCAACCAAGTTTTTCATACGTTCATAGACCAAGTCCGCTATAGTGTCAATTGAAATGTCACCAGGTCTAATCCGAGTAGTTGGAGCTATTGTATGCTCGGTTTGGGTGTGGATAGAGTGCACAGAGTGGGCTGTGGCTTCTGATACGGTTAGATCAGTTATTGTGACAATGGGCCCCGCAGGTATGGCCGTTGTGCCTTGTATCCAGGAGTTCAAGGCTGTGGGCTGTAAATTAGGGCGAGGTGGCTGTTTTCTCTTGGTGCTAATAGGTTTCGCCGCAGTTCTTTTCATTTTAGCCCCTGTTGTTTTAGGGTCTGAGACAACACTTTGGGCAATAGCCTTGACGTAAATCGGAGATTGCCAGTCTGTTAGGACTTCAGTGATCACGTTCCCCTCAGTGACCGTCAGCTCAGGGGGTCTGGCTGAATTTGTAAATGGCTCACAGTACTGACTATTACATTGGGTGACAAGGGTATCAAGGGAGAGTCGCTAGAGTTCCCCCGCTCATTGCCTTCCAGCCGAGTAGAGTGGGGTACAGATAGTCCCAAAGAAAGTCTCCTGTCCGTTAGCTCAATCTCCGTAGAGACAAAACTAACTGCTCTTTCAAGCATACTATCAATAATGGTAGTAGGCCGTGGGCCTGAGGTAGCCGTGCGTCTTCCCATGCTTCAGTCGTATGGCACTTTTCAGGGGGATAGCCCAGCCCGGCCTCCTCCGGCCTCTGACGGGCGCTGCGGGAGCCCTGGCCCCCTTTTCTGCACCTCCTGACGCTCGGGCAGTGGTGCATGGCGTGCGCGCGGCACGAGCTGATGGAGATTGTGGTTCTCTCGGTCCCGATCTCAAGATGCCTCCGGTGTCTCAAGATGCCTCTGGTGTCCCCAGCCAGATTGCAGCACTGGCCGGGGGGTGGTCAAAACAGCTAGGATGGGCTTGGAGAATACACGCTTCTCCCACAGTCCATTCACCGTACACCAGGGACCGCGAGCAACAGGACAGTCTATCAGGTAGCCAAAGGAGCAATCACAGGCCAATGCCTGGTTAGAAATGTTGCAGGCCAGTGTAGGCGTCCCAGTCCCAGCCCTCTGCTGCAGCAGACAAAAGCTCAAGTGGTCACAGCAACTGCACCCCAAGACACAGTCCCAGCTCCCAAGAGGTCATCTAGCCTCAGATTCCGTCTCAGGACGAGGATAGAAGGGGGGGCCCACAGAAAGTTACTGCCCCCAGAAGATTCACACTAAACAGTAGTCTCACCAGGTGATTGTCAGCCGCCCAGGGGGTCTAGGCAGCCTGTCCCCTCACCACGGCAAGCGCCTTACAACCTACGCGAGGGTCATGCGGGTTCAACTTCAGCTCAGTGAGGCAGCACTCGTATGTATCCCTTAGGAGCCCTCACGCGCTTTCCTCCTCCATACCAGGGGGCACGTGCAGATTTAAACACTCTTGGCCCGCCTTCCCAGGCCTGACCACACACTGTCAGCACCCTGCCACCCTGCGGGTGCGATCTGCAGTGTTTGCCCAGGCAGCACTCCTGTCTTCACGGGAGCAGTCTATCGATCGCCTCCCAGCCGCGCAGACCTTTCCCACAGGCAGCCGCCTCTCACCGGGGAGCTGAGTCAGGCACCAGGCGGAGCAGTCGGCGATTGCGGCGCATAGCTCTTCACACTGTACTGGTACCCCGGGTCGTCCTCCACGTCTAAGAAGGCTCCCGCTCCTCTAAGTGTATCAGTGGGGGTTCCGTAGAGAGACAGGAGGGCCGTCACTTCTCTGCAACGCAGGCTGTCTCTCCTCGTCAAGCCTCCATTACCGCCGCAGCGCCTCCAGGCCTCACCACCATAGTATCCACACAATAGGTCACCATCTGTGCATATCAAGAACAGACACGTTTTGGAGCAAACCTAAAACTTACAAACAGATGGTAATAACCTTAGCGACTCTCGCACAACTCGGGAATCTAGTTGTGAACATCAAGACCCTTGAGAAAAAAATACTGAGTTTAGTTAATATACTGCAGTGCAAGGGTCCCAAATAATGTTTTATTGTCTCTTACTTAACACCTTGGCTGCTATGACTTTTCCCCTCCTGTGCTGGATCATCATCGAACCCCATTGTTCATGACGAGCTCAGCTCGTCATAAGCACAGCTCCAGTGTGCCTCATGACGAGCTGAGCTCGTCATGAGCAGCGAAGGGGTTAAGGATTAAAATGCAATTATAATGCAAACTTTGGTACCCTTGGTCTTTAAAAAAAACTTCAATGTATCATTTTAGTGTGCTTCTTTCTACCTCGAGCAATACTATTTTGGAAGAACAGTCTTTCAGATATTTTAATTTGTATAATTTGTAAACTTTCATCAAGAGTGTCCTCCTATTGGCACACGGGGTGCCATTTTCAATTGTATGGGTTGTAAACAAGCAGTTAACCTCTGAATTCAGGGCAGTTAGTGAGCATAAAGTAACCATGTTATGTTATGTTAAAAGAACTTGTTAACGCGCACGGACACCAATTGGTTTCATGGCGCCCAGAGACAAGTGGAGAGAAGGAGCAGGTGTAAGTGAGGAGACTAATCAAAAGCTAGCTGGAACAGATGGGTTTTCAGGTTTTTACGAAAACTAATATAGTCAGGAGTAAGCCGAATTGAGAGAGGGAGAGAGTTCCAGGTAGAAGGAGCAAGAAAAGAGAAACAGGCACCACCATGTTTCTTACGTTTGTACCTGGGGGTAATTAGAAGATTGTGAGCAGAGGACCTGAGATGCCTTGAGGGAATGTGACGGTTGAGGCAGAGAGAAATAAAGACAGGGGCAAGTGAGTTATATATCTATATTCAGTTAGGAAAATGATATAGCTAAGAGGTTTATATTTATTCCTTCAATTAAATACTTGTTTGCCACCAGCCAATCATCATGCATCAGCTTATTTCCTTTAATTAACATGTGTTCCTTACAATTTCCAATAGTCTGAAAGTAAAACACGTTTGTGTATTGGCTATTTGATTTTGTGAACCTCCATACTCCCTGCAGATGTTTTCAGCAACTTGACTTAATAATGTTTACTCATGCAGAAATCTAAAATTACTACAATGTACAAAGGTTTACGTTTGCTTCCTAGTGCTCTTGGGTGGCTCCATCATTTGTAGCTTACTAGCACTACTGAAGGAACTCTTTGCAAATTCCAAGTAATCTTAGGAATTTACTTCCTACGTGGTGAATCCAGCATTAAACTATTAGACGCCTATGGTTTATTTATTTTTATTTATTTATTTATTTATTTATATAGCGCACTATGACCCGAAGGCGTCTAGGCGCTAGCCTGGCGGAAACAAATCCCTACTACCACATAAGAGCACGGAAGATTAGATGGTAAAGAGACGCGTTTTTAAATCTTTTCTAAAAGGCAAAAGATCTTGAGCTGATTTCAGATGAGTGAGAAGTGCATTCCACCACCTGGCCATAATGAGATGAAAGCTTTTCCCTCCCCAGCTCTGTAGGCGGTATTTGGGAATCTTGACATTATTGGCCGATGAGAAACGAAGCGTCCTAGAGGGTAGATACCATTGAAAAAGATTCTGCAAATTACTCCGGGCCAGTACCATTTAAAGCCTTGAAGGCGATGCACAGGGCTTTAAAATGTATTCGCTTTATAATAGGCAGCCAATGTAATTCATTTAAGGCATGCTTTGCAGAAGAAAAACGGGAAGGTCCGAACAAAAAGCGGGCCACTGCATTTTGGAGAACCTGTAACTTAGCAGTCACAGATTTGCAAGCACCCACTAACAGCCTGTTACAGTAATCCAACTTGGACATGACCAGCGCTGCCATCACTGTTCTTTGTTGATCAACTGGAATAGAAGGAAACACTTTTCGAAGAATACGAAGGGTGTAATAAGTAGAGGATGTCAACATGTTTATGTGTAGAGAGAAACCAAGAGAGGAATCAATGATGACACCAAAGTTTTTTGCCTTTACTACTAGAAGTGGGGTGGGGCCCAGCTCGGCGGGCCACCAGTCAGCAGACCACATTGAGGCGTCCTTTCCAAAAATTAGTACCTCAGTCTTATTAGAGTTAAGCTTTAAACAGCATTAAGCATTAAGCATTAAGCATGGTTCCAGAATGGACAAGATATACTCCTGACTCAATCCAAGAGACTGCAAGCAGATTTTCATTATAGACAGCAGAGGACGTTTAGGGTATTGGTTGAAGTCTGAGCAGAGCCAAAGTGTATCCTCCTTTTCCGGAAATGTTGGGGCAGCCCAAAACTGTCCATTCTTTGCACCTCACTAAAACCTAAATGCAAATTATACCTGACACACGAAATGGACGTGCACTTTGCACGAGTCCTATGTGTCAAAAGTGATTCGTGCACACCTTGCATTTGACACGGCTGGGGCACGAGAAACTTTGCTTTAGAACATACAGTTCTTAGATAGTTTGCTAATGTTGAATGAAATACTTTGAACATTTAACTTAGGAACCATCTTTACTAAATAAGAGCTGCATTTAATAAAGTAATCTAGAAACAATCATTTGATGTTGCTAAATAACGTGACTGACATGCAAGAATAAAACAGATATGATTCATTGCAACTAAGTAGATTTACATTTACAATGTGTTGAGATGAAAACTAGTAATTTGTAATTGTTCCAGAAACCATCCTCTGTACTTCACTGCTAAGCATGGCTTATGATTCCTAAATATGTGCTATGTTTTCTATGTAACTGTTAGAGATATCGTTCTAAGCTCTCAATGATTCTTTTACGTGTCGGATTCTAAAATAGATTACATGTATGTACTTTCAACATACTACTCATCTATATCTACTTCTGTGCAGTTTGATTGCTTATTTGGTGATTTACGCAATATAAATTAAACGTAATAAATAAATATCATACTTGTATTGTGCAGGAAAGTGCCCCTTTTTGACATGGTCACCCCCACTTTTTACCCTGATACCGGATGTGATTTCGATTGAAAGTGCGCTAGGTCCCTACTAACCAGGCCCACAGTGCCAGAACTCTTTCCTAAAAATGTACCATCTTTCAGAATTGGCACAATTCAGCACCCTTATAAGTCCCTAGTAAATGGTACCTCTGGTACTTAGGGCATTGGAACTGAAGAGGGTCCACTAGGGATGCAGGACAACTTGTGTTACCCTAAGGACCCCTCACCAAGATAATGCAAACTGCCATTGCAGGATGCGTGTCTAGGTGCAGACAAAACCGAAGAGTCAACATGGCACACAGCCCTGTGTGCCATGCCTACTGACACTGCATGATATATAGGTAAGCCACCCCTACAGCAGGCCTTACAGCCCAAAGGCAGGGTGCATTGCATCCCATGTGTGGACATATCTGCCTGAGCAGATTTGACCCTGCAATGCCTAAGTCTATTCTTAGACATTGTAAGTGAACAGGGAAGCCCTCTCGAGTGCATGGGCTAGACACTTGTCATTACGAAGTCCCCAGATCCATGATAGCTTTACTGTACCCCAAGATGTTTGGCCCCAAACATCTTGTGTTAATAAACCTGCACTGATACCAGTGTTGGATTTGTTAACAAATGCACACAGAGGGCACCTTTTAGGTGCCCCCTGAAAACGTACCAATTAGGTGTGTGGTTGCCGACTGGTTTCAGCCAGCCTGCTATCACTAGACATGTTTCTGGTCTCCTGGGTGAGATCCTCCGCTCCCAGAGGCCGGGAACAAAGCCTGGTCTGGGCAGAAGTGTCCACACCTCCTCCAAACAGGAATTGCCTTCCAGGGTGGGACACTTCAAAGGCCATGCCGATTTGAAACGAGACCCAAGCCTCTCCAGTTAGTCGAAAATGCCACCCCCCCCCTGTTCTGACCCCAGTGTTCGTCGGGTGCACAGGTAGTAAAATGTGTTAGATTAGGAGGTGGGCCCACACCTAGCCAGCACCACTCCTCCAAAGGTGGTACAGATGATGTGGCCCCCACTTTTCCAAATCCTCCATCTTGTGTTAGAGAGACTTAACCCATTAGATTCAGGGTTATACCCACTGCCCACAGGAGGTGATCAGCTAAAGGGTGTAGTCACCCTAAGGTAAGTAGCCCATTGGCTACTATCTGGTACATCCATTAACACCCCTAAATTGAATATTTATAGCCCTTGATCCAGAACTATAGATCTAAAGAAGCACGGGATAAAGAAGAGCTGCTGCACCCAAGAACTGAGTGCCTGCTGTGGACTTTGCAGCAAAACCTTGCCTCCTGCTTCAAGACTTGACCATCGTGGTGAACTGTCTTGTCCTGCAAAAGTGAGCCCTCTAAGAACCTTAGAGGACCTCCAGTCCTTAGCCAATCGTCTAAGAGCTATCTTAGAATATAGGAACTACTCCCCTGCCGACTGCAGACACCGAGCCCACAGAGTCCAGTTTACCATCTTGCAGCTTTTGATCAGACAAGAAATGCTGACTCTCTTGAATCTCAGTGTGACATAAAGATAAAGCGGAGAACCAAGAGAAAAAGTAAGTAAGTTGTTCATTGATCCAGTAGAAGGGGAGCCTAAAATATCTCTACCCACCGTGGGCCCAGAAACGCTGGATCAAATCTATCCTTGCTAACATTTCCCTTTCATATCAAATCAAACCTCCTATAAAGTTACTTTTTATCCGAGGACCTATTTATGTAGAATAAACATGTCTCTTCACACATCTATTTGCTCAGATTCTGATCTCTGCACAGAGGACAGACGTGTAATTCTCCTGCAGTAATAAAGTATGCAATGCCTGCTAAGAAATCATGTGGGCAGATCTACCAGCACAGCTGTGCTCTAAGGGCGAAATAACCTCATGAAAGACGAGTAGCATTTAATGTCATATTTCTCCTTGGCCAGTGACTGGAACACTAAGAAAGAAATATTATGTTACAGTTCTTATCCTAGTTTCAGGATCTGCCTCTGCTGCTGAGAGACAGCGCTTGCATAATGGCTTGCAACGTGAGTAGAAATATGAAGGCTAGTGGAATAAATGTCCCATTGACATATAGGACTTCTAAAATTGAAGTGACTCAAAGCGGTGATGTTGTGAGTGGTTTGGGCTCTTTGTGGCCAGAATTAATGCATTTAACAGAGATCATAATCATCCACTGGGGAAAAGGAAGGTTTTAATACACTGTCGGGGAAAGTGGCTAGACATGAAATCTCAGATAAAGCCTTATACACTTGAGGGATTTTCTTCAACTTCTTTGATAATATTTTGGAAAAGACATAAACAGAGAAAAAAAATCTTAGTTGCCCTCATTTAAATGTAAAAGGCTTGTGAGCATGTATTTTGACTCAGAGTGGATTACTGGTTTAATCAGAAAACTAATCAGGATTTTCAGTATGAACTGCTGATTAATTGAATCACAAAAAGGCTTTTCCAGAAAAAGGCTTTTCCAGAACACAACATGAAACCTTCCATGCTACTAAATAGGAAGACAGATGTACAGTCTTCATTGTAGCACCTTGTCAAATATTTCAAGCAGCTTCATCATTTGAAATACCTCTGTTAGCACATGGTTTACGTGTTTTTTCTAACTTTACTAAATATGTTTGTTGAAAGATCTTCGAGAGAAGGCTCGAAGGACCGAAATTCTTGTATTTCTATGGCTCACTAAATAGAAATAGCAGAAAGTTTCATGAATGAAACTAGAGCTGCACAATTTCAACCCTCTTTACAAGTCCTTTTCCTTCTGCCACTTTTTTTTAAACCTTTGTCAAATACTGTGAACGATTGATATAAACGAAGCCTAATACTCTCAGAGATCTAAGCAGCAGCTGTTGGGATAGGTACAGGTTCAGTCAAGAGGATTCAAACACTAGGGTCTAAACAACCAGAATGGCTGTTAATTAAATTGTGGGATAAAATCAACTCTTCCATCAGTCTATTTTTCCAGTAATCTTCTCTTGGCTGTCCCATATACAAGTAAAATTAAACATGTTCCAAAACAAAACAATATGTCTAATCCTAATGTAGAAATAAATTAATTTATATTAAAAAAACGAGTGATGCCCAAAACCAATTAAGATCTAACCTAAATATTTGAGGGTCACTTTTAGGCTTAAATAACCGCTAGAAAGAAAAGTATAGAAGTAAGTGGACACATCAAAAAATATATTACATATCCAAGTTTAACACCAGTGAACCATTAACAATCAGACACCCCTCAGAGCACGCCACATGTAAGCATATTATTAAATCAAGGATCAGCGAAGGTCAAGTTCACAACAAGAAACAAGGTGCATAATCCAGCTAGAGAAACTCATCCCTAAAACAACAAGACCAGAAAAATAGAAATAGGCTCTGCTGTCACTACTTCTCAGTGCCTAGTTTACTAACACAACCTGCCAGGATTCCCATGCAGACAAACAACATTAAACATAATATTTCCTCATGCATAAAAATCTAATGAAAGGGCTATATCATGATCAGAAGCCCTGCCTCAGTGCAGAGCCAACATATTTCCTGCATCTGAGGTGCCTCCAGTTTGTACAACTAACTCAGAATGTCTCTGAGATAATGCATGAACTTCAAAGAGAGCAAGATTGAAATGGTGAATCTAGAGGGCTTCGCTCTGTTTCTTACTTGTCCCGAGGTATATGTATGAACTTGAGATGCCTCAGACACAAAAAAAGGTGCTCGTCTCTAAGTTGAGCTAGTGCTCGTGATTGTGGTATGGCCCCTGATGTCCTATATTATTGTTCACTGTTTTTTATGAACTCTGAAATCCCCTAATGTGGCATGGGCTCACTTTTGTGACAGTCTATAAAATGTCATACTCACACGTATTGAAAAGGTTATCAATGTTAAAGAGATAGCAAAAGCTCACATGACAAAGCTCACAGCAAAACAGGTAACAGATATGATTGTAGCCATCACCTCCACCTGAAGTTCCCTAGTGCCGTGCTGAGGGTGTATGAAGGTTTGGCCATGACCAGACCTGCCCAGTTTTAGATGTTTTAATTTCAAGAATGTAACGTAAAGTGATTTTGAATGTACTTTTTTTACAACTCTCTTCAATTTATATCTTCATCTTATTTGACAGCCTTATGCAGCTTTTTGGCTTTAAAAATAGTTTTAGATTATTGAACAGATGATTGTGAACCTAGGTCCAACCCTGGTGCACAGAAACATTAACCATTTTCCAGCATATTTGTGTTGGGAATAAGTGATTTTTCTACTCTCTAGGGCAGGGGTCTTCAAACTGGGGTGCGGGCCCCCCATGGGTCATCCATTGATTCCAGTGGGGTGGAGGGCACCAGACTCTGATCAAAAGAAGCATTATGTTAATAAAAGTACTGTATTTTCAGAAGAAGAAAATGTAATGTGAAAAATAAATATGTAATGTTTTCCCTATGCTTCCCTTTCGGCTTACAATCTAGTCATTACACCTTTTGGCTGGTTCAGTCATGCTCTCCGGTGTCTATTTGTGTTACTTCAATGGTTGATAAGTTTATCTTTGGGTAAAAGGTCCGTATTGGTTGCCTTGTTAGGCATTCTGACCTTTCAGAGGTGCACCTATCACTAAAACTCTTTGTTAAAACAATATGTTAACTACTTTCCTCTTTATTTAGCTCCAAAACTGCTTCATACGTTTACAAGTAATCACAAAAGGAACATGATGCAGCGTGAACTAAATTTTGCCTTTCCATACTTATCAAAAACCACATCATTTTCACCTCAGCTACAATCATCTACAGTATCACAGCTTTGGGCCCATATAAACTCTGCAACACCAATGTCTATAATATCACAATTCAGTCAAGGTCCTCCGATAGATCTTTGAATCGAGCTAATAGGGACTGGGATAAATAAGAGACCAATGGCCACTCCTTCATGAGGACCTGGAACAAAGAGGTGTCTACCTGTCAAACCTAAATAATCAATGACCATACACTAAGAAACGACATACGCATAAAGGTTATAATCAAAAAATCTCTAACTAGTCTCTAGTTTTCAAATGGTCAAAACACAAAAATACATTTAGAATCATTTAATTTCGGTTTTTGTTTTAGTACAGGTAAAATCACAAAACATCACAGTTCAGAATCAAATACATTTCAATTCAAATACCTGGTGAGAATGAGAGAGAGAGAGAATATTTTCAGGAATATGGAGACTCAAGGTGAGCCCAAATATACACTAGAGCACAGCGTGCAGTAGCCAGAGTCATTTAACCCTTTAGCCAAAAGGTTTGCCTGATCGACTTCACCAGCTGGTGAAGTGCAGGAAATCAAAAGAATTCACTTCAGAGAAAATCAGAGTTCATTCCGACAGCATGCCATGCATATAGGAAATTCCAAAGATAGCCAGCCAGCAGTCCTTTTTGCACAGGGCAGTTATACTTCCAATTATGCATAGTTCCTTCCCACAAAAGAATCCTTTACGCAGTTGGCAATATTTCCATTGGTCGAAATCTATGGTCTGTCCATGAGGTGATCATTACGTTGTACCATTGTCCAATTTTCATCCTTTTATTAAAAGTTCAATTTCATTACTCCTCAGAACTAAGAAATTCATTTGTATCTTATCATGTCCATTCCCTAGCGCTCTCTTCTGAGCTTGCAACAAAGTCAACACAGTTTTGTACTAGCAGAGAGAGCGTCCTCTATTCAAAACAAGAAAAAGAAACTTTAGCAAAAATTCTCGCTGCTGGTAGTGATGTCATGTCAGCCCATTCTAGTCTTATCCAGAGGAAAAATGAAAATGCATATTAAGGCCTACACGGAAAACCTACTAAGACATTATTATTTACTGAAAAGTTACAAACCTTTTAAATGTTTAATTGAATATAGATGAAGCTGTTTCATTTGTGATTAATATTCTTCATAAAAATTAATAATCAAACACCATTTTGTATCCCATCAAGCATTAACTCATTAGTGAAATCATTTATAAATGAGCAAACACATTTTCGCTCGACATTTTGGAAATGCAGGTTTTTACTTTTCATTTCATTTCCAACAACTTATGTTAATCCACTTTTGTTACTAAAGTTAGTACTTTTTCTACCTTTTTATAATCATTTGGTTAAAAACTACATCATTAAGCGAAACATTTTAGCATTTATAGATTTTCATAGCACATATATTGTGAATTAATTAGCATTATACATTTTTCTCTCTCTCATTAATAATTTTCATCTCGAACTGGTTTGCGATCATTCTGCATGCTTTTAGGATGCAGACTGAACTCTCATGTGTTTTACGAATCACACTGTTAATCAAGTTTCTTCAATATGTATTAGTATCATATTATCTAATGAGCAGAAATTGACTGAGACAATCATACTAAGATAATTAAGCTCCATCAAGCATCAAACATAAGCTCAGCCAGCCGCGTAGCTAGGGGGGTGCGGTGGGGGCGGTCCGCCCCAGGCGGCACTATTCTGAGGGCGGCGGCCTTTATCATTTATTTGAGATCACTACTGTCAGTGAGTGAGTGTCCTCAAATAAATGATAAAGGCTCTCAGCCAAGTTCTTCCTTCCAATCAAAATTGAAGTAACTCGGCAAAGCAACTTGTGACAAGTGTTTGAGCAAAAAAACGCCCATTTGTTTATTATGGGAGAATGTGACTTTTGACACTCAGATTCTTCTAATGTTAGTTCAACTTAAAACATGAAACTTGATGGAGGAATTTACAGGTGGGTTAAGATCCACTTTAAACAATATTATGCAGTTTTTCGAACGACACCAAAGTTATTAGACATAAAAATTATTTGCCTGCGTAAGATCAACAAAATCATAACAACAGATTTGATTGAATCAAACTCTAAAGCTGCTGTATGTGTGCTGGGGCTGTACAGGCAAAGGCATGTCCTGACAGAGCAGATTACCTAGAAGCTGGGTGGGGTCGGCTATAGGACAGGCACTGAACTGTGTCCTTTGGTTGCCTCTTATCCCAAACCGGGCATCAGGATTACAATTCACTATTTTCACATGGTCAGTGACGGCTACCGCCACCCTCCCTGTGGACCCACATCAACCCAGAACACATTGACACGGAACATGATTGTCTTTGGAAGGCGGGGGATCACAAGACCCCCGGCCGTATTTATTAAGATACAAAATAATAAAAATAATTTTTTGTTTAATAATAAAATTATTAAACAAAAGATACAATTTTATGCAAAAATATTCAGGACCATTAGATACAATCATATCAACAAGTATGATAGGCTAACCTTAACAAGATTCTAATACAGCTTGTTTCCTAACCGAATCTAACATCCTCCTCTGAAATTTTTTGCATACTAACATTTCTGGCCTTATGGCGAGGTCGCTAACCGGTGTCAGGTCCTACAAGCTGCGCCCTTACCGCAGGTGCGCATGCACAGCCGAGCCCGGTAATTACTCGGTCCACCCGTGCAGCCGAGCCCGTTAATTACTCGGTCCACTCCGTGAACTCCATTTAACCACTGAAGGAGGGCCCTTACTCGCGTCATATGCTGATGTCATGAGTACGCGCGGGGTGGCTACCAGCCTAAGGACAGCGTGACTCCCCTACCCGTGCCCCTTTTCAGCACCAGTTATACCTGCCCCTGAAGTTCTAGGAGGGGCCAGTGACCCCTCCCCCCGGGCGAACACCTCCAAAGGATGATGCTGCCTCCTCAGACCTTAAAATAGCTGCTCACCAGTCATGACCTTACCGCATGTCCATACCCTTATAAATACGACGACCTGTGGAAAAAGAACTAAAGGACAACTACACTATCTAAGTCAACATGTCATGACATACCATTGTCAGGCTACTAGGGGATAAAAGGCAAAATTGCAACCGACATTTTATGCTTCAACTCCACTTCCCGAAAACAAGAAACAAATAATTAATACACGACAATACACACAGTAAACAGGTAAACAATATGCACCCAACAACATTATAACCGACATTTATGCTTCAATAACACTTCCTAAACGGGAAATAAGTAATTAATACACGTCAATCCACACAATAAGACAGGTATACAATATGCACAAAACACCGCAATGTTCCAGGGATGGTGGGTGGGGAAAATTAGGAAGCCCCGAGCGCGGGGCACGACCAGTGTGGGGGAGCGTCCAGGCGACAAGAAGCGCCCCCCTCCTTTATTCCCGGGATCGCGGGGAGGAGGCGGCACGCTTCTCCCCCCGTCCCCCAGCCGCCCGCCCCTCCGACCCGGAAGACTGCACAACGCCTTACGGGTCAGGGATCGGGCGCCAGCCAGCCGGTGGTGCGGCGCACACCCCCCGCGTCATCATTGGACGCCAGGAGGTCACGCCCCCACCACCGGGAGGCAAGGGGAGAGGGGATCGCCGCACCGCCATGCGGGCGGGGGGGCCGAGGGCCCCCCTTTTCACATGGTCAGTGACGGCTACCGCCCCCCTCCCTGTGGACCCACATCAACCCAGAACACATTGACACGGAACATGATTGTCTTTGGAAGGCGGGGGATTGCTAGACTCCCCGGCCGTATTTATTAGGATACAAAATAATAAAATTATTAAACAAAAGATACAATTTAATGCAAAAATATTCAGGAACATTAGATACAATCATATCAACAAGTATGATAGGCTAACCTTAACAAGATTCTAATACAGCTTGTTTCCTAACCGAGCCCGTTAATTACTCGGTCCACCCGTGCAGCCGAGCCCGTTAATTACTCAGTCCACTCCGTGAACTCCATTTAACCACTGAAGGAGGGCCCTTACTCGCGTCATACGCTGACGTCATGAGTACGCGCAGGGTGGCTACCAGCCTAAGGACAGCGTGACTCCCCTACCCGCGCCCCTTTGCAGCACTAGTTATACCTGCCCCTGAAGGTCAAGGAGGGGCCAGTGACCCCTCCCCCTGGGCTGATACCTCCAAAGGATGATGTTGCCCCCTCAGACCTTAAAATAGCTGCTCACGGTCATGACCTTACCGCCACAGGCCAGCATTGTTACCCGACGATCTGGCCTCCCCCCTTCCTACTCCTAAGAAAGGTCATACTCTCCTCGCAAATCCCTCTAGCCATGCCAATATGTTATTTGACCACAGGACGTTCCCCGCCTCAGTCAAGTGTACCCCGTCCCGCAGGTAGAAATGTTCCCCCCAAATACACCCATGAGGTATCGTCTGCAACCGGGGGTCTCGAAATAATTTGGCCAATTGTGTGTTGATCCTCTTTACCGAGTGATTCAACGCCTTGACCGAGTCCCCCCCTCGCCACTGCCACCAAGGAATAAGTTGCGACCAAACTACCATGCAACCCGGGCATGTCCTGGCCACCCACCCAGCAGTGGAGATGATTTCCTCTATAAGGATGCGCCTCCCCAGTTTGGCCAAATTGTTCTCCCCCCGGTGAAGTATCACCACTGACGGGGGGCGGGTTGCTGAGATAAGAGTTCCTGAAAGTAATCTCTGAACTGGCTGATGCATAAGCCCCCCCTCCCAAAGAAGGAAACAGATAACCCCTTTTTCTCCCCCCTTCTCCTCCCTTCACTTGAAAGAAAAACATGTTTCGCGCGCCGCACATAAGAGTGGCCCACAATCCAAGTCACCAATGTCCGTTGATCTTCTTGTCGCTTGCGCTGAGCTGCTGTCGTTCCTTGACGCCCCTCGGCGAGTTCCTTCCCCACGTGACAGGTTTGAGAAACTACAAAAAACTGAAAATACCAGGCGTGAGTCACCTTGCCATGTTATAACATGTCAATCCATACATATCGTTTGTAACATTCAGAAGACCATCTTCCAATTCTCTTAACCTTTCTACTGGGAGTCCCCTTACAACTGCCTCAGTTGCTGCCCCAATTCTGAAAGAGTGGGTACCAAATTCTGTAGGATCCAAGCCTGCTTTTGCGACCGCCAACTCCAAGACTCTTCTAAACTGATACCTGGTCAGTGGTGTACCGTCGGCGTGACACAATAGTGCCCCCCCCCCCCCACCGCACCCTCCCGCTGCCTTCTAAAGACCTCTACATGTGAGACCGGGCAGCAAGGATTGGTCCGAGCCCGATGGAGCACTATGGTATCCCCCCGTCCCTCCTGGTCAGTTTTTGATCTATGAATTGTCACCCACATTGTATCCTCTCTGATCATAACGCAGACCACTTGGAGGCCGCCCTGTTTGTCACTTTTTGACATCGCTACCAACTCGCCTATCCTTAGAGTTCCATAGAATGCTAGTGCAAACGCAGCTTTGAACAGCAGCACCTCCCATGTTGAGCTACAGACGCCATGAAGTGCCGATAATAGGGCTGTGAGCCTTACTAGACCTATCGGCTTTCTCGTATCCGTCGAGTGTCCCTGTATGCGGCGCCAACCCCTCAAAGCCTTGCGCACCACAAAAGTGTTCGTAGGATCCCTCATGCCCTTGGCCTGTGCGAAGAAGGAGACAGCCGCCCTGTGCCTATTTGCAGCTGCCACTGAGCGCCCTTCTTAGTGCATCAATTCCAGATAAGCTACAAAACTGTCCTCTTGCGCCCAGCTAACCTCCCACCCGTGCCCCAAGAAAGTACATTAAGACAAGAACGCCCCTTCGTATGCCGTCTTGGTCCTGGGGGCTAAGCTAGATGCCACGAGGTGCGGTAGTCTGGGGCACCAATCTGCCAGAGAGCAGCCGGGAAATGTGCTGGCGAGGGGTCTGCTGCAGGAAGCTGTTCCCAGAATACCTGCATTTTAAAGTGAGAAAGGGCGTCAGCCGCATTATTGAGGACGCCTGGCACATGTTTGGCTCTGAAAACTACATTCCATTTCAAGCATTGCAGCACAATCTCCTTTACCAAGCGCAGTATGAATGGACACTGTGCCGCTTGCTGGTTAATGCATTCCACCACACTCGTGTTATCCGACCAGAACACCACTGACTGATTGCATAGGTGTTCTGGACAGACCATCAATGCTACCCATATCGGAAATAGTTCCAGAAAGCCGATGTTGGTGGTCAAACCCCACGACCTCCACTCCTCAGGTCACCGATGAGCGACCCATTTGGTCCCCAGGATGGCGCCAAAGCCCACGCTACCAGCAGCGTCTGTCCATAAACCCAACTCTGCTGATGCAGTGGGGGGGCCGGGCCACACTATCCTGCCATTAAAGTCCTCCAGGAATGCCATCCATATCCGCATATCCTGGCGAACCTCCGATAACAACCTAGTGCGGTGATGTTTCTCACGCAACCCCTTCATGGTTTGGGCAATAGAGCGTATGAAGGGGCATGCCATTGGTATGACCCGCAATGCAAAGTTCAGTTGCCCCACCGTCTCCTGCAGTTGTTGTAAGGTAACCTTGTCTTTGAGGAGGCACTGACGCAGCGCTGCCCTAAACCTCAATACTTTGTCCATGGGCAACCTGAAGCACCCCTCAACTGAATCTATTTCAGTGCCAAGGAATTCCAAACAAGTGGACGGGCCAACCGTCTTCCCTGGCACCAGCGGGACCCCGAAAGCCCGCATGAGCACGCAAAATTCCTGCAATGCCCAAGCACACTCCTGAGTACCAGCCGCTCCTAGAAAAAGGAAATCGTCTAAATAATGCATGACCTGTTTGTAACCCGTCGACTGCCTCATGACCCATTCTAGAAAAGAGCTAAAAGTCTCAAAGTATGCACATGATATGGAACAACCCATAGGCATGCACTTATCCATGTAAAATTTGCCTTCAAAAGCGAAACCCAGGAGGTGGTGGTCCAAAGGATGGACAGGTAGGAGACGGAAAGCAGATTCAATGTCTGATTTTGCCATTAATGCGCCCGGCCCTAATCCCCGCAATAATTCCACGGCCTGGTCAAATGAAGCATACTTCACACTACAAATACCCTCATCTATAGCATCATTCAAAGATGCCCCTCTTGGTGCCGATAGGTTGTGAATCAGTCTAAACTCGCCCTTCTCCTTCTTGGATACTACACCCAGTGGTGAACACACAAAGTTGGGGACAGGCACCTCCTGGAATGGCCCAGCTATCCTGCCCAAGGACAGCTCCTTTCCAATCTTAGCAGTCACTACCGCAGGGTTATGCCGATAACTGATTCCTGCAATGTGCGCTGCCTGTGTATCCCCCTGCCGGGATCCGGAAACCTTGGGAGAAACCTTCCTGCAGTAGGCCAGTCGCTGTGTGGTCTGGGTATCTGTTCAACCATGGGATCATTGCCAAGACGTCTATGGGGGTGGGACCAACTGTGCCTTCTACCCTATTCTGGTTTCTTCCCCCCTCTCTGACCTTGGTTACCATTTCTGGACCTACACGTTGTCTCGGGATGGGAGGTGTGACCGCAAATTTCGCAGGCATGTCTAAATTTACATGTGCCAGCCGGCCTCGCACCGGAGCGTTTATTAAAGTCCCAGCACACACCCCTCCTTTCACCCCCACCCCCCCTATTCTTCCCCGGGAAGTCGTTCCCTTGCACTGACCGAAAGGGCTGCTGAGATTTTGCAGAGAACACCCTGACTCCACTGGTGGACTGGGCCGGGCCATGTTCCCTGAGAACTGCTTATGCCAAGACAGAGAGTCAACCTTGTTCCATGTCAATGATGAGTCAAATTCCGTAGATTTCCTGAAATTCACATCATACTCCTTCCACGCCTCCCCAGGGTACTGCTCGCTCCACCCTACAATCCTGCTCTGGTAGCAAGCCATTGCTGCCTGTACACTAGGAGGACGTTCGACCGTGATAGCCGTAAGGATCGAGAAGGCCCTGATCCAATTAAGCAAAGTTTCTTCCACCCTGAATTTAGCACACTGCACTCTCCATTCGCTAGGGTGCATCCATTCTTTAAGTACTTTGGCATTCTCCATTTCCCTATTGTCCAGCAACAGAGAAAAAATATAAATATACTTTCCCGCGCAAATTATTTCTTTCACAGCCCGGGAAACATGTTGTGCTAGATCCTCACTCCTGGACGGGATTGAACCGTCCCCCAAGAGAGGCAGAGCCACCTCCTTACCATTGCCGGACACTTGAGCCGGTCCACCTTCGATTCCGTTCGGTTGGGCGGTATTCGCACCTGCAATTGAAGAAGAAGAGGGGCCCGCAGCACCACCAGCTGCCATTGCTGCCCTAATTTTTTCCACCATCTTAGCCGCCTCAGCGGTATGATCCGACGTTGAGGGCAACATACCCCCCTTTTGCAACCAAGCAATATTGCCGCTATCTGAGCTGTTAGTTCGGGTGGGACTGGAGCTTCAGAATCCGGCACTACTGCCGGCACCACCGGCCCACCTGGGGGCATGCCCGGCGGCGCTGATGGGCTAGGTAAAGGGGTGGCCGGTGGCGGTGGGGGCCCAATAGGTGCTGGCATGGGGGCCGTCGGAAGCGGTCCAATGGGGGCAAACGGGGCCGGCCCCACAGGAGGGGACCCCGATGGCAAGGCAGGAGCCGGTGCCGCGGGAGCCGGGACTACCGGCTATGGGGAAGTGGGAACAGACGGAGGTGCAGGAGCGGGTGCGCTGCGCCTAGATCTCTTGGCCTTGCTCCTTTTAGGTGAGGTGTCGAAATCCCCCCTTGGCAAAGGCGCCGTAATCTGCCGGTTGGGCCTACCCTGTGGGCCCGCAATACCATCAATCCTCTCAATCATGCGAGCCTCCAGATCGTCAACCTTACCCAACCTTTTATCAATGGCATTCATTCTACGCATCATGGCTTGCATCATCATCTCCATTTTTGTCCCCTTAGCCCCCTTAGTTCCTGGCATTCTGCTGCCCACTGTACGACACTCTTACTGCCCGGATTCGCGACCCGTGCACACTTGTACCTTCAGAAGACGGAGGATCCGCAGGGGGCTGTGAGCACCATGCAACTGCGACCGCAACACACCGGCTTGTCCGATTGTCAGGGGTGACCAAACTCTAACGTAGACCCACCCGGCGGCCACTAAAAGCAATGAAATGCGAGCCCCCCGCTCTCCCCTTACCGCCGACGTCCTGCGAGTTCTATGGTCCCATACTCAAACACCATTGACTTAGCGTCCACTGTACCCGAATTGCCAGATGAATGCTCCGGAACGTACGGTCCACGCTCAGACTGTCTGCTTCCAATGTCGCGCTCCCACACACCCCAAACAGCAGTCCTGCTTCGGCACTGACCTGCAGTGACAAAGCAAAAATGATTACGACTTTTGAGTCAAGGTGCTGCCACGTTCCACGCATTCTCTTTCGGCCGCTGTCCTCCTAAGACTCGGCACCTCCTTCAGCTGCTTGACCGCCGATTAGGAAGCCCCGAGCGCGGGGCACGACCAGTGTGGGGGAGCGTCCAGGCGACAAGAAGGGCCACCTGAGCCCTCCCCCCTCCTTTATTCCCGGGATCGCGGGGAGGGGGCGGCATGCCCCCTCCCCCTACCCCCCAGCCGCCCGCCCCTCTGACCCGGAAGACTGCACAACGCCTTCCGGGTCAGGAATCGGGCGCCAGCCAGCCGATGGTGCGGCGCACACCCCCCGCGTCATCATTGGACGCCGGGAGGTCACGCCCCCACCACCGGGAGGCAAGGGGAAAGGGAATCGCCGCACCGCCATGCGGGCGGGGGGGGCCAAGGGCCCCCCTTTTCACGAGGCGTTGAAGGGATAGGGTTTATGCACTATGGGAAAACTACTACAGTAATTACTTTGAGCCCGATTTACAACCGGAATCGAAAATCTGCACAGCTGGAATTATTATTCCTCAATGGTGCAGATTTACAATTTCGCATTAGTTTCACAACTTTAGTCATTTATAGTTCTGTAAAGGCTGCTATTATCCCACTGTGTAATTGTATATAGGAGCAATTATGTACTGTTGAATCGGAGCCTGACTTTGATCTTTGTCTTCACAATTAAAGCATACTCACCTATGAAGAAATCCTTTCCCCTACACTCTTGCCAAGCCTACAGGTGACAGATTCCATTTCCTGCCCTGCAAGGGCAGTTACTCCATCCCTTCCCTGGAGTAATACTCCAGGTAACAAGTTTGAGGAGATAATCTCCACCCCTGACGTGGAATTTATTATTCCATAATTCTACACGTGATGCAGAATACACAGTAGTGCACCTATGTTGCCTGATTGGTTTTCCTTTGTGGACAGTTGTGAGGTATAAATGGGGCAATTGTTTATGGCCGTAAATGGCTTTGTGAATCAGGCATAAAGAGTATCAGTGAGGCTGGGGGAGCAGATCACCATATAGGAAGCTGCAGAGCTGCAGTAGCCGATCCCTTTCAATGCCCTTCTAGTTCCATCTCCTGAGTCACAATCCAGTCAAACCAACCAATGCAACAGTTACTGGAGATGGACTGGGGCTACAAGTCTCCATCAGTGAGAGAGAGCACTAAAGGAGCACTGAAGCAGGGAGGGTCACTGCCTGGGAAGAGGAAACTGCACTGAGCTTTTTAGAGGAGATCCTTATAATGTGGTATGGGAGTATGCAGTGCTTAGTTTGTGAAAGGAAGAGGACCAGTGTCTGAAGCTCTGCTCAGTAGCTGGTGGCCGGTGCAAATAAATGTTGTCTTGCCAAATATCAAGATCGATAATCTTTAATTCACCACCAGATCCTCCCTGAACCTATTTTCACACTTGCAGGCTCCTGCTTTCTGTTTGTGACTGTTTTGCATCTTTTTCTTCCTCTGTCTTTTCGATCCATGTGCTTTTCCTTCTCTTGCACTCTGTAAATATCTCATATGGGAAAAATTAGTGCCGTTACCCAAAGATTAGTGCTGATGCCCTCCCCCCCACCCCCCAACCCCCCACTGACAACCACTCACTCAATTTAAGCACTGGGTGCACGGAAAGTAAACCCTAAACTGATAGGTTGGAGGACTTATAGATCTGCTACTTGGGCGTGGAGGTTGTCTAAGAGAGATTTGGGACTGAAGTTGAAACAGGGGGCAAAAGTGAGCTCCTGAGCTAAGGGTTTGGAAACTACTGCCCTGGAGTGGTGTGTTGAAGATGCGACGTTAGAGGTCTGGGTTTTGGATAGGAATAATCATGCAATAACATGGGACTGAGGAACAAATGCCAGGCAGCACTGGTAAGAGGACGATACTCAGTGTGTGAACCGGAAGCACACAGTGAGTGTGCCTGACCTTTACATATGTCTTCCTGGTAAACAGGATCACTTGGCTGCTCTTTACTTCATTGAGTGCGGACAATCAGAAAGACTTCAAAGAAACCAAACTTTTATTTACACATTAACTGTAACAAAATTAATGAAGCACAGAAGGCGTCCTGCACCGCGTGTCCCAGGAAGACCTTCATGTTTAAAGACAATACGGAACAATGTAAATGCCTGTGGGGAATTAGTCCAAACCAGCAGAACCGTATCCCTAAACCATAAGAGGGAAATAAAACCTCATTTTAGGGGACACTGAGTTAATGGAGCCCTGAGGAATTGACATAAATAATTTGAGTAACTGCATTGTCTGTAAAAAATGAAAATGACATTTTGTGGCCGCTGGAATCTTTTTCCATAGATAAGACATGAAAGGTTGCCATCTTCACTCAGCTTTATAGTTGTTACTATTATTATTAGACAGAATGTAAGACTAATTAGTGTTTTATGATATTTAAATATTCAAGGACAGTGACTTCTGCCTTTCCACTACCTCCCATGAAGCCATGAATCAATGATTCAAAAATAGTCATGGATGTAAACTCTACAATGGGGACCTGTTGGACTTGGCCCTTTTTCCAGGGTCATCCCTAAACTTTTTGCCTTTCTCCTAGCTTTTTTTCTGACATGGTGTTGGTGGTTTTAGGACTCTGGGCACTTAAGCACTGCTGTTCAGTGTAAAGTGCATGCGCTCTATGTGTTAAATATGGTAAGATTGGTCTACACCTGTTTGGTCTATTTAATTTACCTGTCAGTCCATTGTAAAGTGGTATCTCATATAACCAGGGCTGGTAAATTAGATTCTACTGGTGGCTTCCAGTGCTGATTGTGCCACCCACCAAAGTAGCCTTTCAAACCTATCTCAGGCCTCTGCCATTGCAGGGCCTGTGCGCGCAGTGTTACTGCTGCTGTAACGTGGCACCTAAAGTGTGTGCCATATCCGTGACCCCCCTTTTACTACATGCCAGTCACCTCCTAAGGTAGGCCCTCGCTAGCCCTATGGGCAGGGTGCAGTGTAGGTAAAAGATAGGACATGTACCTTAAGTGTGTGACATGTCCTGGTAGTGACAAACAGCCATTTTGGTTTCTCACTACTGTGCAGCTGCCCTCCCATAGGAATGCATTGGGGATTCCCTGATAAGTGTTTCAGTGGTAATTTCTGTTATGAGAGGAGCAGCGTGGTCAAGTTTAGTATGTTTGAAATAGTAATAACTAATGCTACGCAAGGTGTACGCAGATTTATTATAACTGTTTTAGAAATGCCACTTTTAGAAGTTGGCATTTCTGTGTGCTATGTGTCTGCCTGCCTGATGTGAATTGCATGTCTGGCTTTTGAGTGACAGTGGCTGGGAGGTTTGTGTGGCTCCAGGAGGGGCAGGGTGAGTCAGCGCTAGGCTGAATGGGACATCTGCATTTTTGCAGTGGTGGGAGGAGAAGTCCCTGGTCCCTGAATAGGATTCTGCCTGCCCTGTGCAATACTTGCTCCACCCCCTGTGGCGTGTCTGATCACCGAGCCCCCACCTGACAAAGGGGAAGAGGAGCCTGGTAAACAGAGTGTTCCAATTCCCCCCTGAACCAGTTTAGGCTGGTTCTCCCAAAGTCCTGTGCTGCAGACAAAGAGAAAATGTCATATAAATATAGGGGCTGTGACCCCATGTAAGTGTGCTGTTCCTGACTTGCTGGGGCTTGCTGCTGCTTGGGTCCAGTAGGAACCAACATGGGGGCTTACCTCCCTGCTGGAGGGCCTTGTGTGCTGGCCTCCCTGGGCCCAGCTATGCCCCATGGACCGCTAAGAACTCTTGCGCCCTGTGAGCGCTTATATTTTAATTTTCCCAGAGGAGTACTGGAGCTTCGCAGTGCCAAACTGCACATGGCTTTTGAGGGAATCCCCAGCGTAGGGATACCCCCGAATTGCTGGGAGTGAGCGGGAGCCTACCCCGCTTTATGCCTATTTTAGGAGGCGGGTGCCCACCCTGCATTATGGTATTTACAGGCGGGTGCCCAACCCGCAGTTCTCTTTAATTAAAGCAGGAATCCACCCCACGTTTCACTGCTGCGGCCTGATCCAAAGTGAAAGTGACCGGCTGAAGGCTGCCAATTGCAGCGCAGCCGGTAAGGAAGTCAGGGAGCATGGTGCCTGACATGGGGGGGGGGGGGAATTCCGCCTCAGCGAGGGAAGCCTGGGGTCCCCAGAAGAGATGGGAGAGACCTGCCTTCACCCCAGCAACAGAGAAGTCCCTGCAGCAGACTATGGTCCCGTCTGCAGAGTCCAGCGGGAGGGGAGCCTCCCCAGCCTAGCCTGGTGCCAAAGGGGATGTCAGGAGGAAGGGCCAGCTGGATTCGAGGCGGGGCTCTTGTGAGCGGATAGAGCCCCACATGTTGCTGACCCAACCAGGGGAGCAGCGTCCCGAGAGTCCCAGTGAGTGGGGCCCCCAGGTGCGCCTTGTTGGTGCCTTTCGAGACACGTTGCCAGTGCTTGGCCTGAACGGTCTAAAGTTGGGGGCAATTTTGTTTAGTTAGAGTCCCCGAGGATTCCGGTAAGTTGGTGCCGATCGAGGCACTTGGTCGGTGCTTTTTGGTCACAGTTGGCCCGCTTGACAGTGGGCAGCTGCAACGAGGTGCCGTGCCTATATTCATTTTATTTTTCTCAGTTGCGCCGGTGTAGCAACTGCAACTTTGGGGCAAGTTTTGCTTGAGAGAGCCCCAGTAGGGGCCCAGAGGGCACAGTGAGTGCCAGTGCCCCCAAAATCTTGACAGCTGCATCGCACCAGCGCGGGAAGCTGCAACGTGGGCCACATTTGTTGTAGAGAGTCCCAATGGGGCTGCAGAGGACACAGTGAGTGCCAGTGCCGACAGCTCTGAGAAGGCCAGTTGGCCTGGGGGTCAATTGTAGGTTTGGTAGGGCGCAGGGCCCGACTGTGATTTATGTATGATGTGCCAAATGTGATTTATGCATGCTGATTTATGCCTCTAATGATGTTTATGCTCATGAGGTTATTTGCTAAGGTGTTTATGCTGGTGAGGCCTAATGCGTAATGTGTTTATGCTTAGGACGGTGTCTAACGCTAATGTGGTTATGCCTAATGCCATTCTATGATATTTTAGGAGGGTGTCTAATGCTAATATGATAATGCATTATTGTACCAGTAGTTACTGGTTGTGGTTTTACTTACCTGTTCTGATGGTTCTGACCATGGCCCAATTGGCCTGGTCCTGTATATAACCCCCTGTGAATATTGCCAGTGCCAGTTGACACAGTGTAAATGTGTGATTATGTTTCTAATGTGCTTATGGTGATACAAAGGCTATTCTTTATATACCCTTGTGTGGAGTTTCTTCTGTGGTGTGCCTAGTGTGTTGCTGCTGTGTGAGTGTGTTGTGCAAACGCTTTACACATTGCCTCTGAGTTAGGCCGGGCTGCTCGTGCCAAGGGGGTGTGCACGGCTTATCTTCAGCGCGTAACTCCCTTGCCCTGACTAGAGTAGTGGTTTCTGCCTGGCTTTTGCGCAAGCCTTAGCCAACCAGAAATCTCATTTCTAACAGTACCTTTCCAGGGAATATTTATTTATATAATATATGTGCTGGGTACTCATTTAGTGCATTGTGCCTACAAACGTTGTTCTGAATAACAATTAAGTGGCAAAGAAACAGGAAATACATAATTTGCTCCTGACAACACCATGGGAAGTAGGAGCACAAAGACTGCAGTAGGGACTCGTTGTTTTAAGGTCTATAGCTTTCCAACTGCACACCGCTTTACTGAGTGGGCTATGAGACATTGTTTTGTCTCCTCTGTGAGTAAAATCCTATGATTGTGGGTTCTAGTCCTGATCTCTTATCACATACTTACTACAGGTGTTTAATTTAAGTACTTACTATCTCTGTTAAATAAAAGGAGCAGAGAAATATGCTGAAAAAGTAATTGCACAAGAGCAAACACAATGTGTCTCTAGGGGAATCTAAGAGTTATAAAAAAATGTCTTTTGTTTCCATAGTTTACATCTTGCTCACTACACAAGAACAAGGATGTCATTGGAACTGATGACAGTCTGATCTCACTATGCAAATGCCAATGAATTGGTGGAACTACCCAGATTTTGTATGGAGTTCTAGACAGCATACTTTGGCAAAACTGTAGACAGTGGATTAAGCAATTCTTAGCATTCCATGGCTAATATCTTCCAATTGTATCGCATATAGAAGGGCAGTTTGGCTGTTTTTGTCAACCCACCTCAATGAATTACACCCCTTGTTGGAGGTCCTTGCCAAGGATTTATTTTATAACGCTTACTGTCTTCCCCAACATTGACAGGACAGATACGAGAAAAAGAAATAAGAAGATTGAGAGGCCTAAGATTCCATTTCATTTCAATTCATTTCAATAATCAAGTTACTTCAGTTTTAAACTTGACTTGCCAAAGTTAACCGTAGCAATCAGAGAAGGCTTGCACCAGGGCGTGGTCGAGCGTATCAACACAGAAACAGCATAACACATTATTGTCAAATCGATGTCTCTTCTGCAGAGGAGGGGGTTGAATTTAGAGGAGTGTATCATGGAATGAAATCATCAAAGTAACTATATGTCCATCTTTCTTTCCCACTAGGCCTATCTCACCCCTGAGACCCAGCCCTGCTTGTTTCATTGCAGCCCTAAGTCACACCACATACCATATTTGTCAGCCCCTGGGAAAGTGATTGTGAGTTCCCATGGGTTATAGAGTTTTATGACAGTTATGTAACTTAACAGAATTCTAAACTACTGTTGAACTAGGGCAGCCTGCACTTCTGGAAGGGAATCCATAACTGGGAGAGGAAAACAGGCACTATGAAAGGGAGTGGGCAGGCAGAGTGAAATGGCAGTCTTTCGCTGAGGAAAGTGGGATCGAGGTTCAAGATTCCTGTAAGAAGGCATATGGGGGTATTTTAACTAGGAACATGGTAGAGATAGACCTGAGCCACTGGGCACATGGAAACAAGGGGGCATATTATCAAGGACCGGTGTTAGAATTATCGCCGTTTTATAGGCAGGAAACTGCAGATAAAACGGCGATAATGGGCTTGATAATACACCCTTGTTAATTCCCATAGAAGCCCATGTTCTGATGTTAACATGGGCTTCTATGGGAATTAACAAGGGCGTATTATCAAGCCCATTATAAAACGGCGAAAATTCTAACACCGGTCCTTGGTAATATGCCCCAAGGTTCTGCACCACTAAACTGAATTTAGCCTATCAATAAGGAGGACAGTAGGGATATACCGGCATGGAGAGAGTGACCTGCCCACCATTAGTATAGACCAATCACTGCAAAATGTCTTTAAGATAAATCCTCACTACATTTGAAACAAGAAATGACAAAGCCTATAGGTCCTCCTTTGGCAATCTTATGTGGTGGTTAATTTGATTATTTTCGGTGCAAAGGAAAGAAAAGTTAACTTTTAATTATTGAGACCTGAAGACATAGTTTAGAAATACTAGAACGAGCGAAAAAATAAGCAAATAATAAAGAATGGAAAGAAAAGAAAATAACAATAACAAAAAAATGATTGTCACACCAGTCCCGACACTGAAGTGCAGGTCTTTACATTTAAGGCACATCTGCACTTGTGCTTAGCCTAAGCACGATTTCTCATAGTGAAGGAGAACCAAGGGGCATATTATCAAGGGGGTTTATCTCCGCTTTTTTGGCTTTAAAAGCCAAGAAAGCGGAGTTAAAATTATCTCCCTATTACCAAGCTGTCGCTAACACCAGTTAGCGACAGCTAGTAGGAGATAGCGACCATCTTGGGCCCCACTTTGCATGTCAGTGATATTTATCACTAATGAGATGCAAAGTGGGCGTGCCAAGATGTTAGAGACTGAAAACAGTCGCTAACATCGCTATCTCCTATTACCAACTTTTGGAGATATTCGCGCTAAGCGGGAATATCTCCAAAAGCTAACACCTGCCCTGAGCAGTTCTTAGCCATGTTATCCAATGGGAGGTGGATAACATGGCTAAGAGCATTTGCTCGATAATGCATGAATATCGCTGACTTTTCAGCGATATTCATGCATTTCGGCCGTTTTTTATCGCATTTGCGATAAACCTTGTTAATAGCAAGGTTTATCTGCGATAAAAATCGCCGATGTGCGGCGATAATTTTTGTCTCTAAACAAGTTAGAGACAAAAATTATCGCTAGTTGTTGGTAATATGCCCCCAATTGCTGTCAGTGAATTGACCCAGTGATCCATGCTGGGTCGGTGAAATCAAAATGTAGAGGGCTAACCCAAAGCTGCTCTTTGTAAGTATACAGGTAAGATTTTTTTTAATTTAAGATCATTTTGATTTTAAGTGGCTTACGAAACAAAGGCAAAAAAAATATTCAATTAAAACATAAGAAACTGAGCTGCTAATTCCTCCTACGCCAAGACTTCAACAAACTCATTTCAAACCTGGATTAGTTTACACTGGTACGATAATTATAGCTTGTACTGATTAATCTTGGAATCATTTTAGATGTAAAGTTGTAGTACATTTTGTGATTTACTTCCATACCTCATCTGTCTTCCATTACTTATCCTTCGTCAAGCCTCAAATACCTAAATGTTCTCTGCGCTAGCAGTCCAAATCGGGAAGAATGTATCCTGCAGCTACAAACTGAAACTGCAGATACTGCGTCCAAGTCAGTTTCAGTAAAATACCACAAAGTTGGTGAAATGTGACTTGTCTGAACAACAAAGCTGCCCTTTATTGTTTTTACCACATTACCCTCCAAGCAATGTCTGCTAGAGTGAATTGATTTTAAACTCAGTCTATAAACCCTATCACTATCACACACCACAAACACCACTAAGATTTCAGTTAACTTCCCTTTTCAGCTGCTAGCTTTGCTAGCTAGCTTTGATGCAGTTATAGTTGTTGTGTTGCCAAAACATAGTAGATTTAAGGAGTTTTTCATAGAATTGTTTCAAATGTCTACTGTGGCAACAAATTGCATCAAATAAAGTGATCTGAAAATGGCGTAAAATTAGGTAACAAAGGGGCATATTATCAAGGGGGTTTATCTCCGCTTTTTTGGCTTTAAAAGCCAAGAAAGCGGAGATAAAATTATCTCCCTATTACCTAGCTGTCACTAACACCAGTTAGTGACAGCTAATAGGAGATAGCGACCATCTTGGGCCCCGCTTTGCATGTCAGTGATATTTATCACTAATGACATGCAAAGTGGGCGTGCCAAGATGTTAGCGACTGGAAACAGTCCCTAACATCGCTATCTCCTATTACCAACTTTTGGAGATATTCGCGCTAAGCGCGAATATCTCCAAAAGCTAACACCTGCCCTGAGCAGTTCTTAGCCATGTTATCCAATGGGAGGTGGATAACATGGCTAAGAGCATTAGCTCGGTAATGCATGAATATCGCTGACTTTTCAGCGATATTCATGCATTGCGGCCGTTTTTTATCGCATTTGCGATAAACCTTGCTAATAGCAAGGTTTATCTGCGATAAAAATCGCCGATATGCGGCGATAATTTTTGTCTCTAAACAAGTTAGAGACAAAAATGATCGCTAGTTGGTAATATGCCCCATAATTCACCCGGCTCAGTTGAGTTAGCTGGTTTAAACCGCTCCACTGCACCAACATACATTTGCTATTGGTTGGGGGCAGTGTAGTATCCGAAATTGAGTACATATTTTACATAATGTCAAACTGCTGCATTAGACATGCACTATTATCGTATACAGCACATAACGTTTGTGCTATTTTATCAACAACAAAAAGCTAATGTCAAACCAACACTTTCTGACATAGCGCTTCATATTACAATGCTACAGTTTGTAAGCACTGCATTGTGGCATACAACTTTAACAGGTATTACTATTACCCAATTTACTCATAATGAATTGACCAAACTGAGAAAAAATGAAGTATAAGTAAACCTTAATGGCATTCAAACTGAAAATCTACAGATCATTGCAGAGGCTAGCCATGAGCTTTTAACTCACATTCTTCCAGATATTCGAAGTATTAAAATCAATTTGGCAAGCATTTGATTGTACTTCTTTTGTAAAATGATTAAGTTTATTCCTAATATTCTTGCCTTACCACTGGTATACCTATGCTGACTCTGCTCTAAGCATTTTTCAGCCTGTCGTTGAGTGACTGCCAGCTGGGTTTTACTGCAAACTATATGCACATTACTTGGAGATTGCCCGGAATTACCAAATTCCAGTTTGGTCGTCAACTTTCCATCATGCAGTTCAATTTATGTAGGACCTGCAGCACGTTGCCAAGGTCAATTTACTAGTCTCAGCTAGGCCTATCGGTTGAACCCAAATAGCTGCAGCAGCAAAAAGTGGATGTAGGGCTCAAAAGAAAACAAGCATTGGCAAACCCTATAGGTCTAATATGCTAATGTATTTTTAGAGCGGGAAACATGAGAGCGAGCTAGAGGAGTGCACAGATTGGGGGTATAGTTGTCAATTAGGCCCTGAAGCACTTCAATTCAAGGACTCACGTGAAGGCAAAATAATACACCCAAAGTGCTTTAGGGCAGTGGGCCAAGCCAATAAGTGATTGAGTATGAAAGAGCATGAAAGAGGCTGGACAAAGAAAGCCAATGATTGACAGTGGCAGACCTAAAGCCCAAACTTTGCTTCTAATAAGCAATAGATTTTTTTAACAGCTGTGCTGTCAAAACCCAGGCCAAATGTTTAATTTATTGGATGTTGGCGTGGGCCAGAGAAGAGTAGGGGTCAATTTGGGTAAATGCTTTTATAAAATCGAGGGAGCATACATGTAGGATATTCACTTGATTGCCAGATGGTTTGAAAAATGTGCAATATAATATATGCACCTTTTTAACATCTTTCAATAAGCATTGTCCCATAACATTTTCTTAAAGAGAAGTATCACTTTCACTACTGCAATTCTAGCTCCCCAGTCAGTCCACACAGCATTTGTCATCCGGTACAATTATTCCTATCTGTTCATTAAATGGTCTACTCTGTCAATGCTCAATTGTTCAGGGCGATGGGGAATCGCACCGGTGAAAGAGTAGTATTTCTAATGGTGGGAATCTAACTAATCTCTTGCTTGGCACAGGGAGCTTCTTGAAAACCGCCCAAAGAAAAAAACTTGAGGCCCACCATGAAGCATTTGGGATAGAAAGCAGGCCCTTCTATTTCCTCTTGTCTCCTTTAGAGGTAGAATAAAATGGAACTGAACTTTTCAATTATGGGGAGAGTACCGCAGTATTTGTCCTAAAGGACCGCACTGTAATTTCCAAGAGACCGACATGAAGATGCTCTGTTTGACAAATGGGCATTGGCTGCGGAGACAATCTGAGCTAGAAGATGGAATCATTTCCCATTTTCAAAAACTGATGTACGTCATTTTCGATCAGGTGACGTAAGTTCAAGGTTTGCTTGATGATAGGGAATTGGCTTTGTGCCAGTGTTGAATAGTACAGGCCCCTGTGTCAAGCCTACTCTGATTGTGTGGCGTAGCTGATTTTGTTGAAACATAATTGAACCTTAATGTCAGTTAAGAAGGGATGCATGTTATTTATATGATGCGTCTATTTTATTTGATTCTTCGTGGTCAGAAAAGATTGGTAATAATGCTGGAAAGGCTAGGTGAAGAAGGCGAATTAGTGTGGTCATGCCAACCTCATCTGTGAATAATAATGTCTCACTGAGGCAACTCAACAGAGCAGCATCACTCTCATATGTATCCTGGTGTTAATATGGGAAAAGTCAATGCTAATAAGAAAAATGATACATTCATTTATGAGAACAAAATCATGTCTTTATTAACAAATTCACCCGTTGTGAACTATACCTCAACCCCGACTCATAAATACGTAGTCAGACAAGCACTGAGACCTAGGATTGAAGTTATTGATTGATAGGTCTCAGCTGGGATGGTATGTAGCTGGTGGCAGATAAATGCACGAGCAAGAAACCTTAAATCAATCCCGCAGATGCACGTAGTGACACTACAATGGTCACGGGAGATTGGCGCCAATAAAGCACACATGGCAGAGGGGGTACACAGGCTCTTAAAACACTATAGAGTCAGATGCCACATGAGTTAGGCACATATAGCCAATCAGGACACAGCATACGCAGTAATCATGTGCTCCCCATGCCGGACATCTGGGCACGTTACGCAGTCACCACATTGTGTCCACACATGGTCGAGGCCCACCAGTATAATCCATTAAACAATTTATGGAGGCACCAACTTACGTTCCGCATCATACATGGATCACCGGAAATCTTTATAAGGCCCTTACTGTTTCCTATTTCTTTCGTTACATTAGCAGTTATTCATGTTTGCTGCTTTCTGCATTAGAATTTGCAGTATTTTTAGGACGCTGTAGTTCCTAACTATCTCCACCATTGGTCTCCTGGCACTAACCTATCGCTCCAGCCCCACAACGGATCACTGACAGAATATAGAATACAAGAATATCGACTTACCAGAATATCGAAGTAAAAATATAGAATGACAGAATATCGACTACCTATCTAAAAACAGGTAAGTGCAAAAATATAGAATAAAAAATAACGATGTTACAAATATAGAATGCAAAAATATAGAATTTTGTAGATGTCTTAAAAGTAATATAGCATTAATTAAATACTAAATATAATTAAGTAAAACATACTTAAAAATAAGTAAAAAAGGACAAAATTAATAAACAAAAAGTGTAATCTAAAAAAACCCATACCTTTATATATATATATATATATATATATATATATATATATATATATATATATATATATATATATATATATATATATATATTAATTTAATAATATTAAAAAGTAATTATTATTTATAATTTTAAAATGTTAAAACCAAATTTTAAAATGTAATTACAAATATATATAAATATACCTATAATATAAAAATAAATTATATATAATGAGTAAAAACATTAAAAATATATATATTTTTAGACTAATATTTTACAGTACATTAAATATAACAATAGTGAAAACATTGCATAATGTAGGGGATAAAATTACTATTTCCACTCCAGCGAGTGGTACAGTAGGGAAACTGTTGGATAGCGGGAAAGCAAAAATTACTATTCCCAATCCACCAAGTGCAACTGTAAGGAAAGTGTTGGATAGCAAAAATTACAATTCCCGCTCCAGGGGGTGCAATATTAGGAAAAGTGTTGGATAGCGGGTGGGTAAAAATTACTTTTCCCACTCCAAACAGTGCAACAATAGGGAAAGTGTTGGATAGCGGGTGGGTAAAAATTACTATTCCCACTCCAGTGAGTGCAACAGTAGGGAAAGTGTTGGATAGCTGGTGGGTAAAAATTACTATTCCCATTCCAGTGAGTGCAACAGTAGGTAAAGTGTTGGCTAGCGGGTGGGTAAAAATTACTATTCCCACTCCAAACAGTGCAACAGTAGAGAAAGTGTTGGATAGCGAGTGGATAAAAATTACTATTCCCACTCCAGTGAGGGCAACAGTAGGGAAAGTGTTGGATAGCATAGTGGTTAAAAATAACATACTTATGAATTAAAACATTTCTGTAATTAAAAAATGAATTATCAAAAATTAACGATGAATTATTTAAAAATACCAATAAAAAAAAATAATAATAACTTGAATAACATTAAATTACTTCCCACCCTATTCCCCAATAAACACACAACCCACTCCACATAAAAGTTCACATAATTATTATAATGATCAATTAATCAATTAACATAAATGAATTACCAATTAATAATTAATTAACAATACATTAATTATCCATCCTAATAAATAATACATATTAAAACATTATGACTAATGAATAATTAGTATAAATATCAATTAATGAATAACAAGTAATTACAGATTAATAATTAACAATACATTAATTATCAATACCCAAAAATAAAATTTAATGATTACTTAATTACAATTAAATTACTTCCCACCCTATTCCCCTATAAACCCACAACCTTCTCCTGAAAAAAGTACAATTTTAACATATTAACAAATTAATTATTCATATTTAATATCTAATTAATAACTATTTAATATGTTGTACACAATAAACATAACTCCCAATAAATTAATATTTATTATCAATCAAATTATAATTGTTTATTAAATAATTAATTAACACAATCAAAAATAGAAATAATTAAATGCAAAATTATTAATTAAATAATTTATGAATTAATTTAAATTAAATTACTTACCACCCTATTCCCCAATAAACCCACAACCCGCTACGGTACTAAAATACTCAAAACTATTTTAACATAAAATTCATTACTTTCGAAAAATTCCAACATACATTACAAACATAATATATACTTTTAACACATATTCTAACACTTAAAAAACAAAAAAAACTATTTTTTTACCAACTATATTTTACAACTATATTAGGACTTTCGATATTATTAACTTCGTTATTATTAAAAACAAAGGGGCCTATTATCAAGGACCTGTGTTAAAATTATCGCCGTTTTATTGACAGGAAACTGCCGATAAAACTGCGATAATGGGCTTGATAATACGCCCTTGTTAATTCCAATAGAAGCCCATGTTCTGATGTTAACATTGGCTTCTATGGGAATTAACAAGGGCGTATTATCAAGCCCATTATCGCCGTTTTATCAGCAGTTTCCTGCCGATAAAACGGTGATAATTTTAACATCAGTCCTTGATAATATGTCTTACCTGCATTTCGATATTCCGCACCGCTGTATTTTTGTAAGTCAATATTTTGGCAATTCTATATTTAAAATTCGATATTTTGGCAACTCGATATTTAAATTTCGATATTTAGACTGTTCACCCCCCACAACAATACACAGGTTCGTCTCAGGCCTTGACTTTTCATTATCAGTGAAGTGATGTCATCTTGCGTTATGAATAGTCACGTGTTGAGATATGGTTCTCTAATTGTTGGTGGATTACTGTTACTTGCGTGGAGATCTTTAACGTGTGCCTTTCATTTCTCGAAGGGAATAAAATAGTATCTGCTGGCATTTGTTACAAGTCCAATTTTAATTTATAGTATTAATAAGATCCGTCCATGCTTCTTCATGTTGATTAGGTTTTACCGCCTAAAGCACTTGTTTGTAAAGTTGTTTTGAGTGCTTAATCTGGGAATCAGGAATAGATGAACGTGGATGTTTTACTCATTGCTGTCACACTTTCCATAGCAGTTGATTTGCGCATCCAATTATCTAGTAACTAACTGGGTGTGCTAGTGGGTTGCAAGTCCTTCTTAATTTATGGTTGCAAGCAGGTTTTGGTGAGTAAGTTCAAGACCTTATCCAAGAATTTTTTCCAATCAGGCAGCCAATCAGTAATGTCCTAATCAAAATATTCCTGGGGTTCAAGTTTTTTAATGATACCTTTTTCATTACTCAACCGAAATAACTTTGAGTGTAATTCTCCATTCCATCATATTAATTTATTATTTGTGGTTGTTAAGATAAACATTTATTTTTCAAATGCTGTATTGATGAATCCTTGTGTTTCCATGAGTTCACAGATTATAGCCAGACCAATTGGATTTGCCAAAGCTTGTTTCTTTGCCTTTACTAACTCCTTACAGTCGAGGCATGTTATGGCGACCGTTAGCATTTTATAGTACTAAATGATAGGGATTAATAACATGGAAATATATTTTATTGAAAATCCCACCTTTGTCCTCCACTTTCATCCACAAGTGATCAATGCCAAACTATTCAGAGCAAATGAACGGCCGGTTTTGCTTACAGTTTGCGCCTTCTTTCATTTTTGGGACACAGTTATATTTCAGAACAAGCATTAGAAATGCAATCGGGCTCGGATTTATTTGAGTTTGAGCTAATGGCATTGTAAATGCCAATGTATTGTTGCTATGTGTTATGGAGTGTGTTCATGTGGTGTGTACTGCCAGTGATCTCCTTGTGAGTGTGAGAATATTGCACCGTTACTGCCTGTGATGTCCTTCTTGTGAGTGTGAGAAGCTTGCACCTCTGCTGCCTGTGGTCTCCTTGTGAGTGTAAGAAGCTTGCACTGCTGCTGCCTGTGATGTCGTTCTTGTGAGTGGGAGAAGATTGCACCTCAGCTGCCTGTGGTCTCCTTGTGAGTGTAAGAAGCTTGCACAGCTGCTGCCTGTGATGTCCTACTCACTACTCTACTCTACTCACTACTCTACTCACTACTCTGCACTCACTACTCACTACTCTACTCACTACTCTACTCACTACTCTACTCACTACTCTACTCACTACTCTGCACTCACTACTCACTACTCTACTCACTACTCTGCACTCACTACTCACTACTCTACTCACTACTCTGCACTCACTACTCACTACTCTACTCACTACTCTGCACTCACTACTCTACTCACTACTCACTACTCTGCACTCACTACTCACTACTCTACTCACTACTCACTACTCTACTCACTACTCACTACTCTACTCACTACTCTACTCACTACTCTACTCACTACTCGACTCACTACTCTACTCACTACTCTACTCACTACTCTGCACTCACTACTCACTACTCTGCACTCACTACTCACTACTCTACTCACTACTCTACTCACTACTCTACTCACTACTCTACTCACTACTCTGCACTCACTACTCACTACTCTACTCACTACTCTGCACTTACTACTCTACTCACTACTCACTACTCTGCACTCACTACTCACTACTCTACTCACTACTCACTACTCTACTCACTACTCACTACTCTACTCACTACTCACTACTCTACTCACTACTCTGCACTCACTACTCTACTCACTACTCACTACTCTGCACTCACTACTCTACTCACTACTCACTACTCACTACTCTACTCACTACTCACTACTCTACTCACTACTCTACTCACTACTCTACTCACTACTCTACTCACTACTCTACTCACTACTCTGCACTCACTACTCACTACTCTGCACTCACTACTCACTACTCTACTCACTACTCTACTCACTACTCTACTCACTACTCTACTCACTACTCTGCACTCACTACTCACTACTCTACTCACTACTCTGCACTTACTACTCTACTCACTACTCACTACTCTGCACTCACTACTCACTACTCTACTCACTACTCACTACTCTACTCACTACTCTACTCACTACTCACTACTCTACTCACTACTCTACTCTACTCACTACTCACTACTCTACTCACTACTCTACTCACTACTCTACTCACTACTCTACTCACTACTCACTACTCTACTCACTACTCTACTCACTACTCTGCACTCACTACTCACTACTCTGCACTCACTACTCACTACTCTACTCACTACTCTACTCACTACTCTACTCACTACTCTACTCACTACTCACTACTCTACTCACTACTCTACTCACTACTCTACTCACTACTCTACCCACTACTCACTACTCTACTCACTACTCACTACTCACTTCTCTACTCACTACTCTGCACTCACTACTTTACTCACTACTCTACTCTACTCACCTCACTACTCTACTCACTACTCTACTCACTACTCACTACTCACTACTCACTACTCACTACTCACTACTCTGCACTCACTACTCTACTCACTACTCTACTCTACTCACTACTCTACTCACTACTCTACTCACTACTCTACTCACTACTCTACTCACTACTCACTACTCTACTCACTACTCACTACTCTACTCACTACTCACTACTCTGCACTCACTACTCACTACTCTACTCACTACTCACTACTCACTTTTCTACTCACTACTCACTACTCACTTCTCTACTCACTACTCCGCACTCACTACTTTACTCACTACTCTACTCACTACTCTCCACTCACTACTCTACTCACCTCACTACTTTCTACTCACTACTCTACTCACTACTCTACTCACTACTCTACTCACTACTCACTACTCTACTCACTACTCTACTCACTACTCTACTCACTACTCTCCTCTCACTACTCTACTCACCTCACTACTTTCTACTCACTACTCTACTCACTACTCTACTCACTACTCACTACTCTACTCACTACTCTACTCACTACTCTACTCACTACTCTACTCACTACTCTACTCACTACTCTCTACTCACTACTCTCTACTCACTACTCACTACTCACTACTCACTACTCACTACTCACTACTCACTACTCACTACTCTGCACTCACTACTCACTACTCTACTCACTACTCTACTCACTACTCTGCACTCACTACTTTACTCACTACTCTACTCTACTCACCTCACTACTCTACTCACTACTCTACTCACTACTCACTACTCTACTCACTACTCTACTCACTACTCTACTCACTACTCTACTCACTACTCACTACTCTGCACTCACTACTCACTACTCTACTCACTACTCTACTCACTACTCTGCACTCACTACTCCACTCACTACTCTACTCACTACTCACTACTCTACTCACTACTCACTACTCTACTCACTACTCTACTCACTACTCTACTCACTACTCTGCACTCACTACTCACTACTTTGCACTCACTAATCACTACTCTACTCACTAATCACTACTCTACTCACTACTCACTACTCTACTCACTACTCTGCACTCACTACTCACTACTCTACTCACTACTCTACTCACTACTCTACTCACTACTCTGCACTCACTACTCACTACTCTGCACTCACTACTCACTACTCTGCACTCACTACTCACTACTCTACTCACTACTCTACTCACTACTCTACTCACTACTCACTACTCTACTCACTACTCACTACTCTACTCACTACTCTACTCACTACTCTACTCACTACTCTGCACTCACTACTCACTACTCTACGCACTACTCACTACTTTGCACTCACTAATCACTACTCTACTCACTACTCACTACTCTACGCACTACTCACTACTTTGCACTCACTAATCACTACTCTACTCACTACTCACTACTCTACTCACTACTCTGCACTCACTACTCACTACTCTACTCACTACTCACTACTCTGCACTCACTACTCACTACTCTGCACTCACTACTCTGCACTCACTACTCACTACTCACTACTCTACTCACTACTCTGCACTCTCTACTCACTACTCTACTCACTACTCACTACTTTGCACTCACTACTCTACTCACTACTCACTACTCTACTCACTACTCTACTCACTACTCTGCACTCACTACTCTACTCACTACTCACTACTCTACTCACTACTCACTACTCTACTCACTACTCACTACTCACTACTCACTACTCTACTCACTACTCTACTCTCTACTCACTACTCTACTCACTACTCTACTCACTACTCTACTCACTACTCTACTCACTACTCACTACTCTGCACTCACTACTCTGCACTCACTACTCTACTCACTACTCTACTCACTACTCACTACTCTACTCACTACTCTGCACTCACTACTCACTACTCTACTCACTACTCACTACTTTGCACTCACTACTCTAGTCACTACTCACTACTCTACTCACTACTCTGCACTCACTACTCACTACTCTACTCACTACTCACTACTTTGCACTCACTACTCTACTCACTACTCTACTCACTACTCTGCACTCACTACTCTACTCACTACTCTACTCACTACTCACTACTCTACTCACTACTCTACTCACTACTCTACTCACTACTCACTACTCTGCACTCACTACTCTACTCACTACTCTACTCACTACTCTACTCACTACTCACCACTCACTACTCACTACTCTACTCACTACTCACTACTCTACTCACTACTCACTACTCTACTCACTACTCACTACTCTGCACTCTCTACTCACTACTCTACTCACTACTCACTACTTTGCACTCACTACTCACTACTCTACTCACTACTCACTACTCACTACTCTACTCACTACTCTACTCACTACTCTGCACTCACTACTCACTACTCTACTCACTACTCACTACTTTGCACTCACTACTCACTACTCTACTCACTACTCTACTCACTACTCACTACTCTGCACTCACTACTCACTACTCTACTCACTACTCACTACTCTGCACTCACTACTCACTACTCTACTCACTACTCACTACTTTGCACTCACTACTCACTACTCTACTCACTACTCACTACTCTACTCACTACTCTGCACTCACTACTCACTACTCACTACTCTGCACTCACTACTCACTACTCTACTCACTACTCACTATTCTACTCACTACTCTGCACTCACTACTCACTACTCTGCACTCACTACTCACTACTCTACTCACTACTCACTACTCTACTCACTACTCACTACTCACTACTCTACTCACTACTCACTACTCTGCACTCACTACTCACTACTCACTACTCTACTCACTACTCACTACTCTACTCACTACTCTGCACTCACTACTCACTACTCACTACTCTGCACTCACTACTCACTACTCTACACACTACTCTGCACTCACTACTCACTACTCTGCCCTCACTACTCTGCCCTCACTACTCTGCCCTCACCACTCTGCCCTCAGCACTCTGCCCTCAGCACTCGGCCCTCACTACTCTGCCCTCACTACTCTGCCCTCACTACTCTGCCCTCACTACTCTGCCCTCACTACTCTGCCCTCACTACTCTGCACTCTGCCCTCACTACTCTGCCCTCACTACTCTGCCCTCAGCACTCTGCCCTCAGCACTCTGCCCTCAGCACTCTGCCCTCAGCACTCTGCCCTCACTACTCTGCCCTCACTACTCTGCCCTCACTACTCTGCACTCTGCCCTCACTACTCTGCACTCTGCCCTCACTACTCTGCACTCTGCCCTCACTACTCTGCCCTAACTACTCTGCCCTCACCACTCTGCCCTCACCACTCTGCCCTCACCACTCTGCCCTCACCACTCTGCCCTCAGCACTCTGCCCTCAGCAGTCTGCCCTCAGCACTCTGCCCTCAGCAGTCTGCCCTCACTACTCTGCACTCTGCCCTCACTACTCTGCACTCTGCCCTCACTACTCTGCACTCTGCCCTCACTACTCTGCCCTCACTACTCTGCACTGTGCCCTCACTACTCTGCACTGTGCCCTCACTACTCTGCCCTCAGCACTCTGCCCTCAGCACTCTGCCCTCAGCACTCTGCCCTCACTACTCTGCCCTCACCACTCGGCCCTCACCACTCGGCCCTCACTACTCGGCCCTCACCCTCATAAGACCATGCCTTTCACGTCTGCCCTACACGGAAAGAAAACACAAGAAAAGCACGAACGCGCGCCATTCACTGCAGACTGGTGAACGCGCCCACAACATCTGCATTACATTATCGCCGGCACCCTGACAGCTCCTAATTGAAATTAATGCACTTCTGTGCGCGTAACCACTCAGAAAATGCCAACATGGCGACCGACAAATTCCATTAAGCCTATCACGTCAAGGATAATAAAAACACAGCACAGCGAAGACAAATCACTCTGCAGATGCCATAAACACGGGCGCGCACTAAGGAATTTTGGCAGCCCGGACTCCTAGAGATACTTTTTTTTTTTTTTATAACATGAGAGCTCGAAGCTCCGCCTCCCCTGCTGACGCAGGGTTGACGGAGGCCGAGCCCTAAAAAGGAGGCAACATGAAGGAAAGGCTCGCTCTCGCTTTTCATAGGCAACACCGGGAAAGTGATATAACCCCTCCTTCCACACACATCCACTATGTATTAGGATCACGATAGAAATGAATTAGAAAAAACATTCCAAACTTGTATATGATAAAAGATTATCTGTTTTACGTGATTAAACTAAAATCTCATATTTCTGAGCTCACATAGGGATGAAAATATTCTTGTCAAAAGAAGAGTGAAAATAAGATATAAGAGTGACTGGGGCGTTGAGTTTGGGAGGAGGGCATACTGTACAACACATTGACATAGCTTATTGGGTAAATGCACATGCTGCAGAAATAAATCGTAATCGTAAATTCATATGTTTGATTGCTGGAAGGACTGGCTCGACCTTTCATTCTTGGGATAGGAAATGCAACGTGCACCACTGAGTGTTGAAATAGTAATAGCAAATACTGTTACTTAAAGGGTTAAAAGGCTGAGGGGAGGTGGCAGCATGGCTATGTACAATACATGTTCTTTTTATTACATATCTAAGGAAGTTTTGCATTGTAGTGGAATGTCATGAGATGATTGTTGTTTGAGCCAGATTTAGAAACTTTCAAAGAGGTCATAGATGCATTGTTTGGCTAACACCAGAGGAGTTACTGTTCGACTGGAGTGCAGCTTTGTGGCATTTGCCCTAGAAAACATCTGCCTTTCAGGAAACCACACAAGCCACTGAAAGAGAGCAGCCTAAATGGGATTAATGTGACCTTTCCACGTTGCTGTGCTTGGAAAGGCTGCATACCTACCAGGATTCTTTGCAATGGGCCTTGTGTTTAGTTGTCATGGAAAGAGTTGGGAAAATGATGAAGAGGGAGTGGGAGAGAGTAAAGGGAGAGAGAGGGAGGTATGCCTTGCAACGTGTGTACACTGAACGTAATTCCCATGAGCCATCAGTCAGGGGACAATATGTTCTTTTATAAGAGTTAATTTTACTTAATGTGTCTTACGTTGGAACTCACATATAAGTTCTCCTGGGAGCATTGCCTCTCAAACATGGTTCCTTGACAGCTAGCAATCATACTTATCCTGTTATTGACCTACGTGATTTAGAGAAAGGGCCACCAGCCATTAATTCAAAGGATTAGCCTTGTTGAGTTTTTGATTCTGTCAAATATAAAAACTCAGCACGGTACCCTTTAGCAGTTCACCATGGAAGGAAGTTCCCTATTGCAATTGTTCTTCGTTGCATATTCCTTCTGACCAATCATGCTTCAGGAGACCCTTGAAGAGAGACGGCATTGAAAATAACCATTGGTCCCCAGTTGAAATTCTCATTGTGAAGGGGTGGTGTTAAGGTTCTGTTATCATGGCATCCTTTCACGACATTGACATCACAGAGTGAGGAGGTGAATGACCTAAAGGTGATGGTGACATCAATGTGCCCACAGCTAAGACCTAAAGTGCACCTAGAGCTGGTTTAGTGTGAACTTTGACCCAGATCTGGTATAATAATGGCTTCCCATTAAGATAGGAGGTAGCGAGAGAAAGAGATCAAAAGAGGAAGGGATAGGGAGAGAGAGAGAGAGAGAGAGAATAGAGACTTCAAGAACCAATTAGATGTTACTACAAGGAGTTGGAGAAAATAGTGCATTAGTCAAAGCTAATCCAGGTAAATCCGTATTTTGTGTTGAACACAGATTTCAAAGTGTATCGGCCCAACAATATTAGGAGACAAAGTAAAATTAGGATGATAGAAGGTACATGTAATTTACAGGGGAAAATGTGTTTGACTGAACAGACATCACTGTGCCCAACGATTGTCCTAGTGTCAGATTTCATTATAAGCCACCATCATATAATTCTAGTGAAGAATTACTTTCCTTTTTTGCCACAATGGAATTTATTACATCCTTTGGTAGTAGCTTTATTCACATGTTAACAAGTGTTGATGCAAAAAGTTGAAAGTCTAGCAAATGTTATTGATGCAGGATGGAGCAGTGACATGGTGAGGAACTGTGGTTAGAGGGATGAGCTATGCCATATTTTGCCTCAGCATATCTTTCACTAGCCACAAAAGGAGACAACTGGAGTCTGAAATTGGTGGGCTTGTAATGGTCTGAGGCCACAATATGTTGGCGGTGCATCTGCTGCACCACCAAGCATATTATGTGTTTCCTCACTCCCCTCCTTTTCATGTTGGTGGGCCCGCCATGAAAAGGGTGGCAGTGAGGAAACTAAGGGGGCCATTCAGGGTTCCTTGGTGCCTTGGTGCATGAGGGTGCATGCAGGGGGGCACATTGTGTGGTCCCCTGTCTTCCTGCCCCCTCTGTTCCTGCACGGCAGGGACTTTACAGTCCATGCTGTACTGGAATGCACTGTGGTGGTCCCACTGCACTACCTTTCTAAGGCTCTCCTATGAACCTTTGAAAGGCAGCACAGTGGGCCAGCTGCTGCAGGACCACTCGCCCAGATTACACCTTGTTATCTGGAGGGCAGTCGGCGGTGGAGTTTGGCAGTGTGGGAGCAGGATGGGGGCATGCCACCCCTCTCCCACACCACCAAACACATAATCAGGTTACTTAGTAACAAGAAAAGTATATACGTCTTTTAGGTACTTATTTTAATTACAGTTAATATCACTGTACAGTTGAAAATGTACATGGAGACACATTCCAAACTTTAATAACACTGTTCATCCTCCATGGTATATCAGCCTTCCTCTTGTAAGTGAAGCTGGTCAGTAGTAATGAATAAAGCACATGATGGACTGCAGATTGCCATTAAAAAAAGATGGCATCCGCCTTGTGGGATTCCCATCTCTGAAAAGGTCTCAGCCTTGTTTTTGTTTTCCAGAAACACTGCAAAAGTGGTTCGCACACACATACACCAACCCACACACATGCACTCATATAATATGAACAACAAAAAACAATCACCTTTCTGTCATCTGCCGTGGATTGTGAATTTTGATTTGGGAAAAATGGACGGGTTAAAAGATTCAGAATTGTTTGTGTTCTATTTCAGTAATTTCCTTTTAGCACATGATAAAGTCTAACTAGTGTTTAGTAAATTAGACAAGTAGAGACCCAGACTCCATCTTATTATGAGTTAAACAAAGAAGTGGTATACCCATGACATTTGGAAACTGAGATGCATTGACATTTTTGTACAAAGAAAATTGTCGTATGGGACAAAATGCCCACTGTTCTTTCTTTAGAAGTATACATCTCTGGCAAATTATATCAAACTTTGTCTTATTCAGGAAAACTGAATGCTTATGAAAGTGATTTTGAAAATGCATTTTTAAGCTACAATTTCTTGATAGATATGATTGTTAGAAACTCATGTCATCTCAGAGATTTTGGAGTAGGTTGTTTTATTTCTTTCCTTTATGAGATCTGAGTCATAGAGTGAAACATATAAAAGCAGTTTAGACTTCCAAAATGATGAAATTCCTAAGAAAGTTGTTACAGGCATAAAAAGGAGAGTGCTGCCAATTCTTTCAGTGAATGCTCTTTCCCTAGTCCCTTTGAAGGCCTTATGAAAACATGAGGACTCTCCTATACACTTTATAAACATTTTATTTATTTTTGATTTATATTTTCCAAAAAAGGAATCACAAGTGCCAAAGTTTAGAAAATTTAAATAAAATAAAGAATACTGTAATGTATACTTACATCACATAGCAAGTCTAAGGTATCTAATAATGATAAGAAAATGACCATCCCGCGCACCTGCCGCCTCTTCCCGTGTCTCCTCCCCTCTGCTCGCTTTGCTGACTGGCGCTTAAAACTCGACTCGCGGCCCCCGCTCCGCGGGGGCCGCTCGCAGTCGGTTTGGGACTTTGTTACTCAGCCTGCCCGTGCTGGAGGAGAACTGTGCCTGGATTATTGGTCACCGCTGGAGACCGGGACTGCGAGGCCCACCAGGCTGTGCGTTTGATCATCCCGGGCCCCTGCCGCCTCTTCCCGTGTCTCCTCCCCTCTGCTCGCTTTGCTGACTGGCGCTTAAAACTCGACTCGCGGCCCCCGCTCCGCGGGGGCCGCTCGCAGTCGGTTTGGGACTTTGTTACTCAGCCTGCCCGTGCTGGAGGAGAACTGTGCCTGGATTATTGGTCACCGCTGGAGACCGGGACTGCGAGGCCCACCAGGCTGTGCGTTTGATCATCCCGGGCACCTGCCGCCTCTTCCCGTGTCTCCTCCCCTCTGCTCGCTTTGCTGACTGGCGCTTAAAACTCGACTCGCGGCCCCCGCTCCGAGGGAGCCGCTCGCAGTCGGTTTGGGACTTTGTTACTCAGCCTGCCCGTGCTGGAGGAGAACTGTGCCTGGATTATCGGTCACCGCCGGAGACCGGGACTGCGAGGCCCACCAGGCTGTGCGTTTGATCATCCCGCACACCTGCCGCCTCTTCCCGTGTCTCCTCCCCTTCAGCCTGCGCCCTGTATCATAGGTGGCTCTTCCTCGCGTGAGCGGGACGCGTGTGCGGGACGAAGGCCGGGACAAAGCCCGGACAAAGGGCGGACCCTCTGAGGCCCTCCGAGGCCTGCAGAGCCTGGGCTGGGCCAGTCCCCCTGCCCTTTAATTGGGCAGGGGGACTGGCCCATCTTCCTGTTTCTGCTTTAATTAATATTTTTGCTTCATTGGTACTATTCTTGCAGCTGTTATCCCCTCTGTGCTTCTAGTTTTTTTTAATTTAATGTTCCTTTTTGCTAGGCATTGTTAATATAACGGCACTTGCTACCTACTTCTTTGTAATTCTCTCATCATTAGTTTCAGTTGTTGATTAACATGTCTGCTCGTGAAACCCGAAGCCAGACAGCGGCAAGTGCTAAATCCAAAAATTAACTGGCACTTTAGATAATTTTATTCTCCGCACCAATTCTTTAATTGACCAGGGAATAATACTTATGGAAAGGAGGGTTTCGATGGACCTTGCCCAAGCCAAAAGATCCTCTTAAGGCAATATAGCCCTAGTACGCTCTCCGATCAAAGCTATAAACAGCTCTGATCCTCACCCTATACAGTTAGATACTAGACCGCACACCCCAACCAGTTCCCTAACACTACCCCTTGATCCTCCACCTCTGAGTGCACCAATCCCAGCTGCCCCTTTGTTAAACAACTTATTATCAATACCAGTTGTAGTCCATCATGAGAATAACTGCTCCCAAAGGGGCAGTTTGGAAGGTGCAGTTCCAAAAATAAACCAAACGACCCACAAGGTAAACACCACCAATCCTATCCCACAAGAGACGTTGGGACATATCGACGGCGAGACTGGTGCAAGTGTACCCGTCGAAGAAGGGAGGGATCCATTGGGTAACAATGATAACGTAGGGAGTGATAAGGTCGAACTTGTATCCCATCCCCTAACTTTGGACACAATCTCCGACAGCAGTTTGGTTAGTATTCCAGATGATAGCAGTAGTGATGAATCCTCAATCGACCAAGAGGATAGGAATGCCTCCTTTTTGAATTCCCTGTCCGACCTTATCAAATCATTACTTCTGCCCCTAGAATCCAGATTACAGAGCATTGAACATCAGCTGGAGGCTATTCTCTTGACACAAAAACCCAAGGAAGTTATTCCTGCCTCTAATGCCCCTACTGTACCACCTTCTGCCCGTAATCATGTATCTATTCCCAAGAAGCACCCTACAGGGGATAACCCCACCCCCAAGACCCGCCCGCCCAAAATACCAATCCCAGTGAGTAAAAAAGCCTGTACTAACCAGCCAACAACTACTGCTCCCACTCATACTCAGAGAGCGGTACTGACCCTATTACCCCAGCCCCCAAATCCCCCTTACCCCACCATGAGAAGCCAAACCCACGCCGGAACATCAGTTTACCACCAGACGCCTGTCCATATGTGATAGTTCTGACAGGCGTCCCCAAACTTTCCCCCGCCATTTCTGAACCATTCTGGGCACTCAAAAATAAAATTTGTCACTGGTTAGACAGAAACTATCCTCCACCTCCTGGAATAAACAACAAAATGCTCATGGTGGAGAGAGCCCCTTGGGTAGGCGGAAAAAAGAAAAGCTTAAAGGGAGATTGCGTTGTTGTCACATTTGAGGACCCGCGATTGGTGGAATATATTTGTTCTGTTCCTCCATGTGACAACAACACTACGATTATGGCTAAACCCCTGTCATATTTCTATATGCATACGGAGCATCATGACAATAGGTGGAGTTGGCTGAGGTCGTCCAATATGGGGAGAGGGAGAAACAGGAGGGAGAATTTCAACTATCAGATTCCCCCTAAGTGGGGTAGGAATGAAGAGGAAGGTTGGAATCTAGTTGGAAGGAGAGGAGGGAGACCCCATTTGGGTGATCGACAGCCGAATGGGGATTGGCTGGGTCCCCAGCTTAACCATCCTTTATTCCCCTGTTTCAATCGTTATAGTGGTTTAGAAGGGGTAGACTGACTTCCAACACAGTCCCCTGGACAATCTGGGGAGAGTGTGGTGCCTGCTTCTCCGGGGGTACGAGTTAATAATATTAGCAGGGATGTTTCAATTAATATGGCTACCATCAGCCTAGGTAGAGCAGAAAGGGAATCTAGCACACTGATCTCATCAAAGGAATTATCCACAGCCCATACCTCTATTAATATCTTGTCTTGGAACATAGCAGGTCTAAAAAAAAACCTTGATAACCCTGATTGGAATGATTTCATAAACACCTTCCACATATGCATGTTCCAAGAAACCTGGTGTCCCCTGCCACAATATAAAAACGGATACTCAACCTTCTATACTCCTGCAGTTTCGACTGGGAAAGGACGTCCCTCTGGAGGTTTACGCATCTGGGTAAAGTTAAACTTGAACTGCGTCGTCACTACCCATAATACAAACTCAAATGACATTCTGCATATCTCTATAAAAAACCCATCCGGAAACAATGTATTAGAACTCTTTTGTGTATACGCAAGAGGCTTACCGGGTGGCCATATTTCACCTATATTAGAGTTGCTAGATAGTAAGTTATCATCCCTCCCTTTGAGATCTAAAATATTGGTGTGGGGGGGACTTTAACTGTACTTTTGAGCCTCTGGACGATGAAAGATTCAATGGGCTTAAATAATGAGGATAGGAGCCAGACTATACCACCATTAGCCCTTACTCCCATTAAGAAATGGACTGCGAGAGCAATCCAGTTAAATGCTTTGGTTTTGGAACATAACCTACGGGCTCTAAATGGGCATACTGTCTCCGACCGTGATGGAGCAATGACCTTTAATAGGCTAGGTTGCCCATCACGGATTGATTATATCCTCCTGGGTATTCAGTCATGGGTTGATAAAGTGGATATGAAGGTCAGACAAAGAACAGATAGTGACCACAACCCTTTATGTATGGTAATTCATTGGGGAGATGAGATCAGTAAAAGGGGATCTTTAGAGATGACCACTAAAGAAGTTTTTCCCTCTAACTGCAATCGAAAGCTTAAGTGGAATGCAGTTAGGTGTGAAGAAGGGAAACTTGATAGTATCAAAGAGCTAGTTATGGCCGAATCCCGTGGCTTGGAATCTGTTACTTTAGTGGCCCCTCATCCCTCGGGGTCAAACCTACCAGCTATGTATAAGAACTTAACAGAGAAAATTGGACAGTTCTTTATTAAAAAATCTAAGGGGACGTCATTGACACACCATAAACCAAACAAGGGCAACCTCTGGTACACAGCTAATTGTAGGAGGAAGAGGAAAGCCATTACTTTGGCCATAAAAAGTAAGGACCCTTTAGCAGTAAGAATTGCTAGACAAGATTACCATAAAAGCATAGCGACAGCCAAAAAGGACTGGGAGTAGGAGCATTGGCAGGCGCTCAAGGATGCTGCCTATGGGAAGAATCCCACTCTTTTTTGGAAATTAATTAACTTTCTAGATAGGCGAGGGGCAGAGCATATTTTAAACCACATAACCGAGCACCAATGGTACTCTCACTTTCTAAAACTGTACTGTGAGGACAGTATGGAGGGCAAGCCAAAATCTCCTGCTCTGGGTACTGTGAGTAAGATTAGTACAGAGCATGGCGCTAATGAAGAGTTTTTCTCACCCCGTGAAGTTCAAGACGCCATCCTTAAAATAATCCCGGGAAAGGCGCCTGGCCCTGATGGCCTTCCGGGGGACCTACTGTTGTATGACCCCAAATTATGGGCAGACCTCATATCTATGATTATGAATCTAATCCAGTCTGGCCACCCAGTACCCGAATCCTGGAAAGGTGCAGAGGTCATTACCATATTTAAAAAAGGTGATAGAGAGGACCCTGCCAACTACAGACCAATTAGTTTAATTGATACCATCCAAAAAGTAGTTGGCAGGGTCATCATAAACCGGACAGAGATGTGGTTAATGGAAAATGATATCTTGACCCACTTCCAGGCCAGATTTAGACGTAATGTAGGCGCCATGGACCAGATCTTTAGATTTTGTGCGGTTTACTGGAAGTCTGTGTCTATAGCCAGGGGGAGTTTATATCTGGCTTTTATAGATCTGAAAACGGCTTTCGACGTTATCCCACGTGCTAAACTCTGGGAGGTCCTCCTGGATTTGGGATTCCCTAGTTATTTGTTACAGTTCATAATTAGATTCCATGAAGGAAATTACACAAGGATCCGATGGGGGGACCAGGGGTAACTAACCAGGAGGATCCCTGTCAGCAGAGGGGTGCGGCAAGGTTGTGTGATGGCCCGACTTTGTTTTCTCTTATTATAAACAGGGTGGTGGATCACCTGAGAGAGGACCCAGCGGATGCCCCTGTCCTTGCCGGGGAGAAAACACCCACACTCCTCTTTGCTGACGACACCCTCCTGTTGTCCAAAACCCCCAAAGGCCTGCAAAAACTCCTTGATCGTTTTAATGTGTTCTGTAAAGACCGTGGGTTAACGGTAAATACTGCAAAAACTAAGTTGATGGTCATGTCCGTAAAAAGAAATCATAGGAAGGTCTATCTTTCCTTGAATGGGTCCCCTCTAGAGGTAGTGGATGAATTTGATTATCTCGGGGTTAGAATTGGTAACAAAATGAATTGGCAATCCCACTTGTGCAAAATGGTTTTAAATCTTAAAAGGGTTTCCGGTGCTATCCTAAAAAATCAACGTCTTTCAGTTAGTAGACCAATAGCCCCTGCCCTAGCAGTCTATGAGGGAAAGGCGTTAGCCTCTGCGGTCTATGGATCTGAATTATGGGGCACTGAGAATATTAAAGCACTGGTGGTGGCAGAGAACAAGTTTATGAGAGACTTAGTCTCGCTCCCTCTCTCAACTCCTTTAAAACCTTTATTTGCTGATTTTGGTAAGAGATCTATTTCTGAAATAGTCCAACTCCGACCACTACTATTTTGGGTGCGCCTTAGAAGGACCCCGGAATTAGCAAAATATGCTTTAGTGCTGGATGAGCTAATTAGCCTGAATTTTTCAAATAAAATAAAGTGGCTAAACAATCTAAAGAAGCTTGTGGTATCTTTGGGATTGAGCGACTCCTGGGCCTCCCAAACCCCCCACCAAAACAAACAGTGAAAAAACTATACTGGGAGTGAATAGAGGCCAAGGTTCTGCTCAACCCTAATTGGGGTCCCTTAACGGAGAAATTTTTCGAACACAAGCTTGTTGTAAAGTTAGAACCCTTCTTGGATTTCATACAGACCCCTCGGGACAGAACTTTATTTCTGAAACTTAGATATGGCATTCTCCCTCCTAAAAATTTCATGGCAGGATGGAAAGATAGGAGGGAAGAGGACTTGAAATGCCCAGGTTGTCCCTGCCCGGAAGAATCCCTGGGCCTTTTCTTTTTTGCATGTAAAGCATATAAACAGGCCAGAGATAAATGGTTGAAGCCAGTCTGTAGGAAGCTAGGAGTTAGGGACTATAGATCAGCCCTTCGAATTATTCTTTCCAACACCACTTGCATGGTTATTATTTGCGGGGTCGCTAAGTTTTTGGCCAGCGCCTGGATTATCCGGTTAAGGTTGTTGTCTCACTCGTGCACAGATCATGACTCAGTATGAATTTTAATTATGTTATTTCCCCCTAGTTTTAACCGTTTGTAATGATGCAACACTTTTATGAGGACTGTTATACTTGAAATCTATGTATTTATGTATTTTTATGTTTGTACTTTTATGATACATGTATCGAATAAAGTATTAGTACTACTACTAGATAAGGAAATCTAAAGCTGTTGGACTGCCTTTACGATGTATACATTCTTTTACATGTAACTCTAGTGTCATCTGATACAGAAGAAAAGAAGGAGAAGGCAATTGCAGGTGCGCACAAAAGTAAATTGGGAACAGGGAGGAAATCAAAATATGAATGTCTGCAGCCATCAGTTGTAATAAATTTGAAAAATAGTGACTGGTTCAGACATTTTTTTTTCGTTATGCATTCCACATGTCCTTTTAGGAGCTGAGCTAAAAGATGTATGTTTCACTTCTTAGTGTAAATCAATATGTTACTATTCAAATGTTTTTCTCACATGGATCATCAGCAATGTTGTATAATTTGTCCCCCTTGCATTAAACCGAATAAATTAATAGGGAATTATTTTTAACATCTGCTCTTCAAAATCTAATATCTCCTCTGAGTGAAAAGGCTAGCATTAATCCAGCTATTATCACCATATTTAGACGTGTGAGGAAAAGTTTCTCTATCCATTAAACGTTGAAAAAAGATGATAGGAGGAAAGCATTTTCAAAACAAATTTTATCATTTGACTCTCCTTACTATTCTTACTCAAGGTTCAATAAAAGCGTATCATTGTGGACCCTTTTTAGCAGCAAAGTTGTTGGTGATTTATAGATGACTGTCTTGAAGTTAAACTTGTCTACGACTTGCACTCTTTCGTCTTAAATCACAAGTATCTCTAATTTTACATTGTTTCTAGGAAATTTTAGGAGTTACTTAATGGGACCTTATCTTGCTATATTTGTATATCATGGAACTGTCCCACCTTACACAACCTTCTTTGGGTTTTTAGAGTAGGAGAATTTCCCAGCAAGTCAATGTAGAGGGATTAGCTAAACATGTATACCAAAGTACCTGTAACTACTGCAACACAAGCTATGTTTGGCTAGAACCTCTAACAGAAATGCTTGTTTATGCTTGTTTATACTTGTTTACAGCTGCGGTCGGTAGTGGATGTACCTGCAGGGAGGTAACGTGGGGAGGGGGAGGGGCAGGGTGGAGGGTAGTAATGTATGGATTACAGAGCTTTACAGGTAAGTAAACATATAAATAAATTAAACAAATTTCCTTGCGCGCACTGCATCGCATTTGGGGATGCAGTGCACGCAACAAATTTGTTTTATTTATTTATGTGTTTACTTACCTGTAAAACTCCGTAATCCATACATTACTACCCCCCACCCTGCCCCTCCCCCTCCCCACGTCACCGCCCTGCAGGTACAACCACTACCGATCGCAGCTGCTTGTTTATAAAAATTAGTAAAATACTTTGAAATGAAACTTACTGTCAAAATTATCAGTGATCTGTTCCTAATCGGTGCCATTATGGTTGTTCTGCAGCTTAATTCCTTCCACAAAATCTATACAGAAAACAGAGATATCTTTTGGAAGCAATTTTTTGTGATATGGAGGGGCGGTGAGTTTTAAAAGTTTTCTCTGCTGAATGTGTCCTCCCTCTGTCTACACCCATCACAGCAGAGAAGAGACAGAGAATGATGTTACAGCAAAGATCCTCCTCATGTCTCAATAACTAGGTGGTAGCAAGTGGCCTTCTCATGATGATTTGGAACAGACTGCTTCCACATTCAAAGTTGTATTTTTCGTATGTTAAAATGGCCTGCAGAGTTTGATTGGGAATTATGTAATTTAGCTGCCCCATCAGGACAGACATTCACCAGTTTACAACATTATTAGCCACAGCTATTGCGTGTTTGAGTTTGTCCTGGATATTCTTAAATGCAAGACTAACTGACACTTATATGATTAGGTAATACCTATGTTGTATAATGTTTAACTTTTAGGAAATTGTTGGAATATAACATTTTCTGGCTTGTCCTTTTTAGGTCTTGCCTGACCCAGCGCTTGCACTGGTCTGGCGAGACCCTAAGTAAAGAGGGCATCAAAAAATGCTACCCAAAAAATGCTACCGCCGGCTACAGCTTGCAGTGCATGTGCACATGAAAGCGCGCAGATTCCATCTGCCTTTCTAATCGCATTAAGCCTTTAAGCCGTCATGGCTCATTAAGTGCGTCCCTTCCTATCACAGCCGCTCTCCTGTAATCATTTTGCTTTCCCTCCCAACTCCTTCTCTTCCCCCTCCCCCCCACTCTTCAACATTCCTTCTCAGTTGAAGCTGTCATCTAACCCCTAAACCATTCCTCTTTTCTGTTCCTCCTTCTCTCCTTCTTTCCACTTGCATCGCTTTGTTTTCCTGCTCTCCCGTTTCTCACCTTTCTTTAGTTTCCTCTCAGAGCCGCCTCTCCTCCCAGCCCCCTCCCCCCCTCCGTCTGCTGTTGCCCTGTAATCCCCCTTTCTTGTAGGCGTGAGGCAAGCTCAATGAGCCCCTTTGGGGATGGGGCCGGACTTAGGAGATACAGCGCGGATTGCATACAATTGACATTTTCCCATAAACTCGGGCTTGGGCGCTGATCCCGGGATCACACACACAGCTATCGATTCCACTTGATTTGTCCTTGTTAAGTTATTTCTCTCCGTGCTGCAGACCGGGGGTAATTCCATAAAGTGATTCCTCTGCCTGCCTCATCTGGCGCCTTTTGCCACACTTCCCTGGCTTTCTCTGACTTCTTTCTCGTTTAGCTGGAGAGACAACTCAGTGAGCTGAATGTTCGCCACTGGGCAAAAATGGGAGATGGCAGGTCACAGGTTCGAATTCGGGCTAGGCCAGCTCAGCCTGCCATTTCTTAAAGATCGGTAGATCGAGATCCATGTGTAATAACACTTAATATCTACAGCGCTCAAAAACTGCAGAAGTTGAGCATGAAGCGCGATATATTAACAAGTAATCTCCTTCTGGGTTTAAGGTTAATGATGGTCCAAGTGCGGCACCCACGCTTTACATTTAACATTAAAAGTAAAGCGCCGGTGTCGTGATTATAGCAAAAGTAAAGAAATAGATGTTTTTTTCTATTTCTTTACTTTTGGTATAATCGCCGCACCCGCGCTTTACTTTTAACGTTAAAAGTAAAGCGTGGGTGCCTCGATTATAGCAAAACTAAAGAAACAGAAAAGATATGAATTTTTAATGCAAGGCGTTCCTTTTACAAGCAGTACTCGAGCAATGCGAGAAACCAGGTTAGAAGCATTGGAAATCTCTACCAACTGTTATTTTGTGTCAGAATGTTTTCCTGCAATAAAGAGTACACTAGTCCAAAATAAAGTTGATAAAAGCTGGAATGAAAAAGGGAAAACGTAAGCAGTTTATGCCTACATATGTTCAGTATCTGTGTCCTGAATCAAGAAAAGACCAGTAAAATAAACTTCCACATTAATTGAGACAAACATTTTAAACTTCTAATGTTAAGGCTTAACTGTTGAGTGAGTGTAGACAGTAAAATGCTAAGGAAGAGTGCATTGTCTAACTTGTAAAAAAGAATGAAAAAAAGAAAAATAAGTGTTTGTGCTGAAAGATTTCTAAGGAGGACGGCGTGAATTTCCACCATGGGAGCATCCCCTTCCAGTGGCTACTGGCGCCGAAATTACCCACTTAATCTTTAGTTACAAATTTTCAATTTGGGACTTAGTAGTTAAAACAGGCATTTGCAATGCAATAGGTCTCACATTAGGAAAGTAAATGTAAATGTAAATGTAGTTGAGCTTATATAGCGCACAGCTACCCGCAGTGGGTGTCCCGGCGCTTGCTTAGGGAACCCGTCCTGATATTCCCCTGTGTGATAGCCCCAGCGGGTATCCACAAGGTGAAAGTCAGGCATCCCGCCGCGAGGGGCCGTTGTGGAGATTAAGCAAGCTATTGCCCAGAGTCGCAGAGTGTGAACCCGTGAGTCGAGAAGGCACCGGAGCGAGAATTATCGAGTCCGTGGAATTTTTAGCCCAAGACCCGCCGAGGCGGGGAATTGAACCCTGGTCCAGGACCGATCTCAGCTTCCGGGTCTGCCGCCTCTAACCCCTGAGCCACACTTCTCCGAAAGTGTGAGCTATTGGTATTGTAAATGACAATTTTTTTAAATATGTGTTGGCTTTGAAAATATATACATTAATAGCATTGTTATTCACAAAGCTAATAGCTTACACTTTCCTAATGCGAGTCCTATTGGCTATGACACTGCTTGTTAGTAGCAAGCAAGGACAGTGATGTTGTGGTGCTGAGTGATGCTGTTGTGGTGCTGAATGATGATGTGGTTGGGCTGAGTGATGTGGTGGTGTATTAGAGTGATATGGTGGTGTCCCAGAGTGATGTGGTGGTGTCCCAGAGTGATGTGGTGGTGTTCCTGAATGACGTGGTGGTGTTCCTGAGTGATTTGGTGGTGTCTGTGAGTGATGTGGTAGTGTCTTTGAGTGATGTGGTGGTGTCCCTGAGTGATGTGGTAGTGTCCCTGAGTGATGTGGTGGTGCCCCTGAGTGATGTGGTGGTGCCCCTGAGTGATGTGGTGGTGCCGCTGAGTGATGTGGTGGTGTCCCTGATTGATTTGGTGGTGTCCCTGAGTGATATGGTGGTGTCCTAGAGTCATGTGGTGGTGTCCTAGAGTGATATGGTGGTGTCCCTGAGTGATGTGGTGGTGTTGTGTGGCATTCAGCATTGTGGGGCGTGCAGCAGTGTGAGGCGTGCAGCAGTGTGAGGCATGCAGCAGTGTGAGGCGTGCAGCAGTGTGTGGCATGCAGCAGTGTGTGGCGTGCAGCAATGTGAGTAATGCAGCAGTGTGCAGAGTGCAGCAGTGTGATGTGTGCAGCAGTGTGAGGCGTGCAGCAGTGTGAGGCATAAAGCAGTGTGAGTCGTGCAGCAGTGTGCAGCATGCAGCAGTGTGAGTAATGCAGCAGTGTGCAGCAGTGTGTGGCGTGCAGCAGTGTGCGGCCTGCAGCAGTGTGTGGTGTGCAGCAGTGTGTGGCGTGCAGCAGTGTGCGGTGTGCAGCATTGTGTTGTGCAGCAGTGTGCAGCAGTGTGCAGCATGCAGCAGTGTGAGGCGTGCAGAAATGTGAGGCGTGCAGCAGTGTGTGGCATGCAGCAGTGTGTGGGGTGCAGCAGTGGGCAGAGTGCAGCAGTGTGAGGCGTGCAGCAGTGTGTGGTGTGCATCTGTGTGTGGTGTGCAGCAGTGTGTGGTGTGCAGCTGTGTGTGGTGTGCAGCAGTGTGTGGCATGCAGCAGTGTGGTGTGCAGCAGTGTGAGGCGTGCAGCAGTGTGAGGCATGCAGCAGTGTGAGGCATGCAGCAGTGTGAGGCGTGCAGCAGTGTGAGGCGTGCAGCAGTGTGTGGAGTGCAGCAGTGTGAGTAATGCAGCAGTGTGCAGCAGTGTGAGGCGTGCAGCAGTGTGAGGGGTGCAGAAGTGTGAGGCTTGCAGCAGTGTGAGGCGTGCAGCAGTGTGAGGCATGCAGCAGTGTGCAGCATGCAGCAGTGTGAGTAATGCAGCAGTGTGCAGCATTCAGCAGTGTGAGGCGTGCAGCAGTGTGAGGCGTGCAGCAGTGTGAGACGTGCAGCAGTGTGTTGCGTGCAGCAGCGCGTGGTCTGCAACAGTGTGTGGCGTGCAGCAGCGAGTCATGTAGCAGTGTGAGGCGTGCAGCAGTGTGAGGCATGCAGCAGTTTGAGGCGTGCAGCAGTGTGAGGCATGCAGCAGTGTGAGTAATGCAGCAGTGCAGGGGGCAGAAGTGTGAGGTGTGCAGCAGTGTGTGGCATGCAGTAGTGTGTGGCGTGCAGTAGTGTGTGGCGTGCAGCAGTGTGAGTAATGCACCAGTGTGCAGCAGTGTGCGGCGTGCAGCAGTGTGCGGCCTGCAGCAGTGTGTGGTGTGCTGCAGTGTGTGGCATGCAGCAGTGTGAGGCGTGCAGCAGTGTGAGGCATAAAGCAGTGTGAGTAATGCAGCAGTGTGCAGCAGTGTGCGGTGTGCAGCAGTGTGCGGCCTGCAGCAGTGTGTGGTGTGCAGCAGTGTGTGGCGTGCAGCAGTGTGCGGTGTGCAGCATTGTGTCGTGCAGCAGTGTGCAGCAGTGTGCAGCATGCAGCAGTGTGAGGCGTGCAGAAATGTGAGGCGTGCAGCAGTGTATGGCGTGCAGCAGTGTGTGGCGTGCAGCGGTGGGCAGAGTGCAGCAGTGTGAGGCGTGCAGCAGTGTGAGGCGTGCAGCAGTGTGAGGTATAAAGCAGTGTGAGTCGTGCAGCAGTGTACAGCATGCAGCAGTGTGAGTAATGCAGCAGTGTGCGGCGTGCAGCAGTGTGAGGCGTGCAGCAGTGTGAGGCGTGCAGCAGTGTAAGGCGTGCAGCATTGTGTCATGCAGCAGTGTGCAGCAGTGTGTGGTGTGTGCAGCAGTGTGTGGCATGCAGCAGTGTGCGGCATGCAGCAGTGTGCAGCATGCAGCAGTGTGAGGCGTGCAGCAGTGTGTGGAATGCAGCAGTGTGTGACGTGCAGCAGTGTGAGTAATGCAGCAGTGTGCAGAGTGCAGCAGTGTGAGGTGTGCAGCAGTGTGAGGTGTGCAGCAGTGTGAGGCATAGAGCAGTGTGAGTCGTGCAGCAGTGTGCAGCATGCAGCAGTGTGAGTAATGCAGCAGTGTGCAGCAGTGTGCGGCGTGCAGCAGTGTGCGGCCTACAGCAGTGTGTGGTGTGCAGCAGTGTGTGGCGTGCAGCAGTGTAAGGTGTGCAGCATTGTGTCGTGCAGCAGTGTGTGGCGTGCAGCAGTGTGCGGCGTGCAGCAGTGTGCGGCGTGCAGCAGTGTGCAGCATGCAACAGTGTGCAGCATGCAGCAATGTGAGTTGTGCAGCAGTGTGCAGCAGTGTGCAGCAGTGTGAGGCATGCAGCAGTGTGAGGAGTGCAGCATTGTGTCGTGCAGCAGTGTGCAGCATTCAGCAGTGTGAGTAATGCAGCAGTGTGCAGCAGTGTGTGGTGTACAACAGCATGTGGCGTGCAGCAGTGTGTGGTGTGCAGCTGTGTGTGGTTTGCAGCAGTGTGTGGCATGCAGCAGTGTGGTGTGCAGCAGTGTGAGGCGTGCAGCAGTGGGAGACGTGCAGCAGTGTGAGGCATGCAGCAGTGTGAGGCGTGCAGCAGTGTGAGGTGTGCAGCAGTGTGTGGAGTGCAGCAGCGTGAGTAATGCAGCAGTGTGCAGCAGTGTGAGGCATGCAGCAGTGTGCAGCATGCAACAGTGTGCAGCATGCAGCAATGTGAGTTATGCAGCAGTGTGCAGCAGTGTGAGGCATGCAGCAGTGTGAGGAGTGCAGCATTGTGTCGTGCAGCATTCAGCAGTGTGAGTAATGCAGCAGTGTGCAGCAGTGTGTGGCGTACAGCAGCATGTGGCATGCAGCAGTGTGTGGTGTGCAGCTGTGTGTGGTGTGCAGCAGTGTGTGGCATGCAGCAGTGTGGTGTGCAGCAGTGTGAGGCGTGCAGCAGTGTGAGGCGTGCAGCAGTGTGAGGCATGCAGCAGTGTGAGGCGTGCAGCTGTGTGAGGCGTGCAGCAGTGTGTGGAGTGCAGCAGTGTGAGTAATGCAGCAGTGTGCAGCAGTGTGAGGCGTGCAGCAGTATGAGGCATGCAGCAGTGTGAGGCTTGCAGCAGTGTGAGGCCTGCAGCAGTGTGAGGCATGCAGCAGTGTGCAGCATGCAGCAGTGTGAGTAATCCTGCAGTGTGCAGCGTGCAGCAGTGTGAGGCGTGCAGCAGTGTGAGGCGTGCAGCAGTGTGAGGCGTGCAGCAGTGTGAGACGTGCAGCAGTGTGAGGCGTGCAGCAGTTTGAGGCGTGCAGCAGTGTGAGGCATGCAGCAGTGTGAGTAATGCAGCAGTGTGCAGGGGGCAGAAGTGTGAGGTGTGCAGCAGTGTGTGACGTGCAGTAGTGTGTGGCGTGCAGTACTGTGTGGTGTGCAGCAGTGCAGTGTGTCGTGCAGCAGTGCACAGCATGCAGCAGTGTGAGGCGTGCTGCAGTGTGAGGCGTGCAGCAGTGTGAGGCGTGCAGCAGTGTGAGGTGTGCAGCAGTGTGAGGCGTTCAGCAGTGTGTGGCGTGCAGCAGTGTGAGGCGTGCAGCAGTGTGAGGCGTGCAGCAGTGTGAGGCGTGCAGCAATGTGTGGGGTGCAGCAGTGTGTGGCATTCAGCAGTGTGAGTAATGCAGCAGTGTGCAGCAGTGTGTGGCGTACAGCAGCATGTGGCGTGCAGCAGTGTGCAGCATTCAGCAGTGTGAGTAATGCAGCAGTGTGCAGCAGTGTGTGGCGTACAGCAGCATGTGGCGTGCAGCAGTGTGTGGCGTGCAGCTGTATGTGGTGTGCAGCAGTGTGTGGCATGCAGCAGTGTAGTGTGCAGCAGGTTGAGGTGTGCAGCAGTGTGAGGCATGCAGCAGTGTGAGGCATGCAGCAGTGTGAGGCGTGCAGCAGTGTGAGGCTTGCAGCAGTGTGAGGCGTGCAGCAGTGTGAGGCATGCAGCAGTGTGCAGCATGCAGCAGTGTGAGTAATGCAGCAATGTGCAGCGTGCAGCAGTGTGAGGCGTGCAGCAGTGTGAGCCGTGCAGCAGTGTGAGACGTGCAGCAGTGTGTCGCGTGCAGCAGCGTGTGGTGTGCAACAGTGTGTGGCGTGCAGCAGTGAGTCATGTAGCAGTGTGAGGCGTGCAGCAGTGTGAGGTGTGCAGCAGTTTGAGGCGTGCAGCAGTGTGAGGCATGCAGCAGTGTGAGTAATGCAGCAGTGTTCAGGGGCAGAAGTGTGAGGTGTGCAGCAGTGTGTGGCGTGCAGTAGTGTGTGGCGTGCAGCAGTGTGTGGGGTGCAGCAGTGTGTCGTGCAGCAGTGCGCAGCATGCAGCAGTGTGAGGTGTGCAGCAGTGTGAGGCGTGCAGCAGTGTGTGGCGTGCAGCAGTGTGAGGCGTGCAGCAGTGTGAGGCGTGCAGCAGTGTGAGGCGTGCAGCAGTGTGTGGTGTGCAGCAGTGTGTGGCATGCAGCAGTGCGTGGCGTACAGCAGTGTGAGGCATGCAGCAGTGTGAGGCGTGCAGCAGTGTGTGGTGTGCAGCAGTGTGTGGCATGCAGCAGTGTGAGGCTTGGGGGGAGCACGAGGTGACGAAAGAGTAGGGGAGGGTATACTCGAGGCGACAAAAGAGTGGGGGCAAAAAAGCTCGAGCCGACAAGAGTTGGGAAATAAGCACTAGCAGACGAAAGAGTGGAGAAAGAAATGCACGATCCGACGAAAAAAGCATGAGTCAAAGAAGAAAGTAAAATGTGAGCCAGAGAAAGATAGGAAATAAGTAACGAGCCATGTAGAAAAAAAAAAAACTAAGGCCTCTGCATTCACGTTGATGCCAGACAGCGCACGATACCTGGCTTACCTGTAGGGAGACCAGGAGTTACCACCAGTGCTTTAATGGAAAAAAATAAGTGCAGGTACTCACCAAAAGGAGCAGTGGGCAGAGTTGAGGGCGGGGCTAAGGGGGGAACAAGGGGCGCGTGTAGCTTTTTGGCCGTGCCAAGGTTGTATGCATGAAATCTGCATGCATTTTTGCAACCGCCTAAGGATTACATGCTGCTTCAGCCTGCCCTAAATCGAACCGGTGGCCTACAGCCCACTGAGCTATCTGTCCAGTACTGGTACTCTTTTGTAACATGCACACGTCACTTTTCTCTTGTAACATACTGTTTGCTACCTCTCATTTTGTTTGCTTTAGATACTTGCGCAAGTGCCACCATTGCCTCATGTAATGTTTGTTCTTGTGCTGGTGTGTCTGCCATTTATTGCAGTACTATACCTCTACTTGTATGCTTTTGTAACCTGCACACATATCACTTTTTCCTCCTGTAATGAATCGTTTGCTACCTCTTGTATTTTGTTTGCTCACAATTGTCACTTTTGCCTCATGTAACTTAACGTTTGCTTTTGTAATTTGTTCACTTGTAATTTCCTCCTCATGTATCATTACTCTTCCTATTGTGAAGCCTCTCACACCTTCGGGTAAAGTCTGCGCTATATAAAAACGCACAAAATAAATAAACAAGGGGCATATTACCAAGAAATAACGATAATTATCGCTATTGCTTGGTTAGAGACAAAAATTTACCGCAGCGCTGCGGCGATTTTTACCGCAAATAAACCTTGGTATTACCAAGGTTTAACGCAAATGCTGTAAAAATCGCCGCAAAGCATGAATATCGCTGAAAAGTCAGCGATATTCATGCATTAGCGAGCTAATGCTCTTAGCCATGTTATCCAAGTCCCATTGGATAACATGGCTAAGAACTGCTCAGGGCAGGTGTTAGCTTTTGGAGATATTCCCGCTTAGCGCGAATATCTCCAAAAGTTGGTAATAGGAGATAGCGATTTTAGCGACTGTTTTCAGTCGCTAACATCTTGGCACGCCCACTTAGCATCTCATTAGTGATAAATATCACTGACATGCAAAGTGGGGCCCAAGATGGTCGCTATCTCCTACTAGCTGTTGCTAACTGGTGTTAGCGGCAGCTAGGTAATAGGGAGATAATTTTATCTCCGCTTTCTTGGCTTTTAAAGCCAAAAAAGCGGAGATAAACCCCCTTGATAATATGCCCCCAAGTCCCTCCTGGAACATTTGTAACATTTGAGTTAGGGCCAGAGCTGACAACGTCTGTACTGGGAACCAGGTGCCAATCTCCACATTTTTGATTGGTCTTAAGGTCTGTCCAAGGTCGATGAAATAGGAATCAGCGAGTGTGGAAGTGGAAGTGTGCAAGAAAGCAATTCAATTCAGTTGCGTGCTTTTGTTATGTCCTGAATAGTGCTTCCCACCGCCACCCATTAGATTTTACAGCCCCCTCTTAGCGCCCACTGTGAAAGATCTTTTGATAAGCAAATGACTCAGCAGACACACCCCTGCTCTGACTTACAAGCAGCTCACGCTGGGTCCTGGTGACGAGCTCCATTGATTGATTCCGTGCAGTGCTTGAAAGGTGCTGTCGTAGTATAACTTGAGGGATAAAGGGAGCGCGCTGCCTCGGTTAAAGTCAGATCCCCATGAGTACCGGTACTCTCTTTCTTCTACAAAAAACTGCCGGTACTCAAGGGGAGAAAAAAAATTTGGGGATTATCCGGAAGGTATTTTGTGACTGTGCTCGAGCCCAGCAAGCGTCAGCATCAGAGGCACGAGCCTGGCTGTGACGCACTCTCAGTATGGAGGCCAGGCCCTGCAAGAATGAGGCCTTCTACAATATGTGGTCATTTGCATGACGGTTTGTGCACCACATACTTTTGTCAAGTGCCGTCATATTAAATCGAGACACAAAACAGCGCTGTGATGCATATGTGCGCTTGTGGGGAGAATGGGCGCGAGAGAAGGCAACTGGACGGTGTAATCAGAGGCCTATCTGACTCACCCATCGCTGGAGGGGGCCTCGCCTCCATCTTCACAAACCACAAGATCAGATTAATGGAGTGAAAGTGCAATCTCCCTCTCTGCTGTGAGAGGTGCCCAAGTGAAGTGGTTACTCAATGACCTACCTTTTTTCAAGTTTTATGAAAAGATGATTACAAATCTTGCTGCATAATGTACGCATCCCAGAATACAATTCGCTGCGAATTCCAAAATACAGGTCTGTACCTTAGAGTAATATTTTACATCCATGTGGACTACAGAGTGAATGAATAAGAATGAAGAGCAGACAAGGGGGCTCGATGGCTCAGTGCTGTTGAGTAACAGTACTAACTATCACAACACAAAGAAATATAGCTCTGATGTCATCTGCTTGTATTGCCTCTTTGTCTCTTCTTAATATGGCAAAATTTGCAAACACAACACCCATGAGAGCCCTTTAACCTCCCTGTCTAATAAACTCCAAGATGCCATAGAATGAAAGCGCTGCATTATACAGGTTCTTTATTTATTCATTCTTTCATTCATTCATTCGTTCACGCACTCATTCATTCATCCATTCTTGCCAAGCTACGCCAGTTCCTCTTTTGTTGGTCGGTTTTGTGTTGTTCTCATTAGGATATCCTTTTAGAACCAACTTTTAAGACCTATGCCTGTCTGTGTCCAGGTGTTCTAAAGTTTAGTCTGCATATTGAGTTAATATACCCTACAACTGTATGCAATTACACCTATATTTCAGCCTGAGGCGTCTGTTAAATGCATCACTGCTCATATGTTACACTTGATAAGATTGTCCTGGCAAAGACTTTTATTTACTACACCACCTGATGTTCTTCGGTGGTTCTTTACCACACATGTATCACATTTACATGAGTTTATGCTATTTTTTGAAAATGCATTATATTTATGTTAAAAACAATCACATTAATAATAGCCAGTACTATGTACAATGCCAATAGCTCAAACTAGTGTAAATGCAATGGAATAGGTTTCACATTTAATTTTTTTTTAGCTATTACCATTTTGTTACTCACTGTGCGGGGGCAGTCCAGTCCGACTGGTGGGAGAGGACCCAGGCTGCTGAATGCGAGAGGCTGAGTGATATAAGCGTTCACCCACAGCCGTATGTCACTGTTGGTATGTGCTGTGCATGTGGAGGTCAGCTGGGCTGGGTGCACGGGGACGTGTCTGGAGGGCCCTAGTGGGAGGGCAAAGATTGAACTGGTACGAACGCTCCACTTTACACCTGAAAAGGGATTTAATCTGCAAGACCGCTAACAAAATCTTACGCTTGCATCCACTGCGAGCACCAGGTATACGCCCATCCACCCGCCTGGCGCGTGTCCGCGAGAACTCTGTGCATGTATCACTCCATCAATGTGTGCGTGTACGCACATGTGTGTGTGTGAAGGGTAGATGGTTCCACTCACCATTTTCATAGGGTGGACGGTGTCCACTGTGCTAAGAAGTTGGGTCCCATGCTAGGGTCGGATTGGGATCACAATTTGGCCCGGGCACTGACGAAAAAAGTGGCCCACATTCAAGGGGCGTGGCCCACAATTAAGGGGAGTGGCCCAAATTCAAGGGGCGTGCCCTTTCATGAAACCTCATTTGGCTACACACATCAATGTCCTTGAATATTAGATGTAAATACATTAGGAATTTGGACAAATATGGTAGTGCACTGTCCAGTGACCAGCTGAAAGAGGGCATCAAAGATCAGAAATTGGATTATAAATTCAAATCTGTTCCGAACAGGGGCCCAAAAATATGTTTGGCCCAGGGCCCCCAAAATCCTTAAGATGTTTGGCACATAAATGAATTAAAAAGAGAGGATACTGTTCTTGCACAGGAGACACAGGAGGGGAAGGTTACAATGGCACCATGCTGAGCAACTAAAAAAACAGCAAGGCCCCTTTCTGTCACAAAATTATTCGAGCCCTTCAGGGAAGGAGCACCTAATAAGCAGCGAAACCCCTGCTATTACTAACCTACTCAGCCCTCCCCAGACCTTCAGCTCAGGAGAACATGAACAGCAGTGAGGCCCCTGCAATTAGTAAATTAATCAGCCCTCCCCAGCCCTCCAGGCCTCAGGGCAATGTCCTGGCAGGGGAGCACAAAACACAGCTGCTGGGTCATCCATGGTAGCCAGGGGGAGGCTGAGGTGAAGATTGTGCAAGTTGCAAAGATAACCTGGCCCCCACAGCGAGACCCATTCTTCCTCGCCCACTATTCCCTCTGCTGTTTTTCTCTGGACCCCGACCCGCCATCTTGTCCATTCCCACGTCTTGTACCCTTCTCCCTCGTTTCCCCCTTGACGATCCTCAAATGTTTCTTCCCTTTTCTGTTTTGCCTTTTCTCCATACCCTTGTATCCCTCCCACCCTCCCTTGGTGCTGTGACTGCATCCCCCTCCAACCCCACTTAATGGAACTCTGCCTGAGAAAATCTACTATGTGTGTATATATATGTATATAGAGAACTCTAATCACTAGTATATGAAGTAGACCTTTGTACTATCTACCATTCCTCTGTGACTCTTAGAGTATATCCATTTGTATCCCTTCCTTAGGTATTTAGAGAACTCTAATCACTAGTATATGCAGTAGACCTTTGTACTCTCTACCATTCCTATGTGACTCTTAGAGTATATCTATTTGTTTCTCTTCCTTGAGTGACTTTACTACTTGTACATTTGCAATTTTTCTTTCTGTTTGTATCTCTTCCTTGTGTGACTTTACATCTTGTACATTTGCAATTTTTTCTGCTTGTATCTTTTATGTAACGCATGTAATCCTAAGTCCTTATGTTTCGCAACTGATTCTTATGTAAAGCACTCTGACACCTTCTGGTAAAGTTCGCGCTATATAAAATTGCATTAAATTAAAAACAAACAAACAAAAAAAAAAACTAACACTGTTTATGTGCTGCGTGGGCCCCAGGGTGGCAGAGGTGAAAATGGCTCAAAGGCCTGAGCAACACCTGGCCCCAGGGAGGCCGATTTTTGCAACAATCACCCCCTCCCCAGCCACCCTCAGCCTGATTGCTTTGCTGGGCAGGGGGTGAAGGAGAGGCCAAAGCAGAAATCACTACACAGTGAAGCTGCATTCATTTCTCTGTCTCTGTTTCCGTGCCCTCTGTGGGCCGTTTTTTTTCTCCCCTTTCCTACTCCACAGAGATCACGGAGACAGAGACAGAGAAATTAATGCAGCTTCACTGTGTGGCTTAGAAAGGGGAGAAAGAAAAAAACGGCCCACAGAGGGCACGGAGATACCGGCCCTTCGGCCGATGCCCGAATGCCCACATTGCCAATCCGCCCCTGTCCCATGCATATGTGCTGCAATGGGCCTGGTGACGTTTTCAGACACCGGGGCACATTCAGCAGCGCATGCACCTTGTCTGCATTGGCTCTGAGCAGCAACATGCAACCCGCCTGCACCTACCCTCTAGAACCAACCCCACCGTGCCCACACAATCACCTCGTATGCCCAGCTAAGCTCCAAGCTGTGGCAAGCACCACAACTCCCGTCCCCCACCCCCAAACCCCATGACACGCTTTTCCCCACACAGATCTCCTGTAGCCCTGTCCGCTCTCCGAGAAATAAACTCACTGAGCTATTGGTATTATAAATGACAATGTGTTTTATTTGTTTTTTTGTCTAAAAACATAAGTAAAAGACATTGTCATTTACAGTGCGAGAGTTTAAGCCATTGGCATTGTAAATGACAATGCCATTTATTTATCTGTTTTCAAAACCAACACATAGATAAAAGGTGTGTCATTTACAATGCCAATAGCTCAAACTTTTGCAAATGCGAGACCTATTGCATTGCAAATGCTTGTTTGAGATGATACTTAGCCTGACGTCAGTAGCATGGTATCTACAGGAGGTTCAGGGCAGGGGGTATTCTATATAAATAAGCCATACGTTATTCCCATCGCTCAATTTGTTCCTCCCCATATTCTATTCACCATGTTAGTGATTGCCATTTCCACAACAATATTCAATGTAATGTAATGTAATGTATAGGCATTTATATAGCGCACTACTTAATTGGAGGGTCCCAAGGCGCTTCGACCGCTGCGAAACCCTTCCTGGCTTCCCTGAGAGATGGTCCCTTAATGGGTATCTCCAGGGTGAGACCAGGCATCCCCGGCAGTCTGGTGGGGCCGTTAGTGAAGATGAGGCAAGCTAATGCCCAGAGTTGCCGAGTGTGATCGCTGATCAGAGTGGGCACCGAGGCGAGAGAATTATCGAGTCCGCTGACCCTGGTCCAGAAACCTGCCGCGCCGGGAATCGAACCCTGGTCCCGGGCCGTCCTCTGCTCTCGGGTCTGCCGCCTCTAACCAGTGAGCCACACTACTTCACTTGGAGTAGAGGTTTGCCTCTCTTCTGATTGAATGTTATTCTACCTGCAATCATTCTTGCATGTCTTTGTCTGCTAATGCTGCATTTGTTACCATTCATGGTGTTTCTACACATTTGTAAGTTTAGTGGGGCATTGTAAATGCCCTCCCAGGCGAATGCTTTTTCATAATGTGCATAAAACAAACCCTCTGTAGTGAGCCGAATGGGTAGGACTGTAATCCCAGGCTGTGCCCCATTTTTTATTTGAAATGCACAGCTGGCCTTTCTGTAGCTTTTCCATTTTCCTCACATGACACCAAAAGGTTCGTAACTCATACAGGGAATAAACGGCAGCTGCAGGCTTCAGGATATCAAATTCCTCGGAGGAAAAGGGATTTAATACTAATGCATGTTTGGAAGAGTTTAATATCTTGCAAAAAGTAAATGAGTCATGCCGACAGTGCCCCGGAACCCAATAAATCAGCTATTAAATAAGTGGATTTTGTTCCAAATTCACGTGACGTTTTGGTTGGAAAATGTAATCTGAATAAAAGTGAAAGAATGTGTGATCTAATCTAACTTTAAGGCTGGCATTTGATGTGAGCGACCACTGTAATCAGTTTTATAAAAAGCCATTCCACAGGCAAAGCTTTTGAAAGTTAAATGACTTGTTTGCGCATGATACAGTGGGCAACAGATATCTGACCTTTGCGCCTGCACGTGAAAGCATTACCACCAACAATGGCTACAGCAGTTCTCATGTAAACAGAATACCTTTTAATATTGTTTAAATGTCACTCAGGTCCTTAGCGATATGCTATAATTCTTAACATAAGGAGGACTTTGTTGATAATTGTTGCCGGTATTGCTTGTTGTGATCCTGTTTGTACTTTTACAGCGCTTTTGACATGTTGTAGATTAGCATGGAGTGGAGTGGGGTAGACTGGGTAGAGTGTAATGGATTGTGGTAGATTTGGGTAAAATTGAGTGGGATATATGGTATCTCTAATGTACTTTATGGTATATTCATCAATGCTTGTTTATGTGTCTACTGTGTGTGTGTGTGTGTGTGTTTCCTTATGAAAGAAAGAACCTAGAGCCTGCCATGATTCTAAGGATTCTCATATATTAGAACATCTTGGTAAGTTGTAGCTTGAACTCATTTTGGATGTACATGGATAGGGTGCTCATAATAAAGAACCTATTTGGAAAATCCTCTACTCTGTGGATTTGGCTTTATTACAGGGTAGGTTGAGTGGAATTTGAGTGGGTAGATCGGAGTGTGGTTGATTGGGGCAGATTGGAATGGAGTAGATTGGTGTGGGGTGGAGTGGAGTTGGATAGATTGGATTGGAGTCGAGATTGGAGTAGAATGAGATAGTTTAGGGAAGAGTGGACTAGGGTTGTTTGGAGTGGGGTGGATTGGGTAGATTAGAATGGAATGGGGTACATTAGAGTAGGTAGGTTGAAGAGGGATGATTGGAGTGGGGTAGTTTGGAGTGGGTTAGATTGGAGTGAGGTAGGCTGGAATGGAGTGGGTTGGAGTGGAGTGAAGTGGTGTAGATTGAAGGGGAGGAGTAGATTGGGTTAGTGTAGGTTAGATTGGGTTTGGGTGGCATAGATCGCAGTAGGGTAGATTGGAGTGGGGTAGGGTAGATTTGTGTGGGATAGAGTGGGGCAGATTGGAGTGGAGTAGATTGCTATAAATTATAGGAAAGGGGAGTGGAGTGGGGCGTGGTAGTTTGGGGTACATTGGAGTGGTGGGATATTTTGGAGTAGATTAGAGTGGAGTAGAGTGCAAAGGGGTACGTGGTGTGGTGTGGAAAGGTGTAGAGTGGAGTCACATGTGTGTTGTGGGGTCAGTGACGTAGATTGTAGTGGCAGGAAGTTGAGTTGCATGGTATGTCACAGAGTGTCTTAAAGTGGAAGGGAATTGAGTGGAGTGACATATCATAGAGTGGAGAGGAGTGTCTTAAAATGGTGTGGTGTGGCATAAAGTGGGAAGGCATGGAGTGGCGTAGTGTGGAGTATGCATTCTATGGTAGCGCACTGCCATTACATACAACACATTTGCACCGAAATACGGTTTTACTACACACAAAATGATAATGTGTGCAAATGTCATGACCTAGTGTGTTGATGTGATTTGATTGTATTCAAATATGTGTTCCCACCACACTTCAGAATTGCCAAAAACAGTGCTTAAGTCCGACTAATTCTTATATATTGTGAAATCTCACCACAGTTCATGTCTTTTTGTTCTGTGCTGGAAAAAAATGCTTTCTCTGCATTTGAAGTCAGAGATAGAAAATTAAACAACAAGTTCCTTGGAAGAGAGAGAGCTTGATATGTGAATGCACAGCAAATATGAAAAGATAAGAACAAGCACATCAAATATAAAATGATAACAAGATTGAAGGCCTGTTTACAGAAAGCAAGTTTGCGGAAGAATACAGTAAACCAGCTTGGGCAAAAGAGGGTCGAACTCTAGCTGGATAGCCAAAAGCAAATAAAGCCAGCAAATAAAAAATGTAAGTTACAAACCACAAAGTCAAGGATGTATGACGTTACAACGCATGCTTTTAACACGCATGCTGTTACAACGCAAGTATTACAACGCAAACCTTTACAACGCATAGCACTTTGGGGTGCTGGATAGTGAATAGTTTAATTTACTATTCCAACTCCAGTCCCCGTGGACACTAGGGAAGGTGTTGGATAGTAAATTTAACCTATTCCCTATCCTAGAGCGCCCCCCAGTGCAATGCGTTGTAATGGTTTTCGTTGTAAAACCTGCGTTGTAACAGCACTGCGTGGTAAAAGTTGTGTTGTAAAGGATGTTTCAACAAAGTCAATTGTGAGCAATGGGCAGAATACATTCTTAGGTCAGCTATCTGAATGTCCCCCACATGCATTTAGCAAAACAGAGTAGGCTTCAAAAATAAGTGCAGACCACATCTACACTTAAGAGATACTGAACGCCAAAAAGAAAGAGGATGCAGTCTACCTTTGGTTAACAGTAAATGAGAAATATTGCAACTTCACAAATTGGGACAGATTGGTTTTAAGTACAAAGAAAACAAGGCTTGTATTATGCCATCTAATAATTTTCAAGGGCTTTTTGAAGTTTAAAGATGTGTACAGTGCCATTTTTGGTAACACTGTAACACTGTAATAATACAAATAGTATTAGGAAAACAATATTTGTGCCCTATATGACATTATATGAAGTTATTTGACAAAACTGGCCGTGCAACTAGATTTAGGTAGACAAGCATTTTTGGTTAATCTGAGGCAACAAGAAATCCATGATGATCTGAACAGACCCATTGTTATAAAGAAATGTTAAAAGATATTTTCCCCACTTGAGAATTATATGACATGTTTATTATTTTGCTGTTTTCACTGGCATTGCAGGTAACTATGGATTTATGAAAGATTTATTTAGTGATAGTAAAGTAAACCTATGTCCTGATTACTGCTAGATATGTCAGCAGTACATGCCAAACAGACTATGATATCCTGACAGACCTACTTAAAAAATGGGCAATAGTCTATGTCCCAGTTCTACAATGCTTCTTTTCATTTACACGATTTACAGAGCCAACATGGTTTGCACTCCCAAGCTCACCAGCTCTTGTAGCTGTCTTCTCTCCCATCTATTAACAAAAGGGGTGGCCCCCATATGATCCTAACAGAACCTGGGTTTCACTAGATACTTATGAGATGCGGTTCTCTGTGGGGATAAATTCGCTAGGTGGCTTTTGTCATTTCAATACTGTTCTTGTATTGGTCCCACTATTTTACTTAGCATAAGCTAATGTTTTACCAAAGTACTGCATATACAGCTACACCACCACCCAACATGGCATATTAAATAAGTAACATCACAAATATATGTGACAATAAATTCACCAAATGTAATTAATCATTGACATAAATCTTTAAAATGTCCAAAGAACACATCTTGCTTGTTCCAATTTTTGATCAGGTGACTTGTTCCCTTCTAATGTTGTACAACCTATAGGTAGCAAAGGCAAACTGCTGAGCGGTATACCTGTTGCTCATGTAATGCTGCTGTATCCTCTAGCACACTGTCCTTGATTACTTCTCTAATAAATGGCCGTGCTCCAGAACTTGTATGTAAATGCGTTTCAGCCCTTAGGTAATGGCCTCTTCAGGACAAAGACAAAGTAACTTGTGCATCTATTCAATTTGTTCTTGAGAGGACCTCTGATTGCCTTGCCTGAGTGTGACCACTTGGGAAGGTACAACCTGTCATTCAATCGACAATGCTATCAACTCTAGTGTGTGGCCAGAATATAATCAGTCAAAACATGGACTGCCAGGAAAAAAACAGTGTCTCCATGAGGTCTGCCTGTATCTCAATGGATCTGAAAACTGTCTCGCCGTTCATGACTGTATGTGTGGTAGTGTAGGCGTACTCAAATTGCATTGCCAATCCCTGAATTGCCACCCGTGTCCGCGTGTGTGCTAATATTTGCATATTAAAGTTGTGTTGACAATGCCTGGACAGTATCTGCTGCCTTTGATTAGGTTTGGGCTATATAATGGCACACACATACATACATATAGTCAGAATGCTGAAATTCATTGGTCCTTCACTTTGGAACACCCCTAATAGCCTGACTCTCAAGAACCAGCTGAAGATGTTCCTTTTCAACAGGCGTTTACTACCAGTCCTAGTATTGCCACTAGGAACCACCCCACCAATCAAGAAGGTATTATGTCCTACAGAACAGTACACAGACTTCACAAAAACGCCACAAGCCAATGAAGTTATTTGAGCCGCTTCTGCAACATTGAAGGTCAACTATGAACTTTGCTAATTTATATTTCCATTTGCTATTAAATGTGTGGAAGGTTCAATGAAGCCACAGTACAAAATAAATGGAGGATGAACCCTTGGTATACACAAATAAAGAGTATGCTGTTTTTGAAACATTCAGTTAATAGCCTAAATTTCTTCTTCATGCTGATCATTGTATCCCATCCACAAAACAGTGAATAACACAAAATACCAGACAGAGCAATGCTGATAACAAACTAATTTGAGAGAAATCAAATCCCAATATTTTTCAAAGCAATTTATACAATTTCAGTCAATCAACGAAGCGATCAGTTGGAGGCATAATTAAGAAGGCAGTGGAAGGAATGACCTACAACAGCTCATATTGGGGAAAAGAACACCTTGCGTAATACACAAGATTGTGTTTGCCACATGTTGCTGCTGTTTGAAGGCACATGTTGACTGTATTGGCTAATCAGATTTAATGACAGATACTGCTATATTAAACAGAACATCAAATACAGTATAGAAAATTCAGTAGCCCTTCCTAGAATTAAATACCTTACAGAATTATTATTTGGGATACATTATCACATGTATGCGGATGACACCCAATTGTACCTGAAAATCTTTTTCTTAGGTATGCCCTGAAAATGTGGAACTCCTTGCCTCCAGAAATCAGACTCATCTCTTCTACTGCATCTTTCAAAAAAAAGAAGTTAAAACACAATCTATGAACGCATTTCTGCCCTAGATCACATATTTTGTCTTGTTTGTTGGATCACATCTGTTGTCATATGGAGGTTACTTTCCTGAATTTGTTAATTTGCACAGTTTGTACCTCTCTCGTATATGTGGCTGTACTCTGGTTCTTACTTTTCTCTCACTTCATATCACCTATAAAGCGCTCTGATACCCTCACGAATCATGATTGCGTCATATGAAACTTTCTAAATAAAAATAGTAAATCAAGGGCATAGTAAACCCCCCTGCTCAATCATCTAGAGTGGAGGATGGTACAGTGTACACTAGACATCATTATGCTTTCGATGTAAAAGTCCTAGTTTAAATACTGTAACAGGAGCTCGCTGTAACTCTTTTATCCTGCTACTGCCGTAAAGCGCTCTGATCACTTCGGGCCATGTGCGTGCTATATAAAATCGCAAAAATAAAAATGCTTTGGGCAGTGGGAGATGAACAGCTCACTGATTGTCAAGAGCTACAAGAAAGCAAATCTGAAATAAGCGTCGTGACAATAATTAAATGCAGGAAAAGACCCATAGAGAAATTAAGGTGAACGTGGCCGCACTATTTAAATAATACTGTTTTTACGTGGCTGTGAGGGTAACAGTGGTATTACTTTTGGGGTCAGTGGTGTTTATATTTACAAAATGGATAGCATCAGAACATAAGAGGTTGAAGCCATCTTAGTAGAAGGAGGCTTTGCAGTCTGGAAACTGTTAAAACTATGAATGAGGGGAAAGGTATTTCAACAATTTGTGAGGGCTAACAAGCGCTATCTAGATGCAATAACAATACATGTAGGCCTTTTCATGAAGCATTTCAACTTTCAGCATCCAGTATTTATTTCCCCCTTTTTTAAACATCTGTTTAATAACTCCTCTCCTGGAAAATGGCTGTCAGATTGCAGAAAATATGGCTGCACCTTTGAAGTCAAATGACATTTATTTAATTACTTTCTAGTTCAAGGATGCACAATTTGCACTTTGTGCAAAACATTAATTCGCCTTTGGGTTAATCGTTTTTGTCAATACTCGATGACTGAACCTGCTTATTTATTTATTTATTTATTTATTTATAGTGTTTTATATAGCGCGGACAAGACCCGTGGGTATCAGAGCGCTTAACAAGGGAGGAATTACATATAAAGATAATAAAAACAATAACAACAACAAGAGAGTAGTGAGGTAGAAGGCAAAATACTGACTGGACGAGATTAAATATAAATATATTCAAAATGTCTGCGCAATTAGCATTGTGTGGCGAGCAAGGCTTGGCTAGTGTCATGGTAACAAACCATGCTCGTTGAGGTAGGGTTAGAAGGCGATCGAGTGCATATCAAGGATAACAAGGATAGATAAATCAAGTGAGGTAGAAGTTATATATAATGACTGTGACATATAGTAACGGTACCACATATAGGGATAAATACATCAAGTGAGGTAGAATTATAAAGTATGACTGTGAGATATCGTTAAAAGTTCACACTTATAAGAGGTAGTAGTGATGTGTCAAGCCTTGGCTTGGGCACGGCATCAGATAATTGTTCGATAATGATTTTCCCATTTTCATTTTTGCATCACAAACAGCTTCCTCAGGGCTAAGTTAATAAATTATGTTGTTGATACCTCAAGTAATATAAGCATGGACAGTAGCCCTCAAGAGAACAAGTGAACGTGTTTTAAGTAGTCCATCTTTGCTGTTTGTGCCATCTCTAACATAATTACATTCTGGTCTCATTTCCAAAGTACATCTTTTCTTGTTCATTCAGATATTTAAAAGGTTGTATATGTCATTCTCGAAGCTGTGTTGAAATGCTGGACAAGGGCGATATAGAATTTTATGTTGCGGCTTCCTCTGGAGAACAAATGCAGGACACTTTCTCCTCATCACATTGGCTCAGTTTAAGATGGATTCATATTGAATATGTCACTTGAAGTAGTGTGATAACTCACCCTCGTGTCTTGGAATACTCCATTTTGTTTCTGCATATTATTGGGTGGAATAAGTTCTTGACGTTCAATAGACAGTTTTTGAATTCCTCAACACCAGCAAAGAATCATAAGAGGCCTTGGATAATAACATCTGCACAATGGAGGTGCAAGCAGCAGCGCCACCTATTGTTCCACAGAGGTACTGCAAGCAGTCACAGGCTGCTTTATGCATTTGGAATTTACTGAGCAGTTAATCCCACTGCTAGAGAATGTGTAGCTTTTTGGTGAAATTTGATGAAAACTGTGTTGTAAAATGCACAATTTTTCAACATTATAAATAGTAATTCTCAGGAGGAGACCCCACACAATCCTCCCTGGTTATTAGTATAGGGGGGTATTTATCGCACATGATAAATAATGATACAACGAGGTATGTTATTTATTGAGTGCGATAAATACCACTTATTAAGAGTTGTTGGGGAATAATGTAGATATTTTAATTATCGGATGCGTTAAATACCTAACAACTCTTAATTCCTGTGCGTAAACAGGGGATTACGGTTGAGATTGTAATGAGCAACTCCTAGTCAGGCTCATATATTTTAGGCATACTCAGTTGCTCACATACATTCATCTTGTGGTTAAAAGTGGGGTTACAGTTTTTTTCCAGCATGCTCCCCGTACTAAATTGTTACTGCAATTTGTCATGCAAGCACTTCAGCGCCCTACATCTGAGTAGTACGAGCTATAACAAATTTGTAATACACTACTATGTACAGCTAACACCTTACACACTTTCTCTCTCAATTCCTATTAGTTGCAGGCTGGATAGTGCACTGCTACATAGATGAAAGGAGGTATCAGTAGAGGATGGCCTATATGGGGTTAGTAGCATGTTGTGTAATGTCTTATTTATGTCTGTCTGCGCACCTAATGCTGTGGTTAGGTATATTTGTGTCATGAAAATTAATTTCAATGTTAAATTTCCATATTCTACGTGTCTTCTTCACCTTTCAGTTGAACTGAGACTACAAGACTAGAGGCCTCACGTTACTAATTATGTTTGCACTCAAAAAGCTTGGCAATGCTCAAAAAGGAAGGCTTCTCAAGCAGACAAAACAAAATGCCAATGTATTGAAGCAACGTTATGTTATGCTATGCTACATTACGTAACTGTACGTCACGCCACGTCTTGTCTTGTCTTGTCATGTTATGTTATGTTACGTTTTTTTGTACAGCATTGCGATTACCCTTCAGTGCGTTCTGGTGCTAGTGGGGAAGGACTTAAAAGATACAATGTCTGACCAGAATTGCCAGTATTCCAGCTGTTTTTCTAAAGGTGTGTGGGCAAGGAATTAACCTACGATTGAGAAGTAAATTGTTCCGTAGTTTGGCGACCGGATGGCAAACCACACCGGAACACCTTGATCTGGGATGCTGCAACCAGGAAAGTGGAACAAAGATGGCGCACCGGGTGGTATCTGTGAAACGTTTTGATGGAGATACGTCCATCCTGTGCAATGAATGGCATTTCAAGAAAAGCACAGGGTTTTAAATATATGTGTGTTTAATAGGCAACCAGTGAGGAATAGGTGTAGCTCAGTGGCCAGGGTGGTTGACTCCGGAACACGAGGCTCACAGTTCAATTGCCAGCGGCAGGTCAGCCCAGCACCATGTGACTCTAGGCAATAGCTTGTTTAATCTTCCCGATGGCCCCTAACAACTTGAGACCCTTAGGGGGGATTAGTTCGTACTTTACATATACTGGGTTATTAGTGAAGAAACCGGAGAGTAGTGCTATCACTGCTCTAGTAGGAAGACCACAATCTAAGTCAATGCTGTTGACTGGGAGCATTTTGCAAGAACACTCGAGCTGAGTGCTTGGGCTGAACATTTTTTAGCTCGCTAATATTTTTTATAACTATTCATAGTCATTACTAAATTGAACTAAAGAGAGACGCTGTCAGACTTTCGGCTTCATGTTGAGATGTCAATGTGAAATTGAGATGAGCTGCATCCGACCCGAAAGTATTTGCATCAATATTTATGAAAGACACCTTCACATCTAATGAGAACGAACATCTGTCCTTCTTATTACATGGTTCAACAAATAAACAACAAAATAATACAATGATCATGATGTTATAGTTCCTTCAAACGTAATACAAATTTTAGCTTTATGAGACCGGCACATTCCATCGCATATTAACCCTTTCCATGCGTTGGACGGCCCCTGCCCGCCGGATGTCACGGTGGGCGTGTGCGTCGGATGGCTGCGGGCCGTCCGAACAACGCACGTTTGGAATTCACCTGCACCGCGGGGAAATTCCAGACGTGTTCAAGGGGTTAAAAGCTAAAATTAATATGTCTTGTCCAAGGGTGAACCGGTCACTGTGCACTAAAACGATCCTTCACCAGTTCCAGATTATAATTGTCAAAGAGAAATGCTGGGGCTTTACAGAATTTAATTCCCAGTTGTGTTTGAAAGCAAAAACATTAGCCTGTCACCTTGTAGTACATTTGAACTCTTCATTAATAATATAAATACATAGCCATAATTGGTGTTTGTACCAAATGTTAGAAACACAAATATTGAGGGATAGAATATTGTGCCAAAAATATCGAGGCCCAGAATATTGGGAAGGTCAATTTGTATGGTAAAGTAAAGTTTTAATCTATTTAATTCCACTTATATGTACCTTGACGATACATAAATCATCAAGGTATGTAGATCTGGAGTTAAGAATAGTAAACCTATTTGCACTTACCTATTCAATATTCTTGTCCTCGATATTTTTGACACAATATTCTGTCCACACAACATTTGTGTTTTCGATATTCTGTCAGTGAACCGCCATAATCTATGTGCCCATGTTCACACCTTCCTCATGGACATACTAATGCATCATACTATTGTAATGTGCCCCAGCATGGGACTTGATTGTATGTTTGTGAAAACCAGGCTTAACGGCAAGACAGAGAGCACCAAAAAAAAAGTATAGTTTCTCTGTCCACAGCGATCAGTCAATGGATCGTTAAGCACCTTTCTAGAACTGATTGTTAGTAATATTACTGATGCCTGAAGGCTCACCACTCTGGTTATTCAAATATTTGTATTAGGATTTTAAATTATTCAATACAGTAATACAATACGAGAAGCTTTTTTGCATTACAGGCACCTTCCTGCTGAGCTTCTCCAGAGGTTGGTGTCCCGACCCTGCTATTAAAGTCTAGAATACTGGTATTTTAGTTGATTCAGATCTCTTCCGCAGACCACAGTTTGGGGCAATGGTTAAAGCTGGCCTCTTCCTATTTAGGCAACTTACAGTTCTTTACCGCTCTCACTCTATTACAGAATGCATTTTCCCTGTTTAGATTCTTGAAGTCTTGGCTTTTCCCACTACACAACAGCTCATCTTTAGCATGTGCAATAGTCTCCTCTCAGATTCCTTACCAGCAGCCTGAACTGCAACACATGTGGTTGTGTTTCTATGCATCGTGCCTTTGTCTTGGCCCTTGAAGTAAAGCCCTGAAAAAAATATCTAAGACATAACTGTTTCTGAAAGTAAGACCTGCAACCATTGCATTTACACTTAAAAAATAAGTATTCAAAAATCAATTTCGACCAAAAAAGACTGGAAATTGGTTTCTACAAAAAGGTAAATGCCATTCATTCTGAAAAAATCCACTAAACAGTATAAATTGAATGGTTTCTCATTAAACGTAATCTGTGAAATTGTTTTTCCATGAAATCAAATACAACCGCTTCAATAACAAGGATTATTATGACACTAATCAATGAGACTACTTTTTAAACCTTTCAACCACTATGGGCACTTCCCTTGACCAGATTCCTGTGTGAAAGATTTAGGAGTGCAATTTGCCTTGTACCAGTCCTTAAACAAGCATATCTCTTCGGTCTCTAGGCTCTGCTCATATTATTTGAGGTTTCTTCACAGAATTCTGTCTCTTTTGTATTTCCACAAATAAATAATGGTTTTTAATTCCTTTATTCAATCGCATTACAATTCTTGTCATTCCATCTACCTTGGCCTTCTGAAAAAAAAATCTATATTTTGGCTGAAATACTCCTAAAACTATACTGTGAGTGAAAACAATGAATCTAGCTTGGCATATATGTTTCAAATTCAAGCATAGCTTTGATTGGAGATAGTCGAGGGCACTAATTGTTGTTCAAGCTGCCTCTAGATTAATAGAGTCCACTATGCCAGTAGGCATGCTATCCACTTTCAAACGTCCAGCACTCAGTGATGGAGTGGGTATTTAGAAGATGGGGAGGCCTAACATGAACAGAAAGAAGTGGCATCCTAGAACCTTAGCATTTGCTTGTAGTGATCAATGTCAGGATTATCATATGTAGATTGCAACACAAGCAGCCTTCTTTTGCTTGAGCCTACATCAGTTGAATCAGCAAATTATCAACTTAGCTTGAGAGTCAATACCTTTTACATCAAACTGTGAGTGCTATGGGAAAGTGGGGATTTTAAAAGGAGCTGACACAACACATTTACCTTTGGAATTTATGATGTCAGTGTGAAGACTCTCCAAAACTTCAGACCTCTGCATTACAGATCATGACAATTTTTCCCTGTGCTCAATTATAAAGCTTTCCGATTTTTAACTCTACAGCCCTTGTAATATATAATAAAAAAAGAATTTCATTGAGAATATCTTATTCTCAGATGGAACCTCACACTTTAATAAATGTAATTGTTTCTCTATTTACATGAAGTTCATTAAACAGTGCGCTTTTCCTATCAAATATCTTTATTCTCTCAACATAAAATATTTCAAATCCAAGCAAAAGATTATCTATTGACACTTCTGTGTAGTAGTTAATACCGCAGTGCGTCTTTAACTGCGAAATGGAGATAGAAATGGACTATCAGTAGACATATGAGTTCATTTCATGCACATCAAAATCTCTGCAATTCATAAAATGACTGGTAATTGTTAGTACAAGGTCAAAGTGCTGGTGTAAGCCTTTTTTATTTGGAAATGTGTAGTTTCTCCTTTCGGAAACACACCTGCTTGAAATACGGCAAGACATGTGCGAGGATTATGGTAATAGCAGGGTACAGAAAAGAAGTGCTCCAACACAGCTTGGACCCCTGTTCTGCGGATATGGCCACCCGGTTCGGAGTTTGCATGACTGAGTAAACACCGGTGGTATGACTTCAGTCTTTTACTTAAACCTCACCGATGCTTTGGATTTTTCTTATACCTCAACTGATTAAGACTTGGCGTAATTTACCAAAAACTCTAAGATCTAAGAGATATCCCAAAAATATGCGCCAATCTTGAAACAGGAAAATAGGTAGTCCTGATGAAGGTGGATCCAATTGATAAACTCCACCGAAACAAGCATTACCATTTTTGTCACAAGTTCACATCTTACAGCACGATAACGGCAAAATTAGAAATTTTCTCTCCATTGGATTCACCTGTGTATGTAATCTGTGATTGGGAAGGGTATGAATGATATGTATATGTGAATGTGTGCTGTTGTATATTTAAGGAGATGGCAGCCATGTGTGATTGTTGGTTGAGGGACAGATCAAGATATGTGCCATAAACTGTCTCTATATGTTTGTATAGTTCCAAGTTTTTTTTAAAGTTCGTATTCAATCTAAAGTAAATGAATTACATTGTAGAAGAGTTGTGTACTTTGAATTGATGAAAATATTTTGTTGTACCGAAAGGTTTTAATATAACAAACACATTTAAAATGACCAAAAAAACAAAAATAAAGAAGTAAGTGAAATCTAAGTATGTTCATGAATTTGATTTGTATGTATTAAATCAATTTGCGGTTAGCCCATCGAGCTGACATAAGCCAATAGAGATGGAATGCAGGTCTAGTCGGAGTTAGTTTTGTTTTCAGTTGCTTTTTTGCACCCTTGTTACTAGACCTTAAAAGGTCTTCAGAGGGTCCCTTATTTATAAAGTAGTTTATCAGCAGGAACATATCCTATTCAGGCAAAGTTGCCATTTTGGAAAACCTCAATAAAAATGACCGATATCAAAAAGAGCAAATTATAGTGCCCAAAGCACCAACTCTTTGCTTGTTTCTTTTTCACTTGCTTCTCAAAGGGAAGTGTATAAAGGGTCTGCGATGATCTTTCATTCTAACCTCATAAACATATATTTAATACTTTCATCTGTGTTTGTTCTATTGCTTCTCTGCTGATAATGCTAACAAGCAATGGCACATCCCAGCACTCTCTTCCATGGATAAACTCTCCTATTCACTTCCCCCACCCATACACTTCAACTGCCTCACACTGCTCTTGCAACACTATCCCTGTACACTTAGTTCACTCCTGCACTCAGCAATCATTGATGTGCTCATTCACTCATCCCGTCAACCATCCTTTCAGGAGCTCAATCGCTTGGGAATCCATGCGTGATTGAGCTCCATCCGTTCATCTGCATTCGCCATAGAATTGTCAAAAACGTCTGGATTTGCCTGTGTTTCCTTCTCATTAACACTCAAAATCACAAATCTACTAAATCAACTGTGGTCAGTTGAGACTGGGTGCAGAGTGTGACCACAGACTAAGGCCAAGCAGATTTACAAACAAAAACGAATTCTGCAGAGATACATTTCTTTACGCAGGGCATTTCCCCTACGTCCCTCGTCCTCGTCCCAGTCATTACTAGATTAAGTGACGTCACCTCATGTCGTGATGACTGTGACAAGGACAAGATGGACTGAGGGTAATGAAGGTTACTAGTAAGTAACCGGGACATTACCCCTACGTCCCTCATCCCAATCATTACGACATGAGTTGACGTCACCTCACGTCGTATTGACAGTGACGGGGACGAGATGGACTAGGGTAATTAAGATTACTGGTAAGTAACCGGGGCAAAACTAAGAAGCATGGATAGACTAAAAATCGAAATCAGCTCTAGCTAAAATGTTCTAACCAACCTCACAGTACAAGAATGGTTGGATCAAGGAAGCCAATATGGCTCTAAAAGCAACCCCATTGCTTGCAGTCTAGCAGGGACAAGGTCAGAGGGGCAGAATGACCAGTCATGCCCTGGTAGTCAACCTTATATGGTGAACCCAGTTATCTGACAAAGGAGCAAGAAACTTTATATATGGTCCATCAATAAGGGAGGAGAAGTAATTAAATATCACTTCCCCTAGGTGGGAAATTGTCCTTGCATCAACCATGGTGAAAGTCATTGCAACATACCACTAAATAATTCCTTCGCAATGTTGAGAGAAGAGCTAAGAATACATTCCTGTGGGTAGTCAATGCAATGATAACCATCTATTAAATTCAGCACTGATTGAAGCTGCGCATTATCAGGTTGTTCTTTCCAGTAAGGAAGGGTGTCAGCATTGGCACTGATATGTCATTCTTGGAGATAGACCATCTGGCAATCATATTTTAAATACAAGCAGAGCTAAATGTGTTATTGTTTTTATGTTCTTAGCTTAATGTCTGGAGGGAAGTGTCTTTCATGCGTTTAATTGAAAAACGTGGGCCCAGATTAGAAAGCTATGCATATCAGTGTACCTACATTTCCAGTCAAATATGGCACTTTTTACAGCAGTCAGATGTCCACAAAAGGTGCACTGGCAACTGAAAATGGTGTGAGGATGACGCTGTGGTTAGCCATGAGAGTGTGTGAACACTCAAAACCTTTTGGGCTTATTTATGAGCCCTTTGCGTCGCCGTGTTGGCCCTTTTCGTGACGCTACAGTGGCATAAAAAATGCACTTTGTTGCGCCATATATAAAAAGTGACACATTTAGGCAGATGTTTCACTTTCTAAACCCCTGCGCTACATTATACCTGCATCAGGTAGAAGGGAGGGTGGGCGTTCACCTGCAAAAAAGGCTCGTAGAAGTGTTGCAGTGAAATCTATGAGATTTCACTGCGACACTTCTAGGATGCCACTGCGTAATATCCTTACGCCTGCCTCACAGCAGGCGTAAGAGTGACGCAGGCCCTTTCACATGGGGCTTGCCCCATGTGAAAGGACACATTGCTGGAGTTGCGCCTGTTTTCAGACACACCCCAGCAATCATCTATTTTTGCACCTACAGATACGTCAGGAATATTGACGTATCTGTAAATCCTTGCAACATAGAGCGCCGTACAGTAAATACGGCGCATCCATGGTCTCGTAAGGAGGGCACACTGAAAAGTGTTGCTTCGCTCTTTTCACGCAGCGATGCAACACTTTTCATAAATAAGGCCATTTTAGTTTATTGGCTTTAACAAACTTCTCTCTGACCCCTTCCCTCCGTGGAAATGGTCAGAGATTTACTCCAACAACAAATGCATGTAATATCACTTCTACAACAGAAAGTGGAACACAATATCTCCATATTTCATGGGCGTGCAAGGCAAGGGGCTTTTCCATAGGGAAATAATTCTGCTAAGGAAGAGAAATATGTGTTGGGAAAATTACAGCTGTCACATGACATTCCCAGTAGTACAACTGTAACGCTGTGGCTGGCACAACTTTCCAGATTTACTACTAGGAATATTTATGAATTTTCAAAAGTTGTGCACTTACGTCTGCCTTGGAATGCACACACAGGTATAAACATACAACTAATTTTTGTGAAGCGGGCCCTAAGAATTTCAAGTACATAGATCTATGTTTGCTGGCAAAATCATTTTAATGATAAAGGTATGACAATGCAATAGTTTTTATAAAATCAATGCCTGTGCTAGTTGTAGTCAAAAAGCGCAGACAGATTGCACAGCCTGGTGACCGCATTATGAGACATACACAAGCGTAAGAATGTGTTCCCAGATGACTCAGTTATGTATTGTTTGGGTTCACATTAAGACCATTTACCTCCATCCAGACTGCTGAGTAGGCACATTGTCAGCTACCTACCTGCTGTCTCTGGCCTAACCTGAAAGATGGCTTAGAACTGGGCTTTATTAGCATACTGATGGCACCACATATTGTGGATCAAGATGATGTGACTCAAGGGCATTGCCAACATCTTGTATCTTGAACAGCCATGTACTTTGTGCTAATCTCTTATTGTATGATATGAGAATGTGTACATTAAGCAGCCATGACCATTGACATTGTAATCCTAGAAATGTTATGTGTATAACAACTGTAAATGTTTGTTAATGGCATTTTCATCACATGCTCCATTATAACTAACGGGGATTTAACTGATCATGGCATAGTTATTAGTCTGGGTTCACCATTCATATGGTGAATACCCTCAGAGCTTTCTGGTAACATTGTGGTATCTGCTTTTCACTATATTCTTGCTACATACTGCTCAGTGCACTTTTCTGCACTGATAAGAGAAGTGTGGCTCACTGGTTAGAGGAGGCAGACCTAGAAGCAGAGGTCAGCCCGGGACCAGGGTTCAATTCCCAGCTCGGTGGGGTCTTGAGTCCTAAAATGTCCATGGACTCGACAATTCTCGCTCCGGTGCCTACTCGATTCACGGGTTCACACTCTGCGACTCTGGGCAATAGCTTGCTTAATCTCCACAACGGCCCCTCGCGGCGGGATGCCTGGCTTTCACCTTGCGGATACCCTGCAGGGGTTATCTCACAGGGGAATACCAGGACGGGTTCCCTAAGCAAGCGCTTAGAAACCAGTGGTGATTTGCGCTATATAAATTCCTGTACATTTACATTTACATAAAAATGTCAAGGTGAAGAGATGTGGCTTCTCACCCTCACTATATCCTCTGATTTTAGGGTGCATTCCGCTTCTGCACCAGGCTCTCCATCCTGCACATGTAAGTTAGAGGATTTTTGTTACTGCGTATTCTGGAGAAACATAGGCACTGACCATTACAACAATAATCAGGCAGTGCCTTTCCAAGCTCATCTTCATTACAATCATGACAGAGTGACACTTGCTATAATGCTGCCATTCTTCACACTGAAGAGCCCTATCATAACCATAGATTATTATGATGAGTGCTCAACATTGGTAGACAAGCTATGCTATTGCGAACCTGTGTCAACCACAAATGCAATAGACCTGATGATATGTTTACTAGATGCACCATCCATGGCTTCTTCTCTTCATCGGTGACTAGAAGACACTGCAGCAAGCATGCTTTGGGAGTTTGTTTTTGAGAAATATACATTTTGGGAAAACTTTGATGGAGTTATCTGTCAAACCTTTACCACATTGACAGGAATCCTCAAGACACCAGCTCCAGCCAATGTCTGTGCGCAGGGGCAGCTCCTCTGCAATGGAGGAGGAGCGTCACCCAAATGTCATCCTTTTATTTTTTAATTTCCGGCTCTGAGCCAGTTTGCGCAGGAAGGGGCAGGGCATGGGGAGGAGGAGTGCTATGTGCACAACCTAAGTGAGCATATGTGTTTGGCCGGCCGCCTCAGGATGACCAAAACACACATGCTCACTTAGGTTTCTCCAGCCCAGCTGCATTGAGCAGCCTGGCTTGAGAAACTCCCACAGACTCCCTGATGTGAGCAGGGCTTTTTTCCTGCCTGCTCAGACCAATCTTTGCACTTCTCTCACATGAGAGCAGTGCGGGAGTGGATGGAGTCCTTGACGTGCCCCCAGTGCTTTCTGGGACCAGGAAACAAGGCTGAGAGAGACGCGGGAGGCGGCAGCTCCAGGTAAGTTGTTCTTTGTTATTTTATTTTACTATAACACCATTTCAACTGCCCCTCTCCTAAGCTCCCCCACGCACCCTCAACCCACCCCCCACCTCTTTATTGTGGCGGCTGCCACTGTCTTCATGGCCGAAGGGCATCTCTAAATTTTGGCGGGCAGAGTAAAGTCAGAGGGTTAATATATAGTCTTCCCCCACTCAGTCTGCCTTTTCTCTGGCCACCAAACCCTAAATTAGGCCCTTGAGTGCCTCCTGCAAGACCAGCCGATAACTGGAAAGAGGGTGTGTATTATTTAAGCATTCAAGCTGCCTACTTATACCAATTCCCCTTGCAGGCAGATTCAGGCAGGGATTACATTTTTCTATCTCAATTCTAAATATGAGCAAAGTATCTTTGGATTCAGAGAGTTAAAGGTAGGGGTGCATCAATACTGAGTGCACCAGTTGCGGCTGGCATGGATTGGGGGTTGCAGGGTGGGAGGTGGTGTAGAATTTGTTTGTAACCTACCTCATCACAAACGCGTATCTCTTTCGCTTCCCTTCCCGACGAGTCCCGGAACTGAAGCAAGAAGCACACATGCTCCCCTAAGTGAATCAGGACAATGCTGTCACCATGACAGCAGCGTCATGATTGGTCTGAGCACAGTGGTTCGGCGCTCAGATGGGAACTATGAACCGGTGCATGTTTGGCCTGCCCAAGACGGCCGGCCAAATGTCATGCACACTTAGAAAGTGTCCCAACCACTCCTCCCCCTCCTGTATGGTCATCCCAGCCTCGTCCTGCAAAAGTGCCTCAGCAGGAAAAAATTAAAGAATAATAACATTGTGCTAGTATTATTTTTTTTACCGTTTTTGCACTGCTGAAAAGCAGTGAGGCGACGCTCCTCCGCCTTAGCGAAGGAGCCACCACTGAATTTATACCTCGGTGTTCCGAGCTACATCTAATTCCGCTTAAAATGGTAGAATACTGCAGCACTAGTGGTTTCTGCACTGGATTCCCATGTCATTCTTTTTTGGACCGTTTCTCACTTGAAAAATTCACAAGTTTTCTGCTGTTGAATTTTACGGGTGGAGGTGGGAGACACCAGTAAGGAAACACGCTGGGAGCTTTCCGGATTAACTTGGCTGAGAAATGTTCCCAGGACCACAAAGAAATGCTTATTCTGGGTTATGAAAGCCAATAACAACAAAGGTCTCATTCTTAGGCATTATTTAAAAAAACAATCAATTTTAAGAAACACACAACAAAGACATGATTATGAGAAAATGGAAATATTGCTAGCTGAGTGAAACATATGCTTGTGCTCTTGCCTCATTCAGTTTCCGAGATGACTCATTCAAAATTCCACAGAAGGATAAAACCTGTGTTTCATGACACGTGTGTTTGGCATTATCCCACTCACAGCGTCTTTTCCTAAGTCATGCTATGACATTAAAATGTGTCAAGGGATGACTCCGTGGGGTTACATACACTGCAAAAGTGCAGAAACCACATGCACACAAGAAAGATGACAGATGCATCTCCCTGATTGACTTTTTTTTAGTTTTTCCACTTATTCCTTATTTTGAACATCTTCTGTGGCACTACAGTGCCCTTTCCTTAGCACTTGGGTGAGCACCAAGGAAAAATAAACTGTGTGTGACTCTTTTTTCTGCATTCATTGCCATCAATAACATGATGGGAGTGTTCCTTTATGAACCGTATTCTGATCCCTACTACCTTTATACGTTTCTTCATATCATTGCGGGTTTCGCCTCAAAGTGTGCCTATTTTATTCTTGTATTTGTATTATTTTCAAATTTTAAGTGCAAATCACTGTTACCGTAGCATAGCGTTGTACTAATTAGAGTTTAGAACTATAATGACCAGATTACTATATAAAACACAATATAAAACTGTAAAAGTACAGAACTTAAATATCATTAACTACACGACTACCAACTACTGTGGAAAAGACCATACAAAAATACAAAATCTACAGAAGTGTACTATTGTTAACTAGCCAATTGCAAATGAACTGAATACAAATAGGAATAGTATGTAGAGCAGAACGCAATAACAACAAGCATTTGCAATGCAATAGGTCTCGCAGCATTAAAGTTTGAGTTATTGGCATTGTGTATGACAATGCCAATAGCTATAACATTTGCAAATGTGACACCTATAGCATTTGTAATGCAATATGAGTTGTATTTACATGACTTAGATGTATTGATATTACAAATAACAATGGCTTTTCATTTTTTTAATACTTAAATAAAAGTTATTGTAATTGAGTTGGTGGAAGGGTGAAGTGGGTCGTGTCCCCGAGTGATGTGGTGGTGTCCCGAGTGATGTGGTGGTGTCCCCGAGTGATGCCCCTGAGTGATGTGGTGGTGTCCCCGAGTGACGAGTGGTGCCCCTGAGTGATGTGGTGGTGACCCAGAGTGGTGTGGTGGTGTCCCCGAGTGAAGTGGTGGTGTCCCCGAGTAATTACCACACCCTATAAATACTGAAAACCTCCGTTGTGGTTTTTATTGTCTGCTATGACTGCTACATTCAAGGCTGGCAGACTCCAAACAAAGGTCCTCAGTATAAGAGGCCTCTTAATTCCTATGGGGCCGGTACCGGCTTCATTTGAATCACGTTTTTATGTCACCCAGAGTTTTGAGTTGCTAAAAGGAGCCAACAAGCCTGGTGAAAGTCCAACCAAAATGAGAATTTACCATGGAAAAGACACCCAGATTCACTGATTCCTGTGGGAATTCCTCATTTCTTAAGCTCTCATTATGAGTGGCCTGCTAAATGGCCTAGATTTTCGACCCGACCCCCCTCCCCACCCCAGCTGAAGTTCTCCCTCAAGAGTTAGAAAAAAGCATGTATAGGCAGCTCTGGGGTGTTACCGATACCTGGGCTAGGCGTACAGGCAGTGGTGGGGATGAACAAGCCCATTACAAGTTGGATCCTGAAAGTCCACCAAGAAATTAAGAATTACCAGGAAATGGGTAACTCTGGGTTTGATCTCTCTTGTAGTTCCTCATTTAGCAGAGGTGTTTGGGTCCTCCAGCGGAGGCGGTAACTTGAGGCAATTGCTTCTTATTCAAGGCTCAAAAGAATTTTGGGGACCTTCGTTTTTCTTTTAATTACCAATGAAGCACTGGAACAGTCCTAGAACATCTTTAGTCACCACTTTTTGTTTGCATTTTTAAAAACGTGTTAAGTATGGGAAAATTAAAACCACACATGTCAAAATGCAATCAGATGCCAAGTGGTCCCATTTCATTTGTAGCCCCTTAAGATTAAGACAGCCCTGGCTTCTAGGCATTTGCATTTTTGCATTCTTCAGCTTGCAAGTCTAACTTTGCATACTATCGTGCAGCTTTACACGTTTCAGCATGAAATGGCCGCCGGCCAAAAAGTCAGGGCTTCTTTGAGCCTGCAGACATGAAATCCTGCGATATGACAACCAACTAAGAGGTTGCACAACATAAATCAGAAATACGTAGGAGAATGTGACATTGTGATAAATTCACAGCTGGCACGGAGGACCTCACCCCCTGTTCCCCAGAAGGGAAATGCATCGGCTCCTTTCTGCATGTAGCAGCAAGTATTCTGCTTGGAAGACGCAGCACTGAACGTGATACCACTTCCGCTTCCCACATTACGCTTTACGCGCGCACGCTGACAGCGGCTTCTGAGAAGTTACACAGGTGCAGCCACCCACCCACAGATTGCGAAGGCCGACGTCACGGACATATCTTTAACCGGATGGAACGCACTCCTCCGGGAGCACGCACCAAGTGACATACGGGCCGCACCTACCTGACGGACCAGGCGGCCACGCCTTACACTTGAATCCGCTGATGATGAAATTTGTACTCTGACTGTTTTGTGCCGTCTTTTATGGTGTGCTCTGAGGTGACGCGCCCGGCTAGAAACAATCGGAAATATAATAATTCTAGTCTTGACTCGTGGACTCTAAAACTGTAGACACACCTTTATTTACACGCAATAGAGGACACCTTGTCATCAGGATAAATAAACACATTCAAGTCATAAGATTTTATTGCGCAAGCCATTGTTTTAGCGGGAGTTTCTCAATGTATAAAAGACTCGATGCTGCCTTATGTAGCGCTGGTGAGACAGACCCACCCTGCAGCCAAGCCTCGTTTTCTCCAATTACATTATCTCTGCTTCCTATCTGATTGTATTTTTAGATCTCTAGCGAGACCCACACACGCATGTCGCTACTAGACCTAAAAATACAATCAGATAGATACAAACACCTACCAAACAGAAAACCTCTCCGTACACCCCAGAATCCCGCCGCGGCCGCCCCGGAAGTCAGGCACGGTCGCCTGTGACGGGGGCGGGGCCACGTCCAGACCGTAAGAGGAGGCAGGCGGAGGCAGGCGAAGTCAATGCGTCTCGCGGCCCGGGGCTCCTGTGAGCGGTGTGGAGCCCCGGGGCCGCGCTAGCAGGAGGTTGGGCGCCGCGTGCTGAGAGAAGAGTCCCCGACATTGGCCAGGTAAGTTCCAAAAGGCTGGGGGGGCTTGGTGCACTTGTGTGTGTGTGTGTGCGTGTATGCTCGTGTGTGTATGTATGTGTGCGACGGTGACGGCGGGGGAGGGGGGGCCTCGGTGCACTTGTGTGTGTGTGTGCGCGCGCGTGTGTGTATGTGTCAGGGGGGGGTGTCTCTGTATGTATGTATGTGCGTGCGTGCATGGGCGCTTGTGTGTGTGTATGCGCATGCATGTGTGGTGCTTGAGCTTCCCAGGAGACAGCGCCTGGCTACAGCGCACGTTCCAGTTTCAAATCAGCTCCAAGGCGATGCGCGCGGCCGGGACTGTCTCCTGGGAAGCACAGTCGCTAACAATAGATCTCTAGCGAGACACAGCGCTGACGCGCTGTGTTTTCGCTATGAGACCTAAAAATGTGCAGAACATTTGCTATCATAAACTATTCAAATGCAGAGCACACTGGTGTGCTCTGCATTTTTATAAAACTGTGTTTGCGAAACAGTCAATTTTTCAGAGCCAATGAATTTGCTAAATATTCTTTAGTGGCTGTTATTCAGGGGTCTTGAGCCAAAGAACAACTGACTTCCATACATTGTCTGACCGCCAGTGACATAAGCCGATTTAAGCAACATAATCTTCCTAAACACAATTGATAAACTAATATATCAAGCAATTTAGTTTGAGGTAGGAGGTCATCCTTGCAGGCACCAACCGCCAGTAGGGAGGGGAAATGCAGTACAGGGTTTAGAGGAGCCATTGGCTATTTCAAGACACCCATTAGGACAGAGTTACACTTACCGGATCTGAAATGGTTAATGCCTGGAGTACTGTTTTCTAATTCTCCACTGAGATGAACGTTTTATCAGTTTTATCAGCAAATTAAGCTGGATGTTTCTTTAACCCTTTCGATGCTGATGACGAGCTCAGCTCGTCATCACCCACGGGTGTCGTGTGCTGATGACGAGCTGAGCTCGTCATGGTGCCACTAAAATGGCATTTTCCAGCACAGGGGGGGGAAAACGCTCAGCAGCCATGTGGTTAAAGATATCAATTTCTCTTGAGGGTAGACTCTAGGCTTAATCAATGGTGGGTGCAGTGTCTTGTGTAGAACATTAACCTGGAAAAATACCATTCACCGCTAATTAACACATAATAAATCTGAAATGCGATGAGGAACCCAAGTCAGAGATCAGAGACCTCTATCTCCTGGGGATTCAGCTTGAGGTGATGTTCTGCCATTCATTCATTGGTGATATAAATACAGACACCCATGTGCTTAACGCCTTTTATTGATGACATTCTTAGACAACATTGTATGTTGTCCACATACTGGAAGCATGGATGGTCATAGTTCTAAGTAGGACTTCCAGCAACTTAACCTACAAAGTACAAATCAAAGTCACCACATTTTACTGTGTGGGGCATTTAAGGGAATAGGATCCAGAGCCAAGCCAGACTCACTGTCTCACTGCCTGAGTAATGCAACAGGAAGGAGGTACACCAGCCTGCATTGAACCCATTGAGGTCTCCAGGACGTTTAGCAGAATCTTATGGTTAGTTGCATTCATTTCTGCTAAGTGTTCCCACAGCATTAATAGATTAGTGTTTCCACTATTAGTAGTGCTAAAAGCATTCTCAATAACAATGTATGTAGTGTGCTCAAATTCCAGGCACTGGTGATGCCAGCAAAGGTTTTATCGACCACACACCTATTTATTTGAGTTGTGAGTTACAGCTTCCATATGATTCCTCCCCATTGTGCCATAAGTAATAAGTCTTAAGTTGACTTTGTTTTCCGGGCCAGAGTTGTTATTGTCAACTATGGGCTGATACAACCATCACTCCGAGACATTCTGACTCATGGAAAAAGCGTTTACAAATAGATGTGGAATAAAAATATCTTCTTAATCCTCTTTTACTACGCGAGCTATTTGTAACTATTCTATATCTAATTTTAGGCTAGCAAGAAACAATTCATAGTCACATGTCATGGTGTTTTCAATGGAATTTCCAACCAATGTTCCTCTGTGTTTCAGTCATAATTCTTTTCCAGATGCTTATTTTTGTGTGTCTGTGTTCCTCAGCGATGTGTGTTTCCACACCCCATGGCTTTTCTCACTAAGCCAGAAGGACATAATGCAAGACCAGCCAAAGAAAGGAAACAACTGCGTGTTTTTCTCTTGTATATGCAAAATTTATTTTCAATAAAAATATTTTGAAATTAAAAAAAAAATGAAAAGAAAATAAATAAAAACAAAAAAGAAATCAATAAGCTAATGAAAGAGGAGGAAAAGTGAGGACAGGCAGAGGTTGGTAGTTAATGAAAAACGTGGTACTTGTTTTAGACACAAACATCTATTGGTAAAGCATCTTAGATTGTGGACTGGATCACAACACAGTTTTGATTGGTACTATTTCATGTCCTTCATAGTAAGTAAAAGCAGTGCTTACTCCAAACACTTCTATCATCGTATTAAGAAAATAGGATTCTAGTGGTGGCAGGAACGGTTGTGCATATGTTTTGTGTGACGTTTTTGTTGTGATAACTTTAAGGTCGGGCATTTTGTGTGCTGCTTTGCATTTGTACTGCACTGTCATAATGTGATTTTGTTGTGTTGTGCTACAGTTGTAGTGATATGTTTTGTTTTGATGTTGAGATGCATTGCTATGTTTTAATTGTATTGTTATGCTGTTGTGTTATTTTCTGCTGTTTACTTGAGATGTACGAACAAATGCTACTAGATTTCCAACCAGAAGTAGCACCAGTCTTGAAAGTTTGCGTGCAAGCAAACATTTCCCAGTGTCTAAGGTGATAAAATTGCACTGGTCCAGCATTTCAGATAATTAAAAATAAAACAGTCAGCCCAAAACTGTGGCAGAGGCTGCATACTAACTTTGTGCACTTGGTCCTTACTTTAAGTGATAATGGATCCATCGGTCTGAACCGAAAACATGTCTGTCCAAATAGCAAAAACATAAAATTTAAGTTGAGGTCTTAGTAGACATGTGCGCACTGCACAACCTATTTCATAGTATGCTCTTGACTTGAAGACTGAGGGTGGTTTCCTGCACGTTCACATGTGACCCAATTTTTGTAGTTTCGTTATCAGTGTATCCTCCTTCTCTCAGTCCTTCCACTATTTATTAGTATTTCTATACTATATATGAACTTTGGAATTGTTCATATTTTTAGACCCTGTAAGGAAACAGATGTGAGTTCCCTGAATCATCGAACGGGTCAGAGTGATGGCTGCGACTACACATATATTCCATATAGCGCCCGGATGAAGGTTGCGCAATCCATCTAAGTGTGTTCTGTTTACTGAAACGCGTGTCGGCGTAATCCTGTTCTGTTATTTTTCCCTTTTATTTTGAACACAAGATTTTGGTTCAAATGATATATGTTTTGTCTCAAACAAAAAAAAGTTTTAAAAAATGATTTATATGTATAAGCTTGTCCATGTATGTTAGTAATATATGGTGCAGGTGATACTATATTGGAATATCCCTCTTTTTAATGCCAGGAGTGTATGGTTTCTTCTTGCATGAGCGGATATCAGTGACTAGAATTGTGAGGATATGTTTGTGTTTTCTTTTATATTTTTGTGAAAATTGATTAATGTAAAATTCCTAAATAATTTATATTGTGAAAATAAATTATAAACGGAACTGGTCTGACTTATGGTTTTAAATATCACAGGAATTTTCCTTTTCTTAAATAATTTGGACAAGCCAGGGCTTCGTTTTACTGTGATTGTTTTTTCCCCTGGGCTGCTTCTCCTCCTTTATATTTCAGGGGCCCTCATCTGTCCTGACCCCTCTTCACATCCTGCAACACCCTCCCCCCCCCCTCCACTCCCCCCCTATCGTTTTACGTTACGCCACCGTGGCGCTCAGACACTTGGCTGAAGTCATCATGTGCAAACACTGTTTTATGTCTTAGTAGAGGTACTGAAATAATGCCACTTTCAAGATTCTCAATTATGCTTACATTTAGATTGAAATTCTTAAATACATGCATTTTTCCTACAATTTCTTAATGTTTAGGTTCTTGCTTCCTGATTGTAGCTATACAAATCCTAAATTGTCTGGGGTTAGTTTTAGTGAAAGGGCAGGCATCCACGTTTCCAGGTGTGCACTCACACTGCGTAGTTGAGTGTCAGCTGGGTATCGGTAAATGATTATGTTGTTTACTCACAATATCTATTGGGCTCGTTTGTGGCGTACACCTGAGCTATCTAGCTACGCAGATGGCCTTAGAGAAGTCATGAATATGCAGGGGTCCCATAAAATTGTTTGGCTTACTAGGGTAAAGAAGTTTTTATTGGCTATTGGTTTTAATATTGCATGGGAGACAGGTGTATCGGTGTCTAAACTGGAGAACAAGAGAGCTTATTGGCTATGGGTTGATGCCCAAGATTCTAGAGAAACCAACTTGGGCAGGTTGACAGATGAGTTCCGTCTACACAAGACAGTACATTGTCTTGAACCCTATCTGGATTTCATTAGGAAACCCAGAGATAGGGCTCTATATATTCAGTTCAGACTGGGAACTCTTCCGGTTTTTGAACGCACCTGTAAGTGGAAACCCCCCAACCAAACACCTGCCAATTGCCCGTTTTGTACCGAAGCACCTGAAACCATCCCACATTTTTTCTTTGTATGTCACGCTTATAATAAACCTAGGTCGAAATGGTTAAAACCTGTTTGCCGTCAGCTTGAGATCAAGAATCATGCCTCTGCCCTTAGAATCTTGCAGACAGATCCTAACACCACCCTAGCTTGAGGGGTGGCCAAATTTCTTAGTTGGGCGTGGGTGATCAGACTGAAAGACCTAAGATAATTTTACAAGGCGACTACTTTTTAATTATGTCCAAAGCTGTAATTGGTTTAATGATTTTTTACTGTTGTCCCTGTTTAAGTGCTTATTTAATGTCTTTTACAAATGAATTGTATTTTAACTGCCATGTGCTTTTTAAGATATTTCATATCGAAATAAAGCTTTGTACTACTACTCACAATAGTAGATATGCTGGTTGCATGAAAATGTTGGAAACAGTGGTGGTAGACTTGATTCTTGAGGTACTCGAATAAAGTAGGGATCTACCTTTTATGTATTAGTGAAATGTAACAAATGACCAGCTTTTGTGTGGTATACCCCCAGATTATTGTTGTAACTGGTTTTGCTGGCTGTGCATATTACCTCTGCTAACCAGAGTCAAAGTGCCTGTGCTCTTCTTATCAACATGATGACATTGGTATACCCTTGTTTGTCATATTTGACTTACCTATAAGTTCCTAGTACCTAGCACAGAGTGTATGCAGGGTCTGTAAGTTAAATGCCACTAATGGACTGCAATACCCATAGTGCCATACTCTAGAGTGACAGCTTAAAACAATCAATCAATTCACTTATACAGCACACTACATACCCGTGAGGGTCTCAAGGTGCTAGGGGGGCTGGGGGGGAGGGTGCTGCTACTGATCAGAGAGCCAGGTCTTGAGGAGTCTTCTGAAGGCCAGTAGGTCTTGGGTCTGCCATAGGTTGGTGGGGAGGGTGTTCCAGGTCTTGGTGGCGAGGTGGGAGAATGATCTGCCGCCGGAGGTCGTTCTTCGGATGCAGGGGGTTGTGGCGAGGGTGAGGTCGGTGGAGCGAAGCTGGCGGGTGGGGGTGTAGTAGCAGAGTCGTCTGTTAAGGTTGGCAGGTCCGTTGTTATGGAGAGCTTTGTGTGCGTGGATGAGGAGCTTGAAGGTTATCCTCTTGTTGACGGGGAGTCAGTGCAGGTCCTTCAGGTGGGGTGTGATGTGGCATCGGCTGGAGATGTCAGGGATCAGAGGCGTTCTGGATGCGCTGCAGCCATCTCAGGAGCTTGGCCGAAGTTCCTGCATAGAGGGCGTTTCCGTAGTCCAGATTGCTGTGACGAGGGCCTGTGTGACCGTTCTTCTTGTTTCGGTGGGGATACACTTGAAGATCTTGCGGAGTATGCGGAGGGTGTTGAAGCAGGATGAGGAGACGGCACTGACCTGTTTAGTCATGGAGATGGTGGAGTCGAGGATGACCCCTAGGTTACGTGCATGGTCGGTGGGTTTCGCGGCTGTTCCCAGTGTTGTCAGCCACCAGGAGTTGTCCCAGGCTGACGGGGTGAAGCCGAGGATGAGGACCTCGTCTTGTCAAAGTTCAGTTTCAGTCGGCTGTTCTTCATCCATTTGGCGATGGCTTTCATTCCTTCATGGAGGTTGGTTTTTGCGGTGTGAGGGTCATTGGTGAGGGAGAGGATCAACTGGGGGTCGTTGGCAAAGGAGATAATGTTGAGGTTGTGCTGTCGGGAGACGTAGGCGAGGGGTGTCATGTAGATGTTGAACAGTGTCGGGCTGAGGGATGAGCCCTGGGATATGCCGCAGATGATCTTGGTGGCATTGGATTGGAAGGGTGGGAGGCGGACACTCTGAGTGCTGCCAGAGAGGAAGGATGTGGTCCAATCCAGGGCCTTCTCTTGGATTCCGGCGTTGTGTAGGCGTGTTCGTAGAGTGCGGTGGCAGACCGTGTCGAAGGCGGCTGACAGGTCCAGGAGGATGAGGGCCGCTGTTTCACAGTTGTCTAGCAGGGTCCTGATGTCATCAGTGGCGGCAATGTGGGCAGTTTCGGTGCTGTGGTTGCTGCGAAACCCGGACTGGGACGGGTCCAGGATGTTGTTCTCCTAGAGGTAGCGGGTCAGTTGTTTGTTGATGATTTTCTCGGTGGAGCAGGGAGATGGGTCGGAAGTTCTTGAGGTCCTTGGGGTCTGCCTTGGGTTTCTTGAGTAATGCATTGATTTCTGAGTGCTTCCAGCTTTCCGGAAGGTTGCTGTCTCGAAGGAGATGTTGATGACTTTCTGGAGGTGGGGTGCGATGGTTGTGCTGGCTCTGTTGAAGATGTGGTGAGGGCATGGGTCTAACGGAGATCCGGAGTGGATGGTGTTCATGATCTCGCAGGTGTCCTCGTCTTTGATGCTGGTCCAGGAGAGCAGGCGGTTGGTGCAGGTGGTGGTCGTGGGGGAGGTGGTTGTCGGGCGGTCGTGTAGTTGAAGCTGTCGTGGATGTCGGCGATCTTGCGGTGGAAGAAGGTGGCCAGTGAGCCACACAGGTCTTGCGAAGGCGAGATGTCAATGGTGTTGGAGCTGGGGTTGGAGAGTTCCTTCACGATGTTGAAGAGCTCTTTGTTGTTGTGGGCGTTGTTATCTAGGCGGTCCTTGAATGAGGCCCTCTTGGCGGCTCCAATGAGTTGATGGTGTCTACGGGTGGCGTTCTTGTGGGCTGTGTAGCTGTCCGGTGATCGTTTGCGGAGCTACTTCTTCTCCAGTTTCCGGCATGTTCTTTTGGAGGCCTGGAGGGCCTCCCCATACCCCATTCCCAGCATTGTAGCAGGCGGTGCTCACAGCACCGCCCGCCACAATGCTGGGAATGCATGTTGTGCTTTGACATGCACAAGATGACAGGCACTACATGGTGCCTGCCACCTTGCCCATGCCAATGTAGGGGAGTACCATAGGTACCCCATGTGCACCCCCCCACTCCCCAACATCCTGGTGGCCCACTATGGGCCCCCAACAGTGAAAACCGCATGCCTCTATGGAAAGGCTGCTTTCCGTCTGCATGTTAATATGGTAGGCGGTGTCTTGCAGACATCGCCACCATATTAAGCCCCTTATCCGCCCGGTCGACTCGTGGACGAGCGGAAAAGCGGCGGACCATCATCCCATCCGCCGTGGGCACCCAGCCATCCAAATAGACCCCTAAGTTACCGAAAATTAGATATCACTGCCCATAAGGTAGGGTGCACGGTATTTAAAAGAGGGACATGTAAATGAAATTCATTGTTAAACATGTCCATGCAGTGAAAAGCCATCAAAGCTTTTTTTCTTGTGGCAAGACTGGCTGACTCATAGGAAACAATGGGATGCAATAGTAAAGTTGATAATGCTATCTCCAGATAGGAAACAACTGCACAATTTATTTTTGAACTCCTTGTAATATTTATTAAAAGCCTGAATTACTGGTGAAGTTAGATTTTTAATAAATATTTTGGAAAGGTATTATTACAAAATAACCTTCTCCCTGCCTAAAGCCTGTGGAAGCTAATTTTTATTAGCTTCCAGCTTCATCTCTGAATGATCTTAGCCCTGAATGAGGTGTGAAGACTGCTCCCAGAGGAGGAGACAAAGGTTTGGGTGTAGGATGGTGTTTGAGTCCCTCTGACATGATGACCTCACCTTAATTATCTTCACAGGGGCCTCGCCTATCAGAAGCAGATGTCAGGTGACACCTGCATGTGATCCTTCTGTGCTTCTCCAGTCAGCAAGACTCCAGTCCCAGTAAGGAGGGAGCTGCCCTCAGAAGAAATGTTTTGAAGTGACCACAGAAGAGGGGTTGCTCATTTCCCTGTCCACACTACTCCGGTGGGTACACATAAGGGGAGAAATGTTTCAGAGTCTTGGATTTAGGCAGGGAGGGGCAATGTGAGATTGTTTACAGTAGGACACACAGTCTGTGCCAGGCATAAATGTGGCACCCACAGTACATCCTCAGAACACTTCCGGACCTGCAGAAGATCAGAAGAGGACTGAACCTGATGACTAACACCTGAGAAGAGCCCTGAATTACTGCTATCCTTCTTGAATTCACAACAGAAAATTGGACTCAAAGGGTCATAAGTCTGGCATCCTGTTCACAACAAGCTACAAGAGGCACTTCCTGCAACTGCCTAGCTGACCACTTCCACCTGTAAATGCCATGACCCCTGCTGTAGCTTTTTCAGGAGTGAGTTTTGACAACCAAAGTGCTGTTCCTGAGGTCCTGGAACCTTGGACTGTGTTAAAGTATACTCTTTCTAATAGTCTGAGAGACCTGTGAATTTGAAACATTTTAGCTGCAAAGTCCTCCGGAGGAGCGGGTCAAACTTTCTAAGCGGATCCGATGAAGGTGTGTTGCCGCTGGCTGAAGATTCAGGATCCCCTACTCTGGGCTTGTCCACAGCAGCAAATCCAGTTCAGCTGAATCTCACAGAGAAGGTATCCAGGCACGGTGAACCCTCTTTGGCACCTGCCTGCAGCAGTGCCCCGCTGAAGGAATTTGAGGTCCAAAAAAGTGACTCAGTATCAATGCAGAAACCGTCAACAGGCGAAGGCATCAAACTTATGCAGCCGCAGAGGAACCTTCCTTGGGCACACAATTCTAATTTCTCCCACTTTGAGCTTTCCCACCAAAAGTCAGTGACTTCTCCAGGACCTCATCTGATCGCTATCCAACCTCGTGGAACCGTTCTCGGCCATGGCTTGCTGCTTTGCCACGCTGAAGCATTTGGACTTTCATTTCAGAGTAAGTCTTAAGGTAAATCTTTTGGCATGGTCGAACCTGGTTTTTGTAGCTGACCTGTACTCCATAGAGGTCAACTTCAAACCACATCTTAACTCTGGTCTACCTAGACCAGTTGACCCCAGTTGGTACTTAACACTTTTTGGTGTTTTTTAATCTTAAACTTGTAAAAATATCTACAGTTCTGATATTGTCATTTTATTTATTAAAAAATTTAATTGTTTTTGATTTTTTCTTTTATTGTGCTTTGGCTTTATTACAGTTGTAGTACTCCATAAATACTTTACACATTGCCTCTGCATTAAGCTTCTCTTCGCTCTGTGCCATATCTACCAGGGAGGGAGTTGAGCTCAGTTTAAGTTAGTGACTTTTGTGGTTCATCCTGACAACGGTTGTGATTATTGATTAAGGTAGGTCATCATTCCCTTTAAGTAATACCCTAATTATTTTCTATGAACCGAAAAAGTACAATCCCTATTGCATCTTGGTCGAAAGCCTGATTGGTAGCTGTTTAACACTCTGTGTGTACACTATGTGTCTCAGCTGCTTTTTACTTATCATTTTAAAATATTTTACCCAAGATTAGTAGCTTCAAATGGGACATACAATTTCAGAATCCGAATCTTGTTTACTTCGAAGGGAAACTTGCACCCTCATTAGTTGGCCGTGGAATTTACGAGTGAAAGATGTGTGGTTAATTCTGGTAATGGTTTCACTTGTTGTGGGGATGAATTTGCTTCATCCATTCAGCCAGTATGGTGTAATCTGTGAACGTTGATGATTTGATTTCAGAAAGTATTCTTTGAAACTTTGTACATTGATCAGTATAGATTCTGACTAAGTTATGTGATTTGCTGTGAAATAAGGTTGATGGTCTGCGTTTTGTACTTCACAGCAGTTTAATTTTCATGTTCAAGATTTTCACATTAAATAATTGTATATTTCAGTTGTTTCAGTGGTATTTGGTTTTGAGTGTTTGGCTATTCGTTTAGCACAATTTTAACTCATTGTTTAGATTTAACTCTTGTATGCGTACAATAGTGTTTACATTTTTATATAGGGAGCTCTCCAATTGATAAGTGCTAAGGTATTGTTTAGTGGAGTAAACTCAGTGATTAAATGACTTCCTAAATCAATAATGTCCTTTAGCTGTAGAACGTGGTTGAGGTTCTCTTTTTTTCTGTTGCTCAGGGCTCACCACCATTAGGAGAGCTTTTTAGAATGAACGTTATTGCAGCCTGTTGTGACCGGGCCTCTTTAGATGTTTGTGTATAACAATCATGTTTGCCTTATTTAGAATTTGGTCTAAAAGCTGCCTCTCCATGAGTAGGAAATATAAAGAGCTGGAAAAGATGAGCTGGTTCGAAGTGCTCTGAATGCCAGATTGCTTTTATCCGGTGGATATTGAAATCACTTACATAAATATTTGAGAGATGACTATCAGAGGATACACAAATCTGTTATTTTGGAGATGAAGGGGAAGAGACGGGGTTATAATTCTCATAGAAAAAGTCCAGTAGGTCTTCAATTATTTACAAAAGTCTTTGTGAAGTATGCCAAGATAGTTCCTTTTACATGATGCTTCTGATAGGCATGTTTTACGCTCTGAGGCAATGTTTTATTGAGTACCATTTATGAGTGTTGCAAGGTTAACAATGCGCACCATGTAGGCAGTGGCACAATGATTCTCTTTTGGGGGGGGGGGGGGGGGGCAACATTTATTCGGAGGTACAAAAATCAGTTTTTATTCATTGTTTGTCATGTGAAGCGTGCGTGTCATCTTACAGCCACTTTTTCTCTCAAATGACACTTTGGTTGTAGCATTGTCACTTAAAAGCTTATAGAAAAGAGAAGTAATGAGAGGGAAAAACGTAACTCTAGAATTACTAGACAGCACTGTTTGTGACGTATGTTCATTTTTTGAGGCAGAGGGAGATGAAATGATTTGCCTGGAATCAGAATAATGCATGAATGTTCATGTTCATTCGCCATCTTGCCTAGTCCACAGGAAGTGAAATCACTCATCCTTGACCTTCAATGACTCACAGGGTGTGCACATTGGCCCTTAGCCCCTCAGCTGCCTCCTAAATTCCGTTGAAAAGTAAAAGAAAGAGCAACGAGTGAATCTATGAAATTAAGCATGTTTCTAAAGAGCTGCTGCCGCCTTCATGGCCCCTGTGAACAAGGATAGCAAGGGGGTGCCTTGGGTTCCTAAGGGCAAGCTGGTGTACGGGGTCAGGCTGAAATTCAGAACTAACCCTGCATTTCACGGTGTAAGCGATGTGAGCAAGTGATCCGGGTCCTTTTCGGTAGATTGGGAGTAGGAGGGGGACTCTCACCCCTCCAACAAAAATGTTTGGAAAAGTGTGTCCAAACAGTATGTATTACGGCACAATTTTTCATGTAGTCTGGCTAAATTCCACATAGATTACAGGCAGTTCAGAATAGGAACTAACATGAAATTGTAAAAATGGAGCAACTTGCACAGTAACTGTGTGCAATATTTTTCCAAAACAATAACCTGGATCATGTATGTGCCCTCAAAGAAATTGTGTGCTAAGTTCAAAAACAAGTGGACAAGTGGATTGAAATGAGACTAGCGTTTAGGTCACTGAAGATGCCAGCACCTGTGTAATGCAAAATGGTCGCAGTTTAAATGAGAAGAGCATCAATAGTTTTAAATTTCATGCCGAATATAAAATTCATCACTGTTTGATTGCCTGTTACGAGTCTGTGATAAATATTTTCACTTTTTAGATCAAGCCTAGCGGCAGAGCTCATACACTGCACGCTCTGCGAGGCATTCTGTAGTAGAGTATGCTGTGGAAGCTGCACACACTCTCTTCCCATATTTATCATTGGCTTGTGTCATTGTACTTCTTAAATGCTGGCTTCTGGTTCATAGAAAGGCTTGTTAGTCCCTCCTTGGTAGCGCCTTATCTCCTTTAGTTACCACCCATAACAACTAGACCTTTTACTTGGCTTGTTACCCGGTTTGCCTTATAAGTGGGTGAGCACTATTTTATTTACTGACACTGGGGACAAAGGCGGCTGCTTTTTTTTTTTGGTATCTGCATGCTGAACGCGGCGCCCGCTTTAGCGACACCGTGCTCAGTGTTTTATTGTTTTGCTAACTGTAGTGTCATCGGGCCTGACCTGGCATGTTACATCAGGGTCAGGCATGGCTGGAAAGGGAGGAGAAAGGGCGGGGGAGAAAACGGTAGATAGGGCTGCAAAGTGGCGGAATAAAGATGCGCTGAAGCGCAGCTGGTGGCGGCGTCTTCTTTTATCAGCCTAACACGAAACCTGGCAATGAGGGTGGGATGTGAGACACACCCCTCGAATTTGCACACGCTGACGATGCGCTGTAGCTTGTGCAGTGAACAGGTCGTCATTGTGTGCCAACGAGAACGCTCGTGGTGGATCGCATTGAAGCTGAGCGCCGCCCCACCCTGCCACTGAAACACACAAGTACTCCGGTGCTCAGAAGAACAAAACACCACCTGGAGCAGGGGTAAGCTTCAATGCCCAATGCAACATGCAGCCATAGTTGCCCGGCGGCCATTTTAAAGGCAGGCCACAACACTGAAGAGGCCAGTCACCAGTTTGGCGGCCATCTTAAAGTCAGGCCACAGCACTGAAGAGGCCTAGTCACAAATTCAGCGGCCATCTTTAAGTCACGGAAAAAAAGAAAAAAAAATCACTGTTTTAGCCAAGAGACAGCCTGCGACATCACAGTGATTTACTGCACCTCCCCACCATCAGACGCCCCACTGCCCGCTGAGACAGGAAAGGGGAGCCGAGCCAGCTGCACAACATCATGTCCACGTCACCAGATTCTTCGCAAAATGCACAACCTGGTCCAGCGCAAATTACACAGCGCGGACCAATGTTGATAGGGGTATAATTCCTGCGTCCCCCTGAACCCCTGCTGCTGACTTCTGGAAATAGCATAGGTCCGAAGTGGCAAAGCTGGCTAGAAGACTTTGAGGACTACATGAAGGGCTCGCATGTCAACAACCCCGATCAACAACTCCTTGCTTTGCAAAACCTAGTGGGCAAGGACGTCGGACAGATCATTAAAGAATTATCGCCGGCCAACTCTGCATCGTACGCAGATGTGAGGGAAGCTCTAAACAGGAAATTCCTCCACAAACGAAACCTGGACTATGAGCGCTACACCTTCAATCTCGAGTCTCAAGAAAAGGATGAATCAATGGGTGATTTTATCTTGTGCCTCAAGCGTTTAGCTCGATACTGTGAATTCGACAACTTTAGCAAAGAAGATGCACTACAGTTACGAATCATTGAAGGGTGCCAGTCAGAGTCACTGCACCGTTGCCTGCTGAAGAAGCACTACTCGCTTGATGACATTGAGGAGCTCACACAAATAAACAACCAAGCGGAAGAACACGCAAAAAAAATGGAAACTGGCAAGACAGAGAAACGTGAAGAAGCCTTCCGAATACAATCCCGAGCAGATTCAAGACATCAATGGGATCGTCGGAAACCCTTACAACTCACATATCCACCACACTTTAGGAACAAGAACAGAAACTCCCGGAAACAACCGCCACAATGCTATCGCTGCAGCCAGGTCTACCCCCACACGGTTCCGTGCCCTGCCATCTGACAACAGTGTCACCGATGTGGGAAAGACAACCACTTTGAAGCGGTTTGCAAAACCCGCCGCAAAGAGTCCGGGTCGACCAAGAGAAGCACAAGGCCCCGTCACCATGCAAGGGCAGTGCAAGGGAGAAGAGATCGCTCAACAAGCTCGTCAAGGTCAGCACTCATTCGGGAGGATCATATCGGTCTGGGCGATTGTCCTCAAGAGAATCGTCAGCCCTTACTCCCAAATCACAAGATAGTGACGAGTACGTATGCATGGTAGCAGACCCCGACCGACAAAAGAAGTATCCCCGGCTACACATTCAATTGGGAAATAACCAAGCGAAGTTTGTTCTAGATACTGGAGCATCACTTAATTACATATGCATGACTGAGTACAAGAAGATGAACTCAAAGCCCAAGCTAAAACCGGCTGCTGTACTTGTATACACATGGATGTCCAAAGAACCCCTGCTGTGCCTGGGTCAATTTCGCACATCTCTGACTTACAAGGACAGGACAGTTCATGCGCAAATCCACATTATAGTAGGCCCCGAAGTGGCAGATTGTCTTCTCAGCATTAGCAGCTCCTGGTGGGAGCGCTATAGGGCAGTGACGTGGGGTGGGGCAGGGTGGGGGGGGGTAGTAAACACTGGAATACGGATGAATGCAGGTAAGTTGGCAATTAAATCAATAAAACAAATTTGTTTGCACGCGCTGCATCGCCAAATGCGATGCAGTGCACACACCAAAATTCATTTTCTTGATTTAATTGTCAGCTTACCTGTATTCATCCATATTCCGGTGTTTACTACCCCCCACCCTGCCCCTCCCCTCCCCCACATCACCGCCCAGTAGCACTTCCACCTGGAGCCGCTACTGCTCCTCAGCCTACCTACAGCCGAACGTCTGAGACTTGTGGAAATTCTTTATAAAGTTGACGACTCACCTGATATCATCAGCAAGTTCCCAAAACTGTTCTCTGGTCTAGGAAAACAAGCTCACTTCAAAGTACGACTACAAATCAATGAACAATTGACACCTGTGGCCCAGCACCACTGGAAAGTACCGTTCCACTTCCAGCAAGCAGTGGCGAAGAGATACAGGACTTACTGAGAGATGACATCTTAGAGAGGTCAACGGGACCCACTCCCTGAATATCACCGGTGGTGGTTGTGCCCAAACGAGGACAAGAAAACAAAGTGCGCTTGTGTGTGGACATGCGAGCCCCAAACCCAGCCATCGAGTGGGACAGGTATCCAGGGGCCAATATCAGCAACATGATCACTCGCCTAAATGGAGCCAAGCTCTTCTCGAAACTAGACTTGAACAAGGGGTGCTACCAACTTGAGCAGCATGAGAAGTCTCAATACATTACCACTTTCACCACACATCAAGGACTCTTCAGATACAAATGCCTCAATTTCGGAATTTCCTCAGCAGCGGAAATCTTTTAAGAGGTTGTACGGCGCATCATCCAGCATATTCCGAACTCTTTCAATTACAGCAATGATATCCTGGTTTTCAGCGAAATTTGCAAGGACCACGACAAGGCACTGGATCGAGTATGCCATGCCCTCCTCAATGCCAAACTCACACTCAACCAAGGCAAATGCAAGTTCCACAAATTCTATGGTCACAACTTCTCCAAAGATGGAATGAGACCGGATCCTAAAAAAGTCTCTGCGCTAGCTGACACGCCACAGCCTAGAGATGTCAGTGACATAAGTTCTTTCCTAGGCATGGCGAGAACTCACAAGACAAGGTCAAAGCTTTCACTGGTCAGCCAAGTGTGAGTACGCCTTCAATCAAATCAAAACAGCAGTGAGTTCCGCCATCAACCTGTTGGACTTAGGGCTATCTTAGCCCAATATGACAAAGAAGGAAACAACGACACATCATGGCATACGCTCGTCGCTGCCTCACCAACACGGATAAAGCAAACTCGTAGCCTGAAAAGGAGAGCCTGGTGGTTGTATGTGTGAGTGAGCATTTCCACCTGTTCGTCTATGGGAAACACTTCACGCTCATTACTGATCATCAGGCCCTAATAACAATCTTTGGAAATCTCAGAGCGAAAATGCCACCACAGATCAAAAGGTGGGAATTCGCCTTCAAGACTACATGTACACCATCATTCACAAACCGGGGAAGGCGGAAAACCCGGCAGATTACATATTGCGACATCCTCAGACCTCGACACGGACAAGGTGCACGTAGGCAGAAGAATATCTCCATTTTGTCATCAATCAAGCAGGACCACCTGCTGTCGCATCATAGAAGCCATAGCCAAGGATGCCATGCTCCAAAACATCATGCATCAAATCCGCACAGACCCGTGGAGGTATATAGAGCGCTCGCCTGGTGATAACACAGTTAACATGCAGGATCTCATATCATTCAGACACGTCAAGGACGATCTAACTTTCAGCGCCAAAGGACTACTACTGAGGGACAGGAGGATCATCGTCCCTCAACAACTGAGACAAGGAACTGTCAATTTAGCACACGAAGGACACCGAGGCATGGTGGCAATGAAGAAAGCGTTGCAGGAGCGAGTCTGGCTCCCATCCCTTGACCAGATGGTAGAAGCCACATTCCAAGAATGCCCTAAATGTCAACTCGTAGTACATGAAGAACCTCATCCGCCGCTGCGAATGTTTGATCTCCCAGGCGTGGCAACAAGTAGCTGTCGGCTGCTTTGGTCCACTGAAGTGTGGGAAATACATCATCGACATCATGGATGAATATTCCAGATTTCCTATTGCGCAACAAATCTCATCCACAAGAGCAGCTGCAGTCATACCAGTCATCGATGAAGTGTTTGCTGCGTTGGGAATCCCAGCAATAGTGAAGACGGACAATGGGCCACCATTGAACGGGCACGAGATTGCAGAGTTTGCGAATCACTTGAACTTCAGACACAGAAAGATCACACCCCTGTGGCCTCAGGCCAATGGGATGGTCGAAAGGTTCATGGCAACCATAAAGAAAACGATACAACAAGCCAAACTGACTCAACGCAACATCCAACCAGCGCTGGATGAAGTATTACGAGCGTACAGGACGACACCGCACAACACTACCAACAGGTGCCCCGCCACTGTGATGCTTGGAAGAACACTGCGCACCAGAATACCAGCTGCGGACGCTGCCATGCAACCCAGATCTCCGACCTCGGACCACGAAACCCTAGTGAATATTGACAAGACCAAGAAAGCAAAAATTTAACAATATGCTGACGATCGTCGACATGCCAAGGTATCCGACATCTGATAAGGAGACTGGGTACTAGTAAGACAGGAGCGGAAGACCAAAGCCGACAGTCGATATGGTGTCCAACCATTGCAAGTGACGAGGCGGAAAGGAACCATGATCACAGTCAACACGAAATGTGTCACACTTCAAGAAATACAATCCCACTGTGTATACCTGAACAAACGAACATGAATGGGACTTATCAAACAGAGAAAGTGAAGAGCAAGAAGAATATCAACTGATGGCGAATCCGAGTGAGCTGAGAGAAGGGCGTCTTTCTCACCGACCATGGAAAACTATCCGGAGAACCACCAGGCTCATTGAGGAACTATAAGAAAGCACAACTTAGAACACTTAAAATAAAAATGGGGGAGATTTAGTGTCGCTGTGCCTGACCTGGCATGTTATGTCAGGGTCAGGCATGGCTGGAAAGGGAGGAGAAAGGGTGGGGGAGAAACATGCAGATAAGGTGCAGGAATAAAGATGCGTTGAAATGCAGCTGGTGTTGGCGTCTTCATTTATCAGTCCGACACAAAACTAACTTTATTGCATTTTTAAGGGACACCACGCTCAGTTGCAATTTTTTGTTTTTTTAACTTTAATACGAAGTGTGGCGCCCACTTAAGGGACACCGCGCTCAGTTGCATTTTTTTTTTAACTTTAATACTGAGCGCAGTGCCCACTTAAGGGACACCACACTCTGTTGCATTTTTTTCAACTTTAATACTAAGCCCTGTGTCCCTAAAGCGGGTGCCGCGCTCTCTCTTTTTTATTTGTTTACTTTGGTCACTTGGTCTATTAAGCAGCCGGTGGCGAGCTTCGTCTCAAGTGCATATGTAAATGTCCAACTGTACTTCAGAAAGATGGCGAGCTGGCAATTAATATTTTTTCCCAGGCAGCAGATCGTCAGGCAAATTTATTTGCTTCCTTCTCTATGGGACCAAACCAAGAGGAGGTGGTTGGAGAGTGTCATTCTTCCTGAGCTCCCTTTTCAGATCCCTAATTGAAAGGCACTGAATAAATACCCGGAGAGAGGAGAATTATGGGCGGACACAACTTAAAACAATAGGAGAGAAGGCTGCGCCTCCATGCATTCAGATGAAAGTGTTTTTGCAACTTAAACCCATTTAATTAATTATGTTTGACATTTCCTTAATTAGTTTCATTTATATCACATCATCCCCTACCAGACGATTGCCCCATACATCATTTTGCCAGAAGCCTGGCACGATAGCAGAATATAAATTAAAAAAAGCTTAAACTTGCGTAAATGCGAGATCTATTGCATTGTAAATGCTTGTAATATTATGAACCTCAGTATGTCAGTATACCAGAGCTACATCTTTTATTGACCTGAGTTCCTCTCAGAATGAGCCCATGAGCTGTGATAATCCGTGCTTAGAAAGGCCATTGCTGATCATAGCGACAGGAGAGAAGCTCACTTTGCCAATGGCCTGCTCAGAGTGCCAGAGCTACTTACCGTTAAGGGTGCTGTGATTAAGGTGGGTAGTGTACTTATTACACACATGTAGTAATTTTAAAAATCTGGCATGGATCCGGCCTTCCAGGACCGGTTTGGAGACCCCTGTATTACAGTTTCAGGTTTCAAACCTTAGTATTCTCTGTTAGGCTATGGACACTGTTAGAACACGATTGTCCACATTGCCCTGGCATGATAAGCAAATGTTGCCATGTCAAGTTCTACATTGCTATGTACTGTACTTAAAGCACACTATCAAGACACAAGGGGGCATTTAAAGCACAAGTGTTGTGACAGAATACATATTTCCCCTTACCTTACATCAAACATCATTTTCATGTCAGAATCATGGTATTCCCAGAATATAAAATACAATTTTCCTCCCACAATCTATATTCCTAGGTCTGGCATTAGCGAAGACCTAAAATGATAAGCCTTACTATTCTTACTTATAGTGGCTAAACAACAGTCCTCTTCATCCATTGGCCATTTATTGTGTCAATCAGATTTTAATTCTGCCCACTATAGCATACAGACAGGGGCCATGGGTCTGCCCACTTCAGCCGTTGACCAACTTCATTGTGACTGTCAATATTCTGTGCTTTGACAAGGAACACATCCACACACAGAACTGTTCCCCTCCGTGCCAGAGACCACTATGGCAATGAATGCTTTTTGAGACAAAACATATTTTTGCTTTTAGCCAATGTTATTTTAGATTGATGACAGCCCAGCTGCTTCCTAGTGCAAAAATATTTGCCAAAAAATATCTCAAAACAAGCAATGACAAAGTAAAAAGGCTGGTAGCCAACATCGGACATAGTGGTTTTGCAAATGCGTGTTCTGTTCTGTAATGCACCATTATTAGCATGCACAGTGTGCCGGTTTGGACAACACCATTATAATGCCAGCATCCAGCCTACATTGATATTTGATATACCACTGTCATCAAATCAACTTGCTCTAACACGTAAAAATACTATTGCAATGCAAGCATAATTTACTGCATTCTACCTAATTAGACCTGCACAGCCCCTCCACCCCTCACCTCCTATGCGCAAATGAGTTCCACAGTGGCTCAGGGGGCCACATCCACGGACACCAGACAGCAGCCATCATTCCCATCTCTAGTTCTGCAGTACTCCTGTTTTGTGTGGTCATCCTTTTAGAAAGTGTCTAAGTAAAATGTTGCATGAATGCACTCTAGCACTATTTAACAGGTCACTTCTTGATAGGACCTATTAAAATGAGCTTAGTGCAAATAGTGCTGAGTTGACTCAGTGGAGTCAGTGAGCTAATCAGTTTGGATGTATGTCGTTACAACGCATACTTTTACAACACCTACCTTTACAACGCATTTTTTACACCGCAACATCCATTACAACGCATTCCATTACAACGCATGCCTTTACAACGAATTCTTTGAAACTACCTTTATAACGCATTCCACTACAACGCATACTACATTTACAACGCATACCATTACAACGCATACCATTACATTGCATGTATGGTAAGTATTGGATAGTGTAGGGGTAAAAATGACTATTCTAACTCCAGGGGGTGCAACAGTAGGGTAAGTGTTGGATAGTGTAGGGGTAAAAATTACTATTCTAACTCCAGGGGGTGCAACAGTAGGGTAAGTGTTGGATAGTGTAGGGGTAAAAATTACTATTCTATCTCCAGGGGGTGCAACAGTAGGGTAAGTGTTGGATAGTTTTTTTGCGTTGTAATGGTATGCGTTGTAATGACTGCTTTGTAATGACATGCGTTGTAGTGGTATGCGTTGTAGTGACATGCGTTGTAATGGTTTCGTTGTAATGGATGTTGCGTTGTAAAAGTTCCGTTGTAAAGGTAGTGCGTTGTAAAAGTTGCGTTGTAAGTGTTGTTTCCCAATCAGTTCACCGTGGGCACTGGATCTCAGTTCTATCCAAAACGAGGCAGTGGCCACTTTGAGGTCTGGATCTAGGCTTCTCACTCACTTGTAAAATCAGCTTGCTAATTTGCAGCTCAGCTTAGAATGCCCAAATGAGCTGTCCGCATTGCAGGAGAAACTGCAGCTATTGCTCCTGTGGAAAAAACCTTGTTTCTTGTGCATTAAATCTACCATTTGAGTTGAAGAGATCTAGAGCAGTGGTTCTTAACTTGTATTCTGGAAACCCATGGGGGGTCAAAAAAAGGCCTACTCATGGGCTCTGCGATTGCTTAGAAAATGAAATGTTGTTAACAGATTATTAAAGTGTGTATCAACACAGAAGCAAACTGCAACATTTTAGATTTGAAAACCTTCTGTAAAAATTAGGGAATTTCAGTCTGAAGACAAAATTTAAGTTGGTGTTCTTACATTGATAGATGGGAGCAATGTATGTACATCAAACAGAATAGGGTATGGACGATAGATTGCCTCAACTGAATCTAGAAAAGCTTCAACCTACCCTTTACCCTTGTTTGTAAACTAAATGCAATAATTCATCATAAATGCATTTTTTTGATGGATGCTTGTTTCCTTATTTCCATATTTTTGTGTATTATTTTGCAGCCCAAATCACCAAAAATGCTGAGGCTGGGGTCCTCAGATTATAATAATGACTCGGTGGGGACCCCCAGATTCCAATAATGACTCAGCGTGGGACCCCAGATTCCAGTAATGATTAAGTGGGGGTCCACGGAAGTCAGAACGTTTAAGAACCACTGATCTAGAGCAATGTATTAAGGTCTGCCTTGCATGTAAGTGATATTGGGGGATGTACCATACACCTCCCTTACGTGCTCTATGTATGACCTTTCAGTGAACCATGCATGATTGTGCATTTATAAAGCAAGTGCTGAAATGATATGGGAGACTGAAAACTTGAAAATACTACATATATACCATCTGTAGTATACTTGTGTTACATTTGTTGTAACAGTGTAAAACAGTTAATGATTTATTGAAAAACCCAATAATAATAATTTGAAATGATGGGGCATATATGGAGCATTGTTTTTTAGTTGCAGGTCTAGTCTGCAGGACGAAAGTTGCACTCATAATCTGGAGCAGCCTTTTATCTCATGGGACATTGTACCGGAAGTCAGTAGCCTTGGTGGCCCCTTTTAGAAGGCCCATGGCCGCCGCTAGAGCCTCTGTCCTTCTCTCCAACTCCTAATGGTTTATTAAAGCAGACAAAGCCGGGGCATAAGAGAGAAAGGGGAAGGAGAGTGATAGGAAAAAGAAAGAGGGATTGCAGAAAGATCAGAGAGGCGGAGAAGAGAAACTGAAGGCAAGAGACACAGAAAGGATGGATGGGGAGAAAGAGTGAGTGAGAGACTAGGGGAGAGAGAGAAAGATGGGGATAAAGCGAGCAAGAGTCAAGGGAGAGACAGAACGGGAGAGTGGGAAGAAAGTTAGGGGGAGGGGACCTCGTTTGAACCTTTTTTTTTGCCAGAAATGCTTAGTTCGCAGACGGCTCAGGCTGTCTTTGGTCTCCCTCGCTCCCTCGCCTCCATTCATGTTACAAACCGCACCTCATGCGCATTGGTGGGTCCCTTCATGTAGCTCGTTGTTTCTGCCTCTGCAGAAGCGCACTACTTGAGGAGGCGGTGCATGCTGGGGCTGCTGGCGCGAGCCCAGTTCATTTTACCTGCTGAAATGAGGGAATGAAAGAACATCCGTGCTCTTTTGTATCGCCAAGAATGCAGTCAGTGCTCTTTTTTTGACGACCAGCAATGTAATGAGGTATTTTGCTTTCTTTGTGCTAGTTCAAAGCATCGTCGTCATAGAAAACTGCTAAATAAGGAGTACTCGTGAGAGGTCTATTGTTGTTTTGTTGTTTATTCTCTTCTTGTGGCCCATACTCGCACAGATGGATTTTCTGGCATTCGTAAATACAAATGAAAGTGTCCACACGCAATGTTATATAATATTATTTTCTCTTATGTTCTGGAGACCTTTGCAGAAGTTGCACACATAGTTCTTGGAAGTGGAAGACACTGGTTTATGCTTAGCATCGCATTGATGTGGCCTTTAAAAATGTCATTCTTCTTGCAAAATAATTGGCACAAAAGCCAGGGACAACACATAGAGAGAGGACTGTCCATTTCTAAGCACAAACACGGCTCGAACTCCCATCTTCAGATGAGCCACTTCCTGAGTCACTTGACCAAACAGCATAGACATGTGTGTGGCAGGATGGCGCCTTTATCCCGCAAGACCCAGCAAGGAACAAATGACTAAAGCCGTCTGAGGATAGAATATGCTAACTGATGGCACTGTGATCATTTCTGGTTTGACTGCAGTCCCAATTTAGTGTAAATTAACCCTTTGACTGTTTTGTTGTGTATCTCTATGCCGGAGATTTTTAATTTTTTTGCTAACTATTTAAAGTGTTCAAGCACATACTTCTTTTGTCTCTTTGTCCACTCTTACACACTATATATGTTTTCCAGGACATACAGTGCTACATATTGGTGCACACCCCACATCATATCTCATTGTGATCCGAAGCTGAAGTGAAAAATGTGGAGATGTTTCCATTGTTCACATATTGGATCAATATTTTCTTGCATTTCTCAAATGGAAAAACATAAATCCTGAAATGCTAATAATTAAAATGTTGCCATGAACGCTTGGAGGAAGGACATTTCAAATAATAGTTGTTTTTCCTTTGGATTGTTGTCTGCCTAATCTATTATGTAATTAATATTCATGCAGATAACTAAATTGTGACAGAAACTATATATGTTCTAATTCTCTTCGACCTAAGAAATGCATTGCCAAGCTGGCCCCCCTTGCTCAGACTGGCCGGCTGGTATAACACACTGAAAAATAAAGTTTTTCTGATATGTGGCATTTTTTTTCAAAACATGGTAATTCACTTCCATCTTCCTCACAGAAAAACAAATCCCAGTTAAAGATTGATCCAAATCTGTGTTCTTCCATGTCTCCTGAACATGGGAATATCATAAATACATGGGTTTTCAATGAGTTAGCAGTGTCTATAGGCAATGCATTGGTTGCAATGAATTTGGGAAATTTGGAAAGGAAAGAGTGGCGTATCTTGGGGGGGGGGGGCAGTTCACTCCGCATGGCACTTTTTGGGGGGCAGCGGAGAGGGCAAGGTAAGCTTTCTTTTTTTGTTATTCTCCCTTGTATCCTGTCACCTCCCCCCCCAATCGCCATCGCCTGTCACCAGTACCCACTGCTCTTCGTCGCCAGCACCCTCTCCACCCTCTCCAACCTCCCCCCGCTCTTACCTGCTCTGTCACTGGGCAGCAAACTCAGGAGTCGACCCAGATGGCAAATGGTCTAGCTATGCAACTGAAAGTGAATTACTAGTTTAGGGTATCTGTCTTTGGTCACAAGCATCAGTCCTGGGCACTGTTCAATCACACTGCAACCATATTTTTTCCATCGCTACACATCTTAGTATTTCTATCACTGGGTGCCTCATCTCATTGCCACGATTGGCTGGCTGAACGAATATGGTGAACATCACATTTTTTTAACAGCATGGTAGTTCCCATCAGTTTACCTCACACAGGAATATATCCCTACCAAAACCTGACCTCAATCTTTGCTGCACTCCAAAGCATGGGAGTACCAGACATGTATAGCTTTTCAATGAGGTTGAGGTTTCTACCTGTGATAAAAATGAATGCAAAGCATTTGGAATAATTGCCAAAGGAAAGTGAAATGCCATGTTAGGGTATTTGTCTTTTGGCTTCAGCTATTACTCCTGAACTGTATGGAAATACACTACAACCATGTATTTTTCCAATTTACACATCTCAAGGTTTCTATCACTGGTTGCCAGATTTCTCTCATCTTGTTTGGCTGGCCAGAAAAATGTGCTTGACTAACACTTTTCAGATTCTCTGAATTTTGGTAATTTCCTCCCGACATCATACACAGAAGCTTAGCTCTTCCAAGCCTTTTGATGTGCCCAAAGGTGGCAGATGGGTGCAATTACTTTGGCAAATTTGGAAAAGCAACTGAAAGCGAAATGAGGTTTTAGAGTACCAGTCTTGAGAATACACCAAACATGACGTTTGTCAGATTTGTAGAATTTTTTACAAAACATGGTAGTTTGTTTCAGTCTCCCTCCTGCAGAAACATATCTCTGTCGAGACCTCCCCCAACCTGTGTTGCTCTTGGTGCCCTGAGTGTAGGGGCATCAGACATGTGTAGATTTTTCACAGGTTCAGGCGAAATAATATTTTAGGGTACATGTTTTTGATTGCATTTGTAATGCCAGGTCTGCTTATTAACATACAAATATATATATGCCTACAACAGGAACATTGTTAACACAAAAAATAATTCTTCAGGTCTGAGCTGCGGTACGCCAAGAAAAGGCCCTGCAAACTCTTCGAATTGGTCAAACATCAATCCAACAAACTGGCCAAAACAGCTAAAGAAACCCCCAAGTCACTAATATCATTTGAGAAATTCTCCTTGTTTTTCTCTGGCAAAATCACAGCCTTAGATAATGAGCTGAGATCCGCTACCTACTCCCAACCCCTTCCAGATCTACCTCCTCCTTCCGAGCCACCTCCACAGGCATCTCCCAAAAACCAAGCGCACTGGACCAACTTCGAAATCTGTGACGAGCACTCCATCTCAAAAATCCTATTCACCTTAAAACTAAACAACCACTTTAATGACCCACTCCCCTCTAACTGCCTAGTTGCCACCACCCAATCCATCATCCCTAGCTGAACTGCAATAAATAACGCCTCCCTGCTTCAGGGATTTATACCCGACTCTCTGAAATCCGGCCACGTGCTACACATCCTAAAAAGAACGGTGCTTAACCCTGCCTCCCCTGACAACTTTAGACCTATTTCTAACATCCCACTCTTAGCTAAAGTTCTGGAGAGGTTTTGCAACAACAGCTGAGCCAACACATCACCAACTTCCACCTACTAGATGACTGCCAATCTGGTTTCAGGTCTGGGCACAGCATGGAAACCACTATTCTCCACATCGTGGATGATGCCCTCCAAGCCCTTGACCAAGGCAAAATCTGTATCTAATCCTCCTAGATCTAACCTCGGCCTTTGACACAGTCAACCATGAACAACTACTCAAATGCCTCAAACTCAGGATGGAAATGGCTGGGTGTGTTCTTGATTGGTTTAGGTCCTTCCTCAATAACCGGTCTCAGAGATTCCTAATGAACTGTAACCGGTCTGCTCCCTCTCCGGTCACGACTGGAGTCCCCAGTGCAACCCTGTGCCCCACCCTCTTCAACCTTTACCTCAAACCGCTTGCCGAAGTACTGCACACCGCAAATATCTCCTACCATATGTAAAATGTAAATGTAAAATGTAAGTGTAGAAGTGTGGCTCAATGATTAGAGCGGCAGACCCTGATGCAGAGGTCTGGCCCGGCACCAGGGTTCAATTCTTGCCTCGGCGGCTCTTGGACTCAATCTCCCTGGACCTGATAATTCTCGCCTCAGTGCCTAGTCTAATAATGGGTCCCACTCTGTCACTCTGGGCAATAGCTTGCTTAATCTCCACACCGGCCCCAGCAGCGCTTGGATGCCTGGCTTCACCTTGGGGGTGCCCAGGAGTGGACATTTCACATGGAAAAGCCAGGAAGGGTTCCACAGCGGTATGAGTGCAGCGCCGGGACGCCCCGTCGCGTGGGCAGCCATGCGCTTTACAAATACAACACATTTACATTTACATTAAGGCCATCACAGCTCTAAACTGCCCTCTAACCATCGTGGACTCAGCCAAATCGCTTGAAATAACTCTGGACTGTAACCTGAGCATGCGGGACCACATCAATTCGATGGCCTAATCAGCCAGATTCCACCTGAGCAACCTAAGGAAATTGAAACCCTTCCTTGACACTCCTGACCTAAAAATGGCAGTCCAGTCAATAGTCATCTCTGTACTCAAATTTGGCTGCTCTACCCTCTCGGGTCTACCCAAGATCTCCCTGGCACCTTTAAAAGCCTGTCTCAACGTGGCCGCCAGACTACTAACAGGCTCAAGGAAATTCAACCATATTTCACCACATCTGAAAGCTCTGAACTGGCTTCCTCTAGAAAGTAAACGCAGTGCTTACAGACTAGTTAAAGGAGACCATGCGAGTCCGGATGGGCGGAGCCAAAAGGAGACAAGGCGGTCACCAAAAAGACTCACTTTCAATCGGAGAGCATCGTTTAACATAAAGGATGAAGCGTGCCAATCAAAAGCATGGGCGGAGCTTCCACTCTACTTCTGAAATCGACTCTACAACAATAGATCTCACAGAGCGTACAGAACATGTGCTGCGACACTAGGCAAGACCTTAAAATCCAAGTGGAATCCGGCTGCAAAAGGGCAAGAATGAACTACAAAAATATTGATCAAGTGGGTGATGAATACGATGACAAATAGAAAGAAAGTGTGTTGTGATGCATATTCCTGTCATGGTTGCCTCTCTTCTATATGATTTAAACAGGAACTACCATCTCATAGACTCATATTTCAGCTTAGATTGGAAACTTCCAATAGCGTCCCCTCGACAATCCACCATATTAGAAAGGGTTGTTCAATCGCCAGCCCACCATACCTCTTCTTTTAGAAACAATGCGCTGGCTGAACACATGAAGAAGCCCAGCTACACTAGTGACAACCAACAGGGTGCACAGTACAAGCACTGCATTTCTCTATCCACTCACATTCTCTGGTAAGTTCTGGCAGAATTGTGTCAGCATACCCCTCACTGAAGTTCTGGAATTACTAGCATGACTTTGAAAGAAATGGCAAACTAAACAGGTTGCATGAAAAACAAGATCGTTCACTAGATGGATGGACTTTCCAGTGAATCAAGAATCGAGACGGTCTGTAAAAATCCTAGTGTCACAAACCTTTTGAATTTAATATTCTGGTTGTTCTTGTACTATGAATGACAGAGGTTCCAGTTTTAGCTGATGATAATATTCTGGAATATATGGCTTTAACTGTGGTGAATGAATGATAGAATGAACATTCCAATCCCAATGCAACTTCACACAGGGCTGATCCGATGTTTAGTAACAAATGCACTAAAGAAGGGCAAGGATCAAAGACAGGAATATGAAACAAGTGGGTGATGAACAAGGAAAAATATAGGGAATTAATGCATTGTGGTGCATCTTTCCGTCATGACTGCCTCCATTATGTATGATTTAAAACAGTACTAGCATCACAGGAAATAAATCATAGTTCATCTTGGAAGGGGAACTTCTAATAGTGTCATCTAGATAATCCAATAAATGGTATTCCGTTCCCGCTCCTTCAGAATGATGACAGTGAGGATGCGTGTCCAGTAACATTGTCTGACTGTGCGGTGGCTACACTATCATCCTGTAAGCATGGGCAGCCTCTGGAAAGTGTCTTAAAGCAAGATGCTATTTTAGGTTACCTGTCTTTTGATCACAGGTATCCCCCCTGGACTGTATGTGATAAACTATATCCAAATTTCAAGATCTACATATCCAGAAATTTCTGTTGCTGGGTGCCAGAAGTCCATTGCACTGATATTTAAGCTGGGACAATGAATGGAACTTGACATTTGTAGCATTTTCACATTTTATTTCCAGAATCATTGTAATTCCTTCAGTCCTTCAGTGGAAAATCAGCGATGTTCCCTGGAAAATGGCGATAACCTCGCTATCTCTGGAATTTTTATCGCCCTGGAGAAGCGCGTTGTTAATAACGTGCTACCAGGGCGATAAATTCCAGAGATAGCCTGCGATAGGAAATTTATCGCTAAGCACGGCCAGTGATAATTATCGCTGGCCGTTGATAATATGCCCCTGGGCTGTTCTTCCCAACCTAGCTACCAACTTCCTCCCGCCACTCCTCCAGCGGAAGTAAAGTGGGCTGCTGGAAATTGCTAGGTAGGGTGGGGAATATTTATAGCTGCTCTTAGCCCTTTCAGTAACCCCACCCACAGGCTTGATCTTTGTATGGACATGAGAAGGATTAGGGAATTGCTCTGAGGTCTGTTTGATATGTTATTGAAATTGCTTTTGATGTCATATGCATATTAATGACACAGCCCAGTTATGAGCACTAAGCTGCCGCATTCAGGGCCATTTTCCAAGGTTATGCATTTCAAATGTAATTGCCGGTGTACTTGCAATGTTGCGTAGCTGCATCATTGTCAAGACGTTCACATCGCACCCACACTCTCCTAAACCCCTCTCAACATCTTTCCCTCCCTTTCCTTCACACGTTTTCCTCTGCTCTCTCCACATCTTCTCACACTTTCAGTCTGCTCTCTCTCACTTCTCAGATGACAGACTTGTGATGACAAGTTTAAATTCTTTATTGAAATATTGTTTTTTTTTCTTTGCTCCTTTTTTCTTTTTGTTTCTTTGATACTGTCATCGTGTACTCCCTGCCTATCATTTACCTCATCTGCTTTGGGAGGCAAGCATCCCGAAAGACAAGAGGATTACGTATGACTTCACTGGTCTGAACCAAATGTGGTATCTCTATCCCTGGAGAGTTTCATGGTATTTATTTATCATTTGAAAAAGCAGCTGTTTGAGACACACATTAGCAAGACAGTGCAGATGTCCTTACCACTCTTGAAGGGATGAACATTCCTGAGCACTGAGGCAAGTGTAATTTTGAAGGCTGACAATTTGTTAAACCCAAAATTAACCGTGTATTTTTCCGAAACTGTCTAATCCCATGGATTCACAGTGCAGTCACAGAGGAGAGGTTTAGTGACAGGCCCCTAGTCTCAGATGTGACCTGTCCCTTTTGTATTTCAATACTATAAAACCATGTGCTAAAACAAGGATGATGGATGTTGTACCACGTTTTACTTGGAAAATAGTTAGTTGAGCCACTTTTAAACCTTTCAATTCATCACAATTAATAGATTCCTCCAGGTGCATAAAAAGTATGGACACTATTCACACAAAAACTTTGGATAACGTGCAAATTAAAGTATGCAGTAGACCTGTGTGGTTGTTACAATTGAGTACGGTATGAGCACGCACATTGTGGCACACATATGGACTTCACTATATTAGTGATGTGCGAGGAGGAGACCGGCAAAAAACATTGGAAAAGGTTGGCGCTCAATGACAACACTATGACCTTTGTGGGGTTTTCATCATTTGTATCGGATGTCCATAAACATTTCTCCTGGAAAGCCTAATAAACCCCAATAGAATTCTAAATTCACAACCATGGTCAGACTAGCCTACAGGCAATTAGGCAGTGTCCGAGGGGCTGGTCTGATAGGTCAGTGGGTCGGCCGGCTTGTAGAGGTTTGCTGGTCGGTTTTACTGTTGATTTAGCCAAAAGCATTGCCTCTAGCAAGTACAAATGCATGCAACCTCCTGTACCTTTCAAACACCTATACAACCTGTCTTTACATGTTCAACACTGCCCTATTTGCAAATGTGAGGCACTTTATTTTGATGCTCAGGCATATTTTCTTTTCTAGTCCAACATGCAGGAACATGATTTTAGTTGGCTTTCACACCGAGCATGAAATCAGCAAGAGAGCTTCCAGGGGATACTCAACATGGCTACTAGTAGAGGGGAGACCTCCCTCAATGGTATTTCCAGAGTTCTGGAATGTGTGTACCTCCATTAAAAAAACACAAGGAGATGATGGACAGAGCACTGAAACCTTTCAGACACTCACCCGCAGTCACTATAAGATCTGGGTTTAATCCATCATCGTTCTTTAGCTCACTTCGCCACCCCAGTTCAGACGCAGCCATATGCAAATCGGTCTTGACCATGTTCCTCATGGGAACAGTCCAGCCCGAACTGCCAAGCAAGGTCCTCCCTGGGTCGGAAACAAGCATCCTAGGACTGGTTTCGGAGTAACACCGCTCATCAGCCAGGCTAGCTTGAATCCAGTGGCAAAGTGAGCAAGGGACCCATGTCCGGGCATACCCTGCTAACTTAGGGCGAACAAAGCAAACACAAGGAGATGATGGATGGAGCACTGAATCTTTTCAGACACTCACCCCCAGTCACAGATCTGGGTTGAATCCATCATCGTCCCAGGGTGCTTGTCCCCGGCCCAGGGAAGACATGGCTTGGCAGTTCGGGCTGGACTGTTCCCATGAGGAACAGGGTCAAGACTGATTTGCATACTGCTGTGTCTGAAATGGGGTGGCAGAGTGAGCTAAAGAACGATGATGGATTCAACCCAGATCTGTGACTGGGGGTGTGTGTCTGAAAAGTTTCAGCGCTCCCTCCATCATTCTCTTGTGTTTGCGTTGCTCACATCCATTAAACAGGTGTGTAGATGAGTTGGTGGTTAGGAGTTCCTGGATTTAAAAAAAAAAAAAAGTTAAATAGCAAACCCTTGAATGCAGAAATAACAACAAAGCAGCCGACATGTAATAACAATTACCTGGCTAATAAGAGGGATTTTCATTTGCAGTACGTCTGTAATGAAAATAGAAATAGTATGAATTCTTACTTAAATTGGAACAAGAGCAGGTTAAGAATGCAACTGTAAATAGTGTTATTTACAAAATGGTAAAAGTAGCACATTTGTTTGCACCCTGCTAGTTGGAAGGTGCACTTATTCCTAAAGAGATCTGTTCAAGCGTTCCTGCCTTCCTTACAGAAAGTGTGCACTTTGGATGAAGTATCATAAGTAGTGTTTAGGAGTAATACTGGGATGTGGTGATTTTTGTTTTGGAGATTGATGGTTGAATGCACAATATCAGCTTCTACAAGTGTAGTGATAGGCACTCAGGAGCTGCTTTATACATGCAGCACATTTTCCGTTAATTTGCTGGGTGCACCTAGTGCAATGAAGGAATATGTGCTTTATTATGAGAAATGTGCTGTCCTCAGGGCAGCCACAAACTTGTTCTGCCCTACGAGCAGCACAGTAATGTGAAAAACGGTGGGGCTGCTTTGGAGCCGCTCTGTGTATTCACAAAGCAGGCGGCAACCCGTCTGCACTTTTAAAGGGGATTAGAGATACCCTTGCAGGCGGGTGCAGTCAGGGGATGTCTGGGTGGGACCCTATTACCCCCTTTCCCCCCTCCAGAGGGCTGCTCTCAGGGGTCGCACTGACAGTGTGCTACCTTTTAGGCACCACCTGAGAGCTTCTTTGTCTCTGCGCCCAATTCAGTAATGTGGAGCGGTCGTAGAGGCTAAGGGATTCCCTCATTTGCATGAGGCATGCCCTCTTGCAACTGAGGGAACACCCCCTGAAGATAGCGCTTACGCTTTATGTGTGCCATCACTATCGGTATTTCATAAGGGGCCGCATTGCATCTGCTGCCCCTTCTGTAATACCAAAGTACCCCGGGGTGCGCAAAACGGGCGCAAATGCCCATTGGGCCCCAGGGCACTTTGTGTAATACAGCTTCAGGTTGGTTGCATAACACTATATCAAAGTCGATAATAACTTGCACTAATATTGAATCTAAGGTATCACCTACCAGTACATCAAGCTAAATATAATAATCATTATTCTAATCTCTACATCTTCTTCCCTAGACCTGCTATGCAGTTATTAGGTGGATGCACGTTTTTGTCGTGCAACAAAATTTACACAATATTGTGGGGGTATAGTTTCAGGGTGCTTAAGATGGAGGTGTAATGAGTAGGCTTCTGTTATGAATAAAATTAATTTCAGGAGTGCACACCAATAGAAAAAGAAGGTTTTAATAATGGAAAAATACATAAAAGGGATTGTCGAAGTTACTGCTTCTGTGTTCTAGAATGCTTACTCAGTTTGACAGTACAGAGGAGTATTCTTGGAGCACAGTGAGGTTGCACAGTTTACCAGTTCAAAACATAAGCCCTACCTTTTCCAATTCTGCAGTAGCATGGGTGGTCAAGAGCATCCTAGAGTAGAATGCTCAACACAACAATAAAACAATTTTCTTCTGAATCTGTTGAGATAACAAATTATGCCCATGGCAGTGGGATTCAGAAAGCATGTCATGCTGTTCTAGCCAGCTGTGTTTTTTTAGGTCTCGCCTAGGCAGCGCGGATGCGTTGCTCTAGGAGAGGGCCTTTAGCAATCGGTCTTCACTTTTCAAGCAATGCACTCATGCTTGTGGCGGCATCCACCTTGCGGGAGCGAGCAGCGGCGCAGCCACGTTAATTACAAACTTATGGCCCCTACGCCCGCTGCCCGTTCTGGATGCCGCCTTAAGCGCGAGTGCTTGAAAAGTGAAGACTGCTTGTTTAATTTTCTGATGGACCAGCACTTTGAACATAATCCTTCTTTGAGCCCTTGCATTAGTGATTCCATGTCATATTAACTCGAGCTGTCTGATGCTGATATCCCAGGAGCAGGAGCAAGATGAACACAGCCCTTTTTCCCTGTAATTTAATAGGCTGGCGACAGGCGTTGCTGCGCACTGTTTATCCAGCATCATCGCCTGCGGAGTTACCGAAGCAGGCTATGGCATCTCCCTTGCCGAAGGGTCTCAATTTCCATAAGCTCGACAATGCAGCTTGTTTTAGAGGCTGTTCTCACTCTGATTCCTCGTGTAGTTGTTTTCATGCTCTTATGAAATGGGTCATGCCTTTGAGTAGTGCAGGGTAAATATCCACATCGATGGCCATTATCGCAAATCACACGCTATAATGCTGCATTAATTTTTAATACACTGCCTTTTCAACAGCACTCCACACACAAAACATAATTTAAAAGTTAATGTTTTTTCCACATTCTAGCTGAGTATGTATTCTTGTCCTTTTTATTGTTTACCTTAGTTCCTGGTGAATTTGGACTGTCAGATGTATATATAGTTTAATTTGTTGAAACCCTCACCATAGCTCGATTTCATATGCCTAAATATATACTTATATTAAAGATTGCACACAAATTTAGCAAGAGCGCATGCTACTTTTTGGCTGTGTTTAATGTGTTAATGAGGCAAGTCTACTTTAATGATTTGAACAGTTTCTTTAGTATTATGACACACATTCTTAAGCAAGTAAAGAGGTGCCAGAGCTTCTGTTCCATTCATAGTCAGTACCTTTCTGTACACTTGTTGTCTCAGTGACTGATTCTGTATTTCACTGTCCATCCTAGCATTTTAGCAGGCAAAGGACATTGCATACTTTATATTGGATTTTAAAGTCGCAGAGCTGTAATCTAAGCCACTCTTAACCCATGGTGGGCATTGAATTGTAAATCCTTATTGTTGACCCACCGGATTGTACTTAATATTTGGACTTAAGATTCATGCTCTTCCAATCACCACTCAACTGTTTCTCGCAAAACAACCCATTGCCTCCTACCGCCAGACTGAAAAACTGTTTTACTGGAAGATATTTGACCTGTCCATAGGAATTGTTACTCAGACCGTTTTAACTGAATGCTGACTGCCTCGGTTCCTATGACTGCTTGGTACAGAGGAGTCATATCACAATGAGAATTTATTAGACAGATTTCTCCACCATTTTATAATGTCTTACTCCACCACTGATAAAATCGAGAGCTGTATATCTTTTAATGATTTCCTCTTCCATGCAAGGTTTTCTGTACATGTTACTTTGTACAGTTGTTGATTAGTCACCACTTTCGGAGTGTGACTCATGGTTCATAATAGATGTGAAAGCACCTCACACCTAAGTACATTGTATGATTTTCCTCTATGTTGAACAAGTAGAACACTGGCTGGTTGTAGCATAACCATATGTCTGCTAGAAGAACAAATTGAGGGCTAGTTGAACAGTAGCATCAGACGTGGACTGATTTTAAAACCTATATCCTTGGTGCAACAACATCAACTGTTGCATGGCTAAACACTTATAAGGTCCCAAAGGCGAGACCTATTGGTTATGCCAAAGCTTGTTGTGCATATCTGTACCAGGCTGCTAAAACACATGCCAAATTAACAATGATTGTGGGAGAAGGTAGGAAAAAGCTCTGGCAAACGGACCCTGAGGAGCCCAGTGCAGGAATATTTGTTCCACACTGACACACCTATACAGAAAGGAATGACCCTCTGTCTCATGGACACAGTTATAGATATTCAAGGTAAACAAACCCTTAAAGTTCACTTTCTGTCTCCCTTAGACAGGATAACAGAACCTCTTCAAATTATTCCCCACGCAAATTAATGAAATACTACCCCTGTGCACTCCATCTGTGTAGACGGGGTTTATGGGCTGCTGTTTACTTACCTGGGATGAACATAGGCATCACATGTATATTATCCAGAGAAACTCATTATTCTCTTGCACATCTTTATAACAGAATTGCATTAATAGGTTACAATGAGTTGCATCTTCCAAGACTTACATCTTCTTGTCATATCCTGAGTCATGCCTTTATTCAACTTTACGCACAAAACTCAATTCAGTTCTGCATTTTTGCACACTCAATAATAGGTAGACCAGAAAAATCCCCTGCATCCTCTCAAGTCTCAAAATAGGCTAAGAAACAATTACCTAAGTAGTAAATAAGGACACAGTTTTGCGGTCAATAACTAATGCCACCTTCCTCAGGATAACGGTTTACTTTTAGATCTGTATTATAATTCATATATCTCACTAATTTCATATATGATATAAATATACCTCTTTCTGTTTATTTAATTAAGGCCGGACCTACATGTATGGTTACACACACCAGGTGGCTAATACATCTCACAGCATGACCATCACCAGTTAAATATCTTTATTAACACTGATTTTAACTTAAGGATTCGGCACAAATTCTGCCATTTAGTATTATCTATAATTAACTTCCATGTGGGCTTTACACCAAATTTGATGCTGCTATTGTTTTACTTGTGGCACAACAAAATAGGGAAACCCAATCATCCCCCAGGAGACTGGGTACAAATGTATGACCTCAAAACGCCCTGTGAAGGAGGAAGATTCACAGTGACACAGATCACTACCTCCAATCCTTGCAATCTTGGTGATGGGGTTTGGCAGATGGCTAGTGTTGTGTTTATGGCTCTAAACACGTATGAACTGTGGTTCAATTAATACAATCTCTGTCAGGACTGTCAAGGACTATATCTGGAACACAGTCAGGGGCTTGGGCAAGGACTGCTGGCTGTGTAGAAAAAGTAAGCAGTAAGAGGAGTAGAGCAGGGCACAGGATCACACAGAGTCATAGGATAAAAGGAAATCGAAGGAGAAGCCTGCACAATGGGACAAGATGGTTAAGCCACAGACAGACATATATGTTTAACAACGTTAACAATAAAGGGAATGTGGGGTAAAGCATTCAGAAGCTCCACATTGTAAAACAGAAGCTCAGTAAGTTCATGCACATAAACAATCGGAAATGGCAATTTGAAACTTCTATGTGTGCTGCTTAGTGCAGCACACATAGAAGTTTCAAAATGTAATTTTTTTAATGATTGTTTATGTGCAGGAAAGAAAATCTTCCTGCACATAAACAATCAAAGGCGTTTTGCTGTTTCCACGTGTGCTGCACAATGCAGCACATATGGAATCAGTAAAAACAAAGAGAAATTAAACATTTCTCCTCTTTTCGCCAGGGTAAGATTAGGTTTTCCCTAGTCTTAATTTTGGCGCTGCCCCATATTTACACCAAACTTGAGAATATGGGGCAGCATCGCTAATAAGGAATAGCAAAATGCAATGCATGAAGAACTCGCTTACAAAATGGCGATTTCTTAAAATTCCTTAATTTGCGAGTCGCAATTAAGGAATACCTCCCCATTCATCCCTTTGGGCCTAGAGGCCCATAGGAATGAATAGGAAGACAATCTCAAGTTGTGATTCTCAATTAGAGAATCGCAAATTGAGATTGCAATTTCAAGGGTGCCAGGGTGTCAAAAGGACACCCTGTTGCACCCCTGAAATCTGCATATGGGTACACCTTGCACACACACATTCTGAGAATCTGCCCCTTTGCGAGCGGTTTTTAGCTTGATTCATCTGGGCCATACTCATTTACTCCTTCCTATTCATATTTACATTGTCTCTCCTTCTATAATATCTGTCACCATTTTACAGGCTAAGCTTTATTGATTCCACAATACCATCTCTGCTTAAAGAAATTCTCAATCTCTCTTTCCTCTCAGCAATTAGTTAACTCGAGTCAGATTTCAGTCATCAGAAACTGTACTTTCCATACTGAAATAAAAATATCAATGCGGCGCTGCCTCTTACTGTTTCATAGCAAATATTCGCCCTCCTAATCTTCAGTGATGAAAACAGCTAATCATACTAAAATCCCGCCGCCCTACTGTCAACTAGTCGGAAGTGTCCCCAAAGTCAACTTGGATGACACCCTAACCCCACAGTTGTGGTGGTGCACCTCTTGTATGAGCCCAGAGCTAATCAGACCAAAGGAAGTCTTCCTGGCCTTGCTTGTGTAACTGACTGACTGCCTGTGATGGGCAGAAACAGCAGTCGGTGAATGTTTACCACTCTGACATAAAAATTAATCAGCCACGGCCAAACACATTTTTACCCATAAAATAAGAGCCTTGCACGTGATTTGCATACACACTCTGCAAGAAACGCGCTATCAAATGCTAATTCCATAACTCAATATAACTATGCAAGTATAGATTCAACATCTGTCCAATGTTTACGCGCCTTTCTTAGGTTATGAATCAGTCACAGTGAGTACATTACATTTTTAGCAATTATTTCTGGAAAAATCATTCTCAATTGGACTCAACGTTTCTGTAATTTAATTATTTTTCTCTTCATATGATACTTGAATGCAGAAAGAAAGAAGAAATGGAGGATGTTGAAGAACCTCCCAATATGCCCCAGTAGAGATTCCTGCTGAATGTATCCCTGGAGCTCTGAACATCTGTGTTTACAGCTTTAAACCAGGTTTGAACAAGCTTCATCATTCGAGGGTTGTTAAGAATACCAAATGTCATTGGGTAATAATAATATTTGTAAATCCCCTCAGAAATGTAGACCTTGAGATGCTGAAGGAACAGTTAAACAGCTTGTATCGCTGTATGCTCAGGCCTCTCATATAGTTATAAATTGCACCCTGTTGCTGGCTTAGAGGTTTGAACCGCTGTTGATTTAAGCCACCAGTTGTGAAACCTGCTTTGCATGAATACCACAAAACATGTTCTGTGCTGCTTCAACTACTTTTATTCAAATTAGATGTATGTGCTGTACATGGCTTTTTACAGTTAAGGATTTGTTAAAGAACAAGTCCATGACTACAATATATTTTCTGTGAGAGCGTCCCTTGAAATGTATGCAGCCATTTATTTGCAACATTTAATTTCTTCTGATTGTCGGGTTTTTTATTCAGGGTGTAGTCTTGCGACTCTCATTCTATGCGATTCCGCAAAAGGGAAAAAAGTTAAAGTGGAGTAAAAAAAAAGATGTGTTTTCCTACTTTCCCAAAGGAAAGTTTTCAAAAACTACTACTGATCGCATTTATGCCAAATTTGGCCTGGGAGTAGAACTTCCCACAGAAAGTATGCTTTTGTATAAATCCGCTCAGTGCTCAATTTGAGCCCATGGTTTTCGGTGCTGGCCACGGCACTTAATTGCCAGCACTGGCATTTAATTGATGGAACCTGCACTTATGACAACTGCCACATGGTGGCGCTGTTTTTGAAATTTAGAGATGAGCAGAAAAACTGTTGGTTAATTCAATATACATTAAAAACAACTAATACCTGCCACCCACGCTATTCTTAAAGCTTTGTCACCCTCAAACAGTCTGAATTGTCACACTTGTAGCAGTGTGATGGTTAGTAGTTGTGTTAGTACAGTGGCAATGTGTAGTGAAAACTGCAGTGGGTTCCTGAAGAGTTTTACAAATTAAGCACTGAACTCACTTCATAGGTTTTGAAAAATTGTGTTACATAATAGGGCTGAGTGGTCCAGATACGTGTAACACTGTTGTTTCTCTATTATTTTTGTCTTCTAAAGTTCCATGAACCAGGTTTGCTAACCTCTGAGATTGTTCTGTGAAGGCTAATCTGGTGCAAGGGTCTATGAAACTCCCAAATACAAAATGTAAAAAAGTTAAACAATGAATAAATTGAAAACGCAGTGGTTTGTCCATACACAGCAGCTGGGCACAAATCACCCCTTGCCATGCACAGCAGAATGCTGTTTGCAACCGGGGTTGTCAATCCATAGGGCTGGCGGGGGTTGGACAAAGTCCCAGCTGAAGTACAGTATCTGGCCCAGCCTGTGCACAGTCTGAGACCATGGACAGCCCACTTCGAAGCTGACCCACCTACCACAGTACGTGGTCGAGACCAAATAGAGCACAGATTGGGTATATTATTGACAAATGCAGTACAAATTTAAAACCGAAAGAAATTAAATAAAACAAGACAGTTAAAGGATTACTATTATTCAGAATACTTGTATATGTTTGTGTCAAGTGGAGCGGAATGGTTAGACTGGAGTGGCATATCGTACAGTGGAGTGTCATGTCATAGAGTGGATTGGATTGGTGTGGAGTGTCATAAAATGGATTGGAATGTCATAGAGCCGAGTTGGTTGTCTTAAAATGGAGTAGGGTGTCGTTGAGTGGAGTGAAATGGAGTGGGGTGGTGTGTCACACAGTGGAGTTGAGAGGCATGTTGTGTCGATGAATATTGGTTAAACAGATGTAGTGTGTCAATAGATGAATGGATTTAGGTTTAATCAGCCAGAAATATAGATTATAGGGTGTAAAGGGTCCTTTTTGGGAGTAGATCTACATGTTTTCAGTAGTTTTAAAGTTATAGGGCCTAATTCACAATGTATGCTGCTCCACTCTATCATACACCACTCCTCTTTACCACACACCACTCCACTCTACGAATGCCACCGCACTCTACACTACTCCACTCTATGGACCTCCACTCTAGGACACTGTACCACATGCCACTCTATAACATAAAACGCCACTCCATTCTATGCCACTTCACTGTACAACATGCCACTGCACTCTACGACACATCACTCCACTGTAAAAACACTCCATGCAACTCCATTCTACGAAACTCCACTCTACGACATGCAACTCTACTCTACACACTTCACTCTAGGACATCCCACTTCACTCTACGCAACTCCAATGTATGCCCCTCCACTCTAAGACGGTGTATGACATACAGCTCAATGACATGACCCTCCACTTCATTATACTACACATCACTACACTCTACGCCACTCTACAACACCCTACTTCACTGTATATTACTCAACTGTACACTACTTTACTCCACTCTACGACACGCTACAACACACCACTCCACTCTACAACACCCCGCTCAAATGTACAACATGCCACTCCACTCTATGACACACCACTCTGAGACACACCACTCTGCAACACTCTGTGCACTCCACTCTATGACACGCCACTCCACTGTACTACATGCAACTCTACTTTATGACATGACAATCCATTCTATGGCAACCCACTCCATGCCACTGTTCGATACTCTCGCCACTCTATGACACTCCACACTCCTCCACCCTGCAATACTAAACTCCACTCCATGCCACTTTGCAACACTGTACTCTATGCCACCGTACTCCACTCTACTCCACTCTACAACACGCTATGCAACTACATGTACACACTCCACTCCATTTTTGTTCACCCTACTCTATGACACACAATTGCACTATACTCCACTCTACTACACTACTCCACTCTACACAACACCACCCTACACCTTTGTATGCCATTCCACTTCACAACACTCTATGCTACTTCACTCTAACACACTCTACAACATGCCACTCCACTCTTTACCATTTCACCATACAACAGCCTACTCCACTCTATGTACTTCCAATGTACACCATTCTTCCCCTCTCGACAACACTGTACAACACGCTACTCCTGTATACGACATATGACTCATCTGTACAATTCTCCACTCTACTCCACTCGACAACACTCCATGCCAAGCCACTCTACAACGCACAACTACACTCCACGAAACGCCACTTAACTGGACACCACTCCACTTTATGCCACTCCAGTGTGCACCACTCTACTCTACACTGCTCCATTCTACTCTACACAACAACACTCCATGATACAACACTTTTTGCCTAATACTCTACGCCAGTACACCAGTCAAAAGAACACTGAATAACAATCCACCTACGCTTCTCAACTGTATGCCACTCCATTCTACTTCACTTAACTACATGCCACTTCATTCTATCACACGACCACTCCACTGTACCTTATGTCACTTCACTGTACAACACTGCACTTCAGTCTACAACAATCCAAGCCAGTGAACTCTGCGACGTGCCACTCCATTGTATGAGACACCACTCCACTCTTCCATATGTCACTCCATTCTACAGCACTCCACTTTACACCCCTCCTATCTAAGACACTCAGCAAAATGGCACTCTATGACATGCCACTCTACTCTACTCTATGACATGTCACTGCAGTCTATGCCACTCCAGTCTACTCTACGACATGCCATCTCACTATACGCCACTTCACTCTACCCCATGTCTCTCTGCGCCACTCCACTGTATGGCACTCCATTCTATGCTTCGTGCAGTGTGTGTGACTTTGCTCCAGTAGTTGGGGTGGGGGGGGGGCATTGTGTGTGGTGGTGCTCGGTGGGCTTCTCGAAGGTGAAGTGGATGCAGCGGTAGTCGGGCTAGTGGAGTTTGGTGGTGTGGCTGAAGATGACGTGGTTGCTGAACGAGAAGATGGGGTCGAGCGTGTGTCCAGCAGAGTGGGTGGGAGTCATGACAAGCTGTTGAGTCCGAGGTTGGCCACGCTAGGCATGACAAAACCTATGACAGTCTAGGTACAATCTACACAGTCAAACACAAAAGAATTAAGCGGGTATACATCTCAATTGATTCCATTAAATTGATGACTAAAAAGATTCCAGAAATGCTTTATTCTAAGCAGTTAGATCTTACAGTAGAATGGATGACCTTTTCTGCAACCTTAACTGTTAAACATGCAAGAAGTAGGCGATGTAAAACTTGTTATGAACCTTCTCCCCAGCACATTTCAACCTGGGAGCTGCTCATCAATGGCCCTGATGGCAAAGAAGAAGTTTAAGCATTAAGGTTCATCAGAGGCGAAGGGGCCACACAAACTCCATTAGTGAAGCTCGGTAATCTTCGGAGATCCTTTAAAAGAATTGCATAGGAATAGGCAAAACAACAACAGTATTTGCATTAGCAGAAATTAATTGAGACTAGTATAAAAGTCAACTCTATGGCTTTCTGGTTCATGGTCAATAGAGCCACACGAACAACGCAGCCATTCAGTACATCATATATATCTGAAACAACCCCGGCCCAGCACTTAACAGAATACGTCGGAGGGAAGCAGCTTGAAAAAGAGGGGATAAACATCATCAAGTGCAACCAACAGTGTGGGGAAAATGCTAAATGGAAACTAGACACAATCACCGTAAAGCATGTCAGCGCTGCAATACGTCAAGAGTGGCGTGAACGAGTGCCTGGACCTAATGGTGTATCCCAAAAATGACCCAGAGTTCTGGGCAGGAAAATACAGATTGTTTAACTATGGTTTGCAAGCAGAAATATTTTAGATCTTTCACAACCTGGTGGGCAGAAAGTCTGGATTTTTTTAAAGACACAGAGGCTAAGATTTTGCAAATCTCTTCTGGACAGTTAGCAAGGATTGATAATAAGCCCAACGTACAAGGGTGGTGACAGGCCAGTCCCCGCAAACTATCGACTGATAGCTTTGCTAGATGCTGAAGCTAAATATTTTGCAACAATCCTCCTAGACGAACTCACCAGGGCAGAGAAGAATACATTCATTGTGGTACAGTAGTCGGGCTTTATAAAGGGTACTGGAACTTCAATAACTATGCTGCTCTCTGTTTGAATTGTTAAGATGAGAGATAAAAGCAGAATCTTAACTTCTGTTTCCTGCACTACAAGTCTTCGTTTAATGAAGTTGTATAAGCAGGCGCCATTAACAAAAGCAATCCAGCTTCTTTATTCAAAGCCATGGATCAGAATAAAACTCAGACAGTGGGGAGATAGATTATCAAGAAAAATTGCAACAACCAAGGTTTAAAAAAAGGCTGCGTCCTTGCGCCCTACCTGTTCAATCTGTACATGGCTGACCTCTCACAAGAACAAAAAATAATGTTACATCACATTCGCCCCAACTAAATTATTTCAGCGTTTCCAATTTACTCTATGCAGATGATGAAGTCCTAATCAGCAAAACCAAGATCGGCTTACAGTGGCTGATAAATACATTATCACGCATGCAGAAGCTCAAGCAATGTTGATTAACTGTGTGAAAGAAAAAATTGTCCACGCTAAGAGAAAGGCCAGTGTCATACAAATGGGTCCTAAAGGAACACCCACTCGAGAACGTAACTAAATAGAAGTATCTCGCGGTCTTGATGGATTGAAAAGGAACATTTACTGAACAAAAAGCTCAAATAACAATAAAGGCTGCAGCACTAATGTCGGCCTTCGGTATTGTTTTTAACACATTTAAAGGACCCAGTATGCTACCATCTCTAAAGGTGACCTCCGCCAGCCTTCTTCCAACTTTGTCATATGATATGGGTCGGAGACGCTACGAGGCCCAGACGCAAGCCCTATAGAGTAAGCAGTTTTAAGAACGTATGCATTCTCACTACCGTAATAAACATCGCTGGCACAGATAGCCTAGAATTCAGGATCCCAAAGCAATTGCCTGCAAGACATGGGGGCATATTATCAGCAACTATCGATATTTATCGCTAAATGGGCTTAGCGAGTTTATTTTTATCGCCAAGCATCGCCGGATATTATCGTGCTATAGCAACGTTTATCTCTAAAGCGATAAAATATCCGGCGATAGCGGCGAAATGCGTGAATATCGTTGAGAATAGAGCGATATTCAAGCATTAACGCCAATAGGGTCTTAGCCATAATATCCACCTCCCATTGGATATAATGGCTAAGAGCTGGTCTGAGCAGGCGTTAGCTTTTGGAGATATTCACGCTTAGCGCGAATATTTCCATCGCTACGCCTGTGTTGATAATAGGCAATAGCGATGTTAGCAACTGTTTTTAGTCGCTAACAGGTTGGGTACACCCACTTTGCATGTCATTAGCGATAAATATCGCTGACATGCAAAGCGGGCCCCAAACCGCTTGCTATCGCCTACAAGCTGTCGCTAACTGCTGTTAGAAACAGCTTGCTAATAGGGCGATAGAATTATCGCCGTTTAGCGGCCGAAAACGGCGATAATCTGTTATCGCCCTCCTTGATAATATGCCCCGCGGAGTGTACGTGAAGTGCTGTTATAGACTGAAATGAGTCCATAGTGGAACCTAAATGTAATTTTAAGGTTAGCAAAAAATAAAAATAAGCATTTGCAATGCAATAGGTCTCGCAGTTGTGAGAGTCTGAGCTATTGGCATTGTAAATAGTAATGCCTTTTACTTGCGTGTTGGTTTTCAAATCATAAATAAAAGGCATTGTCATTTACAATGCCAATAGCTTAAACTCTCGCAAATGTGAGACCTATTGCATTGCAAATGCTTGTTTTGTTAGTGGACTGTGCAATCACGAAGATAAACATATGAAGAAATAATGCAGTTTCAATAAAATAAAGTTTATCAATGCTAGTCTCACTTAATATATACAAAAGACAACGATTAGCACTGCCAATACTCGTTTTCTAAACCCTCGTCTAAATGCACAACCTCCTCTTTAGAGTTAAAACTGACCTGCTGATACAAGGTTCCTGTCATAACCATGTGTTGCTAGTGTTTTTGCAAATCCTTCATATGCACTCATCCCGTGGCACAGCACAACTTTGTTACAATAACACAGGAAGAAATGTTTCCAGCAAAATAGTTTTTCACGGTACGGGTGTTCAGTTTCTATATTTTTTGTTACTGCCGAACACAATGTTTAGATAACAATGAAATGTGACAGTTTCTCACATAAACACATTAAAGTGATATATCATTATTATCTATTAACTCACGAAAAAGTATGCCATTGAAATAAAGTATTTGGCCGTGAACGGGTGGCTTTCACTTTTGTACAAAAAAATTGACACTATAACGCCTGACCTTTTAAAAATCACATGCTGTTGACAAAAGACCAAAACATTGCACCTTCCAGAGAAAAGATTGAACAGTAATGAGTTTAAAGGGCTAAGTTGCCCTATAACAAGTACCTAGAAATAGTTTGAGTTCCTGGCAAACAATACTGTTCTCTGAAGAGCAAAAAAAGCAAGTTTATCAACAGAGACCGCTTGCAAACTGGGCTTGACTGTAAATATTAGTGAACCTGCAAACGTTTAGGCAAGGACACACGAAATGAAGAAATAAATCAGGATGGGCTGGTGCATAACCACAAAGGAGATGTACGTTTGCCCTCCTAACTTAGAATATGGCCTGCAACAAGGCGTGCTTCTACATCACAGAAAAAGAGGTAGAAATCTTGTATCGAGCAGATCATGGAACTGTAAAGGTAGGTCCGCGACCCCTGTGCATCACAACACAAATCTAGTAGCAAAAGTGCTGCATACTAAAAGATGTGGGTATAGCGTTCAAAACGAGTAGACAAAAAAAATGCACATTCACGAGTTGTTTGATTTAAATTAGAAAAATAAGCTATATTCTCTTTTGTCAATAACAAACAAGCACTGGAAAAGTCTATAGATATGTCCCTGCCGGCCAGCCTTTTAGCTTTGTCAAGGCTTGTTACATTTTGTCATTGTTTTTGCAACACTTTATTACAGGCAGAGCTGCCAGACACCCTCCAGTGTAAAAAAAAAATATTGTCTAGAATCAAAAAAGTTTTTGGGTTCAAGAAGCCCACTTTGCGATACGAGTCCCTGATGCTAATGTGAACTCCTGTGTGTGCACAAGTGTTGCTTCTGAAAGAGCAGAATACCGTCCCTAAAAGTGAAGTTAGTCAAAGGCCGAAGTGGTCGAACTGACTGCACGCATGCTGTACGCTGTGCGAGGCAGAAGAAAATGTAAATGACTACATGTGACTAATGCTACATAGAGCTGGCTGAAAGCCCCATACATAAGTATATTATACATAAAGTTTTACTAACATCAAAACGTGTTGGCCCAAGGACCTTCTTTCCTTTGTGAACCCACTTACGGTTCTGGACTGCTGGGATAATTTCCATCATGTTTTGTCCGCACTTGCTCAATTTTGCCAAGGTAGTTGCACTCATGGCTTCCCCAAAGGCAACCAGGCAGAAGGTGTTTTGGAAGCCCCTGCAAACCCTGGAAGGAAGCCTGCAAGAAACGTCAGACCTCCATGTATCACCGCCGCAGGCCCGATTTGGCGCAAAATCCGGAAGTTCGGCAGCGTCATGCCTCTTGTGTGGCGGGACTTCCGCCTTCCGCCTTCCGCAGGAAGCCCGCGCCCACGGAGTGGCTGGCCGAGAGGAGAAGTTGTGACTTGGGGCTCCCATGCCTGAGGGGGAGCCCCGCGGTGGCGGCAGAAGTAAGGAGAAGCCCTGGCTCAGAAGTGGCGGCTGAGGCCGTCGATGCAAGTGTGGGGCTCCCATGAGTGATGGAAGCCCCGCCTGTGACACGTCAATGGAGGCGGAGGAGATGACACCAGGGGAGTCCTGAGATGGAGCCTGTAGCAGTCACAAAAGAGCCCGGTGAGTGGGGCTTGGTTGTACCGTGGGGGCTGATCGAGTCCGCGTGCACTGGCTGGGGGTGGCTGGTACTTGTGTGCGCGGCTGGAAGCGGCTGGTGCGTGTGTGCTCGGGTTCAAAAGTTAACTCCCGCCTCCAGCCTAATTAATGCAGCGCCAAGCACCAGCGTACACGTGCACATCTGATCCATTAAATGCAAGCGCATCTTCACAAGCGCATCCACAGACCCCAATCGCCAAAAGCGCTGCGCGTGCCCCGGTCTGTCCCACTTCCGAGGCAAGTCACTGACAATAGATCTCTCTGGCGCCAGCGCTTTCGCACTGAGACGCCAGGCAAGAACTAATGATATGAGCCCAACTAAGGCCTATCTGGAGAGATTAATCAGTAGGCTCCAGCTGCAATCCATTTGGAGTGGCTCTCTTATGCAGGGTGCCTTCAAGAAACTAGCAAATTTGTTGGTCAAAAAGACTTCTCTGTTTGAAGATAGAGCCATGTTTCCAAAGAGGCCGCTCGCATGGATGACTATTGCCAGCTATACAATACTAAAATATCAACCTTATTTTGGTGAAACGTCCTCATTTTACATGAAGCTAAGGTTCATGAGATATAAATTTGGTATAACATTGTTAAAATCGGCTTTGCCAGCATGGGAGAAGATGGGGAGTCCTGATGAAGGGCACCTATGTGGCAACAGTTGTGGCCGGCATGACTCGCAGGTGGGGGTGGTGGTGGTTTGCACTGGGAAGGAGTTGTGCGAGGGAGGGGAGTTTAATTTTAAATACTTAAAAAAAATAATTAATTAACCTTCGCGGCCCACTCCGGTCTGGTCCCGCATTGTATTGTGTCCTCTCCTCCACACAGGAAGCAGCCAAGCAGGAAACCTCCCTCCCCTCAGCCAATCATAATGCTACAATGGCAGCTCTGCGATTGGCTGTGACGCCGACCGCACAGGCATTTATGGGGGGGCCTTTTTCTCCATGAAGGCTGCATGCAGCCTACACGGAGAAATAGGAGAGTGTGCATGACTGGTTTAGTCGGCCCTTGGGCTGACCAAACAGTTAGCGCCCACAACAGTGGGCAAGCCACTCCTCCCCTGCCTGATGCAGGACCACCCACCCGCCCACTTGCACCCAACCAAACCCTTCTGTTTTCTTGCAGTGCGAGAAGAAGAAACATAAAATGGCATTCATAATACCATTATATGTTTATGCTTCTCGCACTGCGAGAAAGCAGTGGGGCAACGCTCTCCTGCCCACAAGGAGGAGCTGCCCCTCGATGGCAAAGAGGATATTGTGCACTTCATCTGCAAATGTTATACTCTAATGAAGGAAAGGAACAGCCAGAGACCTGCTCTCTCACTTTGTAGTGCCGCTGCTGTGCTGTGCCACTGCCCAGTGCAGTGCTTAGTGCAGGTAGGGGGTTCAAAGCCTCTGACCAGATTGTATTGTGCCTGTTTTGTTGTCCCCCTTAGTTGATATCCGTTGCTTTACTGTGCCCTTTATTTCTTGAATGTTGTGTAATTCTGTTTGCCTTATTGTGCCATTCTCTGTTTTGTTGCGCTCTCTGCCCGTTTTCCTGCTTCTCTCTCCCACCGCTGCTGCCCCCGTGGAACCTCACCCCTGCCGATTCCCGCTTCCGCCTCACAGTTGTGCCTCCCTCCCCCATACCTATTTAATGGCGGCCACTGCGTGGGAGCGCGAGCAAGACCTCTAACCTCACGGCCAGAGACCTGCTCTCTCCCTCTGCAGCTCTGCTGCTGTGCCGCTGCCCTGTGCAGTGCTCACTGCAGGTAGGGTTTTGAGCCTCTATCCAGATTGTATTGTGCCCATTTTGTTGTCCCTCTTAGTTGATATCTGTTGCCTTACTGTGCGCTTTATTTTTCGACTGTTCGAGTGCCATTCTGTTTTGCCTTATTGTGTGATTCTCTGTTTTGTTGCGCTCTCTGCTCGTTTTCCCACTCCCCTCTCCTGCCGCTGCTGCCCCTGTGCCCCACCCCCTGCCAATTGCCACTCCCGCCTCCCAGCTGGGCCTTCCCCCCTCCTATTTAATGGCAGCCGCTCAGACAAAGGCCAGCCCGTTTACCCCCGTCCATGACCCGATCGGGACCAGCTCCAGGGACTCTGGCTCTCCAACCATTCAGCGCTACGAAGCAGCTGCCGCTCCCTGCACTCTACCCCGTAAGGAACAACAACTGCCAGCTGTTGGCACTGATCACCACCCACGGCCAGTTTTCCTGCTGATACTGCACACTCTTTCACCATCGACTGCACCCCTATGACCTCCGACCCGCACTGAACGCCCATATCACCGAAGCCCTGAAGTGCATTCTCCTCAACGTGCGCTCCCTGCACAGACACGCCGTAGAGATCTGGAACCTCCTTGACACCCTCTTGCCAGACATCGCCTTCTTCACAGAAACCTGCACGAATGCCACTTCCACCCCCGACATCGCCACTGCCATGCCAGACGGCTACAAGATCCAGAGGAAGGACCGCCCCACCGCCCAGGAGGAGGACTCGCCATCACACACAAGAGCTTCCTCCGCCTCTCCACCTCAGCATGAGTGATTCTCTATTCAACACCGAACACCTCCGCTTCCAGATCCAGACCAGCCCCAAAATGACCCTATGCGGGACCCTCGCCTACAGACCCCCAGGGCCCGTGCTGATTTTGCCACCGCCATTGCTGATGTCATCACACCCCACGCCATACCCTCCACAAACTACATACTCCACCTCTGTCGTGAGCAACCTTACCAACCTCGGACTGAGGCAGCTCGTCACCACCCCCACCCACAAGGCCAGATACACCCTAGAACCCAGGAGGGACCAACACCCACTTCAGCCACACCTCGCAGCCCCTCTGCATAGAACACCACTGCATATACTTCTCCTTCAGCACCACCACTGCACACAAGCCCGCTTGCGCCCCCATGCGGAAATTTGAGCAAGATCACAGAGGAGCACCTCAACTCCACCCTCATCCACCACCCTCCATCCGCCATGACCGATGCCCACTCTGCAGCCACAGAACTACACCGATGGATCACCAGCTGCACAGACAAGCTTGCACCCCTCCCCTCCCCAACAGGCAATGCCCCCTGAAGGCCGCCTGGTTCACCTCTGACCTCCAAGAAGCCAGACGCTTGTACAGACATCTCAAGAAATGATGGAGAAACAGCCAAACAACCGAAGACCAGACCACCTACAAGCATGCATGACAGAATACCACCTTCTCATAAGGGCCACCAAGAGGACCTTTGCTCGGAACAAAATCCTTGCCAATGCCAGCAACTTAAAGGAGCTCTGCAGCATCATCCAGAAATTCACCAAACTCCCCTGCGAAGTCAAGGACGTCACACTGTCCCAGGACCTCTGTAACAAGCTTGGCTCCTACTTCCAGAATTCACCCTCACCTTCGGGAATGAGAGCCAGCCTACCACCACCACCTGGACACCGGTCACCATCGAAGACACCACCACAACCATGAAGCCCCCACAAACCCCTGCCAGCCTTCCACCTTCCACAGAGCCACCACCGCCATCACACCCGAAGTATGTCACACCATCCATGCCACCTTTGAATCCGGCATCGTCCCCGACCCCTGGAAGCAGGCTGAGGCCAAGTCCCTCCTCAAAAAACGTTTGGCTGACCTGACGGACCTGAACAACTACCGGCCCATCTCAGCTGACCACCTTCATCAAAGAGAATACCATCCTCGACTCCTCCCAGTCTAGATTTCGCAGCAACCACAGCACCGAGACTGCCCTCCTCGCTGCCACCGATGACATCTACGTGCTACTCGACCAAGGCCACCCGTGGCCCTCATCCTGCTAGACCTCTCCGCAGCCTTTGACACCTTCTCCTACCTCACTCTTGCAGCCAGACTCCACAACGCGGGTATACGGGGATCCGCCCTTGACTGGATCCTCTCCTTTGTCGCTGGCAGAACCCAAACAATCAGACTCCCACCCTTCCTCTCCGAACCCACAGAGATCAACTGCGGAGTACCCCAAGGATCATTGCTCAGCCCCACGCTCTTCAACATCTACATGGCCCCCCTCGCCGCCATCGTCAGACAGCAAGGGTTCAGCAAAGTATCCTGCGCCGACGACACCCAGCTCATCCACTCCCTCATGCAGAACCCTGAATACACCAGACTCAGCTTCCAGGAAGGGATGAAAGACGTCACAGCCTGGATGAGCAACAGCTGCTTAAATCTCAACTCGGAGAAGACAGAGGTCATCGTCATTGGACCCTCCCCCTCCCCATGGGACAACACCTGGTTTCCCTCCGACCTTGGAAACCCACCAACCCTGATGGACCACGTCCAGAACCTGAGCATCACCCTAGACTCCTCCCTCTCCATGACTCGCCAGATCAGTGCTGTCGCCTCCACCTGTTTTAACTGGCTCCACATCCTCACAAGACCTTCATGTGGATCCCCCCTGAAGCCAAAAAGACCGTCATCCACATGCTCATCACTGGTAAACTGGACTACGGAAATGCTCTTTACGCTGGAATCAACAAATTCCTGCTACACAAACTCCAGACCATCCAGAACACAGCAGCCAGACTCATCTTCGGCACCCCATGACATGAGCATTTGACCCAACACCTGCGAGACCTCCACTGGCTCCCCATCAAGAAGAGAATAACCACCAAGCTACTCACCCACGCCTACAAATCCATTCACAACATCGGGCCCAAATACCTCAATGAAAGAAACTTGTTAGAACTGGGGGTCTCTAGTTTGCAGAGGTAGGTACCTTTGACCTAATAGGGACCCTTGCTTCAAGTCAGGGTAAGGGGCTACACTTTTAAAATAACCCCTGCTCAGCCCCTTGGTAGCTTGGCACGAGCAGACAGGCTTATCTCAGAGGCAGTGTGTAAAGCATTTGTGAAGACCTACAGTAATTGAGTGAAAAACACTACAAATGGACACCACACCAGTTTAGAAAAATAATAAATCTTTACAAGAATTAACACAAGATGCAACACGTTACTCTCAAAGTATCTTGGATGCGTCACGTAATTCAAACAAAAGGGTCGCAGGGAAGGTGAGGAGTTCGTTGCTTTGGATGAGTTGATGTGTCGGTTCCTTGCTGCAGCGCAGGGGAGGTGATACTTCGGTTCCTTACCGGAGAGGAGGTGAGGTGTCGGTTTCTAACTGTGATCCGGTGCAATGCGACAAGATGTCGCCTCGATGCGATGTGACGATCTGGTGCGCTGCGAGAAAATGGCATCTCAATGTGATGCAACAACGTTGGATGCGATGTGTTTATGCCAGATGGCCGTGCGGCAAACTCGGTAACTTCTGAGCTGTGACAGGTCCTGCGACACGCTTCTCTGGTGATGTGACGGCAACTTCTGCGGCGGCGACATGCTTCTCCGGTGATGCGACACGCTTCGTTGATGATGCAAGGGTGAACAGCTACAGCGGCGGCACGCTTCTTCCGTGATGCAACGGCAACTGCTGCCGCGGCGACACAATTCTCATTGTGTCTCGCTTCCAGCTCCCAGCGACTCGCAGTCTTCTCAGAGGACCCAAACAACAGTAGACACCTTTCTGCTGGCAGAATTACACAGCATGGGAATTCAGGGTAGCTGGTGGTGAAGTCTTGTATTCCTGAGACTTCAGGCAGGAGGCAAGCACAGTTCAAGCCCTTGGAGATTCTTCTTCAAGATTGCAAAAGTAAACACAAAGTTCATTTTCTCCTTTCCTTGGCAAATAAAGTAACCACTGCAGGCCAACCCCAACAGCACAGCCCAGGGTCAGTCTCTTCCTTCAGCTTCCTTGGTTCTACTCCTTGGCAAAGGGTCCACTTGATTCCCAGAAGTGATCTAAAGTTCTGGGGTCTGGGCCCCAATATTTATATTGCAAAATCCTTTGTCCTCTGAAGTCAGGGGGTGCCTGTGTCCAGCCAAAACCAGTTCTGGGTGCACTCTGCCAGTGCACAACTTCTTCCTTTGTCAGTGGAGGCCAGGGTCATCAGACACACCACAAGAGGTAGAGCCAGCATTGTGGAAGGCAGGCACAGCCCTATTCGGATGTACCATGTTACAACGCATACCGTTACAACTACCTACTATTACAACGCGACCATTACAACGCATACCATTACAACGCATAGCGCTTTGAGGTGCTGGATAGTGGTAAGTATAATTTACTATTCTAACTCCAGTCCCCGTGGACCCTAGGGAAGGTGTTGGATAGTAAATTATACTTATTCCCTATCCTAGAGCGCCCCCCAGCGCAATGCGTTGTAATGGTATGCGTTGTAAAAGTCGCGTTGTAATGGTAGTGCGGAGTAACAAATGCGTTGTAACAGGTGTATACCCCCTATTCAGGCCCAGGTGCTACTCCTCCAACCACAAACAATGCAGATAGGTCTATTCTACCTTGTGCTGACTCACCCTGTCTCCTGGAGCCACCCCAGCCCCCGTCACTCACAAACCAGAAATGGAATACACAACCTAGCAGAGGCAGGCTTGGATGGTTAGGCAAGAAAATACCTACTTTCTAAAAGTGGTATTTTCAAACACAGAATGTTAAAACCAACTTCACTAAAAGATGGATTTTATCATTCTGAGTTCAGGCATACTAAACTCCAATTTCTACCTAGTTCCCTGACTCAGTTAAGATTATAAGTTGTTATAAACTAACTGCCCATTCTCGCCTATGGGAACAGGTAGCCTTGCAATAATGAGAAACTAAATTGGCTGTAATTCACTATCAGGACCTGCTACACACATCAGGGCATGTCTCACATTTTACATACAATGCAACCTGCCCTTGGGCCTACTTTAGGGATGACAAAAATGTAGAAAAGGTAAGGTTTAGGGACTGGCAAGGGGGTGCTCTTGCTAAGTCGACATCGCAGCCCCAGGCTGCACACAGGCTCTACAATTGCAGGCCTGAGCCATAGTGGACAGATTTATCAATGTTAGCCTTACCTCACGGTGAGAAGGACTGGCTCCTATAAATAAAGTCAGCTGGCTCCTATGATGCCCTGCTACAGCTGTAGCATATTTTCCATTAGTTGTACTCTTTTCCAGCCCCAGAATATTCCATATGTTAATTGCTGAAAGGAGACTAGGGGGCGTATTAAAAACGGCTTTAAGGTGCCCAGAGGGGATGGTGCAGTGTGGAGCATAGCGTGGGTAACTTACTAGTATGCTGGTGTGCGAATCCGATCTTCGCGTCTGGCAAGCCTAGCGAATCTATCTGCTTCCCTCCGGTCTGTTAACTTTGGTGTGATGACACCAAGCGCTCGGCTTAGAGTGAAGTTAAAACCAAGTTCCCCGCCTTCCTGCGCTGCGAGTATGGCAGAGAAGCGAGTGGAGCCCGGTATCCGAGTCTGATCGGCAGATCGGTATCTCGTAACCATTGGAACCGGGCCTCAGCCTGTCGGCGTGGAAGCTGATTCTAGGTGCGTGTGCATGATCTCCCTAAGGCGTACATGTTATTAATGGAAAAACGGAGCAATGTGTTCAGTGTCAAGTTGTTTACATGTAATAGAAGGACCGGTTACAAAACCGCTATACATATTTCAGGTTCTACACATTAGTCCTTTTCAACATTGGACGTGATTCACATATAAAGCTATAAAAATAGAGCCATGAGTAAATTACCTTGATTAACATTCTTCACACACATTACTGTACGGGAATTCTGATAGTTTCATTCATAATGACATTTCTAATACATATGGGGAATTTCATGCAAGATGACAATTTATGGCACAGTGTCACTGTTTCTAAATACAGTAAGTACATTTGTTTATGTGGATTCTGTCACGAGCACAGGTGTGCAGTTTGTGCTCCCATTCTAACCAGCACAGTGAGTGGTGGAGAGAGCTAGTATCTATGATTTGGGCACGTGATGTTTTCACAAATATGTATTTTCAGAAAAAGTCTCAGAGTCAGGTATCAATATAATGTAGTGACATAGCCTACCCATTCTTCAGATGAATTCAGGCCCTCCTCAATCGAGTTAACTCTGTCAATTCATTTACACTCAGTGCGCTGTAGTATGTTAGTAAGGTCCCCTCCTGTTTGTGGTAAGGTCGCTGTATCTATCACTTGCCATTTAAATTCATCCGCCGTATGATTTTTGTCATTGTAGTGGGCCACCATGGGGGTATTTGGGACCGACTTGCGAATGCGACTGCGGTGTTGGCTGATCCTCGCCTTCACCGGTTCTTGTGTTTGGCCTATGTAAGGGAGGTAGCATGGACACCAGATACAGTATAACACATTTTGTGTGTTACACTTAGAAAAACCCTCTAAGGTGTGTTTTAGGTTACCGTGCTCGAAAGTCGTGGTATTAAATGTGAAACTGCAGGACACACAGTTGCCACACTTATGGTGTCCTTTAATTCTCGGTAAGCCCCATGCATTCGTAAGGGTATTTGGTATGTTCACATTTTTGTCAGTCGCAGATCTTACAAGATGATCCTTGATATTTTTACCTCTTTTGTACGGGCAAAGAGGTAGTTCAAGGGTGGGGTCAAAAGTCTAGATGATTCCCCAGTTCTTTGTAATGAGGTTGCACACTTGGTTGGTGTGGGTGCCAAAAGTGGTGACACATACAATTTTATCAATGCCTGTTTTTTCTGTAGTTTTGAGGAGCTCATCCCTGGGGCAATGCCAGGCACGTTTAACCCCTTCACTGCGGCAGCTATTCAGCCGAAGTGCTAAGGGGGCGGGGCGGCCGCGCGGCGGGAGCATGTTGAAGACGGAACCGCTCTGTCACCAGCCGCGGTTGCGCTGTGCTCATGACAGAGCAGTTCCGTCACGGCCCCGCCCGCTCAAAGGAACGTTCAGCGTAGGCGCGGTATCCGCACCGCGCAGGCGTTCCGAGCGGGCTGTGACGGAACCGCTCCGTCATCAGCACAGCGCGACCGCGGCTGATGACGGAGTGGTTTCGTCACCAGCAGGGGAGGGGTTAAGTGATCTTTTTACAAGTCTGTTTGGATACCCTCTGGTGACTAATTTAAGTCTGAGTATCTCTGCTTCTTTCATTTAGTTGGCTTTGTGTGTGCAGTTACGTCGGATTTTGAGGAACTGCCCGAATGGAAGATCGTCCCTCAGAGCCCGTGAGTGGTGACTGCGGTAGGAGAGTAGTGTGTTTCTTTCTGTAATTTTTCTGTGGAGTGAGGTGTAGAGTGCCCCATTCTCATGATTGATGTTGAGATCCAAAAAAGCTATAGATGACTCATGAGTTGTGGACGTGAATGAGAGGTGTGTCTGGGCTGTATTATGATGGATAACAAAGTCGTTGAATTCGGTATCTGTACCTGTCCAGATAACAAGAATATCGTCAATGTACCGCTTCCAACATTTAATGTTGGAACGGTACATATTATCTTCATTGAGGGCAAACTTGTATTGAATGTAATGCATGTAGATATTAGCGAGATTTGGAGCAAAAATTGCTCCCATTCTTGTACCGAGGCTCTGCTCATAGTATTGGCCACCTGACACAAAGTAGTTACACTTTAGGGCAATACGGAGAAGGCTGATGATGAAGCTGGTGGGCACTTGTATAGACCTAGATCGTGTTTCGAGAAGACTCCCTATAACTTTTATACTTTCTTCTTGTGGTATGTTCGTATAGAGTGAACTAAAGTCAAGGGTGGCCAATGGTCAGTGCCTAAATTAAAAGGTAAGCCTTCCACTAGATTGATCCTGTACATTGTGTCCTTCATGTATGTGTCTTGTAAAGGAAAAAAGTCATGAATGAAGTAATCTATGTATGAACCTAAGGGTTCGAACACTGAGCCACAGCCTGGTCATATGGGCCGGCCCGGGGGGTTAGTGGTGCTCTTGTGTATCTTTGGCAAAGTGTAAAGAACTGGAGTTCTAGTGTTCTCAGCATTAAGAAACTTGAATTCTTTCTTGGTGATATATCCCTCTTCTTTTGCCTCTGTGGTGATCAATAAAAGGTCTTTGCAAATTTGGAAAAGAGGATTCGCATTCAGCTTCCTGTAGTGTTTGGTTTCATTTATCTGATTCTGTATTTCTGTCTCATAGTTCACACGGTCTTGAACCACAATGCATCCCCCCTTGTCTGCGGGTTTTAGAATTATTGATTCGTAATTTTTTAGTGCCTGTAGTGCCTCACGTTCAAGGAGTGTGATGTTGTATGGAATGTATGATTTGGTGTTTTTGATACAATCAATTCCCTGTATGATTAGTTTTTCAAAGGCTAGCAGTCATCATCCGATTGGTGGGGTAAAAATTAGAGGGCGGTCTTAAATCTGTGCATGAGTCTTTCACAAGTGGTTCTCTATCATTAAAGAAGATTGTAAGTCTTATTTTCCTAAAGAATTGAAAAATCTGTTTTGAGAGTGAGAAATTAGTATGCTCTGTGATTACAAATGAGAGACCTTTACTCAGCAGCGAGATTTCCGCAGATGACAATACGTGTTGGGATAAATTGAAAATGGGGATGCTCTCTGGTTGGTTCGTGTTGTGTGCTAATATGGTTGAGGACCCTACTGGTTGTGCTTTCTGCGGGTCTATCGTTCCCCCGGGAGTTGGTACCATGATTTTGCTTCTGCTTTGCCTCCTCGATCTGAAAAAGAGGGCTGACCGGGGTGATTGTCAGCTCGACTTGGTCCAGACTAGGCATCCGAGTCGTCTGAATCTCCGGAAGATTCAGGGAATGTTACTGGCTGGTTTCTTGGGAATCTACCCCAAGTGTTTTGCCTGTTTTGGTTTCCAATGGTGGTGTAATAATCTTCTCTCAGGGTGGGATATTTCCTTTCTTTTGAGTAGTTTTTTATGTCTTTAGACACCTTGTCAGATTTTTTTCTTAAGTTCAAATGTGTTGAAGTCCAGAATTGTCTTGTTGAGTTTCTCGAGCAGAGCCTTGGCATCCGTTATTGCGTCACAACTATGGAGTTCTTTTTCAAGTTCTTCGATCTCCCTGCGCTCTGCCTTTGCGTGCTCCAATGCTGTCTCCACGTCCAGTACCATCCAATGGCGCGAGCAGGTCGTGGAGATGTTGCTGAATGTTGCCCTTGAATCTAGGATCTTCCCTAATCATTCCTGGTACGTTTCTGATTTGAAGCCCCTGTGGGATTATGCCTGACTTTATGTACTCTGTTAGCATCCGAGTGTGAAGCTCGGTTCTAATGTGCTTCTTTTTTGCCTTCTCAAGTTTCTCTAGCAGTGTCATATCGCATACAGAGTGACTAACCTTGGAATCCGGTACAGCAGGAGCGATGCAGAAGCTAGATTCACTCCTCCCTAGATACAGTACCACAAGCGAGTATAAGACCAACACTCGCCTATGAGGACCCCACCCAGGGAAGGGGAAAAAGTGGATAAACAAAATATAAAGGAGTGGCAGCCAGAAACCATCTACAGGACTCGACAACAGGAGAACGCCAAACGTAGAGTTTGTAGGTAGGTACCTGCACAGGGACACAAGAGCAGGAAAGTTACGCTTTGTACTATAGTACTCTACCACTTCTATGTATGTAATAGGAGGACATACACTTACACAATAAGGCTTCCACACTCGTATTGAGAAAAGAAGGCAAAGTAGAAAAAATAAAGTAAAAGAAAAGAAAACAGGGATCTGCCCAAGAACCCTAAATCCAGAGAGGAACAGGAAGTTTCTCAAGTAATCCACAGTTATTTCGATAGAGTTGTAGCTCAGAGAATAAGGCCAATGTTCCTTCTAGACATCTGATTGTCCTTGACTTCAAAAATGTAAGGATTACTAATGCGAGCCTCTCAACGGCTCTCCGGAAAACAAAATGTTCGGCAGAGTTCAAATGCCAAAAAACACCTCCATATGCCAAGTCTTGAAAGAAAACATGAAGAGTTACCAAACACTCTTCTCTCGCTAGCAATCCGCTAGGCTACAGTTCTGATAAACAACGTTCGAGGGAGAATATAGTTCTAGAGCTGTACGCTGGCCGCAAGCTCTGAGTACCTTTGTCTTGGCTCCCAGCGCAGCGTTCTCACCGGCTCTCAGCGCGGCGTTCTCACCATTGACAACGCGGGTCCTCGGCGGCTCTCAATCAAAGTTCGGAGCTCCACACAGCTGCTCCGCTGCGTCCTACCGAAGGAAACGCCCAAAGGGAATGGCCTGGATAGAATCTCTCCAACTTGCCGTCCACGAAGACTCGACACACTGCAACGTGCACAATACTCCTGAAAGACCGATCTCGAAGGTGAGGCTAACCACAGGTGACAAGCACCGCGGAAGGCACTCAGGAGGATAATATAGAAAACGGACAAGGAGAAAAGAGGAAAGAGCGAAAACGGACTAGCACCAAGCATTTTGGGACCGTAGTCACCCTATACGTGCCTGAATCGTGACAAGCAGCTGTTGCCTAGGATTGTTATTTTGTGTCGGATGTGTAGGAAAAAGTGAGGGTCCACTAGTTATTTTAGCAATTTAGTCTTCTGTGTAGAGAGGAGCTTCGTCCTCCAACATTCTAGCCTTCAAAAAAATAGAAACCCTAATTCAAATAGGGTATGGAGGAAACAATCTGGGTGGTGGATAAATCCCTCGCGGGGACATGCCACTGTATGACATGCCACCACACTGTACGCCACTACACTCTAAATGCCTCCACTCTTAAGCACTTTACAAAAGGCCTCTTTATGACATGCTTCTCCACTCCACTGTACGCAACTTCACTCTACTGTACAACATGCTACGACACTCCACTCTAAGACACTCCACTCTACTATATGACACACCACACCACTCCACTCTATGACATTTTACTCTACTCTATGCTACGCCACTGCACTGTCCTCCACTCCACTCTAAGACACGCAAATATATGACACTACATTGTTCAACACTTTCCTTCTTTGTACTCTATGAGACTCCATTTACTGACACTGCACTCGATAACACTCGACTCTATGATTTCGAATACATTTTTTGTAAAATTAGAACATACAAAGTGAATGAAAAAAAACAAAGGTTAAAGCTTAGTTACAGTTAGGAAAACTCTTCCTTGATTTCGTCAAGCATAAACTTCCTTCATTTGAGAGAACCTGGGGCCCTTGCCTTCGACTACTGACACAGAGCTGACCTAACCTGTCCTGCATACCTGTGAGTGCTTCACCTCACAGCAGAGATCTCTGACCTGACCTATCCATCCTCTTGGGCCAGGCCTTGCTTGGACTGTATTGGGAGACGCTAACATTTGCGAGTATCATTTTCTCCCTTCCCTCTTTGATCCTGCCCTCTCTCCCCTAGGGCACCTGTGGACACTTGCACTCTCTCCCCTCCTTTCTTTCCTTCCTATCCTCACCTGTCTGATGGGTCACTTATTGTTTTTTTCCTCTACTGCTAGTGGTTGTAGGTGAAATGATAAGTTATATGGTTTTGCTTACTCTTTCTACAAAAGTCAATAAAATTGATTTAAACCTAACAAGCTAATCGTGCCCAGGGGATGGGGTCCCCACGGCCTTTAGAGGTTTAGGGAAGGGTACTGCGTGCCTTCCCTCCCCTTTTTGAAACATTTTGGCCCCAAGGTGGGCTCCCCGGGCAAGTGAGGGCTCCTGGAGGGGACCACATGAATCCCCCTCCTCATAGAATCATTTCGGCCTCTGGTCTATAATTTAACAATGTGGAACCTGCTGCCATTTTTTCCCAGTCCCTCAAGAGTTCCACAGGATTGTGGCAGAAAGTGGATTTTTTATTTATTTTGGTCGCGGGCAGTCCCATGGGGGGTACGGGGTGCACGATATCCCTACCCTTCCCCCTATATTTCTCATTTACTACTGAAGGACAGGGGACTAACAGGTAGATTCATCAAGAATTTTTGAGAGCACAAACGGTGCGAATCGCAAAGTTCGGCCGTTTGCGCCCGCAAAAATGGCATTTGAGATTCATCAATGGTTCATGAACTTGCAAATTTGACAATTCGCAAATAATTGCGAATTATCAAATTGCGATCGCATTTAAGGAATCTCAATTTGAGATTCCTTAAATGCTATTCATGAACCTTTTAAAATTTGCGAATTCGCAATTTCTGGCCGCTATTTACCGCGAAGTCTGACTTCGTGGTAAATAGCGAAAAGTTAGAAAAATGCACTTTAGGGCATTTTTCTAAGTGGTATGTTACACACCCACATGTCCTTTGGACATGTGTGTGCGCAACATCAGGCTACATTTCCATTTCAGGGGTGCTACAGGGTGTCCTTTGGACACACCAGGCACCCTTGAAATCGCATTCTTATTTGCGATTAGCAAATTGCTAATCGCAAATAAGGAGGCTGTAGGAATCGCAATTTATATTGCTATTTCTACATGAATCCCGATTTGCGAGTCCTTAATAGCGATTCCTTAATAATCGCTATTAAGGACTCGCAAATTGGGACATTGATGAATCTGGCTGTAAGTCCCTGAGTCCTGCAATTGCTGCTGGGAACATTTTTCTGATGTTGCTGGCAGCCAATCAGAGCACGTGTGGATCAAATTGACCCAAGGAAAGAAAAGCTCACTGGACCAATCAGAACGAGTTTCTCTAGTCTCTTGCGGACCCAATGTCCAGATATACAATTCTTTTTTAACCTTAATTTCTCACAAACTACTGAAAGGATTTGCACCAAATCACAAAAAATCTCAATCTGTAGACCAAGATCTAACTTACTGCCAAATTTGGTTTAATTCTGCTTACTAAGTTGTGCTCTAGCCTTTCTTAAAGACGTCTGTCACCCTGAAACTTACACTGCACAAACTATTCAAAAGTTTAGGAAACGTTTGTGGAGATTTGTCAAAGGGGCCGAAGTAATTAGCAACACAAAAAGCCTGTTCCCTATGGAACAGCTTACCTAACTATAACTCCTCAATGGCGACGGACACTGGGTAATATATATAGTAGTTCAGGCTAGACTATTTCTATTTGAGCTTGATGCTATGGGCCTTGTTCCTATTGGAAATCTTGAATCCAAGAGGGCTCTCCTGATCATTGAAGCCTGAACCCTGTTGGGGTTCTGGCTAGAGAGAGATCTAGTGCCCAGAAGCATGACCTGAGGGTTGCAAGAGTAACCAGGAACACTGTTCCAAAATTATGAGAATAGTAAGACCTCCTCCAGAGGACCAGGACAATGTTTTGAAACTTCCTGAGGGAGGACACACCTATGGCAGAAAAGAACACAAGGTTCATCCATCTCAGACATTTTGTCTACACGAAACTGGTTCAGCATGACCATGCAGTAAAGGTATCGAGCCTCATTGTAACAACTAAAAGAGTGATTAAGCTAGAAGGTGAAACCTTGGACTGCAGCAAAACAGCAATTCTAGCACTGTGGCTAAGGAACCTCGTTCGCTATGAAATCCAACATAGTCATGCAATGAACTTTTAATGCCAGAATAATATGGATGTTGTATACAGACATAGAATTAACCTGTATCAAAGTATGAACAATAGAATGCAGTTTCTAGGTAAAACCTGTCAATATCATTCCTTTTGCTACCCTTCCTATTGCTATAGTATGACCGTAATTAAACTAGTTTATACCAGCATTGATTAGCCTAGCCATTCACACAGAAGAAAAGCAAACATAAAAGAGAACATTTGCGGTTTTATAATTCTCAAGCCTGGTTCTCGTTTTATTTCTATCCACAAGTTTCTTCCTTTGTCTGGCTTGGTGCACCTGTTAAAGCAAATGGGGAAAAGCTTTTATTTTTAGTTTAATAATGCACTTTAAAAATCAAGCTTTGAAGAATGGATCTTACAAATTGTACTTCAAAGCAGCAGAAATCCATGCCAAGAAACAATGATTTTACAATGCGTAGCATTTGAGATTTTCAATTACACACATTATCAGTTGACCTACGTGTGTCTAAGCTAGACTAAAAGAACTGGGGGTAGAATTACAACCATTTTGCTGCATGTTATCATCAGAAAAGTGGCGCTAACCAGCACAAAATGTTTTTTTCCTAATTTAGTTTCCAGTGCAAAACTTGTTTCGCACTGGAAAATACCCTGACAGTAAGGCAACGCAGTGAGAAGCACCGCTTTGCATTACTTAGCCCAAGGTGGCATTACATGGGAGTTCCCATACAGCTAGCCAGGCTTTTTGACACTAAACCGTTTGTACAACCTATAGTATACAGGATTTAGTGCTAAAAGTTAACGCCATTTGAACAGAAATGTTAAAAGGAGAAATATTTGTATTTCTCCTTTCTTTTCCGACTTTGCATGTGTGCACTGTGCAGCACATTACAAAGTAGGAAAAGTTTTGAAAGTTGTCTAAGCATAATATTTTGTACTGGAACCCGACCCCTTCCCCCCGCCCCTGACCCCAGTAGACACAACCATCAGGCCTCTTTCCTTGGTGTATGTTTTTTCCCTCATCGGAGGGGGATGGGGGCCACAACTGCAATGGCGCTGAGAGACTCTGGGAGTAATTAGCCCATGAGTTGCCTGTGGCTGGCACTTGGTGACGGGGGAAAACATCCAGCAAGGCGTGGTTCCTTGAGGCCCAGGAACTGTGAGAACTCAGGCCAGGCCCCCGCCAACTGCCCATCCATTGCTGTGCTGTCGATCCGCTGGGGGTGACGCCACGACCTTGGACATAGCTTCCGGGCACTCATCACCCACCTTGAGAGGCGCTCACTCTGACACTACCCTGGAACTGTCCAGTATCTATTTGGACTTCCCCGGTGCCCTGCAGTCAGCCTCAGGTGTGGGGAGGGCTGTTGCGAACTAGACTGCTGCCAGACTGCTCCTTCCATAGTGCCACTACAGTAAGCGTTCCCCTCCTGGTGCCCACAGTGGTTTGGTGTTTTGAGGTGCTGGTGTGCTGCAGTGAGGCCAGAAAGTAGTGCAAGCCAATAAACTCAGCAGTACTCTTTCCAGAAGTCGATGCCTCCAAACCCACAGCACGGGCCACCACATCAAAGGGTCCTGTGGGGGTTACCGCAAAACTGACACTCCAGGATGTCTTGGATGCCATATCAATGATGGGTTATTTGAGGCTCATGATACAAGCAAGTTGCTTTACGTGCGAATCCTTGCTCCATCATCAAGATTGAGGGTGTCCCTTGAGCAGAGGATGGACACTATTGCCACAGCGGTAACGCTCCTCAGCGAGAAGATAAAACAACTGGAAATAATCACCTCCAGTTTGGTCGATGACACGTCCCAGTTGCAGCGCAAAGTCAGTGAACTGCAGACCTTCCGGAAGCATGCGGAGGAGAAGCTGGATGATTATGAAGGGCTCACCCACCGCATTAACGTGCATATCATTGGGGTCACTGAAAAAGCGGAAGGGCAGGCAACGGATATTTTTGACCTCATCCTTACTCACCCCCAGCCCACGGGACTATCCACGTTCTTTGTGGTAGAGAGAGCACACAGGGTCCCTGGTGGGAAGCAGAAGCCTAGAGCTCTGCCCCGACCTATTCTGGCCAGATTAGTAAACTTCAGAGATCAGGATGAAATCCTCCAGGCCACCAGGAATGCCTCGCCTCTCTGCTACGAGAACGCAGAGATCTCCTTCTTTCCGGATTTTACCCTCGCTGTGCAGAGGCAGAGATGGTCATTTCTGGTAGTAAAAAAGAAACTCCGGGAGAGCTGGGTTAAATTTGCATTGTTGTTCCCGGCCCATCTCCGAGTGGAGGCAGATGGTAGAGCCTCCTTCTTTGACCGTCTGGAAGATGCTATGGACTGGCTTGAGGGCTGGAGAAGTATGGAGGAGCACAACGTTCGCTGATGAGTGCCTGTGTGCCGCCCCTAGACTCTGCTTATCGCTGAACTGTAAGATGCACATATTGAGACGCAGGAATGGGTGGATGGGCCTACGCTGGGAGGTTGTTGGTTTACAGGGGCTCCCCGAGGGGGTGGGGCAGGTATTACGTAGTGGGATATGTACAGACAAATTGCAGATCTGTTGTTTATATACTGGAAATTTGGAGCCTTAATGATTCTTCATACTAGTTTGGGCGACAGGCACTCTGCAGAGTTTTTGATGGGCAGTTCTTGGCCCAGAGTGCAGGGGAGCAGGGTGGGGGGATGTTGGGTAGGAATTTGGGATTGTTGTTGTTTTCATTTATTTCTTTATTTACACATGTCGACTGTTCTATTCATCGAGCCGGCGCAAGTGGGTGCGAACTGTTTCAACAGTGCTGGGGACGCACTGAGACAGATACTTTAGACTAGTACGTTGGAACATTAATGGCCTGGGAGACAAACTCAAATGCAGTATGGTCCTGCAACATGTTAAACAACACTCCCCGGAGGTGGTGCTATTTCAGGAGACACACCTGGTTGGCAACTCTTTTAAAGCCTTAGACAGAAGGGGCCTACAGACTAGTGACATACTCTGGGTTTACCACTGGGTCTCAGGGAGTAGGCATTATGATAAAAAATTCCTTCCCGCTCTCTGTGCAACACATGTGGGTGGATAGCATGGGAAGATATGCAGCGATATCCAGCCAGTGGGAGGGCTCAACCCTTAACCTAGTGATGGTATATGTCCCACTGAGCCTTCAGGGCCAGACGTTCAAAGAGCTGGGTGTTCTCTTGCTCTTGCTCCTGGAGGGCTGCTTGGTGATGAGTGGTGACTTTAATTCAGTGATCTCAGGGCACGTGGACCGTCATCCCCAGCGGTATATTGGACCTCTCGTAGAGATGGCTCCCTGACTTCCCGAATGCAATGGGAGTGTTAGATTTGTGGCTTGCGTTCCACCCTAACACTACTCAGCACACCTTTATTCTGGCGCGCATGGAAGCTACTCCCGTATTGATTATCTATTGGCCCCTGCAGCCCAGGTCACAGAGATACAGGAAGCTAGACACATGGCCCGGGGCATATCAGATCACTCTCCGCTTTGGGCTCATCTGGTCCTGGGGGGAGGGCAGGTTTGATGGGTCACGCCCATTAACCCCTGGCACCTTTGTAACCTCGTTGTTCAGAAAACACTCCTTCAGGCTATTGTTAATTATCTTTGTGTCAATGAGGGCACGGTCTAATCTGCGCAGGTCCTGTGGGAGGCATTTAAGATGGTGCTCAGAGGACAGGTTCTGTCCCCGATTGCTGAGACCCGCAAGGACAAGCTGAAAGACCTAGCGCAGGTAGAGGACGAGATCCTTCGCCTTGATGAAACTGGGAGGAAGGATTCACACTGGAGTCGCTCCATACCCTGAAGCTCCAAGGAGACGCGTTTAAGAACATTGCTACAGACATGGCCAAAACGCTGGGGAGGGAAAAGGCTGGCAGGTTATATGATCTCGGGGATAAGGCCGGTAAACTGCTGACCTGGCTGGACAAGAAAGAACAGGCAGATCAGCTGGTTCCTGAATTGATAGACATAGGGGGGCACACAGTGACTGACGCACAAGCATTCTCCGAGACGTTCACAGACTATTACAGCTCTGTGTACAGTGCGACTTCCATTGACTCCGAACAGCACCTAAGAGACATTCAGATGCCGATCCTCACTACTGATGAAAGGGATATGCTCGACAGAGCCCTTTCGGACGATGAACTAGCACAAGCAATCTGGGGCCTCCGCTCTGGCAAGGCTACTGGCCCCAATGGTCTGCCGATTGAGCTCTACAAACTGAAACCTGATGCTATTGCTCCATACCTGCGCGTTATGTTTAATGAGAGCCAAGAGAAGGGGCTTCCACCATTCGACCAACACCTAGCCACACTGGTAATGATACATAAGGAAGGTAAACCTCAAAATCAATGCTCCTCCTATAGGCCTATCTCCGTGTTAAATGTCAAACCTAAAATTCTAGCCAAGGTACCTGCAAACCGCCTGTACGGGTGATTTGTAATCTGATACACCCTGACCAATCGGGTTTTATGCCCCACCGTAATACGGCACTGAACCTGCAGCGCCTACATGGTGTCTTGGAAAGACTCGACACAATCCAAGAAGCTGCGGTAGTGGTCTCGTTGGATGCCTCGATGGCATTCGACACAATAGAATGGTCTTATCTCTTCGCTGTCTTGACAAAATTGGGTTTTGGGCCTGGTTTCATCGGCTGGGTGCGGTTCCTGTACTCCGAGCCCCTGGCACAGGTGGTAGTTAGCAACAATCAATTGGTGGGCTTTGGTCTGGGTCGGGGGACTCGTCAGGGATGTCCCCTCTCGCCTCTCCTTTTTGCCCTATCCCTAGAACCCCTAGAGGCATGGATACATTGGAGACCCTCGATCCAAGGACTCAAATGGATGGTGGGATGGGATGACCGCATTGCGCTTTATGCAGATGATATCCTCCTATTTATGACCTCCCCAAGTCTTCCCTGCGAGTCGTGCTTAATATTTTCACCATTTTCGAGAGATAATCCTGGTACAGGATTAACTGGGGCAAGTCCCTCCTATATTTTCTTAGTGGCGATTCCCCCTTGCCTTGTGACTGTCCCATGCAAATAGCAAAGGAGGATTTCTGCTACCTGGGTATCTTATCACAGCTGACCCCCAGAATTCGAGATGAGCGTAATCTACCCCCCCCCCCCCCCCCCCTGCTCAATAGGCTCAAATGTGATGTCGCTACTTGGAAGACACTTCCGCTCTCGCTATTAGGAAGGGTGGCATTATTCTAAATGATGTCACTGCTGCGTTTCTTAAACACTCTGCAAAACTCCCTTTACTTAGTCCCAGCCAGATACTTTGGCGAGATAGAGAACCTGCAGAGAGAGCTGTTGTGGGATGGAAGGTCTTGTATAGTGCTGTGGAAACTGGTCCTGGGTTGACATGATGGGGTTATCTGTCTACCTGACATAAAACAATACTACTGGGCCGCACACCTGGCGGCAATAAATCATTGTTTATATAGACTCGAAGACTACCCTGCATATAGGATGGACAAATCGTTGTTGCCGGGGGTACATATTACAGAGCTCTCAACTCTAAGTCCCAAAGCTATCACCTTACGGGCCCAACAAAACATTCAGTGGCAATTTGGCACATGGCCAGTAAGAGTCTGGTGTGGGATAAGAAATTCACTCTGGCTAACCCCCAATGGATTTGGAATGACTGGATACAATGGGTACCACAAAAGGGTTTTACAAGTGGGATCTGATTGGACTCTCTACCATCGGGGACCTATCGAAAAATGGTGAGATGATTCCATTTGCTGCTCTGCAACAGAGCCACAAACTTGCAGATTTGGAGTACTTCAGTTATTTGCAAATCAAACATGCCCTGCAGCCGAGTCGGCCCAAAGACACCTCCCTACCCGACGCTTCGCCACTAGAGGACAGGTTCTTAGATGGCTTTTTGCCGGCTGTAGTTATATCCTTGACGTACAAACAGATGATAAATAACACCCCAGATCCTCTGATTCTACTGCAACAACACTGGGAAGGTGATGGGCTGGAAGTAGACGATGAGGAGTGACAGGAGGCTCTGGCCTCCCCAACGGAGGTTGCAATCACTTCCAGACTCCGTCTGGTCCAGTTAAAAATTCTCCACAGGATATATGTATCCGGGGCAACCCTGGTTAAAATGAGAAAGATAGATGTGGGTAGCTGCAGGCGGGATGTGGGCGGATTGGTTCATGTATGCACATATTATCCAGTCCTATTGGTCATGAGTGCACAAATACAGTCATGGTCGGGGGTAGTCATATGGCCCGAGGCTAAGAGATGTCTCTTGAACATTTAGGCGCCCACTGACCTCAGCAGCAGAGATAAGCTCTGGGCTACACTGGGCCAAATGATAACCAAATGGAACATTGAGCAGCTGTGGGGAGCGAAGGAACCACCCAGGGTGGACTCCTGGAAAAAAGACATGGACTGGTGCATGTTCGGGGACAAACAGTTTATGTCTCCCGTGGGTGTACCAGGAAATGGTCCTCTATATGGGGCAAATGGAACAGTTACCGCGGAAGTATATGTATTCCCCCCCTTGATCCTGTTTCAGATGACCAACTTACACCATAGTCATTGTCGTCAGATGGAAATATCGGTATGCTTGTAGCTATGTATGCTCCAGACTCGAAATATGTATGCATTTTCAATGCCCTGTAGTGTCGGCTTTGTTAGTTAATAAAAAGAAACTTACAAAAAAATATATATATATATACTGGCTCATCTGCCATCCAATGAACAGACCATACCCTTCAACTGAACACACAACTAGATCATCTACCACTTCATTGTTCAGTTCACCCCTGTGCACCAAGGCGCCTAGTCAAAAGAAACTTACAACTCCTACAGAGACTTCTCCAATGATGTCCTTCAAAAGTAACTAATCAATCTCTTGAATGCCCACCATTGCTCATCAGTTGTTAAGCGGCCACTAGGCAAAGATAATTCATCCCTGAAAAATCATATTGGAATCTATGTAGATAACAAGAAAAGAAATGGAGAAGACCCTCAATGCTAGCCTCAAACAGGAACCTTCCCACATGACCTCACAAATGGACGAATCCTCCGCTTACTGATAAGAAATACCTACTCTGGCCCCAGACAAGTTTGCTATAGTTTGAACAGTCACTATTCTTCCTTTAGTGAAAAAAAGTAAATGAGAAATCAGTCTCCATCCAACTGCAAGATCAGATCATCAAGCTCAACTATCTACATGACTATCAATCAGGCTTCAGACCACACTGCAGTTGTACATAGCCATCCTGCAAGTATTTAAAGATGCCATCATGGTCAAAGAATGAAAGATCGCCTGCCTTTTCACCCGCTAAACCTCTCAGCAGACGTCTTCACTGTTGAACACCAAGCACTGATCAACAATATATACACTTGAACTGGCTTCACATATAAAGTCAAACAAGGTTCCCCTCTTACCATGACAATCTTCAACAGCTCAACCGGATTAGAACTTCATTATACAAGAAACTCACCATCTCCAATGGAGCAGCCACAGATCCATCCTCTCTCCATTCACCTTCACTCTCTACATGGTACTTTACTCACTGATACTAACATGAACATCTATCAGTATACGGAGGACTCACAAGTCTGCCTCAAACTGTGCTCAGTTCTGTGAATCAGGCCCTTAGTTTCCTCATCAGACTTTAACCCAAAGCAAGAAATAAAAGAAAAAACTCAAAAGGCGGAAAGAAAAATTAAGTGAACAATGAAAAACAGTACCAAAGATAAAAAACGGAAATGAAAAAGAACCTGCAAGAATGAGATAAAGAGGCAGGGAGTGTCTGGCGGAAGATGAAAGAGGCATGAGGTGGATTCAAGACTATGCAGCCTTAGTGTTCGGCATCCCTGACATTCGATAGCGAATGCAGCGGTCTTCTGATCAAATCTTTCGACCCCAGCACTTATTCTTTTACACATTAACCCCTTCCTTGCTGCAGTCGGCCACTGGCCGACGGCAGCACTACCTCCCCAGTGCTGCCGTCGGCCAATAGCCGACGCGGCCCCACCCGTTTTGCGGAAGTGCCGCACTGCGGGAAAATCGGGGCCGCAGTAAACAAGCCCTGGAAATAGAGTTATGAAAAACTAGCGTGTGCCCGAAATATACATGGTATCATAACAATCCCATGTGCAAGTACTGAAACTGATATATTCTACACATATCTGTGTAAGTTTTCTCTTCATTAAGGCAATATGTGGGAAGATGGGTGCACCCCAACACTGGGTGGTTGTGCATGGAAGTGACTTCTCCATGGGAAAATATTTAGAATGTGGAAAAAAGCCACCCAATAAAATGTGCAAGTTCACAAAAGCAATTGTTTTTCAGTACGTGAGGTTCAAAAGTTTATAATTAGGTACATGGCAATGCTAATACACCCGTGTAAACTCCAATTCAGCAATAGTTCTGGAAAGGGGCGACCACTCGGTCCCCCCGAACGTATGGCAGAGTGCCTCGATCCCCCCGGGAAGCCATTTTGGGCGGGAGGCGCGTCTCGGCTGGTATGCCCGAAGCGGCGTAGCCGGGGCGCGCTTTTTCCCGCCCTAGAGTGGGCTGGCCTAGACACTGACGCGGCTGGCCACGCCCTCGGGGCAGGCAGGGGCGGGTTTACGCCCGCCCTGAAGATGGATAAAAAGGGACGCAAGACCAGAAGACATCCTCTTGTTCCTGTGCTCTGAAGCTGCACCTCCTCGCTGCACGTGAGCTCGAGACGGAACGAAGAGCCAATTTTGAGCGTTTTAAATCGTTCTTGTTTGTTTTACAGTTACTTTGTTGGAGAATGCCGAAGAAGGTGGGAAAGCGCATGACTACTGACCAGATGCTGCGCGTTCTCATGAAGGAGATGTCCGAGCTAAAGAAGCGGGTGGACAAGAATGAGGAAGGGGGTCCAAAACGTCCTTTGGCGGGAGCAGCCCCGGGAGGGAAAAACAAGAGGCCCAGGAGGGGGGCAGCGGGTGAAGACATCCCGGGTCCCAGTGCCCCGCTCGAGGCTCCAACTCCCGTGCCGAAGGAGGGGAATCCAATTCCCGTTGTGGTCACCCCCGTGTCCGAGGATGATATGCCGCCCGAGCTGGCGGCACAATTGGCAGCGTGGTTGGGTAAAGGTAACGAGGGCGCCACGGCTGTCGATGCGCAGGCGCTGATGAAGCAATTGCGTGAGAAACGGGAAGCAGCCAAGGTGCCCGTGCCGGCTGCAGTAGGGGACAAGACACCAGGGACGATTGCGACCACAGAGGCAGCGTCAGGTGCAGGTAAGCGGCCATTGCCGATCGCGAGGGATGAGTCAACACCCTCTCGGAGAGAAAAGTTGGGACAACATGTTCCTTTGGCAATTAAGGAAAAGATTTGGGCGGGGGAGTATGTGAACATTTTCTCACTGCTTGTTGATCATTATGAGGTAGAGCATGTGAAGAGTCAGAAGGATCTCATGCATCCGAGTGTTTGGCGCGCAAAAATGGCCGCCTTTAAAGTGAATGAGAATATCGGCAATTGGGGCAATGCTTGGGGAATCTTTACATCAATCTTGGGGGAACGTAGACCTGAGTTGCTTTCCGAGTTCCCAATCTATCAATCACGAATCATGGGGTACTCGACATCGCACCAGGGTAATCATTGGTTCTGTTACGATAATCTGTTCAGAAAGGAAAAGGAGCATAATAAAAGTTTAACCTGGGATTGTTATGATTCCTTGACTTGGGATAAAATGAAGGAGTCAGGAATGTTGAAAATGCCGTTGGTGGGAAGTAATGTTGGCGAATCCTCCCGGCAATATGCGGGGACGCCCTTTCGATCAGGTACGGGGGCCGACGATTACTCGAAACCCGCCGGCAATACCGGAAAAAGGGGTTTCTGCTTTAATTACAACAGAGGTAAATGTACTAGACCCCAGGGATCGTGTAAATTCAAACATGAATGTAGTGGTTGTGGGTCGTCCCATCCTGAGTCCTCGTGCAGAGCCAAAACGGGTGATAACGGGGGGAGAGGAGGTGCCAAACAGGTCTAATATAGTCCGAGGGGCGCCTTTACCTACCCCAATTGATACCCTGGCGATGATTCCCTGGCTCAGTGAATACCCGGATCGTACTTCTGCTGGGGTGCTGCGGAACGGTTTTTCGTATGGTTTCCGCATCCCGGTAGGGGACTTTCAGGGTGTGGGAAAGTGTAAAAATCAACTTTCCGTCCTGCAGCATACGACCGTAGTACAGGATAAGATCCGGAAAGAGGTGACTCGAGGTCGGGTCGCCGGCCCGTTTAGTTTACCCCCGGTCCAGAATTTTGTTTGTTCTCCCTTAGGGGTAGTCCCCAAGAAAGACCCCGGTGAGTTCCGACTGATTCATAATTTATCAGCTCCACAAGGTTTTTCCGTAAATGATGCAATCGATCCAGAAGTGTGTTCGGTGCGGTACGCATCCTTCGATGAGGCCGTAGCCATTTTAAATCGCCTGGGGCCCGGGGCGCTGATGGCGAAGTCAGATATCGAGTCAGCGTTCCGATTGCTCCCGGTACACCCAGACGACCAGCGTCTCCTAGGATTCATGTTTCAGGGTTGTTATTACATGGATAGGTGTATGCCAATGGGGTGCTCTATATCCTGTGCTTATTTCGAGAAATTCAGTAGTTTTCTACAATGGGTCTTCACAAAGAAAACAGGTTTCCAAGATGTAATGCACTACCTTGATGATTTTCTGTTTCTTGGGGCAGCCGGGGATCTTGAATGTGCCCGGGCCTTGGCCGAATTTTGTGTGTTAATGAAACAGTTTGGTGTGCCATTGGCGCCGGGTAAAACAGTGGGTCCTACGACTTGCCTCGAGTTTCTGGGGATCGAGTTGGACTCCATTGAGGGGTGTTTCCGTTTGCCAGCTGAGAAGGTGTTGAAGTTCAGGGCTGCGCTGCAAGTGTGTATAAATGCATCGAAAGTTACGCTGCAACAATTACAGCAGTTGGTGGGACAGTTGAATTTTGCCCTGAGGGTAATACCAATGGCCCGCCCCTTTTCCCGTTCAATTGCCCAAGCGATGGTCGGCCTTAAAAAGTGCCACCATCGCACGAGACTATCGGCCGAGATCCGCCAGGACATGCGTATTTGGTTAGCATTTCTGGCGGACTTCAATGGTAGAATCGTCTGGAATGAACCAGCCGTGTCTTCTGAAGAGCTGGGGCTGTGGACAGATTCAGCAGGAAGCATAGGTTTTGGCGCCATTTTCGGCACGAAATGGTCGGCACAAAGATGGCCGTCATGGTGGCATGAGAATGGTCTGACGAGTAATATTGCTTTCCTGGAACTGTTTCCCATCTTGGTGGCCTTGAGAACATGGCCCGATGGGTTCAAAGATCACTCTGTCATATTTTGGTCTGACAATATGACCGTGGTCGAGTGCATCAATAGTCAGGCAGCACGTTGTAAACTGATTTTGAGACTGCTTAAGGAAATTGTTTTACTATGTATGCAATTGAACGTGCTATTCAGAGCAAAACATGTTCCGGGGGTGATGAATCAGGCGGCTGACGCACTGTCTCGTTTTCAAATGCAGGCTTTTTCGGGTTTCCTCCCCTCAGCGGACCCAGAGCCGGCACCCTTTCCCGAAGCTCTCTGGTCTCTCGGTGCCCCGAACTTCGTCACCTCGTGGGAGAGAGTCTAGCACCAAGGACGAGGAAGGCATACGAAGGGGCGTTTCGGGCCTATTTAGCCTTTTTGGGGAGTGATAGAGAGCGACTTTGGGGTCACGAGGAATGGGTAGTGAATTTCCTGATGTCCTTACGTAGGGCTGGGAAATCGGTGGCTACGGCCCAGAGGCATCGTGCTGCCATTTCCTTTGTTGCCAGAGCACACGCTATCCAGGACCCAACAGCGTCTTTCGTTGTACAGAAAGCGCTACGTGGGTGGCAACGCCTTGAGGGTCGCAGAGTAGATGAAAGGCGCCCGATAGGTTTGGATAGATTGTCCCAGTTGTTGGCCACACTCCCGGCCACATGTTCATCTCAGTTTGAGGCGTTGCTGTTCCGAGCCGCTTTTACGCTAGCATTTCACGGAGCAATGCGGGTAAGCGAACTAGTTGCAAGGAACAAACTGGATGTGGCGGGGGGTTTGTGCCAGGAACACGTTCAGATCAGGGGAGAAACAATGACTGTCTCCTTTGTAAAATCCAAGACTGATCAAGATGGGATGGGTGACTGCGTCATCATACGCAGGATTCCTGGGTCCTCCATGTGTCCGGTACAGTGTTTAGAGGATTACCTAGCACGAAGGGTGGCATCATGGGGGGGGACTTTGTTAAGACACGCTGACGCCACCCCACTGACGAAATTTCAGTTTCAGCGGGTGCTTGCGATGTCAATTGCCGCTGCGGGCTTGAACCCGGGCGAATTTGGGACCCATTCCTTTCGGATAGGGGCTGCTACGGAAGCTACAGCCAGGGGTCTTAATGTTGAGCAAGTGAAACAAGTGGGGCGTTGGTCCTCCAATTGTTACAAAAGATACGTGCGGTTGCACATGTTGTGAAGCTGTAATAATGTACTCACGCTTCTTGTTTTTGTTTGGTTTTCAGTTACGCAAGCCTACGAGGCGGGGCGGACTATGCAGTCGACCCTACACCGGGCCAGCGGTCAGACATCACCGGCTGTGAAAAAGGAGGTGTGGGTCGTGGGCCACTCATACGTGAGGCGTGCCGCAGACGTATTCAAAGCAGGTGACATGATTCACGTAGCTGGGGAATACGGGTACAGGATGTCCTTCTACGGAAGAGGCGGTCTCTGTATTGACCAGTTTAAAACATTTTTCGAGGGTTTGTTAGGGCGGACAAGGTCACCGCCGTCTATAGTGATAGTGCATGTTGGGGGTAATGATTTGGTCACCATCGGTAGACGACTACTCCTGGAGGCAATGCTTTCCACCGTAAGTTGGTTGGCGAGGAGAGTTCCGGGGTGCACGATTGCATGGTCCCATTTGATTCCACGAAAGGTGTGGCGGGGGGCTATCTCTATTCCTGCTTTGAACCATTCTGTTAGAAAGCTTAACAATAAAGTGAGTAGGTTGTTCCGTTCCAGGGCATTGCATTCTATTTCTCATAGCTGTATTAATGATGACAGTATGTATTCAGGGGATGGTGTGCATTTGTCTTGGGTGGGGAATGAGTTACTCTTAGGAGACTTCTTAGCATGGTTAAAATCGTTGAAACATGACCTTTAGGTAGGAGTTGTGTGGGGGGTCCGGATAGCCGGTCAACTATCCGGCCTGTGGCGGTAAGGTCATGATCGGTGAGCACTAATTGGAAGATCCCTATGAGTGGGCGTCACCCAACACGGATGGGAGCGCTCGGGGGAGGTGGCCTTTGGCCCCTCAACGGGGAGGCGGTCCCTTCTAAGGATGGGTCGCCGAAAGAAGAGGAAAGGCGGTCAAGGCCCCTTCCTGTGTAGGAGGGGTTACAGCCCCCTCCTGGGGAATTTCCTGGGGCCAGTGACATCTGCGACGGCAGATGCGGTAAGTTGTGTGGGGTTGGGGGGAGGTCTACGATACCTTCTAGATACCTCACACGAGTCTTCGAACGACCTTTAACTGGCGTCGAGTTGATAAGTGCCCCCGTCAAGTCAAGGGAAATTGGTAGTAGTTGCACTTGAGTACGCCTCAGTGCTGTCGCCCCTCCAAGTGGGGGGGGTATGTCTGGTTAGGGATCTTGACACCGGTTACGACCTTGCCGTTGGCCCTTAAACGTTAGGATGTACAATTTCAATATTTCAAGTAAATGTTTTGTAGGATGATAGTTCGGCTAGGAGAACCTCTGTATTAGAGAATCTGTTAAGGTTAGCCAAACATCGCAATGTGGTATGAAATTGTACATTAATGTTTAAATGTTTATAATTTTTTGTTTTAATAAATACGGCCGGGAGGGTCACTCCCTCCCACTTCCAAAAACTTCAAGAACTGTTTCCGGTTTCCCTCCTTTGGGGATTGTGTTGAGAGGGGGTGGCGGGTATCTCAGCCATATGGAAAGGGGCGACCACTCGGTCCCCCCGAACGTATGGCAGAGTGCCTCGATCCCCCCGGGAAGCCATTACGGGCGGGAGGCGCGTCTCGGCTGGTATGCCCGAAGCGGCGTAGCCGGGGCGCGCTTTTTCCCGCCCTAGAGTGGGCTGGCCTAGACACTGACGCGGCTGGCCACGCCCTCGGGGCAGGCAGGGGCGGGTTTACGCCCGCCCTGAAGATGGATAAAAAGGGACGCAAGACCAGAAGACATCCTCTTGTTCCTGTGCTCTGAAGCTGCACCTCCTCGCTGCACGTGAGCTCGAGACGGAACGAAGAGCCAATTTTGACCCACCCACCAGCCCCTGAGGACAGCCAGTGGTTTTAATAAATTTGATCAATTATTCTATTTCATTTACAGGTTATTGTAGTGTTGTGTTGATGTTGAAATGCGTAATAAAGATTGGTCTAATTTTACAAGTTTGCGATTAAAGAACTTCGGATGTAAGGTCCATTTATAAACAGGTTTTTTCGCCCATAGTGGCCAATGTAGTTTCGTTTAGTTAGCATTTGTCGTATTTATTTTGGTCGGGCGGTAAGGTCATGATCGGTGAGCACTAATTGGAAGATCCCTATGAGTGGGCGTCACCCAACACGGATGGGAGCGCTCGGGGGAGGTGGCCTTTGGCCCCTCAACGGGGAGGCGGTCCCTTCTAAGGATGGGTCGCCGAAAGAAGAGGAAAGGCGGTCAAGGCCCCTTCCTGTGTAGGAGGGGTTACAGCCCCCTCCTGGGGAATTTCCCGGGGCCAGTGACATCTGCGACGGCAGATGCGGTAAGTTGTGTGGGGTTGGGGGGAGGTCTACGATACCTTCTAGATACCTCACACGAGTCTTCGAACGACCTTTAACTGGCGTCGAGTTGATAAGTGCCCCCGTCAAGTCAAGGGAAATTGGTAGTAGTTGCACTTGAGTACGCCTCAGTGCTGTCGCCCCTCCAAGTGGGGGGGGTATGTCTGGTTAGGGATCTTGACACCGGTTACGACCTTGCCGTTGGCCCTTAAACGTTAGGATGTACAATTTCAATATTTCAAGTAAATGTTTTGTAGGATGATAGTTCGGCTAGGAGAACCTCTGTATTAGAGAATCTGTTAAGGTTAGCCAAACATCGCAATGTGGTATGAAATTGTACATTAATGTTTAAATGTTTATAATTTTTTGTTTTAATAAATACGGCCGGGAGGGTCACTCCCTCCCACTTCCAAAAACTTCAAGAACTGTTTCCGGTTTCCCTCCTTTGGGGATTGTGTTGAGAGGGGGTGGCGGGTATCTCAGCCATACTGAAGTGTGCCTGGAAGGTGGTGACAGGTGCAGCTTTGCATGTATACTCAGGAAAAGGTTTTGTGAATTGTAAAGCCATAAATCTGCTCCCACGCGATTGAATAACTCAGCAGGTGAAAAGATTTTTGTGAATTGGGATCAGTTGTAGATTTCCAGGAGTGTTTGGCTGCTAAAAAAAGCTACACTGGTGAATCTCACGGCATAGAAAACTAGGATTAGTGTAAATGTGCCTTTTATACTTTTTTTTCCTTCTCCAAGCAGAAACGATTTTTACTTGTGCTGAAACGTCTTCAATAAATAAAGCCAAGAAATATTATTGTGATTAATGCTGCTTTCTCACAGAAAGTAAAAAAAAGAAAGCAGATTTTTGTTATCTTAATGTCAGTGTGCATTTTTTGTAACTACCTCATGAGCTTATTAGGTTTTATAGCATATAGCTCTGTTGTTACGCTTAACGTTTGCATGTAGCTCTTTTACTGCTTATTTTTTTCCTTCCCTTATCACTGACCCATGGAATGAAGTGCAAAAACCCATCTTCTAGGCTAGTCTTTTCACCTAAATACGTGCAATTTTTCACTTGAAAATCCTGAGGTACAATTTAAACTTGAAATGCACTTTTTTAAGTTTCGCCTAAACAGTGTATGCACTGTTTCTACGAGACATGTTAGTTACACACAGTCAGTTGCGGCCAGTGGGGCAGGGTGAGGGGTAGTAAACACCGGAATATGGATGATTGGAGGTAAGTAAACAAATAAATAAATAAAACGAATTTCGTATCGCGCGTTGCATCGCATTTAGCGATGCAGGGCGCACAACGAAATTCGAAGGTGCCATGTGGTGCACATACATGCCCTTAGGTCATGTATGTGCGCCATATGCGCACACTTTTTCATTTCAGGGGTGCATCAGGGTGTCCTTATGACACCCTTCAAATTATTCTCAATTTGCGATTCTCAAATTGCAAATCGCAAATTGAGAATGACTTCCCAATCATTCCTATGGGCCTCCTGGCCTATAGAAATGAATGGGAAAGTATTCCTTAATTGCGATTAAGGAATATTAAGAAATCGTAAAAAATTTGCGATTTTTTTACATACATACCTTTTTGCAATTCTCAAATAGCGATTCTCAAAAAATCGCTATTTGAGAATCGCAAAGAGGGATTTTCATACAAATGTCCCTAAGTGACTTTATTTTACTTGTCTCCCGTTTGAAATTGACTCAGATTCAATGTTTGACAGTTAGGAAAATGCACCTCCCTGACTAATTTTCAAAAACCTTCCACTTTCCACTTGTAAAATCTTGGCAGGTATTTGTTGTGCACTGTGTCGACGACGATCTGAACATGATTTAAACTGAGAAAAAGCATTGGCAATGCCAATAGGTCTTGGCAATCCGAGATTTATAGGTGTTGGCAATGTTAATGCATTTGTGTATATCAGAAAAAACAGCCCCAGAGCCATACACAAATGCATTTAGATTGCTCGTGCCTATAGGTCTCGGATTGCTGAGACCTATTGATATTGCACATGCTTGTTTAAAAATATATATCTCCTGTCATCCACAGACCTATAGAATATAATAATTACTTAAGCATTTACTTAGAGTGGGTTTGGGTCAGCTCACTTCAGACTGTTTGCTTTTTTCCTTTCTCTTGTAGTCATTCACAAGAGACATTGTCAGACACATCTTATCTCAGTTCATTGAGTCAGCTGTGTCTGTCCTCCCACCTCTTGTGGAGTCCCTCCTTTATGGTGTATGAGGAAGTCTTTTTCTTTCTCTTTCTCTCTCTACTTACTGCTGCCCTCCAGTCCCTCCCTGATCGAGGATCCCTCGCTTTACTCTGCCCTCCTCCCCTGATGCGTCCAGTCTTCTCCATGCAGTACATATCCACTTACTGTTCAAAATTGGCTGTCAGCCATCTTGGACCAGTACATTTATAATGAAGTTTAACAAAAAAGATGGCCACCTATGCATGAGCGTGCACTACAGTCCTCTTTCAATCCATGCGCGTGCATAAACAGGCTTCAGGGTCATCTTGGAGTGGTCTTTGTGACAGAGTAAACCCCAAATCATTGGAAAATGGATGCTGTGAGTCTGCGCACTTGCATACGGATGGGTGACTATCTTTCAAAGTTTACTTCCATGAACTATGGCAAAAACAGAAAACATTGGCAAGACTGACAAGTAGCATGCGCCCCTGTGTCACAGATGAGACCTACTTGCTTCGCCAATACTTTTCGCGAACATATACTTTTTTCCTCCAACTTTAACCCAGGCACAGACCCAGAGAGAGAGAAAAGCAAGGAGGGAGAGAACGATACGAAAAATATTACAAATTAAGAAAGCAGCAGTAGAAAAAGAGGATGTAGCAGAAAGATAAGGCAGGATGTGTAGGGTGGTGGAAGAAAGAAGCATGAGGTGCAAAAAAACAGCCATCTTTGAAATTCTACAGCCTCAGCTCTCAGCAGCGTCATGCCAGGCTCTTTATAAAAAACGTTGGGTCCTGTTCATACGTTTATTAATGTTTCATTTACAAATTAAGCACTGACTGGGTGACGGTTCAGTTCTTCCAAGAACGAGGGAGTGGATTGTTAACATGATTTAGAAAAAAAAACAGTAGTATGGATTCGTTTTACCAATTGTGTGACTTGCAACTGGCGAAGGCACACACTTCATTAACGCTACAACATATATATATTGATATGTGATCAAGGCCGGGGCAACCCGGCTGAAAAGCGTCATGTTGTGAGAAGGCTTCAATAAATTGCACTGAACTTAAAACCTTTTGTGGTGCTCCGTTCCTGGTGAAGGAGTTTGCTTTATTCAATCCAGGATTTGGTTTATATATATATATATATATATATATATATATATATATATATATATATATATATATATATATATATATATATTCACTGAAAAAACCATAGGTTTCACACCAGTTATAGTTAGCTGGAAATTTTACTGACATAAAACCATAGAAATTCCAACGTTATAGTTAGTTGGGCTCACTATAACTTGCGCACCTGCAATGCACTGCTGATGACGTCACATATTACATCACTCATGACATCGTCAGTGATATCACTCATGACATCACTGATGACACCAGCCAGTGAATGTGTGTCTTTCTGAAAAATCTAGTGTATGTGAGTTTTGATGTATATAAGTTAGTATATGTGAGAGTAAGAGATTGTAAGAGTTCCTGTTTAAATAAGTATGTGTTTCTATAAGTGATTGTTTAAGAGAGTAAGTATGTGTAAGTTTCCTTAGAAGTAAGGAGGTAGTGTGTGTATAGTTGTATATGCAAATAAGTGGATGTTCAATAATCTATTTGCATGTGTGAGTATGTGTGTGAGTAACTTTTGGATGACTGTCGGTGTCTAACAGGATGTATAGATGTATCACTACATATGATGAGTGACTATATGTATGAGTGACTATATAGAACTGTTGGTGAATGAGTAGATGTGTGTATAGATGGTGGAATTACTGAATTGGTTGTTGTAACTGGTATGGGTATCTCCATTTTTTTGAAAATGTTAGTTTCTATTTTTAAATATGTGTTTCAAGGGTTACATTGCAATAAAAGGAGGTCTGTCACTCTGTCACAAGGATGGTGTCGTCAGTGACATCACTCATGACATCACTGATGACATCTCAAATGACATCACTGATGACATCATCCAGTGAATGTGTATCTTTCTGAAAAATAAATATTTTTTATATATGTATATCTAAAGGTTGATGGAAGAATAAATGGGTAAATAAATGTCTAAATGGATGTTTTTTTGTGTAAAATTGATTGGTTAACTGACTTATTAAATGTATCTTAGTGAATACATATATTAGCGAGTAATGTTTAAATATTTAAATATCACTATCTGTGTCTCACTTTGTGTATAAGTGGCTGCATGGGTTGGTGAGTAGCTACATGAGTGTATATGGGTTATTAGTTGTTTTTTTGAGTATCAGTATCAGTGTCTGTATGGTTCGGTGGGGGATATTACTTAGAGCACAGATGCATGAATGAGTGACTCACTATTTGTATGTATTTTGAAGACAGCATGTGTGCAAGACTGTATGGGTGGATGATTGTGTGTATGGGTGGGTTAGTGAGTATGTGTTTTTATAATTGATTGTTTAAGAGAGTAAATATGTTTCCGTTTCTGTAGAAGTATGTGTAGTGGTGTGTATATAGCAGTATAATCAAGTAAATGGTTTTTTGATAGTTTATTTGCATGTGTGAATTTGTGTGTGAGTAACTATATGGATGAGTATTAGTGTGTAACAGGATGTATAGGTGTATGAGTACATATGATGAGTAAGTACATGCATGAGTGACTATATAGAACTGTTGGTGAATGAGTGGATGTGTATGTAGATGTTGGAATTACCTAATAAGTTGTTGTAATTGGTATTGGTTTCTCCTTTTTTAAGAAAATGTTAGTTTCTATTTTTGAATGTGTGTGTCAAAGGTTATTTTATGCTGATAGGAGGTCTGCCACTTTGCCACAAGGATGTTGTCATCAGTGATGTCATTTGAGATGTCATCAGTGATGTCATGAGTGATGTCACTGACCATGTCATGAGTGATGTAATATGTGACGTCATCAGCAGTGCATTGCACGCGCAAGTTATAGTGAGTCCAACTAACTATAACGTGGGAATTTCAATGGTTTTATGCGAGTAAAATTTCCACCTAACTATAACTGGTGTGAAACCTATGGTTTTTTTCAGTGAATATATACATATAAATATATATATATATATATATATATATATATATATATATATATATATATATATATATATATATATACATATATATATATATGTCACATTCTCTACTGGCGAAAAACACAGCCAGGTGCTGCTGGCTCTGACAATTACCAGGGTCCATAAACCTTTGTCTTTTCTACATGAGGTATATTTCCTTCACCCTTCCTGAATGTCTGCTTCTTCCAGCCTATCGTTTTCTAATCCTTGCCTATTTTTCTCAGATTTTTCTTGCTCCCTCTTTCACGATCTTACTCGTTCTCTCACCTCTTTCTGTATCTCATTTTCTTCTTACACATGACATTGTTTTCCTCCCTTTTTCTGTCTCATTCACTCCAACCCTCCATCTCACTCTGAGTGCTCTTCTTTTCCAATATTCTTTTCTCACACACCTTTCCCCAGAATCTCTCACTTTGTCTGTCTCTTTCTGTCGTGTGTCCCAATCTTTCCAGTCCCTTCCTGTTCACCCCTCTTTCTCTCTCAGATGTTCTTTCTATCATGTTTGTGTCCATCGCTCTTCCTCTTCCTTCTCCCCTTCTGGTGGAAGGACACAGTTAGTGACGGATGCGTAGTATGGAAAAGGCTGTTTCTGAGTTTGAGATTGGCAGATATAGGACACCCACCCACAAGAGGTGGAGGTTCCGTCTGCCCTGTTTAGAGTGCATAGACAGTAATGCCCTCTTAATGTAAACAGACATCTGCTGTTTTTGGCAGATGTCCCACCTCACTTTGTGATCACAAGAAAATCATATTTTAAGCAGATTTCCGGCCAAGTGCTGCATGTATGCCCCTTCCCTCCATCAACAATGCAGCATACAACACTGATCACATGTGTGTATATGGTTTATTGCAGCTGTTTAACAATGTACCGTACCATAGTTAAGAAGATTTTTGACCATCATCAGTACACAAAGGTGTTTAATCCTTCTTCAGTCCAGCTGTTGTATAATGGAATATGTGAGGCATTAAGCATTGTTTTTGAAGGTATTTAGGTTGTACTATGACAATCTGATTGGACTTGACCTTTGCACTTTAGTAATCAACCGGTGAATATACATTTATGAGTATACTTGTTTTAAATAACTTGCTTTATTGGGCCACAGTAATTTTCTCTGGCACGGCATAAATAGAATGTGAGTTTACAAAGAGAATGGAATAAGCTCATGATTGTCATTGTTGGATGTGGGGTGGGCCGTGATTCACAGGAGAAGATGCTTAGAGTGGATCATGATGCTCCCCTCCCTCATCAGGGGACATAAATAGAATATCACGCTCTGTGCATCTGTACATATTATTTATTCCATGCTGTTTTGTCCTATGTAGTAGTTCTAAATAAAGGTATTTAACCACAACCAGGAAACAATGCATTAAACCCATGCATTGCAGTAAAATCACACAGGATAATCCTTGTGGCTATTGGCAATATGGCTTCCTTTGTCAAGTCATTGCAGCATGCCTTCTATGACAGGAGGCCTTGTTTTCTCAAGTCTGTTATTGCTGTACTTTGAATTTACTGCATGAAGATTTTTCGGAAATTAACTCTGAAGATCCAAATGTATATAAGTGGGCTAGGATTTTGCCTAGATATCAACACTTTGGGATTTTATATTGGAGGATCAAACAATGATTATCCCTTCAAATCTAGCGAATCATTAATTGAGTGGCATGAAAAGATTTATTTCGTGATTGACGTCTTTGGGTGGACTCTATCTCTGTGTGGAGGAGGTCCCATGATGTGTGTACCACTTGACTGTTCCTGAAATTTGCACCAGTCCTGAGGAAGACCCGCGGTGATGTGTACTCATTAACACATACACCGAGGGTCCACACGTCAATGAGACGTTGAGTAGTTAATGTCCTTGGTCAAACCATCCTGAAATTGAAATGAATGTCTCTAGAGGGTGTAAATTGAACCATTTGATGTTAAAAAAGGAAGTATATCTGTATATATTTTGTTTATTTGTTGTATTGTACTGCATAAAACACTGTTGCACTTTGGTTGCCTGGTGGACTGCAGACTGCGTTCCCCATCCTGTTCTGGTCAGAACAGAAAAAAATCTGGGGGTCACTTTTGATAAGGGTCTGACCTTTGATGCCCAGGTCAGCCGTTCAGCCAGCACCTGTTTCTACATCTTAAAAACGCTGAGGCCTTGCGTCAGTTTTGTGCCGCCGGTGCGTCACTTTTTGTGACGCACCAGCGGTGTAAAAAAAGCGCCTTGTTGCGCCATATTTAAAAAGTAACGCATCTAGGTAGATGCGTCACTTTTTAAACCCCTGCGCCACATTATACCTGCATCAGGTATAATGTATGCAGAGGGGGCGTTCCCCCGCAAAAAGCCTCGTAATAGTGACGCAGTGAAATCTATGAGATTTCACTGCGTCACTTTTAGGACGCTGTTGCGTCAAAATCTTGCGCCTGCCTCACAGCAGGCGTAAGACTGACGCAAGCCCTTTCACATGGGGCTTTCCCCATGTGAAAGGACGCATTGCTGGAGTTGCGTCACTTTTGTGACACACTCTAGCAATGCGTCACTTTTGCGCTTACAGATACGTCAGAAATACTGACGTATCTGTAACTCCTTGCGACATGATGCGTCATACATTAAATATGACGCATCAAGAATGTCGTAAGGAGTTCGCAGTGAAAAGTGACGCATTGCTGTTTTCACGTAGCGATGCGTCCCTTTTCATAAATGAGGCCCCATATATTTAACATACTGAACATACTCTAACAATTGCTGTCCACCTAGCTGAATTCATAATCAGCCACTGTCCATGGGTATACTTGAGTGATGCAAAATTGCCACCCCCAAGATTCATTCTACCTCTGTGACAGAACTGAACATGTCATCCCCCCCCCCAAAATTCCAATTTCTGTTAAGTAACTTCAAGGTTACTGGTTGTAAACTTATACAGAGCACTCTTCAAAGCATGTCACCTCCCTTTCTTTTGAGCCATTTACCTTCACATTGTTTTGCACCAACCTCAGGTAAATGGCAATCCCAAGGAGACAATGATCACCATATGATGTATGGTCTATAAGACCAGTCCACTGAAATGCCTTTGCCATTGAGCTTCAGTTTAAATTTCACATTAAAGCTCACCATTTAAACTCATCTCCTCAGCTATAACTTCCCCCATAGATGCCTTCCTGATGGGCTGCAATCATAAACCCTTTCCTAATGCTTTATTCTCAAAGAAACCAGCAATTTCATCATAAAGTTAATATCTAATCTTTACTCTTGATATGCGCGTAGAATGAGGTTCTGATCCCTTTAGCCGGCGTATATATATTTTACTACTAACCGACCCTCACTCAATGCAAGTTTTGGTAAAATGGAATTGAATGCTATCTGTCAGTGCCTGCCTTTTAAAATAAGGGCTGCTTCTGTTCAGTTGGGGTAGATTCTCTGGGGTGGCTGCACATGATTTTGTGTATACACATTTGTGCACACATGGGTGAGCTGTGCAAATGGTACTACTCACTAATTCAGCTCAATATCAGTGCATAGGTAGCTAGCCTTTCACAGGAGAGAACTTTAATACATTGTTTTCTTCCTGTACAATAACTTATAATTTATTCGGTCATTCAAAAAGAAATGTATTCCCTATTCTTTCTTACTATAGTGTGAGTCTATATATTGCTTCACCGAAGACTGTTGAGTGTTATTGTATTTACATTGTAGGCAAAAGCTGCACCAAAGTAACAACTTTGCATTAGAGAAGCTAGAGAGAAGTTTAATGTGCAATTATTTAGGGAAACAAAGGCGCTGAGCGAAAATATAAAATAATTTCAGTTGTATTTAGAATCCTACAATTACTTTCTGTTCGATCATATTGGTTTGAGTCCACTTTTAATTATATTTTAGCTTTGAGCTTCCTTGCTGTGCCAGTTAATTATTCTGCTGGGCAGGAGGTAGATTAAACCAATCCCCACATAGTGTACCCACCTAGATGATAATGCACTTGTCCCTGGGAGAGGAAGAGATTGGATAGAACATCTGCACACGCTGATTACTTTCACACTGTCCAACAAGCCTGGAAATGCCTATCCCCAGAGAAACAAAACTAGCCATCAGATCTCTGGCACCACTCACAGGAGGGGGCTCACCTTTAAAGGTTTGGATGGAGGTACCAGTCTGCTGTGCCAGTTAGTGGCAGAGTTTAAGACTGTCAGCTAGCTGTAATCACGGACCACTTGAAAAGGCTATATTGAAAAGTCCCAAGATGCAGTAGATCTGGGTTGGAGGAATAATGTGTCATCTTTGGACTGGGCAGAGGTGCCTGCTTTAAGGAACTTCCCATTTCCGCTTAAAAATACCTGCACAAGGGAGCGACATTGAGAAGCACTGGAATTTGCAGGACCCAGGGACAGATAGTTCCCTCACGGATGAACACCTGTCTGGAGTAATGTGACTTTGGAGCATGGCTAGGTCAGATCTTGCGCAATAACTTTGTTATAATCAGAATACCAATAGTATCTAATGGGTGCTCAAGGGAACAGCTAGGAGACGGCCACCCATGTATCCAAAAATTCTCTGTGACCAAAAGTACACAAAGAACAAATATAAAACAAGATCCTGTTCCCGAGCAAAAAGCAAATTTATCAAGAAGTCAATCCAAGAAAGTATCAGTCCAAATCTTGTATGTTAGTATTCTTCTTTATTTTCTCATCACACATGGCTCATGACAATATATAGGCGTAGTTGGTATAGCCAAAATGTAGCCAACACGTGTTTCGTCTTGGGTATACCGCCCAGTGATTTCCTCAGGGCAAACGTGAATTCAAGAACAGTTCCACCAGAATCCAGGCAAAACCTGTAAGTAATCCCATCCAGCATGGGTCTTAGTATGGCTTGTATTCCAGGAAAAACAGCCAGGCATATGAGCAAGTATCCTGAGGTTACTTGTACTCAAGTAAACACGTTTGTATGTATATTTATCGTATCGTGGAGAGTGCTCCTGTCGCGATCGTACCTGATCTGATTTGGTGGTGCTTCTTCCAATGCTTTTATGAATAATTTGAACAACTAAATCCTGTCAGCCATGTCATTATTTCTGAACTAAAACCTCTCCCCTCTCTCCCAAAACTTGAAGAAAATACTCATCTGTGTCAGACGTCCTGTGTGCATATTGTTTTGCCTAGCGTACATTATGACCTTGCTTGCTGTTTCTTTCCTTCAACTTCTCACTGTGTCCCTGTGTTACTATTGGCTTAGCTCCAATGTACAACTGTCACTGATATGGCTATGGAGCGCCGGCTTCCATACTTAACTTGGATCGTTAGTGGCTGCAAGTGGAAATTTGTCCCATAAATAATTTTCCCTAATCTCAAGCTCCTGGGCTTGTCCCAATCCCCTTGGTCCACTCAATGACCAAGGTGGTTCTGACCCCACCTCCTCTTACATAGCCCTTTACCAATGAGTGCCCTTGATGGTGGCAGCCAGATATACAGAAGATGGCTCGCAAATCAAAGTCGTTCAAGTACTGGTAGACCATTCTTTTCCCCTTGTCCCATCTGCCGGCATCTACCGTCCTAGTTCAAGAAGTTTTTTTTTTGCATTATCTGATAGCACTACAGTTTATCTAGTCTTGAACCCCACCCTACATTCTGGGGTTAGCTTCTCTCACCAAACCCATTGAGCTCCGAGATGCAGGACTCAGGGCCATCATGTCAGCCTCTGATTGCCCATCCCCCTCAGAGCATCGCGCCCTTCTAGCTCACCATATTTATTTAGCTGACCACATCAAAAAGTACTATTTACATTTATCTCCCTTGTCTCATACTAGGTGAGGATGTGATCGCCCAACCATGGCACTTCAAGTTACCCCATTAAATGATAACGCCCTAACCCAGAAAGTCTCCTTCGTGAGACACACTCCTCAGACACAGAATTGCTAAAGCTGCACTCTGACTGAGGGTGATACCACAGGAAACACCCACCAGCTCTCTACGTTTGCACCAATAAAAATGGGGATGCAATGCTTATTTAGAAAACCTTTTCTCCCAAGGTTTTTAAAATATGGACAGACTGCAAAGGCAAATACGTATTTGTGAATCTGAAAAATTAGACAAAACACTGGTAATGGGTGCCACATTTACCTCAAATTGCACTGTCTCAGAGTAACTCAAGCTGCTGATTAAGTTTGAAACATTGACTGTCTGGATGGAGAGAGAACCTTTGGCCTTGTAGAATGGGATTACATTATTTGGACCCACAAGAGAGCTGATTTTGGATGTGAATTTATATCTATGATAAATTGGCTAGATGAAAGCCTTTTTGCCAATATTAACTGCAACAGCTTACTGTGTAAGGCAATATTAATAGATGAAGAACCCAACACGGATACTCCCAGCAACCTTCCTGCTTCTATTTGCTTTTGAATCATTATAGGATGGAAGAAGCAAATGATACAATATGATTGGGATAAACACAATAACTGAGCAGTAAATGCATTAAAATATGCCAATGACATTTAACTCATCCATACCTAGACGCAAGACCAGCCACAACTTCCCTGGTTCACTTATTTTCTAAATTCTCTGGCTACAAGATCAAAAGGGGAATATGTATTGCCACATGACACGTGATGCATCACCACACTTCCCATTCTTGATAACCTCTATATGTAATGGGTCTAGACAGGAGTCAAATATCCAGAGATCCGTATCGATAGAAGACTAGAGAAAATGGTAGAAGTCAGTCTATCCCTATTGTTAAACAAAACAAATTATGATTTTGAAAATGGACTCATCACAGCCTATCAAAGTGGGTCAGGATACAGACCGTCAAAATGAGATTACCACCCGGTACAACTACCTCTTTGGTATGCTGCTATTACAGATAATTAAGTCATGGTTGACATGAACTAATTCAGACATTAGAAGATATGTCTGGGGAAGAATGTAACTCAGACTGAGACTCCAAACCTTTTGGGCACCTAGTACATCTGAAGCCCTACTATCTGGCCTTACACGTATATCAGATCTTCATTTTCTAACAGTGCAACCATGGCACCTGCCATGGGTAACTATGGAAAGAACATTCCATTGTCATAATCCATAACTATTAAATATTACAGACCTTTTAGTAAAATCAAATTGTCAGGTCTATGTTCAGTTTCAGAAGAAACACATGCAAATAAAAATGCACCCACTGCTACATCACCTGACACCTATTTTGCACAGTGGAGGTGCTCAAATTGATGTCACACTATTAATAGGGTTGACTAGTTGAGAAAAAAGATTTTGATATGCGGATTGATTAAACCTTTTCAGACTTCCCAGACTGAATTCGATCTACCTGGATTTTGTTGCAGGTGATAACTCATAAACAGCATATGTCGCCACCTTGGTCCTGGACCAGGAGTTTTCAAAGCCTCTCCCATTATGCAATATTTTACATTGTGGAGTTACTACTAAGGAGCACTTTCAGGGTTGTATGAGGTTATCACTGTCCGGGAACCAACGCTGATACTCACCTACTTTAAAGTTTACAATGGCTGGTATTGTCCCACCTAGAAATGATATAGGGCTAAGCTACTGAACAGCTCTTGGAGGCATAGACATCTTGAGGATTTTTGGGGGGCCTGAGTAAAAATTATTTTGAGGCCCCCCCTTTGGAACAGTTTTGAATTTATGATCCAATTTCAGCTTTTTCATGCCCTCTTTGGCCAGGTCACAGACAGTGCACAGGCACATTCGTTCAAATTCTAAATGTGTTTCCATAAAATATTCAAGGATAGTTTCATGTTTTCAATATTGTAACGCAGCAGCAGCTCAATAATATTATTGCAAATAATCTCTGCCACCCATGCCATTTCTCATATGTGAGGACCTGTTTAAATCTAAAATGAATGTTTCCATGGATGTTGGCAGGACCGCTCCTATTGAAGCAGTACCAAGACTGATTTGTCTGTGTCTGGGTTTAATCTCAGGTTGACCGGTTGCAAAAGAACAATGAGTTGGAATTCTACCCTAAGCAATTGCCAGTGGTTAGACTTACTGCAAGCATTCCTCCCATCTGTTTTGCGTCTTTCATGTACTATTTAGTCATGTTTCTTCCCATCAGTGATATAGTGGGAGGAGTTTGAGGCAGCATGTAATTGTGAGGGCTATACACGAGAGCTAGATATGGGAGGAGAAATTATATTATGTACAGTGATACCCTATAAGAACATTCAATACCCTTTTAGCACAAGGCAGACAGGAGTTATTTTGACCTTCTGTTGACAATGCACTTTCCTTTTCGATTGTGCCAGGTCTCATCCATTAAAGGGGAATATGTAGAGTTGATATATGCAGAAAGCAGGCACATACCTTTGTAAATGAGGGAGAGGCCTGCTAATGCTCCCACCATACCCCTGGTACGCACCACAGCACAAATGGTAAACATGGCCTCACCACTGCATGAGAGCATTATCATTTTTAGATGTGCATCGTAGTTTGAGGATGTGAAAATATATTTTGTGAATCAAGAACGGGCAGTGTCTGTCTTTCACTCTGATTTCACATGTGACTCCCACAGATTCAAAATGTATTTTTTTCCTGCTGTCAGACATTCTATATACACATTCTTTCATTTTTAGGTCGAGGACCGAAAGGCTGCGCTTGCGCAGTCTCCGGTCGGAGTTTAATGATTTTTAGTATGGGGCTTGAACCCGCCTCTCTCTTCCATTGGCTGGCTCCCTAAACGGAGGCCATCCATTGGATGAGAGGGGCATCTCTCAGTTCAAGCCCCGGCTCTTTCGGATTCGGGGGCGTGTTTTTTGCATTCTTTCGCCCTGTGACGTCATCTGTCACTCAGAACCCCAAAACACGCCCCCGAATCCGAAATTTTCGTCCGCCATTTTGCTGCTTGTTCCCGCCCCCCTCCCGCTGTCCGTGTCCTCTTTCCCGCTGTCCATGTCTTCTTTCCCATTGTCCTCTTTCAGCACGAGAAGCCGTGCAGACTTTCAGGAACACCTCCCCAGCCCCCTCCAGAGTAGTGCAGCTTGAGAAGGGGGTATCTCCCCTCGGGTGTCTCCCCTCGCAGCTGCCTCCAGCTATCTTTCAGCCAGCTGATTCTGGCAGTCCGGTTGGATGTTCCCATGGTGTGAGAAAAGGGCGCACCCTCGGGCAGTCTGAGCGCGAGGTGCCCAGGGAGTGAGGAAGGGATGCTGAGTGACTGCTGAGATTGCCTGTCCCGGGCGTGCGTATGGGACGGAAGGTGCTGAATGTGACAAGCCCATGTGTGTCGCTTTTGGGAAATGAGGGAGGTGACTGATGTTAGAGTTATATGGAGAAGGTGCTGTGAGGGAGAGGCGCTGATTGTGCCAGTGACCGTGGTGCTGGGGGAGAAGGGACAGTTTCAGGGGGTTTTCTCTCTCGGAAACATGGCGTACAGGCTGTGGCAAATCCTGTCACCAGTGCAGTGGGCCGAGTGGACGTGGTCTGCTGTCCGTGGAGGCGCAGGGCAGGAAGAGCCGGAGGAGGAAGACGACGACCAACAAGGTTCGTGTCAACACAGCTGCTGTTTGTGATCTCTCACGCTCAGTATAGCGCGCGACCCTGTGTAGCCAGTGTGGCAGCAACTTAACATGCAGTTTAGTGCCCTCTGTTTCCTCTCTGTATACGGCGTTGATGTTTTAACTATCTGAAGTAACCTTGTATCTGCCCGGACAGCGTCTAGTATCTGTCTCCATCTTTAACATCAGCAGGTGGCAGGGCTGTTGGGCAGCGCTGATGTATGCCTTGGATGGGCTCTGGTTGGCGGAGCTAGGCAGGAAGTAGGGTGTGATGTGGCGCGTGCATTCCTAATCTTGTTTAGAGTCAGGACTCCCGAGGAATGGTCACATTAAATGCTCACGGTGGTCACAGCACATAACACACATGCCCATTTCAAGAGTGGATGTGGTAGTGGGGTGGGCTCCTAAGATACCCTTGGCTTTGCAGGGCTCGGTACACGTGCTGCCCATGACATTAAAGATGGGAAGCGACCCCGGAAAAGGAATGTATCTGTGGAATGGATGTTGTCTCCTCTGTGCGCGCGAGCAGCTCTAGAAAAACTGCACGAGAGGTGGCATGGCTGCCGAGAGTCCAGATAAAAATAGCGAGGACAGAGGGACTCGTGCTAAGTGGATTGGTTAGCAGAAGTAAGCGGGTCTGAGGACTGCTTTTTAAATCAATAAGTCAGACAGCAGCATTAGTTTTTGCTTCTGCACTTGGGCTAAGTATTGCAAAGTATTGCCGGGTTTGTCCCCCGGGTATCGTTTGGCACCCATGTTATTCAGTGCAAGAGGCAGTTTACTAACTTGTTAGTGGCATGTCGCAAAATGATGCCCTCCCCAACACCCCCCCATGTGGATGTGAAAAGGGACCCAGGGTCTCCCATATATCACACATGTGTTAATTGACTTTGCTTGCCTTCCGCCCGCTCCGCAGGGGCTTGTTAGGGTCCTCTAATTTTATATTCTATGGGAATAGTAGTGCTGACCAGGTAATTTCTACTCACTCACCAATGGAACTGCTTTTGTTTTTGTTTTTCAGTTGACGGCGTTTTATAGGTTGTGCGGCCAGTCCCTGAAGGCTGCATAGACACTAATGTAGGTTGCACAGGTTCCCCGTCCAAATTGTACAGGTAGCCTTTGGAAGTCACAAAGTTGACCCCTGAATACTGTGCGGAAAGATCATGGAGGCTTCAATGATGGCATGTGAAAGTGGTATGGTCAGTCCACCTTGGTGCCACTGCCCAACAATTGACGGACAGAATGTCAAATATTCACCCCAGCACAGAGATCTGACCTAAATCCATCTTTGTTTTGCTCCCATGCCATTCCAGTTTAAACCCAGCCATCCTTTGCACACCTCAGAGACATGGCACACTTAGCACCTGAGACATCTTTATCTATTATTTAGAGACTGTATGCTTGACCGTGGAAATCGCATGACCAGCCCCAAGAATTGTCATCATGATGCAGACTGTATGACAACTGTATCCTGAGCTACAAATCCCTATAGACTGCGAGGTCAGGAGGTGGAGTTCTCAAAGTGGAGGCATGGATGTGTCTTTACACCTTCCAACATATACATAAATGTCTTCCCTGTAGGTTGTCCCTTTGGGGGCCATGGCGTTCCCATTGTTCTGGCATGGCTTGCCCAATGAGCTGGCACATCTAGGCGCTAGAGCTTGTATGGGTGAATCCCAGAACTTGTATCATCTTTGATTGGCTGCAACACAGCCAGGCAATAGAGATGAGCCACTCAACAGCTAGCTGAAGGCAAACATTGGAGGGTATAAAGTCGGTCCAAAGAGGTGGCTGAAAATCTGTTTGCAGGAGGCTTTACATTGTGGATTGATGGACACTTGGTATTAGGCAAGATGATGTAGCCAGGGCAGCCTGCTCTGACCGGAAGGTCCAAAATAGCAAATTTAGGACCCAAAACCGCAGGCTTTGCCCTAAGATCCACATCTGAAGTTCTGCTGGCGACTGGATTTTTTGTTATCTGACTGACTCAACCTCGATATGGATTTGTCTTGACGAGATGTACATTCCAGTTTTGATGCAGGATGCAAAAGCGCAGAAATTGGCATTTTTATTTACCGCTTTACTGTGCGTTGTGGGGGTCGAGGGAGAGGGACTTTTGCCGCTCCTCGAGTTAAAGGGCCGAGATGGTTGCATTTTGGTGCAAGCCATACATCATTTATCAATCAGCTCTGCTAGGGTTTCATTTTGCTGCATGTATATGTTGGTGTTTTTCACTAAATGCTCAGAGAATTAAGTATCTATGGGTTTGACAGGCGTCTTCCACTCGAACCGTATTACAATCCGCTGTAGAGGGTTTGCATTTTATGAAGAATCCAGGGCTTTAAGTGGGATGAAAAAACTGTGGGTTCTCTCAAAGGGGGAATGGCCAATGTATGTCTCCCTTACCCCAGGTGTGTAATGTGCTAGTATTGGAGGGAGGTGTTTGTGTCTTGCATGTCTCCTAGTATGTGTGTATATGTGGCTGTATAAGAGGCTGCTGTGAGCTTCCCTGCCCACTGGTGTGTGTTTGTGTACAGTGGAGATGTACTATGTCTTCCTTACCCCAGGTTTGTAATGTGCTTGTTTTGGAGGGAGGTCTTTGTGTCTTGCATTTCTCCTAGTATGTGTGTATATGTAGCTGTATAAGAGGGTGATGGGCGCTTCCTTGCCCACTGGTGTGTGTTTGTGTTCAGTGGAGATGTGCTATGTTTTCCTTATCCCAGGTGTGTTATATGCTTGTATTGGAGGGAGGTCTCTGTGTCTTGCATTTCTCCTAGTATGTCTGTATATGTAGCTGTATAAGAGGGTGATGGGCGCTTCCTTGCCCACTGGTGTGTGTTTGTGTTCAGTGGAGATGTGCTATGTCTTCCATACCCCAGGTGTGTAGGTGGCTCTATGTGAATGACTCTGTGTGTGTGGCTCTGTGTGGGTGTAAATGCAATAGGTCATGCATTTGCGAGCGATTAAGCTATTGGCATTGTAAATGACAATGCCATTTATTTAACGATTACGCTATTGGCAATGTAAATGAAAAACAATGGCATTTATTTATTATAAAAAAAAATCATGAGCAATGCCAATAGCTCTACCTTTAATAATGCCGACTTCATTGCATTGTAAATGCTTGTTTCCATCCTGCCATCCATCGCTACACCACCTCTGAGCTCCTATCCCTGGTCCCCAGAGGCTGCAACAACAACTGCTGCATCTCTTCCCTGAAATGCACGTAAGGACCCTTCGCCTACCACCACTGCAGGTTCAACCGGCAACACCGAAGCCCTTGCTGCAACTCCACAGCCAACCTCCAACCCCTCAAAGTACCTCCAGTGCATGCTGCTCAATGCCATATGCCTCTGCAAGCACACCATAGAAATCTTGGACATCATTACCACTTTTACCACCAACATGATGTTCTTCGCCGAGACCTGTCACAGACCATCCTCAACCCCGACATCCTTAACACAACTCCCTACGGCGATAAGATGGTACACAGAAACCACGCCAACAAACACAGAGAAGGAATTGCCATCAACCACAAGGAGACCCTCCAATGCACCACCACCAAAGACGACATCTCATCAATCATGGAACACCTCAACTTCCAAATCTGAAATGACACAATCACAACCATCAGAGGAACCCTCACATACAGACCCCTGCCCCCACCTCAGCTTCGGCGGCACCATCTCCAAACTCATCTCCCCCTGGCAATCGCATCCAAGTACTAAGGCCCAGATGTAGGTAAATCTAATTTACCGACTCATAAATACAGAATTTTACCGATTCGGTATTTATGAATCGGTAATGTGGGAGGGCAGGTCGGATATACAGATGCGGAGGCTGAATATATTGTCGAACAGCACTTTTATTATCAGGAATCAAAGTCTTATGTTTCACAATGGGTTCCGCAACTCTCCCGCAGCAACTGTCTCTTCACTATTGAAAGGGTTAGCTGTGGTACTCAGAGTTGTTTCTCCCTCTTCTGCCAGATGATGTATTTCCTGGGGTGATGAGGGCTCCGTGACGTTGGTTTACCCGGAGGTACCGAGAGGAAAAGAAAAAAGGGGCCGTCAGTCGGTCTGTTCGAAAATAACCCTTGTTCTTACACCCGGAGATAGTGCGCGACAGATGGAATGGTGATAGGTTGTGCACAAAGATTCTGGATGTGAAGGTTGGTGAGAAGGAGGAGATTGGATAAGCCAGGGAGAGAAGGTAGTAGGGAAGGAACAGCCGTAGACCAAAGTACTATCCCAAGATAAACAACCAATGTGCTGCTTTTAATCACTGCTTTATATCAACCTGTGAATGTGTAGTTCTTTCCCCTTAATGAATTCCACCCTCCTCCCACAATTTACGCTCCACCACCCACCACCCGTAACACAGAGCAATCCCAGAATGTTACCCGGACCAGTTTTACTCACCGGCCCGCCGTAACTCTCCTGAGTCACGGCATGCTCTCCAGCCTCCTCCGGGGGACACCACCACTCCTCCATCCAGCGGTCTTTGGCCTCCCCCGCCTCTTCCTCACGCTCAGCAACGCTGTCTTGACTCTAGGCGTTCAGCTCCGGCTCCCGGCTCCGAGATTCGGCGTCTTCCACGTGGTCCGTCCTAGGTTCCGCCTCCTCGACGTTCTGCCACCTCACTTCCTGTGTTGCGTCCGTTTTTACTCGTCCATTCTCTGTAGCTCCTCCTCTCGACGTTGTCCCTCGCTGTGGAAAGAGAGGAGAGACATGGATCGCCGTCCGTGGTTTCTGTGTGACGTGATTCAGTCTTGTTCGTGCAGGGAAGTCTGGGTCCCGTAGTCCAACCCTACAGTGAGTTCCGCCAGGTCCCTTCTCACATCCCCTTTCACTTGCTGTCTTGATACTAGGGTTTCTTTCATGTGGATATCTAGACAAAAAGTCTACATTCCCTTGTTCTGACCCCTTCCGATGTGCGGAATCTATATGGTTGTAATGCCAGGAACCACCTCAACACTCGATCGTTGTTTCCCTTGTTTCGTGGTAACCATTCTAAGGGTGCATGATCTGTGAATAAGGTGAATTCTCTTCCTTCCAAGTAATATCTAAGTGTTTCTATGGCCCATTTCACAGCCAAGGCCTCTTTCTCGATGACTGCATAATTTTGTTCTCTTGGGAACAATTTCCTACTGATGTACAAAATGGGCTGTTCTTGTCCTTGACGGGATACCTGAGAAAGCACCGCCCCCAACCCTTGGTCCGATGCGTCTGTCTGTAGGACAAATGGTAAGGAATAGTCAGGACTGGCTAACACTGTCTCAGACGTGAGCGACCCTTTCAGGGTGTGAAAGGCTCTCAGGATGTCTGGGGTGGGATGTTTTAAACGTTCTTCTGTTTTAGATGCTTTTTGCAGGAGATTGGTGAGAGGGGATGCTATTTGAGAAAAATTAGGGATAAATCTCCGATAATACCCCAGGAGGCCTAAGAAAGCCCTAAGATCTTTTTTTTTTAGGTAGGGGTATTTGGGATATGGCTGTTAGTTTAGAATCTTAGGGTCTAATCATTCCTTCACCCAGTAAGTATCCCAGATACCGCACTGTTTGTGCTGCCAAGTGACTTTTTGAGGGGTTGATTTTCAAACCAGTATTGTTTAACACCTCCGTGCACACACCGTATAGCAACCATCTCCTCACTCGGTACAACCCTTGGTTGGAAATCCTGAGGTCGAACTATACTCTGTCAACACCCAGTGTCCGCTAAGGCCAATGTGGGCTGCCCATTGACCTTCACTGCACAGTGATATGGGGGTAGAGGTTCTCCTGATGTAAAACAGTAGTAATTCCTGGCTATCCCTAACTCCATAGGTTCCTCTTTATGTGGACAAAACTTAGCAATGTGTCCTAGCCCCCCACAATGGAAGCACTGGGGTCCAGGATTCGGTGGTCGGAATACTGGTGTGGGTGTAACGGGTCCCGGGAAGAGAGTTACAGGTTCAGATTTTTTCGGAACAGCAATGCGGGGTGGTGTATGGTTTCCCGGTCCACTGGCTCTCCATTGAGTACCCTCTCTACCCTTTTGGATATCCTGAGCCCTGTTGTAGGCACTAGCAATCTCTACCGCGGTTTCTAAAGTCAAGTGAGGTTGTTGTCTGACCCACTTCTGGATTGGTGGGTGAAGGGAGGTCAGATACTGTTCTAAGTAGATTTTAGACATGATACCATCTTTGTCTGTTGTGGCAGGTTTCAACCAACGTCGGTCATGTCTTTTACCCTAAAGTACAGGGCTCGGGTGTTTCCTGGGGTCCCTCTTTGATCTGGCGTAATTTTATCCTGCAAGATTCGTCATCCACTCCCAACCTTTCCATTATACACCGTTTAATGTCAGCGTATGGCACTGTCCCTTGTACAGTGGCTGCCTGCTATGCTGCCTGCAAATCCCCTCATAGGAGAGGACCTAGATACTGACCCCACTTATCAGCTGGCCACGCTGCAGCGGTGGCTATACGCTCAAAATTTGTAAAAAAGAAATCAGGATCTTCTCCACTGACGTATTTCTGCATGACCATAGAAGGAAGTGTAGTGGGTCCTCTTTGGTTTCCCAGGATTTCAGCTAATGTGTCCATAGCAGCTCCATGTGATTGACTCTGTCCTGTTAGGGCCTTCTGTGTCTTCTCGCGGTCTTCTTCTACGACATGTAGAAATTTTTCCATCACCTTGCCCAAATGTTCCTGGTGTTCTGCCATTCTAGCAAGAGCAGCCTCCATGTCTCAGTTTTATCCCACTTCTGACACCACTTGTGGGAGGGCAGGTCGGATATACAGACGCCGAGGCTGAATATATTGTCGAACAGCACTTTTATTATCAGGAATCAAAGTCTTAGGTTTCACAATGGGTTCCGCAATTCCTCCCGCAGCAACTGTCTCTTCACTATTGAAAGGGTTAGCCGTGGTACTCAGTGTTGTTTCTCCCTCTTCTGCCAGATGATGTATTTCCTGGGGTGATGAGGGCTCCGTGGCGTTGGTTTACCCGGAGGTACCGAGAGGAAAAGAGAAAAGGGGCCGTCAGTCGGTCTGTTTGAAAATAACCCTTGTTCTTACACCCGGAAATAGTGCGTGACAGATGGAATAGTGATAGGTTGTGCACAAAGATTCTGGATGTGAAGGTTGGTGAGAAGGAGGAGATTGGATAAGCCAGGGAGAGAAGGTAGTAGGGAAGGAATAGCCGTAGACCAAAGTACTATCCCAAGATAAACAACCAATGTGCCGCTTATAATCACTGCTTTATATCAACCAGTGAATGTGTTGTTCTTTCCCCTTAATGAATTCCCCTCCTCCCACGATTTATGCTCCACCACCCACCACCCGTAACACAGAGCAATCCCAGAATGTTCCTCGGACCAGTTTGACTCACCAGCCCCGCCGTAACTCTCCCGAGTCACGGCACGCTCTTCAGCCTCCTCCGGGGGACACCACCATTCCTCCCTCCAGCGGTCTTCGGCCTCCCCCGTCTCTTCCTCACGCTCAGCAACGCTGTCTTGACTCTCGGCGTTCAGCTCCGGCTCCCGGCTCCAAGATTCGGCGTCTTCCGCATGGTCCGTTCCAGGTTCCGCCTCCTCGACGTTCTGCTACCTCACTGCCTGTGTTGCGTCTGTTTTTACTCGTCCATTCTCTGTAGCTCCTCCTCTCGACGTTGTCCCTCGCTGTGGAAAGAGAGGAGAGACATGGATCGCCGTCCGTGGTTCCTGTGTGACGTGATTCAGTCAGTCAGTGCAGGGAAGTCTGGGTCCCGTAGTCCAACCCTACAGTGAGTTCCGCCAGGTCCCTTCTCACAGGTAAATTAGAAGGAGGCAGATGTAGGTAATTTTTAAAATACAATTACCGAATCTGTAAGATTCGGTATTTACCAATTCGGTAAATACCGAATCGGTATTTCCAATTGATTCCTACGGGCTTTGAAGCCCATAGGAATCAAAGGGAAATACCGATTCGGTATTTACCGAATCGGTAAATACTGAATCCTGGCAGGAGGAACGGGGTGTCACTTTGACACCCTGTAGCACCCCAAGGGCAGACTTGTGTGCCATGTGGCACACATACATGCCCTAAGGGCATGTCTGTGTGTCACATGGCATAGATGTACATGCACAGATGTGCATGTACACCTGAAATCGGTATTTTACCACCCAATAGGATTGGGTGGTAAATACCGACTCCTAAAGGGCCTGTGGCACTCTGTGAAGTGCCACCTACATATTGATTTACAGAATCGGTAAATTTACCAGATGCCCCGTACATCTCAAAAACCAAAAACCGGTCGGTAACGGCCGAAATCGGCCCTTACCGACCGATATTAGAGCTCCTACATCTGGCCCTTAATCTTTCTCAACATCGTCAACTTCCACCTCAGCGACCCCAATGACACCAGCTCCGCTAACCTCCTGGAAAACATTAGCAGCATTGGACTCACGTAACTGGTCATCAGCCATACACACATCACAGGACACACCATGGACCCAATATTTACAGCCAGCGACAGAATCAAATTCAGCCATGCCTTCAAACTCACCTGGATCGACCACAACATCATCCACTTAGCTGTCATAGGCTCACCTTGACCCACCTCCATGCCCCCCACTCCTGTTTACTGCAAATGGAAAAAAAATCACAGAGGACCAATGGATTGCCGCCCTAAACACCACAAGACTTTGCACCGCCAACAGCCTTGGCCTAGCCATCGAAAACTTCTCCAAATGATCTCTAACTGCACCGGCACAGCTGCCCCCATATAAATGGCCAGCACCAGCAGACCCAGCAAACACATCAGCTGGTTCATCCCCAAACTATGGGCCTTCAAACGCAAGTGTAAGCAACTGGAGAGACGATGGTGCTCCTGTAGGAACCCCTCAGACCTCACCACCTTTGAATCTGCCCTTAGCAGGTACTACCACTGCCTCAAAGAAGCCTAAAAGGATGCCCTAACCATCTGCATTAATGCAAGCACCAATTACATGGAAGCACTCTTCAGCATCGCCAGACAATTCTCCTGCCCATCTGCAAGCAAGACCACGATCCACCCTTCCCAAGCCACTGCGACTCCCTGGTGGACTACTTCCACAACAAGATAGCAGATATCTACAGCAACTTCGACCCCCAGCCAACTGATCTTGGCCAGCTCCTGACAAACACCGACAACTCCAACAGCCACCTGCTCACCGTTTGGACACCCCTCACCATGCCAATCACCACAGCCATCATGACCTCGATTTACTCCAAAGCACTGACAGACCCCCACAACACCTTCAACCTGGAAAAGAAGGAAATCACTAGCAAATTCACAACCATCCTCAACTCATCCATTACCACTGCCACCTTCCCTGATGCATGGAAAAATGCAGAGGTTAAATCCCTCCTGAAGAAGCCCTCTGCCGACCCCAGCGTGCTCAAGAACTACCACCCCATCTCGCTGCTCCCCTTCCCGGCCAAAATTCTGGAGAAAGCCATCAGTCGCCATCTAGCAAATCACCTGGAAGGAAACAGCCCACTTGACACCTCCTAGTCCAGCTTCAGCTCGAACCAGAGCACCAAGACTGTCTTGTTAGCTGCAACTTACAACATCAGATCCATCATCGCCCATGGTGAGACAGCTGCCCTGATTTTCCTCGACCTCTCAGCAGCCTTCAACACGTTATGTCACCACACCGTTATCACCATACTCCACCACATAGGCGTCAGAGGAAACGCCCACAAGAGAATCAACATCAGATCCATCATCGCCCATTGTGAGACAGCTGCCCTGATTTTCCTCGACCTCTCAGCAGCCTTCAACACGTTATGTCACCACACCATTATCACCATACTCCACCACATAGGCATCAGAAGAAACTCCCACAAGAGGATCACCAACTTCTTGACAGGATGCAAAAAGAAAATCCACCTACCACCCTTAACCTCTGAACCCAAGAACATCATCTGCAGCATCCCCCAAGGATCCTCCCTCAGCCCCACCTTTTTTAACTCTACATGACTCCATTGACATCGCCTGCACCCACAAACTCAATATCATGTCATACGCTGATGACACTCAACTCATCCTCTCTCTCACTGAAGACACCGCCACCACCAGATCCACTTCTGGAACACCATGACCAACGCTGTCGACTGAATGAGATCCAGCTGCCTGAAGCTGTACACGGACAAGACGCAGGGCCCTTCTTCAGAAGGAACAACTCCCCATCGGAAAACACATGGTGGCCAACTGCACTCGGATCCTCACCTACACCCACCAACCATGCCCGTAAACTCGGCATCATCCTGGACAGTGATCTCTCAATGAAGCACCAGTTCAATGCAGTAGCCTCCTCCTGCTTCTACAGCCTCTGCATGCTTCGTAAGATTTTCAGGTGGATCACCGTCAGCACCAGGAAAACAGTGACTTAAGTCATTGTCACCAGGTGACTGAACTTCAAAAATTAACTCTACGCCAGAACCACCATCCATGTCCTTTAACGACTACAGACCATACAGAAGGCCGCAGCCAGACTCACCCTCGACCTCCCCAAATGGGCCAGCATCACCCCCACCTCAGAAGCCCCACTGGCTCCCCATCCAGAGGAGATGCCAGTTCAAGTTGTTGACTCACGCCTACAATGGCCTCCACAACACCGGACCCTCCTACATCAACCACCACCTGACCTTCCACCAACTGACCAGACAATGCTGATCTGCCTCCCGCACCTTGGTACATATCCCCCACATCTGGCAGAACCACAGTCAAAGTCGTTCTTTCACCTACCTCACTGCCAAGCCCTTGAACAACCTCCCACTCCACCTCTGAACTTCTCCTTCACTCGTTGATTTCAGGAAGGGATTCAAGACCTGGCTCTTCGAATAAGGCTCACCAGACCTTGAAGCCTGGATACCCTCTGGGGTGATTAGCTATGCTATGCAAATAATAATTGATAAATTGATTTCTTCCTAAACTGGTTTTTATCTAAACAAAACTTTAAGAACCATGTAAAGGTGAATTATATTATTTACTAAATATGCATGCTATTTTTAAATTAGGATTAATGTAAAAATGCAAAGGCACCCAAAGTTAAAGTTTGTTACACATTAGCAAAACAGGATTTTTGGTGAGAGTTTTGTGTTTCACAGTACCTTTTCATAGTGGTAGGAAAATACTCATAAGGGAACAAACAAACAAACAAAGCAAAGTGATATATTTTATATGCTGTACACAAAGCATAAGTGGGCGGCAGGCCAATTTGTCTTGATTAGATGGGCCAGACGACTTGCTAAATTTACGGTTTTTGTTTTTTCTTAAAAGTAAATGACCAAAAATGACATTTTTAATCTGTAAAAATTTAACATGACTGTTTTCCCAGGTATGTATTGGCAAACTATTTAAATATCAGCATACACATATTTGTATAGGATTAAGGATTTTAATGAAAGGAGAGCATTTATATATTTTTTAACAAAATGTTTACTATAGTACACCCCCTTTACTGATGGTAGAACGAATGCCAAGTGGAGTAACCATACATATAACAATTGTATTGTATTGTATTTGCATTTATATAGATCTTACTACCCCTGACGTCAAAGCGCTTTTTCGGCGAGTAGCAGGCTACTCCGGGACCCATAGAGGATTAGTGTTGAATTAGTATAGTGAAACATGCAAGTACATTTTAAGTGGTGGATAGGTTAGTCAGTTATTTGGATTTGGAATGATAGCAGAAGGATCGAAGAGGACAAATGTTTGTATTTATATAGCGCTTATTGACGCACGCTATTCAGAAAGCTTACAAAGGATTAGTGATGAATTAATATGGTGAAGTCATTTCAGTGATGGATATTAGTCAGTTACTTGGAGTGAGAAGGATAGCAGAGGTATAAAAGGGGAAGAAAGATTTGCATTCATATAGCACTTGTTACCCCTGATGGGTGTTGAATCTCTTTACTGGCGAGTAGCACGCCACTCCGGAACCCATAAAGGATTACTGTTGAAAGTTAGTATAGTAAAAAAAACAATATGAAGTAATTTGAGAAGTGGATATGTTATTCAGTTACCTGTGTAGTATATTAGTATAGTTTAATGTGGAATTTGAGAAGTGAACATGTTAGTCTGTTAATTTCGACTGAAAAGGATAGTGGAGGGATAAAAGAGTGAAAGTTTTTTTTTTTCTTTTTTATGTCTTAGCAATAGGAGGAGGCTTTTGGATGAGTAAAAATTAGTTTTGGAGGGGAGGACTCAGACGAAAGAGTTTAGAAAGGTTTGTTTTAGGGGATCGGTATTGTAATAAGAGGTGTCAGATGATGCAAGGAGGGGTAGAGTAGGAGAGAGTCTAGAAAGGGTTATTTTGGCAATCATAGTAGTGGTATGGGGTTTGGAAAAATGAGAGAGTGGATGTAGAGGATATATTGATAGATGTATAGGATGAGAGATAGGGTAGTGCATTTGAAGGAGTAGTAGAAGAACTTTGAGATGAGTCAGAAGGTTGGGCTAGAAGATATATTGAGCAAAGTATAGGCTGAGAAATAGGGTAGTGCATTGGAAATACTAAATTAGAAGAAAGTTATAAATGTATAGACTAATTTGAGCAGGTGCTTTCAGGTGCTCAGCACCTGCACTTCTTTCACAGGGCCTGGGCAACAATTTCTGAACCTGTAGGTGGTGGTCTCAATATTAATTGTTCAATTCAAAATAAAAAGCATAACATACATTGCATTTTGACTGGCTGGTAAATGTTTATAGGCAGGCTGGCATATGCCTGTCCAGGCAGGCATGATTGTTTATCACCACTTTAATCATGATGTCATCACGCTGATCACAAATCCAAGAAGTTATCGACAAACTATGGCTTGCATTCCATTCCTCTAGTCTGCTGCACCCTGCCACTGCCTGAGCCTAAACCTCCCATTGGATAATTGTAGCTGGGGGCTGAATCATGACGGAGTTGAGGCAAGGAAGCTGCAAGAGCACATTTGGAATTTTGGAGTGAGGGCTCTTGAGGAAGAATAAATGAAACTAAGTGTGGACTTTCCACTTGTTGCGTAGTCAGAGTAGCATATCCGGCAGCCCTGCATTGCTGCTATCCTCAATATGCTCAATGTGGCTGTGGCCCAACACAACTTTTGTGTGCCATGGCGTCACCAGTAGAATCTGTGCGCTGCACCCCAGCATGGTAGTTGCTGAGCGTGAGTGAGTCCAGTAGGCACCACAGCCATACTTACCGGCATTGGCAACATTACTGCTGGGGACAATGCCTGTGCTGTAGCAGGCAGGATCACAGTTATCTGAGCAGTGAATGCCGATGTCGTCGCCGTTGCCATCCCTAGACCTACTAATTACAGGAAGCACTAGCAGTACATGACCTGCTGTGCTCAAGCAGCCACCTGTTCCGTAATAAACCCAGTCATACCATACTGATTAATATATGCAAAAAAGCATTTTAATTTGTTCTACATTTTGTTTTTGCACTCAGTGTAGGTAAGAAAGCAAAAAACATCATCTTTGGCTTCTGTAGGAATGACAACAGGAAAACGCAGAGTTCAAAATAGCAGGGACATGTACAAGCTGACTACAGGGGTCACAGGCAGCAGCAGTGTTAGAGATGAGAGACAGCAAGAATAAAGAGGAGAAGAAACAACAAGAGAGGAGAGAGATAAAACGGAGCAAAGTAGAAGAAAAGGAGGAGAGCAAATCAGATACAAAGAGAAAGCAGCCATGATGTGAAGAAGAGAGCATTATGAAGAGAGAAGATAGAATGAAAGGGTGTGGAGGACAGGACACAGGAAAAAAAGCAGACAAATAATAAAATGGAGACACAGCTTATCACTGTTAGAGAGTGATAATAAAGAGCCAAGATCGAGGGGAGAGAGAGCAGAGCATGGATAAAAGTGAAGAGAAAAAAGGGCAGGGCTCAAATGAATAGAGGGCAAATCAGAAATACAGGGTGTGACAAAGGTGATAGAAAACAATTAGAGAGGTCAGAGGATAGACTCTTAGAGCAAAGACTTAGGGGACAGAGAACAGATCAAGGTTAGAAGATAGAGACTGAGGCAGTGAGAGTGTTGAAAGTGGGGCTCACCAGAGGAAGACGTGTGCGGTGGCCTCCTCGGCAAAATTTTCAACACCTGCACTTCTTATTTTGACAAATTAAGCACTGGTATAGATCCATAATTACATTGAAAGTATATAGATAAATACAGGCGGCAAGTATATGTAGATTAAAGATATTGATAGAGGCACAGGATGAGAAATAGGGTAGTGCATTGGATATGCTTTTTCAGGAGAAAGTAACAGACACACAGATACAAGTACATGGAAGGTACATAGATGCACAATGGAAGTATGTACATGTAGACCAAAAATGATTTTTATTTATTTATTATTATTTTTTTTTTCTATCAACAACATAATTATTTTACATGTTTATCATCATAAAATCTTTAATTCGGCAAAAAATTCCATAAAAGCACAGATTTATAATTCACAACCAAATGTTTATACAAAGTAATACACAAAGACAGGTACATATCTAAAGTGAAAAAAAATGCTTCTATACAGAGGGATATGCTGTAAATTTCTGTTTGGGTATGGTGCTTATGTGGGAAAGAGCCAAATCTTGAGTAGTTTTCTGAAGATAAGGTGGTTGTCGGTGGATCCTTTGTTGGGGGGTAAAGAGTTCCATAGTTTGGCTGCTTGAACAGAGAAGGATGTGCCACCCATGGTTTTTCTCTTGTATGGTGGGATTTTGAGGCGAGATGCTCCTTTAGAGCGGAGGTTGCTTTGTTGAATGTGTTTGGTGATTTTATTCCTGATGAAGAGAGGTCCCATTCCATGTATTGCTTTGTGGGTGATACAAAGCAGCTTGAACGTGGATCTTCTGGCAACCGGTAACCAATGCAGGGCTTTCAAGGCAGGGGAGACGTGGTCTCGCAGTTTGATATGCAAGAGTAGTCTGGCAGCCGAGTTCTGAATCCGTTGTATCTTTTCATGGTCATTAAAGGTGATCCGTGGTACAGGCTATTGGCATAATCGAGTTTGGACAGAACAAGGGAGATGGTAGCTTGGACCTTGTGTGGAAATCCCATATGAGGGAAAATTTGTTGCAGCGTTTTTATAGTAGTAAAGCTTGATCTTGCTAGTTTATCCACTTGGGCATTCATCGACAGCTTGAAGTCCATGGTCATTCCGAGGTTTCTTACTTCCTTCGATACTTTAGGCAGTGATCCTAGTTCATCAGGCCATGCCGCAAGCAGGTTGTAATGTTTCCAATCGCCACACGTGAGTATTTCAGTTTTTGAAGCATTCAATTTGAGATGGCTGCAGGTCATCCACTGATCCACGGCTCTGAGACAGCTGAAAATTTGTCATTTTCCAATGTCTTTGGGGCATTCCAGTTGAAGGAGTATTTGCGTGTCATCTGCATAGTTATAGCACGCGAGGTGAAATTTATTGATCAGTACTGGTAATGACTTCATGTAAATGTTACAAATCATGGGCGGGATGATAGAACCCTGAGGGACCCCTGCTTTTGTGGAGCATGGTTTAGACGAGAAAGGTGGGGTATGAATGACATTAGTTCTGTTTCGAAGGTAGGACGCTATCCAGTCTAAAGCAGTTCCCTCTATGCCGGCTTCATAGAGTCTTTGTTTCAGAGTGTCATGGTCAACCGTGTCAAAGGCAGCTGAGAGGTCCAAGAGGAGTAGTGCAGCAACCCCATTGCGGTCAACTGTATTCTTTAGGTCATCCCAGATGGCAAGGAGGGCAGATTCAGTGCCTCTTCCTGGACGGAATCCTGTTTGGAAGTCTGAAAGTATGTCATTCTCTTCAATGAATTGTGACATCTCGGCAAACGCTGCTCTTTCTATCAGTTTGCCCAGGAATGGTCCATTTGTAATGGGTCTGTAGTTGTCAGGGTTCAGCGGGTCCAAGTTTGTTTTCTTCAGTAAAGGGCGTATGTATGACTTTTTGAGTTCTTCTGGAAATATTCCAGTAGTTAAGGAATCGTTGATGATTCTTCTTATTGGAGTGGCAGCAGAGGTTGTTAAAAGAATTGTCTTGAAAGTTTGTGGCAGGCAGGGGTCAGAAGGGCTGTCGGCAGGCCTGCTTGCTTTGACCAGGTCCACAAATTCATTGTGTGAGATGTGTCGGAAGGAACGAAGAGGCTTGATTAGAGCATTCTTGGATTGTTGTTTTGTACAAGGGTTAGTGCTGGTGCTTTGTTTCTGTTTAATGATTTGCCGGTTTGTCTGGGAAATCTTGAGTAACAGGATGAGTTCCTTCTAGGCAATTTGGTTTGCGAAATTCATTGAGTATTTTAAAATTATTTATTTGCACATTTAGCGTTTTGAATTCTGTCTGAATAGTACCTTTTCTTAGCTTTTTTGATAGCAGACTTGTAGAATCTGTTAATTTTCAGTAGGTGGAGTTTGTCTTGTTTGGCGTTTGTTTTGAGCCAGGTACGTTGCAGCTTTCTAATTTGTTGTTTTATGTCTTTTATTTCTATCTTTCTCCAAGGCGCTTTTTTTCTTTTGTTCTGTTGTCTGGTTTTTAGTGGTATCAGGATGTCAAAAGCTTCCTGTAGCCACTCATATAGATTTTGAACAGAATTTATGCTTTCCAGATTTGTACTGGATGTTAGTTGTGTTTCCAAGTGTTCCAAATTGAGTTTGTTCCATGGCCGATAGGTGGATGGATGTAAGGTAGTTTTAGGTGAGTCGCTTAGCGTTGTTTTCTGTTGGAAGGCAAGCAAGTGGTGGTCTGACCATGTGACTGGAGTTATAGTTTGAAAGGTAACTAGTTCAGTATTAGCAAAAATTACATCTAGGATATGTCCAGTGGTGTGTGTCGGATTGTGGACTATCTGATGCAGGTTCAATGCGACTAGGCCGGTGGTTATAGTTCTTGGATGGGTCATATTGGGTTTATCAAACCAAATGTTAAGGTCACCCAGAACGAATAGGTTGGAGTGTATTGTTATCAGGTTTGAAACTGTGTCTAGAAGTGCGTCTGGGAATGTTGCCTTGCTAGGTGGAGGTCTGTAAAGGAGCAGGAATTTACAGGAGGAAGACAGTGTAGGATTGCATTTTGTTAGAAGAGCCTCACAATTCTTTATGGATATGTTGTCAATTTTAGTGATATGTGTTGTTTGTCTGAATACAACAGCCAGACCATCTCCTTTTTTGGCTATACGATTTTGGGTGATTATTTGATAGACTAGAGGAATGGCTTCATGCAGGACTGGAGCCATATCTTCTCCCAACCATGATTCGGTTATGAATAGTATGTCTGGTTTTGCATCGGTGAGAAGGTCGTAGATGTGATGCTTGTTTTAGAGAGGGATCAAGCATTTATTAGTAGACAGTTTAGTGAGTGGCCTTTGGTGATAGTGGGACTTGTTTGGTAGAAGAGTGATCGGTATTGTGTGGGTTTGTAGCAGGTTTGTTTTTAGTGCTGGTATTAGCTGTATTAGGATAGCAATCGTGTAGCGGTTCTGTTTCGTGTTCCTCATCCTGCATGCTAAGAAGGCATTTTGATGGGTCTGCATGTGTATGAGTTGGAGATGGTGTTTGAGATTGAGTTGGAGTGCTGTGTTGCTTTTGTGGTGTAACATTGTTGTGAAGTAAACATGGGGAAGCAAAGTTGTAACGTGTGGCATGTTGCTTATATTTTTTGTGTGTGTTTAAGGCGGAAGGTGTATGAGTCAGGGGAGGTGGTGCAGCATGTGGGTCATGTAGTAATGTTCTAAATTGTCCAATGTATGAGAGGCGGTTAGAAGAGAGGTGCTATATTGCTTTATCTGTATTAGGTGTGGTGGAAGAGTGAAAGCTTGCCATTGGAGTTTGTTCCTTTGTGTGTTTTGAAAGGTGGGTATATGTTTGTATTTTGTGATGGTAAGTATTATGAGGTGTTGCACTTTGAAGATCTTGCTGTGCTGGTGTGTATGATATGTTTTGCTTTTGAGGAGCAGTGAAAAAGGGTGCGGATGTGTACGTTTTATGCAATGGATTTGGTTGTGTAGTATTGTTTGTGAGTGGAGGGTGTGAAGTAGAGGGGGTGGTGATGTGTTTATGAGTAGAGTGTATGTTGTGTGTAGGAGGAAATGAAGTAGAGGTGAGAGTGTTTATCTTAGACTGGTTTGTTGCAAGAGTTACAAAGTGTGGTGGTGTGCAGTGTTTGTGTTGTGTGTTAGTGTTATTATGGTAGAAGGGAGAGGAGGGTGTTTGTTGGACAACCGATGGAAGCATGATTATACATTTGTTTGTGCTAAACGGTGGTCTGTTAGGTGTAATTACAGCAGGGAGAGTGTGTCTGCATGGGAAGTAGTTATGTATAGTATTGATTGGCGTTGTGTTAGTGATGAGTGTATTGGTTAGTGGTATAGGATAGAGTTGTGTACTGTTTGTAGTGCTGGTGGATATGTGTGGTAGTTGGGATAGTAGGCTGTGTAGATGTGGTTTGGTTGGGTTTGTAGTTCAGCCTGGCAAATTAATCTGTGCATAGTGTTGTGCATGGTGTACATTTGGTGTGAGTGTGTTGCTCTGTTTGTGGATGAGGATGGTGTGGGCTGGGTATTGCTAAATGAGAAAAAGGGCAGCTTTTCTGGCCCTAGTCCTGACCAGTCTCGAACAGGCTCAAACAGGACACTCCCCTTGTCCTCTCTGCCCTTAACAGGCTCAAACAGGAAACTGCCCTTGTCCTCTCTGCACTTAACAGGGTCAAACAGGAAACTGCCCTTGTCCTCTCTGCCCTTAGCCTCGAAGCCCGGGCTGAGACGCCCTAAGCCTGGCCTCTTTTATAGCCCTAGTAATCAGGTGACCCCTTCAGCCAATGGGAACTTTAGCCCTAACACTATCCAATCACAACACTAGCCCTAAAATCTGGAACCAATAGGAGACCAGGACTTTACAGCCAATCTTAGCCCTAGTCCAAGCACCCAAATCAGTTCAAAACCCTGATCTCTACGTCCAATAAAGGCCCTAGCCCTACCATTAGTCCCAAAACAAGTCCATGCAACCAATGGCACAGGTAGCCCTAGTCCCTACTTCCAGTAGAAAGCCTAACCCTACTCTAAGTCCCACACCTAGTCCAGCAACCAATCACACCAGAAGCCCTAATCGCTACTTCCAATTAAAGGTCTAACCCTAGCCCTAGTCCCACCCTACTCCCAACAACCAATAACATAGGAAGCCCTAGTCCCTACTTCCAATAGAAATCCTAACCCTAGCCCTAGTCCCAACCCTACAATGATTGAATGTTATGTTATGTTAATATGTTAATATTTTATTAAGCGCAAAACAGCTGCCCCAGCAACGAGGCGTCCCGGCGCTGAACCATATCAGAAAACTGAGGGGAGGGAGGGGAGGGAGACCCAGACCCAGAAACCAATCAGAACCCTCGAATACCCAACCAATGAGGACATTAACTCTAATCCAATAGAAATACCAGATACAACCACCAATCAGTGTAGACATGTACCAACCACTAACAGACCATATAAGGTCCCAGCAACCTCAGACAAGGTTTGCTGGCCAGGGAGTTGGAAGCTGCTTCTCCTGTTCAGAATCTCCTAGGAGACAGACAGGCTCAATCCGCATTTTGGACTTCAGCAAGTAAGGGCCTCACTAACTTGAAATCTAACTATACTGTTTGAATAAAACTTTACTCCCCCTGCTGGCCAAAAAACAAAGTGCACAGGCCCTAGTAAAACACAGTTTAAACAGCTCACAGAAGCACCCTCTGATGTAGAAAAATCCATTTTGCTGGGGGGGGGGGCTCGTTACACTGGCTTGTGAACACAAAATGGTGGCTCGGAGTGCACTGTTTTGACTTTCAGGTCTTAGCACAGACCAAAAGAGAAATTTGGAGGAAAAACAGAATTGCCACCAAGGAATAAGAGGGACAAACTACAGAGGTTGGACTGCAAATCCCAAAATTCAACACACTAAATGGAGGCAATCATGGGCAGGGAAAGCCACAAAGTTAAACACAACACAGGTGATAAAATATGCAATTACAGGCAGGCTAAAACTACAATTTTTAACTGTAACAACCACAGGCATAGACAGTAAACACAGAAAGTAAAAATAATTTTTCAAACAACTTTTTGTCTTGGGAAGGGACAGCACTAGTCTGTCTCCTTACCACTTCCTGGCTTGCTTGGCTTGCACCCATACAACTTGAAGCTGGACACCCTGAGACTCAGCAATTCAAGGATCTCGGTGCAATTATTCGTGGATGATAAGGTCCTGTTATCTCTCACCAAACTCTCAATACACAAGTTGATCAAGGGCTTTGCTGATTATTGTTTGGAGAAAGACTTGATTATCAATATTTCTAAGAATTAATCCATGATAATGAAGCAAACGACTACACCAAGGGGCTCCTTTTTGGTGAATCATGAGCTTTTGGAGCTTGTGAACTATTTTGAGTACCTTGGCATACAATATGACATGAAAATGACCCGGAGACAGCACAGGGAAAAAGCAGCAGCAACACTAAATCATGCTGCAACTGCAGCCTTAGATGCTAGCAAAGAATAGGGGCAGTCATTGGGCTTGTTACTACATGTATATAAAACTACGGCAGTAGCAGCCGTAACATGTGGAGCAGAAATCTTAGGTTACATAGATTCTTCTATACTCCAGAAAATTGAGAACAGATTGCTACACCCCTAATTGTGTTCTATCTTGAATCGAGCATTAAGCCCATCTCTGACTTTATTGTCTTTGCTCTGATACTTATTGGGTTTGTAAGCATCGAAATCACTAAGTGGGATTTTACTTAGATGCCATAAGGGAGGTACTTTGTTATACTGGACTGCTCAGGGTGCCTTGGTGGGATCATGTTTGAAGTACCTTAAAATTACTTATATTTGAGATCATCTATGTGGATCCCTCTGTGATTAATGTGGAGACATTAACTATAATTAAGGAGGCTTATTGGCAGTATAAAAATCAACATGTATATGACTCTAGCAAGAACAGACCTTTGGTACAAGAATTGTTAGCGTACAAATCCCACGTTGGCTTTAAACCCTACTTAAATGATATTTACCTTGAGGTACAATGTTCACTTTATGTTAAGTTCCATCTAGGGACTCTTTATTTGAAAGCATATGTTGCCAAATGGAGAAATGCCATAATGAATGGCGATTTGCGTGATTGTGCTAGTGGGTAATAAGAAGATATTACCCATGTTATGTTATTCAGCCCTAATGCATTGGACATTCGCAGGAAATTGCCTACTCACTTATTTAGTGCTTATAATGTATCATATGAAATGGATCCCGTAGTCCTTTGATACATGACGGATCAGCCAGTGATCTATCATGCAATTGCTATGTACATTTGGAGTGCCTGGATTACGACTGGGAAGTTGCAGAATAAGGAGAATCCAGACTGATTAATCTCAAAACGTTTCTAGTTGTCATTAGTTAAATTGTTTTATGTTTTGTAAATTATTACTTTACTATGTTAACTGAAAGTGGGTCGATGTTAGTGTAAGAAATTGGATTGTTGGTTGACTGGGGTGTGAGCCCTGGTCAAGAGCAACCACAATTATTGTCAGAGTGATGCTGAAGCCAACTCTTAATTAACCTGTGCTCAACCCCCTTGTAGCTTGGCAAAGAGCAGCCAGGGCTTACTTAGAGTCAATGTGCAAAGTATGTGTGCAAAACAGTAATACATTAAAAACACTACATGCAGGAACCCACACCAGGTGAGCAAATAAAACTTTCTTTAATAAATAACACAAGACCAAAACAACAAAAATCCAATCAGTAAAATCGGAGACATACAATTTTAAAGATTTGATGAAAATAGCGCCAATAAGCAC